>NC_137092.1:43732061-45104762 GCF_951640355.1 Cnephaeus nilssonii
AAGGAGAGAGGAGGAGGGAAGGGTAAGGAGAGAGGAAGGAGGGAAGGGTATGGAGAGAGGAGGAGGGAAGGTATGGAGAGAGGAGGAGGGAAGGTAAGGAGAGAGGAGGAGAGAAGGGTAAGGAGAGAGGAGGAGGAAGGTAAGGAGAGAGGAGGAGGGAAGGGTAAGGAGAGAGGAAGGAGGGAAGGTAAGGAGAGAGGAGGAGGGAAGGGTAAGGAGAGAGGAGGAGGGAAGGTAAGGAGAGAGGAGGAGGGAAGGGTAAGGAGAGAGGAGGAGGGAAGGGGAAGGAGAGAGGAGGAGGGAAGGGTATGGAGAGAGGAGGAGGGAAGGGTAAGGAGAGAGGAGGAGGGAAGGGTATGGAGAGAGGAGGAGGGAAGGGAAGGAGAGAGGAGGAGGGAAGGTAAGGAGAGAGGAGGAGGGAAGGGTAAGGAGAGAGGAGGAGAGGGAAGGGGAAGGAGAGAGGAGGAGGGAAGGGTATGGAGAGAGGAGGAGGGAAGGGTAAGGAGAGAGGAGGAGGGAAGGGTATGGAGAGAGGAGGAGGGAAGGGGAAGGAGAGAGGAGGAGGGAAGGTAAGGAGAGAGGAGGAGGGAAGGGTAAGGAGAGAGGAGGAGGGAAGGGTAAGGAGAGGAGGAGGGAAGGTAAGGAGAGAGGAAGGAGGGAAGGTAAGGAGAGAGGAGGAGGGAAGGTAAGGAGAGGAGGAGGAAGGTAAGGAGAGAGGAGGAGGGAAGGTAAGGAGAGAGGAAGGAGGGAAGGTAAGGAGAGAGGAGGAGGGAAGGTAAGGAGAGAGGAGGAGGGAAGGGTAAGGAGAGAGGAGGAGGGAGGGTATGGAGAGAGGAGGAGGGAAGGGTATGGAGATGAGCAGAGATAAATGGGGCTGGGCAGTTCCTTAGGGCCTTACAAGTCTTTCTAAGGAGTTTGCTTTTACAAGTGAGAGGGGATGGCATCCAGTTGGCATGAAAGGGGCCTGAGAGAGGAGGAGAACACCTGCAGGAGGTTGTTGCCGAAAACCAGGCGAGGGTGGTCAGCCTGGGTCAGCACGATGGCACGGGAGGTGGTGAGCTGTGGTTTGATTCTGGGTATATTTGCAAGCTGAGCAACGTGATTGGTTGACTGACTGATTGGATAAGAGACATTGCAAGAGAGGAGTCAAGGATGGCATCCAAAGAATGTCATTTGGCCTGAGGAACTTTAAAACATGGAGTTGCCATTTCCCAAGATGGAGGAGTCTCAGGAGGAGCCTGCGAGGGTCAGGAGCTTCTCTTGGACAATCTGAGATGCCCATTAACGATCCAAGAGGAGAGGGTTACAAGCAGCTGGGTATTGGAGCTGAGGTGGCGAGAAGCGTCCGCCCTGCCGAGAGAAATGAGCAGCACTTCACATGTGGATGGCGTTCAAAGCCAGGGGGTTGGATGAACCACCCCGGGGTGAGTTCAAACAGAGCAGGTAGAGAAGAGAAAAGGGTCAAGTCCTGCAGTATTTAGTGATTAGAGGTTACAGAAATGAGGAAAAATCAATAAAGAAATGGAAAAGCCCTAGCCGGTTTGGCTCAGTGGATAGAGTGTCGGCCTGCGGACTGAAGGGTCCCAGGTTCGATTCCGGTCAAGGGCATGTACCCAGTAGGGGGTGTGCAGAAGGCGGCTGATCGATGTTTCTCTCTCATCGATTCATCGATGTTTCTGACTCTCTATCCCTCTCCCTTCCTCTCTGTAAAAAATCAAATATATATATATATATATATATATATATATATTTTTTTTTTTTTTTTTTTTTTAAAGAAAATGGAAAAGACATCAGGAAAGCCAAGACAGAAACCACGAGAAGCAGACACGACCCGGAGAAGGAGGGCTGCCCACCTGCAGGCCTGTGCTGCAAGGAGGGTGAGCACTGACCACTGGGTTTGCTGCAGAGATCATGGGACACTGACAAGAGAAGGTGCGGGGAGGTGGGAGCAAACCCTGGATGAGGTGGGTTCCTGGGGCAGGGAGGCACATTCTATGGTCACATGATCTCTGGCTTCAAGTCCAGCTCTGTCGCCAGCACATCCCTGAGTCTGGTCCTCGCTTTAACCATTTTCTTCTGTTGGACTGTGAGCCTATTCCCTAACCCACCCACTCTTCTCTCACTGCAGCCCTCTAGTCACCTCCCCTCTGCAGCTCCACGTCCCTTCCCACGGCAGCTAACTGAGAACCCACCAAGCAGGAATGTGTGTCCCGACTGAACCCCACAGGCCAGCCTCTTCCTCTGCACCCCCTGCCAGGTCCCTTCCTGAGTCTCTCCTGAGATCACTGACCCGGAATGGAGCCACGACAGCTGCCGCCTGGGCCCAGGCTCACAGTGAGCACAGGCACGCCACCCTGTTCCCGTCACCTCTGTGTTGTAAAAACTGCTGTCTGAAATTTCCCACTAAACACAGAGGGTCCTTTGTCCTGTGAATTAACTCCGCTATTCCTGGCTTCTGTAAACACGCGTGCTCAAATAATAGGGAAAATAAGCTCAATTCTCTGCCCTTGTGGGCCGCTCTGCTGACGTAAGGGTCTGGTCCGTCCCTGGTTCCTCCCAGGCCAGGTGTCTTTTAGTTATCTGAATGTGCTGTGCTCAAGGCTACAAGCTTCCTGCACAGTATCTCCCAGGACACAGGGCTCTTTGTAAAGCCTGCGAAAGGCCGGAAGCCCCATGTTTGGGAGACAAAGAAACCGGGAGAGTGTAAAGGGAAAGCTCCCTCCATGATGCTTTGCTCAGACTCTGGAGGCCACTCCTCTGAGACCGCTGAGGGAATAAGGACTCCACATTGGGCTGACTAAGGCATCCTCGCTCAGCTCGCTGGTTCCCAATATAACAACAGCTCCATTAGGCTTACATGTATGAGAGGTCACTGGGGAGATCAGAAAAGAGTGCTTTAAAGAGAAGAAACCCCTATTACCCACAATGCCCTCCGAAGCACATAAACCATCTCTCCTGACCAAGCTCTGCCATTCACCTTTGTATCATAAAGATGATTCTGTAAACCCCTCACCTCGAAGGAGAGTTTGTCAGTCTTGTCTTGGCAAAGCGCCTGGAAACAGTGAAAGCAGAAGCGATTTAGATGTTGTTCCCCTGTTGCCACTGGTGACCAGGCCCCGTCACCCAGCCCACTGGTCCTGCCGCTCCTCTAGCTGTGCTTCGTCCCCTTTGTCTCCTTTATTTTGAATGGTGTTGCCTCAGCAACCACTGTCGCCAGGAGAGGCAAGATAGTGTCACCGCCTCTGCTCCAAGCAGCAAGTGAGAACGAACCTGGGAAAGGTAACCCACCCAGCTCGCCCCTCCTGAGCCCGCGGTACTCTTTAGGGGTCACCGGGCCTTGGCAGCACACCACCCGCTGTACAGCAGGGCCCTGTTCTGCAGGGAACAGCTTGGATGCGTGCGATGGAAACACGCCGCACACAGCACAGCAGCGTGGCCAGAGGCACTCAGAATCCGGCCCACAGCCCAGAGCAGGGCAACGTAAAAAGAGCCCCAATTCCCAAATCCTCAACACAAGCCCAAGCCCCCGCCTGCCTGTGCACCGGCCGGAGTCCTGGGCGTGGTAAGCTGCCTGCTGCTTCAGAGGCAGGAGGTGAAGGGACAGGAGTTGCTTCCAAGTGAAGACAGAGACTTGGCCTCCCCTGCCCCCACCAGGCCCTCTGTCCCTGCTGACATTCTCCCCGTGTTAAGAGAAGGTCGCGGCCAAAGGGCCCAGAGGGCTCGGCGTGGCGGTGCCAGAGCCCGCCTGCGGCTCCCGGAGCACTGCCGGGACCAGTCCCCCTCGGTCTGCACAGCCAGCTGCAGTCCTCCACAGCTTCAGAAAGACCCGCTCAAGGTCACCCTCAAGGTCATAACAGAAATAGAACTCGGTGCACATTCTTCTCCCAACACATGGAATAAAACCCAAATACCTCCCATCCCAGATGCCTCCTACCAGGACTAGAGTCCCCAGCCCCCGGGCCTGTCCCTCTGCCCTCAGCCACCTCAGCCTGGGTCCTGGGAGAGCAGGAGCCCTGGGCGGCTCAGGGACGGTGTGGCCCTTTAGTGAGCCGTTATTTGTGGGCTGGGCGCACAGCCTGCAGAGGGGAGGAGGGCGTGGTGCCAAAGCATCGCTCCTACTATAATCTGTGTGCACCCCGCCGGCCCTGATGCCCCAAACAGAGGCACCCATCCCCGCCCCCCAAAAGCACTCCGCTGGAGGGTTCGGGTGGGAGGGAGGCAGCACCGAGGACCAGAGCCAGCGGTGGGGGTGGGGAACCTCGGCGGGCCAGCCTTCCCCTCCCCCAGCCCCACTGAAGCAAGTCAGGCTTGGGGAGAGGATGGGAGAAGGGCTAGGGTTGGAGCCTTGTTCAGAGGCGCTGGCAGCGACCCAGGTCTCCGAGAAAGTGGTTTTGGATCTGCTTCCGACTGGGCTGACTCGCAGGCAAAGCAATCCCGGGGCAAACTGAGCCGTCTGCACAGCAGCAGATCATGCACTGAGCAGGGGTCACTGCTTGCTCGGCCAGCCTAACACACCCTCCTTCCCCTTCGCAGGCTCCTCCTCCCAAAGCCTGCGGTCTCCCTGGAAGTCCGGGGCCAAAGCCCGAGGGCCACACCCGCCGCTGGTCCCCGGCACGCCACGCCAGCTTTCCGCCGCGCCTGCTTCACTGCGCTGCGGCCTGCAGTCAAATGCTTCAGCTTTCAGAAAAGCCTGTCCTCTGCTCCTTGATGCTCTGCTGCTCTGGGGACAATGATGGACAGAAAGAAGCACAGGAAACGAGGGCCTCCACCCGCCCCCTTCGCTCACTGACTCCACATTGGCACGCTCTCCACACCGGTCTTAAAGGCACCAGGCACCAGTGAGGAAGGAGAGGATGTGCCCTGCCTTGTGTTCTACCAGATGCACCCATTGATAGATACCATTCCGTGTGGCTCTCTCTTCTTTCTCTGTCCTCCTGCTCAACACTCATTAAATCACACTGCTTAGATTTCCTATAGAAAGTATTTATAATATATGCCTTAAAAGTTGCATGTTAATGAAGTAGTTATTCTATATTCACTGGAGTAACATGATAAAGAAATCTATGGAAAATTCTTTCGGGGTGAGAAGTCAGCAGCCTGCCCTAGCTTGGCTCAGGCGCTGTGTGAATCTAGGTGATGTCTGAGTCGGTTTCCTCACGTGTGAAATGAGAATCTGGACCAGATGGTTTCAGGGCCCCTTAACAAATCTAAAATGTCACTGACGTGTTTGGATATATTATTTGAGATTTTCTTGGTAAAAGATATGCCTGTATTTCTACCCTGAAGAATGTTTGCAAAGTTAAGTTTATTTTTTTAATGATAAAATAAACGCATGAAAGACAAATTGAAACTATAGATAAATAGAAAGAAAATGGGGAGACATTCATAGAACCATTCCCTAGAGAAGATTACCGCCCTGACCTTCCTCCCTCCCCTCCCCCCCCGCCCCCTCCCTCTCCCCATCAGCTAGGACCCCACAGACAGACATGGAGTTGCATGAGGTCTGCGTGTTTGGACCCCAGCCACGTTCCTCAGGGCCTGCCCTGCAGACACCTGACATTCTACGAGGTAACTGATCACAGCTGCAGCTGGGAAAGAGTTGTCCATGTTCCCAGGTCACGGATGGCAAAGTCACCACTTGTACTAGCCAGAGGCTCCTGCTCAAGCAGCTAAAGCCGACACCCGGGATGGGGACTGAGTTCTGGTTCTCTTACTTCAGAAGACAGATGTTCCCAGCAGTGAAAGGCAGCCCCATCTTAGACGCCCAGTACAGCCATGACAATAACAACTACCAATGAGAACCTGGATTTCCTCCTCGCCCACCAGGGTTCTGACAGCCGGCTCACAGAAGACACACACGGTGATGGCTCCCTGAGCAAACATCCATCACACAGACTCCGACAGAGGCACGGGAAAGACATGTGACCCCCTTAGTGTGAGACCCCATTCTCAGTATTTAAAAGGACAGCAGCAGAATGATAAAGGAGGGAGTACCGGTTCTAAGCTCTCCCCTCGTGAGATTTCTAATTGATCTGCCCTTTCTGCAGCCCCTGGCTGTCAAAACAGGACAGACACCACGAGCAGTCACCGTGTCCATGACCTCCATGTCAGAGGAATGACTGCGGGCCCAACAGACTCCTCCAGCTGAGCTCCTCACAGCTGAGGCACCGGCAGGACCACAGGACTTGCCAGCTGCCTTAAACAGCGAGCTACATCACATGACAAGGGATTCCGGAAAGAGCCCTCAGGGACCGAATGCATCGCCCCTTCTCATCCTTCGCTGAAACCAGAGAAAAGTTATTCAACTGTAAAAGCAGATTGCGATTCACAGCAATCAAGTCCTGCCTGCAACTGTGAATGCAGACAAGCTGGAGAGGAGTCCCGCAGCCTTTCTGTGCGCGCACACACGCGCGCACACACACGCACGCACACACACACACACGCACACGCACGCACACACATGCACACACACAGCCACAAGCAGCTGAGGGACTGGAGGCTCCCTTAGTCCACCCCCAGCCCCAGCGGAGCTGCATTTTCCAGGCGGGCTCATGGACCCGGCAGCCCCGACAGCAGAGCAGTGGCACTGATTGGCTCCCTGGACACCGGCTTTCGCCGGAGACAGAGAGCTCACTGAAGATGGAGGTCTGCCCTGAGACCAAGGCTCCAGGCTCCAACCCGCATCCTTGAGAATTCTCGTGCTGGTTTCCTGTCACACTCTAATATATATATTTTTTTAATGGAGAAAACGACAATAGCTAGCTAGCCTGCTTGCCTGCTCGGTGCCAGGTACCGTCCGAAGTGCTTTGTAACAGGAGCTCAGCTCACCCTCAGAACAGCCAGCACGGTCCTCATTTGACAGGAGAGCCCGGCAGGCAGACAGGTGGGGCCGCAGCCGGTAAGCGTGTGGGCTGAGTGGCCGGGCGGGCGGCGGAGAAGCCTGGGGGGCACCGGAGCTAGGAGGGCTGCGGACACCGGCTGTGTGCCGCCGCCAGACCGGCTCCGGGGGGGGGGGGGAGGCCCTGGACTCCGGGCAGGGGGCTGGCAGAGGGCGGAGAGCTTTCCCGCCGCGCCGTGGACCCACCGACGAGCAGTGCCCGTGGAAGAGGACACACTGAGGCGGCTGGTCTGGCTGGCTGGACCCCAGGAGCCTCACGAAGACCCGAGATGTCCGCAGCGCTGCGGGCAGGTCCGCTGGAGGCCCCCCCCCCGGGGCTTCGGACGCCAGGAAGCCCACCGCGCGTCTCGGGCTGAGCCGGGGCGCCGCGGGCCGGCCGGGTCCGGCTGAGGGCCGGTCAGGGCGTTCCGGGGAGCCCGGCAGCCGTCGGGGCAGATGCCATCGCGCCCCGCAGCGGGGACTCGGCGCCTCCCCTCCCGTCACTTCGCAGAGCCCGGAGGTGGAGGGTCTCCGCGGCCCGGGCTGCTGCCCCTTCCCCCACCCGCGGACCCGGAGCTGCCCCCTCGTCGTCCCCCCGGGACACGGGGCCCCCTCGCCCCCCACCCGCAGCACCTCTCGTCTCCGCACCAGGAGCGCAGGGCCGCTCACCTCGCTCATCTCGGCGGAGGACAAACGGGCGGACGGGCGGACGGACGGAGCGGGCGGCACGTGCAGCGTGGCGTGGCCCTGGGGCGACGGCGGGAGTTGCGGGCCGGGGCACGGCTACCCGGTGGGGCGAGGAGAGTCGGTGCGGGGCCTCCGCTCCCCGCCCGCGCCCGGCTCGCTCCCGCCGCACCGGCTGCCGGGCTCCGGGCCGTCAGGTCGCCGCCCGCCTGGACCCTCCCGCTCCGCGCCGCCTCGGGCCCCGCCTTTTATAGTCACTCCGGCCCCGCCTCCGGCCCGACCAATAGGGGCCCCTGCTGCGGAGTGACAGCCCCCTGCAGCCAATGGAGGCGGGCCCAGAGGTCTCGGCAGCTCCAACTAGGGCCTGGCAGTCGGAGCGCGGGAAGGAGGGGCCCCGCCGCGGCGAGCGGGGAAGGCGGAGCCGGAGCCGAGGAGGAGGGAGCGGGGCGGGCAGCCCGCTCAGGGGCGGGAGCAGCTGGGAGGGAAGCCAGAGGATGCGTGGGAGCGGGAAACAATAAAGGAAGCGGGTACAGGCGAGAGAGACTGCCGGCTAAGGTTTAGGAACAGGATGGCAATCGCAGGAGAGAGGGCGAAGGGGGGCGGGAAGGGGACAGACCCGCCGAGAGACGGGGGGAGGGCGGGGCACGTGGACAGTGCTCGGCGGCCAGGAGCAGGGATTGTCAGGGAGCCTGTTTGAGGTGGAAGTCTAGGAGTTGAAAGACATTTAGGATTCATCAATGCTACATCCCACAGAGTGAAAAACAACACACACACCAACCAACCAGCCAAACCAACCAACCTCCCCAACAAGGTTAATGAGCTCCTCCCAAAAGCTTATTCGTTCAATTCCAACGAAACAATGTGCCCTCCATTGTACCAGGTACGCTGGTGAAGCTAAAAAAAAAAAAAAAAAAAAAAAAGGAGATACACTTACGGTTGGAGACCGGGTGTAAGCTGGCGCGGCCCTTGCACTCGAAGGGGCTGGCAAGACCCAGCCCCTACCCACACAGTTCTCCCAGGCCTGTTTGGATGGCGGTGATCAGTAGAATGAGAGCAACCCTTTCATGCCTTACCAAGAAGTCTGTAATTATTTACTGAGATTTGCTGTACCGAGAATTTGTCCTTCTGCTCTGTCTCTCCCTTAGAGATTAAGAGGAGCAAAGAGTACACTCCTCTTCACAGACCTCCTATTCAGTGTTTGTGTATAAAAGGCTTTACGCAGTTAATAAACTCACTACAGCCTCTCGATGACTCGTAGTCCTCCCGATCCCACTGTCCTGTCTTTCTTTTCTCAATTCCCACCTCCCTACCTCAGCCCGGTTCAACAGTCAGGCTGGCCCTGACAACTTACGACCTTGTACCTATTGTTGCCGTTAAAATAGCTTTCAAGCCCTGGCCCGTTGGGCTTAGTGGATAGAGCCTCGGCCTTCGGACTGAGGGGTCCTGGGTTCGATTCTGGTCAAGAGCACATGCCTGGGTTTCGGGCTCGATCCCCAGTTGGGGGACGTGTAGGAGGCAGCCAATCAATGATTCTCTCTCATCATTGATGTTTCTATCTCTCCCTCTCCTTTCCTATCTGAAATCAATAAAAAATATACATATATTTTTTTAAAGTTTTCAATATGCAAGTTCCATGTCCTAGAGTCTTGCTTGTTTCTTTCAGCAGTTCGGGTAGCAGCCCATTTGGTGGTCCATGTTTGAGGACCAACACTAGCCACGTGGACTGTGCCCAGATGTAGGGACCTGTGGTGAAAGGTGACTCCCACAGTCCAACCTATGCAGGTCATTTTTTAATAAGATGGAGTTTTAGGGAGGAGGAGGGAGTGGAGGGGAGGGGATCAATGAGGAGGGGGCGGGGCATCTGTAATACTTTCAACAATAAAGACAAATTAAAAACATAATTTACTAAATAATTACTGTGTTGTATAAGTTTTAAGAAAAATATGAATAGAGGAAGATTAAAAGAAATAGAATGCCTAGGCAAATGTCATGATCTTTCTAATAACTTCAACTGCTATTCCTTTTATCTGAACATCTAGCTTTCCTTCCAACTTTAAGGAAGTCCTTCCAGTTCTCTGGCTTGGGACACTCCTCGGCATTGTTCAGCCTCTTAGTCAGCCAAAGCCACACACTTCCACCGGGACACCCTCTTGACAGATTCTTTCCTGAGACCTTCACAGCTGAGCCTCTCTCAGCCACAACCACTGATCTCCCTCCACAGCAGTTTCAGGGGAGACCTCAGTGCCCTTTCTCTGGCGCCACCCTCTGGGCTGTACATGTTCTCTGCCGGTCAGACACCGAGGAGGCGGGAAAAGAGCCCGTCTTTCCCCATCCACCTGCAGCCCTGACCCTCACTTTCCCCTGGGAGCCTGGCTGCCTAAGTTACTAAGTTTCTAAGGTGGGGTCTCCTACTCTCCTGGCGTCCCCCACCTTTCTAAGGAATGGCTAATTAGCACGGGAAAGCTGTGAAACAGACCTCTCCACAGTCCTTAACCAGCCGTGCAAGAGGATAAAGGAGTTCGAGATCCTAGACCAGAGGTCCGCAAGCTTTTCCTGGAGCAGCCAGAGAGTGAATGGCTGATGGTCTCTGTTGAAACTCCAAGTCTCTCCTTATAGTTTGTAAGCATAGGCAGTATGTAAACCCATAGGTGGGGCTATCCTATCTAATAAAGAGGGAATATGCTAATTGACCCTCATATTGTCACAAAGATGGCGGCACCCACAGCCACAAGATGGCGACGCCCAGTCCCCTCAGCCCTGCCAGGCAGGCCTGGCCCTGCTGCATCTGCCTCCGGAGTCCCCCAGTCCCCTCAGCCCCGCAGCCACTCAGGACCAGCCCAAGGCACAGGCAAGCCCAGCCACCCAAGGCTACCTGAGGCTCAGGTAACCAGGGCCGGCCGAGGCTTGCGCTGCCGGCAGTGGTAGCAGCAGAGGTGTGATGGGGCGTCGCCTTCCCCTGATCACCGGGTTGCCTCCTGCCCCTGAGGGCTCCTGGACTGTGAGAGGGGGCAGGCCGGGCTGAGAGACCCCCCTCCAGTGCATGAATTTTCATGAACCAGGCCTCTAGTGTTTTAATAAAACTTTATCTGTGGACACCAAAGCATGAATTTCATATAATTGTTATGTATTATGAAATATTCTTTTTCTTCTTTTAAAATTTTAATTTAAAAAACATTATTAGTTCAAAGGCCACCAGATGTGGTTCACAGGGCATAGACTGCCCACCTTGCCATTGGTGATTAAATGCCCAAGGACAGCCTTAGCTGGTTTGTTTCAGTGGCTAGAGCATCAACCTGCCACTGAAGTGTCCTGGGTTTGATTCTGGTCAAGGGCAGGTACCTTGATTCCAGGTTCCTCCAGGCACAAGCATGTGCAGGAGTCAACCAATCGATGTGTTCCCTCACATTGATATTTCTCTCTGTCTTTCCCTCTCTCTTCCACTCTTTCTAAAAATCAATGGAAAAATATCCTCAGGTGAGGATTAAAACACACACACACACACACACACACACACACACACACACACACACAAATGCCCAAGTACACTACAACAGTAACTTGTCCTATATAATAAAAGCCTAATATGCTAAGTGTCTGACTGTTCCTTCAACTGTTCGACCAGTTGCTATGACCCTCACTGACCACCAGGGGGTAGACACTCCAACTGGTAGGTTAGCTTGCTTCTGGGGACTGGGCAAGATGGCCCCTATCGGCCCCAATTAGCCCCAATCAGGACTGGACCAGACGGGCCAGACACACCCTGGAGCCCTCCCGTAGTTCCTCTCCAGCACCTATCGGCCTGGCCTGTGCCCTCTCACAATCCAGGACCCCTCAGGGGATGTCGGAGAGCCAGTTTCAGCCCAATCCCCACAGGCCAGGCCAAGGGACCTGACCCCACCAGTGCATGAATCCATGCACCGGGCTCTAGTATAATAATAAACAGTATCAGGTCAAAGAAGAAAGACACTGTTCAGGACCAAAAGAGTCCAAAGCTTCCTGGTGAAAATGGGGTCTGGGATGGATCTTAAAAGAAGAGTAAATCTCAGGTTGTGAGTTTGGTTCTCAGTCAGGGTGTGTACGGGAGGTAAGTGGTTGATGTTTCTATTTCTCCCCCTCCCTCCCTCTCTCTATGAAAAAATCAATAATGGTGGCTAGTGGTTGAGTGTCGACCTGTGAACCAGGAGGTCACAGTTCAATTCCCAGTCAGCACGTGCCCAGGTTGCGGGCTCAGTCCCTATTGTGGAGTGTGTAGGAGGCAGCTGATCAATGATTTTCTCTCATTGATGTTTCTATCTCTCTCTCCCTCTCCCTGCCTCTCTGAAAACAATGAAAATATATTTAGAAAAAAAAATAAATAAGAACATATTTTTTAAAAAGGGCAAAACTTAGACAAATGGTGGAAGGGAAGGAGGAGGGAAAGATGGGTCTACCTGGCATCTGGTGATAAGAGAAAAATGATGAAAGAAGACTGAGTTTTATGATGGAGAAGTTGTGAGATATGTATCAGAATAAGGAACTCAAACCTGATCCTCATAGAAATAACATTTTTAGATTGTTCTTCCTGGGAAACATAGGACCTATCTGACAAGAGGGAGTCAGAACAGGGAGACCAAGAAGGGGAAATTGTCATTGCAGGAAGTAAAAAAGTCTGAGTGAGTGAAGTACAGCAGCAGAGGAGGAGGGACACTGAGAACCATAAGGCACAAAGAACCAAGGAGACTTGGTGACTAACAGGGTTTATTTTATTTTACAATCATTATTGTTGAAAATAGTATCACAGAGGTCCTCCTTTTCTCCTCATTAACCTCTTCCAGCCGCTCCCGTCTCCCCTGCCCCCCCAGGCCCTCATCACACCATTGTCCATGTCCATGGGTTATGCATATGTGCATACAAGTTCATTGGCTGGTATCTTCCCACCCAGGGTACCCTCCCCTCCCTTCCTTCTGATGACTAACAAGATTTACAAGAGGCCAAAACCGGTTTGGCTCAGTGGATAGAGCGATGGCCTGCGGACTGAAAGGTCCCAGGTTCCATTCTGGTCAAGGGCATGTACCTTGGTTGTGGGCACATCCCCCGTAGGAGGTGTGCAGGAGGCAGCTGATCAATGTTTCTCTCCCATTGATGTTTCTAACTCTCTATCCCTCTTCCTTCCTCTCTGTAAAAAATCAATAAAATATATTTTTTTAAAAAATATTTACAAGAGGATTCAAAGTGACTTAGGATTCAGGATCAGAAAGTCCTGAAAGCTCTTCAATTACTCATAGGCGACTAAGCACGCATCACGGCCAGACCCTGGGCGGGCATTGGGAGAAGACCCATGGCCTAGAGCTCACAGCCCCGTGGAGAGAGACGGCCATGTGAGTGCACAGAGCAGTGCTGTCCCAGGTGAATGCACAGAGCAGTGCTGTCCCAGGTGAGTGCACAGAGCAGTGCTGTCCCAGGTGAGTGCTCAGAGCAGTGCTGTCCCAGGTGAGTGCACAGAGCAGTGCTGTCCCAGGTGAGTGCACAAAGCAGTGCTGTCCCAGGTGAGTGCACAGAGCAGTGCTGTCCCATGTGAGTGCACAGAGCAGTGCTGTCCCATGTGAGTGCACAGAGCAGTGCTGTCCCATGTGAGTGCACAGAGCAGTGCTGTCCCATGTGAGTGCACAGAGCAGTGCTGTCCCATGTGAGTGCACAGAGCAGTGCTGTCCCATGTGAGTGCACAGAGCAGTGCTGTCCCATGTGAGTGCACAGAGCAGTGCTGTCCCAGGTGAGTGCACAGAGCAGTGCTGTCCCAGGTGAGTGCACAGAGCAGTGCTGTCCCAGGTGAGTGCACAGAGCAGTGCTGTCCCATGTGAGTGCACAGAGCAGTGCTGTCTCATGTGAGTGCACAGAGCAGTGCTGTCCCAGGTGAGTGCACAGAGCAGTGCTGTCCCAGGTGAGTGCACAGAGCAGTGCTGTCCCAGGTGAATGCACAGAGCAGTGCTGTCCCATGTTAATGCACAGAGCGGTGCTGTCCCATGTGAATGCACAGAGCAGTGCTGTCCCAGGTGAAGGCACAGAGCAGTGCTGTCCCAGGTGAGTGCACAGAGCAGTGCTGTCCCAGGTGAGTGCACAGAGCAGTGCTGTCCCATGTGAGTGCACAGAGCAGTGCTGTCCCAGGTGAGTGCACAGAGCAGTGCTGTCCCAGGTGAGTGCACAGAGCAGTGCTGTCCCAGGTGATAGCACATAGCAGTGCTGTCCCAGGTGATAGCACAGAGCAGTGCTGTCCCAGGTGATAGCACAGAGCAGTGCTGTCCCATGTGAGTGCACAGAGCAGTGCTGTCCCAGGTGAATGCACAGAGCAGTGCTGTCCCAGGTGAGTGCACAGAGCAGTGCTGTCCCAGGTGAAGGCACAGAGCAGTGCTGTCCCAGGTGAAGGCACAGAGCAGTGCTGTCCCAGGTGAATGCACAGAGCGGTGCTGTCCCAGGTGAGTGCTCAGAGCAGTGCTGTCCCAGGTGAGTGCTCAGAGCAGTGCTGTCCCAGGTGAGTGCACAGAGCAGTGCTGTCCCAGGTGAGTGCACAGAGCAGTGCTGTCCCAGGTGAATGCACAGAGCGGTGCTGTCCCAGGTGAATGCACAGAGCAGTGCTGTCCCATGTTAATGCACAGAGCGGTGCTGTCCCATGTGAATGCACAGAGCGGTGCTGTCCCAGGTGAATGCACAGAGCAGTGCTGTCCCAGGTGAGTGCACAGAGCAGTGCTGTCCCAGGTGAAGGCACAGAGCGGTGCTGTCCCAGGTGAGTGCACAGAGCGGTGCTGTCCCAGGTGAAGGCACAGAGCAGTGCTGTCCCAGGTGAGTGCACAGAGCAGTGCTGTCCCAGGTGAGTGCACAGAGCAGTGCTGTCCCATGTGAGTGCACAGAGCAGTGCTGTCCCAGGTGAGTGCACAGAGCAGTGCTGTCCCAGGTGAGTGCACAGAGCAGTGCTGTCCCAGGTGATAGCACATAGCAGTGCTGTCCCAGGTGATAGCACAGAGCAGTGCTGTCCCAGGTGATAGCACAGAGCAGTGCTGTCCCATGTGAGTGCACAGAGCAGTGCTGTCCCAGGTGAATGCACAGAGCGGTGCTGTCCCAGGTGATAGCACAGAGCAGTGCTGTCCCATGTGAGTGCACAGAGCGGTGCTGTCCCAGGTGAATGCACAGAGCGGTGCTGTCCCAGGTGAATGCACAGAGCGGTGCTGTCCCAGGTGAGTGCTCAGAGCAGTGCTGTCCCAGGTGAGTGCTCAGAGCAGTGCTGTCCCAGGTGAGTGCACAGAGCAGTGCTGTCCCAGGTGAGTGCACAGAGCAGTGCTGTCCCAGGTGAATGCACAGAGCGGTGCTGTCCCAGGTGAATGCACAGAGCAGTGCTGTCCCATGTTAATGCACAGAGCGGTGCTGTCCCATGTGAATGCACAGAGCGGTGCTGTCCCAGGTGAATGCACAGAGCAGTGCTGTCCCAGGTGAGTGCACAGAGCAGTGCTGTCCCAGGTGAAGGCACAGAGCGGTGCTGTCCCAGGTGAGTGCACAGAGCGGTGCTGTCCCAGGTGAATGCACAGAGCGGTGCTGTCCCAGGTGAGTGCACAGAGCAGTGCTGTCCCAGGTGAGTGCACAGAGCAGTGCTGTCCCAGGTGAGTGCACAGAGCGGTGCTGTCCCAGGTGAGTGCACAGAGCAGTGCTGTCCCAGGTGAGTGCACAGAGCAGTGCTGTCCCAGGTGAGTGCACAGAGCAGTGCTGTCCCAGGTGAATGCACAGAGCGGTGCTGTCCCAGGTGAATGCACAGAGCGGTGCTGTCCCAGGTGAATGCACAGAGCGGTGCTGTCCCAGGTGAATGCACAGAGCGGTGCTGTCCCAGGTGAGTGCACAGAGCGGTGCTGTCCCAGGTGAGTGCTCAGAGCAGTGCTGTCCCAGGTGAGTGCACAGAGCAGTGCTGTCCCAGGTGCTGGGGGAAAGGCTGTGATGTGCCTGGGCATCCTCAAAAAGGAACTGAATGAGATTTAACCTGAACAGGCATCAGAAGAAAATCCTAAGAATAGCAATATCCCCTGGACCTGGGGTTGTAGATTTTGGAGACACTCACGTACTAGACCGAGGAAGAGAGCTGAAACTAGGAACCTACAGGTGGGCTGTAACCGTGATGTTAAAGTGTTGGCTATGTCTACATGTTACTAGAGCCTTGAGAATGGGTGAACTGTTAGGAACATAGAGACAGGTAGGGAGGTTGAAACTGAGCCTTTAAAAAAGCCTATGCCAGAACTGGTTTGGCTCAGTGGATGGAGGGTCTGCGGACTGGAGGGTCCCGGGTTCGATTCTGGTCAGGGGCATGTGCCTTGGTTGCGGGCACATCCCCAGTGGGAGGTGTGCACCAGGCAGCTGATCAATGTTTCTCTCTCATCGATGTTTCTGACTCTCTATCCCTCTCCTTTCCTCTCTGTAAAAAATCAATAAAATATATATATTTTTTAAAAGCCTATGATTTCTCGTAACCCATAGGCTTAGACAAAAAGGGGAATCCAATGAAAGGAAAAGAGAAAAGAGCTGTTAGAAATGAAGGCGGAGAACCAGGAATGCGTAACATCGTGGAGGCTAGTGAGAAAGAACTGGCGTGGGAGAAACCCGAGAAGAAGCCCATTGAATTCAACAGCCACGGGAGCACTGGTGAGTTCAGAGGAAGACTGAAACCAGATTACAAGGTGCAAAGGAAAGGAGCTGGTGTAGCTGGAACACTTCAAACAAGTGTTTGTGCCAGAACCTGGGGGCAAATAGGACAGAGCAGTCTCAGACTGGAAATTCGGCTCAGTGGACACCTGAGTGAGGTCAGCACATGTCAAATGCAAACAAGGCAGGTAGCAATGGTTCAGAAGACAGACAGAATCAGAGTCAGACCAGAAGACTGATGAGTATCTGCTCAGAGAGTCAGGACAGCAAGGCTCACCAGCCGGGAAGGAAAGCCACAGGGAGGAACACTGTATCCAGGTGAGAGGTGGAGCCCTCGCGGCTGGAGCGTGCCTGGCACAAGCAGACACCTGTCGAACGTTTGCCCAATGAATACATGCAGCACAGATACTAGCAGCATGCCACATGGAAAGAGTATGACTTTGGGATCAGACCATAATTCATATCATAACCCATCCTATATAATAAAAGGGTAATATGCAAAATGACCCTAACCTGGAACCACCAGTCGCTATGATGGGCACTGAAGGCGGGAGGGGGGGGGCGGGGTGGGGCAGGCGGGGCAGACGCTCAATGCAGGAGCTGCCCCCTGGTGGTCAGTGCGCTTCACAGGGGAGTGCTGCTCAGCCAGCAGCTGGCTCATGCTGGCCAGCGCAGGGGGAGGGATGGTAACCTCTCCCACCTCCAGGGCAGCACTAAGGATGTCTGACTAACAGCTTAGGCCCGCTCCCCAAGTCAGTCGGACATCCCCCGAGGGGTCCTGGACTGTGAGAGGGCGCAGGCCGGCCTGAGGGAACCCCCGCCCAGTACACGAATTTTCGTGCACCCGGCCTCTAGTTTAATTCATAAAGTCCATAAACAGTTGTTATATGTGGCAGGAGTACACAAGACTCTGTGATCCAAAATAAAAGACTGCGACCATCACAGTTGATTGGCATTGCTCTGCAGTGTGGTGCGTGCTGGGACCAGCGTGTGTACAGAGGTGTGGCTTTCGTCCCCCAGGCTCCCAGAGGTGGCGCTCTGTGCTCGGGCCTGAAGGGCAAGAGGCCAGGAGGGCCTGGTGGCGGTGGCTCAGGACCAGGAGGTCACAGTTGATTCCCAGTTAGGGCACATGCCTGGGTTGTGGGATCGGTCCCAGCAATGATTCTCTCTCATCATTGATGTTTCTATCTCTGTGCTTCTCTCTTCCTCTCCGAAATCAATAAAAAAATATTTAAAAAAAAAAAAAAAGAGGATCAGGAGGACCAGGGGCGGGGCCAGGTAGCGATTCCAAGCAGAGGGAGTAGCAGGGCAGGAGCTGGAGGTGAGTGAGCACAGTGTGCCCAAGGAGGTGTACAGGCGTGAGCACGTTAGAGCAGCGTAGGATGTGTTCAGTCAGGGCAGGGAGGGGGGTTGGCCTAGAGGAGGCCAGATCACACAGACTTAGTGATGTGCTAAAGCGATTAGATGATTAGATTTTATTCTGAAGGGGATGGGAAGCAAATGAAGAATTTTAAGTAGTGAAAACACGATTAAATTTGCATTTTAGAAATAGCAGCAGCATGGAGGATGGGTTGGAGGAGAGCGCTGGTTGGGAGGACGTGCATAGGCTACTGTAGAGATAAGTGGTGTGGTGCGGGCCTGAACTCAGCTAGAGGCAGCGGGCACACGCAGGTCCGGGGATGGGATGACGGGTGTGGGGGAGGTGAGGACAGAAAGCAGGCCCTGTCTATAGCTCAAGCCTCGCCCCATCTCCCCAGACTCCCCGCCGGAAACATCACTCCTGCAGGGCCTGTCGTGGAGCTGCCATGTCCACTCTGTATCTGGCTTCTTGAACTTCTCAGATGGTGCCCTCGGCCTGAGCTGGCCACGTCCTCCTTTTCCTTATAAACATCAGCTCAGCTGTCACTCCTCCAGGCCGTCCTCCCTGCCTCCTCCTCAGGACCCCCTGCCCCTCTGTTCACGGGGCATCAATGACCCCCCTTTACTTCTTTTTTTTTTCTAATATATTTATTGATTTCAGAAAGGAAGGGAGAGGGAGAGAGAGATAGAAACATCAATGATGAGAGAGAATCATTGATTGGCTGCCACCTGCATGCCCCCTGCTGGGGATCGAACCCACAACCCGGGCATGTGCCCTTAACCGGAATCAAACCCAGGACTCTTCAGTCTGCAGGCCGAGGCTCTATCCACTGAGCCACACCAGCTAGCCCCCCCCCCCCCTATATTTCTTTATATCTACTTAAAGCTCTGGCTCCCCCCGCCCCCCAGCATGTTTAAACTCCATGAGGACCAAGAACATCTTATTCTTTTTTCTTTCTTTTTTTTGACGGTCACACACCTGCCTTTATCGTGAGCAGCAGGCGGGACATTCCAGCAACGGGACAAACATTAACCTCCAGCATCAGGTCCGTGCGCCGCCTGGCTGCACCCTTGGGAGCTCACACAGACGCCGGTGCAGAGCAGCAGGAGAAGCTCTGTGTGTCGGAGAGTGGGGATTTGGGGGCTCCGGAGAGGCTGTGGACTGTGCCCCAGATAGGGCTGACAGTGCTGACACCAGGCCAGGCCTTGAGATACGGTCTCATGGCCCCTCCCCCTGCACCTCACAAAGTAGCCTTGCGAGATAGAACACTGTCAGCTTTCTGAAGAACAGGATGACCCTGTGAGGAACATGGTGGTCAATGGCATGGCCCTGACAGTGTTTGGGAAAAACTGTTTTGTCTTGGGTTGCTTACTCTGCAAAAACAGGATGTGGTTAGTGTGCTTACAAGGTGGTCTTGCACAGAGGGTCGGGGCTGCTCTCTGACCTCCCTGTCTGGAAGGCCGATCAGCCGCCGGCCGGCAATAAAGGCTCCCTAAATTTTAATTTGGTTTGGACTCCAGTGGTCTTTACTCGCGTTCCCTCCACAACACTTTTAGCTCACCAACTAGGGGGCCTCATTCTCCCCAGGCCCTCTGCATCTGGGTCATGGGACCCCGAACCCCCTCCTGCTGCTCTGGGGGCCCTGGTCCTGACCGACCCTGGGCAGGCCCGCACTCCCCGGGATATTTCCACACCGCGTGTCCCGGCCTCCACACCCCGTCCTGCGGGCGGGTGGACAGCCCTGCAGAGGGGGAGCCCCGGGGCGCACGCAGCAGGAGGGCGCGGATTTGGGAAGCGCACGGAGATAGCAGGGGCCATGCCCAGACTTCCCGGTGAGCCCGCAGATGGCCGGCTACAACCAGAGCGGTCCGGGCCCCACACCTCCCAGGGGCCGGCGGGCTGCGACCTGGGACCAGCCGGGCACCTCGTCCGCGGTTCTGAGCAGTTCGCCCACGATGGGCCAAGTGCACCCGCTGACCGAGGGCCTGCGCTCCTGGACCCCGTGCAACCTGGCTACCTGGCTACCCGGAGAGGGCGTAAGGGGCGTGGCTTCGCAGGTTCCTGGAGAGGGGGAAGGAGACGCTGCACCGCGCAGATCCCCCCACACTCGACACTCGTGACCCACCCACCCGCCCCTGACCGGGAGGTCACCCTGCGGAGCTGGGGCCTGGGCTTCTAGCCTGCGGACATCACCCTGGCGGGGCAGCGTGACGGGGAGGACCAGACCCAGGACATGGAGCTGGTGGAGACCAGGCCTGCGGGGGGCAGGACCTGCCAGAAGTGGGCGGCCGTGGGGTGCCCCCTGGAGAGGAGCAGAGACACACGTGCCATGTGCAGCGGAGGGGCTGCCCGAGCCCCGGACCCTGAGATGGGGTTCCCTGGTCCGGCCCTGGGTCTGTGGTCACAGTTCTGGAAACTCTCCGGGCCCAGGACTAGGGCTTCCTTTAGGACCTCATGGCCCTGCCTCCTCCCTGGCCTCTCCGGGTGGAAAAGGAGGGAGCTCCGCTCAGACAGCCAGCAGTCCTGGGCTCTGGTGTGTCTCTCCGGCCTCTAAGGGGTGAGGCCGCTGTCTGATGGGGAACTGAGCGATACAAGGTGAGCTGGCGCCCCGCTTGGTGACGGAGGACCTCCCAACTCCCCTTTCTGCAAAGGGCACCGCATGTCTGGTTCCTGTCCGCACGTGTGAGGAGCGCGGAGCTGGCCGGCCCTGCCCATGGGGCCTGCCCCTCCCCCACACCATCGTGCACACTGTGCACATTCAATACAGTATTCTGTATATCACTGAAACCTCAACAACGCTGTTTAAAAATGAAAAAAGAAGCTTTTTGTAGAAGTCACGAGTGTACTTGGCGGAGGCGATCTCACAAGCTGAAGAGCGAGCCGCCGGGCTGGGTGTCCGCGCACGGCCTCGCTCCATCGAGCCGCACGAGGTAATCGGCCACTCCGCGCCGGAGAGGCACACGGGCAGGAGCCCCTACGCATCTGTTTTTAATATATTTTTTATTGATTCCAGAGAGGAAGTGAGAGGGAGATAGAAACATCAATGATGGGAGTCTCACACAGCAGGTTCTCAGCCAGTACTTGTTGACTGAGTGCATCAGCGTGAATTCGAATAGAATCACACTCAGCAAAGATACCAACAAACGCACCGGCATAAACACACTCACCTCTTCAGGACCAGGTCTGCGCCTGAGCTCGCCTATTGTAAACACCCAGTTACGCGCGGCCCATTGGGAGTTGTGCCTGAGAGGAAGGGTTCCCCCTGCCCACTCAGGGCCGAGGCGAGGCCCCTTTAACCTCAGTCCCCCCCCCCCCCCCCCCCCCCCCCCCCCCGCCCCAGCTCTGTGCTGACTCCAGCCTGCACTGGTCTTAACGCCCGCAGAGCAGCACTCCTTACAACGTGACTCCGCTGAGGAGCAGCAGGCAGAGCTCGTTCCGGTGGGAGGACTGTCCGTACAGACAGCCGGTGCCGGGCGGGGGCAGAGCCGAGGCCTTTACACCCAAACACCGGGACTTGGACTCTATCCAGGTGCGCAGAATCAGACTTACCTAACAGACACACCCCACAGTGTCCACGCCCAGACACCCAAACAGCGTCTGAAATTCCTTTTTCTAGCCCGGCTGGTGTGGCTCAGTTGGTTGGAATATCAATCGATGCACCAGAGGGTTATGGGTCTGATTCCCGGTCAGGGCACATACCTCCGTTGTGGGTTTGATCCGGGTCAGGGCGTGGATGAGAGGCAACTGTATCTCTCTCACATCGATGTTTCTCTCTCTCTCTCCCTGTCCTCCCTTTTTAAAATCAATTAAGTACATATAAGTAAATTACTTTGTCTGTTCATAGGTGTTGGGAGAGTACACACTTCTTACACTTGCAAAAATATTCTTCACTGTCAGTGAAACACAGGACAAGCCCAGGGAAGACTCCTACCTCTGAGTCTTAAGCTTATTAATCAGACAGGACCAGGTATTTTGCGGGGCCCCATAAAAACAAAAATGCTGAGCTCCTTCTTAAAAAAGCACTAAGAATTTCAAGACAGCAACACCAGAGCACCAAACCCAGCCCAGGAGCCTTCTCGGGGCAAGAGCGTGGCAAGCTCACCGCCCACGAAGCCTGCTGGGGCCCGAGAGTCCCCGCTACTGCGGCCACCTCGTCTGAGCGGCCTCCTCTTGGGAAGCAGGGCCTCCGGCTCGGAGCGGCTCTGCAGCTGGCCCAGCTCTGCGGGGAAGGCCGCTCTGCCCGCCCTCTGCGCGTTCCCAGACCCACCCACAGGCTGCTGGCGGGGAAGCGCCGCGGTCTGCTTAGGGGCATCTTCCAGGGACTCCCGAGGTCCCCACCCGCCAGGGGCCCTCCCCACGTGCCAGCAACCAGAGCCACGGGCATGCTGGGAAAACCTCCCAGGCCCTTTGCCCAGGGCCAAAGTCTCTGAGAACCGGAGGCCACACACTACAGAAGGCCCTGAGGACATGACCCCTGACCTGGGCCGCTCCAGGGATCCCGGGGAAAGAGGTGGGGTTTGGGGAGGTGCGCGCCCCCCCCCCCCCCATCCTGTGGCCTGCAGGCGACAGGCTGCCTGAGAGGAGCAGGCAGGCCCCCTTCTGGGGCCAGAAGAAAACAACACCATCTGGAAGCCTCTGCAGAAAGGGGAAGAGCCAAGGGCGGCCCAGAGGGACTGGGACTGCGACAGCCACCCAACCCCAGGAGCCACGGCTGGGGGAGGGGAGATGGCCGCGGACGGTTCCTCTGCGAGGCCAGCAGGGTTTCTTCAGGGAAGAGCCTCCCCCCAACAGAAACAACCCAACTGCGCCGAGCCGTGCCGCTCGCTCCGGGGCCAGCTGGCTCCGTGGCACCCGCTCCACACCGCAGGCGGCATCGTGACGAGGAAGGGCCACGTCTGTCCCAGGGACATGCCCTCAGTCAGAGCACTTAGGGTGCTCACTTCCTGTGAACACAGGCTTCCGGTGGCCCTGTGCTGCCTGCAGATGCGAGGTGTGCTGTGCCCAAGCCGCCCTCACAGACCTGGGGCACCGCGGAGTAACCTGTCATCTCGGCCCCTCACATGACCACCCACTCACTGCCATCCCAGCCCTCATGCCTGTCTCTCACAGAGGAGCAGTGGGCACTGGCCCACCTGCCTTTTGCTGGGACCTGTAAAAGGTCAGCGGGCCCAGCGGCACCAGCCGGCCTGCGGGCTGCGGAAGTGCCTGGATGGGCAGGAAGGACAGTGAGCGGCCCTCCCATCCCAGGAACCCAGACTTCGCTCTGCTTCTCCTTGTTCCCACGGAGCATTCGCCACAGCAGGCAGCGCTCTTGAAGACCAGTCAGATGATGTCACTGTTCTGCTCACCTCCTTCCAGGCCATGATCTCATGGCCTCGCTCCCCAGGCCACCTTCATGGCTCTGTCCGCCTTTCTCAATGCATCCCAGCCACACAGCTGTGGTGCCACCCTCAGACACGCCTGGCACCCCTCGGACCTCTGCGCTTGCCTGACCATCCCTCTCCCAGAATGCTCACGGGATGCCCTCGGCTTGCTTTCTCTTCTCTCTCCGGTGCAGTGCCTGCCACACAGCAGGTGGCTGGTAATTGCTGAGTTAATCACGATGCCTTTCTGTGTCCGCGTTATGAGGCTACGCTCCCATCGTAATGAACAGGGCGCGCAGTCAGCATGCCAAGTCACTCAGCTGAGAGGCTGTGGAGGCAGCATGCAGACTCGCGGGTCTGATTTCCAAACTCTTGGTTCCCATGACGCCGCACTATTTTCCCTGTGAGCAGTGGGCACTGTAGAAGTCAAACAATCTTGATTTGAATTCAATCTACATCCCTTCACTATTCTGTGACCTTGAATCTCCGCCTGTCTACATTTCTGAAAAGCATGGATACAACACCTGTGGGTAACAAATCCTGTGCCTACCCGTAGGGGTGTTTCATCCCATCAGGTGTGACCGCGGAGCCTTTGAGATCATCCTGCCGCACGGACATAAGGCGATGCTTCAGGTGTCCAGAGCCCTCCCTCAACGTTCCCTTAGGAGCCAACCTAGCCTGTCCCCACCGCAGCGCCCTGCTCTCTGCCAGGCCCACAGGCTGGAGGAGGTGATAGACCCGCCATCCGCAGCCTCCGGGACTGCAGCCACGGCCAAGCCGGCCTCCGGACCCCCGCCCGCGCCTCCTCTGCTGTGCAGGGCGGCCAGGCCCCGACCAGGCCGCAGGGAGGTGCTCTCTGCTGAAGTCCAGAGCTTGGCTGCATCTCTTGCCGGGCACAGTGATCCTGTCTGCGGCTGGCATTGCGGCTAGCAAAGCAGGCCCAGCCGGCCCAGAAAGCACCCAGCAGAGTAAGGAGAGAGAGCTAGTCCAGACGCCTGGGACCCACACCTGCCACATGGGCACCTGTCAGACCAATTGGTGCAGTTCAGGGTGAGCACTCACAGGACTTGGGCTGGAATGTGACCAAAAGGGTAACCAAGGAGGACAGCCTGAGGGAGGGGCAGCGTGCCACGTACCAATTCAGAGGCCAGGACTTCTCCAGGACCCCCGAAGAGGCCGGCTCCTCAGCCTGGAACCTTCCAAGGCTGGAGGGACCGAAGGAGGGCGCTGGGCCCGGGGCCTCCCTCAGCTCTGACCTCTGTGGCCTCCAGCTCCTCTGCTCGCCCACCCACTCCCTGCGCTGCCTCTGCGCACGCACCTTGCAGACATCAACACGTTCACAGCACAGCCAGTCAAGGCCACCAGGCCCTGCCCTCTCCCAGTGTGGCCGCCCCGCCCCGAGGAAGAAAGCACTGCCGTCAATGACCCTCCGCACCACCACCACCACCACCACCGGCAAAGCCAAGAGAGCGGCAGTCCCCTGGCAAACTGACCACCGGCCTTCGCCAGCACCACGTCTGCAACCCCCACCCCGGCTGTGCCTGTCCAAGTGGGAGCTCCTCCCGCAGCTCAGACTCAAGTCTGAAGCCCCGTGTCCCACTCCCCACAGGCCCAGCCCGTGAGGGCCAGCTCTCCCTCCTCAGGGGGAGCTTCGAGATCGGTCATCTCCAAACAGACTCCTCTGTGGCCTCTGCTACCCGAGAAGACGGAGCTCCCGCTGGTAGGACAGCACAGGGCACGTGTCTTCGTCCTCGTGGCATGGCCGAGGCCAGGGCACCGAAGGCTCCGAAGGCTGGTCTCCCCCGCAGTGGGGTTCCAGAAAGTTTTTAGAGCTGCTCTTTCACTTCCATAGGACACTGTGGCGGCCGCAGCTCCAGGAGCCTGAGTGTGCTCACGGCTGCCTGGCCCCCTTCTGCCTGGTGAGCCTCCCCCCAAACCCAGAAGCTTCCTCCCAAACCTCTGCCAAACTCCCAGCTCCTCCAGTCTGCCCCTCCCGGGCCTGCTGGTCCTCCAATCTGCAGAATGCATCTCCCCCAGCCTGCCCCCCCCCCCAATCCTTCCTGCTCCCTTACAGACCGGCCCAGGGTTCCTGGAGGGACACTGACCAGCTGCCAGAGACGGGGGGGGGGGGACTCTGCACAGCTCCACCACAGGCCAGCGGCCACACCAGGGAAGGAGGAAGGGAACTGGCTCGGCGGGAGCGTCTCACGGCCTCCCTGGGGACCCGCCCGTGGGGCCTCCTCCCGCCCTCTCCCTAGTGCAGTGCCCACTCGGCTCCTGCCGCTCTCGGCTCATCCCAGCTTTTTGGTTCAGGAGACGCCAAGCGGCTGCTCACGGGCTCTGCACCAGCATTCCTGAGGCCGATGCCATCCACACCGCGCCTGCCAACCTCTCAGACAAAAGCGCCTGTCGGGAGTGGTGCTCCCTCTTTCCTGGGCCTCTCCCCTCCTCCTCACTGGCCCATCCTTCCGTTTTCATTCCCCTGAAGTTTTGCTCACACACAGCTCCTGGCAAAGCCCTGGCTCCAGTCCGCCCCCAGCTCTGCGTGTCTCCCTTCTGTTCCGCTCACTCCACCAGCCGCCCTGGGATGCTCCCGACCACAGAACACACCCACCTTCTAGAACTGCTGAGAAGGCCAGACCCTCAGATTCCTCACAGTTGAAGTTCTAGCCAATTCTGGGGCTTTTTTCACTCAGGGCCCTCAGAGCTCGGGGTTCAAGAGAAACGGCAGAGGCGCCGGGGACCCTGGGACCTCGGCAAGGTCTGTTACCGCGGCGCGGTCTCCTCCGGTGTGACAGCGAGCCTCGCCGTGGGCTCTGGGGCTGGGGCCTCGGACGCTCAGCGGCCACATTACCCTCCTTTCCCCGGGGCCCCACTCCCTCCCCCTCCAAAGGCTTCTGTGTGCCAAGCTGCTGGGCTCCGGCTGATCCGGAGCATGAACAACGCGCATGGCCAAATCCGGCACCTGCGGGCTGGCTGCGCGATGCCTCTGTGCAGGGTCTGCGGCCAGCCCCGCCCGGCCGGACACACCGGCCTGGAGGGGCCAGAGGAAAGGGAGCCCGGTTTCCTGCAGCACTAGCTGCCCCTGGGCAGTCAGGGCGTGGCGTGACGTGGGAGCTGTTCTCGGGAAGCACAGGAAACAGGGGGGAGGAGCGCCTCTGGGGACGGGTGGCCCCGCTTTCTGAGGTCAAGGTTCTTTCCCAGCCTGAGGCTCTGGGGTGGCAAACGGGAGGCGCAATCCCATGCAGACACTGCTGCTCTGGAGAGGAAGAGGTGAGGAGCTTTAATCCAGTCCACAGGGAAAGGAAGAAGGGGAGCAGGAGGAGGCACTCCGCCACGGGCCCCGCCCCTGCTCCCTTAGCCAGAGCCGCCGCGGGACAGGGGCGTGCGGGGCAGGGCGGTCCTCAAACCACCGTCTCATCAGTGCGGGCACGGCGCCGGCCCACTCTG
This sequence comes from Cnephaeus nilssonii, assembly GCF_951640355.1. Lineage (NCBI taxonomy): Eukaryota > Metazoa > Chordata > Mammalia > Chiroptera > Vespertilionidae > Cnephaeus > Cnephaeus nilssonii. The sequence goes on from NC_137092.1 coordinate 43,758,448, forward strand.
CTCCTGGGACCCAGAGGTCACCCAGCCAGGTGGGCTGCAGAGAAGGCCCACCTCTGGCCTCGGGCACCTAACTCAGCGGCTGCCGCTGCTGCGGGCCCGGGCACCTCAGCCCACAGTGACGCCGAAGCCACAGTGGAACCTGTTGCGCCAATGGTTGAGGAAGGCCCCCAGGGCGAGGGTGACGGGCAGCGGGGGCATCTTCTTCTCCAGCACCGCGCCCACACACCAGTTACTGTCCACCACGCCTGCAGCAGGAGATGCGGGCCAGGTTAGGTACCCGGGCTTGGAGAAAGGAGTCGGCAGAAGTAAGGGGGAGCGTCCCCGCCCCCTACCTGCCCCCCATCCCACAACAGCTCCGAGTGTGGTCCCATCATCCTCACCTTTGAACACCATGTTGGCCTGGGGCAGAGTCAGGTGGTAACCAAAGGAGAAGGTGGTGTCCTGTAGCCTGGTGTTTGCCTCAAACTCCACACCAACCTGAACCTGAGGGTGGGAGAGGCCGGTCTCTGTAGGGACTGCGGGGTCCTGGCGGGCCGGCAGCAGGAGGCACGCGTGAAATGTGTGGGAAGCGCAGGCGGAAGACAGCCGGTCAGCAGGGCCTGTGGAGGCCCAGGGTGGGCTCCAGGGCACGAGTGGCATGCGGTGGGGGGGTCTGTCGTCTCACCTGCTCATTTGCCCTGTGGTAATAACTTGCATGGGCCCCACCTGATCCCACATTCAATGTAGCGACCCAGTGTACAGCTGTGGAAAGCAAAGGCGGAGGACAGGAGCATTACTGCTGTGGACACAGGCCAGGAAACCCCGCCAAGTCCAGCGTTCCCCTCCATCACGCCCTCGCAGCACACCGGAGTACTTCCCCGCCAGCGTCAAGATGGCCCCCTCTTCGCCGGGCCGCCGGTGATACACTAACTCTCCTCCCAACACCAGCCGATGTGTGAGGCTCTGCAGGAAGTGAGCGACCACGATCACTGGGAGTGGGAGACACAGAGTCAGGCCTAAGACAACACGCCGGCCTGCCCTCCCCCGCAGGGACCCCACCCAGCCTGACCCAGGTTTCCTCTAATCCCTGAACTGTGCGACGATGAAGAAGACTGCCAGCATCAGCAGGTGGGCAGCCAAGATAAAAAGAGCCCTGTCCCAATTCTCACCCGACTCCCCAATCAAGTCAGGATTTCCGAGGGTCACAGTCGCTGTGTAGTCATCTCCCCGGTACTCGCCGTCAAACTGCCAGGTCAGGAACTTGGACTGCTGTGTCTGGGATGGAGTGCAAGAAGTAAGATCTCCCTCCCTCTCTGCCAGCACTGTCGCCTCTGCTCCTCCCCTGAGGCCGGGGAGCAGGACGGTCATGGAGGAAAGAAACCCTCGGGTGGAGGCAGGAGCCATGGGTCACCTGGAAGACAGCCTTGGCTCGGAGCCGTTCTGCCAAGAGGAGCAGGACCTGGGCGTTGAGGCTGCCACTGCTGTCCCAGTCACCGACCACAGTGGGGAAAACCTGTTGAAGAGCTAGACAGTCAGACCAAGCTGGGCCGAAACCCAAATACCAGAACCCAGCGCCCCCTAGTGGAGCCACAAAGAAAAGCTCCCACTCAATCACTGTCCCTCCTCTCTTCCCATTCAGAAGAAACCCAGAGGAACAAGAGGTGCCCTCCCCACACACACGTTTCCTCCTCCTACAGGCGGCTCTTAGAGGCGGCCCGGCGCGCGGAGCCCTCACCTCCGTGGGGCTGAGTTGCCAGTCCCCTGCGTAGGCCGCGTGCAGGTGGTAGCCCGGCAGGCCCAGGGCACTCAGGTGCACAGTGTGCGCCACCTGCGGGAAGAGAAGCCGTGGAGGAGAGCATTCCTGCGGCCTCAGTCCCCATCCAGGCCTTTCAAGAATCCCAACTATCCAACACTTACTGAGGGTCACCTGACTAAAAGCAACAAGTCCCACAAGCAAGGGAGTTAGGGCCCGGCTCCTCCCCCCTCTTCCCGCAGCCTGGCCGGGCAGGGAGCGGAGGAAGGAGGGGGCGGGCCGGGCAGAGGCGCAGTGAGGAGGGGCCGGAGAAGTGGGAGCACCTGGAAATGGCTGCTCAGAACCTTGTTGACAACGAGCTTCACTCCCTCCATCTGTCCTGGGAATACATCTGAAGGTGGGAGGGAGGGAGGGAAGGAGTAAGCCCAGAGAGGAGCCCCGACCCCAAGAAGCATCCCCGTGCGCGTCACAGCAAGCGCTTTGGAGGAACTGGCCTCCTTTCCGGTTCTGCAACAAAACGCCCCACTCCATTGCGGCACCTGGTCCTCCCAGAGGCCGGAAGCCCGGCGTGATCTCCCTTTCCTGCTCCCATCCCTGCACGCCAGCGGGCAAGACCCCCCCCGCCCCCTCCACCCGAGTCCAGGCGCTCACCTTTGCACAGGCGGTGCAGCTCATCGAAGCTCCCGGGGTTGGGCAGAGGTTCCTCTCGACGGGGGCTCCGGCGGGGCAAAGCCCCCATCGGAGCCAGGCCCAGCGTGTTCCCCATTTCAGTCCAGAGGACGAGGAGGGGCCGGGGTGAGCCTGGGAAGGATGCTATTCCTCCCTCTACCCCCCACGGGCCCCACCCCCCATCATCCGGCTCCCCAGCCCCGGAAACTTCCACATGGTCCGACGCTGGGCCTGGAACAAGAAGAGCGGGGCGAGGGCACCGGTGTGGGCACTGAGCCGCAGGCACAGTCCCGTCCCACCCTGGTCCCAGCCCCACCTGCCGTCCGCCCCTCCCCCTCTAACCCTCACCCCCCGGCTCCCCCCGCCTCCTAGTCTTTCTACTCTCCCTCCCGAGGCCGCAAGGCGAGGTTCGCCACGTACCGGTCGCCTTACCGCCTCAGACCTTCGTGCTGCCCCTTCCCCCCCGGCACACCCCGGTCATCTTGATGGGGGCAGCCATCTTGAGTGATGGCAGGACTGCGGCTTCACGCTGCTGTCTCAGCGTGGTCGTGAGCACCATCTTGGAACCGGGCAAAAGAAAGCTTTTAAAGACCCGGCCCTCCCGTGACTGGGCCCCGCCCAATCTATGAAAAACAAGCGGCCTTGATCTCCCAGGGGCCAATGGGGGAGGAGGAAGCAGAGGAGTGGCAGGCGCCGCGTCCAGAGAGCTCCAGCCTTGGCGCTGCGGAGGCGGGGCTTGCGGGCCGCTCAGCCTGACTCGGAGAGGATTGGCTGGGGCCGCGGCTCCTCCAGGGCGACGTGGGAGCGCGCGGGGCTCTGGAGGGAGCGTCTCGGAGCCTGGGCCGTCGGAGCTCCCTCCACCCTACAGCGCGGAGACCTGCCTTGGAGAAGAGGGCAGAGGAACGACGGGGAGGACTCATTTCAACCCGGGTTCAACCGCCCCTCGGCGCCCCCGCCCCAGGTTCGCCTGGGCTCCTGCTCGCAGGCCTCCACGACGCTCTGCAAATGCGAGCTGCTCGCCTGCACGGCCGTCCTAGGACGCGCTCCTGCACTCGCTCTGAGTTCTGCGGGTCCTCTCGGAGTGGGACCGCGTGTGGGCGCCTGGGGCCGGAGAGCAGGGGCTGCAGCCTCTGTTCTAGCAGAACGGCCCCTGAAACAGCTGCCCTGTAATTAATCAATCCTTCCTTCCCGATTCCCCAGGCAGAGGGCCCATAAAATCCCGAATATGGGCCCCGCCCCCAAGTGCGCTCCCCTCCAGGGCCAGGCGGGAGTCAGTGGAGTGCCTTCCAGCACTGGGGGCTCCACAGGGAAATAAGGGGAGCCCTCGCTGGTCCCCGCATCTCCACCCCCCTCTCTCGGGAATGTCCTGCTACACTTTGACCGCAAAAAAGGAGAAAGATGCAAATGCTTCTGATATCTATTCAGCTGACTTCACCCAGATGCCTGGGGAATGGACCTCCCTCCCTCCCTCCCTATCTGGGCAGAGGGGTGCTGTGGCCCCTGCTGACTCACTTCTGCTGGCTACCAACTCGACCTGATAAGGTGGCCCAATGACCAGGGACCTTCAACTTCTACCCTTTAACGTGAACCTCTTTTCCTACCAGAGCCTTCCAACGGGGTGGAGAGCAGAGGCTGCTTTCTGACTTTGGGGGTAGGGTGTGATCATTGGTCAACATGTTTTCAACCCTGTCTCATCACACATTAACTGAGGAAGGGACCAAACGAATCACCTGCCCTCTGACCCTCATCCCTACCCCTAATTTCAACTCCTTTCTTCTTCTGTTCCCCAAAACCTCTTGCGAGTTGCAGTGAAGGGGGGGGGGTAGAGTTGGGGAGACAAAATCTACTCCTAATGGGACAGAGTTATTAAGGGCTGAGGGTTGATATGTCAGAGCTTCCAGAGAAACATAAGCACTCTTACTTCCTGCAGCGCTCAGAGCTAGGGACTGCCACCCCAGACCCCAAAAGAGTGAACCTCCAGTAGGCCTAAAGGACACCCCCTTTCCGCCACAAAGGCCTGCACCAGGCGTCCCCCATGCACTTGTCCTCTCCTCCCCCATCTCTCCAACTTGTTTACTCCAACATGGTCCACCCCAATGTCCCTCCACAGTCCTTGTCACCTGACGGGGGTGGGGAAGCAGGCAGACACGTAGCCCCTGCCTCCCCAGCCAGGCCAGGCGCAGGCACAAGGACGGAAAGGACGGAGGCGCTGGCCAGTGGGGAGCACCCAAGGAGGACCAGGCTTTCACTGGGGAGAGAAGGGACCCGTTGGAGTGGGCACCTGGGAAGGGTCCCTGGGAAGGGGCTGAAGGCCGCCCAGCTTCAGTGTTGCCCCACCTCCACCTGTTCCAGGCCACCGCCCCACGGCACCACCATGGAGCTGCTGGTAGTGATGGTGCTGCTCCTCACCATCTCTGGCCTCGAAGGTGGGTGTGGAGTGGAGGGGGGTCCCAAGGAGAAGGCAGTAGGGGTCCTGGCTGCCCATCTGTCAGTTCTGTGCCCAGATCTGGCAACCCCAGGGCTCAAAACGAAGACCACCCCCCTCTAAAGTGAGAAAACCCATCCAAAGGCCTGGAGTGGGAGGCCTGTTTGGGCTGGGCACTGGCGTGGCGTCGCCGGAGGCCAGGACTCAGTATTGGGGACCAGCTGAAAGGGCGGGTGTTTCTGTGTGCCCAGGAGCCTCAGTCCGGAGGCAGGCGGAGGAGACGGGCCTGCAGAGCGTGTTCTCTCAGTACCTGCAGACCGGGACCGACTATGAGAGGTCCAGGCCCAGGCCAAGTAACTCTCAGCAAGGCGGGGTTCAGGGCCCACAGGAGACTGAGCTCAGGGTGGAGATCGGGGAAATTGAGCTTCGAATTGGAGAGCACAGTTGCCTCATCCCTCCAGGCCATGGGCCTTGTGGACCGATGGGCCACAGCAGCTGGGTTGTGGACCTGTCTCCAGGTGTGTTCCTCCAGGGCTTGCCTCTCCTCCTAGAGCCGTGCCGTGCCAGCATGGCCCAGGCACTGAGCTGGGGACTGGGCCCACCTCCCATCCCCCAGGGCCCCTGCCAGTGCCTTGGTTCCTTACGCTGACCTCTGACCTCATACATCCAGGGTTTACTTGGAGAAGACACATGAGCAGCTGACCCCCCAGTCAGGAAGGCTGGAAATGATCTGACGAGCTTCCTCAATTACTTCGTGGTATTCCAATCACCGCTGGACGCCCAGCCACCCCAAGCTGGCCCCTAGGACACATCTGGCCAGCCTCCAGCCCCCTCCCTCCACACCGCTTGCTTCTACAGTAAATAGTGAAGGAGCTCATGGTGAGCTTTGTGAGGACGGGAGGAGGAAGACAGACGTCCAGGAGGAGGAGGCAGCTCGGGTGTGAAGGGTGGAGAAAGGGTCCAAGAGACAAATGTGGGAGACAGCAGAGTGGGCCCCGCAGAGTCTCCTCCAGGCCCGGAGCGGCTCTGAGAGATGAAGAGACTTTGCATGGCCCTAGCTGGTGTGGCTCAGTGGATAGAGTGTTGGCCTGCGGACAGAAAGGTCCCAGGTTCGATTCCTGGTCAAGGGCACATGCCCAGATTGTGGGCTCGATCCCCAGTGTGGGGCGTGCAGGAGGCAGCTGATCCATGATTTTCTCTCATCATTGATGTTTCTATCTCCCTCTCCCTCTCCCTTCCTCTCTGAAATCAATAAAAATGTTAAAAATAAAAGAGCCTTTGCATGGATGCGGGCTGAGAAAGGCCTGAGACCCAGGCTGGATTCCTGGCCTTGGGCAGGTCACAGGGGACGAGGCCTCCCTCAGAGCTCCTCCCCATCACCCTGTGAAGAGAAGCTCCCAAAACATGAACCCACAGATGTCTCCAAGGCCCTCCCTTCCCTTCCGAGCCGGGGAACACTGCTCGCTCCCACCCCCGGCCTACAGTAAAAGGTTCGGGTCACTCTCCCCAAACTGCTCTCACCCGGACCCCTATCTGGGGACACCTTTCCACACCCTCCCCATTCTTATCTGGTGCTGTCAGCGCTGGCCCAGCGGCCACTGGAGAGCCTGGAGCCAGCAGACACACCAGTTCAGGCCGGCCGGCTCCCGTGGGTGGACATGTGGGACCAGAGGTGCTGGGAGCCATGGTGCCGGGATTAAATCAAAGCAGAACAGAGAGCGGACTGGGTGGCTGTGCAGGGCGGAGGCGAGTGGAGGCATTGCCAGAAAGGTGTTCCCACTTTACCTCTAAAACAGCTGCTTCCCTCCCTGACACACTTCTCATGTCTCATCTGAAATTGCCTTCAGATGAGGCTCCAATTTCTTCTGCATATCGATGACCCTCAGCCCTCATGGCCATCTTCCTCCCCTTCTTTCCCAGGACGTGTGGGTTTCTCACGTGCTGTCCCTGTAGGACTACCTGGTTTAACTTGACAGGTTAAACTACGAAGAGCCTGAATCCTCACAGGGTTAGTGAGCAGAGCAAATGGTACAAGGAGTTGGAAAAATGCATTGACAAGTGGGAGTCACTGTGAGAGTAAAGAGCTGCCCAGCCTGGGTGGCCTGGGCACAGACCAGGGTCCCATCTGAGAGGCTGCTGGGTCCGAGGCAGGACGGGCCGCAGCAGGTGGGATGCAGACTTCCAGCCCTGGCCGGTGTGGCTCTGTTGGTTGGAGCATCATCCTGTACGCTAGAAGGTGGAGGGTTTGATTCTTAGGGCACATACCCAGGGCAACCAATCAATGTTTCTCTCCCTCTCTCTCTCTCTCTCTCTCAAAGAAAGAACCCCTGATCAGTGTTCTCAGTGGTTAGAGTGTTGGCCCACGCACTAAAGGGTCACCGGTTCAATTCCCAGTCAAGGGCATGCACCTGGGTTGCAGATTTGATCCCTGGGGTCAGGGCACACGCAGAAGGCAACCGATGTTTCTCTCTGTCTCTGAAAACACAACGTACTTCCTGGAACCCCGCCTCCTGCTGGAAACAGGACAGGCACTGAGGGGGGTTCCTTCACCGCCCACCCGGGCACTCCAGGAGCCCCCTCCCTCAGGACCCAACTTGCCCCCTCTGTCTTGCCCACATCCAATCCCTCCCTGTCCCGCTAAGGTCCCTCTCGCCCCAGAACCCGCTGAGAACTCACTGTCCCCATGCAACCTTTCCTTAGGGCCGTGGTCGGCAAACTGCGGCTCACGAGCCACATGCGGCTCTTTGGCCCCTTGAGTGTGGCTCTTCCACAAAATACCATGGCCTGGGCGAGTCTATTTTGAAGAAGTGGCGTTAGAAGAAGTTTAAGTTTAAAAAATTTGTCTCTCAAAAGAAATTTCAGTCGTTGTCCTGTTGGTATTTGGCTCTGTGGACTAGTGAGTTTGCCGACCACTGCCTTGGGGCATCACATGAGCCTTCCTCACATCGTCCCTCCTGACGCTGGGCTTTTGGGCCAGGCTGTGCCACGGACACGGTGAGCTGTCCCATGGCCTCTGGCGCCCACGGTGACTGAATTGGTCCCTCTGAGGCCGGGCAGCCAGGCTTTCCCACGCCCAGAAGTCACTTCTTCGGTTCGCATGTCTGAATGTGCCCGGAGTCCCAACGTGCTAGGACCTGCTCCCGCTCCAAACTGCAGGCCGGGGCCAGGGGCTCATTTGTCCCCTCACAGCAGCATTTGCCCTTCAATTGAGCAAAACAGCCTGGCGTTTGACACTGAGCGCTGTGAGGTCAGCGTGGGACTCTTCCTCCCAACGGCAACTTCAGTCCCAGCCAGAGCCCTGCAGAGGCTCCGTGTCCCAGGAAGGAAGCAAGGAGTGGAGCCCAGTCTGTGGCGGCTTTATTGGTGCTGCTCCCTTCCCATTGCCCGGTGGGAACTGGGAGGGGGAGGGGACAGTGGGGAGCTAGGTGCAGGGAAGGAGGGGGCGGTCGGAGGAGATTAGCATAAGCACATTAATGAGCACAGGCCTTGGGCAGGGAAGAGGAACCAATGGGTCCATTCATGGGGCATAGCGTCTTTACATGGAGGTCTTGGCATTAATGGCGGGAGGCATATGTGGTGTCAGCCATGGGGCTGGGCAGGAACTGGGAGCAGGAGGACGTGACCCAGGGCATCTGTCCTGCAGTTACTCTGTCGGTTTCTGATGCTTCAGGGTCTCATAAGTCTCCTGGTTCCGGGGGCTCAGGCCCTGGAAGTGAAGGTCAGAGGACAGTCAGGAGCTTGCGTCCCTCCACGGCTCCCACTCACCCCCACAGATCCTGCCCTTCCAAAGGTCACTCAAAATCCACCCTCTCCTGCTGACCTCCTGGGATTGGGGTGGGCGGGGCCAACTCACTCACCGTGTAAATGCCATCTGACTTCTGTGGAGGCAAAGGAGCAAATTGTCAGAGACCCACACACCCTCCAGGGCCCCCAGCATCTTCTCCCACACCCAGGGGCCTATCAGCCGGGCTGGGTGGCTGGGTGGCAGGGTGAGGTGGGCAGGATGGGCAGGGTGAGGTGGGAAGGGTGGGCTGGGTGGGCTGGGGGCAGGGTGGCTGAGTGAGGTGGGAAGGGTGGGCAGGGTGGCAGGGGGCAGGGTGAGGTGGGAAGGGTGGGCTGGGTGGCTGGGTGGCAGGGTGGGCAGGGTGGGCTGGGTGGCTGGGTGAGGTGGGAAGGGTGGGCTGGGTGGCAGGGGGGCAGGGTGAGGTGGGTGGCTGGGTGAGGTGGGCAGGGTGGGGGGCAGGGTGAGGTGGGAAGGGGTCTCTGAAGCTTCTGCAGGTCGGCACCGAGATGCATGCCCTCCCAGGGCTGCAGACCCCAAGCCCATAGGCCAGAAGAGCCGAGTGCACAACGGTTGACACCTGGGCGTGGGGAGGGGCGTGGGGAGGGGCGTCCGTACCTGATAGGCTACAGCTGCCTTTCGCACCTGGATCTGGAGTGGAGGAAGGTCACTAGTAAGAGCAATGTTAGTGGCCCATCCCCCTTCCCTCCAAACTTGGTGGGTTTCCCCTTAAAGCCATGCTGCCACCACTGTCCCCGTCTTTTCGGCCCCACCCACCTGCCCAGCCTCACCTTGAGTCGACAGTAGAGCAGGGTTAGGATGATCCCGTACAGAAACAGGATTGCATCCAGGATGTAGCAGATCTGAGGCTCTCCCAGGGCCTCTGAGGGGAGAGAGGGTGCCCATGGGGCGAAGGCATCAGGGAAGGGAGGACTCTGGGAGGGAGGCCAGGCCTGAGGGTGCTCTCCAGGGAAGCCTGCTCTTTCCCTGGACTCCTCTCCTCAGCCTCGGAGCAAGGCTGGAACTCAGTGCACTGAGCCCTGAGGACTTCCCTCAGCCCGGCCTTTCCTGCGAGCACTGGGGTTCCTCAGGCTCGGCTGAGCGCTTCATGGCCCTCAAGGGACTCATCTAAGTGCACTGGGCAAAACCAAAACCTCAGCCTGGAGGGGAGGGCGAGGGGAAGGCAGTGACAAATGTCAGTGAAGAAACCACAGGAGCCTCTGCTCAGTCCTGTGACCTGTGGCTGAGAGCTGGACAGGAAGGATGTGAGCCGGGGAAGGGCGGGAAGGCCATCGCTCTGTTATTGGTCAGCGAGCCTTGGCCGCCGGCGCTCTGCCCACCAGACACCGGGGCCTGAAACAGCAGGCGCCTGCTCCCCGGCCTCGGGTGCCCACCGGCACAGCCCTCCCGGGGGCCCCGATGGAGATTCCGTCTCGGGGACGCGGTGCCTGTGGGACTCTACCCTGTTCCTCACACCCTGGGCCACCGAGAGGAAGTTTGTGCAATTAAAGAAGTAAAATAGGGTCTGAGCTCCTATCTGCCCATCACCCTGGCCTCTGTCACGTGGGCTCCCGGGCCTGTGACTTTTTTCTGTGACGATGGTCTCTCACACTCCATGCTGATAAATCCCAAAGCTGCCTGTTTGGGAACCGTCGCCATCTTACCGATGACGAACCAAGGCTCAAGCGAAGCAGCTGCCTCAGGGCAGGGACCCTGGAAGCAGAGCCGAGCTGCCGCCCGCGCCTGCGCTCCCGGCAGCAGCGGGCCCCGCGCAGGCCGCTCGCGGCCCTTCCACCTTCACAGCTGGGCTGGTGCAACCTTCCTTCCATCTTTCAATTTCCCCCAATTCCCTCCAGTTTCACTAATCCTGTCCCCCCCAAACTGCAGACACAACCATCCACCTTGTAAACATTCACATAAGACAACCCTGACAGCAAGAGGTGAGAGTTCATAAACTGCTGACTTTCCCATTCCTGCCTCGGTTTCCCCGAGGATGCTCAGGTCTCTAGATGCTCACACTGCCCACCCTCTGCGCAGTGGCTGATGGGAGGTGCATGTTAGCCATGGCACATCTGTGTGGCTAGCCTGGCCTCACTCCCTCGCACAAGGCCAGGCTCTGCTCCCCACAGATATTACCTAACCAGCTAGAGGCCTGCTCCTCCTGGACAAGCCCAAAGGCACCCACAGGAACCGCGGCTGTTCCCAGACCAGCTTTTTGTCGCACTCCCCTCCCTGCCAGCTGGAGCCCGGGGCCTATCAGGCCTGAGATGGGGACAAGGAAGGAGGAAACTGACTTTTGTGCCGATGGACCCACACAGGCCCAGCCCGAGTCCCTGTGCCCAGCTGCCCACTGCTGTCCCCCGCCCCCAGGGTCCCTCCTCAGCCGCCCATATGCCCTTGACCCCCACCTGGGAGTCCAGTTCACCGTCCCTCACCTGATGGTTCAACCAAAAGGAGGATGAGCAGGAGCGCCGCGGGAATCATCTTGGGCGGGCGGAGGGGCGGCACGGGCGGAGGGCCGGCGCAGCTGTGCTGGTGGCAGCTCCCTGACCACAGAGTTCCCCCCTTCCTGCCACGCCTCCCCAGCTCTGGCCCCTTCCCCTTCCTGCGCTAGAAACCAGGCGGCTCCGGAAGGGCCAACTAAGGGAGCAGGCAGTCTGGGCCCTTCCGCCTCAGGCGTCCAGTGGCCGGGGCTCGGCCCCCACAGGAGGGGACTCCGTGCTGGGAAAGACCAAGTAGCCCCCGCCCACCAGCCCTGCTCAGCCGCGCCGGGAGCACTGCCGCCCGGCCCCCCGGGCCCGCGGGAGCCTTTTCCCTCCCGCCGGGGACACCCGGCCCTGATTTGAGGGGTGCTGGTCTGTGTGGGCACCAAAGTCTGGGAGGGGGGCACTGAGGGAAAAGAGGAAATGGGGAATGGAGAAGTGGAAAGGACAAGAGTCAGAGAAGGGGCGGAGAGGAAGAGGAAAAACTGCTAAGACGGAATCTAACAGAGAAGTACAAGGTTAGCAAACACCCAAGTTTCCCATGAAAACGAGACAGTGCGATACTGAGACACACCAGAGGCTTTGGCACAGGGGCCAGAGCGGCTAATTTATTACTTTCTTTTCTAGAGCACACACGGACGCCTGGCAGCTGAGTGCGCACACACACAGCCCACTGCCAACAACAGGCTCCCACGGAAGCCAAGGCGGGGGATGAAGTGCTGTTGTCCGGCTCACCGGTCGACTTCGCCAAACACAATGTCCTGGGTGCCTAGGAGGCCGGGAGGAGAAAGGGGTGTCACCCCGGATCAGAGCTCCCTGTGCCCGAGACTGAGGACCGGAGTCCACACCCTGAGTCTCTGCGGAACAGGAAGTGTCCAGATTCTGTCCCCCACAGAGGGGCCCAGCGCCTCTGCCTACACAACAGCCTCGTACCTATGATGGCCACGACGTCCGCCAGCATGTGTCCCTTAGACATCTTGTCCAAACCAGCCTGCAGGTGGGGAGAGCGACAGCGCTAGCGAGGCCACAGGGGAGACGGAGGCAAGTGCACAGGCATCTCAACCAAGGGCAAGCATGGTGGAGTCAGTCATCGGGACTGGTTCTTACCAGGTGGGCAAAGCCAGGGGCCTTGATCTTGCATCGATAGGGGCGGCTGCTGCCATCAGACACCAGGTACACCCCAAACTCTCCCTGCCCGAGGAGGAAGGAGACGGCTGCCATCAGCAGGAATAGCTGCTCCTCGCCATCTGACCCTCTTGTCACCCACACCCTCACCAACATGTCTCCAGCCGCCCACTCCTTCCCCTCCTCTCACCTTAGGAGCCTCAATGGCCGTGTATGTGGCCCCTGGAGGAACCTGGTAGCCCTCAGTGTACAACTTAAAGTGATGGATCAGGGACTCCATAGACGTCTGGAGGGAAAGGGGAGCATCAGTGACTCAGATCCACAGTCTCCTCGCCACCCCGGCACGGGAAACAGTCTCCCCCTCAGGGAGACTAAGAAGTGAGCAGAGAACACAGAGGAAGAGGAGGCCACAGGAGCTGGAGACTCTCATCGAGTGAGTTCTCTGCAAACGGACTGAATCCCAGGACCCTCTCGCTCGCCCTACGGGACCTCCCCTCCTCGCCCTGCAGCTACCTTCATCTCAGCTCGCTTGGGCGGAGACACTTTGGCGTCATCAACCTTGATCTCCCCAGGAGGCATCTTGTTCAGACACTGAGAGATGATTCGAAGGGACTGGCGCATCTCCTCCACCCGGCACAAGTACCTGAGGGAGACAGCGAGCCTGGAGCACAGGCTCCGGCCTGCAAAGCGCTGGGATTCCCTCCGTCCTCCTTCCGAGCACCTGGGCGTGGCCTGGCCACCACAGCAAGCCTGCAGTCTTCGATTCTGGCACTGGGCCTGTCCCCAAGTCCTCTCCTAATGTCCTCAGACCCTGTCCAGTAACATTTCCCTCTTTGATCACCACCTTAAACACTTTCTGGAGTACCGAGTGGGTGAGAGTCAGACAGACTCAAAAAGCAACAGGAAATCTCATTCAGGGTCAGTACACAGGAACGAGATTCAAAGCTGAGGATCTGGTGGGAAGAACCTGGGTCAGGAGTCTAAGTCTCAACTCTAGCGGACTAATCCTGGGCTCTTCTCTGACCTCCATGCCTCCACTTCCTCAGCCATCAAATGCAGCCACACTAGTTCTAAGGCGGAAGGACACCGTCAGGGTAAAACAGGTGTCTCGTGACAGTGCTGTGGAAAGCACTCACACACGCAGGACAGAAAGTGGCTGAGGGGGAAGTTAAGGGACACCAGCTGGACCGTGAGCTAAGGAGCACCTGGGCCTCACCTGTCATAGCAGTCCCCTCGGGAGCCAATGGGCACATCGAAGTCCACCTGGTCATAGACGTCATAGGGCTGGGTCTTCCGCAGGTCCCACTGGATGCCTGAGCCCCGCAGCATCACCCCACTGCAGAGACGACAGCAACAAGGCTGCTCTCCACACTCCAAGAAAGGCACCTCCCTCCCTTAATCTTCCCGCCCCCACGCCCCCTGCTCTGGGCGGGACACAAGTTCAGAGTGTAGCCAGGGAGCTCCAGGAAGCCATGTTCTCAGTCCAGAACCCCCAGCCCCAGGGGAGAAGCCTAGTCCTTCACCTAAAGCCGTAGTTCAGTGCGTCTTCGGCAGTTACAACCCCAATGTCAATGGTCCGATTTCGCCAGATCCTATTGTTGGTCAGCATCTGTTGGCCAAGAAAACACCTTTCAAATGTCTAACACCTCTGTGTCTTTTAGCACTGGGACCAAAACCCCACAATCCTGCTTGAGGAGAAAAGAGGGATTTCCCCCCCACTGACTCCTCTCTCACCTCCTCCACCTCATCAATCCGAAGAGAGAAGTTTTTAGAAAACTGATAAATGTCATCCATAAGCCCAAGGGGTAGGTCCTAGAGGCCAGACAGAGAGTGACAGTGAGCACAGCAGAGCCTCTGGCCAGGGCCACACGGTGGCTCTCCCATCAGCCAGCGCTGCCCTCCAGTGGCATGGACAGAGGCTGGGGGCTGCTCACCTGGTGCACCCCTCCTGGGCGGACGTAAGCAGCATGCATCCGAGCCCCCGACACTCGCTCGTAGAACTCAAACATCTGGATGGGACACAGGGAAGTGGGGACAAAATCCTGGACCCCTAAGTCTGACCACATGGTGGTGCACTCCCCTGCCCCTCACAACAGAATCCCTAAAGAATATAACTGGCCCCTAAAAAAGAATATAACCCAGGTTAAGTAAACCTCCTCCCCTAAGCGTTCCCCCTGCGTCCTCTCTCGGTATACCTTCACACCTTCTCCACTTCCTCATCTCCTTCCCCATTCCTATTCTTCCCTCCTTCTCCTACCTTCTCCCTTTCTTCAAACATCCAGAAGAAAGGGGTCATGGCCCCAATGTCCAAGGCATGTGTGGTCACAGCCATGATGTGGTTCAACAGCCGTGTGATTTCCCCAAACAGCACTGCAGAAAGGGGAGGACAAGAAAGGGGCCCAAGACCCAGGCTGCAGCAGGCCTGGGCAGAGCCGGGGTCTGCCCACTAAGCGGGGCCCGGGAGGGCTGGGCATACCTCGGATCCACTGTGCCCGCGGGGGAGGCTGGATGTTCAGCAGTTTCTCCACAGCCAGCGAGTAAGCCTGCTCGTTGCACATCATGGACACATAGTCCAGCCGGTCAAAGTACGGGAGGGCCTGGAAAGAGGGAGGAGCCAGGTCCCCCTCAGGGCCAGGAGCCCTCAAGGTCCCTAATCCCCAGTGTGCTGGGCAGGCTCCTCAGTGAAAACACTCTGACCAGGAGCCATTTCCACAGGTCTGACGCAGGATGACCGGGCCCAGCACCCCACTGCCAACCATCCTCTAGGTCCAGGGTCCTCAAACTTCTTAAACAGGGGCCAGTTCACTGTCCCTCGGACCGTTGGAGGGCCGGACTATAGTTTAAAAAAAAACTGAACAAATTCCTATGCACACTGCACATATCTTATTTTGAAGTAAAAAAACAAAACGGCAAAAACACCCGCATGTGGCCCGCGGGCCGTAGTTTGAGGACGCCTGCGCTAGGTCATCAGTCTTAGGAGTCCCCATTCCCGGAGTTCAGACAGAAGGAAGGTGGGAAGTTTCTGGCAGGAAGGACTCCTTCCCAGAACAGCAGGCTCTAAGTCCCAGCCGTTAGTTTCCAGGAAGGGGCGGAGCTGAGACAAGCCAAGTCCTTGTACTGATGTCACTGTGACGTGGGGCAGTGCTTGTACAGACAAGTCCTTGTACAAGCCAGTCCTTGTACTGATGTCACTGTGACGTGGGGCAGTGCTTGTACAGACAAGTCCTTGTACAAGCCAGTCCTTGTACTGATGTCACTGTGACGTGGGGCAGTGCTCAGGGTTAACGCCACAGACTCTGGGACCAGAAGCCACCACTGCCTGAAATCTCCAGGGGCAAGTGCAATCTGGCTGGCTGGCTCTTCTTCCGAACCCATCTTCCTCTCATCAAGACCTTTCTTCGTGACAGTGAAAAAAACTTCAGGTTCCTAGCCCAGATCCAGTTCCTTTAACTCTGACCCTCACCACCTGGGTCACATAGTTCTCTTAAAAATGTCAAACTCTGTCACTGCCTCCCTCCTGGTCACTCTGACTCACTGAGTATTTCGAAAGCAAGCAGACAGCTGGAAGATACAATCTTCAGCTGTTAATCCTGGGAGCTGATGTCTCTCTCCTCTGTCCCTGCCCCCAGGGAGCCTGGCTTTGACATCTGAGTGCAATAGAAGAGCAGGGAAACTGAGGCACTACAGGAAGGACACGGGGCAGCCCAAAGTCAGCCCAAGAAAAGCTGTGAGTGCAGCTCTAGCTACAAAGCATTCCTACTGGGCAAACCAAGTCCAGGTGGCTCAAGTCCTGCATCCCCTGCCACAACCCTTCCTCCTCCCAACCAACACTGTCCTCACAACCTCCACAGGCTCCTCCCTCACAAGCCTCCACCCCGCAGTTTTGGGGACAGCCAGCTGGCAATGCCCAGGCCCCGTGCACAGGCCTGTGTGCCCACACCTGCAAGTAGGTCTTGTGTTCAATGAGCTTCTCGGTGCCGCGGTGCAGCAGCCCGATGTGAGGGTCACACTTCCGCACCATCTCCCCACTCAGCTCCATCACTAGGCGTAGCACACCATGGGCTGCTGGGTGCTGGGGCCCAAAGTTCAGGGTCAGGTTGGACACCATTGTGTCCTTTGGAGGGTCCACATCTGAGAAGGGAGAAAGAGTTCAGAGCCAAAGGGCAACTCCCCTGACAGCCCCCAAGAGGCAGCAGGGGTTAGTTACCCTTTCCCTGGTCTCCACACTGTTGGTTTCCTAATCTCCAGGAGGAACACTGGGTGGGAAAAGCTTTTTGAGGAGAGGGATGACAAACCCACTCTCCCCACATCACCCAGAATACCCTTGTAATAATAATAATAATAATAATAATAATAATAAATAATAATAATGGCTAACACCTATATGGCCCTTATTGTGTGCCCTGCACTACTCTAACCATTTTACTTATGTTAGTTAATTCTCATATGAGTACTAGGTACTTTATTTTTTTAAATACATTTTATTGATTTTTTACAGAGAGGAAGGGAGAGGAATAGAGAGCTAGAAACATCGATCAGCTGCCTCCAGCACACCTCCCACTGGGGACATGCCCACAACCAAGGCACATGCCCCCGACCAGAATCGAACCCGGGACCCCACAGTCCGCAGGCCGACGCTCTATCCACTGAGCCAAACTGGCCAGGGCCCAGGTACTTTTGTTATCCCCATTTTACTGGCAAAACTGAGGCCAGAAAGGATAAATGCCTTCACAGAGTCTGGACTGGACTCAGCCTGTTCAGCTCCAAGGTCCACACTCTTTCTTTTTCTTTGTTTGTTTGTTTATTTCAAGGTCCACACTCTTAACCACTAGGATGCACTGCTCTCCAAATGCTTCTGATGGCCCACCAGGAAATGGGACAGAGAGAAAACATCAGTGATGAGAGAGAATCATGGATCGGCTGCCTCCTGCACGCCCCCTGTGGGGGATCGAGCCCGCAACGCAGGCATGTGCCCTGACCAGGAATCAACCTGGCAACTTTCGGTGCACAGGACAACACCCAACCAACCGAGCCACACCAGCCAGGACTGACCCTCAAGAATGTTACAATTGAGCCCTAGCTGGTGTGGCTCAATGAATAGAGTGTCAGCCTGTGGACTGAAGCGTCCTGAGTTTGATTCTGGTCAAAGGCACATGCCCGGGTTGTGGGCTCAATCCCCAGTTGGGGGTGTGCAGGAGGCAGCTGATCAACGGTTCTCTCTCATCATTGACATTTCTATCTCTCTCTCCCTCTCTGAAATCAATTTTTAAAAGTATTTAAAAAAAAAAAAGAGAATGTTACAATTTAATTTGGGAAATAAGTACCTGTGAGAAACTAGTAACACAGGCCACACTGACAAGTTACCAATTAAGTGGCTCAGCCATTAAGTATTTAAAGGGAGGGAAAAGCACTGTGAAGACCTGAGCTGGCTCTTAAGTTCAAATGATTCGGAGGCAGAGAGAACAGACCTCCAGGGTGTGAATCCACAGGGTCAAATCCAGGCGTAAAGTGTTTCTGGGACTCTTACCTGCCCCGCGGCAGATCAGTATTGGCAGGCAGTGCTGCTATTTTTTTAAAATATATTTTTATTGATTTCAGAGAGGAGGAGGGAGAGATGGAAACATCAATGATGAGAGAGAATCTTGGATTGGCTGCCTCCTGCAAGCCCCCCACTGGGGAGCGAGCCCACAACCCGGGCATGTGCCCTTGACTGGAATCGAACTGGAGCCCTAGCTGGTTTGGCTCAGGGGACAGAGCATCAGCTTGTGGGCTGAAGGGTCCCAGATTCAATTCTGGTCAAGGGCACATGCCTGGGTTGTGGGCTCGATCCCAGTAGGGGGCGTGCAGGAGGCAGCTGATGAATGATTCTCTCTCATCATTGAGGTTTCTCTCTCTCTTTTCCCTTCCTCTGTGATAAAAAGATATTTAAAATATATTTTATTGTTTATCAATAAAATATATTTAAAAAAAGAGAGAGAAAGAAAAGTAACTAGGCTCTTTCCCTGCCGCCGCGGAGTTGCGCAGAGGCGGAGGCTTGGGTGCGTTCAAGATCCGGCTCCACCCATAACCCACCGCCGTGGCCGAGGCAGGCACTGCTGCTGGAGGCGCAATGGACGTTAATACTGCTTTGCAAGAGCTGCTGAAGACCGCCCTCATCCACGATGGCCTCGCGCGCGGAATTCGCGAAGCTGCCAAAGCCTCAGACAAGCGCCAAGCCCACCTTTTTGTACTCGCATCCAACTGTGATGAGCCTATGTGCGTCAAGTTGGTGGAGGCTCTTTGTGCTGAACACCAAATCCACCTAATCAAGGTTGACGACAACAAGAAACTAGGGGGATGGGTAGGCCTCTGTAAAATCGACAGAGAGGGAAACCCCGTAAAGTGGCTGGCTGCAGTTGCGTGGTGGTTAAGGACTATGGCAGAGTCTCAGGCAAAGGATGTCATCGAGGAGTGCTTCAAATGCAAGAAATGAACAAATAAACTTGGCTTTTGTTTATCAAAAAAAAAAAAAAGAAAGAAAGAAAGAAAGAAAAGTAACTAGAAGTGCCTTTAAAGGTTTTTGAGCATGAGAATGATTGACATGGTAAATGGATCTTTGGGGACAATGAAGGCAATGACACTGGATTAGGATAGCAGACAGCAGGTCAGGGAGGAGCCCCGTGAAGAGACTCCTGAAACAGCCAGGGTCTGACACAAAACACATCTGGGCACAAAGGGGAGACGTGCCCGGATGCACAGGAGGAAAGAGCTGGGGGGCTTGGTGGCTGACTGGGCACAGACGGAAGGCAAGAGAAAACTGAGCCACGGTGACTGAAAAGTGTCAATTCTGAGAGATTAGGAGACAGGCAGTGCCACTGATCGAATCCAAAAGTCAAAGTGGAAAGACTGGTTTTGACGGAGAAAAAAAGTGTTTGTATTCAGGAAGGTTTCCTTTGTGTCCAGCCAGGGAGATGGAAGCATGCTGTTTACTGAACCTCTGGGAAAAGTTGAAGCTAAAGATATAAATTTGGTAGAGTCCAGCCACATGGCTCAGCGGTTGAGTGTTGACTCATGAACCAGGAGGTCCTGGTTCAATTCCTGGTAAGGACACTTGCCCAGGTTGTGGGCTCGATCCCCAGTGTGGGGCATGAAGGAGGCAGCCGATCAATGATTGTCTCTCATCATTGATGTTTCTATCTCTTTCTCCCTCTCCCTTCCTCTCTGAAATCAATATATATATATATATATATATATATATATATATATATATATACACACACACACACACACACACACACACACATATTTTAAATATATTTTATTTTATTTTTAAAATATATTTTATTGATTCTTTACAGAGAGGAAGGGAGAGGGATAGAGAGTGAGAAACATCGATGAGAGAGAAACATCGATCAGCTGCCTCCTGCCCACCCCCTACTGGGGATGTGCCCGCAACCAAGGTACATGCCCTTGACCGGAATCGAACCTGGGAACCTTCAGTCCGCAGGCCGACGCTCTATCCACTGAGCCAAACCAGTTAGGGCTACATATATATATTTTAATGTCATCTTTACAAAAATCCTTGGTAGGGACCTACTATTTCTTTTCTCCTGGGATGTTCTTCTGTTCCTTCTCTACTTGACAAACACCTATGATCACTGTTACTGTTTGTTGGATTGCACGGAGAAAGAAGCCAAAGGGTGAGGGCTACGCCTCCTAAAACAGCGCTCAGCAGTACAAGTCAGGTGGGCAGGGCCCTGGCACTCACCATTCCAAGGTGGAGGCTTCCAGTGGGCTGTTTCCTTGGTGGGGTACATGACCGCTCCCCCAAACTGCTCTGCCCACTCCACATCTGGCTGCCACTGCCGGGCACCTCTACGGAGTTCAAGGCACAGGCTGAACAGTGCTTGGTTCCTGTTCCCATCCACCCTCGGGGCCTGGATCCTTCCGTGCCAAGTGCCTGACACGGGCTGCTGCAGCTTTGGCAGAATCAGCCGGACCCCCGACGTCCTATCCCCTAACAGCGTGTGCCAGAGCCACTCCACCCCCGCCCTGCGCGCGAGGCTGGATCCCAGCCCCTCCCGTCCGCGTCCTTCAAGGTCAGCTGGGGCGACGGAGGGCGCCGGCTGCCTCCTTGGCTCGGCTCACCCGCCAGCCGGGGTCGCCGTTTGTGCTCCTCCTTTCCACTTTGCCCACGTGTCAGCGCTGGCACCCACCCGTGACGGGGCTCAGGAGGGGCAGCGGAGACCGGGGGAGGGGGCACTAGCTCCACGTTGAGGGGCAGGGTCTCCCTCCACCTCATTCACCGCCGGCCCAACGAGCTCGAGACTTCTTTCCTCGGCCAGGGCGGGCGCCGCGGCCCCTGGGGCCCGAGACAGCGGGCCCGGGCGGGGGGTCACGGGCCCAGGTCACCCTTTCCTAGGGGCCCCCGTGGCCGCGGAGCTCCCAGCCTCGGGGACAGCGCGTCGGGGGGATGCGCGGGTCTCACCTGCTGGGCTGCCCCTGCAGCCGGCCCCCAGCGCCGGGCCGCAGCAGCCGGGCCGCAGCGCCCCCGAGGCCGCGCACAGCCCTCAGCGCCGCCATGTCGCCGCTGCAGACGGCGGAGGAGGCCGGGCGGAAGTCCCGCCTGCGCGCCCCCGGAAGTCCCTCCTGCGCACCTCGGGAGCGCCGCGCGCCCTTCGGCACATCGCGACCGCCATCTTGGAAGCTGGCGGGGTCGCCCACCCGAACTTGACGACATCCGGGTCTGCGCCTCAGCCTCGCGGAGGCTTTACTGGGGACCGAGGGGCTGTCCCCTCCGCTCCTGTCGGCCTTTCTGGGGGAGCCTGGGGCCTCGCGTCTCCCGCCTGGGGCGGTCCCACCCGGAAGCCCGCCCGCGCCCGGGGTCGCTGTGGCTCAGGGAGAGGTGGCCCGCGGCGGGGAGCCCCGCGGAGATGGAGGGGCGGCCCCCAGAGGCAGACCCAGCGGGCGCCGAGGGACGCCTCCCACCCGCCCCACCTGCGTCATGGCTGCCCCTCGGGTCTTGCGGACACGAGGCTCCGTCCTGGCGGAGCCACCGGAACGCGGCCCCTGAGCGGGGCGCCCGGAGCCGGAGCGCAGGCTCCCCCAGGCCCCGGGCCCGGCCACAGCCACGGAGCAGGGCAGGGAGCGGAACTCGGCCGCGGAGAATGGGGGCAGCTCCCTGGCCGCAGGCACCGGGCAGCCTGGGTGGGCCGGCAGCCCCGCCTCCCCCGGGGGGACCGCGAGTGCTGAGGGCGGCGCTGTGCCCGCTCCGTCCCGGGAGGAGCGCGGACCGGCCGCGGGGACGGCGCGGCCCGGCCCCGAGGACACTGCACCCTTTGTCCTCTCCCTGCCGCGGCCGGACTGAGGCCCTTTGTCTCCCCGCGCCGTCCTCCCTTTGTCCCCGGCTCCACGGGGGCAAGGGCAGGGCGGGCCTCTCCCAGCCCCCTCCGCTTAGGGTCCGGAAGCCATGGCACCGGGGCAGGTACCCGCCACCTGAACAGGAAGGGGGGCGGGATGGGGGGGACAGGAGGTGACGAGGCAGAGGGGATGGACGAGTGGGGGGGGGGGGCTCTCTGGGGAGGGGAGGGACGGGGCTGCGCCCTGCTTCCTGGGGAAATCCTGGGGAAACGGCCGCAGCCAGGGTGAGCCCTGCCCCTGCCTGGGGCCCCTACCAGACCTGCCCCGGACCGCCCCGCCTCAGCCCGGGCTCCTGGGGGTGACCCTGGAACCCGGCTGCCTCCTCTCGCCCGTCCACAGGAACAAGAGATGAAAGACGGCGGCCTGTGGCCAGGCCCGGGGGTGCAGGCTCAAACCCCAGTGGGGGGCGTGCAGGAGGCAGCTGATCCCGAAGATCAGTGGTCAGCAAACTCATCAGTCAGCAGAGCCAGATATCAACAGTACAACGGTTGACATTTCTTTGGAGAGCCGAAAACCGACTTCTGCGCATGGGCCACGAAGCTTCAATCACACTGTAGGTGCGCGCCCGCACGTGGTATTTTGTGGAAGAGCCACACTCAAGGGGCCAAAGAGCCGCAAGTGGCTCACGAGCCGCAGTTTGCTGACCACTGCCATAGATGATTCTCATCATTGATGTTTCTATCTCTCTTCCTCTCCCTTTGTCTCTGAAATCAATAAAACGTATTCTTTTAAACTTTAAAAAATAAAAGCCCTAGCCCTGACCGGTTTGGCTCAGTGGATACAGCATCGACCTGCGGACTGAAGGGTCCCAGGTTCGATTCGGTCAAGGACATGTATCTTGGTTGCGGGCACATCCTCAGTAGGGGGTGTGCAGGAGGAAGCTGATTGATGTTTCTCTCTCATCAATGTTTCTGGCTCTCTCTCCCTCTCCCTCTCTGTAGAAAATCAATTAAAAAATATCCTACCTAATAAAAGAGTAATATGCAGATTGATCATCACTGCAACACACAATATAGCTGCCCCCATGTGGTCAAAGATCCTGCCCCCATGTGGACACAAGATGGCCACCACAAGATGGCCAGCAGGAGAGGGCAGTTGGGAGGCACCCGGCCTGCAAGGGAGGGCAGTTGAGAGGGACCAAGCCTGCAAGGGAGGGCAGTTGGAGGTGATCAACCCTGCAGGAGAGGGCAGTTAGGGGTGACCAGGTCGGCAGAGGAGGGAAGTTGGGGGCAAACAGGCTGGCAGCAGAGTGGTTAGGGGGTGATCAGGCTGGCAGGCAGAAGCGGTTAGGGGCAATCAGTAAGGCAGGCAGGCAAGCAGTTGGGAGCCAGCAGTCCTGGATTGTGAGAGGGATAACCAACTGCCCATTGGGATCGGGCCTAAACGGGCAGTCGGACATCCCTCAAGGGGTCCCAGGCTGGGCTGAGGGACAACCCCCCCTCTGTGCACGAATTTCGTGCACCGGGCCTCTAGTTTTAAAAATAAAATAAAAGCCCTAGCCGGTTTGGCTCAATGGACTGAAGGGTCCTGGTTTGATTCTGTGTGGGAGGCAACAATGGATGTCTCTCTCACATTGATGTTTCTGTCTCTCCCCCTCCCACTCTCTAAAAACAGTGGAACCCTAGCCGGTTTGGCTCAGTGGATAGAGCATTGGCCTGCAAACTGAAAGGTCCCAGGTTCGACTCCGGCCAAGGGGCACATGCCCGGGTTGTGGGCTTGATCCATGATTCTCTCTCATCATGGATGTTTCTCTCTCCCTCTTCCGTCCTCTCTGAAATCAATAAAAATATATTTAAAATAAAATAAAAACCAATGGAAAAAATATCCTCTGTGAGGATGAACAAATAAATAAAATACAAGATGACTGGATGTCCCAGGCCCATTGGGGAGCCGGGCGAGGGTTCCCGCAGATGGGCCCGTCTCCCACGCTGGGTGGCTGCCTGGGGGCGGGGAGAGTTGAGGGCAGTTGGGAGTGGGTAGGAGTGAGGCCACAAGCCTGGGGGAAGCCACCGGGAGCCAGGCCAGGGAATGGGGAGTCAGGAAGTGGGGAGGGGAGCCTGAGGGGAATGGAGGCGGAATGCTGTCCCAGCCTGGGAGGGTGGGGAGTGGTAACTCCGGAAGGGAGAGCCCGGAGGAGCGGAGGAGCGAAGGGACGTCACCCTGGGCCCTCCTATAAAAGGAAAGGTGGTGCCCTCCCCCCCAGGTGCCCATGCTAAGCAGACTCACCCTGCCTGTGGGCAGTCCGTTCCCTGGCCCGGGTGCTGCGGCCCCATCTCCCTGCCGTCTGTACTCCAGCCGCTTGGTCCTGTCCTGACAATGTCAGGCCACCTCCTCTCTGCTCACCTCCGAATGCTTCCTTCCCTGTTCCCCACCCTCTTTCTGGGAAGTTCACTCAGGCTGCTCAGCCCTGGAAACCGGCTCTGGGGGCAGAGGGCAGCTGGGGGGCCCTGGGAAAAGGGAGCCAGAGCCCTCCTGGGACCTGGGCCCTCGCTGTGCGTCAGCCAGGCCTCCCCCTGACTTCCAGCCTCTGGGGGCCTGTCCACCAAACAGGGAAGAGACGGCTGAGAGCGGGCTGTGGGTTTGGGGAAAGACACGTCATCAGCTGGCCCCGGGCCTGTGACCCACCCCCCTCCCGCTGCTAGGGATCCCCCTCCCCTGGGCAAGTCCCACTTTTCTTTAAAGGAAAACAAAAACTGGGGTTTTTGGGAAAGAATGAGACACCATCTGAGTCCCACCATCAGAGCTGCTGGCTGAATGGCTTACAGCTCAGCCAATCACAGAGACCGGGGACACTTAAAAGAGCTGGCGGGGAGCGTCTGCTAGGAACCTCAGGGAGACCCACAGGACAGACTGGGAGACAGACAGACGGAGGCACGCGGGAAGCAGGGTCTGGGGCAGCCAGAGGCCGGGAGAGGCAGGACGCGGGAGAGGAGGGTCTGCAGGAGCTGGCCACGAGGCACCTTTCCCGAGCCAAGGGCCACGTTTTCTCCGTCTCCCGGAAGGCCCCCGGCCCCCTGAGCCCTGCCTCTGACCTGGCGCTGGTCCAAGCCCAGGCTGCCCGGGGACTCTCCTCGGGCTGGGGCGTGAAGGGCGCGGCCCTGCGGCAGCCCTCCCAGCTTCAGCACCGCCATGTCCCCGACGGGCCCGCACTCCCGTCGGCTCCCCACCCTGCTCCTGCTGCTGCAGGCCTCCCTCCTGCCCTCAGCCAGGCCAGCGAGCCCCCTGCCCCGGGAGGAGGAGATCGTGTTTCCAGAGAAGCTCAACGGCAGCGCCCTGCCTGGCTTGGGCGCCCCGGCCAGGCTGTGGTACCGCTTGCCCGCCTTTGGGGAGATGCTGCTGTTGGAGCTGGAGCAGGACCCGGGCGTGCGGGTGGAGGCGCTGACGGTGCAGTACCTGGGCCCGGCGCCCGAGCTGCTGGGTGGGGCGGAGCCGGGCACGTACCTCACCGGCACCATCAACGGAGATCCCGAGTCGGTGGCATCTCTGCACTGGGACGAGGGAGCTCTGTTAGGGGTGCTGCAGTATCGGGGGACCGAACTCCACATCCAGCCCCTGGAGGGAGGGGTCCCTAATTCCGCTGGGGGGCCTGAGGCTCATGTCCTACGCCGGAAGAGCCCTGCCAGCAGCCAGGGCCCCATGTGCAGCGTCAAGGCGCCTCCCAGGAACCCCAAGCCCAGCCCCCGAAGAGCCAAGGTAGGCCCCCGAGAGCGCCCTGCAGCCCCTCCCGCCTTACCTGCCCCCTGACCCGTGTCCCTGCGCCCTGCCCACGTCCACTTCTGTCATTCTGCCGCTTCCCTCTCTTCCCTTCCCATGAGCCCTCTCGGCAGGTGCTGGCTGCTCCCTGCCTCACCCCCCTCCCAGCAGGGTCCCAAGAGGTGAGTGGGAGGCTCCGGGCTGGGAGTGCCCCCCCCCCCGCCCCCCGCCCCTCCCGGCCTGGCGGCCTGCTGCTCAGGCCCAGGTGAAGCCTCTCCTCAGGCTCTTGGCCTTGACTCTTTCCTGTGCCCCAAATCCACCCCCACCACACACACACACACACACACACACACACACACACACACACGCTAAAGGAGTGAGAGTTGAGGCCCAAGGGATTGGCTTCTGGCTTCTGATACTGCCTTCCAAGTTGTCCTGGCAAACTGCACACTCGGCCGGAGTGGACGGAGGAGAGGCGCTCCCACCGCGTCCTGGCCAGTCCCCTTCCCACACTGGCCTGACTGCAAGGCTGCAGCGCCCTCTCCCCCTCCCACTCCAGGCTCCCCTTCCTCCCTCCTCCTCCTCTCTCCAGCTTTAATCCAGACCAGACGCTCCCTCCACACCCGCCACGCTGAGATCTGGCCCCAGCCCTGGCTGCTGACTGGATTGTTCCTCCAACCGCTCGGGCGGACACGTTGCAGCCCAGCACTGAGGCCCGGCCACAGTCAGGCCTGGGGGCCCCAAAGCCCCTCCCAGGAGCAGTCCCAGCGGCTTTTCACCACTGGGGACCGGCACCCCTCCTCTCCATCTCCTAACCAACAGCTGATTTCCCAGAGTTAGCACCAAAGCTCTGGGGTTTGGGGCTGGAGGAGGGACCCAGCAATCCAGGAAGCTGGTGGGGTGGGGTGTGGGACCCAGCCTGCGCTGCCCAGTCCCAGAGCAGGCAGCGCTGAGGGAAAGGGGGCTGGCCTGTGGCGGGCGGCGGTTCAGGCCCTCCTCTCCTCTCTCCAGCGCTTTGCTTCCCTGAGTAGATATGTGGAGACCCTGGTGGTGGCGGACGACACGATGGCAGCGTTTCACGGCGCAGGGCTGAAGCGCTACCTGCTCACCGTCATGGCCGCTGCGGCCAAGGCCTTCAAGCACCCGAGCATCCGCAACCCCGTCAGCCTGGTGGTGACGCGGCTGGTGGTGCTGGGGCCGGGCCGGGAAGGGCCCCCGGTGGGGCCCAGTGCCGCCCAGACCCTACACCACTTCTGTGCTTGGCAGCGAGGGCTCAACACCCCAGAGGACTCGGACCCGGATCACTTTGACACGGCCATTCTGTTTACCCGTCAGGTAGGCCCGTCGGCACCATGTGAACGGCACCTGCCCGAGCCCCTCCGTCCGGGTGGCAGCTCAGGGGACCCCGGTGCCGGTCCTCACGCGTCTTCCGCGGCCCCTCCCCAGGACCTGTGTGGGGCCTCCACCTGTGACACCCTGGGCATGGCCGACGTGGGCACCGTGTGCGACTCGGCTCGGAGCTGTGCCGTCGTGGAGGATGACGGGCTCCAGTCGGCCTTCACTGCTGCTCACGAACTGGGTACTGGGTGCGGGGGGACTGTGGGTCTGGGATGGGTGAGAGAGGCGGCAGGGGGCAGGGGTGCGGCGCGGGGAAAATGAGCTCACCGGGGTGCAGCTGGGGTCAGGTGTTCCTTCCTCCCTCCGGGCCTAGGGCCAGGGCCGTCCTCCTCCTCGCTCTGGGTGCAGACACACACGCAGCTTTTCTACTAATTGAGCTAGCGCGTGGAAGCCACTGTAACTGTGTGTGTGTGTGAGTGTATGTGTATTCGTGTGAGTGTGTGTGAGTGAGCGTATGTATGTGTATGCACATACATGTGTGCATATTGTGTGAGTATGCATGTGCGCGCGCACATGTATGTGAGTGTGTGTATGTGTTGTCCGTGTGTGTGCATACATGTGAGAGTGTATGTATGTGTTGAGAGAGTGAGTGCATGCATGTGTGTGAGAGTATATATATGTGTGCATGTGTGTGAGTGGGTAGTGTATGTGGAAACCTACTATTACTGTGTGTCTATGTGAATATGTGTATGGTGTGGCATAAGACGGTATGTGTGGGGGTAGCACAGTATTGGAAGAGGTATTGTTCAGGAGCGCTGGGGATGGAGGGGTGGGACAGGGTTGGGAATGTTGGCTACAGGGAAAGTAGGGAAGGAAGGACCCTGAGCATATTTTGGGGGGAAGGGGAAGCAGAGCTCTGGGGGTGCTACATACTGAGGAGCCCTCAGAGCATCAGAGGGGGGTGGAGCCAGGCAGGACCATCCACGGCTGCAGCCAACTTTGTGAGGCTCCAGGGAGGGAACCCCTGGCTCCAGCAGGGCCTCTGCTCTCACAGGCCACGTCTTCAACATGCTCCATGACAACTCAAAGCCGTGCGTGGGCCTGAACGGGCCTGGGAGCACCTCCCGCCACGTCATGGCTCCTGTGATGGCTCACGTGGATCCTGAGGAGCCCTGGTCGCCCTGCAGCGCCCGCTTCATCACGGACTTCCTAGACAACGGCTACGGTAGGCCGCCCGCCCGCTGTCCCTGGCGCGGTGCAGCCCTGCTCCCGCCGTGCTCTGCCTCCTCCCGCGTGGGCTGCGTGGGCTCCCCTGCAGCGTGGGATGGGACGAGACATGCTGCCAGGGGAGGCACCTTGTCCACGGAATGAGACTGCACGGCACGGGCTGCGGGGAAGGAGCTGCCTGGTCACTGAGCTGTGCACGCGCAGCAGGGTGACGCCCGGCAGGACTGGGCGGGCTGCGGACTCAGCGGCTCTGCGGCTGGTCAGGGAGGCAGGCAGTGGCTGGCGGTGTCTTGTACCTGCTCTTTAGATGTGGGCTGTGTGCGGAGAGTTGTGTTGCCTCTGTGCTGACCTGTGAGACAGGCCTGGTGATGGCAACTGCTCGTAGGTGTTGGCAGGGATGGAATGAGGTGGTCGGACCAGCAGTGAGCCGGTGCTCCTCACGCCGTAAGCAGCCAGCTCCGTACAGCTCCGTGCAGGCCTGGGGAGTGGGGCCCAGAGCCTGGGCCCAGGAGCCCAAGCCCTGGGTGGCGATCGCGAGGGCCTGAGCCCGCCGCTGAGCCCGCGGTCCTGCCCTCCCAGGGCACTGTCTCTTAGACAAGCCGGCGGCCCCCCTGCACCTGCCTGTGACGTTCCCTGGCAAAGACTATGACGCTGACCGCCAGTGCCAGCTGACCTTCGGGCCTGACTCACACCACTGCCCACAGCTGCCACCGCCCTGTGCTGCCCTCTGGTGCTCTGGCCATCTCAATGGTCACGCCATGTGCCAGACCAAGCATTCGCCCTGGGCCGACGGCACCCCGTGTGGGCCCGCACTGGCCTGTATGGGCGGCCGCTGCCTCCACGTGGACCAACTCCAGGACTTCAAGGTGCGGCAGCAGGCAGGGGGCAGAGGCCTGGGCAGGGGGCAGAGGCCTGGGCAGGGGTGGCCTGGCGCCCAGGAGGGAGCATGGTTACCACCCTTCCCTTCGGTGCGGCTGCAGGTCCCACAGGCCGGCGGCTGGGGCCCCTGGGGGTCCTGGGGCGGCTGCTCTCGGAGCTGCGGGGGCGGCGTCCAGTTCTCCTCCCGGGACTGCTCGCAGCCCGTCCCCCGGAACGGCGGCGAGTACTGTGAGGGCCGCCGCACCCGCTTCCGCTCCTGCAGCACGCAGGCCTGCCCGGAGGGCTCAGGTGAGGACGGCGGGACCAGGTGGGGGTGGGGAGCACTTCGGGAACCAAGAAAGTGCTGATGTCCCTGCGGGGAGGGCAGCTTTTACCCTTCAGGACCTGCTCCCCCCCCCCCCGCCCCGGGGCAGAGAGGGGCCCGCTGGGGGGTCTGAGGGGCCAGGTGCAGGGCTGGTGGGGGTGAGGGGCCAGGCCCTGACCGTGGCTGTCGCCCTTACAGCCCTGACCTTCCGTGAAGAGCAGTGTGCTGCCTACAACCACCGCCCCGACCTCTTCAAGAGCTTCCCCGGGCCCCTGGACTGGGTCCCTCGCTACGTGGGTGTGGCTGCCCGTGACCAGTGCAAACTCACCTGCCAGGCCCGGGCCCTGGGCTACTACTACGTGCTGGAGCCGCGGGTGAGCCGGGACGCCGGCCTGCCTGTGCCCCACTCCGCCTGCCCCTCTGCCTTCTTCAGGCGCAGCCCCCTGTGGCTGTCCCAGGCCAGGCCCGCAGCCAGTCCCCGG
This sequence comes from Cnephaeus nilssonii, assembly GCF_951640355.1. Taxonomy (NCBI): domain Eukaryota; kingdom Metazoa; phylum Chordata; class Mammalia; order Chiroptera; family Vespertilionidae; genus Cnephaeus; species Cnephaeus nilssonii. Next base: position 43,787,985 of record NC_137092.1, read on the forward strand.
GGGCCTCTCTGTTCACGGTGTTTGGAAAACAGACCCCAGCTCCGGACAACGGGCCACAGGGCAGTGCAGCCCGCCCCCCCCCCCTCCCTGCTCCGGGTAGGAAGAAGGGAGGATGTGGCCTTTGGGGCAGGGCTCGGACCCTTTCCTATGGGCTCCTCCGCCAAATCCCGGTAGTGCTCCGTCAGCTCCTGGGCGGCCAGCCTGCAGGAGACAGCGGTGCCTGCACTCGCTCTGCTAGGCCCGGGCTGGAGGCTGAGGGGGAGGAAAACGCCCCAGAGTGCTCTCTGCCCTGCGGCAGGACATTCCTACCGGTTGGCTGCCCTCTAGCGGCTGTCTGGGACGGTGCCCTCAAGGTTTAGGGCTTGGGGTTGGGACCTAGTCATGCATTTCCCATCGCGGTTCTCTTCCGGCTGCCGGCACGCAGCCTTGGCCAGGTTCCCAATGCGGAGCCCCGGTGTCCAGCTCAGAGCCCCCCAGGAGACGCGTTTATAAGCACTTAGCGCCGAGCCTGGTTCGGAGAGGTGCTCGGAGGCGGCCATTCTGGGCCCCTCCCCACTCCGTCCACAGCCCCGCCCTCACGGATGTGGGTCTCTCTTGGTTACCAGCCCCCTGGACGGGGGAGGGACCCTTTGCATTCCTCCTTGTCTCCTCAGGTGGCAGACGGGACCCCCTGTTCCCCAGACAGCACCTCGGTCTGTGTTCAAGGCCGCTGCATCCATGCCGGCTGTGACCGCGTCATTGGCTCCAAAAAGAAATTTGACAAATGCATGGTGTGCGGCGGGGACGGCTCTGGCTGCAGCAAGCAGTCTGGCTCCTCCAGAAAGTTCAGGTTCATCCCTATTTATTTCCTCCTTCCCCCTCCTGGACACTCTGGGCCCGGGGGTGAGAGGTGAGCTCAGCACTCTCTCCTCTGAGAGTCTAGTGAAGAGGACGGATGAGCAAGCAGGTCCCAGTGTCCCGCCTGTTCAACAGGCTCCCCGGGGGCGGCCTCCCTCCTGGAGGGACAGTGGGAACTGAACAGGCACCAAGGAGTCAGACTTCAAAGGGCACCTCAGTGCAGGGGCAGCCGGTGGGAAGTCCAGAGGTCAGAGGGTGGAGGCACGTTCACAGGAACTGAGATCCAGGCCGGACACCTCACATATGTCTAGGAAGACAGCCCTCTACACACAAACACACACACACACACACACTCATGTACACCCACACTCAACACATGCACACAAATACAGATACACACATGTACACTCACACATCACACTTGCATGTACGCACACATATACATGCACATAGATGCAAATGTCAACACATGTGCTCTCGCACATGCATACATGCCAGGCACACAGAGATGCACACACACACAGCTCAGAAGCCTGAGGGTTCGGGAAGATGCTGAGTCATCTTTGCTCCTCCCGCACAGGTACGGCTACAACAGCGTGGTCACCATACCGGCGGGGGCCACCCACATCCTGGTGCGGCAGCAGGAGGCCCCAGGCGTGCGGAGCCTCTACCTGGCCCTCAGACTCCCCAACGGCTCCTATGCCCTCAACGGCGAATACACACTGACGCCCTCCCCCACCGACGTGGTGCTGGCAGGGGCCGCCAGCCTGCGCTACAGCGGGGCCACAGCGGCCGCCGAGACGCTGGCCGGCCACGGGCCCCTGGCCCAGCCCTTAACGCTGCAGGTCCTGATGGCCGGGGACCCCCAGAATGCCCGCGTCCGGTACAGTTTCTTCGTGCCCCTGCCGGCCCCTCCACGGCAGCCGGCTCCCCGGGACTGGCTGCACCGAAAGGCGCAGATCCTGGAGGTGCTGCGGCGCCGCCCCTGGACCGGCAAGAAATAGCCTCACTCCCGGCGCCCTGGCGCCGCCAGACTGAGCTGGGAGAAGGGGCTTCGAAGGAGCCTCGTGCTGGACACAGTGGGGAGGGCGTGCCCCCCAACAAGGATGCGCAGGCCGGCCCTGCCTGCTCCTGCCCTGGAGGCAGCCACCGGTGCACCGGCTGGGAGACAGTCCGGTCTAAACTGCCCCTGCCTGCCGGTCACAGGAGGGGAGGCAGGGGCCTGTTGTATTTATTTAGTATTTATTCACGTTTATTTAGCACCGAGGAAGGGGCTCTGTGGAAACTGCCCTTCTGCCCCTCATGACCTCACTCTGGCTAGGAAATCCGGGGTGGGGTGCTGAGCCCAGTGGCGTGCGTGCGTGTGTGTGTGTGTGTGTGTGTGTGTGTGTGTGAAGATGTGCGTGTGTCTGTGCATGAGGTGCAGCCTGCCCTGCCCTCCTCTCCCGAGAGCTGTTTTCTGGGAAAGGACGCCGCGGGGGCAGGCAGGGCCTGGGGAGTCAGGATTGCCGTGTTTTTAAATGTAAATTGAATTCTGTTATTTATGTGCGCCCTTTGGAGTCAGACAGATGCAGGCGGCACCCCGCTTCACATTGCTGAACACATGTCCCCAATCCAATCATAACCCCTCCCGGAGGGCTGTGGCGGGGGTGCGAGTGACCTCTGCCCTGGGAACGCGGCTGCCACTGCGGCTCACCTGCCGGCTCCGCCCGCCCGGGGCCGCCGCGCACTCCCAGGTGGCAACGAGCCAGGCCAGCGGAGCCCGCCCTGGCCCAGCGCGGAGCCTCTGCTTGGCGGAACCCCGTGCTGATTCTGAGCGCTCTGTCCCAATCTCTGCGGGTCCCCATCAATGAGGAAATAAACACTTGGCTCCCAGCACAATAAGTAACTACGTGAGGGTGCAGAGATCCCAAGAACAGCGACTTGGACAAAACAAGCCTCAGCAGTGGGGCTCGTTGGGGCAGAAAGCGCTTTGGAGCAGGAGTTGGGGGTCTGACTTTGAGCGCAGGTTCGTCTTCTTATCAGAGTCGGGTAACTCCCGATGCTGAGCCTCAGGTGGCTCCTGTGTGCGAGGGAGCTCACTATACAGGTTCCCACGGGTGTTCTAGTTTTTCAGGATAGTGAAGGCTATACCCAGGCGAGGTTACCGTTATGACTATTGAGTGACAGGGCCCACAGAATCAACCAGTGGAAGCCCAGCCTCTTTGAAGACCGGAGGCCAGAATGGACTTGAGGAAGAATGGAGTGTGGTTTGGTGGAGGCAGCGGGAGCAGGTGCCCTGCGCTCCAGTGTGCGGTGCAGGAACAGGGTGGGGAAGGGTGAGGGTGGACCTGGCAGTTGCGGCCCTGCTAGGGAGGGGGAGGGACTCGTGTGAAGGTGGGAGGAGTCCCAGAGGTAAGCCCAGAGCAGCTGGGGAGCTGGCTCTGGCAGGCTGTGTGTGTGGGGGGGGCGGGGGGGGCGTGTTGGGGGGGGGGGCTGTGTGTGCTGCGCTCCCCAGGGCTGTGTCCCAGGCTGTCCTCAGTGCCGGTGCTTCAGGCCGCCTTCGTGTCCCCTGTGTCCTCAGCAGCCGTGGGAACAGGGCACGTCCCCTCTTCCTTCCAGTACACAGGACCCCCTGCAGTGCTCGGCCCCTTCCCTGCGGGGGCCAAGGCCAGCAGGACCTCAGCTGTTCCATCCAGTTAGCGAGGCTGGACCCCGTCCAGACCCCCAGACCGGAGCCAGGGCTGAGGAGCTCACTGCTGCCAGGAGGCGGTGGATTAGGCTCCGCGAGGAGGAGGAGCGGGGAGGAGCCGGGAGCCGCACGGAGAGCTGGGTGGGGAGGAGCCGGGAGCCGCACGGAGAGCTGGGTGGGGAGGAGCCAGCTCGCTGGGCGGGAGGGGGTGAGTCAGGCCCGGCCCTGAGCACCGGGAACCTGTGGCCCTTCCCACTCGGGGCCGGTCCCTCTTTGGAAATCACCCTCGGGGTGCCTTTACCAGGAAGCAGGGCTCTGACGGGCACAAAGAAGTTTTTCCCAGAAAGGGCCTGAGGCCTGGCTACTTCTGTGATTGGTGGGAGGAGAGAGGAGCCGCCATGGGCAGCTGGCCCTGAGTCCCAGGAAGGCCTGACCCTCCTGGAGGGCTCACCCCCGCCTCCCTTCCCAGACCCAGGCTGTGGACTCAGGCCCGTGCCCTGAAGTCAGGGTCCAGCTCTGTCTTGCTAGGGGTGGGGGTGCCTGCCTGCCTACAGGAGCCAAGAAGCCCATCTCCCAGGCCCCGCATTGCCTTCCTGGCCCAGCTGGAGGCCCACAGGGAGAGCAGGAGGCCGGGCTGCGGCGGGACAAGCACGGGGTTCAGAGGGAAAAGGGACAGGATGTGCTGGAGGGGAGCCCGGGGCTGAGCAGGGAGGGCCTGTGCGGGGACAGACAAGCACGTAGGGGAGGCGAGGGCGTCCTGTGCTTGAGGCTGAAGCAGTGACTGGGCCCATTCCTGACGCTCTTTCTGCCCCTGAGTCTCTGCTCCTGTGGTTCGAGCAGAGGAGTCTGGGCATTTGTCCAACCACTACCTCCGCGGGGGTGGGGGTCAGTTCCTGGGGGTGCTGTGGACCGGCTACTCATCCCACACCCACCCCATCTCAGCCCCATTTCTCTCTCTCTCTCTCTTTTTTTTTTAATAAATCTTTATTGTTCAGATTATTACAGTTGTTCCTCTTTTTCCCCCCATAGCTCCCCTCCACCTGGTTCCCATCCCACCCTCTTCCCTTACCTCCCCCCCACTGTCCTCATCCATAGGTGTATGATTTTTGTCCAGTCTCTTCCCGCACCCCCCACACCCCTTTCCCCCTGAGAGTTGTCAGTCCACTCCCTTTCTATGCCCTGATTCTATTATATTCACCAGTTTATTCTGTACATCAGATTTTTAATTCACTTGTTGATAGATATGTATTTTTTGTTCATAATTTTTATCTTCACCTTTTTCTTCTTCTTCCTCTTCTTAGAGAATACCCTTCAGCATTTCATATAATACTGGTTTGGTGGTGATGAACTCCTTTAGCTTTTTCTTATCTGTGAAGCTCTTTATCTGACCTTCAATTCTGAATGTCAGCTTGGCTGGGTAGAGTACTCTTGGTTGTAGGTTCTTGCTATTCATCACTTTGAATATTTCTTGCCACTCCCGTCTGGCCTGCACAGTTTCTGTTGAGAAATCAGCTGACAGTCGTATGGGTGCTCCTCAGCCCCATTTCTCAATCTCTATATAGTATTACAGTATTTTGTTTTCTAAAACACAAGATCAACAGTAAGTGACAAAACCAGCATCTCATTGTCCAGGGCTTGAGGAGGAAAGAAAGTACAATTCAACCTATTGACACTATTGGTTAAGAGGATGCTTCTGAACCAATCAAATCGTCTCCCATTGACTGTTGCTGGGGGAAGCTAGTCACTGCCCAAAGCCTTGCCAGCTGTCAGCAAGGGAAGTCACCAGTTCTCAAAACCTCAGAAAGGGGCGGGAGGAGGCCCAGCCTTGTGAACAACTTCCCCAGGCAGGCCCTTCCACGGGGAAGGCCGAGGATGCAGCCTTTGGAGGGAAAGGCAGGGCCGGAGGTAGATGTCAGGTCTCCCGCAGCCTGGATGGCCAGCAGCAGGCCCTGCAAACCCTGTAAAATACAACACACGTGACACACACATGTCCAACTACATACAGATACACTAGCACATTCTCTTGATAACATAGATGAAAATAAGCTTTGAGAAGCAGGAAATATGAGAATTTTGGCTTGAAAGTGGGTCTGAGGAAAATACATTTATTGACATAATTTCCTAATTAGAATGGACTGTTTATCCCATTTATTTGTTCAACAAACAAGCCATCGGGTTACAGAGTGAAGTCAAATCACGGTCACAGCATCTGGAAAGGGTGCAGGTTTGGAGTCAGACTGAATCCAAGCTTTGATGTGATCTTATTGCTCCATCTCGGTGAGCCTCAGTTCCTTCATTGTGAAATGGGTCTACTGCCTGCCTTACGCAGAGGTCAGACTTCAGAATATACGACGGGAATGCCTGGCCCCGTGTTTGGCTTCCAGGAAGTGTCCTGCCTTGGGATTCCCTTCCCCTCCAACCTCTTCTTTCCCTGGCCCTCCCGCTCCTGTGTTAGCATAAGGAACAACAATTATACCAACCCTCAGGTCGGACCTACTAGCAAGGTGGCTATTTTGTAGAATGTGTATCCAAAGGTCTGGGTTCTGTTCAGGGGAAGACCTGGTCCCTGCCCTGAGTTCACAGTCTGGGAGCAGAGTTAGGTGAGACCTGTGTGGTGAGTGCGTGATAGAGCCTCCTCCCCGACACCCACCACACACACAGAGGGGACACAGCGCGCTCCTGCTGAGGTGTCCACTTCCGGAGTGATGCTGGCACTGGGCTCCTGGAGAGGAGGGGAGCTGGAGGGAGAAAGCAGTTCCACCGGCTCAGCTCCTGGTTTCTCTGTCACACAAAGCCAGCGTGACATGGGAGCAGGCGCGAAGCTGGCGGTGAACTGAAGTCGCTGAGCAGGCCCCATCCGGCAGGAGACAGAGTTTTAGACTTTGAAGTGTGCACCCACACGTGCTCCTGCTCCATCCCCCCACCGCTGATTTTCCTTGAGAAACGGAATAGAGATTTAACTTATTTTAGGATTGTTATTCATTTTATTTTATTTTATTTTATTGTTTAAAGTATTACAAATAGTAGTACATATGTCTCCTTTTTTTTCCCCATTGACCTTCCCCCGGCCTCCCCTAACCCCTGACACATGCTGTCACACCCCTCCTCCCCTTATTTTAAACTAGTTTGTTACTGCAAGGCTGGGTTTCTTCTACTGCGTTGGCATCTGTCATGAGGGGTCACTGGGGGCCTGGATTTATTCAGAATATAGAAAGGCAGGAGGTTGTGGTGGAAGCCAGCACATTAGAATATAAATGTTCAGAAATGTAGCAGTTGTAGGCGATGATGAAGTCCTGGGTGTGGCCAGGGTGAAATGCAGTGGAGAGGCAAGTTCCTGGAAAGAGGATGTAGGACAGTTGGTGGCAGGTGGCAGGTAGAGAGGGAGGACCGAAGGTGACAGGCAGTTTTACAGGAACAGCAATGACCTACGTCATCCTTTCCACGACACAGGGGGCTCCTTAGAACCAGGCTTTGCCCTGGTTGGTGTGGCTCAGGTGGACAGAGCGTCGGCCTGCAGACTGAAGGGCCCAGGTTTGATTCCAGTCAAGGCCATGGCCTGGGTTGTGGGCTCGATCCCCAGTAGGGTGTGTGCAGGAGGCAGCCAATCAATGATTCTCTCTCATTATTGATGTTTCTCTCTCTCCTTCTCTCCTCTCTGAAATCAATAAAGAAATATTCAAAAAACATAAAGCGACGTGAAGAAAAGGCGGTCCTGTATTTCCAAGACCTATTTCAGATTTAAAAACAAACAACCGCCCCCCCCCCCCCAATAAAACAGGAGACTTTGGCTAGAAATAAGTGATAAAGACTTATCTAAGGGTATAGTATTAGAGTTTGCAAAGTAGAAACAATACCCAGAATGTTCCAAAGGAGAAAGAAAAGTTCAGAGTTCTTATAGTGAAAAGTACACTCTTGAGAAGAACCAGCCCCGGGCTCAGCCTCTGCACGGCTCCGGATGGCACCCTCCGCATGCCCAGTGTTTGGAACGAAGGGCCAGGTAGCTCGGATAAGCAAACGTGAGCATTCTTTCTTAGTCCTTCAGGGCATAATCAGAGGGTTACCTGCAGGTTTGATGTATAAACAGGCATTTTTGCAGGACTGGAAATTCAGACACAGGCTAGTTAGAACGAGAGTAGAGTCATTTCCTCATGCCTCAGTCTACCTGCCTAGTAATTTAGCACCTCGTCCCTCTGGTCTCACTAATGACACCTTACGCTGCATAAGCTTCATCTCACTTAGTTTTCTACAGGAACCTCCTCAGTGGGGTCTCTGCTTCCGATTAATGCTCAGCAGAGCAAGCTGCCTGCAGTTCTGGCCTTTGGGCTGCGGGTCACAGCACTCGATGCCCTCCTCCTGCCCTCAGAACAAAACCCAGCTCCTGCAATGGGGTGTACGGAGTCTTTCGTTACCTAGTATCTATTTACCAGCCAGTCCCATAGCTCACTCTTCTCTTCACTCTGTTGTCCAGCTTTACTGATCCATTTTTAATTTCCTCAATCCTTAATTTCTCCCTCATTTCCAGGCTTTTGCCCTTATGGTTTCCTCTGCCCAGAAGACTATTCAAATGTTAGAAGATATTTTTCAGAAAAAGGTAAAATTCTGCCCTGGCCGGTGTGGCTCAGTGGACAGAGCGTCGGCCTGCGGACTGAGGGGTCCCAGGTTCGATTCCGGTCAAGGGCATGTACCTTGGTTGCGGGCACATCCCCAGTAGGGGGTGTGCAGGAGGCAGCTGATCGATGTTTCTCTCTCATCGATGTTTCTAACTCTCTATCCCTCTCCCTCTCCCTTCCTCTCTGTAAAAAATCAATAAAATATATATTTAAAAAAAGGTAAAATTCTGACTCACATGGTTAAAGAAAAAATTATTCTGACACTTATTAATAGTAAAGAAGACTTTGTTCAGGATTATTGCAATCTGAGAGAGATTGGGCTCAACTCTGAATATAGTATGGACAAGTGGGTATGTATAGCCAATGAGCAGAACCAGAGGGTCAGCGGATAGAAAACTACATCGAGGGTAGGGAGAGTCTTGCTAAACAGACATAAGATTTTTGCTAAAGGCAGGCCAGGCTGATCAGATAGTAATGTTGGCAGGATTCTTGGGAAGTGGCTAGAGGCCCGAGAATGAGGCCCATTTGAAAAGACGGTTCAGACAAGTGGGGGACCCAAGCCTGTCTAAAGTGTGGTCACGTTCTTGTCAGTACACATATAAAAATGAACATGTGCTAAAGGTTCTATTTAACTCATTGAGGAATAGGAAGATGTCACAACTGGTTCAAAAGGAAATCTAAAGAGCAGACTTACAGGTCAGGTATACAGAAATGAATATGAAAATGGAGGCAAAAACTGCTTTTTTCTACAGTGTGGGGAGTCCTGGGTTATTTGAACCTCCAGCAGAGAGGGCAGAATTTGCCTGTCGATCAGGTGCGCACAGAGCTGTAACAGTCTTACACGCAGACGGCTGTGCTGCGGGCAAGTCCTTCCGGTTCCCATTCGCCATCACTTCTCCCGGGAACCCTCCTGCGCTCTCCCCCGGGAGGGAGCCGCCGCCGCTCAAGGCGAGCTGTGCGGCGTGAACCTCTGCTCCTGAGCCACGGGGCGCCAGGCGGGCAGGGAGGTCACCAGACAGACCGCAGGTCCACGGAGCGACCCTTCCCTCTACCGTCCGGGAGGACTTTGTCACAGCCCTCCGTCCACGCTGCTTCCTTCTTTTACAGCAACGTTTCCATTCCGAGGCCCGTGGGGCACCGGGTGGACACAAAGTGCGGAGCAGCCGGCAACACTGTCCCCCGGGCGAGGTCCCTGTTGCTACTAAGCGGCGTCACGTAGCAGGGGCGCCACGAGACACCCCGCAGGGCTCGCCTCTGGGTCGGTCTCAGGCCTAAGGGGTGGGAACGGCATTCCGCGCGGCGCGGTCACCCCGCCAACCGCCCGCCCCGCGGCCCCGCCCCCGAGCGCGGCCCCGCCCCCGAGCGCGGCCCCGCCCCCGAGCGCGGCCCCGCCCCCGAGCGCGGCCCCGCCCCCGAGCGCGGCCCCGCCCCCGAGCGCGGCCCCGCCCCCGAGCGCGGCCCCGCCCCCGCCAGCATCCAAGATGGCGGCAGAGGCGCCTTCCGGGCTGTCAGGCCGGCGGTGACCACGGGAAGCCGCAGAGCAGGTACGGGCCACGGATGGAGGGATGAGAGGCCCGCATGAACGTGCGGGCGATCGGGAGGAGGAGTCTGGAGCAAAGGCTGCAGACAAACTCGAGTGGAGCGGGTCCCGGGCGGAGTGTGGGCCGGGCCGGGTGGGCGCACGCAGGAGTTCGGGGTGGGAGGGGTGCCCCAAAGGCCCCGGGTTGTAAGGCGCTGGGAGCACTGGGTGGCAGCCACACCCTCCAGGGAAGCTAGTCCGAGTGCCCGACGGCGCTGCCCGGCGTTTCCTCTCCCCGCCCGCCCGCCGGAGCCGGCGAAGGGAGGCAGGGACGCCGCCCCCTCCCCCCGCGCCTGGGCGTGTGCTTGCAGCTCCCAGGTGGTCACGCTCCTGCACCTGCGGACTAGTCCCAGGCGCGTGAAGAGTGGAAAGTAGCCCGTTTCCTCTCCGCCCTGCTCTCTTGAGACCACTCCACAGTGCTGTCCCGGCTGCTTCACCCCTGGCGGACATACTGTCTCCATTGGCGGCCCTGTCCCCACTCCCCGAACAGGTTGGTCCTGTTGGGTGGGGGATGGGTGAGCATGGAGTGGACACTCCAGGGTCTCCAGTGGGAGAAGCCTGCATCTTCCCTCACTTCCCCTGCTGGAGACCCGCTTCGGCCCTTCTGCGCCTCTCCGTGGGCGGCCAGTTCATCCTTGCCCCCTTTTGTTCCAGCTGGTCCCAGGAGCTCCGCTGGCCCGCTGCCCTCTGCGACATTTCCACTTTTAGATAATGCATCACATATCTGCTCCCCCGGGACCCCCAGGGCCCCCATGATCCGGAAGAAGACAGCTTGAACCTAGGTGAGTCTCTTCCTCTGCACTGGAAGGGAGGTTCTCCAGAGACTCCTCTGCCACGGACTTGAGGGTGAGGACTGAGAGCCGTGCAGGAGCGGGCGGGAGGGTGGGAGGAGAGTGAGACCTGGGCCGAAAGGTGGTGGGGCTGCTGGTGGCAACAGCCTGTCTCTTCCCCGAGAGGACTGCACACCCGTGTGCTCCCTCGCGTCACCAGCTCCTCTGTGTTTTCCCTCTTCACCCCACCGCCATCCCTACACGATGCTCTCTGCTGTGTGCTGCCCCTGCCTGCCCAGAGCTCTCCTCTCTCCTCACAGGCCTCAGCCCAGGATGTTGCGGCGGCTGCTGGAGCGGCCCTGCACGCTGGCCCTGCTCGTGGGCTCCCAGCTGGCCGTCATGATGTACCTGTCACTGGGGGGCTTCCGAAGCCTCAGTGCCCTATTTGGCCGAGAGCAGGGGCCCACATTTGACTATTCTCACCCCCACGATGTCTACAGTAACCTCAGCCACCTGTCAGGGGCCCCTGCTGTTGCCCCGGGTGGCCCTCTGGCTCCTCAAGGTCTGCCGTACTGTCCAGAACGGTCTCCTTTCTTAGGTGAGTGCAGGAGGAAGGGGAGGGAAGGGAAGGCCAAGAGGGCTTGGGGGCAAGAGTGGGACTTAGAACAGGAGGCTGATGTCATCGGAAAGTGAGCTGAGGTTGAGATGGAGTGGACTTGATTTGGAGTTTGGATTGGGCCCTGGGGTTGAGTCGGAGCTTTCCGTTGCCTGCCCTCGCACAGGCCTCGTCCTGCCTCCGGTTAGAAGTGTCTCCTTTGTGGATGAGTCCTGATGTAGGTCGCTAGTTGGAAGTCCATCTGTTCTCTCCATCCCCTAACGGTAGCTTCCAACCCTGTGAAGGGTTATGAAACCTAAACTGAGAAGGGAGGCTAGGTCAGGAGCCTGCTCCTTCCAGGCTTGGCGAAGCTGTCCCAGTGATGGGGCGCTCCAGGCTCGTGAATTCTGAGTGAGTCCTTGGGGTTGTGGAGCCACAGCCCAGGAGTGCCAGGGGCAGAGGTGGTCCTGATCTCCGGCGTCCTTCTTTGCCCTCTGACCCTCTAACCCGTGACTGTCATCTCCTCCAACAGTGGGTCCTGTGTCTGTGTCCTTCAGCCCAGTGCCATCGCTGGCAGAGATTGTGGAGAGGAACCCCCGGGTGGAAGCGGGGGGCCGGTACCGCCCTGCAGGGTGCGAACCCCGCTCCCGGACAGCCGTCATTGTGCCACACCGGGGCCGGGAGCACCACCTGCGCCTGCTGCTCTACCACCTGCACCCCTTCCTGCAGCGCCAGCAGCTTGCTTACGGCATCTACGTCATCCACCAGGTACCCTCCACTCGGACCTTTCTGGAAAGAAAGCCTCAAGTCAGAGCCACTCCGCTCTCATCGGGGGTCCCTGAGGAACTTTCAGAGGGTTTGGCTGTTGAATGTGGGGAGTCCCTGGCTCCGCTGGCCACGGTCAGTCCCATACTTCTTGTCCGCTGCAGGGTATTCCTGGTCCTACACACTTCCAGGATTCTTCCTTTGTTAAGTCTGGAATTGTGCCAATTTGGGATGGGACAGATTTGGGCTAAAATTTTAGCTCTGCCATTTGTTCCTTATGTGACCCTAAGCAAGAAACTTAACCTCCTCCAATGAGGCAACGAGGGGCGACTGATAGACACCCCGTCACATGGTTGCTGGTTGTCAGATTTAATGCTAAACAGCAGCATGTAAGTATCAGGCACACACTGTTGCTCAAAATATTTTTTGTTGAGTGAAATTTTTAGATCGTCTTTCTCTTCATTCTCTTTGCCCCCCGTCCCACTTTGATTTCTCTTTTTACTTTTTAAAATATATATATTTTTATTGATTTCAGAAAGGGAGAGGGAAAGAGAAACATCAATGATGAGAATCATTGGTCAGCTGCCTCCTCCACGTCCCCCGCTGGGGATGGAGCCTACAACCCAGGCATGTGCCCTTGGCCGGAATCGAACCGGGACCCTTCCGTCCACAGGCCGACGCTCCATCCAAACCAGCTAGGGCCCTCTTTTTACTTTTTTTTTTTTTCCAAAAAATATTTTATTGATTTTTTACAGAGGGGAAGGGAGAGGGATAGAGAGTTAGAAACATCGATCAGCTGCCTCCTGCACACCCCCCACTGGGGATGTGCCCACAACCAAGGTACATGCCCTTGACCGGAATCAAACCCGGGACCTTTCAGTCCACAGGCCGACGCTCTATCCACTGAGCCAAACCGGTTTCGGCCCTCTTTTTACTTTTATGCTTCAGCGCCTCTCCATGCCACCGACAGTGAGGCCCTCCGCGCTCTCTTTCAGGCTGGAAATGGAACTTTTAACCGGGCAAAGCTGCTGAACGTGGGGGTCCGGGAGGCCCTGCGTGACGAAGAGTGGGACTGCCTGTTCTTGCACGACGTGGACCTCCTGCCAGAGAACGACCACAATCTGTACGTGTGCGACCCCCGCGGGCCCCGGCATGTGGCTGTCGCCATGAACAAGTTTGGATACAGGTAGAAGGCATTAGAGGATGCTGGGAAGCAGGCGAACTGAGGGGATTGTGGGTAGGGATGTATACCAGACCTGTGGAACCCAAGGATCTTTCTCTCCCCAGCCTCCCATACCCCCAATACTTTGGAGGGGTCTCAGCGCTCACTCCTGACCAGTACCTGAAGATGAACGGCTTCCCTAATGAATACTGGGGCTGGGGTGGTGAGGATGATGACATTGCTACCAGGTCAGACATCCTGACCCCACTCCCTCCCTTTCCCCAGCCTGAATCCCCGCCCTCCGAGGCCACCCCTGGCTGTAGCCCTTTAGCACTAACCTTCGCACCCAGGGCCTGCACTGTGCCATGCCTCTCCTGTCTTCTGCCCTCCCTTACCCCACTGTCACCCTCAGCCTCCTAGGTCAATAGGCTACAGAATTCTGGGACCCCAGAGCGGAAAGGGGCTTACAGACAGCTTAGTACTCCTGCTGGAGTTGCATCCAGACCACTTCCTATGTGGCCGGGGGAGGAGGCACTCATAGGACCAAGAATCACTTTTTTTTTTTAATAGCAAAGGTGGAGATTTATTGAAGAACAAGTACAGACTCCCACGTGGGGAGAGGGAAAGGGTGGGTCCCCAAGAATCACTTTTCAAAGCCTCTGCCGTTGGCATGAGGCCAACTCATGTTTAGCATGTGGAACATCTGACCTTCAGTCTCAGCTGACCCAATTTCCTACCTGTGGTTTGAGTATTTGGGCTTTGATATACCGGACCCATGGCCTCCTCTCCCTTGAGTCCTGAATGGCACCTCTGAATTGTCGTTAAGTGAGAAGCGCCCAGCAGCTTCTGAATGGCTTCCCGGGCCACCTCCACTTCTCGCTTCTGTGGGAGGTGGGGGCTGGTTTCTGCTCAGGTCCTGGTTCCGCCCTGCACGTCGGAGGGGGCAGGGCAAAGGAGGCCGAGCAGCTCAGCCTGTCTTCTAAGGAGAATTGCTGAGCTTGACCTGCAACTCGACTTGTCCTGCACTTTAGACCTAAAGGCTCCTCAGCGCGCCCTTCAGCTCTGGGACCGTTAGGGAGCAAGCGGGGAGGTGCAGACCGAGCGGCCAGTTGCTGAAAGGCCCAGGGCTCCTGGTGCAAGGCCCTCAGGGCTTGGTGCCTCAGCTTCCGTGTTCTCTTCAGCCATCTCCTTGTTCCCCTTTGACTCTCCCTGCCAGTCTGGCACTAACGAGAAACAGTCCACTCCTCTGCCTGACTGCAGTCGTGTTCCCTTCCTGCTGGCCTCGGCTCTCCGTGTGCACCCCCAGCCGTTCCCGCCAAGATCCCTCCCTTTTCCCACAGGGTGCGGCTGGCCGGCATGAAGATCTCTCGCCCCCCCACATCTGTGGGGCACTATAAGATGGTGAAGCACCGAGGAGACAAGGGCAACGAGGAAAACCCGCACAGGTAGGCAGGGAGAGCTGCTGGGCAGTGGGACTGGGCCCTCCGGTTCTGTATTCCAGTCAGAAAACCCTTACAGGCCCCTCGATTCCTGGCTGTCCTTCCTGGTCTTAGTCTCTAACCTCTAACCCTCAGATTTGACCTCCTGATCCGTACCCAGAATTCCTGGACACAAGATGGGATGAATTCACTGACATACCGATTGCTGGCTCGAGAGTTGGGCCCTCTCTATACCAATGTCACAGCAGACATTGGAACTGACCCCCGGGGCCCCCGGATTCCCTCTGGCCCCCGTTACCCACCTGGCTCCTCCCAGGCATTCCGCCAAGAGATGCTGCAGCGCAGGCCGCCAGCCAGGCTGGGCCCTCTGCCCACTGCCAACCACACAGCCCCACACGGCCCACACTGACGCCTCCTCCCTGCCTACCTTTAGTCATGAAACTGGTCCAGGGGGGTCTGTTCTCCCTCCCTCAGCTCCCACTGCTCTCACAGGGGCCGGGGGAGCCACTTCGCTGTGCTGGGGCCGGGGCCTCTCACTCTAGACCCGGGGCCCTCTGTCCGGGGCACCTGCCAGGGTTATGACTGTGAATCTCTGGTGTCGTGATGGTATGTGGTGACTCCCGGGAGCGCCGCCCCCGCAGTGGGAGCAGGGCTGGACCCAGTCCCTTCCTCTTCCATGGAGAGGAGTGGCGTAGCCCCTCCCGGGACCTCTGTGAGTATTTATTCTATTTATGGTCCCAGGGCGGGTGCGGTGGAGTGGGCCCTCCCTGGACACTCTGCCAGGGCTGGAGCAGCCCCCTCTGGCTCGGGCTCGGGCTGGATTTTGATATATTTTCTAATAAAGGACTCAGTCTTGCCTTTGCTCCTGCTTTCTGCACCTCAGGCACCCTTTGCCTGTCTCTGCACCTCCTCCTTCCCCATGCCATGACAGGACAGCCAGACCGAGCCAATCTCCCACAACTTTTATTTTCATGGTGAGAGTCCCAGCCAGCAGGGGCAGCCAGGTGAGGTGTGGGGATCATCTGTCAAGTTCTAAGCCCAGGGCCCGGGCTGCTGCCTGGCGCCCACTCTCTATACAGTCATTGACAGCCACTCCCTCATAGGAGGCTCCGGCCAGGGTCAGGGGCAGCCTGTGAACAGCCAGGAAGTGGGCAGCTGACTCTGCAGAGGACAAGGAGCATCAGCGGCCGGAGCTCCTGGCTCTCCTCGGCCCAGCTGGTCCCCAACTCACCCAGTTTTCTCCAGTGGCCGAGTGTATACTGGGGGATGCAGTGCTGCGGAGAGGAGGAGATAAAAGAAGTTTATCTCTGATGTCACAAGCCTTGATGGACATTGACAAAAATGCCAGGTCCTGCCTTTCATGCCTACAGTGGGAGCTGAGGGCACCTGTCCAGCTCACCCTGTGTAGATGGACCAAACAGTGACTCGGTGGCTCTTTCAGTCCTAACTGTGTGGCAGCTGCTTCCTGTGCCTGCTGTTGGAACAGCTCCTGAGAAAAGGCACAGCCCCTGGCTTCCAGCGCCTGTAACCAGGAACCTCCCAGCATTACCTGGGAGAGAAGAGGGCCCTGACCTCACTGGGCACACAGGAGCCCTCTGGAAACCCCAACTCAGCAAAGCTGCCTCCTCACAGTCACTCTGAGGCCCGGGGGGCTCCCGTCCTGCTCAGGAAAAGCAACCGAGTCGTACACAATTCCCAGGACACTTGGATCTTCTGAGGATGGCACCAGATGTCCAAATCCCTGAGGAAAGGAGATGGTCAGGGAAGGACTCCATGGGGCCCTCGCCTCCCCTTCCCGTGTCACACCTGGACTGGCAGCTGGGCTCCCTGGTACTGCAGGTTCACCACGGCCACAGACACAGCACGGATGGTGCCCAGGACGCGCGCCAGAGGTGCGGCCTCGGCGGGGAGCAGCTTGCTGAGCACTGGGGGAGCCGGCAGAGGCTGCTCAGAAGGCCTTCCCCCACAGTTCCACCCACCCTTCTTGGGATTAGCCTCCGGCACATGGTACGGTCCCGCCGGCCCAGAAGCCACAGCGTGCCTCACCCTGGGTGGGGAGGGAGGTGGCTACCCGTTACCTGGAGCTGGAAGAGCACTGATCACATGGTCGGCCTCCAGGCAGCTGCCCCCCAGAGACACCTGAGTAGGAGCACATTTGAAACAGGTCATGGGAATTTTGCCTCAGCTTCCTGGGCACACACGTGGCAGGAGAGCCTGGTAGTTAGCACAGAAATCGCCCCCTTACTCCAGGAAGGGGGCCAGCCAGCCAGTGTGTCCACGCTGAGCTGTTCAGTGGAGCTGGGCCCTCAGTCCCGACAGCACTGTTTCTACCCAGACTTGGATCAGAGGGTCTCGGAGGAAGGTCCACAAACAAGGCCCAAGCACTGCAAATGAGGCCCACATTTAAACAGCTTCTAGGGCAGGAAACGAGCACCCCAGTCTGCCAGCCGGGCTTGGTGAACACATTTAGGCAGGCCCTGGCCAGACAGCTCTTTTGGTTCGAGCATCATCCCCATATGCCAAGTTGTGGCTCCATCCTGGGCCCCAGCACACACAAGAATCAACCAATGAATGCATAAATAAGAGGAACAACTAATCCATGTTTCTCTCTCCCCCCTCCTCTAAAATCAATAAGTGACAGTAAGTTTAAAAAACACAACAGAACGTTTAGGCAAAGATGGAAACTAACACACAGGGTCATTGCACTCCATGGGGCGCGCCTACCTTCCAGCGTCCTGCCTGGAGGCTGAGCCCACAGACCGGGTGGCCTCTGAGAACAGTGACGCCCCTCCTGGTCAGGTGGGTGGTAAGTGCCTGGGGCAACATCTCCAGCCCTCCTCGGAGGGACCACTGGCTCCAGCGTTCAGCTCGGGCCTGGCGAACGAGTGCCGAGTCTGGCTGTGAGCTCTGCCCTGCCGAGGAGAGGGAGGAGAGGAAGGGAGCAGCAGCATGACAGCCCTCCGGCCTCCAGCCCCCGCGAGCCTCGCCCTCACCTGTCCCCAGCAGCAGCCCCAGGAACACGGAGCGATGGGCTCGCTCGGCTTGAAAGAGGCTGGGAAAGCAGGACCGCACGCTCAGCTCCCGGCTGCTGCCTGCGAACACTCCGCGGCAGAGACTGTCCGCGGCCAGAGCCGCCACCTGCGGTGAGACGGCACCGAGAGGCCAAGGGTCGGCGCCCTGGTTCTCACTGCCCTGCTCGGCGGGACGGGTGAGGGGCTCCGGCTTGGGCTCCGAAGCAGCCACCGTCAGAGGGGGAGAGGGCCCTGGAGGCACCCGCCCTCCAGAGTTGAGTTTTGGAGACTTCTGGGTATGAAATGACAGACACTCCCCAGAGACATAGAAGAGCCGGGGGGTGGGGGGGGCGCTCCAGGCCTCTGGGCAGGGTCACCTCCGGTCCAAGGCGGCGCTCGACAAAGCTGTGCACAGTCTCGTCAGGGTCGCTGCCCTGCGGGGCGGTCAGGTCCCTCAGCCCAGCCCAAAGCAGAGGCTTGGAGAAGGGAGGCGAAGGGCGGAGCAGCCCCCTGCACGGAGAAGGCGCAGTGAGGTGAGGGCGCCCGGGTCCGCCCAGCTCCAGGCTCACGCCCATCCACTGGGCGCTTCGCTCGGGAGGCGGGCCGCCGGGGCTGGGCGGCCGGGGCGCGGCGGGGCGGGAGTCACCTGAGGCCGGCGGGCAGCGCGTGCAGGGCGCCGCCCACGTACAGGAACCTGTTGCGGGCAGCCGGGTGGTCTCCTCGGACAGGTAACACTTCGGAGGCCAAGCCAAGCTCAGACACCTGCTCCCCACACGTCCCCGGGAGGAGGCGAAACGAAGAACCGACCACCAAATACGCATCCCCCCCCCCTACCCTCTCGAGGACCCCTCCTCTCCGGGCACCCCGCAGCCTCACCAGGAGCAGGGTCCGGGCTCCCCGCGCCCCCGCGGGCCGAATTCCTCGGGGCCCGAGTTCGAAGACGGCGCCGCCGGGCCCTCGCACGGAGCGGATCCAGCCTCCCAGGCGCTCGCTGCCCTCCACCAGCACCACCTGGAGCGGGGGAGGGACTGTGGCCCGGGGCCTCCGACGCCGGGGGAAGGGGCTCGAGGGGGGGCGCCCTCCCTGGCTGGCCACGGGGCCAGAGGAGAGGAGGCTCCCTCCGCGCGGCGCTCACCTTGGGGGCCCCGGGGGTCCGGCTCAGGTGGTAACTGGCGGCCAAGCCGCTGATGCCTCCGCCCAGCACGACCACGGTCCGGCCCATCGGGAGCCTGGGGAGAAGGGCGGCACCGAGGGCTGACCGGCTCCCTCTCTGCAGCGTCGGACCCGCGCTCCTCCGCCCCGGCCACTGCTTTGCGGGAAACTGAGGCAGAGCCCGCGGACGCGGTGGTGGGAGCGCGAGGCCCCCGTTTGGGGCACAGGACTCACCCACGAGACGCGCGAGAGAAAGTGAGGGAGGAGCCGGTGGTGCAGGTCCGCAGGCTTCCCGCCCGCGCTCCGCGGGGAGATACGGCCACACCCGTGCTATCTGCGCGCGCGGCGCGGGTCGCCCCCGGCGCGGCCCCCGCTAGCGCCCCCGCCCCCGGCCCCGGCCCCTTCCCCGGCCCCGCGCTCTGGAGGTCGCGCCTGCGCACCAGCCCGCTTCCCATTGGTGGGCCCGGAAGGCCGTGACGCTCGCCAATGAAAACCCATGGGCAGCGCCGGCGGGGCCCGGCGGCCGGTTTCCCGTGCGGAGCGGGGGGAGGCGTCCCCTGGGCCGGCGCTGGCTCCGGGCCCGCAGGGAGCCTGGAGGGCGGCCCGCGCACCTGCGCTGCGGGAAGTGGCTGGGGGCGCGGGGGCCGCGGCTCGGTAACCAGCTCCTGACGGCGGCAGCAGCCGGGCCTGCGGGAGCGAGGCCCCGGGCAACGCACCCAGCGTCTGTCACCCCGGGTCCGGGGCTGGGGCCTCGGGGGGCCGCCCCTTCGCCGGTACACGTCTCAGGTTTGCCTTCCCTCCTTTCGCCCCTCGCGCCCAGGAAGATCCAGTTCGGCCTCCGCCCCACCCCTGCTCGGCATAAGTACAAACAAGGACATCCGTTTTTCTTAATAAATTTATTCACAAAAAGTGAGACTGTAGTCCGGGGCTGTACACGGGCGGGGCCTGGGCGCTCTGTACATGGGGCTGGGACACAGGGGACCTCCAGGTGGGAGGGTACTTTTTAATAAAAAAAATGGGAGCTACAGTCACCCTCCGCCTCCCCAGTGAAAAAGACACAAAAATAGACGTCTGTGAGGTAAGGGGGAGCCTGGGCTTCGGGGTGCCGGCTTCACAGGCAGCGGGGCGGCTCCTGCGCCAGCTGGTAGAAGAGCACGTAGCCCTCGCTGGACGCCACCTGGTTCTCGCTGACCGGCGAGACCCTGGGGGAGGGGGCGGGAGGGCGTGCTCATTCCCGCCCGTCCTTCCGGCCACAGGGTCGCCCTGGGCCTCGGGAGGGAGGGAACAGCCGCAGGGGGCCAGGGGGCCAGGGGACCAGGGCTGGCTCACCGAGAGTCGTTGTAGACGTGCCAGCCCGTCTGGCAGCGGCACAGGGCCGTGTAGTGGCCGTAGTGGACGCTGCCCGAGTGGTTGCACAGGGCGTACAGCTGGTAGACGGGGCTTCCTGCGGAGGCAGAGGCGTGGGAGCCGCTCGCCGCTGGGCCCGCGCCCGCTCCCCTCTGGCGCTCCCAGGGCCTCCCCACCAGACTCACCGGCTTGGTCGCTGGCAAAGTCTCCCAGGCTCAGGCGCTGCAGCGGGAAGTCCACACCCACGGAGCTTTTCTTGATGGAGCCTCGGGAGGCGGAAAAGCGATTCAGATCTAAGCTCTGGTTAAGGAGCAGTGAGAGGGGGCGGGGGCGGGGGCGGGGGCTCCGAGGGGACTGAGGTCTTGAATGCTGTCCACTCCCCTCCCCCAAGGAATACCCGGAGCATGGCAGGCAAGGTGTTTTCCTAAGGAAATTCAATTGCCAGTATCCAGCCTCTGCAAACATGGGGAATGAGAAAAAGAATGGATGGAAGAAACAGAATTTGAAGATTAGGATACGGAGTACGAGGATTCGGGGGAATCTTTGTACTGTCAACTTTTTGGTACTTCGGGTTTTCTGCTGACATCGGTCACACACCTGAATAAATATCAAATAATGTTAGATTATTGTGCTCCTCACCTCGAATGGCTTTTCCGACACCCTGGCCACATACAATTTACTACTCCCCATTAATTCTGTATCCTCTGGGCCCCCCTTTGCCCCAAGTACTAGGACTTACCTGAGACCGACAGAAACCCGGACATGCACATATTATTCCCCATAGTAAGGTATCATGCAACCCCTTTCTCCCATATGGAGCCCCCCAGAGTCCCCAATGTCACTACATCCGGTTTGAACCCCACATACTGGGGCATTTTCCGACTCCAGCTCTTCTTCCTTGGTGAAAAGGCTGAAGCAGTCGCGCAGAGACACTTTGCCCCCAGCAAACCCCTTCTGGAGGGAAAGGGGATGAAGGGTCAGCATGCTCTGCATTTCCTTTTCCAACTCCTCTTAATCAATCCAGGCTTCATGTCTCCCCCACAGACCCAAAGGGTCCCCCCCCACTCTGGGGGCAGCTAGGGTTGGGTCTCCAAACCCATGTCCCATCCACCCCTGGAATCCTCTGGAATCCCACCTTAGGGATGGGCAGGGACAGGTCACAAAAAACCTCGAAGGTCGTGGAGCGATACCCACAGGCCTGGCACTTGAGACAACTTTTCAGCTGGCCCACAAACAGGTCTAGACAGAGCAGAGGCAGGAGTCACTGGAGAGGCCCAGATGCTTGCTAGGTTCCTCTCTCCCCCCCTTTGCCTGCCCTCCTTCCCCTTCCTCATCCTACAAGCCCCTCACACCTTTCCCATATTTCTATCACCCAGCTTGTTCCCACATCCCTTGACAGTATCATTTTCTTTCTCCCAGGCCTGCACTCCCGCCTCCAGGACCCCACCCCCTCGCTGATTTATTTCCCTGTTGCTGTGCCCTGTTCCATACCCACAATCTTGCTGTCCTCTCGCTCCAGGTAACGCTTCCACATTAGGTTGGCCCGGTCATTGTCACTACCACAGAAGGGAAATGGGAAGCACCCCTGAGAGCAGGAAAAGTGGGCACCCAGGCACCCCTGAAATGATCCGAGCCCTGTACCCCACCCATACCTCCGCTCCTCTACATTTCAAGGAAGAGGAGGAGTAAGGCTCCCGCGGACTTTCCGGGGAAAGCCAAGAGGGAAGTAAAGGGATGTAGACGAAGAACACGCTGTCTTCCTCCACGGCTTCAGGCCCGTTAGCGCCTGGCTGTAATGAACTCTCCCTCCTCCTTCAACATGGGGACGGCCCAGCACTGCCTCTCCTCCATCTGCTCCAGCCTCCCGCTCTGCACTGCTTCTCCTCCGTCTGCTCCAGCCTCCCGCTCTGCACTGCTTCTCCTCCGTCTGCTCCAGCCTCCCGCTCTGCACTGCTTCTCCTCCGTCTGCTCCAGCCTCCCGCTCTGCACTGCTTCTCCTCCGTCTGCTCCAGCCTCCCGCTCTGCACTGCTTCTCCTCCGTCTGCTCCAGCCTCCCGCTCTGCACTGCTTCTCCTCCGTCTGCTCCAGCCTCCCGCTCTGCACTGCCTCTCCTCCGTCTGCTCCAGCCTCCCGCTCTGCACTGCCTCTCCTCCGTCTGCTCCAGCCTCCCGCTCTGCACTGCTTCTCAACCCATTCCTAGGCCTTGCGTTTTCCTGGACCCTCCGCCTCAGCCTGGACTAGCTCGTCCTGTGGGGAACACTGCTGCTGGCGAGCCACTGGGAGGGCGGCGTGGAGCAGTCCTACCTTAAGTCAGGCTCTTCTCGCAGAGCCCCTCCACAGTGGGGTGGAGGGGGAGCTGGACTACTGGCCAGGATTGGGGGAGCCCGGCGGCCTCGTCGGTTGATTTCAAGGTGTAGCCGCTCCATGAGGAGCTTCAGGAACTCCTGGGCATCCTGCTGGCTACAGCCAAAGAGTATGGGCAACTGACCCCCTAGTCCACAGACACTGTCCCCTGCCCGACACTGGTCCCCACTTCCTGGATTAAGAACACCTCAAGGCTCAGAATAATGCTGCCAGGACCCCTGCTTGGTCCTATCCCCAGACATGGCCAGAGAAATCCCATACCCTCCAGCTCTCCCACCTGTATCCAGAGAAGGAGGGCACGTATTTCTGGAAGACAGCTCGGAATCGAGTAGGATTTACCGCTTCACAAGAGTCAGGGTGCCACAGGGCCCCAATCACATCTGCAAAGGCTATTGGGGGGAGCGGGGAAGGGAGACACCGGTTAGTCCTGGAAGAGACAAGCAGGAGGCTCAGAGGCCGAACAGCCTTTACACAGTGGTACCAGGAAAAGATACAACTGCCAGACTGGAGGCAGGGGCGGCACTGGCAGTTGGACCTGCAAGGGGTTGGGGAGAAGAGGGTTTGGAAGGAGGGGGGGGGGGGGAACAGGAGTTGTTGCCCACCTTCAGTGAGCTCTTGGGCTCGGCCCCCTCCAGGCACCTCTTGCCGGAAGTCCCTTCGCAGGCAGAAGTCCCGGAGAGGCCGAGTGCTGCTCAAACACTGCAGCACGGCGTTCAGGAAGCACTGGGGAGCAGCAGAGACACGGCCTTGATCCCTCCAGACCGGGCCCGGGAGCCTGGAGAGCTGCAGTGCCCCTTCCCCCGGCCAGCGCGTTCCCGCCCAGCACGCTCCCCATTCCTGTCAGAATGGCTCTCACCGTGTTCCCCAGATTTCGGAGGCCAACGTGACCAGAGCCCAGAAGCAGTGTGTGATGAGCCTGGAAGGTCAGAGTGCAATCAGCAGGTTCCCATATAGCCCATGTGACCCTTTAACCTTTCAACAGCATGCTGCCCATTGCTTTTACGCCCGCCCCCCATACTTCACCCCAAACTCTAACCTCTTTCCCTCGCTGGGGGTTAGGGTCTCCCTACCCCACTGGACACGAGCAGTGAGCCCGTCACAGGTGAGTGCACCAGACTCGGCCATGCCGGTCCCACTGTTCTCCTCTTGGTCCTCTGCCCAGCTAGCCGGCAAAGCCGCTCCAGGGCAACTGCCCAAGCACTGGCATGGTGGCCCAGCTGCTCCCCACCCCCACCTGGTTGTGTCCAAGGTGCCCTCCTGCCCCGTGGCCCTTCCCGCACGCTCTCCTGATGGCTCCAGAGGCAATCAGCCTAGT
The DNA here is from genome assembly GCF_951640355.1 of Cnephaeus nilssonii. NCBI lineage: Eukaryota > Metazoa > Chordata > Mammalia > Chiroptera > Vespertilionidae > Cnephaeus > Cnephaeus nilssonii. The sequence continues at coordinate 43,811,602 of NC_137092.1, forward strand.
TCACTTGCTCAAGAAATGGGCGACCCCACTAGCTCGGATTTCCTGAGCCCGCCCCTCCTCGCCTCCAGAGACCAATTAGGCCTAGGCAGTGTCCTAGGAGAGAAGGCAAGGGAGAGTGGGGGCCTGGGGGCCCAGAGGAGAATTCCAAGTGGCCGGGATAAATCCCTGGGGACTGAAGTTGTGCGCCATGTGGGGGAGTGACAGACAGCCCCGAAAGGATAGGAGGGGAGATGAGAGTCCAAACGCTGCCATGAGGGGCTAAGGAAGGAACTGGGATGGGGGAGGAAAGCCACATGACCATGACGGCAAGAAAGCCGGAGGAACATGGGAATGGAAGGCCACATGTGCTGACAAGTCCTCACCATCTTGTCATTGGAGTAGCAAGGCTTGGAGGGCCGGGCAGATATCACGCGGAAAGTGCCATGGGCAGTAGGGGGCTCTGTCCGTATGCTGAGCAAGGTGGGGGGCCCAGGAAAGCCCCCGAGGCGGCGCAGAGAGGTGCTACGTCTCAAAGTGGGTGGCTCAGGCCGGAGCGCCAAGCGGCTCAATGCAGCCCCTAGCTCTCCAGCGCCTCGATGCCCGCCCAAGGCAATCCCCATTGGACGCAAGTCCCCACTGCTCACAGACTTGGACCGGGCTAGGTTGGTCCTGGTTGGGAGAGGCAGAGCCACAGCTGGGGGTGGTGAGCCAGGCAGGGGCACTCCATGATCTGCCCGAAGGGGGCCTCTGGGACGAGGGCCTGAGGTGCGCGTCCGTCCCAGCTCCAGTTTCCTGAGCCGTTCCTCAGGTGGACCTGGCCGGGGAGGCAGAGGCCGTAACATGGGGTTCGGCCCAGGGGCTGGGTTTCGACGCTCCTTACTGCGAGCCCGGGGGGCAAATGGTAGTTTGGATCCCACTCGGGGCTGGACATTGACAGGTGGCTCTCGGGTGCGGCCCAGGCGGTGCTCAGAGGCCTGGGGCATCGTGGTCTCCACAGGCAGGACCTGGGAGAAGAGAGGGTCAGCACGTGAATAGGGGCGGCGGGGGAACCTGAGCTACCGTGCTCGCTGCTGGGTGCGCTGAGGGCGGAACCGCGTTGTCCCATCAGCCACTGCATCTCAGTACCTAGCACAACGTCCGACACAAAGTAAATACGGAGAGAGCTGCAGCGCCCCTGCCCCCAGCCACTGTACGGCACACTGGAGCCTCAGTTCTTGAACTGAATTCCTCTGGAAAGCTGTTGGAGAAGTGATTTGTTAGAAAACCGAATCATTTGTTCCCATCAGAAAGAATGTAAATTGAATTAATCCGCTCCAAACCCCCAAATGATTCTGTTTTAACCTTTCTTACTAGTATATACAGTACATGTCTAATCTATAAATAAGCACTTCTTTTCTTAAATTTATCGAAACACCCTCTATTAGCCTTAAACAAATTTTTCATATATCACTGCCTCTAAAGTGCTACCACTGGCTAACTGCTTTTCTTTAGATTTCTCTACCTATTCAATTGCCTGTGATTGTTATTTTATGAGCACTTTCTGTTTTAAAAATGTGCTAATCACAAAAGCATTCTTTCCTTTGCTGCCTGAGAGATGCTTTTTGTCAGGTAGAGGTATCCGTATGAAAGGGTTGTCAGGTCCAAAACTGAAGTTTTTGGTCGACAACCGAGACTTTTTTCTGTGACAACTTGGTTGAGAACCGAACTGTTCGAGATGGGAGACGTTGGAGAAGTGAGTGTGGCTGTATTCATTGAGTATAAATGAATGGGTGATAGCAGCCCACGGCTTTGACTCCGTCCTCACCACCTTCCCGCAGAAAACAGCCTTCCCGAGGGGCCTCTGACAGCCCTCTCTGTGTCTGGATCGCCACACGGCGACCAGCCTCACACCCGGGAAGTCAGCGGGGGTACCCGAGCCCCTTGGGCGCTCCGGCCAATGGGGCGGATGCGAGGACAGCAGCCCGGAAAACAGCATCCCATCCTCACCCCGCCCCTCCCAACTAAAGGGGTGACTTGCGACGCCCTCCCTCCCCCGCCCTCGAGCTCCAACGTGGTGTTAGGCTCAGGGGTCGTGACGGAAGGCGGGCGGACGGACCTCCCAGACCCCGGGTCGCCCCGCTCGCCCGGCGGCAGGGCTTCCCGGGTCCGCCCCCCGTGAGGGCGGAAAGGCCGAGGCCGCCGATTGGCTCCGGAGCCCGGCGCTGTATTCCCCACGGTCCCCGGACGCGGTCCCTGCCGCCCCGCTCTCCCAGGCCGCCCGTCCCCTGCGCCTCTGCTGTGGTGGAGGGCGTCCTCCCTGCCCGGGCAGCCCCCCCACACCGGCCGTAGCGCCGCGGCCCGTACCTGTCCCCCGGGGTGCGGTGGGGGAGCCCAGCCGGGGCCAGGCCCCAGCTCAGGGCTGCCCCCCCCGACCCCTGTGCAGCACCCCCGCAGGCCCAGCTGCAACTTCAGGCGCAGCTGCCGCCCAGGTCGCTCCCGTCGCCGGGGCCACCGCCATCTTTGTTGGTCCCGCCGCCACCGGCTTCAGCGTCGCTCACGGCGCCTGCGCAGCCGCACTCCGCCTCAGCGCCTGCCTCCTCAGCGCCTGCGCGACGCCGCCCCCGACACCATGGCAACGCAGCCAACTTTAGGAGCCACCGTTCCCAGCCTGGCCCAGAACGGTCTTCACCGTTACTGCGATCCCTGTCCCTGACTATAGGGGCCCGTCACCGCCTTCTGGGGCCCGCAGGCACGTGGGTTTGACAACGGGGGCGCGGCCCCAGGTCTGCAGCACATGCTCCCCAGAGGGGCGCAGGGTGGGTGCAGCTGTAGGGATGGGAAGATGTCTGCGGGGCGGGAAGGCTGGCTGCTGTGCACAGCCACCAATGAGAACCACAGGCCACCAGAGGAAGCAGCTTTTATTGATGAGTTCTCTCCGGAAACCAAAAGACCGGCACCCACTTTCTGTCACCCGCTGTCCCTCCAGGACCTCACATTGCTCCACCTGGGGAGGGGACATAAGTGGCCTTTTGGTTTTCCAAAGCCCCAGGCTTCCCCCTCCCTGTGCAGCCTTAGACATTCATAGCAATACCGTTGGTTGGTTTTTCAGCAATGCCTGCTGCAGCTACTTAGTAACAGTTGTGGGTGAAAGAGTGAGGGAAGCACTGGATGAGGAAGGGACACACAGGAAAAGGGAACTTCCGCAGCCTCTCAAAGGTCCCCTGTCCAGCGCAGCGGCCTGCTCCTTCAGATGCACTTCTCTTTATGCTGAATGACGCCTTTCTGAATCAGATCGGGCACTTCCACGGCCAGCCAAGGGCCCAGCTGTAACACAATGGAGACCTGGGAGGTTACTACCCCTGAGGCAACGCTTCTTGTTCTATCAGAAGCTCCTTCCTAGAGAGATTCTAGGGGAGCACACCCAAGGGAAAACATTGTTACTCCTTGTTTATTCTCAGTTACTTTTCCTTTTTATATTTCTATTGATTTTTTAGAGAGAGAGAGAAAGAGAGGGGATGGGAGAGGGAGAAGCAAATAACCCAAACTTACCCCCAAAGCCATAAGATGAGCTAGTCCAAACTTGGGCACGTTCCTGGCCCACAAAGGCTTAAAGTGATCAGTCAGACATATTTTGCCACCCCTATGAGAGGGATAGAGGGAAGAAGGTGTTGACATGCAAGGTTTACCATGAAACATAGCAGCCTCTTGGGAGCACAAGGCTACTAGTGATCCAATTTGAGAACAAGGTCAGCTAAGTGGAGTGCTCAGGCTCGGTAGAGGGCGGCCTAGAGCCCCTTTAGGCCAGCAGGCTCTGGGAAAATTCCTGCCTCCCCAAGTTCTTCCCTAAGCCCGTTTTTGACTCTCCCATCTCCTATTCAGTCCTACCTGTACATCTTGGCTGTTTTTCCATCCAGTTCAGGGACTGCAATTTCTGGAGCAGTAGTAGGATATGTGACAGGAATCTGGAGGAATTATAAAAGAGAATCAGGATATAAAGGAACTAATGTAACCTGACATACATTTCTCAGTTGAACTGAAATGTTTGGCAAACTCCCCAAGCAGCATGTTCAAACCAGAATTCTGGACTTTGAGATGAGTAACTAACCTATGCTTGCTTCAAATCTCACTTTTTCCCTCCCATTGGAAATTTTCTTTGGTCCTTTCAAGAAATGTTATCTTGTTAACCTCCGTATTTCCCACACCATCATACTCACTTCAAACTCGATGTCAAACTCATATTTGAGGAGATCATGGATGTACCAGCATTTTCCAAACCACCTATAACAAAGACCAAACCTCAGTCCAATTTGACCATTCTTCTCATACTCAAGTGACATCTTCTTGGTTTAGGTGACTAGCCTGGGAGACTCATGGGATAGGAACTGGGAAACGATGGAGCTGTGGGAGTGGACACAGCCAATATGAAGAGGGATGGCCTGGCAGTGAGCTTTGAGATACTAAAATGCTAAAACCATGTAAGATTCCCACCCCGATACCCCCAGAGGGTCTGCCTACCGAGTCCCTTCCTTGTTGGACTCCAGTCGGAACCAATCAGTGTCTGCGCTCTTGTTGTTCTCCACGTACTAAAAGCAGAGAAGCGGGTCTTTGAGGCGGAAGTTGAGGCCAATGGCAGTCCCCCCTTCCCTCAAAAGAAACTTATGTGACTACTTTCTTTCTTAGTACATTTGCCCAATTTTCCTGACATAAGCAAAAACAAAGACAAAGTCACACTGGTAAGCTGGGGACTAGCAATTGCCCAGAGCAGAGAATGCTTGGGATCCATTCACTTTAGCACAAAAGATTTGATGACACCACCGGAGTTCTCTTCTCACTTCTGACAGTTTCTGCCCTCAGCCCACAACTCGTTTAATGGGGTATTCCCTCCTAGAGGACATAACATGGTCCTGGTTTTGATTAGCACCCACATGCTGATGGACTTCCAAATATTTATCTTTAATCCAGATGTTTTCTTCAGCTTCAGACTCCAGTATCCAACTATATATTTCCACCTTCGTTTCACAGGTACCTCAAGCTCAGCTTTTGCTTTTGTTCCTTCTGACCTGTCTCCCCACATCAGCATTCACTGTCACTTAGGCTAGAAACCTGGAATTGTCCTTTTTAAAAAATATATACATTTTTTATTGATTTCAGAGAGGAAGGGAGAGGGAGAGAGAGAAAAAAAAAACATCAATCACGAGAGAGAATCATCAATTGGCTGCCTTCTGCATGCCCCCCATTGGGGATCAAGCCTGAAACCTGGCCATATGCCCTGACCAGGAATGGAACCATGACCTCCTGGTTCATAGGTCCATGCTCACCCACTGAGCCACACCAGCCGGGCGGGAATAATTCTTGACTCTCCCTCTCCTTTACTCTAGTCCAGCAACACTTCACATGTCCTGCTGGTTTTATCTTCGGAATGTTCTTCAAATCTACCTCTCCTCCCTATTCTCACTATAACTAACTGCAGAGTTTAGACTTTAGAGCATCAACTTTCTTTTGCCTGGATTAATCACAGACTCCTAACTTGTCTCCTACCTTCAATCTTATCCCTGTCAATTCCATTTCCATCTCTGTTGCCACGGTGATTGATCTAAACTCAAATCTGACCAGAATATTCTTTAGTGAAAATCCTTTAAAGGAATCCCAACGCCTCCAAGATAAAATCCGAGTGCTCAGACCCATCTCTCAAGCCCCGTTTGATGCTGCAGCAACCCTGAACTGGGTGTTTCTTCATACACAGCACGGCGTTCCTAGCGTCCATGCCTGTTCCTTCTGCCCCTTTGGCCGGGATGCCCTCCTCCCACCCTCGCGGGGTGTCCGGCTGACTTACGTTTACCCGTTAAGTCTCGTTCAAGCACCGCCTCTTCCAGGGAGCCTGCCCTGACCACACCCACATTGGATTAGCTACCGCACCTGCTTCAGAACATTCTAGCAGTTTCTCGGCCTCCCTCTCCCTTTCTCCACTTAATGTGTCTTTATTGATCTCAGAGAGGAAGGGAGAGAGAGAAACATCAATGATGAGGGAGAATCATTGACCGGCTGCCTCCTGCACGCTCCCCCTGGGGATGAGCCCCAACCCGGGCCTGTGCCCTCGACCGGACTGGAACCGGGCCCCTTCAGTCCGCAGGCCGAGCTCCATCCGCTGAGCCACACCGGCCAGGGCTAAGGTGTCCGTCTACCTCCGCACGGCCCGCCTTCCCGGCCTCGGTCCCCTTCCCGGTGGAGGTGGACACCAGGCCGCAGTGCCCAGCAGCGCGGCGGGAGCAGCCCCGGCCGCGAGGCTTCCGCTCAGCGTACAGGGGTGCGCTGCGGCCGGCTCAGCTCCGGTTCTGCCACGGCCGCGGTTTGACGTTCCGGCCCTAACGGGTGCTCCCCCCTCAGCAGTGAGCGGGCACAGGGATCGCGGGGGCCCCCAGGGGAGAGAGCGCCTGGAGCCCGGGACACGTCACCTTCCGAGGCCATCCCTCAGGAAGCGCCGCTTCCGGCCAGGAAGTCTGGCCCCACCGTGGCTCCCGACGCGAGGCTCTTCGCCTGCTCCCCCATTCCCCGCCCCCCGCCTAACCCCGCTTTTCTCCAGTTTCTATGAATTTGGGGGTTCAGCTTTAGGACCGGAAATGGCTTCCACACGGAGCCCATTCCTGAGCACACAGGAGTACCACAGCGCTTGGGCGACGCGAGCGGCCGCAGGAGCACGACTCACCCGGATCAGAGCCTGATATTCCTCCTTGAGGCGCTGCACCCACAACTCCCGATCTCGAGGCCCGGCGTTCGTCTTCAGCACTGGGATCTCGGACACGACTCGCCGGGTGGCCTCGTCCGCCATCTTGAACAAGGGCGCAGGAGAAACGCGGAAGTGGTTCGACCTGTCGTTTACTTTCAGGGCGCCGCCATCTTTACTACGGGAAGATGGGGAGTCGGGCGGCCTCCACGCTTCCTTGAACGCGATCTTTATTTTCTAGTAGCTGGAGAGTACTACGGGAAGAACAGATGGAAACGGACTGTTCTGTACTGAACATGGAGCCAACCAGTTAAAAAACACCCCACCCTTCAGACCGCTCACAGCCTGACTTCCGCTCATGCTCAGAAGCAATCTCAGAAACGCTTCCGGGCACCTCCCCGAGCGTGGACAGTCGTGGGAATTTCAGGTCTTCCGGGCTCAGTCCCGCGCGCTTTCTTGCTAACACTCCCGCTTCACGCGTTTTAGCGTCCATCAGCTTCCTTAGCGTCCAAGCGATCGGCCTGAGGGTGCAGGGCCAAAGAGGCCATCCAAGAGGAGGGTACTGAACTCCTGGTAAATATTGCAAACCTTGGAGACTCAAAGTATGGTGTGTGGTCTGCCCAAAGAATTAACACAACTGGACTAGGGGATTATAGTGAGTGCTAAAGAGTTGAGAGGTCACAGGAAGACGTGTTTAGTCTAGCATAGACATTTTTTTGGGGGGGAGGGAATGGTGGTGTCTGGAATTGTCCCATCTAAGAAAGAATCATGTCTCTATCGCTAGTGCGTGGCACACAGTAGGTACCTAGTAATCCTTTTGCAGAATTTTGAATCTTCCAATAGGTTTTTAAACCTAAACTCATTAATTTTGGCTTTTACTGTTTACTCCGTTAATTGTTCCAGCTTTTGGCAATAATTTGGGATCAGATTATTTTGTAAGATATATTTTTATTGGTTTCAGAGAGAAGGGAGAGGGGGAGAGAGAAACATAAATGATGAGGATCATTGATTGGCTGCCTCCTGTACATCCCCTACTGGGGATCTGTTACCTGGTTCATAGGTCCAAGCTCAGCCACTGAGCAACATCCGAAGGGCTGGGATCAGATTCTATTCATCATCAAATTCTATAGTAAATCGACAAATGTGATAAGCATATTATATGTAAATTTTTTAAAATATATACTTTTATTGATTTCAGAGAGGAAGGGAGAGGGAAGAGAGAAACATCAATGATGAGAGAGGATCACTGATCCGCTGCCTCCTGCACGCTCCCTCCTGGGGACTGTGCCCACAACCCAGGCATGTGCCCTTGGCTATAACCAAACCCCGGACCCTTCAGTCCACAGGCTGACTGCTCTATCCACTGAGCCAAACCAACTAGGGCTATTAATTTCTTTTTAAGATATATATTTTTTACTAGAGGCCCGGTGCACGAAATTCGTGCACTGGGGGATTGTCTCTCAGTACAGCCTGCACCCTCTCCAATCTGGAACTCCTTGGGGGATGTCCGACTGCCGGAACTCCTTGGGGGATGTCCGATCCCTGTGGGATCGGGCCTAAACTGGCAGTCGGACATCCCTCTCACAATTCAGGACAGCTGGCTCCCAACCACTCGCCAGCCTGATCAACCCTAACACTCCCCTGACAGCCTGATTGACGCCTAACTGCTCCCCTGCCTGTCCAATCACCCCCAACTGCCCTCCCCTGCTGGCCCGGTAACCCCAACTGCCCTCCCCTGCCGGCCCGGTCGCCCCCAACTACCCTTCCCTGCCGGCCCGGTAACTCCTAACTGCCCTTTCCTTCCGGCCCGGTCGCCCCCAACTGCCCTTCCCTGCCAGCCCGTTAACTCCTAACTGCCCTCCCCTGCTGGCCTGGTCGCCCCTAACTGCCCTCCCCTGCTGGCCTGATTGCCCACAACTACCCTCCCCTGCTGGCCATTTTGTGGTGGCCATCTTTGACCACATAGGGGCAGCCATCTTGTGCGAGGGCGTGAGGGTCAATTTGCATATTACCTCATTATTATATAGGATTGTTGACAGTATTACAGATGTGTCCCAATGCTCCTTTTTCCCCCCTCCACCCAGCCTCAACCACCTCCCCCCCCATATTTTCATCACACTATTGCCCCTGTCCATGGGCTATGCATATAAGTCTATAAGTTCTTTGGTTTATCTCTCCTCATCTCCCCACCCCCACATCAAATCATGTCAATCTGTTACATGCCTCCATACTTTAGGTTATATATTAATTTCTAATGGCTGAAAACTCCAGTACAATCCTATCTAACAAAATAGTAATGTGCAAATTGACATACCTCCACTACACCCACAAGACACGCCACCAGCCAGGAGCGAGTATGCAAATTAACCCAACCAAGATGGCGGCAGCCACAGAGAGAGCAGGAGGCTTGGGTTGCCCCTGGCAATGGAGGAAGCCAAGCTTTCTGCCCTTCCTGGCGGGCCCAGGCCTCTGCTCAAGGCTACAAAGTTTCAATTATAGAAGATAAATAAATCCCAACAAAAATGGCTGCAGCTACGGAGCTAACAGGAGGCTTGGCTTGGCTCAAGGCTACAAAGTTTCAATTATAGAAGATAAATAAATCCCAGACAGGGCCTCCGCTTGGGTCGCCGGGGGGCGTGGACGGCCTGCAAACCACCACAGGCCCCTTGCTCAGGCTACCCCACCCTGATCCGGGACGCCGTTCAGGGCAAACCAGCCGGCCCCTACCCATGCACCAGGTCTCTATCCTATCTAATCCTATATAATAAAAGGATAATATGCAAATTGACTGTCACTCCAACACACAAGATGGCTGCCCCCATGTGGATACAAGGTGGCCGCCACAAGATGACCAGCAGGGGAGGGTAGTTGGGAGGGACCAGGTCTGCAAGGGAGAGCAGTTGTGGGCGATCAGGCCAGCAGGGGAGGGCAGTTGGAAGGGACCAGGCCTGCAAGGGAGGGCAGTTAGGGGTGATCAAGCCTGCAGGGGAGGGCAGTTAGGGGTGACCAGGCCGGCAGAGGACGGAAGTTGGGGGCGACCAGGCCTGCAGGGAAAGTCAGTTGGGGGGGGACCCAGGCCTGCAGGGGAGAGCAGTTGGGGGGGACCAAGCTTGCAGGGGAGGACGGTTAGGGGTGACCAGGCCTGCAGGGAGGGCAGTTAGGGGCAAACATGCTGGCAGGGGAGTGGTTAGGGGGTGATCAGGCTGGCAGGCAGAAGTGGTTAGGGGCAATCAGGAAGGCAGGCAGGCGAGCAGTTGGGAGCCAGCAGTCCTGGATTGTGAGAGGGATGTCCCAGATTGGAGAGGGTGCAGGCTGGGCTGAGAGACACACCCTTTCGTGCACGAATTTTGTGCACCAGGCCTTTAGTGTTGAATAAAGATTGAGAACAAACATCCTTGTCTTGTTCTGATTTTAGGGGGAAAACACTGTCTTTCTTCATTAAGTATAAGTTCCTAAGTTCCAAGGGCCTTTCCTCTTTTTTTGTAACTTGTTTCCTGAGCCAGGCTCACTTCTTCCACCTCCGTAACTTTCTAAATAAAATCTCTCCTTTAAAATTATAAAATTATATATATATATATATATATATATATATATATATATATATATATATATATATATATATACTAGAAGCCCGGTGCACGAAATTCGTGCACAGCGGGGGGTTGTCCCTCAGCCCAGCCTGTACCCTCTCCAATCTGGGATTCTTGGAGGGATGTCCGACTGCCCGTTTAGGCCCGATCCTCTTGGGATCGGGCCTAAACGGGCAGTCGGACATCCCTCTCACAATCCAGGACTGCTGGCTCCCAACTGCTTGCCTTCCTGATTGCCCCTAACCGCTTCTGCCTGCCAGCCTGAGCACCCCCTAAACACTCCGCTGCCAGCCTGGTTGATGCTTAATTGCTCCCCTGCCAGCCTGTTTGCCCCCAACTTCGCTCCTCTGCCAGCCTGGTCACCCCTAACTGCCCTCTCCTGCAGGGTTGATCACCTCCAACTGCCCTCCCTTGCAAGCCTGGTCCCTCACAACTGCCCTCCCTTGCAGGCCGGGTGCCTCCCAACTGCCCTCTCCTGCTGGCCATCTTGCAGTGGCCATCTTGTGTCCACATGGGGGCAGCTATATTGTCTCTTGCAGTGATGATCAATCTGTATATTACTCTTTTATTAGATAGCATAGAGGCCTGGTGCACGGTGGAGGCCAGCTGGTTTGCCCTGAAGGGTGTCACAGATAAGGGTGGGGGTTCCCTTGGGGTGTGGGGCGGCCTGAGAGAGGGGCCTGTGGTGGTTTGCAGGTCGGCCACACCCCCTGGCAACCCAAGGGGAGGCCCTGGTATCTGGAATTTATTTTCCTTCTACAATTGAAACTTTGTAGCCTGGGGCGGAGCCAAGCCTGCTGCTCTCTCCGGGGTGGCAGCCATTTATGTGGCAGTTAATTCACCTTCTACAATTGAAACTTTGTAGCCTTAAGCAGGTGAGCCCAGCCAGGGTGTGAGGAAAGCTTTGCTTCCCCCGTTGCCGCCGGCAACCCTGGCTTGCTCTCTCAAGCTCCATTCTGCCGCCATTTGTTTGAATTTGTTTACCTTCTATAATTGAAACTTTGTAGCTTGAGTGGAGGCTTAGGCCTGCAACGGCTATGGAAAGCTTGGCTTCCTCTGTTACCTAGGAAACCTTGCTCTCTGTGGCTGTAGCCATCTTGGATTGGGGTTAATTTGCATAATCACCCTGATTGGCTGGTGGGCGTGGTTTGGCTGGTGGGCGTGGCTTATGTAGCGGAGTGATGGTTAATTTGCGTATTACCATTTTATTAGAGAGGATATGTGTGTGTGTGTTTATTGATTTCAGAGAGGAAGAAAGAGAGAAACATCAGTTATGAATCATTGATCGGCTGCCTCCTTCATGCCTATACTGAGAATCAAGCCTGCAAACAAACGGGCATGTGCCCTGACCAGGAATAAAACCATGACCTCCTGGTTCATAGGTCAATGCTCAACCACTGGGCCATGCATGCTGGACTAAACATTCCTTATAATTTTTAATATATATATATTCATTTTATTAGATTTCTTAAAATATAGAAAATAAACATCTAACCGGTTTGGCTCAGTGGATAGAGTGTCAGCCTCCGGACTCAAGGGTCACAGGTTCAATTCCAGTCAAGGGCATGTACCTCGGTTGCGGGCACATCCCCAATGGGGGTGTGCAGGAGGCAGCTGATCTAACTCTCTATCCCTCTCCCTTCCTCTCCGTAAAAAATCAATGAAATATATTTAAAAAAAAAAGAATTAAAAAAAAAGAAAGAAAATAAACCTATTACCAGATCGCAGATACAAAATAATTAGCCACTTACATGCAATAAACATTAATATTTTGCTGAAACTGGTTTGGCTCAGTGGATAGAGCGTCGGCCTGCGGACTCAAGGGTCCCAGGTTCGATTCCGGTCAAGGGCATGTACCTTGGTTGCGGGTAAATCCCCAGTAGGGGTGTGCAAGAGGCAGCTGATAGATGTTTCTCTCTCATCGATGTTTCTAACTCTCTATCCTTCCTCTCTGTAAAAAATCAATAAAATATATTTTTTAAAAAATTAATATTTCAAGAAAAATGATTTAAAATAGAATATTACTGAAACTGTACTACAGTATATCACAAAATTTATAGGAAATATTAAAAATCTGCAAATAATAGGATTACCTATTATATTCTAAAATATTCTTTTCCTCTGGGTCTGAGTTTATGTTAGGTATTGATTATATTCCACAAATGAGTGAGATCAAGTGATATTTATCTTTCTCCAACTGGCTTACTTCGCTTAGCATAATGCTCTCCAGGTCCATCCATGCTATTTCAAATGGTAAGAGTTCCTTCTTTTTTACAGCAGCATAGTATTTCATTGTATAGGTGTACCACAATTTTTTAATCCACTGATCTGCTGATGGGCACTTAGGCTGTTTCCAAATCTTCGATATTATAAATTGTGCTGCTATGAACATAGGGGTGCATATATCCTTTCTGATTGGTGTTTCTGATTCCTTAGGATATATTCCTAGACGTGGGATTACTGGGTCAAATGGGAGTTCCATTTTTAATTTTTTGGGGAAAGTCCATACTGTTCTCCAGAGTGGTTGCACAGTCTGCATTCCTACCAGCAATGCAAGGGGGTTCCTTTTTCTCCTCATCCTCACCAGCACGTCTTGATTTGTTGATGATAGCCATTCTGATAGGTGTGAGATGGTACCACATTGTCATTTTGATTCGAGTCTCTTAGATGATTAGTGACTTTGAGCATATTTTCATTTGTCTCTTGGCCTTCTGTATCTCCTCTTTTGAAAAGTGTCTATTTAGGTCCTTTGCCCATTTTTTTATTGGATTGCTTATTGTAGGAAGTGGTTATAAGGTTAAGCCTTGGACTGACCTGCTGGCAAAGTCGCAAACAAGTCCCAGCTTGGAGGGCACAGCCCTCTAAGCATAATTAAGCTTGATCTTGTGACTGCTCTCTAGATCTTTCCAGGGTATCTAATGGGCTTTGGAAGGTGCAGCAAGTGCTGCCAAAACAAGTGAAACTTACAAGAACTTTGTAAATTACTTTGTTTACCCCTGACTGTAAATAAAGCATCAGCTTTGCAGTCTGGATCTGTTCTTTGGCCTCGGCAAGGCGATCCACCTAGACCCAGCTTATTCTCTTTGTCTGTCTTCTTCATCCTTCACCGGCCCTCCCTCAGGCTCGCCGAACCCTTGGCTGTGCTGGCGTGGCACAGTTTATCTTCCTTTTGTTAAGTTGTATGAGTTCCCTGTAAATGGTGGAGATTAAACCCTTATCAGTGATAACATTGGCAAATATCTTATCCCATGCAGTGGGCTTTCTTGTTGTTGTTGTGGGTTTTTTAAAAATTATATATACCTGCACACCCCTACTGGGGATCAAGCCCGCAACCTGAGCACGTGCCCCTGGCCAGAATCGAACCTGGGACCCCTCAGTCCACAGGGTGATTCTCCATCCACTGAGCCAAACCTGCCAGGACGTTGATGGTTTCTTTTGCTGTGAAGAAGCTTTTTATTTTGATGTAATCCCATTTGTTTGTTTTCTCTTCAGAAGCTGTACCGGTGGAGATATTTCTACAACATATGTCTGATATTTTGCTGCCTATGGATTTTTCTAAGATTTTTATGGTTTCCAATCTTATGTTTAAGTCCTTTATCCGTTTTGAGTTTATTTTTGTGTATGGTGTAAGTTGGTGGTCTAGTTTCATATTTTTGCATGTATTCGTCCAATGTCCCCAACACCATTTATTGAAGAGCCTGTCTTGACTCCATTGTATACTCTTGCTTCCTTTGTCTCCTATTAATTGAGCATAATGGCTTGGGTCGATTTCTGGGTTCTCTATTCTGTTCCATTGATCTATATGTCTGTTCTTGTGCAAGGCAGTTTTGAAGACAGTGGATTTGTAATATAGCTTGATATCTGGTATTGTGATCTCTACATCATTGTTCTTCTTTCTCAGGATTGCTGCAGCTATCAGGATCTTTTATTCATTCCATATGAATTTTTGGAGAGTTTGTTCTATGTCTGTGAAATATTCCATTGGTATCTTAATGGGCATTACATTGAATCTATAGATTGCTTTGGGAAGTATGGACATTTTAATGATGTTGATTCTACCAATCCATGAACACAGTACATTATTACATTTGTTTATGTCTTCCTCTATCTCTTTTTTCAACGTCTTATAGTTTTCCGAATACAAGTCTTTTATCTCCTTAAGTTTATTCCTAGGTATTTTTTTGTTGCAATGGTAAATGGGACTGTTTTTTTAGTTTCTCTTTCTGTGAGTTCATTATTAGTGTATAAAAGAACCATAGATTTGTATCCTGCTACATTGCCGAATTCATTTATTCAGTCTAGTGGTTTTATGATGGAGTCTTTGGGGTTTTCTATGTACAATATCATGTCATCTAAAAATACTGACAGTTTTATTTTTTCTTTTCCAATTTGGATGCCTTTTATTTCTTCTTTTTGTCTGATCTCTATGGCTAGCACTTCCAGTACTATGCCAAACAGGAGTGGCGAAAGTGGGCATCTCTGTCATTTTCCTGTTCTCAGGGGAAATGGTTTTAGTTTTACCCATTTAGTATGATATATGGCCTTTATCATGTTGAGATATGCCCCCTCTATGCTCACTTTGCTGATTGTATTTATCAAAAATGGGTGTTGGATTTTGTCAAATGCTTTTTCTATGTCTATTGATATGACCATGTGATTTTTGCCTTTCAGTTTGTTTATGTGATATATCATGTTTATTGATTTGAAAATATTGTACCAGCCTTGCATCCCTGGAATAAATCACACTTGATCATGGTGTAAGATCTTCTTAATATATTGCTGGATGCAATTTGCTAACATTTTGTTGAGGATATTAGCATCTAGGTATGTTCATCAGGGATAAGGGCCTGTAATTATTATTATTTTTTTTTGGTAGTGTCTTTATCTGGTTTTAGAATTAGGATAATGCTGGCCTCATAAAAAGAGTTTGGAAGTGTTCCTTCTTCCTGGATTTTCTGAAATAGTTTGAGGAATATAGGTGTTAGTTCTTTGAATGTTTGGTAAAATTCCCCTGTGAAGCCTTCCAGACCTGGGGTTTTGTTTGGTGAGAGTTTTTTGATTACTGCTTCTATTTCATCAGTTGTTATTGGCATATTCAAGTTTTCTGATTCTTCCTGATTCAGTTTTGGGAGATTGTATTTTTCTAGGAATTTGTCTATTTCATCCACATTGTCCAGTTTGTTGGCGTTCACAGTATTTTCTTACAATCCTTTGTATTTCAGCGGTGTCAGTGGTTCCACTTTCATTTCTCATTTTATTTGTTTCCTCTCTCTTTGTTTCTTGATGAGTCTGGCTAATGGTTTATCAATTTTATCCTTTCAAAGGACCTGCTCTTGGTTTCATTGACTTTTTTTTTAGTCTCTATGTTATTTGTTTTATTATTACCTTCCTTCTACTTACTCTGGACTTTTATTGTTGTTCTCTTTCCAGTTCTTTATGTTGTAGGGTTAGTTTATTGCTGACTTCCCTTGTTTTTTGAGGTATGCCAGTAGTGCTATGAACTTCCCTCTCAGGACTGCTTTTGCTGTGTCCCAAAGATTTGGGGTTTTTGTGTGTTCATTTTCTTTTCTCTTTTTTGGTTGTTAATATATTCTATTGATTTTTTACAGAGAGGAAGAGAGAGGGATAGTTAGAAACATCGATGAGAGAGAAACATCGATCAGTTGCCTCCTGCACACCCCCTACTGGGGATGTGCCCACAACCAAGGTACATGCCCCTGACCGGAATCGAACACAGGACCCTTCAGTCTGCAGGCCGACGCTCTATCCACTGAGCCAAACCAGTTTTGGCTGTGTGTTCATTTTCATTTGTTTCTAGGAACTTTTTGATTCCTTTCTTGAGCTCTCCCTTTAAGTCCTCTAGAAGTTTTTTTATATACACTGAGTGGCCAGATTATGATGATCTCTGAATGCATAATAATCTGGCCACTCAGTGTATATCCTATATAATAAAAGGCTAATATGCAAATTGTTCCCTCAACCAGTTTGACCAGCAGGCAGCTGGCCAACCGCCCATGTCCCCTCCCCCTATTCAGGCTGGCCAGACCCCACCCATACACAAATTCATGCACCAGGCCTCTAATACACACACACACACGAGGCCTGGTACATGAAATTCGTGCACAGGTGTGTGTGTGTGTGTGTGTGTGTGTGTGTCCCTCAGCCCAACCTGCACCCTCTCCAATCTGGGACCCTTCGAGGGATGTCCATCTGCTCCTAAACGGGCAGTCAAACATCCCTCTCACAATCCAGGACTGCTGGCTCCCAACTGCTCGCCTGCCTGCCTTCCTGATTGCCCCTAACCGCTTCTGCCTGCCAGCCTGATTACCTCCTAAACACTCCCCTGCCAGCCCGATTGCCCCTAACTGCCCTCCCCTGCAGGCCTGGTCCCGCCTAGCTGCTCTCCCCTGCAGGCCCAGGTCCCCCCCAACTACCCTTTCCTGCAGACCTGGTCGCCCCCAACTTCCCTCTACCAGCCTGGTCACCCCTAACTGCCCTCCCCTGAAGGCTTGATCATCCCCAAATGCCCTCCCCTGCAGGCTTGATCACCCCCAACCGCCCTCCCTTGAAGGCCTGGTCCCTCCCAACTGCCCTCCCCTGCTGGCCTGATCGCCCACAACTGCCCTCCCTTCCAGACCTGGTCCCTCCCAACTACCCTCCCCTGCTGGCCATCTTGTGGCGGCCACTTTTTGTCCACATGGGGGCAGCCATCTTTGTTGGATTGATGGTCAATTTGCATATTACTCTTTTATTAGATAAGATAGAGGCCTGGTGCATGGGTGGGGGGCCGGTTGGTTTGCTCTGAAGGGTGTCCTGGATCAGGGTGGGGGTTCCCTTGAGGAGTGGGGTGGCCTGGGCGAGGGGCCTGTGGTGGTTTGCAGGCCGGCCACGCCCCTCGGGTACTCAAGCGGAGGCCCTGGTATCTGGGATTTATTTATCTTCTATAATTGAAACTTTGTAGCCTTGAATGGAGGCTTGGGCAGGCCAGGGCAGGCGGAAAGCTTGGCTTCCTCCATTGCTGGGGAAACCCAAGCCTCCTGCTTACTCAGTGGCCACAACCATTTTTGTTGGGATTTACTTATCTTCTATAATTGAAATTTTGTAGCCTTGAGTGGAGGCCAAGGCAGGCCAGGGCCGGTGGAAAGCTTAGCTTCCTCCATTCCCAGGGAAACCCAAGCCTCCTGCTCTCTCCAGCTCTGTGGCTGCCGCCATTTTTGTTGGGATTTATTTATCTTCTATAATTGAAACTTTGGAGCCTTGAGTGTAGTCCATGGCCGGCTAGGGTGTGTGGGAAGCTTGGCTTCCTCCATTGCTGGGGAAACGCAAGCCTCCTGCTGGCTCCGAGGCCACAGCCATCTTGGCTGGGTTAATTTGCATACTCGCTCCTGATTTTGCTGGTGGGCGTGGCTTGTGGTTGTAGCGGGTGTGCGGTCAATTTGCATATTGCTCTTTTATTAGGTAGGAGGATAGAGTGGCCAGATTATTATGTGTTCAGAGATCATAATAATCTGGCCACTCGGTGTATTTAGGTGCTCCTATATTGGGTGCCTATATGTTTCCCTTTGGTATTATGTAGTGACCTTTTTTTTTTTTTATGTAGTGATATTTGTTGTCTCTTGTGATGGCCTTCATTTTAAAGTCTATTTTATCAGATATGAGTATTGCTACTCCAGCTTTTTTCTTTTCCATTTGCAGGGAAAATCTTTTTCCACCTCTTCAGACTCATTTTGTGTTTTGTTTTGAGGTAGGTCTCTTGTAGATAGCATATAGTTGGGTCATGTTTTTGTATCCATTCAGCTACCCTACACCTTTTGATTGGAGCATTTAGTCCATTTACATTTATGCATTTATGGTTATTATTGATTGGCAGTCATTTATTGCCATTTTAATTCTGTATACCTAGGTTTCTCTCTATTTCTTCTTCTCATTACAGGAATCCCTTTAGTATTTCTTGTAATGCTTACTTGGTGGTGATATACCCCTTTAGACTTTTTTTTTTTTTGGTCTGGGAAGATCTTTATTTGACCATCTATTTGGAATGATAGCCTTGCTGGATATAGTAATCTTGGTCTCAGATCCTTGCTTTCCATTACCTTGAGTACTTCATGCCATTCCCTTCTGGCCTGTAGAATTTCTGATGAGAAATCAGGTGTCAGCCTTATGGGAGCTCCTTTGTTGGTAACTGTGGGGAAGCATAGGACTTGCTTGGAAAGTCTGTAAGGAGGATTCTCTGAAAGTTTGGAGGCCTCAAGGGGGACCTTGCTGAAGGACCTTGCCTTGACTTTTGCAAACAAGTGTGAGCCCCCAGGTGTTTTACTGGAAATATTTTATGTTTAGACTTTACCTTGCTTAAAGGACACTACAGATGCATGTGTTTTCTCAAGGATACTTACCCTGCTGATAGTACCTAACAGTTAATTTTAGTTCAAGCTGTTGTTACAATAAAAGTCAGGCAAACAGGGCTGTCTGGTTCTTTTAACCATGCAGTCCCTTTACCCACTCTTTCACAGAAACATGTCAGAGTAATCATTTATCCATCACTCAGGGTCTGCTGGTCAGCCTCAACAGGTAACAGGGTTTTTTTTTTTCTCTTGCTGCCTTTAGGATTCTCTCTTCAATTTTTTGCCTTTTAATTATGATGTGTCTGAGCGTGGACTTATTTGGGTTCTTGCCTCTTTAACATGTGACTTTTTTCTTTACCAGATTAAGGAAGTTTTCTGCCATTATTTCTTCAAATATCTTCTCTATGCCTGTCTCCCTTTCAGCCTCTTCTGGCACACTTGCTCTTCTAATATTGTTACGTTTCAAGTTGTCCCACAGCTCCCTTAAGCTGTCCTCCTGTTTTGTTTTTTATATTTTATTGATTTTTTTTACAGAGAGGAAGGGAGAAGGAGAGTTAGAAACATTGATGAGAAACATCAATCAGCTGCCTCCTGCACAACTCCCACTGGGGATGTGCCCACAACCAAGGTACATGCCCTTGATCGGAATCGAACATGGGACCCTTCAGTCTGCAGGCTGACACCCTATCCACTATGCCAAACCATCCAGGACTGTCCTCCTGTTTTTTAGTTAGTTTTCTGATTGAGATTTTCAACCCTGTCTTCTAATTCACTGATTTGATTCTCATCTTCCCCTAATCTGCTCTGTATTCCTTCCAATGTGTTATGTCATTCTTTATCTCAGACTGTTCTTTTTCATAATTACTGTATCTTTTTCCATGCTGTTGAGCATCTTTACTATCATTACTCTGAACTCTGTTTCAGATAAATTTCTAATCTCTGCTTCATTTATCTCTTATTCTGGAGAATTACTTTTTTTTTTTTAAATAAAAGCCCCCCAAGAATGGGAAATTTTTAAAAATATATTTTATTGATTTTTTACAGAGAGGAAAGGGAGAGGGATAGGGAGTTGGAAACATCAACGAGAAACATCAATCAGCTGCCTCCTACACTTCCCCCACTGGGGATATGTCTGCAACCAAGGTAGATGCTCTTGACCGGAATTGAACCTGGGACCCTTTAGTCCACAGGCGGATGCTCTATCCACTAAGCCAAAGTGGTTAGGGCAGTGGTTGGCAAACTGTGGCTCATGAGCCACATGCGGCTCTTTGGCCCCTTGTGTGGCTCTTCCACAAAATACCACGTGTGGGCGCGCACGTACAGTGTGATTGAAACTTCATGGTCCATGTGCAGAAGTCGGTTTCCGGCTCTCAAAAGAAATTTCAATCGTTGTACTTTGATATTTGGCTCTGTTGACTGAGTTTGCTGACCACTTGCGTTCGGGCACCTGGAGAATTCTCTAGTTCTTTCATTTGAGGGTTGTTTCTTTGTCTCATTTTGGCTTTCTGTTTGGGTTTGTGACCGTGTATTAGGTAGATCCTCTACACCTCTCAATCTCTAGTGCAGGACAGTGTCAAAGGCTGTTTCTGACTAATATAGACTGATAAAATTCCGACTTGAATGGCTCCCCGCCCCCCTCCGCAATTGTCCTCAGGTGTGAAGAGTTTTTTTCAACAGTATTGGGCAGTTGCTTCTGCCTGGAGGCTATTATTTTTAATCTCTTAAGTGGCCTCTTAAGTGTTTTCCAATAGGGTGTGTCAATTGTCTTCCCCTCCAAGGCAAGGCAGATGTCTTTGTGGGAAAAATGTCCTCCACTGCAGGAGGGAATGACTTAGCCCAGGAAGCTTTGGGTGTCTGCCTTCTGAGCTTTATCCCTTGAGTCCCCAGTACTGGCTCCTGCTCTCATAGCTCCAGCCCACTTCAGCCTCCCTCTGCCAGAGCACAAGGTGGGTGGTTCCACAGGGAATTTCGTGCGTTGGCCCTTTAAGAGTGCCTGCATTCTCAGCTGTTACTCTCTGGCAGACAGCACCCTGCTGGTTTTCATAGCCAGATGTTATATGGGTACCCTCTTGTTTTTGGTGTTCTCTGCTGGGGGGCCCATCTTGGGGATTAGATTCTGGAGTTCTCAGTGGAAACCCCCTTAGCTGAGATCTCTCTCCAGGACTTTAGATACTGTCTGTGGGAGCCCGGCCAGCCTTTTGCACCTCTGCCCCTTCCACCAGTCTCTCTGAGGTCTCCACTTTCAGTCCTCGGGTGTCAGGGTTCTCTCCTGAGTTTTCCGTTGATTATTCAGGACGTTTTTCTGTATTTCAGTTGTAATACCATTTTGTTTCTGGGAGCATGTCCGTGCAGCATCCACTTACTCTGTCACCATTTTTAATCAACTGTCCTTATCATTTGAAAAAACAACAACTATACATTTCCCCATAAGTTTCAGCACGTAATATTTTTACTATCATTTTAGTTCTAATTATTATTTTTTTGAAGTTTTTTTTTTTAGTTCTAATTATTTTTAAAATCCATTGTGATATCTTTGGGGGAGGGTTATTTAGAAGTTTATTTCATAAATTCTTAATATAAAGACTTTTGAGTTACCTTTTGTTACTGATTTCTAGATTAACTGCAATGAGGGCAAGAAATACACTGTATAATTTCAGTTTTTTGAAATTTGTTGAAACTTGCTTTATAGCTCAATTTGTCCAATTTAAAAAATGTTCCAAGTGTGCTTGAAAATAATTTCTAGTTTGCAGTAGTTGAGTATATATGCTTGCTGAATCCAATTTGCTGCTCATATTACTTATTTTTTTAAATATCTTTACTGATTTTTTTGGTGGGGGGTGGGATCTATTGGTTCTGAGAGACATATGCTGTGTCATGGAATAAAAGTGTTAAACCTCCTGTTAAAATGATGTATTTGTCTATTTTTTCTTGTACTTCTGTTCTATGTAATTTGAGTTTATGTTATTATATGCATACAAATTTAACTCCATGGCAAATTGAACTTTTTGATATAAAGTGCTATTTATAGTACTGCTTTGCACCTTCGTGTGATATAATTTTCATTTGGCTTATGTTTGCATAATATATCTTTTTCCATTCTTTCACTTCCAATCTCTTTGTACCCTTATGTTTTAGGTAACTCCCAGTGTCTTTACTTAGTTATGAGTGGTTATTGAAATTCACAAGATTTTAAAAATATATTTATTGTGCTAGCCAGTTTGGTTCAGTGGATAGTGTTGGCCTGCGGACTGAAGGGTCCCCGGGTTAGATTCTGGTCAAGGGCACATCCTCGGATTGGTGGCCTGGGCCTCCCTCTTTGGGGCAATTGTGGAGTACCCGATTGATTGATTGCCCCGCCAGCCAGTGGCCTGGGCCTCCCTCTGCAGGGCAATCATGCGATTGATCGCGCTGAGGGAGGCCCACCCACCTGCCACAGCCTGATGGTCAGTGGCCCTGGGCCTCCCTTGCAGGGTGATCACGGGGCGATGGCTGGGCCCCGACCAATTGCATCGCACCCACCTTGGCTGGCCTGGTGCCAGTGGCTGTCATAGCGTGGTCGTCTGGAAGGTTGTTCTGCTGTTTGGCCATTTGGTCAATTTGCATATTACGCTTTTATTATTCTAGATATAAAAGCTCAGTGACCGTTATGGCAGAACAACCAGTCGCTATAACACGCACTGACCACCAGGGGGCAGATGCTCAATGCAGGAGCTGCCTCCTGCTGGGTCACTGTGCCCCCACAGTGGGAATGCCACTCAGCCAGAAGCTGGGCTAACTGATGGCGAACGTAGCTCCAGCACTGGAGCTTCTCCCACCTCCGGCAGGCGCAATCTTCGTCAAACAGACTGCAATCCCTATACCAGGTGGTGGGGGTGTAGCCGGAATGACCACGGATCAGCCACCGAGGCTCCTGGAACTCTCCCTCTGGACCCTGCGGTTGCACTGCACCCCTTACCTATTGCCCTCGGAGTCTCCATATGCGGGCTCGGGGGAAAACCCACAGAGGCGCTTCACACACACACTGCCTGGGCTGGCCCCATCGGGAGAGCGAGCGCCAGTGAAGTCCAGCCCAGTGACCGACACCCACATGTGTCCACGGTTGAGCCCTTCCCAACTTCCACCTACCACCCGGCCCTGGCCCCATCTGGAAAGGTCCGCATCCTGGCACTGAATACCTGCTCCTGGACCCTGCAGAGCGCTGGTCAGCTCCAGTGGATGGAGGGGCACCAGCAGGTGCTGGCCTGACCTTTGGTTCAGGCAGCCCCACACTTGGGCCGGGAGTTGCGTGGAAAAATCACCCCCCTATACCCTGCAGGTACAATCTACTGCGAACAAAAGCAGCGTGGAACATTCACGCATGACTGGGACGACCTTTATACCAACGCCAGCCCCCTGGAACTCTCCCTCGGGCATCAGGGCCACCTTCCACCCCTTAGCTATTGCCGTGTTCCTTTGGATGCGGAACTGAAATACTAAGAACTCGCCTTACACAGGACGTGATTGGCTTCTCCCTCCTTCCTTCCTACCACCCCCCCAGCTGCCACTTCCAAGCTGGACCGGTCCCCACTTCCGGAGAGTCCCAGAAAAAGTGAGAAAATCCCAATCCTATGAGCAGGTCTCCCATGTGTGTCAGTGGCTGAGCCCATGTGCTGTTCCCAGGCCTGGCTGGCACCCAGGCTCGCACGTTCCCCCCGTGGTGCTGGTACCCGGCGCCGAGGATGCCCACAGCTTAGCCAGAACTTGCCACAAGGCACATCCCCATAAGCCTACAGGTACACTCTCTGGGGAACAGATGCAGCGTGAACATTCATAGTAACTAGGATAAGCCTGATATCGCTGCTGGGCTCCTGGAACTCTACCTCAGGCAAGGAGATCAAATTTCATCCTTTACCAATTGCGATGAGCTACAGAGGAAGGCAGCATTATAAAAGTGGCCACAAGGTGGCAACTGACCATTGGGGTAAAAGTCAGAGAGATGGATCTGAAGAGTGGGGGCGTGGGCAAGAGAGCACCCCGGCCTTCCAAGATTCCCAACTTTGTATTGTTCACCTCCGAGTGCCTCCAAGCAGTAGAAGGCGTTCAGCACAGCCCAAGGTGTCTACTGGGGACCTACCGGCTAGCTGCAGAAGAGACAGTTGGAAATATTTTTTTCAGGAAGCTCCAGGGAGGACAGACTCCCCACACGACTTCCTGGCGGCTCCCGGGGATGGGGGAGCTCCCCCGGCACATAGGCACAAGTTCCCGACTTCCTTTCAATGAGCACAGATCCACCCACCCGGCCACTAGTATAGACAGGTTTTTCTATATACACTGTAAGCCTGCTTTTGCCCCACCCTGTACCTTGTGCCTTCCCATTCACTCAGTTCACCTCTATCTGGTTTCTAACCCACCATGTCTCTGAAAGAGATTTCTCCAAAATTACTAAATGACTTCCTTGTTGCAAAATCTAGTGGACATATTTTAGTGGCATCTTACCTGATGTTATGTTTAACCCTGTGACCAGCTTCCTTGATACTTCAGTCCTGGTTTCCTTCTTTCTTGTCCTTGCCCCTTCTCAGGATGCTCTTTTCGGCTTCCTTATCTCGTGGCTTCAGCAACCATCTGGATTCACACACACCCCCATCCAATCTGTCTGCTTGGTTCCAGGCCCACGTAATCTCATATCCCATTGTCTAGCAGATATCCCACAGGTACCTACAACTCCTTCTCTCCTCCAAAACAACACCGGCATCATTACCCCTAAATGCCCAATCAGGACATTGGACACCTGCAGTCCTCCCTCTGCCGCAGAGCCATTTCCCCTCTTTTTCCCACCCGCGTGCTCCCTTCTCCAGGACAGACAACAGCTTCCAAGAGTCCCGCAGCCCAATGTCCCCATGGCACTGTGTCTCTAAAATGCCAATGTCACTGTTTACACCCCCGCTCGCACCCTTCAAAGCCTGGCCCGAGCTCTGAGGATAAAATCAACCAACTTTCAAGGCCTTTGTAGTCGGGCCCCAACCTCACAGACCACACCAGGCCGACCAGGCCGCCTCCTACTTCCCACAATCCAGGACTCAGCTCCGGCGACAGCCTTCGGGAGCCGGTGCTCAAAGACAAACGTTCAGAAAGAAATCCGACAGCGCCTCGGGGCAGCGGACCCACGTTCCCCCAACGTCCGGGTTAACAGGAAGCTCAGAGCAAAGGTCAAGTCCAGGTCGTGACCCTTCCCCCGCTAGCGACGATCGCCCTCCTGTTCCGCCTTAATGCGTCATGGCCGCCAGCCAGCCAGTCTTCCAGCGGGTCTCCGAGCCGACCCCTCCGGGGCGCCCCCCACGCAGGAGCGCGGCCCCCTCCTCCCCGCGGCAGCCCTGAGGCCGCGCCGCGCAGGAACCGCCGCCGCCCGGCTGCCCCAAAGCAAGATGGCCGCCCGCCCCGCGCCCCGCGCCGTGAAGCCGCGCCGCCCGCGGAGGCCGCGCCAGGCTGCCCTCACCTGGCATGGCCACTCAGCTCGCGCCCAACCGCGGGCCTGACGCCGCCGCGAGCCGGCCCGCAGCCGGCCAGGTTCCGGAGGCGCCGCTCCGGACGCAGCCTCTCCCCAGCCCCGCCCGCCTTGCCGCTCCGCTCCCCTCCCCCGGTCCCACGCCCGCGGCGGCGGCAGGAGCCCGGATGCGGCGCCGGGAGACGGCGCGGGGAGCGGCGCGGATGGATCCAACATGGCGGCGCCGAGCCTGAGCCCGGGGTGAGGCGGCCGGGCGGCCGGCGTGGGGAGGGGGCTCCCGCGGGCCGGGCGGCGCCGGGCGGGGCCGCGAAGGGCTGGGGGAAGGAAAGGGAAGGAGGCGGCGGCGACGTCCGGCCCGGGGCCGGGAGGGAGGGGACGCCGCGGCCAGGTGGGGGAGGGGCGCGGCCGAGGGGCGTGCGGGGGGCCGGCGGGGCGGGGGCGAGGCGAGGCGTCCGCGGGGCGGGGGGCCGGGCCGGGCGGGGGCGGAGGGCGGCCGGGCGGGGGGCGAAGGAAGGGCTGCGGCGTGCGGGCGGCCGGAGGGCGGGAGCCTGTGCGGGGAGCTGGGAGACGTGGGAAAGGGGCTCGGAGTCGGGACGTTCGGGGCGGGCTGGGAAGTGTTAAATCGGAGGTGGGCGGGGGAAGGGCCCAGGCCGAATTTGGGTGAATAGGCGAGAATGGAGGTTTGGGGCGTGCAGAGCCTGTCGGCGTGCCGAGGTAACGAAGAAAGTTTGGGAGGGCGGGGAGCGGGCTGCAGACGGTGGGCTGCCCGGGCGGGCGGAGAGGAGCGGGAGTTGGGCAGCACCGGTTGCGGGCAGAGGCGGCCAGGCCTGGGGCGTGGGGAGCCGTGGCGCCTGCGGAGAGCTCAGGTGGGAGAAGTGGAGTTGGCCGCGGGCTCAGCTGGGTTCGGCTCGGAGTTGCCCGCTTACTTTCTCCGAGCTTCCTGGTCCGGGCGGAGGGCGGGGGAGCGGGGGAGCGGAGCGGTGGGCGTCCGGAGCCCTGTTGGCGGCGCGAGGAGAGGGAAGCCGGCGTGCGCGGTGGAGCCTGGTGCTGAGCTGCAGGCTTGGGAGTCAGGAAGGCAACGGAGAACCCAGGATGGCGTCTAGAAGCCAGGCTTCTTCCATGACTGCTTCCTTTTGCTGTTTGGGTGCTGGGAGGGAGGGTCGGTATTTAGAGAGAACTTGTCCCTGTGGATGCGGGTGCTGCCCAGCGGGTGCTCTGCCGTGCGGAGAGGCTAGGAGACCGGAGGTCGCTCTGGTCTGAGAAGGGAAGTGATGGATGCGGTGCCGCCTCTGGCTGTAGTCCTTTCCCCTCTTCTCTCTACAGATGTGAGTTAACGTTAATATTGTATCAAAATTAGGTGAGCCTCATGGACTTGGGGATTCAGGTGAGAATGTGTCAAAGGATAATTGGCTTTCCTACAAGTTGTTGAATTTGGGACCTTTCTTGGCATGAGCCATTGAGTCTGGAAGTGTTTGGAGTTATTTTTGTATGTGATTGGCTGGTGGAGAGTTGGTGAATCTTGGTGACTTCGTTGGGTGAGCTTTCTTATTTCGCTTGGAGGGGGCCATTTCTACCGAAATGGCTGTAGGCTTGTCTATGTATTTTTATAACTAACGCCTTGAGTCTTCGAGGTTTCAGAATAAAGCTTGAAAATTGACTCTTTCCCCCATATTTGTTTTTGTTTGTTGCTGGCTTTGACTTTCTGCTAGGGAGATCCCTGGGAAACGCAGTGTCCGGCAGAGGTAAGCCTGGCTTCTTGATTGCGTTCAAACGTTGGAGGGAATGGAGATGGCACGAGAACGGCATCGGCTGGAGCTCGGTGGTGGGGTAGAGGGCAGGTAACTGAGTTCTCACCTACCACACCGAGTGCATATGGTCTGTTTTGGTAACGATATAAATAGGAGAGAAAGGAGAAATTAGGTGTGTTGGGGCAAGTCCCCAGCTTAGTTTTTATCTAGTCTTCTGTTAGCTCTGGGAGAAACTTGTTTGTAATCATGTGGAACAGGGCACTGAGTACCACGGCTACTAAATGGTGCCCCTCGGAAGGTAGCTGAGGCACCTTCTGTGCTTACTCTTCCTTCTAGTTGTGCAGGACATCACTTTTTTAGTTCTTCCACCTAACTTTGCTTCCTGAGGGCTTCTGAGAGTCACATGCCTTCAGTTTTGTGACAATACAGTTACCATCCTTTGTTGGGATGAGGCTTGACTTTGCTTGGAAGGAGAAACCTCACAGAGAACGACCCGTCAGGAGGAAATCATTGGGCCTTGGCTGGCTTGGACCTCCCTAAAGAGAACAAACACAACTCTGAGAAATGCAGCAATTCCTAAGAACCAAGTGTTACTTTGGGGAAACTGTAGGGAGGACTCATATGTTAGGATCTCAAATGTGGTGTCTAGCGTTATTCAGACACCAAGACTCGGGAGTTCTTGCTCACCTTCTGTTCAGAAGGGGTACGTTCTCCTCGCTCCTCTGGTACCTTCATCTGGGTTCTCTGTAACTTACTGAGTTCCCTTCATTGCCACAGAAGGCTGAGTGTGTTTTGGATTAAGAGGAAGTTGGCCATGATCTTTTAATGCTGAAGTTAGATAGATTCTTGGAACTCCTGTTGGATAGCTGAGTGAGGGAACTCACCGTCCTAGAGTCCTAGACCATCATTAAGTGGGGAGAGCTGCCTGTTACCCAGCCTCCTGACATTTCTCCCAAGGACATGGCCTCTTTGCTTCATTAAATGAGTCTGATAAGCAGCCTTTTAGGACTTTAAGGATGGCTATGGGGATTAAGTGCGGGGTCTTTTGTGTCTGCCTTGCACAGGATGGAATTTCTCTTATCTTCACAGAGGTCTGGATTGAACTAGGTCAAAATGAGACCTCTCGGATGGGGCAGAGGGAGTACAGCCCTCCCACCTGCTGTTCACCTGAATGGCAGCAGCAGGTGGGAGGGATCCAGGCTGGAGTGAGAGAGAACTCTGGAGTGCCAGTTGCACTTAGGAATTCAATGAGTCGCCTGCCTGGCTTTTCTTTTCTTCGGGAAGACTGTTTAATGGGTCTGGGTCCGAGGGACCAGTGGCTTTCTTCTCCAGATCTAGGGTGGAAAGTGACCCGCTGTCCCTATTCTTTCAGACCCTTTATCACGCTCCATATAGAGTAGGGTCTCATTCTCAGCACTGTTGACATTTTGGGCCAGATAATTCTTTGTAATGGGGGACTCTCCTGTGCATTGTAGTTGCTTAACAGCATCCAGGACCTCTATTCACTGCTTGCCAGTAACACTCTCCCTTATTCCACCAGATGACAATCTAAAATGTCTCCAAATATTTCTAAATGCCCCCACGGGGGAAAATCGCCCCTGATTTAGAACCACTGACCTTGAAACTCTGATAATTTTAGGGACCTTAAGTCATCTTGGAATATAGAACTGAAAAGTGGCTGTTTTTCCCCTCAAATGTAAGGAGTTAACCCTCAGATCATTGAGGCCTATTATAGAATTATATCCACTGATGAATAATTAGAACCACAGTGCTTTCCTATATTCTGCCTAATATTCCGGTAGCCTGTTATGTGGGACAATATTTCTTGATTTCCTAAGGTTTAAGTCAGGACACTGAGTTAGGGAGCTCTGGAGCAGCCTGGCCTTTTGATTGGTTGAAGGTGAAACCTGTCCATCTGCTTTTCTGGGATCATCATAACCAGCAGGTGGCCAAAGGGACCAGGTGGGATAGAGAACAAGAAGTTGTAGGGGCTTTGAGGAGGCTTGGTTTTTCCATGTTGCCTGGTATAAGCAAGAAGGTATTTTCATTCTGTCTCCTCCTGTACCTAGAGACTGCATCAAGTAAAATAAGAGAGGGAGACACGGAAATGTAGTCTGTAGTTGAATAGCTATTTCCCCAGCTGTTTCCCATGCTTCAGGTGGGGTATCTCCTAAGTAGATGTGGGTTATATTTCCTGTCCACATATCAGAACCCATGGTTTGGAGCTAAGTGATTTCAGCATGGACTTCCCTTTTCTTAAGTGGGTGAGTCTCTGTGCTTCTAGTTTAGGATTACTGAGGCAGAGAGGACCAGGTTCTATTTGCTCTTTAGTTTTCTGAGATCCCATCAGTTTGGCTGTTCTGAAGTAGTTTATTTTATTTTATTTTTTTTAAACACTAGAGGCCTGATGCACGAAATTCGTGCAAGAGTAGGCTTTCCTCCCCCCAGCTGCCGGCACTGGCTTCCTTCTGGCACCGGGGACCCGCGCTTCCCTCTGGCTGCCGGCAGGCTCCTAGGACCTGGGCTTTCCTCACAGCCCCAGCTTTGTCTGGAAGGTCATCTGGAGGGACGTCTGCTCTAATTAGCATATTATGCTTTTATTATTATAGATATATCTTAAAAATTTTTATTTATTTTGGAGAGGAAGAGAGAAACATCAAAGATGAAAAAGAATCATTGATCGGCTGCCTCCTGCATGCCCCCTACTGGGGATTAGCCCACAACCTAGGCATGTGCCCTTGACTGGAATCTAACCTGGGACCCTTCAGTCTGCAGGCCAACGCTTTATCCACTGAGCCACACCAGCTAGGACTTACTCTTTTTCTTAACCTAGACTCAGTTTCTTGCTGTATGGAATGGACAGACCCACCTATCTTGCTGGCAAGCAGGATGCTGTGGATTGGGTAGTTCTGCAATGTAGGGAGGCTATAGCTAGCTAGAGTACGTGCATGGTAACTGAGTTGCATGTATCTATTTTTTTAAAAATATATATTTTACTGATTTTTTACAGAGAGGAAGAGAGAGGGATAGAGAGCTCGAAACATCGATGAGAGAGAAACATCAATCAGCTGCCTCTTGCACACCGCCTACTGGGGATGTACCTGCAACCAAGGTACATGCCCTTGACTGGAATCGAACCTGGGACCCTTGAGTCCGCAGGCCGACGCTCTATCCACTGAGCCAAACCGGTTTCGGCTGCATGTATCTATTTTTAATGAGGTCCTCTCACTCTTGGACTTATTTGAGTTCGTTTCTTAATGAGTATTGCTTGTGATGATCTCTTGGAGATTAAGTTTAGTCTGTGTGCCAGACTCTATCCATTGCTAGGCATTTGGGATATAAAGATAAATATAACTTAGTCCCTCTACATGAGTTGCTGAAGATCTAATCCTATATAATAAAAGCCTAATATACAAATCGACCAAATGGAGGAACAACCAGTTGCTATGATGCGCACTGACCACCAGGGGGCAGACAACGCTGGTGCTGTCTACAGGCCTCGGGACAGCCAAGGCTGGTGCCAGCGCACCCTCCCCCTCCCCCCCCAATTGCCCCGCCAGTCGCCCCACAGATTGGCCCTGATTGCTGGCTAGGCCTAGGGACCCTACCCATTCACGAATTTCATGTACCGGGCCTCTAGTGGGATAATAAATGCACAGATAATCTTAGTGCACTTTGATAAATGGCTTACAGGAATATGCAGTGTTCCAGGGAGCACAGAAGAGGACTACTTATCGCAGCATGAGGTGTAGGGACTAAATTTAAAGATGGCATCTGAGCTGACTTTTTTTTTTTTCTTTTGAGTTGACTCTTAAAGGGTGAGTAGGAGTTAGCCATCTGAGAAAGGTCGGTGATGGGGGAATGGAATAGGAAGGAAGGTACAGAGAAGTGAAGTATATGATTGTATGTAAACTATAAACAAACTGATATTGTTAGAGAATGAAAAGTGGATTCTGCGGCCTGGCCAGCGTGGCTCAGTGGTTGAGCTTCTACAGCACATGCCTGGGTTTTGGGCTAGATTTCCAGTAAGGGGTGTGCAGGAGGCAGCCAATCAAAGATTTTCTCTCATCACTGACGTTTCTGTCTCTCTCTCCCTCTCCATTCCTCTCTGAAATCAGTAAAAATATATTAAAATAAAAGACTGTTGCAGGAGTCCAGGTGAGCGGTTGTTGGGGCCTGAACCAGGGCAGTGGAAGTGGAAAGGTTAGGCAGATTTAAGACGTACTTAGAAGTAGCATCGACAGGAGTGTATAATGAGTGGGTGGTTGGCGGTTTTGGTCAGAAGTGGGCAATGAGTATGAGCAACTAGAGTGGAGGTGAACGTTGTTTGACCTGAAGACTGGTTATTGGCTGAGTCCTTGACATTACCCAGGATGATGGAGGAACTTTCTGAGTCAAATGCCAAATTATAGAAAGAATGTGGGGCTGTCACTAGTCATTCACAGGGGATTGGTAAATGACAGCCAGGTTGGCAGACAGCATATCCAAATGGCATCTGAACATCAAGGGGGTACAGGTAGAATAGGAGAATTACAAGAGTGCTCAACATAGGAGCTTAGTAATGTTTCTGGATTTAAATCCATGAATTTTGGTGAATATTATTCATTAACCTTTCAAGCAGTTATGCTTCTGGGCTTGGATGGATTATAGGAAACCTATAGATACATTTATGG
Source organism: Cnephaeus nilssonii (assembly GCF_951640355.1). Lineage (NCBI taxonomy): Eukaryota > Metazoa > Chordata > Mammalia > Chiroptera > Vespertilionidae > Cnephaeus > Cnephaeus nilssonii. Next base: position 43,843,115 of record NC_137092.1, read on the forward strand.
AAGGATGAGTCTGGGCTAGGATGCTTATTTCTTTTTTTAAAAAAAGTATTTTTATTGATTTCAGAGAGAAAGGAAGAGGGAGAGCAAGATACATACATCAATGATGAGAGAGAATCATGGATCAGCTGCCTCCTGTATGCCCCACACCATGGATTGAGTCTGCAACCCCGGGCATGTGCCCTGACCGGGAATCAAACTGTGACCTCCTAGTTCATAGGTCTACGTTCCAGCACTGAGCTATGCTGGAGGGGCGTGGATGCTTATTTCTTTGAATCCCTTTCACAACGATTTACAAAGTAATTTCAGTTGTATTATCTCATTGGATTCTTAACAAGTCTGAGTAGTGGGCAGAATTGGAACTAGTTCTCACCCTAAAGGTTTTCGGTTTCCTACTGTCCCTAAGTTCATCTGCTACAGTTTCCTTATTAAAGAGTGAATTCTCTACTTCTGCTCTGTTTTGGCTACATTTAAGAGATGAACTGATTGGGGGGAGCACAAAGAACCAAGAGCAGTATTTTGGAGGCGGGTTGGGGGGGTGGGATCAACACTTAGGGTAATAGCTAATAGCAACTCCTGCTGTGTAGCACCAAGATGGCATATGATATTCTCACCTAGGCGAAGTGACTCTAGTTCTCCAATAGAATCTTGGACTTAGGGCACCATCTGTTGTATGTGGAGAGCTCTAGGCTTTATAATAATAAAAGTATAATATGCTAATTAGACCGGAGAGCCGAATGTCCTTTTGGATGTCCTTCTCGACAAAGCCGCGGTGGCTGCGAGGGCTGAGGGAAGGCAGCCGGGTGGCTGCAGAGGGGAGCGGGCCTAAGCCTTCAGAAGTACATCCCCCGAGGGCTCCTGGACTGTGGGAAGGGGCAGGCCGGGCTGAGGGACACCCCCCCACACACCCCTAGTGTTCGAATTTTCGTGCACTGGGCATCTAGTTTTTAAGTAAACCCTTACTAAGCACTACACTGTGCCAGGCCTTGTTAGCACTGGGCATGTAGGAATGAATAGGACCAGTTTTGGCCACTGATGGGCTCACAGGCTCTTTTGTGCCCTCACAGTGTAGTGGGGATCGCAGCTGCCAGGCAGGGATTCTGGGAAGCATTGCGCACCTGAGCCCCCAGCATGGCGGGGCTGAAGCGACGGGCGAGCCAGGTGTGGCCGGAAGAGCGTGGTGAGCAGGAGCACGGGCTGTACAGCCTGCACCGCATGTTTGACATCGTGGGCACCCACCTGACACACAGAGATGTGCGCGTTCTTTCCTTCCTCTTTGTTGATGTCATTGATGACCATGAGCGTGGCCTCATCCGAAATGGACGTGACTTCTTATTGGCGCTTGAGCGCCAGGGCCGCTGTGATGAGACTAACTTCCGCCAAGTGCTGCAGCTGTTGCGCATCATTACTCGCCACGACCTGCTGCCCTACGTCACCCTCAAGAGGAGGCGGGCTGGTGAGGGGCACAGGGTGGGGACTTAGGTGTTGGGCTGGAGGCCCAGCGGGAGGCGGCACTGGCTCTGGGGGTGTCCAGGACTGTTATGAGGCCTGTTGGAGGGTTGGATCAGGAGAAGGGAGGGGTATGTCTTCCCAAATGACTCCCTCTCCCCCTACAGTGTGCCCTGACCTTGTAGACAAGTATCTGGAGGAGACATCAATTCGCTATGTGACCCCCAGAGCCCTCAGTGATCCAGAACCAAGGCCTCCCCAAACCCCTAAAACAGGTGAGTGGGTATTAAATCCCCTAATGTCCGTTCTCAAGAGAGAGGACGCGAAACCCCTTATAGTCACACCTTAAATGAAAGGACCCTGCCCCCCTCCATGAACCCATAAAAATGAGGTGAGGCAGCACTGGCTGGTGTGGCTCAGTTGGCTTGTGGACTGAAGGGTCCTGGGTTTGATTCCAGCCAAGGGCTGGATTGCAGGCTCAATCCCCACCCCCCGACCCCCCAGTGGAGGAGGTAGCCAATCAATGATTCTCATTGATGTTTCTGTCTCTCTGTCCCTCTCCCTTCCTCTCTGAAGTCAATAAAAATGTATAGTTTTTAAAATGAGTAGAGGCATTGTTGTGTCCCCTGGGTCCTGTGATTGTTGCCACATGTGTCCTTCTAGGTCACATTGTGGATACTGCGTTTGCTGCTAAGTCTATATGATTCTTTCCAAGAGGAGTGTCTGAGCATTGACCCTACTGTCTCCCCTCTCTCCGGGTCAGTGCCTCCTCACTATCCTGTGGTGTGCTGCCCCACTTCAGGCCCTCAGATGTGTAGCAAGAGGCCAGCTCGAGGGAGAGCCACACTTGGGAGCCAGCGAAAACGCCGAAAGTCAGTGACACCAGATCCTAAGGAAAAGCAGACGTGTGGTGAGAAGTTCAAGGGTCCCAGAGGGACACTCGGCAGTGCCAGGCTCCCGTTGGTGCTGTTGCAGAGTGAGGTCTGCGTGGTGGCCCTGGGGGAGAATTCCTCTGTCTTGGTGGCAGAGCAATGTCAGCTCTTTGTAGCTAACACCAGATCAGAGGGACGGGTCATGACCTCCATACTGCAGGAGGAACCACATCATAGTATCATGGTAGCGTGTGAAAAGGACTGCCTACTAACCAGGAAATATCTCCCAGAAAAGAGGTGCTACTTGCGTGGTGGGATAATGGGACCGGGGCACGGCCTAGGTCAGGGAACCTCCTGCCTCAGGGAGGTCAGAGGCACGGGGAAGACTAGTCCTGGAGAAGAGCGGGGGAACCTGTCAGGTGATGTCCCCACTTTGCTACTCTGCTGCTCTTTTCATCTTTCTCATAAACTCATCCCTCATGGCAACCTCTTCTGCATCTCTTCTCTTTCCTGCAGACATCAGGCTGCGGGTTCGGGCTGAATACTGCCAGCACGAGACTGCTCTGCAGGGCAACGTCTTCTCCAACAAGCAGGACCCACTTGAGCGCCAGTTTGAGCGCTTTAACCAGGCCAACACCATCCTCAAGTCCCGGGACCTGGGCTCCATCATCTGTGACATCAAGTTCTCTGAGCTCACCTACCTCGACGCTTTCTGGCGCGACTACATCAACGGCTCGCTCCTAGAGGCACTGAAAGGCGTCTTCATCACAGACTCCCTCAAGCAGGCTGTGGGCCACGAAGCCATCAAGCTGCTGGTGAACGTGGACGAGGAGGACTACGAGCTGGGCCGACAGAAGCTCCTGAGGAACTTGATGCTGCAGGCCTTGCCCTGACCTTCCCTCCTGGGACTGGTCCCTCACTCACTCTGGAGCGTACATACTGTCCTGGGGTTTTTCCTCTCCCTTCCAACCAATCACACCCCTGCCTTTTTTTTTTTTAAGGAAAAGACAAAGGAAAATGGAAGTGGTGTTTCCCACCCCTCCCTACACCCATGTGCCTGGGCTTCCCCGTTTCCCTTTCCACTCGCCCCGTGTCTGCAGCACCTTTACTACTGAGCCGAGAGACAGGTGTAGGGAGGAGCGGTCTGGGGACCGTCTGTGGGGACTGAGGTGAACACTGCGTCCAGGGCGTTGAGGGGCTGTCAGCGCTCTGGCTTTATGGGGCTCTTACATTTTGTCTGAAAAACCAAAGGGCTGTGAGTAAGGGAGCTGTGTTGTGTGGAAGGTGAGACTCTGAAGTGTATTTTGGAAATTAATCACCACCCTCTCCCAAATTATAGACTTTTTAAAAAAGAAACTGGCCCTTTCAACTCTCTCCTGGCCTCTGGTGCTGCTCCTCTCTGCCTCGTTTCTTCCATTTCATTGCTGAAACCTCTGCGTGGTATGGCTCCTCCCCGCCCCCCCTCCCGGGTCTGTCCCTCTTCAAGGGAAAATAGGAGAGGACTAGGTCAGTCCCATCAGCCCTCCCAGCTGTGGTGTGTGCACATGCAAGGGGCGGGTTGACACTTCCCTTCCATGTGTCCTAGTGACTGAAAATAACATGCCCCGCAGCCCTTCCCCTCTGCTTGCTTCTGGCTTGGGCAAAGGTCATTACAGGTCCTTCCCTGTCCACCCCTCCCTCGGGAGCATGGGGCTGGGACCTGCACTGAGGGTTGCACTTTTATTTGGGTAGGAGCTTGTTGAGTGAGCCAGGAGGCTTAGGACCGGAGCCGAGTCCAGCTGGACCAGGAAAGGGAGGGGTGTATCTGTGGAGGGAAGCTCCGCAGCCAGCCAGCACCTCCCCTTCAGCTCCAGAGGAGATGTCCAGACACACTTTATGATGATACTTTTCTCAACGCCAGTGCTGCTCAGCCCTCAGCGTAATTTTAGTTTTCATGAAATAAACAGTATATGAAATTCCACATTTTTGAAACGGAAATGTGAGCTCAGGTGAGTTTCTTCTTTCCCAAGAAGCTAAGCACATGTTCCTTCAATAGTCCAGGCTCCCCAGTGAGGGGAAGGTGCACCTGGGTCCTGCCTCAAAGTAACACCAGCTCACAGTGGGTCTCAACTCACAGAAGCCGAAAGTCCTAAGACAGCGGGTGACCCAGGTTGCCATAGAGGTCAGGCCTGCGGTGCTGGAACACCGGCAGATGTTGGCGTAGCTGTCGCAGGTAACGGAGGTCAATCCGGGCCAGGCACAGGCCTGGTCCCTCCGAGCAGCGGGCCACCACTGTTCCCCAGGGGTCCACCACCATGCTGTGGCCATAACTCGCTCTCTTCTCGTGGTGGCGTCCGCACTGGGCTGCAGCTACCACATAGCACTGGGTCTCAACGGCGCGGGCCCGCAGCAGCACCTGGGGAGGAGGAGAGTGGCAGCTGGGGGGCGCAGCAGGCAGCCGACCCATTGTGGCCATTCTGTAATTGGCTAGAAATGACTTAGGATGTTAACTATTCCTCAACATATGAGAGGCAATAATTTGAGGAATGAATTTTCTCACTGGGTGGGAAGGGGGAGAAAATCTAACTGGCAGGGCCGAGGGAATGAAGTTACAGGAAAGCCTGCATGTCCTGAAGAGGTCCTCTTACCTCCCAGTGGGCTGGGCCTGTTACAGTTCCAAAAGCCGAAGGGTACGTAAGTATTTCTGCTCCAGCCTGAGCCAGTGCCAGAGAGAGTTCAGGGAACCGCATGTCATAGCAGACAGCCAGGCCAAGCTGGGATAGAAAGAGCGTCCTGTTGGTCACAGCATCTAGTCACACCCCTGCCCTACTTGGGGCTTTCTATCTACTGTGTCTCAGTGTTCCTGTCCCCTCCCTCATAGCCCTCCCCCTCCCCCCTCACAGCTCCCACCTTGCCTGCTGGCGTGCGGACAGGTGACTGGAGACTGGGCCCAGGCATGGTCGTGTTACTTTCATGCATAGGCCCCTGCCCTGGAATCTCCACGTCACACAGGTGTGTCTTCCTGTAAGTGGTCACCACTGACCCTAGGGTGAGCGGGAGAAGGAATATTTGGTGCTGGCGCGCCAAAAGCCCACCTTAGCTCCTCCTCCCGAAGAGGAGCCCTTGGCCAAGGAAACAGTTGAGAAGACCCAATTCTGGAGAATCTTGGTTTAGGTAGAAGAGCCTGGGAGGAGGGAAGCTAAAGAGTTGTGAAGTCTCACCCTTGCTGTTCAGAAGCACGTGACAATTGTAGATTTTCTGCGTCTGCTCCCAGTCTTGGCCACGTTCGTGGAAACCACCCAAGGACAGCCAGAGCCCACATTCCCTGTGGGGAGTGGACTCTGGCACTTTCCAAGGCTCCACCCTCACACCTGGCAATCCAGAGGCAATGCCCAGCAAAGCAGTGACACCACCCCCCGCCCCCGTCCCCCTTTCCTGATACCTGGCAAGCTGGGCATATTCTCCCAAAAGGTCCCCGCCCAGTGGCTCAGACAGGCGCAGAGTCTCTGCGGGGTCCCGGGCAATGAAGTCAAAAGCCTCAGGCAGGAAAGCCAGGCAAGCACCCAGTCTGGCAGCCTCTCGAACCAGTTCAGCACAAGCTTTAAAGTTCTGCTGCTTGTCTGGCGTCGATGTGACCTGGCACACAGCCACCAGGGGCAGTTCCCAGGAGGAAGAGGAGACAGCCATGGCCCGGGGCCTGAGAATGGTGCAGGCAGAACTCAGAGTTCCAGGAGAAGGGGTTCCGATGGGGAGGCAGGAAGGCGGAGCTTCCCTCTGCTTCTGCTCTCACAGGCACCATGACCCACCCATCAAGTGGTGGTGGATGGTTGGTACCCCACTGTCCCACCACCATTCATTTCACAAGCATTTATTGAGCATCTACTACGTGTCGGGCACAGAGGAGACAAAACATGTTACCTGGGCTGCGCACAAAGTACTGAGAGTCGAGGTATCCGCAGGCCAGGGAACCGCAGGGACAGGAGGTGGTGAGGCCTGACCACGAGGCCGAGCCTGAGGAAGGGGAGAGATGGCACCAGCCCTGCCCTAAGGCAACACTCCAGGATTCCCCGCCTTCTCGCCACTGCGAGGCTGACTGAGGCCCTGCCGGTGCGAAGCCCCCAGTCTTCGAAGCACTCTAACCACGGGCGACAGGGAGCGATCCGAAGGGGAGAGAACGGAGGAAACCTCCACTCCGCAACCTCGCGTTGCCTGAGGCCCTGTCCCCGGCCAAGCGCGCCCGCAGCTCAGAAGTCACCTCCCAGCCTCTTCCCGACGGTGCACCAGCACAGCTTCATCCCGCCCGGAAACGGGGGCCCACCCCGGCCGCACCCGCGCCCTCTTCACGCAGCCGCCCTCCCGCCTCCCCAGGGCGGCGGCTCCGGTGCAAGGGCAGCACCGCAGGCGGAATTCACCGCGGCCGGCGGCACCGGGAGCGGGTCCTACATGGAGGCTCCGCCGGGGTCGTTCGCAGGATCCACACTCGAGGCGGCCTTGGAGGCGGAGGCGCAGAGGCGAGTGGGCGGGACCCGCGGCCGGAAGTGACGCACGGCGCTGCACTGCGCGCCGGAAGCCCCGCAGGCGGCGAAGATGGCGGAGAGCAGCGGTCGCCTGGGCAAAGGCAGCGGGAGCGGCCCGGGGAAGGGGGCGGTGTCGGCCGACCAGGTGAGGAGCGCCGAGGGCGCAGGAGGGCCCGCGGGCCCAGAGAAGGCGCGAGCAGCGGGCCCGCGGCCGGCTTCCCCAGGCCCGCGTCGCGGCCCCCGGCAGGGGCGGGTCCCGGCGCCGCCGAGGCAGCCCCGAGGGCCGAGGGGCGGTTGGAAGGTGAAAGCCACGCCCCCGGGGTGCTCGGAGGCGCAGGGTCTGGGCTTTGCCAGGCCTGACGGGAGACGGGTCCTCCCTCCCTACTTCTCCGCACCCCGGACGGCCGCGGCTGGGCGCGCAGTGACCGGGTGGCCGCCTGGCCCAGAAACGAAGGTGACGGCAGCAGTCAGTGCAGAGCCACGGGACGCACACACTTGAGCACTCTGGTGTTTCCTAGTATTTTGACTCGGGGGTCACTGTTAGATTGAATTTCTTTAGAGACAGAAACACTTTCCTAATCCGAGTGTGCAATTCCCCCCAGTGCCTAACATGGGGAAACATTTTATAAATTCATCAGAAAGCCCTTTGTGGCTTGGACACCATGGTTTGCTAACCATGGCTAGTGTTTAACAGAGATGGGAAGAAATCTACATAAGAGAAAGGGAAACATAGCTAAACAATAGCTCTTTTAATTACAGATTCACTTACCAGCTATTTGTTGAACAATTACTCAGGCAAAGGTATCTGCCTGAGGACTTTTTAAATGTCCCTTGCCATCAAAGAGTGCTAGTCATAAGGTATACAAAATGGTAACATGAGGCAGAAGAGGTATCAAGTACTATAAGGTTTGAGGAGGGAGGAAGAGAGTTTCAGATGTAGGGGCTGGGGCTGGAAGAGAGAGGATCCTAATATTTTTTAAAATATTTTTATTGATTTTAGAGAGGAAGGGAGACGGAGAGAGAGATAGAAACATCAGTGATGAGAGAGAATCATTGATCGGCTGACGGAACTGAGCCCAAAACCCAGGCATGTGCCCTTGACCGGAATCCAACCTGTGACACTTCAGTCTGCAGGCTGACGCTCTATCCACTGAGCCAAGCCGGCTAGGGCCCTAATACTTTTTGAGGGTCTACCATGTGCAAGACACTGCTGGGTAGCAGGAAACATAAATAAAATAGACCTTGTTGTCAAGTTAGCTCACAGACTCATTTGAGAAAAGACAAACCAAGCCATAAGATTTACAATGGGCCGGGTGGGGGTTGGGGAGTGGCAAGAGGGGGATAAGGACACATATGTAATACCTTAATCAATAAAGGTAGAGAAGCATGGGACTGGGGCAGGAGGAGGTGGAAGGGGAAGCTGTGGTATAATAGGGTGGCTAAGACCACAGGAAGTGCCCTGGAGTCGGACATGTTTGTGCATGAATCATATTCATACTATTTACTACCTATGACCACCCATGAGTTACTGCTCTTGGCCTTTCCCCCCTGTAAAAGCACACTGGCACCTACCTCCTCACTGCATTTTGATTATTAGGCCACAGTGCATGCAAAGTGTTTGCACAGTGACTGGAATCCAATGTGTGCTTAATAAAGGCTAGTTACTTTCTTTTCTAGAAGAGATAATCCTTCAGCTCAGTTCTAAAAGATGAGAGAAGTTAGTCCGGCAAAGAAGGAAGTGGAGGGTTTTCTAGGTAGAGTGAGCAGTGTATTTAAAAGGACAAAGGCACATGGCCATAAGGAAAGATGAAATAGCGTCATTTACAACCACATGGATGGACCTTGAGAACATTATGCGAAGTGAAATAAGTCTAACAGAAAGCTAAGAGCTATATGATTTAACTCATGTGTGGAATATGCAGTAAAACTGAAACTTAAGAACACAAACAGCAGTGGTGGTTGCCAGAGGGAGGGAAGTGGGGGGAAAAGGGGTCCTAATATGAGGTGACAGGAGAAGATTTGCCTTTGGGTGGTGGGCACATGGTCCTATGTACAGGTTTTGTACATTAGTAATCCACACATGAAACCTATATGTTCATGCTGACTAAGGTCACCCCAATTAAAAAAAAATACAAAGACATGAGACTGCCTGACATGCTTGGGATGCAGATACACTTAAATTTTGGAATGGACTACACGACTTGGAGGAAAAGGGATAAAAGTAATCTAGATGTTTCTGTCTTTGACGGATGCTGGTGCCATTGGGACTATAGGAAGATGGACAAGTCTATGGGGAGAAAATAAGTTTATTTTAGAATTTTAGGTTTGAGTTTCTTGTGAGACATCCAGGTAGAGACATTTAGTAGGTGGTTAGATTTATAAATCTTGAGTTACAGAAAGAAATCTGAGTTGGAGCTATAGGTTAGAGAATTATGAGCTCATGGCTGGTAGACAAAGCCATGAAATCATCTGAGGTTTGTTCAGAAAGTGAAAAAAGAAGCAAACGGTGGTGGAGAAAAAGAATCCCTTGAAAGAAACTGAATGTTTGACTGTTCCTGCTTAACACTCTCTGGGCTGTGTGCTCCAGAGAGCACACCGGGTGAAAAGGTAAGATCTGTCGTTGCTGCGACTTTGAGCCACGTGTGTCCCTCACAGACCAGGTGGAAGCAAGCACTTGCTCTGTCCTCTGCGAATCCCTGCCATTTGCAATGGGCTGTGTTGTTCTTTATGGGTCAGGACAGTCGAGTTCAGAAGCTGTGGTTAACGTGCCCACAGTCAGTGCCTTGAAGAGCAGGGCTTTCAGTTGAGGGACTTGAGAATCAGACAGACTTTCCTTTCTTCACTTACACCATGACCATACCAGATATTTGAGCTGGCCCTGAGGACTGGATAGACCTGAAAAGCGGGAGGGGGGCGACAATGGGAATAGGGCAGGAAAAGGGGAGAGGGGAAGCATAGATCTACAGGAAGTGCACAGCTGTTAGTTCAATTAAACCATGAAGTATAATTTAGGAGATATCCTGAAAGTAACTTGAATCTCTTCATGGCAAGTTTTTTGGGAGTATATATATATATATATATTGTTTGTTTTCAGAGACAGGAAGGGAGAGGGAGTGAGAGACAGAAACACACCGATGAGAGAGCAACATTGATCAGCTGCCCCCTGCACATCTGATACTGGGAATCAAGCCTACAACCCGGGCGTGTGCCCTGACCAGGAATTGAACTGTGACCTCTTGGCATGGGTCAGTGCTCAACCACTGAGCCACACCGACCAGGGCAATTTGGGACTTTTTAATATAAACAGTAAGGGAATCACAGGATATATTATTCTATTGATGTAGAAAATGTAGAAAAATAGAAATGTAGAAAATGTAGAAAACACAGAAAAAAGTACAAAATAATAAATTACCCATGATCTTGCTATTCTTAATCTTTTGGAGTATATTCTTTGAGAGGTCTTTCCCCTCCTTAATGGTTTTGTGTATGTGTGTGTAGATGGAAAGGGAAGAAATGTGTATTTCACATATTTATCCTCACCCAAGGGTATATTTTTATTGATTTTAGAGAGGGGGGAGAGAGAGAGAAACACCAGTATAAGAAAGGTCAGATAACTAGTTCACACAAAGGACGACAAGGTGTCTTAGCTCTGACTGACTTCTGTATCTGCTCATCTCTACCCAAAACCTCCTTCCCGTGGAGAAACTAGCACAGAACAGGCCACTGCCCTGTGGTCAGGGAGCAAGGCCCTGTGATTAGTAGCCACCCCCCCCCCCTTGCCCCAAGAACCCCACTGTGTTAAGGAGAGGCGGTTCCCCAATGGGAGGGGTGCTGGGCAGACCCAGGCAGGACCTAGTCATTACAAAGCCTTTCCTGACTCCCCTTTACCTGCAAGTCTACACTCCTCTGTAGGTGATCCAGTAGCTTTGCACCCCACCCTAGATTACAGTTGCAACTCCTCACCAGCTGTTACTGCAAGGTGGACCAGCAGTAAGTGCAAGGTGTCACACACGTAGGCACTCAGGAAGTGCCGGGTGAATGGAATTCTAGGCAGACCTAAGTTAGCCATTGCAAACGTGGGTCCTCTCCTCTTCCAAGGTAGGTGTCGCCCACTGCATCTTTGTAACGCCTGTGATAATATGTTGTGTCTTGACCCTGTGCCATTTCCACTGCCTCCTCTAACTTTCTCCTCTCTCACCTTAGGTGATTGCTGGCTTCAACCGCCTTCGGCAGGAACAGCGGGGCCTGGCATCCAAGGCAGCCGAGCTGGAGATGGAGTTGAATGAGCACAGGTGAGGCAGCGGGGAGGCTGGGGGCACGTTCTGTAGGGAGGCCTGCATTCTGAGACCCTGTCTGTTGTCCTGCCCCAGCCTGGTGATTGATACCCTGAAGGAGGTAGATGAAACCCGCAAGTGCTTCCGCATGGTTGGAGGGGTGCTGGTGGAGCGCACCGTCAAAGAGGTGCTGCCTGCCCTGGAGAACAACAAGGAGCAGGTGAGCTGGAGTCTAAGGAGAGCTCTGGGCAACCAAGGGGGAGGGAAGAGGAGGGCAGGGATTGAGGGGATCGGTGGCAGGAAGTCTGAGTAGCCTCTTAGCCTCTGCTCTTCGTGCTGCACTAGGCCCACCTCCTAGACAGAGGCTGTCGGCCTGCCCCTGGGCTCTGTCCTGGCTGGTTTGGGGAGGAGCGGTGGTGAGAGCAGCGTTTCCATGGATGCCTGCGTCCAAATCACCCGGAGGACTAATGTGAAATGCCGCTTCCTAGACCCTGTGCTGGTTCAGAACCTTTGGAGCTGGGGCCCATGAAGTGGCATTTTAAAAATAAGCCCTGGCCGGTGTGGCTCAGTGGATAGAGCGCCGGCCTGTGACTGAAGGGTCCTGGGTTCGATTCCAGTCAAGGGCACATGCCTGGGTTTCGGGCTTGGTCCCCAGGGGGGGCTTGCAAGAGGCAGCCAATCAATGATTCCCTGTCATCATTGATGTTTCTATCTCTCTCCGTTCCTCTCTGAAATCAATAGAAATATATTAGAAAAAAAAAAAAGCAGTCCATGGGATCCTCGTGTCTACTAGGGTTTATGAAACCTCGTGTTTGAGAAGCAGTAGTTTTAGTGACTGGCTCTACTTTACTACCTGGTTAAAGGTGAGGTTGGAGGGGTCATGTCTTCTTCACTTCCCTACCCCATACCAGGGTGGGGATGGAATTCCTGGGTAATGTCTGTCCCTTGCCTTCTAGATACAGAAGATCATTGAGACACTGACACAGCAGCTTCAGGCAAAGGGAAAAGAATTAAATGAATTCCGGGAAAAGCACAATATTCGACTCATGGGCGAGGATGAGAAGCCAGCCAAGGAAAACTCAGAAGGAGCTGGGGCTAAGGCCAGCTCAGCCGGAGTGTTGGTCTCCTAGGGACCAAGGTTTTTGCATTTTTTCCTACTTGACTCCTACTTCCAATTTCTCATTATTGTTGTTATTATTTTCTCTGCTGTTATAATATTTTTTGTTAATTAAATGTTTTAGTCAGAATGCTTATCTCTAGCCTGAAGCTTTCTTTCCACTGTGAGGGATGGGATTGGCATGGGGCAGGGAGGAGCATGTGATTGTGGCTTTTGGTCCCATCAGGTTAATGGCCCACAGTATAGAGGGCCCGTGCTTTATCCTTTGCCTTGCATACACAGATGTCTCTACCTTTTTTGTGTTTTTCGTTAATTCTCACCTAAGGGTATTTTTTCCCATTGATATTTTTAGAGAGTGGAAGGGAAGGGTGACGGGGCGGGGGTTATTTTTAAAATGCCACTTCATGGGGGGGGGGGGGGGAGGGGGAGGGACATGGATTGGTTGCGCCCTAACTTGACCGGGCTGGGGACCGAAACTGCAACCCAAGTGTGTGCCGCAGATCGGGAATCAACCCTTTTGTGTGCAGGGCCAACACTAACCACTGAGCACACTGGCCAGGTTGTCTACTCACTGCCCTCCGCCCCAAAAGATTCAGAGACAAATGTTGGCTGTTAGATGGGATTTAATAAGCATTTGACGTGAGGCAGGTAGCTCTGGTGATAGCGCTGTAAGAGTTGACAACAAAAGCGGCCTGGCAGTGTGTCTCGGCACCGTCCTTCAGAGAAAGAGGTCTAGGGTGCACACTTGGGGACTGGCTGTCCTGCCGTCCTCCCCAAACCCCCCGACCAGGTACAGCTGGTCATTCCAAAGGCAGGTCCGATGGCCCACGCGTTTCAGTGCTCGGTCTGCACAGGGGAAGTGGAACCACGGGGAAGGCGCCCTGCCTGTGGGTGGGCAGAGGTGGGGTTATGGGGGCGGGAGCAGCTGGTCACCCAGGGGCTAGGCCAAAGGCTCGCCCTTTTCCCCTCCTCACTTGATTATTGGGCCTCTTCAAAACGTAATATTCTGTGTCCCTTTAACTTGTCAACTAATTCTCCCTCCTCCCGCCTCCATCACTCTGCCCCTTCCTATGCTCTTCAGGTTCTCCTGTCTTCCCACCTTTCCCCTCAGTCATTAAAGGTGCTCTCACGCGTATCGTAGACGTAGAGGTCATTGCAGATGGTGTCTCTAGCTCTGGTCAGAGTTTCTCCACCAAACAGCACAGCAAAGGGCCCGACCACAGAGCATGAATGATGCCGGAGGCCCCGAGGCCCCTGCCGGGACCCCTGCCCACTGCTCACGAGCTTTGATAGCTGTTCCGTCAAACGGGGGGCAACAGGCGGTTCCTCCTTGGGGAGAAAGAAGGGACTGTCTGCAGGGGTTTGAGCGTCACAGTTGGAATCGCCTCCCACCCTAAGCAAGGCGAGAGTAATACCCGGATCTCCCCTTGGCGCCAGTGCCCGGCTACTTCCGGTTCAGCTGAGTCGCAGCCTCCGAAGAGCAGCAGCTGGTGACCCGGGCGGGGCCCAGGCGCGGGGAGCAGGGCGGCGCAGTGCCCCGAGCGGGAGGCTGAGCGGTAGCTTTCTTCCCTGTAGCTGAGGGTGCGCACAAGGGTTTCCGGGAACTAAGAGCTGTCCTGCCTTCCCCACCCCATTGCCAAGGGTCCGGAGGGGGCCTGGGGCAGACGAGCCGGAGGGCAGTGGTTGGCAGAGCTAGGCCATCCTAGCGGCCTGGGAGGAGGCTGCCCGGGGAGGGTGTGCTCGGACGGCTGGCGACACCGTCTAGCCCGGCTCCTGCAGGGCGGGACGGAGGGAGGGTCGGGCCTGGGGCCTGGGGCCATACCAATAGGTGCGGGCGCCGGGGTCCAGCCTTAACGTGTAGATGCTTCCGTAGCGACGCTGAGTGCGGGTCCCCCCTTCCCGGCCTGCCACCCGCAGCTCTCGGTCCGAGAGGCGGGTGCAGGTGTGGCTGCTGAGGCCGGCCGGCGGGCAGCTGCCGGGGGCCGCGGCCCACGCCTCCCACTCTCCGCGCTCGGCGTCCAGGGCGGCCACTGCGGCCAGGCGGCGCGCCCCGTCCCAGCCGCCCACGGCGCAGAGCCAGCGCCCGCCCAGCGCCGCCGCGTCGTGGTGGCTCCGCCTCGGGCCGCCCCGCGCCCCCACCCGCACGGCCGGGCCCCCTGCCGGGTCCAGGACCACCGTGTCGGCGCTCGGCTCGGCCCCCCCAGCCAGCAGGCCCCCCACCAGGTAGAGCCGGCCCCGCAGTTCGGTGCACGAGTGGAAGGCCCGCGCCAGGAGCGCGTCCCGGGCCACCGGCCGCCAGGTCCAGCGCGAGCCCCCCGCCCCGCCCGAGGGCGCCGCCGCCATGGCCGGCGAGAGCGGCCGCCGCTCCGGGGTTCCCCGCCCGAGCCTCCCGCGGGCGCCCCTCTCCCCGCGTCGCCCAGCAACCGCCGCCGCCAAGGGAAGGTCGGAGGGCCGGGCGCTGGGACTGGAAGTGCCGGGAGGCGCTGCCTTCCGCGGCCGGAAGCAGGGCGCCCCCTGTCGGCCCGCGGGGCGGGGCGGGGCTCGGCCGCTGGGGGGCAGCAGACCTCCGTCTCAGGACTGCGGTCCCCGCGCCTGGAGACCAGGTCACTGCCAGCAAGGATGCGGGTGCGACCAGACGTCCTGCTTTTTAACAATTTATCCCGCGTCCCGCGGCGTTTTAAAAAGTCCCGATTTTTGGAAAGAATGCACGACAAGCTAGGGAACGGCGGGAGAACGGGAAGGGAATATAACGGTTTTCGGCGGCCATGTGGCTATTTAGCCAGGATGTGAGTTTTATATTATTTTTGTTAATTCTATAATGTTAAACTTTAATAATAACAAATAATTGTTGAGAACTGATTATCGAGAACTGCTTATCAAAGTTTGCATTGCTGATCAGTTGTTAGAATTCGACCACCATTGTTTGGACTTAATGAGCAATGGCAGTTTTGGGGATTGGCAACGAGGAAAACATTTTGTAACTGTCTCTCGGACGATACACATCGTACTGCGTGCTAGTAAGCTAGTTAAACAAGTGATGTCATTACAAATCAGCTGTTCAGATAATTTAGGTAAGGAATTTATTTATTTCATAAATACATAAATTTTCTTGAATTTAGCAGACAGTACTCGTATTTATATTTTATAGTGGCGGCAAAAAGTCTAGCGCCGGCCTTGAAAGTGACACTTACGACTTACGTTACGGCAAATTCAGAGGAAAAATAATACAAGTTAGTATTGTTATTATTTAGAAAGAAATATAGGATTAACATAATTTTTTAAATATAGTTACTTTGTAACAATCTAATTTAATTTATAAACTAACAATAAAATATGTTCATGTAATTATGTATCTACTTACTGTGTTTTTAAGCAATATGTATATAATAATTTATAATATAATTTTAAATTATTTTTTTTAGATTTTAATATAATGAGTAAGAAAAGAGTATGCAAATTCAACGATGATCTAAGAAGTGAATTTCCTTTTATTAAAAAAACCAAAAGCGATTACAATATAGACCAAATTTTTAATCAAGGACCCCCCCCCCCCCCCCCCCCCCCCGCTGCCGAAACTGGTTTGGCTCAGTGGATAGAGCGTCGGCCTGCAGACTGAAGGGTCCCAGGTTCGATTCCGGTCAAGGGCATGTACCTTGGTTGCGGGCACATCCCCAGTAGGGGGTGTGCAAGAGGCAGCTGATCGATGTTTCTCTCTCATCGATGTTTCTAACTCTCTATCCCTCTCTCTTCCTCTCTGTAAAAAATCAATAAAATATATATTTTTTTAAAAAGACACCCCCCCCCCCCCGGTCAATGGTGTCCCGCTTTACCGATGTTAAAATCTGGTCACCTTACCCTAGGATGCAGCTATGGTTGGCAAACTGCGGCTCGCGAGCCACATGCGGCTCTCTGGCCCCTTGAGTGTGGCTCTTCCACAAAATACCACGGCCTGGGCGAGTCTATTTTGAAGAAGTGGCGTTAGAAGAAGTTTAAGTTTAAAAAATTCGGCTCTCAAAAGAAATGTCAATCCTTGTGCTGTTGGTACTTGGCTCCGTTGACGAATGAGTTTGCCGACCACTGGAAGGCAGGGCTTCCTCCTGATGCGATCCAGGCCGAGCTGCCGGACTTGGGAGCTGGATGGGGCAAAGTGGGGCGGTTCGAGGGAGCAGACCCCTGCCCTCCCTGGTGTCTCCTTTTTATTCAGGCAGATCCCCAGCGGCTTCTCACCGTCCCCTCAGGACCCAGGGGAGAACGGAGGGTCCAGATCCAAGCGACTAGTTTCAGCCGCAGCAGGAAAGGCCGGCAGAGTGTGCGGACACAGCTGGGCGGGAGCAGCAGGTCGTCCCGGCTGCGGGCTGCGCTGTCCCTGGCGGGGACGCCTGTGCGGTTGCTCCGGGTTCTGCTGTCCGCTGGACTTCATTCCTAGGCCGCGGCCAGGGCTGCCCTGGGATCTGACAGCACAGCAGGGCTTTGCCCCTCCTGCTCTCCATCAGGGGCAGGAGGGGGGCGGGTATGGTCAGGAAGGCACAGGTGGAGAGCCTGGGAGGTTCCAGGCCTGTTCCCCACGCACACTTTGAAGCTGAGACTCAGTAAGAGCTTTGAAAGTCTCTGCCCACCCAACTATTGCTTTCCCTGATTCTGATATGGAGGATCCTGTTTTCCCAGGTCATGTTAAAAGCCTCTAATCAATCCCTAACTTCTAATGTCCTTGGCTAAAGTCTGAAAGCCAGTCTTTTCCCTAAGGCTTGTGATTGGGTAACCTCTCCATAGCTGGCTTCAGCTCGTCCCAGTCCTAGGATTTAGGGGAGGAGCTGCCTGGAGGAGGGGTCATTTTGCTTAAATTTTATGGACTTATAATGCCCATTTGGGGCTCTTACTTTGGCTTAAATCTGGCTGCTCTTTCTGCCAGACTCACTTCCTGCCTCTCCTGGATAGAACAGGGACGCCCCACCCAGGGCCCGTCACTCCTCTCCCAGGTCCCTCTGACTCTGAGTCTGCACAGCTGGCCTCTCACGTGGACCAGGAGCCCGGACCTCACTCACTCCTGGGTTTTGCACCTCCTTTGAGGTGGCATCCAGCCACGGCAGCTCCTTCCCCGGTTAGTCTGAAACCAAGCTCAGATTCTGCTAGCAGAGGCGGCAGGAAAAAAATCCAGGTTAAAAAAAAGAAGGCCAAGAAAAGAGAGAGAAGGGAAACAAGCCAATCTGGCCCGGCCTGCATAGCTCAGGGGTGAGCATCAGCCTATGAACCGGGAGGTCAGGGTTCAATTCCTGGTCAGGGCACGTGCCCGGGTAGCAGGCTCGATCCCCAGTGAAGGGCGGGCAGGAGGCAGCCGATCCATGATTCTCATCACTGATCTATCTCTCTTTCCCTTCCAGTCTGAAATCAATTAAATAAAACATTTTTTAAAAAGAAAAGAAGCAGGCAGTTTGGACGTGTACGTCAAATCCTTTCACCCCAGGGCGGCCTCTCCGAGGTCCTAACCGTGGGACAGACCAAAGGGCATTGAGAAGGTGCTGTGGGACCGGGGGCGGGGGGGGCGGGGGTGGGCAGCGAGGCTCTTCCTGCCCTGGACCTGCTCTCACTGCGGATGGTACCCAGGCGTGGGGAGGGCCGGTCATCCTGAAAATGTAATCCTGGCATGACCCTATAAACTGACCTGTTTTGGCAAGCAAGGATCCCTGCAGCCCAGCTTCTCAGACTTAGTCTGGGTCTGTCCACGCCCCAAATCTATGTCTCCTGGTCGCAACCCTTCACAAAACGCTCAATCTGGTTTCTTCTTGCCTTAACCCCATTTTCTGACTGACCCATCCCTGGTTCTCAGCATCATTCCGTTCACACAGCTGACAGTGGACCCGCGGGTCTCAGTCACACCCTGGAGATCCCGAAGTTCTGGGATCCCAGAGACTGCCTGTCTCCGAGCCTCCCCACCTTCCTGCCCTTTCTGTGGGTCCTCCTCTGTTCTGGACCCTTCTACACCCCCACAGCTCATTCTGGCCAGCCGACAGCTGGCCTCATGCCTTCACGCCTCCACTCAGCTCAGCCAGAATGAGGACGTGGACAAACAGAAGGACAGAGGAATGACAGCCAGGGCCAGATCTTGAGCACTCCTCTGAGACGTGCTGCAAGGAGCAGACTTGTGGGGGAGGAATCGGGTGAGTTGGAAAATGGTGGTGAGATGGGATAAGGATGGGAGAGAACTTGAGTTTTTGAGGGACTTGGTGATATTGAATAAGAAAGTATCATTGAGTCACTGTTGAGTGGTCAAAATTGAGGGCAGAACCTGGCTGGCATAGCTCAGTGGGTGAGCATTGACCCATGAACCAGGAGGTCAAGATGCAATTCCTGGTCAGAGCACATGCCTGAGCTGTGGGCTCGATCCCCAGTGTGGGGTGTGCAGGAGGCAGCAGATCAATGATTCCCTCATCATTGACTTTTCTAGCTCTCTCTTCTTCTCTGAAATCAATTAAAAAATGTATTTTTTTTCTTTATTGATTAAGGTGTCACATATTTGTCCTCATCCCCCCATTCCCATCCCACACCCCTCCACACGGATGCCCCCACTCCCCTGTTGTCCTTAACCATTGGTTAGGCTCGTATGCATGCACACAAGTCCTTTGGTTGATCTCTCCCCCCTACCCCCACCCTCCCCTACCCTCCCTCTGAGGCCCGACAGTCCGATCGATGCCTCCTTGTTTCTGGGTCTGTTCTTGTTCATCAGTCTATGTTGTTCATCATTTCCCCGAGATGAGTGAGATCATGTGTTACTAGAAACATACTTATAAGAACCGAATGTGAGACGAGCAATAATAGTTATGCTGACAGGCAAATGAATCAGTCTGTAGTGAGTTTCTTTCTGGACCAACAGTTCTTTTGAGACCCAATTTCAATGTCCACCAGTTCCTTATGTGTACATGTCGGCACTGACTTTTCAGCTCTGGATGGTGGACAAATGGTGGTAATGCAGGTCCGACTCCCTCTGGTCTGGTCTCGCCCGGACCCAGGGGCGCGGCTTCACCCGGACTCAGGGGCGCGCGGCCTCACCCGGACCTGGGACCCAGCATCACCCAGACCCCGGGGCGCGTGGCCTCACCCGGACCCAGGTGTGCGCGGCCTCACCCGGTCCCGGGATCCAGCCTCACCGGGACCCAGGGGCGCGCAGCCTCACCTGGACCCGGGGGCATGAGGCCTCAACCGGGACCGGGATCCAGCCTCACCCGGACCCAGGGGCACGTGGCCTCTCCCGGACCCAGGGGCGTGGCCTCACCCGGTTCCAGGGGCGCACGGCCTCACCCGGACCCAGGATCCAGCTTCACCCGGACCCAGGGGCGCATGGCCTCACCTGGTCCCAGGGGCATGTGGCCTCTCCCGGACCCAGGGGTGCGGCCTCACCCGGACCCGGGACCCAGCCTCACCCGGACCCAGGGGCGCGCAGCCTCACCTGGACCCAGAGGTGTGCGGCCTCACCTGGGCCCGGGATCCAGCCTCACCCAGATGCAGGGGCGCGTGGTCTCTCCCGGACCCAGGGCGCGCGGCCTCACCCGGTTCCAGGGGTGCACGGCCTCACCTGGACCCGCACGCGGCCTCGCCCGGACCCAGGGGCGCGTGGCCTCTCCTGGACCCAGGGGCGCAGCCTCACCCGGACCCGGGACCCAGCCTCACCCGGATCCAGGGGCGCACGGCCTCACCCGGACCCAGGATCCAGCTTCACCCAGACCCTGGGGCGTGTGGCCTCACCTGGACCCAGGGGCGCGTGGCCTCTCCCGGACCTAGGGGCGCGTGGCCTCTCCCGGACCTAGGGGCGCATGGCCTCACCCGGACCCAGGGGCACGCAGCCTCGCCCGGACCCGGGACCCAGCGGGTCTTCGTCTTCTTGATCCCAATTCCTGTCGGTCATTTCCCTCTCAGCAATTCCTCCGGCCATTTTCTCAAAGCTCCGGGGCGGCTGCCGCGGAACTCGCTGGGCAGCGGGCTCGGCGAATCTCTGGTGCGCCCAGTGTGCGGCGGTGGGCTGGTCCGAGGTCGCTGCGATGGCGCTCGGGTCTGCAGTGGCGGCTGGTCACTGGGTGTGCGCACCTGGCCGCTTCTGGGGCGCAGAGATTCTCGAAGGACTCGGAGGTCAGCAAGCGCAGAGTCTCCCAACCCATGACCCCCAGGGGCTCGTCTGTCCATGCTCGGCAGCGAGCGGAGCCATCCCCTCAGCCAGAGACCACCGGGGGAACAGCGCCGAGCACGTTCCAGGCCGCCATTGTGTCGCCTGAGCCGTAGTTCTTAAAGTGTGATCTTTGGGTCACCGGCATCAGCATCATCCCGCGTACCCCTCTCTTTTATTCTAGTTGTAGAGCATCTGCTCAGCCAGCCCTCCGGTGGTTCTGGATGGTGTCTGCTCTGTTTTCCAGTTGTAGTTTCAAAATTGTTGTGGTAGGCAACAATCAGGCGTCTGCCCTATGCCGCTATCTTGGTCCTCCAGAAGATTCTTAAGTAACCTTATAAATGTGGTTCTGAACACTGTGTCGTCCATTAGTTTACTTTCCTTCATCCCTTCTATTCGTGACCTGCTTCGGTGTCTCCACCTTTTGGCTGCCTCCTTATCGCTCAGCTTCCCCAATCTCCCTAGGTGGTCGCTCTTGGTACCCCCCTTTGTGGGCTGAGTGCAAAGTCTTGGTGTTGTTAAGCCTTGATTGCTGTTGGTACACTGGGAGGATTTGACCTCCAGTCCAATTGGCTGTGAGGATCAGCTGTGTCTATGTCGGGAGACAGCCCCATTCAACTAGACTTGCAAAATTGTAAAAGCCTCTGTGCTCAGCTTGGATGGGGTGGAGTTACAGGGTGGAGCCTACAGCCTTGGCTTCCCGTCAGCCCCGCCCTATGAGGTTCCTGTGTCTCAGTGTCCCTCTGTACTCCCTGCAAACACCTCTGAGAGAAAAGCGCCCTGGAGCTTTGCCCGCTGCCAAACAGTCTAGTCTCTCCCCCAATGAATCTGGATTCCCAGATTCTCGCCCGGAACTGGGTTTCAGTGTAGTCGGAACTGGGGCTCAGCGCAGTCTGGCGCTTTTGTCTCCTTCCCACGAGGGCAATTCAGCGGCACAGTCAACAGACCATCCTCTGCGCACATTCCCACGCGCGCCTCCGGTGCTCTGCCTTTCGCCGCTTCTCTGCATTTCCGCCTTACAGCCCAGATTCCCCCAGTATGAGCCTGGCTTCCCAGGGTCTCGCCCGGAACTGGGGTTCAGTGCAGTTGGAACTGGGGTTCAGCACTGTCCGGAGCCCCTGTCTCCTCCCCGCCAGGGCAATTCAGCGGCACAGGCAATAGTCTGTCCTCTGCGCGCATTCCCGTGCGCGCCCCCGGAGCTCTGCCTTTCGCCGCTCCTCTGTGTTTCCACCCCACAGCCCAGATTCCCCCAGCATGAGCCCGGCTTCCCAGGGTTTCGCCCGGAACTGGGGTTCAGTGCAGTCGGAGCTGGGGTTCAGCACAATCTGGCGCTTTTATCTCCTTCCCGCCAGAGAACGCCGTCCAGGCCGTCAGCCGCCCCTTCCTCTCCGGCTCCGTCCTCCCCGCATGCGCGCGTGCTCGTGTCTCCGCCCGTGTCTCCATACCTCAGGCTCCTACGGCTCCTCTGATTTTCCTTGTGGTTTTCTCTTTCCTTCTAGTTGTGGGCATTTCAGTCAGCCAGCTTTCCTGTGGTTCTGGATGATGTCCGTTTTGACTTTTAGTTGTATTTTTGAAATTGTTGTGCCAGGCTGTAGGTTAGGTGTTTAACCTATGCCGCCATCTTGGTTTCTCCAAAAATGTATTTCTAAAAACATAAAAGGTTGAGGGGAAGAGGGAAGTACTGAGTGTCCCAGCAGTGGGCAAGTAGGTACTCGGAAACCACCTTCGGTCGTTCTGTGCTGGCTTTCCATCTGTCTCGGCTGCTCTGTCTCTTCGGTTGTTTTTTGTTTGTTTGTTTTTAAAGTTTTTTTAAAAAATATATTTCTTTATTGATTTCAGAGAGGAAGGGAGAGGGAGAGAGATAGAAACATCAATGATGAGAGAGAATCATTGATCGGCTGTCTCCTGCACATCCCCCACTGGGGATTGAGCCTGCAACCCAGGCATGTGCCCTTGGCCGGAATCGAACCCAGGACCCTCCAGTCTACAGGCTGACGCTCTATCCACTGAGCCGCACCAGCCAGGGCTGCTCCGTTTCTCTAAACGACCACTTGTGGCTGATGCTGGTGTGCATCTCTCTCTGAGTCTGTCTCCAGGTCCCCCAGCCTCGCTGCGCCTTGAGGTCTGTCTTTTACCATGTCCACTCCATGTCTCTCTCTGTGTCTGCCCTGCTCTCTGTGTCTCTGTGATGCTAAACAGAACCAACCCTCCGACTTCCCCACCATGAGCTTTGGAGCGTCCCCGGAGCAGCCGCTCCTTCCCTTGGCCGCGCTCCAAACTGGACCAGTGCGTGGCCCTGAGCACAGGCAGGGGATCATTTTTATTTTTTTGATTTTTAAAAATTTATTTCATTTATTTTTAATTTTTTTCTTTATATATATATATTTTTAAATTTCTTTATTGATTAAGGTGTCACATATTTGTCCTCATCCCCCCATTCCCATCCCACACCCCTCCACACGGATGCCCCCACCCCCCTGTTGTCCTTAACCATTGGGTAGGCTTGTATGCATGCACACAAGTCCTTTGGTTGATCTCTCCCCCCTCCCCCCACCCTCCCCCATCCTCCCTCCGAGGCCCGACAGTCCAATCGATGCCTCCTTGTTTCTGGGTCTGTTCTTGTTCATCAGTCTATGTTGTTCATCATTTCCCCGAGATGAGTGAGATCATGTGTTACTAGAAACATACTTATAAGAACCGAATGTGAGACGAGCAATAATAGTTATGCTGACAGGCAAATGAATCAGTCTGTAGTGAGTTTCTTTCTGGACCAACAGTTCTTTTGAGACCCAATTTCAATGTCCACCAGTTCCTTATGTGTACATGTCGGCACTGACTTTTCAGCTCTGGATGGTGGACAAATGGTGGTAATGCAGGTCCGACTCCCTCTGGTTTGGTCTCGCCCGGACCCAGGGGCGCGGCTTCACCCGGACTCAGGGGCACGCGGCCTCACCTGGACCTGGGACCCAGCATCACCCAGGCCCCGGGGCGCATGGCCTCACCCGGACCCAGGTGCGCGCGGCCTCACCCGGTCCCGGGATCCAGCCTCACCCGGACCCAGGGGCGCGTGGCCTCTCCCGGACCCAGGGGCGCGGCCTCACCCTGACCCGGGACCCACCCTCACCTGGATCCAGGGGCGCACGGCCTCACCCGGACCCGGGATCCAGCTTCACCCGGACCCGGGACCCAGCC
This sequence comes from Cnephaeus nilssonii, assembly GCF_951640355.1. Taxonomy (NCBI): domain Eukaryota; kingdom Metazoa; phylum Chordata; class Mammalia; order Chiroptera; family Vespertilionidae; genus Cnephaeus; species Cnephaeus nilssonii. The sequence continues at coordinate 43,866,664 of NC_137092.1, forward strand.
ACACCCGGATCCAGGGGCACACGGCCTCACCCGGACCCGGGATCCAGCTACACCCGGACCCAGGGGCGTGTGGCCTCACCCGCACCCAGGGGCGCATGGCCTCTCCCGGACCCAGGATCCAACCTCACCCGGATCCAGGGGCGCACGGCCTCACCCGGACCTGGGACCCAGCCTCACCCAGATCCAGGGGCACGCGGCCTCACCTGGACCTGGGACCCAGCCTCACCCGGACCCAGGGACACGGCCTCACCCGGACCTGGGTAATTTTTTTCTTTATTGATTAAGGTATTACATATGTGTCCTTATCTCCCCATTGCCACCCCACACACACACTCATGCCCTCACCCCCCTGGTGTCCGAGTCCAATGGGTCATTTTTTTTTTTAATTTTCAGAGAAAGGAAGGGAGAGAAAGAAACAATGATGAGAAAGAATCACGGATCGGCTGCCTCCTGCAGGCCCCCACTGGGGATCAAGCGTAAACCCGGGCCTGTGCCCTGATTGGGAATCAAACTGTGACCTCCTGTTCATAGGTTGACACTCACCCACTGAGCCCCGCCGGCGGGTGAGGCTCTTGATGACTGGTGAAGACCTGAGCTTCCACGTCTGGGGCCTTTCCAGGGAGTGGGTTTCCCCACAGAAGAGCGCGTGGAGGCCTGGGCCTCAGAGGGAGCAGCTGGCAAGGGGAGAGGGGCCGCCGCTCTGTCCCTCTGCCCTTTCCTGGCGCTCTGGCCAGTGCTCCCTGCCACGTGGTAATCTCTTGATCTCAGACCTGGATGCCCTTTAGAGCTGCGAGGAGCCGGAGGCCCGGCCGTCTCTCAGGCGCCCGGAGGGAGGTTCCAGGGGCTCCTGCAGAAGGCGGGTGCACAGCCGGCTCCCACCCTGCTGCTCCCACCGGCCCCACCACCGCACTGCAGCCCCCAGGCTCCCGCCTCCCTCTCCGGGACTGAAAGCCTGTACAGGTCAGGGTCCGAGTCTCCCAGGCCCAGAACCAGTCCAGCTGCCGCGGGGCCTCGGGGGTCTGGGAACCAGAAGCCCTGGTCAGGGCCAGCAGGGAGCCACCTCGCGCCGGGACGAGGTCCTCTGGCCAGGCCGCTGCACCTGCCTGCTGAGCCTGAGGGGGAGCTCAGGGCTGGGACTGTGGGTGCTGGTGGGGAGAGGGAGGGAATTGGGGTTCACAAGGATGAGGGGAGGCCGACACGAACAAAGTCAAAAGAAAATCTGCCCTCAAATGACAGGAACCTGCAGTTCCTCCAAAACCCCCCCCCCCCCATGTCCTCTGTGGTACTGTCCCCCGTCCCCCCACGGGCCCTGAGCTCCCGCCCCCCAGGCTCTCACAGCCCGGGTCCTGGCTCGCTCTTGCTCGTGTCCCATTTGCTGCCCGGCAGCTGTGCTGGGGCAGGGGCGACGCCTAATTGTGGGACCTCAGGAGGCGTCCCCTGGGGATGGCCCGCCCCCCGCCCCCCCCCCCCGCACCCGGCAGATGTGCGGCCGATGGAGACGGGGCGGGAGCACCGATGGGTCCCTCAGGAACGCGCTGTCACCTGTGCAGAACCCACCACCTTCGCTCACCTTCTCCTCGCGGGGGGAGGGTCTGTGCTGTCACCCTGTGGAAGAGTCCACGCGGCTCCTCCTCTTTCCAGAACCTTCTGAAAGTGCTGGCCCACCCAGAGGCACCGGACAAAGAACCAGCATCTGTCTTAGCCTGGGCTCCGGTCCGCCCTCCGGGCCTGTAGGTAGGGAAGGCGGGGTGCACGGCTGAGGGCCGTGGGGTTCTGCACACAGGCACCCCGCCGGTGGCTCGCCCCGCTCCGGGCCGGGCCGGCGGGACAGGCTCAGCGGTGGCAGCGGGCAAACCGGGCGCTTCGGCGGAGGCGGGGCTGGAGCCTGCTTCCCGGGGGTCCCTCCTCACCCTCCGGGGGCGGAGCGGCCGGGGATGGAGGCGAGCCCCACGCCTAACCTCCCCCGCAGCACCAGCACCAGCACCAGCACCAGCACCAGCACCTTTCGGTCCAGAGTGCGGGAGCCACGCAGCGAGCGGGGAGGAAGGCGGAGCAGCGGCGGAGCCGGGCACAAGGGGCACCCGGCCCACACCGCACCGCGCAGCCGGCTCCACCTGCCTCCTACCCTCCCGCTCCCACCGCCAGTGCCCCCGTCCGACTCCCTCCCACCCGCACCTCACCACAGACACCCATCTGCCCCCACCCGCCCTCCCACCCGCACCTCACCACAGACACCCATCTGCCCCCGCCCCGCCCTCCCACCCGCACCTCACCACAGACACCCATCTGCCCCCACCCCGCCCTCCCACCCGCACCTCACCACAGTCACCCATCTGCCCCCACCCCGCCCTCCCACCCGCACCTCACCACAGACACCCATCTGCCCCCGCCCGCCCTCCCACCCGCACCTCACCACAGTCACCCATCTGCCCCCGCCCGCCCTCCCACCCGCACCTCACCACAGTCACCCATCTGCCCCCGCCCGCCCTCCCACCCGCACCTCACCACAGTCACCCATCTGCCCCCACCCCGCCCTCCCACCCGCACCTCACCACAGACACCCATCTGCCCCCGCCCGCCCTCCCACCGCCCACCAGCCTGACCCTCACCCTCCCTCCCACTCTGCCCGCCCAGCCCTGGCCCTGCCTGATCACCTCCAAGTCCATTGACACAAACAGAAGGTCCAGCACAGCCCACTCCACCGGTTTGGCTCGGTGCAGCCGGGGGACAGACCGGCAGGCACTGGGCACCGAGGGCGGCGGCTCCCAGACGTGAGGGGACGGCGGGGGCAGGAGCGTGTTCTGCTTGCGTGTCCGTCTGCCGGGAGGCTCCCGAAGGCAGGCCCTCGGTGGGAGGGACTCTGGTGCCGGCCCCAGGCCGCACGCGGGACACCGCTCAGCACGTGTTCGTGATGCAGATGCCGCTGCAGCTTGACTTGTCCCCATTCTTAGGACCCAGAATGTGGGGGTGGGGGGGAGGGGAGGGAGGGAGGCATGAGGGGCGTGGGGGTCAGTGAGGAAGGAAGTGCACACCCAGGACCAGACCCTGGTCTGGAGAACCCTCCCAGCGACCTCTCTGCAGCTTCATCCCAGGCAGGGGGGCAGAGGCCTGAGGGGCACGGGGCCCAGCACGGGGGTGGGGCTCCCAGGAGGGCGAGGAGGGGACGAGAGAGGCCCTCCCAAGCTGGGCACCTCTAGCATCCAGCCCACCCCCCCTGGCCTCACCCCGCCCGCAGTCCTCCTCCGTCTGTGGCGCCTTATGGACTTGGGGGACTGGCTGGCAGCACTGTGGGGTGATGCTGACAGGACACGGCCTGGGCACGGCCTGTGATCAGACTGCTCTCCCCCCGGCCTGTTTCCCTGGGCTCCTGGCCCGGAGGGGAGTCCGTGGGAAGGAAAAGGCTCCCCTGCAGCCAGGCCCACGTGCGACAAGGACGATCCCGCCACAGTGCCCTCCCTCCCCGCCCCCACCCGCCCCGACCTCCCGCAGCGTCAGGGGGGGCTGCTCTCGGCCCTCACCCCAACCCCGGCCTGAGTCCTGAGGCTGAAAGGGCTCACGAGGGGGCCGTAGGGAGAAACTGGGAGTTTGGGATCCAGCCTGGCCCTTATTGCCCTTGAAGAAGAGGTCACGGCCATGGTCATTGCCGAGAGTGGGACCTAGAGCCAGGGCGGGGTCATGTGACACCCCTCATTCATGGCTTCATGCCATTAACAGATGCACTCAGTCCCACTCACGGCGTGCGGTCGGCTGTCCCGCACGGACCGCAGACAAGGCTGTGACACAGCCCGCCCGCCCTCGCCGGGCGCACGGGCTTCAATGCCCTTGATGTGAAGCCGGGAGGCAGGTGCACAGACCACGAGCGCGGGCCATGCCGGCGGCCCAGGCCGAGCCGGTCCTGACGGAGCCCGGACGTGCGCCTCGTCCAGTGTGAGGAGGTAAATGGCAACGTGACCCTGGCGATGGGGGAGGGACCCTGCACGTGGGGGCTCCAGGCCAGGTGAGAGGGGTGACGCTGAGGGCCCGGGCGAATCCCCTGGTCCGCCCCTGGCATGTCCTACATGTGGGTGGGGCCAGGGGGTCACTTCAGTTCCTTCTTAGGAGTCTTTGAACGAGCTCCTACCTCAGGGGGAAAGATGTCTGCGCAAACGCAGAGAGACCCTCCAGCACCTTTCCCCCCTCCCGCCTTCTCCTCGGAGGGCTGGGGGCTGGGCAGGTACTGTCCTTGGTTCGGCCTTCCCTGATTCTGTGGCCCCGGAGCTGAGCCCTCGGAGATGGAGGCCACCGGCTGGCAGGTGTGGATGCTCAGGTTCCCTCCACCCACAGCCTGGCCCTGCTCCCTGGCCGGCGCCTCTCTCCTCGGCCACCGGGCCGCCCCTCCCCCCTCGGCTCGCCTCTCTTCACAGCCCCTTCCGTGCTGCCAGGTGAAGCCTCGAGCTGAGGGGATCCGAGGGTGGGATCCCACCCCAGGTCCTCCCCTCCCCCCCCCCAGCGCCCATCAGCCCGGCCGGGGGCGCGGCTGCAGCCTGAGCCAGGCCCGGCCCCCAGACGCACCTGTTCTGACCTGCTGAGCAGGTTCCCAGTTTCTGCCGGAGCTGTTGGCCACGGCGTGGGAAGCAGCTCTGGGGGAGCTCGGAGCTCCCGTCACGGCTCAGGGGGGGCAGCTGCCGCTGGGTGCAGAACGGGGCCAGGTCCCCTAGCGGGAGCCCCAGGAGGACGGGCAGGTGCGCCAGGGCCTGGACCTGCGGCCCCGCTGCCCCCGGGGCCGGTGCCTCTCCAGCCCCAGAGCTGGCGCCCAGGGAGAGCCCGGCGGCACCTGAGGAACGCGGGGCAGCTCTGCGTGGGACCGATGGCCCTGGCCCGCGGAGCCGCCATGCGGGGGCCTGAGGCCTGGCTGCTGCTGCTGCTCCTGGCGTCACTGGCAGGTAGGCCTCCTGGAGCCACAGGACCCTCCCTTCCGAGCCCCAGTGCCCCCCCACCGCCCGCCCCCGCGAGGCTGGACTGAGGACCCACCTCTCCCACCCCGCTGCCGGCCTGCCCAGGGGAGTCAGGGTACTCTTCCCCACTGCACCCCTCCCGCTGAGGCCCGGGGCGGGGGGAGAGAGGAGTGGCCGGCAGGGAGCAGGGGCCTTCCACCAGGTCCCGGGAGGAGCCCTCACCTCCCTGCTGAGCCCGGAACTGCTGATGGCGCCGAGGCTGACTCAGGGGTGAACTGGTTCCAGTCAGGGGTGTGGGGAGCTGATGCCCAGAGAGGGGACGGGGTTCTTTCTCCTTCTCTCTCCCAGAGCCCCAGGACCCGGCGCTGGTGGGGTGATGCCCCCCTTCCCCTGGACACAGTTAGATGCCAGAGTGGTGATGAGGTGACTGCTCAGATGAGTTGGGGTCTAGGGAGGTGCCTTCTAGCTAGGTGTGGTTCCCTTTGCTCATTCCTGTCCCCCATTTCCTCACGGAGACGCCTGGTATCTGCTGTCTGAGGTCACGAAGCCGACGTAAATGACAGGAACGCTGAGCTTCAGATGGGACAGGGCCACAGTGGGATCACGTGGGCCATGCCAGGGCCCGGAGTAACCGGGACACCCTTCCCTTTGGGACACGGGGACCTGCCTGCCTGGGACTGTTTCACCCCAGTCCCAGGAGCAGCCACGGAGCCCCCCGCCCCCCGCGGAGGCTGACAGGGCAGCGAGCCTGGCTGTGTGTGTGTGGGGGGTGGCTGCTCTCCTTCCATCTGAAGGTGGAGGGGTCGTTGGCCCAGCCTCCAATCATAGGCACTGAGCTTCTACCCCCACCGCCCCCCATCTAAATTCCCCTTCTCCACAGAGCCCTCTCGCTTGCTCAGGCCCAGCAGGTGGGGCCTGGTTGCCCGCCAGGCGCTGGGCAGCCACTTGCCTGCAGGACCTCCCCACACTGAGGATGGGCAGGACCCGAGAGGTCCAGCTCCAACTCCCTCACTGCCCCAGGGAAACAGGCAGGGGGGCCCTCGGGGTTAGAACCAGGCCGTCCTGAGCCAGACCCGGCCCTGCACCTGCCATGGCCCAGAGCTTCTTTCTGAGAGAAGCCCGGGGGGCGGTGGGGGGCTTCTAGTGAGGGCGGCCTTGGCCTTGCCCAGGCCTGACAGACGGACAGGGGACGAGGCAATGGCGGGAAGCAGCCTGGCTTCAGGAGCCGCTGGCGCTGCTGTCACCGCCGCAGGCTGAGGGCTCCGGGGCGAGGTGCAGACCTCGGGTTCCAGGAGCGTCAGCGGCCCCCACGGCCCCATCGTCCAGGCTGCTCCGTTTGGGCTCCTTCTCAGCGCTCCCAGAGGCTGAAGTGTCTCTTGTCTCTGAAGAAGCCTGGCGTGTTTCTGCTCTGAATTTGTTAGGTGACCTTGGGCAACTCAGAAACGAGTCTTCGTAGACCCGGAGGTGGCCCGACGTCTCTGTGGCCCTCCAGCCCTGAGACCCGCCGCGGAGTGAATGGTCAGGCCCGGCGGAGGGGTGCTGGGTGCGGGAGGCAGGCAGTCTGGCTGTGGTGATAAAAGGGGGTCCCTCTGGGTGGGACCAAGGCTGGCTTCACCCCGACACCGTCCCCCCATTAGTGCCCCCCCTGCGGGCCCTGACAGCTGAGCCCCAGGGCCGAGCCCCACCCCAACCGAGGAGGAGGCTGGGGAGGCGCCCGCACCAAGGCTCTTTGTTTCTCTTTAATGAGATGAGTTTCCGGGTAGGTCCCCTCCCTGCTCCCTCCCCCACCTCCCGCCCTGGGCGTGAGGGACCCGGGTCGACAGACACCCTGTAGTAAGCAGATCCCCTTCCCAGCTCGGTCCGGCCCCCGCGGGCCGCAGGGCCAGGGGCGGGGTGTCCGTTTCTGCCCTCTGAGCGGAGGACAGCTCTTTGGGGCTGGTTTCCTAGAAAGGGAGGCACATCCCTGCTTTTCTGCTCACGTTCCGGGCAGCCCTTTCCCGGAGGGGCTTCCCTAACCCGAGGAGGCCAGAAGGGGCTGCTTCCGCCCACGGGGCAGGCGGCGGAGACCCAGGACCTCAGTCCTCCCTGGTGCCGCCGAGGTGGCGGCGAGGGGCTCCCAGCACGGTCTGGGCTGCAGCCCTGGGGCCCTGGTCCCCCGGAAAGCGGAGCGTTAAGCCCCGTGAGGGAGAAGGCCTGGGCTCTCTGGCCTCTCAAACGTGCCCTCTGCACCAGGTCTAGGCAGGAAGGAGGGTGCGGTGGGGGAGCTGAGTCGGGAGGGAGCCCAGAGGCTGGGTCTGGGAACAGAGTAAAAATGGAAGGTGAAGCTGGGAACTGGGGCCACAGCCCTGGAGGAGGGTGCAAGGTGGGACCCCTCAGCAGGCGATGGCCTGTGGCCCTGGCCTTTCCCATAGTTCTCTGCCCCTCCCCCCACTCACCTCAAACTGGTGTGTGCTGAGAGCTGAGGTGAGGCTGGGATTTGGGTGGGGCAGAGCTGGCCACACTTGGAGAGTGGCTGGCAGGATGGGGAGGGGGGGTGGCTAGGATCTCAGGAGTTTGGGAGAAGCTGAATTCTGGGTCTCCCACCCACAGTGTGGCTGTTTTGGTGACTCAGCCAGGCTCAGACTGGCTCCGGGGGGTTTAGGGGACTTATCTGAGCTGGAGCTGTGTCTGGGCCGAGCGGGGCTGCCTCCAGGCCTGCCCTGCCTCATTGTTGTCATCCCGCTCCGCTCCTGCTGCGCCCCCTCCCCAGACGCTAAGCGGTGGGTGGGCGCTGTGCCCAGGTTGCTAAGCTGGGGGCTTAGGACAATGGGAGGGAAGGAGGGAGGTGGGGGAAGCAGAGGGAGCATCTCCCGTTTTACTCCAAGGCCAAGGCTGCCCAGGAGGGGCGGGAGCAGGGCTGTGTCGCTGTCCTGAATGGGGGCTTCAGGGCTCCCCTCCAGGTCCTTTCTCCCCCCAATCTCACCTGTGTCTTCCCCTCTCTCTGGTGGAGGCTGCGCGGGGCTGGGGGTGGGGGTGGGGCGTGGGGCAGGGTTAACTCGGCCGAGACCCTGGATGGCTTGAACCCTCCCTCAGCCCCAGGCAGCATCCTCCTCCCACCAGCCCACACCAGACACCGTCACCCAAGCCGGGGCCGAGCCAGGCTTGCTTTGGTGGTGACAGCAGACATTCCCAGGGAGAGGCCTCCTCGGGCCACAGGTGCTGGGGGCCCTGGGGAGGGGCTGGGGGAGGAGGGGCGTCCTGAGGACAAGGGTGGAGAGAGCTCTTGTTCTGCTTTTGGGGAGCCCGTGATGGCAGCTGCCCAGGGCATCCCCTGAGGGCCAGGACTTCACCTCTGGGCCCCTCCCCCTGAGGTGACTGCCCTCGGTGAGGGGAGGGCAAGAGGGCGACATTCCAGATGGACACACGCCACCACCACCCACCACCGACCGCACACCACCGACCGGGCACCACCGACCGCACACCACCGACCGGGCACCACCGACCGCACACCACCGACCGCGCACCACCGACCGGGCACCACCCACCACCCACCACCGACCGGGCACCACCGACCGCACACCACCCACCACCCACCACCGACCGGGCACCACCGACCGGGCACCACCCACCACCGACCGCACACCACCCACCACCCACCACCGACCGCACACCACCGACCGGGCACCACCGACCGGGCACCACCGACCGGGCACCACCGACCGCACACCACCGACCGCGCACCACCGACCGGGCACCACCGACCGGGCACCACCGACCGCGCACCACCGACCGCGCACCACCGACCGCGCACCACCGACCGCGCACCACCGACCGCGCACCACCGACCGCACACCACCCACCACCCACCACCCACCACCCACCACCGACCGGGCACCACCGACCGCACACCACCCACCACCCACCACCCACCACCCACCACCGACCGGGCACCACCCACCACCGACCGCACACCACCCACCACCCACCACCGACCGCACACCACCGACCGGGCACCACCGACCGGGCCGCCGAGACAGGGCGGCATGCAGACACCAGGGGAACCCACATCCAAACATTCGCCACGCGAGTCCGTGGGACAGGAGTGTGAGACACGGGCACATGCACACTCGTAGCGCGGCTCTCTGGATGCAGACAAGCACGTACACTCACTGAAGGCAAGGCCTGAACACGAGTGAGTGGCAAACCCCTTCGTGCAAGGAGGCAGCCTCACAGGCGTGTGAACGGCAACAAGAGCAGCCAGGCCTCACCAGAGCTGCACGTCCCGATCCACAGGCTCACACTCCCCTCTGGTCCTCCCCACCCCCTGTACTCCCGGGGTGCTGGAGGGAGAGGCCCCCCAAGGAAGATCCTCCCTCCCCAGAGACCCTCTCTGGTGGCAGCCTCAGTTCCCCTCCCTGGGGCACAGGCCCGGCCTCACGCCCAGGAAAGCCGGGACAGGAGCTCAGGGTGGGAGCAGCCAGGCCTGGAGGAGCTGTCTGGCTGGTGGCTGGGGCCTGGCCGGGGGGAGCGAGGGGGGGGGGAGGCCGAGGGCAGGGCTCTCGTTGGGCCAGTTGGGCCTGTTCTTTCCCTTGCGCAAGGTGGCGGCTGTGGCTGAATCACCCAGGCTCCTGACCACGTCCTGAGCTCAGGGAGGAGGCTGGGAGGGTCAGAGGGAGGAGGCTGGGAGGGTCAGAGGAAGGGTGCAGCCAGCAGAGGCTGCGGGACAGACCCCAGCAATGTGCAGCAGGAGGGTGGCGGGCCTGGCCACGGGGTGCCCACACAGTGACCTCACCTGGCAGGCGGCTCTGGTGACGCCATCCTTTGCTCTGGTGACGTCATCATGCTGATGCGGGGAGGCGCTGGCTGGGGGAGAGGAGGCTGCTGGGCTGGCGGCTGGGCTCTGGATCCATGGAGACTGAGCTGCGACAGCGGGCTGTGGGAGCACCCAGAGGGCTTTCCTGTCTCCGGGGTCCTGGGCAGGGCTGGGCTGGTCTCTGGGGCGTGTGGGGCTTGGACTCAGGCGTGTGCTGGGCACCCGCTGCCTGTTGTGCTCTGTGACGTTACCTGTTGGGGACATGTGGTGATTAGTGGGGAGCAGGTGGCCGATGGTTGGCAAGTGCCAGGAGTGAGAGAAAAACTGGCCTCTGACTGTCTCGGCAGCAGTCTGTACGAGGGCTCGGGCCTGGCCGGAGCCCTGCGGCCCCCAGACGGCAGTGCTGGGCGCAGAGGAGCGCGGGAAGCCGCCTCAAGCCCGCCCTGGCAGCCCTGCCCTCCTGTGTCCAGGGGACGTGCCGGGAGGGGCGAAGGCGGGTAGCTGGACTCCCAGGCTGGGCTGGGTGGGACCAACATCAGCTCAGGCAGCTCAGGGCCCTGGCATCCAGCCCTGCAGGTCTGTCCTGTCCCTTTCAGGCGCTCCCAGCTCCCAACAGCATCCCCCTCCCCCCGCTCCGCTCCGCCTTTCGGTACCCTCGGATCCCCTGTAGTTGGGCTTCTCTGTCTCCCCCCCATGCTTGCCCTCCACCCCTTTCTTTTTAAAAACATATTTTTATTGACTTCAGAGAGGAAGGGAAAGGGAGAGAGAGAAACATCCATGGTGGGAGAGAATCATGGATCGGCTGCCTCCTGCACGCCCCCCACTGGGGATCAAGCCCGCAACCCGGGCCTGTGGCCTGACTTGGAATGGAACCGTGACCTCCTGGTTCATAGGTCCGCGCTCAACCGCTGAGCCACAGCGCCGGGCCTCCACCCTTCTTTTTTCCTTTGCAGTGAACCCAGCTAACCGGTCTGTCCTGCCTGCACCCCAAGGTTGCCATGCACACCCCTCCCTGCCTAGCCCAGCCACAGACTGCTCCTTCCTCAGGGTCCACCCCTCCATCTTCTGCCTGTCTTGTCTGTTCACTCACTCACTCACTCACCCACCCAGCCATCGGTGAACGTGGCTTGAGTATCAATTACGAGCCAGGAATTCAGTCCCCGGGCCCCCAGAGGAGGCACTGAGTCAGAACCCAGGTCCCCACAGCGATGTGAGGCCCAGGTTCTGCTCTGAGGAGCGCTGTCCGGTGGCGAGGCAGCTGCTACCCGGGTAACGCTGTGCGGGGAGAGCGGGCGGCGGACAGGAAGGAGGGCCTGGGGCGCCGCGAGCAGCGGGCCAGGGGTCAGAGGCTCCCGCTCCCGGTTCGGTGACCAAACGCTGCCCTTTCCCAGGAACGGTGCCCCCCCCCCAGGCTCCCGCTCCCCCGCCGGAGGCACAGCCCCCCTGCCTCCTGGATTCGTGACCCCGCTCCCTCCTGACCCCACCTGCACCCCCTGCCCGGTGCGAAGGTCCGGGCGGCTGCGCTCCAACCACGGACTCGGACGCACCTGCCGGGCTCCCCGCCCTCTGCCTCCGCCCCCGGCTCTGCGCCCCGGGGCTGCCTGCTCCGCGGAGGAGGCTCCAGGGCGGGCCTCCACGCCGCTCGCCTCCCGCCTGGGCCCGCGTCCTGGTCCCGGGCCACCGGGTCCCAGACGCCCGACCGACCGACCTCATCTCTGAGCCTCGGCCTCGGCCTTCCTGTCTCAGCGACTGGCCGGCGGGGGGCCTCCGCCCCCACCTTCCTCCCTGGAACCCGGTCTCCCTCCGAGCAGGAGCCACGTTCCCGCCCGCGGCTCTCACCCTCCTGGGGGGGGGGGGGGGCAGGCCGGCCCCGGCCCCGGTTTTGCGCTTTAGAACCCGCGCCCCTGAGGGCAGAGGCTGCGCCCCCAGCGGCCGCGGCCGCACGGTGCGGGCGGGAGGGGTGGCCCCGCACCTCCGCCGCGGGCCGCAGTCACTCCCTCCCGGGCCTCAGTTTCCCCCCGGGCAGCAGGGACGGCACCGCCCACGCGGGTCTGTGGGCGTCCGGGGGGCGGGCCCAGGTGCTGCCGGCACCGAGGCTCCGAGTCGCTGAGTCCCTAACGCGCTGCCTCTGTGCCCGCAGGCCGCTGCCCGGCGGGCGAGCTGGAGACCCCGGAGCTGGTGACGGTGGTGCTGGGCCAGGACGCCAGGCTGCCCTGCCTCTACCGCGGGGGCCCCGACGAGCAGGTGGCGCAGGTGGCCTGGGCGCGCGCCGACGCGGGCGAGGGCGCCCGGGAGCTGGCGCTGCTGCACGCGCAGTACGGGCTGCACGTGGGCCCCGCCTACGAGGGCCGCGTGGAGCGGCCGCCCCCGCGAGGCCCCCTGGACGGCGCGGTGCTGCTGCGCAACGCGGTGCAGGCGGACGAGGGCGAGTACGAGTGCCGCGTGAGCACCTTCCCCGCCGGCAGCTTCCAGGCGCGGCTGCGGCTCCGCGTGCTGGGTGAGCGGGGGCGGGGCCCTGCGGGGGCGGGTCCTGCGGGGGCGGGGCCCGGGGCGGGGGCGGGTCCTGCGGGGGCGGGGCCGGGGCGGGGCGGGTCCTGCGGGGGCGGGGCGCGCGGCCTGCAGCCCACCCCGCCCGCAGCCCAGAGGACCCCGCGCCTGGGTACCACCGGCTCAGCCCCCAGTGAGTTCTTTCACGCGAGTTCTTCCTCCCGGTGACCTGAGACCGCCCTCGGCTTCTTTCGGGCGACAGGGCCCAGCCAGCTCTCACCTGCACCTGGGCTCTCGGCCGGAGCGACGGGGCAGTCAGCCGGGTGCCTCCTTCTGCCCCGTCCCCGCCGCGCTCACTGGGTCTCACCGAGGTCCCCCAGGCCCTGGTCAGAGCCCCTCGGCACCTGGGCTCCACGTGGGGCAGGAGTGGGCGGGCAGGCCCAGGGTGATGTCTCTCTTGGCCGGACCTCAGGGAGGCTGGTCAGAGGCCACAGTGAGCCTTTGAGTCAGGCTTTCCCCTTGGCGCTCTGGTCGGCGGAAGCCCCAAACCTAAGGTCAAGTCAAGGCTTTTCCGTGCTGGTTCCGGCTGCCAATGTTGTGAAGGTGAAAAGGTTTTGTCATCTCCCTTTAGTCACCAGCTTTGTAGGAAAATATGAGTGTGACCTCGGCTTGAGCACCTAAGAGCCGGGGTCTGGGACCAGCCCTTTCCCCGCCCTGAGCCTCGGGTTCCTCCGATGGGCAACCGTATCTGTGCACCTCAACGGCTTGTTGGCGGGACTGATGAGATACTGTTTGTAAAGTGTTTAGCATAATACTTGGCACTTAGCAAGTGCGTGATAAGGGGTGCCTATTACTATTCTGTCCACGTTATCTTTAATTAGTTCACTGTTTTTATAAAAAATAACCCAAGCTCATGGTTAAAAAGACAAACAACGGACAGGTACAGTCAGATGAGATTCTGCCGCTCACCTGGTGTCTTTCCTGGTAAAATAAGAGAGCGGGCCTGGAACTTGGCACCTGTGGGGATGCGACAGGATGGGGCGGGGCCTCCTGACAGGGGGTGCAGACAGTGACCCCTCCCCCCGCCCCCCTGCAGTGCCTCCCCTGCCCTCACTGAATCCTGGTCCAGCGCTGGAAGAGGGCCAGGGCCTGACACTGGCCGCCTCCTGCACAGCTGAGGGCAGCCCGGCCCCCAACGTGACCTGGGACACAGAGGTCAAGGGCACCATGTCCAGCCGCGCCTTCGAGCACTCGCGCTCGGCGGCTGTCACTTCAGAGTTCCGCCTGGTGCCCAGCCGCAGCATGAATGGGCGGCCTCTCACCTGCGTGGTGTCCCACCCAGGCCTGCTCCAGGACCAGAGGATCACCCACATCCTGCAAGTGGCCTGTGAGTACTGGGGTCTTGGGTGGGGCCCCGTGGCTTCGAGGGGAGGGGAGATCCTGAGACCCTGAGCCCCACTGTCAGGCCAGCCGGGTCCTGGGCCACAACGTGTGGCTGAGAGCACCGGTCTGAGAGGTGAGGCCTGGGGGAGCCGCCCAGATGACCTTAGGTCTCTGACCTAAAAGGGTGGTGGGGAGACTCACACGTGAACTGGGAATTGAAAGGACTTCGGGGGGGGGGGGTGTCCAGGCCGGGATCCGGAGCTGGCTGCCCGCTGTCGTCCGGTCTCCTTCCTTTTCTTCCTCCGCCGCAGGAGGACAGTTACACCCACTCAGGGCTCCGTGGGAACTAGGAGCCCGGAGTGCGGAGCGGCTCAGGCTCAGTGCAGGGGGTGCGCAGAGCGCGGGGGCCTGGCAGTAGGTGTGCTTTCTGACTCAGCTAACCCAGCATGTGGCCCAGCGTGGGTCCCCAGCAGATGCTCGTTAAGGAAATGAATGGAATAGTAGATGGTTTAGCTTCCCAGAATCTGGGAGCATGAACCAGTACAGCTCTGCGGGACGTGCGGGGGAGGGGCTTATGCTGAGGCACTTAGGGGCTCCTCGCACTGTACCCCAGAGAGGAGAGGGCGCTGCGTGGCGAGGCACCACCAGCCAGGGGTGGGGGCTGGGCTGGCACAGTGAGTAGGAAGGAGAAGGCGGGGAGGCTCTTCCAGGTAGGTGGAGCCTGGGGTGGGGGCCCTTGAAGGAACAGCAAGATCAAAGCCCCCATTCCCATTTCCTCCCTCCCACCTCCGTTCCAGACCTGGCAGAGGCCTCTGTGAGGGGCCTGGAAGACCAAAAGCTGTGGCAGATGGGCAGAGAAGGCGCCACGCTCAAGTGCCTGAGCGAGGGGCAGCCCCCGCCCACCTACAACTGGACACGGTGAGGGCCTGGCCTGGGGAGGGCTCGCTCGGACCCAGGCCCCTCTCTCTAAGGCCAGCATGTGCTCCTGGGGGCTGGGACGGCATGTTTGAGCCCCAGGTAAATGGGAGCACAGCCCTGGGGGGGGGGGGGGGGGCGGGCACGCGATCATTCGAGGGAGCCATCCAGTGAACACCTTGGCTTTCCCCTAACTTTTACATGGCCATGTGCTTAAATACGAATACTGTGTATGTTTACGTAAGTTCCTAAAGTGGGTAAGACAACACGACACAGCTGATGTAACTGCGTGAGACCACGCCCCTGTGCCCCCCGGGGGTGCCCGCCCCGGAAGCACCCACCACTCCCCGCTTCCCGCAGGAGCGCTGGGCTCTCTCCAGGGTCTGAGGTCCAGGGACGCAGGGAGGGCCAGGCCCACGGTGTGGGAGCCTCGGGCGCCCGTGGCCTGTGCCCGAGGCCCTGCCTGCCTGTGCCCGGCGCCTGGGGATGGGGCCCCAGTCACTTTTTCCAAGTGCGTCTGAGCCCAGACGGGAATGAAGTGTCCCGTTGTGTGGACTTCATGCCAGGGGTGCCGGTGCCCAGGCTGGGCGATGTGCCGCCGTGGGAGCGTGTGGGATGGCATGCGCGTGTGGAGGGCGCCCGGGTCAGGCTGAGCAGCAGGGAGGGCCGCTGCCTGGACCTGCCTGGGTGGGAGGGGCGCCGTGGGAACAGCCCGCGGCTCTGGGTGACGACATGGGGCGGGAGGGGGAGCCAGGCCTGGGCACGTCGGTGGCGGTGGTGCGGCCGGCCCGGCGGCCCCATCAGCTCCCTGTCCTCCAGGCTGGACGGGCCTCTGCCGAGCGGGGTGCGTGTGGACGGGGACACCCTGGGCTTCCCCCCGCTGACGGCTGAGCACAGTGGCGTCTACGTCTGCCGCGTCAGCAATGACCTCTCCTGGCGGGAGTCCCAGGTCACCGTGGAGGTGCTAGGTGAGCTTTGGGAGACGGGGCGGGCCGAGGGGCTGGCTGAGGTCTGCTCCGCCAGCCGGCAGGCGGGGGAGGCTCGGCTCAGGCAGCCTGTCCCCAGCAGACCCAGAGGCAGCCTCGGGGAAGCAGGTGGACCTGGTGTCGGCCTCCGTGGTGGTGGTGGGAGTGATCGCCGGGCTCCTGCTCTGCCTCCTGGTGGTGGTGGTGGTGCTGATGTCACGATACCATCGGCGCAAGGCCCAGCAGATGACCCAGAAGTAGTGAGTACTGGCCGCTCCTGGGGACAGAAGAGGCAGGCAGCGGTGGGGGGACCGAGGAGAGGAAGTGGGGGTGGGCTTCTGGGGCTCGGGGTCTGGGCCACGGCTGGATGGGGAGGACCTCACTGCCTGTGTGAGGGTCGGATCCACACGCCCAGGTGTCACCACGCACGCGCACACGCACACGCACACGCACGCGCCGCAGCCATGCTGCCGCCACAGCCGTCAGGCACACTTGCGGGGACAGCACATCACCCAGGGCCCGTCTCCCAGAGCCTGGCCGGGGGCTCCCTGTGGAGGGCCACCCTGCCCCGCTCCCGACAAAGAGGTGTCTTTCCCAGCGAGGAGGAGCTGACCCTGACCAGGGAGAACTCCATCCGGAGGCTGCATTCCCACCACTCGGACCCCAGGAGCCAGGTGGGTGCCCCTCTGCCCAGGAGCACAGCCCTCCGTCGGGCTGGCCACCGACTCACAGCTGGGCTGGGCTGGGCTGGGCTGGGCTGGGCCCCGGGGGTCATGGCTGCTCCGTTCCCTGGGTGCTCCCGTTCCCCAGGTCCTCGGGAAGCCCCGTCAGCAGGGATCCTGGGGGGTGGCGGCACGAGGATGTTGTATCCGGGAGAGAATGGCTGTGGGCTGGGGGGGGGGGGGGGTGGTCGGGAGGAGCTGGTGGAAGACAGGTGGAGGCCGAGCCCCGGCTGACTCCTCCCCATGTCTGGGCCCTGCAGCCGGAGGAGAGTGTAGGGCTGAGAGCCGAGGGCCACCCCGATAGTCTCAAGGACAACAGTAGCTGCTCTGTGATGGTGAGGCCGGCCCCCCGCGTCCCCACCACTCTCCTCAGGCTCCTGTCCTGTTCCCAGGGCGGGGGTCATGGCCCCTCCCTGTCCTTTGTGGCCTGCCCCTCAGCCTGGCTCAGACAGCCCACCCCGCCCCCTGCTCCATCTTCGTCTCCATTTCTGTCCCCACACCCCGCACTTGCTCCCAGCTCCTCCTCTTACGCCCAGTGCCTCTCTGAGACAGCCATGACCCCTGACCCCTGTTTATACTTGACCTACAACCCCACCTTGCCCCTCCGCCCCACGAGGGCGTGGCTGCCTGTCTTGGTTCCTGACGTGCCCTCTGCCCTCGGCCTCCAGAGTGAAGAGCCCGAAGGCCGCAGCTACTCCACGCTGACCACCGTGCGGGAGATCGAGACCCAGACGGAGCTGCTGGCGCCCGGTCCCGGCTGCGAGCGGGCCGCGGGGGAGGAGGACAGCGACGAAGGCATCAAGCAGGCCATGAGCCACTTCGTGCAGGAGAATGGGACGCTGCGGGCCAAGCCCACGGGCAACGGCATCTACATCAACGGGCGGGGCCACCTGGTCTGACCCAGGCCACCGCCCAGCCTCCCGGCGCCTGGCTCCCTCTGCCGACCTGGGGACTTCAGCTCAGCTCATCCCCCTCCTGCCCCCTGACTGTTCGCCTCTTCCTCCCGCCCTGTGTCTGACACCCAGATGGCTCCATTGGTTGGTTGAGTCCCTGCTGTGTGTGCAGGTCAGTGTGTGTGTGTGTGTGTGTGTGTGTGTGTGTGCGTGCGTGCGTGTGCGCGCATGGAAGGTGCCTGTGCTGCGTGTCATGCCATCTGTCAGGGTTCAGTGCCCGGTGCTGCTGTGCCCATCTCCCTGGGCAGCTGCATGCAGTCCACCTGCAAACACAGGTGTTTTCGTCAGACCCCAGAGCAGTATTATAATAATGCAGAGGCTGCAGGCTGCTGCGGGCACTTCCAG
Organism: Cnephaeus nilssonii; assembly: GCF_951640355.1. Classification (NCBI taxonomy): domain Eukaryota; kingdom Metazoa; phylum Chordata; class Mammalia; order Chiroptera; family Vespertilionidae; genus Cnephaeus; species Cnephaeus nilssonii. The sequence continues at coordinate 43,884,160 of NC_137092.1, forward strand.
GTGTGCGGGCACAGCTGGAGCTGGGATCTGGCTCGGGTCAGAGCGGGAGTGTGAAGCAGCCTGGTCCCCGGAGGCTCCGGCTGCCACAGGAAGCCCTCTGCCCTCTAGTGGCCGGGCCCGCGGCACGCACGTGTCTCTAAGGACCAGCGCTGTGAGTCCTTGGAGAAGAGGAAGACTGGAAACAAGCTTTTCACGTACACAAAAGTGTCTCATTCCTTGAAGTGAGGCCGCCAGCACAGACCCGCCCGGGACAACCGGGCGGCCTCGGGGAGGGAGCCGGAGCCAGTGGGTCCGCGGGTGGGAGTGGCCGTGGCCCGGAGGCAGGGCCGTCCTCTGTCCCCTGAGCCCCCTGCTTTCTTCGTTGTGCTCGCAGTGGCCTGTGGACCTGGGGGGTGTTGGGACTCGGTGACAAGAGTTCCTGTTCAGTTGCTGGGGAGAGAGGGTGGGGGATCAGGGGCTGCCGGGGGCCTGACTGGCTCCTTCCCCTGGGGTCCTGGGCCACCACCTCGGCTTTTCTGGCCCCTCTCTGCCGGGTCCGCTCACACACCTCAGGCCTGCCGTGGGGTTCCCGGTCACAGGAGAGACCCGCCCTGCTCCCCGGCCAGCCCAGGGCTTGGGATCTGGGACCCTAGTGTGTACATTCTATGTAAATATGTCCATAGTTGTACATAAATAAACACGATACCTGTTCTGTCTTGTTCCTGTTTGCCCCCCGAGCGGTGTAAGCCTGGACCCTGCTGTCTGTCTCCTGCTGCCTGTGGTCCCGAGGACCCCCTGTGAGGCCGGGGGTGGGGGTGGGGGGTGGGGCTGTGGTCCGGGTGGCACAGGCTGAGGAGCCAAACCGCAGAGGAGTTCCCCGGAGGCTCGAGCTGGAAGGGCTTCCAGGGCCCTCCTGCGTGTGCCGGGCACGGCGCCGGCTGCCTCGGGGGCCGGCCTGGGGGGCCGGCCTGGGGTCTGCACCTGGGGCCCAGCACCCTTGGCCTAAGTGCCGGTCACCTGCTCCCGCCCAGCGCACGCTCACCCAGGCCTCTGACATCACCTCCCGCGGCCAATGGGCCGAGCGCGGCACCGAGTGAGGATGTGAGTGTCAGCTACCTCCCCGCCCCGCCCTGTGGTTGCAGAGATGCTCTGACAGGAAGCGGGTTTGGGGCGCTGCACTGCTTCCTGCCCTCGGGCCGAGCTGGAGGGGCGAGTGCCAGGTCGGCCACGAGACAGTTTGGTGTCAGGGTCCCGGCAGCTTCCTCTTCCGCCGCCACTTCCTCGGCCGGAGCCCCGAGGCAGGAGCTGCTGCCCAGGCCGCCCTCCACCCCGACTCCGAGCCCGCCCCCTGGGGCTGGGTCAGGCCCGCGGGCTGGCTAGGACTTTTGTGGGGAGCCCATAGGCCAAAGGTCTGGGGGACGGAGGTGGCTGGGCCAGAGGCCTGGGCTCCAGCCATGAAGGCTCGGCAGAAAGGCAAGAAGAAGGGCGGCTCGAAGGAGCGGGTGTTCGGGTGTGACCTGCAGGACCACCTGCGGCACTCGGGCCAGGAGGGTAAGGCGGGGCGGGGCGGCAGGGAGGGGCTGGGTGCCCCCAGCAGGCGAGGGGCCGGCGAGGCAGGAAGCTTCGTGAAGAAGGCAGGGCCCTCCGGGGGCAATGGCGGGTCCTTGGGTCTGAAGGGAGGGCTGGGCGAGGGCTGGGAGAGCCGCAGGAGGCACTGGGGTGGGTCCTGGTGAGGAGAGTGCCCTTCCAGCCTGGCTGGGCCCCAGTGAGGGTCCCGGGGGGACAGCCCCCCGTTCTCTGGGATCCTCCCGGTCCCTTTGTGCCAAGGGGAGGGCAGGGGAGGCCGTGGGCATGGGGACGCCAGAGAACAAGGCAGCCTGAGGCCCGGTCTGAAGAGGGGTGAAGGGCAGAGGAGGGGTGGGGACTGTCCCAGAGCTTGCCAGCCGCCTCTCCCTGAGGCCCCGGGGCCTGGGGACAGCAGGATGGGGACTCGGCTCCCTCTGCTCCCAGGAGCGGCTGCGTTTCTGTGTGATTGAGATTGAGCGCAGGTGTCCTGGCTGCCCCGCCCGGCCTGTTTTTGGCAGGTCCAGCTCCTCCCAGAGACCCCCCCCCCCCCGCCCCAATCTGTCATTTCCTCTTTGCCCTTCTCTGCTCGCGCTGTGGCCCCTGCAGTGCAGGGAGGGCCCTGGTTCCTGCCGGCTTCCTGCTCAGGGCCGCCCGCACCCCAGACACCTTCCCCTTTTCTCCCCCAGAGGCCTCAGCCCGGGCTCGGCCTCAGCAAAGCCGGCCCGGGAGGCGTGCAGAGCAGCCGGCGGCCCCCTGGCCTTTCTCCTCGCCAGGGGCTGCGGGGCACGGCCGGCCCTCGATCGGGGTTTGTCTGGAGAAGGAGGCTCTGGGCCCAGGGCCCGCGATGAACGGCTGGCGATCCTCCCCCCAGTTCGCTGTCCTCCCCCCGGGGCCCCGGCACCCCCACGGTGAACACTGACCCGCCTCAGCACAGACCCCACGCCCGAGCCTCTGTCTGCGCTTCCAGCGGGCTGGGGCGCATGTTCTTGGGAAGGACAGCATCGGGTGCTGGGTCGGATCTCAGTGCCTCCGGAGGGTGAGAGGAGGGCCCGGCCCTCGCAGGACCCACCTGAGCCCTCGGGAGGCGCGATCGGCACCAGAGCGGCAGCGGGGCCTGGCCGGCACAGAGAGTGGGAGCGAAGGGGAGACACCCTGCTGGGGGCTGCTGCAGCCCAGGCCCCACAGGAAGGAAGCCCCCATGGGGCCTACGCCATCCTCCCACCGTCCATCTGGCCACTGCTCCCAGCTCTTTGCCCCGGGGGCTCCTCCTCCCCAAGCCCTCTGTTCACCCAGCTTTCTTTTACGTTTTCCCTGATTGTAGAGAGAGAGGAAGGAGAGGGATAAAGATAGAAACATAGATCTGCTGCCTCCTGCACACCCCGACTGGGGATCGGGGATCGAGCCTGCAACCTGGGCATGTGCCCTGACTGGGCATTGAACCGTGACCTCCTGGTTCATGGGTTGACAGTCAACCACTGAGCCACGCCCGCCGGGCCTGATCTCCAGCTCTGACACCTCACTCAGGTTTCTCCAGGCCCGGCCGTGGACTCCGCCCCCCTCCCTTCTCTGGATTTGTGCCTCTGACCCCATCTCTGATCTCTGGCTCCTCACCCCTCCATCTGTCCAACCCTGGCCTCTCTCCCCACCTCCTTGACCCATTTCCTCAGTGGCTCTGACGCCCTGGGCTCCCACGTGCCTTCTCAAGGGCCTGCTCTGGAGGCTCACAATCAGCAGAGGACGCGTGGGGCGGTCTGTCTGCTTGGCTGCCGTTCCCGTGACAAGGACCTGCGTTCCGTATGAGCCGTGTGGCAGCCAACAACGCTGGTGCAGCATGAGGTCCCCGAGAGCAGGGTAGCAGGTGTGACGCGGAGAACCCACCCGTCACTCTGCATTCAGGGAGGGCTGGCGTCCGGCGTGCACAGGTGCCGAGGGTGGTGGGAGCCGGGCCGGCGGGCACAGGTGCTGAGGGTGGTGGGAGCCGGGCCGGCGGGCACAGGTGCTCAGGGTAGTGGGAGCCGGGCCGGCGGGCACAGGTGCCGAGGGTGGTGGGAGCCGGGCCGGCGGGCACAGGTGCTCAGGGTGGTGGGAGCCGGGCCGGCGGGCACAGGTGCCGAGGGTGGTGGGAGCCGGGCCGGCGGGCACAGGTGCCGAGGGTGGTGGGAGCCGGGCCGGCGGGCACAGGTGCCGAGGGTGGTGGGAGCCGGGCCGGCGGGCACAGGTGGGAGCCCGGGGAGGGGGGGGGAACCGGGCGAGGCAGTTGAAGAAGCCCCGCTCTCCAGAGCTGGCACAGCGCACGCACGCGGCACCGCACGGGCCGCACCTGTGCCCTCGGCCTCCTCCAGGCCCTGGGGCTGAGTGCAGGCGGCACATGAGGGGTTTAGAATGGTGGCGGGTGGGTGTGTGAGCTCCTTCATTCCGTGTTTCCACTCACTCACTCCCACAAAGCGCTGGGGGAGTTGACTTTCCACACACAACCCTTCACAGGAGAGCAGGCGACGGGGGCGAGGGGGGGGCGGGGAGTGTGCTGAAGGGACGGGAAGAGGAAGGTAGGATAGTGCCGACTGCTTCCCAGCTCCCATGTGGCCGGGGCGTCCTGGGGCTGACGTGGGGCATGCGGTCGAGCTCACGTCTCCGAAGCCCCGAAGGAGGGACGGGCCGGAGTGGGAGGAACAGCTCTCGGACACAGAGCCGGGTCAGCCAATGGGACTCAGGGTTGTGTCACCAATTATCACAACTGGTGACCAACTGCGTCGTCAACAAGCATTTCCTGAGCATATGCTGTTCCCACACTGTGCTGTCGGGGGTGAGGGGGGTGCTGCTGTCCAGAGGGGCAGACAGAGACGGCCCTCAGGGCGCAGCGGGAGGGGGGGGGACTGCTGTCCAGAGGGGTGGACAGAGACGGCCCTCAGGGCGCAGCGGGAGGGGGGGGCTGCTGTCCAGAGGGGTGGACAGAGACGGCCCTCAGGGCGCAGCGGGAGGGGGGGGCTGCTGTCCAGAGGGGCAGACAGAGACGGGCCTCAGGGCGCAGCGGGAGGGGGGGCTGCTGTCCAGAGGGGCAGACAGAGACGGGCCTCAGGGCGCCGCGGGAGGGGGGGCTGCTGTCCAGAGGGGCAGACAGAGACGGCCCTCAGGGCGCAGCGGGGGGGGGGGGGGACTGCTGTCCAGAGGGGTGGACAGAGACGGCCCTCCGGGCGCAGCGGGAGGGGGGGGCTGCTGTCCAGAGGGGTGGACAGAGACGGCCCTCAGGGCGCAGCGGGAGGGGGGGGCTGCTGTCCAGAGGGGTGGACAGAGACGGCCCTCCGGGCGCAGCGGGAGGGCGGGGCTGCTGTCCAGAGGGGTGGACAGAGACGGCCCTCCGGGCGCAGCGGGAGGGGGGGCTGCTGTCCAGAGGGGCAGACAGAGACGGCCCTCAGGGCGCAGCGGGAGGGGGGGGCTGCTGTCCAGAGGGGTGGACAGAGACGGCCCTCAGGGCGCAGCGGGAGGGGGGGCTGCTGTCCAGAGGGGTAGACAGACGGCCCTCAGGGCGCAGTGAGCGCCGCAGCATCGGTGGCCGCTGGGAGCCGGCACAGATCTACGCCCGCGGCTGGCGATTGGAGGCAGGGTTTGAGGTGTGTTTTGAAGAGCGCATAGGAGTTCTCAGGCAGAGTCACAGGGGAGGGCATTTCCAGGCGAGGGAACAACATGGTGGAATAACAAGGAAGGACATGGTCCCGAGCCTCGTCCAGAGAGCAGCAAAGGGCTGATCAGGGATCTGACGGGAGACTGGCTGGCGCTGAGGCTGAGATGGCAGCCTGGACCCGAGTTATGAAGGGTCTTACCGATCACCTGAATAGTTTATATTTTATTCCGTGTCTGTCAGGTGAGCCATGAAGACGGGTGGAGCAGGGTGTGTATATAACAAAGGATTTGAAGCAGGGAATTGTGGGGTTTCGAGGGTTTCCCATGTGGGAGGCACCGGGTCACACACAGGAGGAATATCAAGGTGGGTCACGTGAGATCTTGTCCTTAGGATGCTTCCCGTCCAGTAGCAGGGGCTTGGGAGGCATGGCGCAGCTCTTTGAGCTCATGGAATTCAATCCTGGCTCTGACTGGGTGATACTGGGCACTTGCTAGTCCTTCGATCCTCAGTTTTCCTATCTGTAAAATGGGAACTAGTGCCCAAACCGGTTTGGCTCAGTGGATAGAACATCGGCCTGTGGACTGAAGGGTCCCAGGTTCGACTCCGGTCAAGGGCACGTACCTTGGTTGCGGGCACATCCCCAGTAGGGGGTGGGCAGGAGGCAGCTGATCGATGTTTCTCTCTCATCGATGTTTCTCACTCTCTATCCCTCTCCCTTCCTCTCTGTAAGAAATCAATAAAATATGTTTTTTTAAAATGGGGACTAGCTCCCCAGTGCGTGGCACACGGGAGCTTCTCTCCTGAACGGACAGGTTTGGGGCCTGTCACTGTGCACCTTCCTGCGACAGAGGTGACATCCGAGGGAGAGTCACGGCGGCCCGGCAGCCCTGTCCCAGGTGGTTGGGACGAGGAGTAAAGCCTGGCCTTGGAAGTGCATTTGTATCACACTTTCAAGCAGATCGCTGCCCACCTGGGTGATGCTGAGGCTCTGCCCGGTGGGCAGACAGGTGGGGGAGGTGGGGAGGGTGGAGCTGATGTCCGGTGAGAATCTTCTTGACAAGTTTTATTCCACGGGCACTGCCCTCGGTCTCCCCCCTCCCTGAGGCTGCCCTCTGACCTGAGACGCCTGTTTCTGTGTCCGCCCCGCGCCCCAGTGCCCCAGGTGCTGAGGAGCTGCGCGGAGTTCGTGGAGGAGTACGGAGTGGTGGACGGCATCTACCGCCTCTCAGGGGTCTCCTCCAACATCCAGAAGCTCCGGTGAGTCGGGCCGTGGGGGCGGAGGCACAGACCGGCACTGTGTCAGGGCGGGGCTGCAGGAGAGCCTGCGCAGGAGAGGCCGAGACCACGCTCCCTCGCCCAGGCTAGCACGTGCAGACACACACTCTCACACATACACACCAGCTTTTTGGTTTTTAAAATATATTTTTATTGATTTCAGAGAGGAAGGGAGAGGGAGAGAGAGAGAGAAACATCAATGATGGGAGAATCATTGATCGGCTGCCTCCTGCACGCCCCCACTGGGGATCGAGCCCTTACCCTGGGCCTGTGCCCTGGCGGGAATCGAACCGTGACCTCCTGTTCATATGCCAGCTTGGCTATTTTTACATTAAAAACAAAACAAAAAACAACTCGGTGTTGCCTGGCCGATGTGGCTCAGGGGTTGAGCGTCGACCTATGAAGCCGGTCACTGTACGACTCCTGGTCAGGGCGCAGGGCTGGGTTGCAGGGTTGCTGGCTTGATTCCCAGTAGGGGGTGTTCAGGAGGCAGCCAATCAATGATTCTCTCTTATCGATGTTTCTCTCTCTTCCTCTCTGAAATCAACTAAAAATATATTTTAAAACATAGGTATAATTCTCCTACCATAAAATTCACCACTTAAAGATTCACATTTCAGCCCTAGCTGGTTTGGCTCAATGGATAGAGTGTAGGCCTATGGACTGAAGGGTCCCGGGTTCGATTCTGGCCAAGAGCACATGCCTGGCTTGCGGGCTCAATCCCCAGTGGGGGGGGAGGCGTGAAGGAGGCAGCCATTCAATGATTCTCTCTCATCATGGATGTTTCTCTCTGCCTCTCCCTTCCTCTCTGAAATCAATAAAAACACATATTACAAAAATAAAAGGAAGATGCCCATTTCAGTGGTTGTTATATGGCCACAGGCTGTGAGCCATCACCACTCAGTTCAGAGCATCTCCTCACCTCCACAGCCATGGCCGTGGGCTCGCCCCTGGCGGCCACTACTTCCGTCTGCATGGGCTTCCTATCTGGCCCATTTCCCATAAATGGATCATATCAGTGTAAATGTTTGTGTGTGTTTTTCACTTGGCCTGTTTTCAAAGTCCATGTGTGTAGCCGCATGTACTAGCACTTCATTCCTTTTTATGGCTGAATGACATTCCGTGGTGTGGCTTGACTACATTGAGTTTATTCCCTCATCAGTTAATGGCTATTTGGGCTGTTTCCGCCTGCTGGCTGTTATGATAACGGTGCAGAGACATTCATGTACATATGTACGTTGACATATGCTTGCAGTTCTCTGTGTATGTATACAGGTGTGGGATTGCGGGTCATGTGGAAACTCTATGTTGAACTTTGAAAGGGCCACCAAACGGTTCCCAAGCAGTTGCATCGTTTTACATTCCCAGGAGGGTCCAGCGCTCCGGCCGTCCCGGCGGCTGTGATGTGCGTTTCCCCTGCGCTTGCATCTCCAACAGCTGGTGCCGTTGCGCATCTTGTGTGCTTATTGGCTGTTTGCGTATCTTCTCTGAGAAATGTCTACTCAAGTCTTCTGTCCATGTTTAAGTGGGGTTGTGTCTTTTGAATTGTAAGAGTTCTTTATATTCTGGACACTCATTCAATGTTAGACACTCATCCAGTCTGACTTGCAAGCCCCATCCTGTGGCCTCGCCCCCTCTCGGCAGTGCCCTTTGACACGCACTAGTTTGTAATCTTTTTTAAATCCTCATCCAAGGAATGAGGATATTTTTTCCATTGATATTTAGAGAGTGGAAGGGTGGGGACGGGGCAGAGAGAGAAACATCAATGTGAGAGAGACACATTGATGTGAAAGAGACGTGGATTGGTTGCCTCCTACACGCACCCTGATGGGGGGCAGGGGAGGGAGGGCAGGCGAGGATTGAACCTGCCACCCAGGAACATGCCCTTGACTGGGAATCAAACCTGCGACCCTTCAGCCCATCCATCATGGCTCAGTGGTGGAGCTTGAACTATGAACCAGGAGGTCATGGTTTGATTCCCAGTGTGAGGCGTGCAAGAGGCAGCCGATCAATGACTCTCTTTCATCACTGACGTTTCTCTCTCTCCCCCTCCCCCCTCCTCTCTGAAATCAATAGAAATACACTAAAACAACGACAACCACACAAAACCCATGACCCTCTGGTGCCAGACCTATTCTCTAACCACTGAACCACGCCAACCAGGGCTCAGAAGTGTGCAATTTTGATGTTCAATTTATTTTTTCTTGGGTTGCCTGTGCTTTTGGTGCCATATCCAAGATTATGAAGATTTACACATACCTTTCCATGTAAGGTTACACTCACCCACCTTTCCCTCTCTGCACCCAGACACAGCCAGGCCGCCTCCCACTTCTACTGGTCCCAGCCCCGCCCTCCTCACACCGCTGTGCCTGCAGCCACACCCCGCTGTGGGCCCTGCCCACGCCCTGAGCCGCTCACTCTGCTCACCGCTGCCCTGTGCCCTGCTCCTTCCAAGTCACACACGTTGCCCCTCACCCCCGTCTGGAGCCCTCCTCAGCTCCCCCATTTTTCGGCCGCACTCCTGACCACTCTGCACCTCCCCCAGGCAGGAGTTTGAGGTGGAGCGGAAGCCAGACCTGCGGCGAGATGTTTACCTCCAAGACATCCACTGCGTGTCCTCACTGTGCAAGGCCTATTTCAGAGAGCTGCCCGACCCGCTCCTCACGTACCGCCTCTATGACAAGTTTGCTGTGAGTTAGAGGCTGGGGTGCCCGAGCGGGCTGAGGGGGTCCTGGTTTGTTTATTGAGCAGCAGGACCCGGAGACCCGAGCAGCAAAGGCGTGCCTCCGTCCACACCGCTGAACCGCGCCTTGGAACCACTCGGGCCTGGGTGCCGGGGGTGGGGGTATCCGGGACCAGGACCCACGGAGGGTGCCAGGCAGAGTGGCAGTGGGTTGTTCAAGGTCACAGGCTATTAAGGGGCACAGCCAAGATTCCGCTGCAGGTCTGTGGGTCCCCGACTCAGCTCTCCCTGCTGCCCTGTGCATCTGCCTCAGAGCTCTGGGAGGAAGCAGAGCAGGCTGGGCCACTGACCCGCTTCTGGAACCTTCCCCCAATCAGGAGGCGGTGGCGGTGCAGCTGGAACCTGAGCGCTTGGTCAAGATCCTAGAGGTGCTTCGAGAGCTCCCCCCACCAAACTACAGGTGCGCAGGCTCCTCCCCACGCCCAGCCCTGCCCGCACACCCAGTCCTTCCAGGGGCCAGTCCTACGCCTGCCCCTGACCCCTGACCCCTGACCTTGGCCCTCTCTGCAGGACCCTGGAGTTCCTCATGCGCCACTTGGTGCACATGGCCTCGCTCAGTGCCCAGACCAACATGCATGCCCGCAACCTGGCCATCGTGTGGGCCCCCAACCTGCTGAGGTGCGAGCTCGTGCGAGCAGCGTGGGGACCCCGGCAGCGCGGGGCCGCGGGCGGCACAGGAGGGGGCCGTGCGGGCGGCTGGAGCGGGACTGGGGTCCCCGAGCCCATGCAGCACAGAAACATTCGGCGTTCACCGAGTGGGATGCGGCTCCGCCCGCGGACGCTGCCTCTGAGCTCCCAGGCCTGGCCCGGTGGTTCCCGAGCCAACGCCTTCTCTCCTGGGCGGAGCCGGGCCTGGCAGCTCTGCGGGAGGGAGCCTCCGGGGCCCATGACACGCAGGCCCCGGTGGGCGCGGGAGCAGAGATGAGTTCAGAGGGTGCCTCGGGCTTCCTGGAGGAAGTGGCTTTGAGCTGGAACCCTGTGGGAGGAGGTGGAGATGGGCTGAGCGCGCAGGGAAAAGTGTGAGGGACTTTTAGGGAGGATGCAGGTAAGGGATTTCCCGCCTCGGCCGTGAGAATAACTCCCCTCCGCACAGGTCCAAGGACATCGAGGCCTCGGGCTTCAATGGGACAGCAGCCTTCATGGAGGTGCGTGTGCAGTCCATCGTGGTGGAGTTCATCCTCACGCACGTGGACCGGCTCTTCGGGAACACCGCCCTCCCTGGTGAGTGTCCTCCAGCCCAGCATGTCACCGCGTCCGGGAGTCCCGGCAGAGCTGCAGGGCCGCGAGGTCATCTGGGCCAGTCTCCCATTTTGCAGATGAGAAAACTGAGTCTCAGGGCGGTGTTGCTGACGGCTCAGGGCGGAGGCCTGGAGATGCAGGCGCTCCTGCTGTGCCGGCAGCACGGTCTCTAGCTGCTTGTTGATCCCCCTCCCCCACAGGCCAGTGCCTGGGACCTCTGGCCCCCTTTGTCCCTGGGACTCACCCCCCGCCCTTGAGGAGCTAGACCAGGGCCTCCGGGTCCACCCCTCGCTGGTGAGCGGGCAGCTGCGATGGAGCTGGTGCCCGGAGCCCTCACTTCTGTTCTCGGTGGCGACTCCCCTCCCTTCCCAGGTGGGGAGCTGGAGAGTGGATGGCGGTCCCTTCCGGGGCTCCGGGCATCGAGCAGCCCCGAGGACCTGATGCCAAGGTCGCTGCCCTACCACCTGCCTAGCGTCCTGCAGGCTGGCGACGGCCCCCCGCAGCTCCGGCCCTATCACACCATCATCGAGGTCACAGAGCACAAGTAAGGCTCCCTCCCGCCTCTGCCCGCCCGCCCGCCAGGCCACCCCCTGACCGCTCCGCCCCCTCCAGGAGGAAAGGGTCTTTGAAGGTCAGGAAGTGGAGGTCTATCTTCAATCTGGGTCGCTCTGGCCACGAGACCAAGAGGAAATTCCCACGGGGGGCTGAGGACAGGGGTAAGTTTGGGGTGAGGGAGGGGCCCTCTGGTGTGGGAGTGCCCGGCCCAGGCCCTACACACCCCCGTCTTGCAGAGGACAGAGCTGACACGGGGACCCTGCGGCCAGCCAAGAGCATGGACTCCCTGAGTGCCGGGGCCGGGCCCGGGGACGGTGAGTGCCGCATGCCGGGGGGCTGCACGGGCCTTGGCATCTGCATGTGGAGCCCCTCTGTGAGGGCGGCAGTGTTATAAGACCATGGTGTGTGCACTTGTGCGTGTGCACTCGTTTACTTCAAAAACAGCGAATATTGCTACACCACAAAGATATGTAACATTACATGCCAGCCACAGTGCTGGCTGTCAGGTTTACAGCGGTTTATCTCCTAATCACATGCAGATGCCGTGGCGTGTGGGGCGACCTGGGACCTCCGGGTGTGGGAGGTGTGCGGTCGGTCGTGGCGGGGAAGGGGCGCGGTGCCTGCGGGCTGTCCTCCGTGCGGTGCCGCCCGCTGAGGCTGCTGCGCTCTCCCCGGCAGAGGCAGAGGCAGAGGCAGGGGCCCCCAGCAGCCCCCGGCCCAGCCCCCGGGCGCCTGAGAGCTCGGAGGATGACCCTGCAGAGGCAGCAGCAGGTGAACCGGAGCCCGAGGCAGGGGCCCCGGGCAGCACCAGCTCGGAGCCAGGAACGCCACGCGCCGGGCGGTCAGCGGCCCGTGCTGGGGGCGGCAGCCGGGCCGAGCGCTGCGCCGGCGTCCACATCTCAGACCCCTACAACGTCAACCTGCCGCTGCACATCACCTCGATCCTCAGCGTGCCTCCGCACATCATCTCCAACGTCTCCCTGGCCAGGCTCACCCGCGGCCTGGAGTGCCCTGCCCTCCAGCCCCGGCCGAGCCCCGCCTCTGGCCCCTGCCCGGGCCCCGGGCCCCCAGGTGAGGACCCGGGACAGGGAGTGGGGCTAGACCCTGCAGCTGGAGGTCTGATGCTGGGCCGGGGCCGGGGCAGGGGCCTCACAGGCCTTGGGCTTTGGGTGGTCACCTTCGCCTGCCCTCGGTTCAAGGTGGGGGAACCCAGTCCTTCACAAGAAATCTATGGCAAGAGGGTCTCTCCTCCGCCTGAGGGTGGGGTCGTGGTGGGACATAGGCAGGGTCACTAAGGACAGGAAGCACCGAGTCACAGCGTTAGTGCTGACGGACGGCTAACCCTACTGACGGGCCATTCTGTGCCAAGTGCCATGTGAAGGGCATGTGGCGCCCGGTACCCCACCTTCTCATCTGTGTGGCCAGGCCTGCTGGCTCCGCGTGGCGCAGCGGCACCAGCCTGGCTGAGCCCGGCGCTGCTTCAGGTCAGCGGCAGAGCGGGTCAGAGCTTTGCTCTGAGCTCCTTCCGCAGCGTCACCCCCGAGGGCGGCAGCGTCGGGCAGGGGCGAAGGCCGTGGCTGTGGGTCCGTGTGGGACCAAATGTGTCTGCCACCCTGTGGCCTGGGCAGCCTGTTTCATCAGAGTCTCAGGTCCCTCACGTGGAACATGGAGACCACACCCTGTGTGACAGTGCTTTGTGGGGAAACAGACGAGTTGCATGTGCTTGGCACCTGGTAGGAGCTCAGTGCAAGCGGCTCTGAGCCGATGGGGTGGAACGCTGGTCTGAAAGGATGGCCACGTGGGGGTCAGGGCTGGGGGGCCTGCAGCAGTGCTGGAAAGGCCACCCTGGAGGGGTCTGGGCTGGCCTTGACCTTTGTGTTCCTGGGGCCACCTCTTCCAACAGAGAAGTCCGAGGCGAGTCCAGCCCCAGGCCCCCTGGCCGACTCTGGCCCAGCAGCCTTGGCCGCTGCCCTGGAGGACTGCCTGTCCCAAGAGGTGCAAGACTCCTTCTCCTTCCTGGAGGACTCCAGCAGCTCGGAGCCCGAGTGGGCGGGGGCGGAGGACGGGGAGGCGGCCAAGGCAGGAGCAGCCTTCTCCCCTGGGGAGGAGGACCCTGGGCTGGGCTACCTGGAGGAGCTGCTGGGAGCTGGGCCTCAGGTAAGGAGCAGCCTGCTGGGTTGGGCAGTGAGGAATCCCGAGGAAAGACAGGACCCGGTCCTCAGCACTGCTGTGCCCACAGGTGGAGGAGTTCTCCGTGGAGCCCCCCCTGGATGACCTGTCTCTGGACGAGGCGCAGTTTGTCCTGGCTCCCAGCTGCTGTTCCCCGGCCTCCACGGGGCCTGGGCCGGAGGCAGAGGACAACGGGGAGGAAGTCTTCCTGAGTGCCTATGACGACCTAAGTCCTCTCCTGGGGCCCAAACCCCTGGCCGGGGAGGGTCCGGACAGTCTGGAGGCTCCGGGACAGGCTGAGGGGGTGCAGGCATGCTGGCAAGTGGAGGAGGTCAAGGAGATGGAGCCTGGCAGCAGATGGGACATCAGGGAGGAGGCTGAGGGAAGTCCAGAGAACAAGGTGGAGGCTGGAGAGGCAGGTGAAGAAGGCGGGGAGGCTGAGGTGAGCCAAGAGCTGATGGTCAGTTTGAGGGAAGGAGGTGGGGAGGAGACAGAGGCCAAGGAAGAGTCCAGAGGTCGGCAGGAGGGTGAGAGCATGGAGGAAGCTGAGGGTGTGGAGCAAACAGGAGAGCCAGGTGAAGACCAGAAGAAAGTAAAGACTGAAAGACGGGGAGAGGCTGAGGAAGGAGAGGACGCCCGGGTGGAAGCTGGAAGGGGCCCAGAGCAGGGTGCCCAGGAAGTGCTAGCTGCTGGCGAGAGCTGGGCCGTTGTCCACACCCCAGCGGCTGAGGAAGGCGGAGAGGGTGAGGATCAAGGCAAAGGGCAGAGGGAGAACAGAGACCAAGACGCCAGAGAAGACCGAGGGGATGGTGAAGACGGCGCAGAAGCAGCCGAAGGAGCAGCGGAGGCCAGCAGGGAGCGGGAGAGCGGGGATGGAGAGGCAGAGGGAGAGCAGAGGGCTGGAGGAGACCATCAAGGGGGCGTCCTCCTCCAAGGGTCGCATGTAGTGTCCCTAGAGGTGGACGATGCCAAAGTGGGCAGTGCCCAGGCCTCTGAGACCCAGCAGGCAGCCCCACAGCGCCCCCGGCCAGAGGAGATGGAGCCCGAGGGGCAGCTCAGTCCAGAGGGCTGCCACCTGTGCCCCTGTCCCCTCAGCTCGGCGGGCAGCGTGGGCATGCGCCTGGCCTCCACCCTGGTTCAGGTCCAACAGGTCCGCTCTGTGCCGGTGGTGCCCCCTAAGCCGCAATTTGCCAAGATGCCCAGTGTGATGTGTAGCAAGATCCACGTGGCACCGGCAACCCCGTGCCCAAGGCCCGGCCGGCTGGATGGGACTCCTGGGGAAAGGGCTCGGGGGTCCGGAGCCTCCCGCTCCTCTTGGAGGAATGGAGGCAGTCTTTCCTTCGATGCTGCTGTGGCCCTGGCCAGGGACCGCCAGAGAACCGAGGCGCCGGGGGTGTGGCGGCCCCAGACCTGTGCCGGGAGTGAGGACTACGGCCTCCTGCCCAGAACCCCTCCCTGTAGTACGATCCCTGCCCTTTCCCCGCGGCCCCTCAGCTGCCTCGAGCTCCCACCTGAAGGCACAGAAGGGTCTGAACCCCGGAGTCGGTTTAGTCTACCCCCCAGGGAGCCCCAGCCTCCTCAGCCCCTTTTGCCCCCACAGCGCCGATCATATGCATTTGAAACACAGGCCGACCCTGGAAGAGGCGAGGGCCTATGATTGGGACGGAGCACCAGAGCAGGGCACAGGGGCGGCGAGCGGCCTTCAGTCCCTGGGGTCCCTGACTAGCGGTCTCCTGCAGCCTGAGCAGCCGGCACCCCCTCTTCAGGCGGGGCCTCGGACTGCTGGCTGTGGGAAGCAGCCTGGCTGGCTGGTTTGCCTCAACTTGTCCCAGACACAAAGCCCCTGCCCCTGCGGAGCCTGTTCCTGGGAGTGAGGTCACTGGCCAAGGGGTAGGCAGGCACCGCGGAGGCTCCCCACGGGGAGAGTGGAGGCGGGGAGGGCAGGGCCAGGGCCAGGGCGGAGCCTGCCCGCGAGCACTCCTGGGGCGTCCGGTTCGGCTCTCCGACCCGGTGGCCGCTCGGCCCCAGGTCAGAACAGGTCCGGGAAGCTTGGGAGACTGTCTGGGGGAAGGTCTGGCTCCCTCCAGCCCCCCGCGGTCTCCTCCAGATTCTCCGGCCTCTTTCCCCCTTGGAAGCCCCTCCCTCCTCTCCAGGGCGGGGAATGGCGCCCCTCGGCCCGGCCGCCCCGGTGGCCACAGGCCGCGCTTCGGAATAAAAGCGGTGTCGCCACAGGCCAGCGTGCGGTTTCGTTATTCCTGTTGCCGCCCCGGGACAGGGAACCTCGCTCACGTCCGGCCAGCCCTGCCGGTGGCCGCTCGGGCGCGGTCGCTGTCACGGGGACCTCGGCTGGCGCCGGAGCGGGCCCGCGGCGGTCAGGAAACGGGAGAGAAACGGGCATCTGCGCAAGTGCCCGCAGCGGCGGCCCCGCGTCCTGGGCTCTGCCCGTTCCCCGGCCGGTTCTGCGCGGCTGGGCTCTGCGTTTACAGCCGAGGAAACCAAGGCCGACGGAGTCCCCGATCTGCGGAGGCACCCGGGGCAGGCCTGCGACCCGGTCCGTGCAGCTCCCTCTGCCGCCATCGCGCTCCGGACCCGCCAGGGGGGCTGGCCGCGAAGGGGCGGAGCGGGGTCCCTCTCGCGGGAGCCGCCGCACCCGCTGGAAGCCTCGGGTCCGGAGGAGCCGGCGGACGCCCACACTGAGGTGTGCGGCGAAGGACGTGCGCCGAGGCGCCGCCCCGAAACGCTCCGGGGAGGGGGCCTGACGCCCAGCGGCCTCCACGCCGGCCCTTATCAAAGATGGCGCCGCCGGTCGGCGTCCCTCCCTCCCGGGAACGCAATAGGAAGGCCCGCCCCTCCGGGAGGTGGCAGCACTAGTCGGTCGTCTTCCTCCCATCCTGCTGGAAGCGCCTAGAAAGAGCGTCGCGCTTCTGGGGTCCCGGGAAGCCGCACCTTCCAACCCCCGTCCAGGTGCAGCGGCCGGAAAGGGCGGCGCTCAGAGGCGGAGCGGGCGGGGGGCGCGGGGCCACTTCCGCCCCGCACCAGCATGGCTGCCGGCCGGGCGCGCATGCGCAGCTGCCCATGGAGCCCCCGAAGACGGAGGGGAGCCCTGTCCCGGAGAGGCGGCAGCTGAGGCGGGTGAGTGCAGGACGGGCCGGGGGCCGGAGGCGGGCTGCGCCGGCAGGAACGGCAGCCTCGACGGCGTGTCCGTCTCGGGCCGGGGAGCCCGGGAGGAAGCCTTTGCTCAGGGGAGGGGCCGCGCCGGGCTCTCTCTCCGGCCCGCACGTCCCGCCTCCGCGCCGGGCCGAACGCCGCGCCGTGGTCCGCTGCGGGCGGCGCCCCCGCGCTCCGTCTTCCCTTTGTGCCCGCCGAGCACCGCCCGCCGGCCTCCCGCCGAGCGTGCGCGCCGCCGCCGGCCGGTCCCGCGTCGCGCCCTCCGCGCGCCCGGGAAAGGCTTCCGGACGCCGGCTGAGGCGCGGTGACCGCGGCCGGGTCCTCGGAGGCCGTCCTCGCCGCCGCCTCCACCGCCTCGTCCCGCGCCCGCCTGGCGCCAGGGGCACGGCCCGCGCGGGCTCGGGACGGGCAGGCGGGTGGTCCGGCCGCCGAGCGCCTCCCGCGGGGACCCCGACCTCCGTGCAGCGCTGCTTCCTCCCGACGGTTTCGCTTTCAGTTCCCTTTTTGTGGAGAGCACTTTCCTTGGATCCGGGTTTTCCACGGCTCATCGCTGCAGGTTTTCTTGGATGGGAAAGGTTTGGGGACCCATTGGGTAGAGGATTTACCCACAAGTTTCCCCTTTCGCGCCGGGATTATTCGTTGCTTTGCCCTGTGTTTCTCTCTGGAGCCTCTGTCTGCTCGGCGCGCTCCCCCCCACCCCCCCGCTGGGTGTCGGGCCCCGGCGGGCACCTCGGGGTGTCTCTTCCCTTTAGAGCCCGGCCTGGAGTTTCCTCCCTTCCTGACCGGCCTCCTTGGATTGGGAGTTGTGGCAACATTTTGGCAACTGTGTCGTTCTTCGCTTTGTGAACGAGATACACGGGGTGGGAGAGGATACATTTGGCTTTAAGAGGATGCACTTGTGCTTTTGGGTCTTCAGCAACATCGTGCATCTGGACACCGGAACAAGAGCCTGTCGCTGTAACGGGTCTCAAAGGCCCAGTCTGGTGTTTATGGTCGTTTGGGAGGGTGTCCCAGGGCCATGGGCTTCTGGTTTCTCCTTCCTGGACCTGAGAACAGGAATTGGTTGGCACTGGGCTCAGCGTGCTGCTGAGCACTTGGAAGAGGCATCAGCGTCAGTGGTCCTGTGGTTTGGTTTTTTTTTTTTTTTAAATATGTTTCTGTTGATTTTTTTTTTTTCTTGAGAGAGAGAGGAGAAATAGAAACAGCGATGAGAGGAACATCATCAATTGGCTGCCTCCTGCACACCCCCAAATGGGGATCCAGCCCGCAACCTGGGCCTGTGCCCTGAACAGGAATCAACCCGGCGACCCTTTGGTTCCAGGGTCAGTCAGCCCTGTGGGTTTTGGAGATGGTGTTCTAATCATGGCTCTTCCTGATCCCCAAGCCATTGCCGATCACAGTGGCTGTGATCACAATCCGTCGTGCTTCGGTGTGATCATTCCCTCTCCCCCAGGGGTGAAGTGCCGCTGGAGGTGAGGGAGGCTGTTAGCGGAGCTGCTTTTTCAGTCACTTGCAGCCCACTCCTCAGCGTCAGGATAGAGGAAACGGATTGTCCCCTGCAGAAATGGGCTTACGTTCCTGGCTGTGTCTTCATGGAGCCTAAGTTTTAATATGGGGCTGTTCAGTTTCCTAGGGTCACTGCAAACTCCTGATTTCTGCCAGGACTTACCACTCAGGCCGGTGAGGCAGGAGATAAGGAGACTTCCAAAGAAGGCCGGTTCCTTGGATGTGCCGCCTCACAGAGAGATGAAGGGGTGAGTGAAGACGAGGGGGTGTGGCTGGGAGCTGGGAGCTGGGAGAAGGTGCTGGCTCTGGAGTCAGGCAGGCCCGATCCAGGCCCATCTCCTGAAGCTCTTGTGGCTGTGTGACTTGGTTTCCTGTCTGTGAAACGCAGGCACTGCTACCTGCCTCGTGGTGCTGTTCTTCGCGTTGGGTGGGTGCTGCCTGCTCAGTGCTAGCTCAGTGTCCGTGTCCGTAAGACACAGCACATTCCAGGCTAGCCCAGTGTCTGTTGGGAATGCCCGTGAGCTTTCCAGGCACTCCTTCCCTTAGCCTAACCCTTGGTCCCTTCACAAACAGGCAGCAGAAAACAGCTGAAACGGAAGAGGGGACAGTGCAGATCCAGGAAGGTGAGTGGTAGAAAGAGAACTGAGCTGGGACCCAGAGCCCATGCTGGCCTTTCCCTCCCTGTGGGCCGTCTGCGCACCTTTTCCTCTGATGACAGGCTAGTGAGATGGGGAGAAAGGCAACAACACATAGGTTCTTCTTGCTCCTTGAATCCAGGTGCCGTGGCAACTGGGGAGGACCCGACCAGTGTGGCTATTGCCAGCATCCAGTCATCTGCCACCTTCCCCGACCCCAACGTCAAGTACGTCTTCCGAGCTGAGAATGGGGGCCAGGTAAAGGAGGGCAGGTGCTGCAGGTGCTACCTGGGCTGGGCAGAGGGAGGTCATGGAGCCTGTCATGTGGAGACCTGGCTCGGAGGATGAGGTGACCATGTGGACTGTTGGGGGTTGGATTTGGAAGAGAGGTAGGTATGGAGTAGGGCTATTTTGAAACCTCCATATGGGGATAGACGGGGAGCGGCTGGGTCGTGTCTCTGAAGGACTTGGGGGCCTGTCTGGGAGACACTTTGTAAGGGGCCCTGGAGCCCTAGCACTTACTCTCTTGTCCTCTCTTCTCCTTCCCCTTTCCTCCCTGCTTCTAGGTGATGTACAGGGTGATCCAGGTGTCTGAGGGGCAGCTGGATGGCCAGACCGAGGGGACTGGCGCCATCAGCGGCTACCCTGCCACTCAGTCCATGACCCAGGTACGGGAGGGGAGGGGCTAGACTCTAGAGGGAGATGAGGCCGGGAAGGAGTGGGGTGTGAGGCATCTCGCTCCCTGTCCGCAGGCACTCTGGACTCTCCCCCTCCCCTCAGGGCTAGCAGCAGCAGAGAGTTCCCTGGGGAGGATCTGATGGTCACTGGACTCTGTCCTCTTGGTCCCTTCCAGGCGGTGATCCAGGGTGCGTTCACCAGCGACGATGCAGTTGACACGGAGGGGACGGCCGCGGAGACACACTATGCTTACTTCCCTGGCACTGCTGTGGGCGACGGGGCGGCAGGGAGCACGGCAGGGAGTGCAGCGGCTGTTGTCACCACCCAGGGCTCGGAGGCACTGCTGGGACAGGCCACCCCGCCTGGCACCGGTGAGATGCTGTGTGAGGCGCCGGCTGCAGGGTAGGGTGGACAGTGGGACATGCTGGGGCAGTGGGCAGGGTTCCTGGTTGCTAGGCCGCCCTCAGCAGGAGGAAGTTTGTCCTTTTTGATTATTTGTTTGTTTGTTTGTTTATTGTCTTTTTTCTGCCCTTTTTATTTTTACTTATTTAAAAAATATATTTTTATTGATTTCAGAGTGGAAGGGAAAGGGAGAGAGACAGAAGAGAGAGAAATATCAATGCTGAGAGAGAATCATTGATTGGCTGCCTCCTGCATGCCCCATCCTGGGGATTGAGCCCAAAACCCAGGCATGTGCCTTAACCTGGAATCAAACTGATCTCATGGTTTATAGGTTAACGCTCAACCACTGAGCCACACTGGCCGGCAGAAGTTTGCCATTCTTAGAGGAGGGTCCCAGGGCCTTGGCCTCAGAGCTCGCTGAGGTTCTTAGTTCCATGCGCTGACGACCTACCCGAACCCTCCCAGGTCAGTTCTTCGTGATGATGTCACCACAAGAAGTGCTGCAAGGAGGAAGCCAGCGCTCCATTGCCCCCAGGACCCACCCTTACTCCCCGTGAGTAACCCTGTTCCTTCTGTTACCACGAGTGCCAGATCTTGTGTGATTACCTACCCCAAGTGCCAATCTGACTTTTTGACCTTCATCACTTGGCTGCCCTGGGCTCCGTGGTCAGGAAGTCAGAAGCTCCCCGGACGACTCGGGATGAGAAACGCAGAGCTCAGCATAATGAAGGTGGGTGCGGTCGGGGCGTGATGCTAGGAGCTGCCTGGTGGGATTGCGGACAGGACAGCGGTGGTGTGTGAGGGGAAAAGTCGGGTAACTTCCTGGGCCTGTGGCGAGCGTGGGCTGAGTCACCTTGTCCTCACTGTTCCCACAGTGGAGCGGCGCCGCCGGGACAAGATCAACAACTGGATTGTGCAGCTGTCCAAGATCATCCCCGACTGCTCCATGGAGAGCACCAAGTCAGGCCAGGTCAGGCCCTGGGCAGCAGGCGCCTGTGTGCCGGGCCGCACGCAGTAGTCGCCCTTTCCTCGGAGGTTTCTTGGGGGAAAGGAATGCCGAGAGGGAACTGCTGTGGGAAAGTATCTCACAGCCCAGCCCTCGTTCTGTTGGCTTTTCCTGCAGAGTAAAGGTGGGATTCTCTCCAAAGCCTGCGATTACATCCAGGAGCTGCGGCAGAGCAACCACCGGTTGTCTGAGGAGCTGCAAGGGCTGGACCAGCTGCAGCTGGACAACGAAGTGCTTCGCCAGCAGGTCAGCCTCCTGTCCCAGGGAGCCCTCTCGGACCCCGAAGCCGCTGAGCCCTGTTGGGACTCTGTACTTCACTTTCCATAGACAGGCGTCGCCCCCCCTTCACCAGCGGAGGTGGGAGTCAGCTCAGGGACCCTGTTCCCTCTCTGCTCCTTCTCCTGCAGGTGGAGGACCTCAAGAACAAGAACCTGCTGCTCCGCGCCCAGCTGCGGCACCACGGCGTGGAGGTGGTCATCAAGAGCGACAGCAGCTGACGGCTCCCTGTGGCGGAGCGGCAGGAAGCCTGGAGCAGCGGCTCCCGTGCCGTGCCTTCCCTGCCCTGCCCACTTCTGGCACGAGACTGGGAGGCTCAGAGGGTGTGTCGGGCAGCAGCCTGCAGGGTGTGAAACACGGAGGGGCACTGGCAGACAGCCCGGTGCACACTCGGTGTCCGTGCTGGATGCTGGACACACCCAGTGGGCCTGCCTGGTGCCTGCTGATGTGACACCTGGCTGCCCCGGACTCGGGGCTTTCGCGGTTCCCCCTTTCCCTGGAGCTCAGGGGTGCACCTGAGGACGCCAGGGGACAGGCTTCAGCAAGACGTGGGGGAAGGAGCAGTGGCCGCTGCCCCAGAAGGTTGGGCAGCGGCTGAGACTTATGCAGACGTCCGGGGAGAACCATAGCCGGGCCCACGTGGGCCTTCCCCCTTGTGGGGACGGTTCCCCCTTTTTCTTTTGTTTCCAAGATAAAGTGTTCAGAGCCGCGATCGACTCCTGTCTCCTTTGTGGGCCCCAGGGCGGACGGAGGGGCTCACTGCGCTTGGACCAGTGCGGCTTGCTCAGGAGGCCAGCGCAGTCCGGGGACAGACCCGCGGGTTTCTAGGGCAGGTGCTCGGGGGCGGGGCGGGAGGCGGGACCTCGCTTCCGGTTCCGGTCTGCTCCCGGAGGGCGGGAGGCGGGCGGAGGGCGGGAGGCGGGCGGAGGGCTGGCCGGGCCGTGTCCCTGCAGCTCGCGCAGGGGTCGTGGGGTCGTCGGGCCGCGTCGTGCCCTCCTGGACCCTGGAGCGTGCGGGCCGGAGAGGAGTCTCGCGCCGGAAGAAGGAGAAGGGGGAGGGCGGCAGGAAGGGGCGCCGCGGGGGCCGGTCCCCAGGCTCCCCCCCCCCCCCCCCCCCCGCAGTACCCACAGTGGCTCCCGGAGCCCCGCTCGCTCCTGGCCAAGGGCCGGCCCGGCTTGTCGACGTGAGGTCTCGGGAGGAGGCGGCTGCGGGAACCATCCCCGGGGCGCTCATCCCGGGTACGGGATTTGGAGGGGGCGCCCGCCGGTTGCGGACCCAGGGGGTCTCAGCTAAGAGGCGTGGGGAGGCCCAGTACGGGGTCCTGAATTCCCGCCCCCCAGCCTCCCCGAGAGGGGCTGGTTGAGGTGGGTCCTGGCGGGGGAGCCGGCCCTCCATGTGGGTGACCTGGTGGGAAAGGGCTACACCCCCTCCCCAGGCCTGATCCCGGGCTGTGGCCCCAGTCCTGCTAGCCCTCAGTCCTGAATTCCGGCCCAGCTGGGCGTATCTTATCCTCGAGGTTGGGGTGGTGCCACGAGGGGCTCCTTGGGGACCCAGTCCTCCAGGCCCAGCCTCTGAACTTGAGGTTGCCAGCCGCCAACCCCCCCTCCCCCCCCCCCCCCCCAGTCCAGCCCCCCTTCCAGTGTCTGAGTTGGAACGTGCCCTGCAGATGGACCCTGCGGCCTTCCGGGCTCTGTTCTCCGCGGAAGCTGGACTGGGAGCTGCGGACCTCCTGTCCAAGGGGCAAGCGGGGCTGGGGCTTGGACACAGAGGGTCTGGGGGAGGTGGGGTGCTGCTGGGCCATAATTGGGCCTGCCCGGCTGTGCTCACCCCTCCTGGTCTCCAGGAGGCTCGCAACTACGCAGGAGCCTATAGGGAGTGGCTCCGGCTCCTACCAGAGGCTGGGGAGAAGGTGGGGTCCGCCCCAGAGCTGCTCCAGGAGGGGGGGCGCAAGGCCTTGTAGTGCTGCGCATCTGATCGCAGCATTGGACGCATTTAATGTTTCAGTTCTATTGAAAACAGTTCTGTAGACCTCAGTTCAGCCCTGGGTCATTCTTCCAGTATTCACCTCCTTCCCCACACCTCCACCCTCACCCCCCACCTCCAGCAATTTCCCAAGACCACAGTTCTCTTTCTAGAAAAATTGTTTTCAGTCCAGAATGCACATCATAATCACCTAAGAGCGTGGGGGAGGGGGGGGAGCTTGGGCCCCGATCCTAGATTTGGAATCTCTGGAACCCCCAAGTGAGCCCCTCAAGTGGTTCCCCTCTGCAATCAGGAGAGAACCACTGCTCTGGTTAGAGGTCCCAGCCTGAGCCCGGCCGCCGCTCACCTACATACTGCCTGTGGCTGCTTTTGTATAAAAACAGCAGATGTTTGTAACTATGTGTCCTTCAAAACCTAACATGGTTACTATCTCGTTCTTTCTGGGAGGTTTGCCTACCTTTGCTCTAGACCAGCTATTTTCAACCCGGTGCCATGAGAATAAGCAGTACCTGACTAGTCAGGGGCACGGACCCTTTTCCCTTAGATTGTCAGATAAAAAAATGACAACAGCCGAAACCGGTTTGGCTCAGTGGATAGAGCGTCGGCCTGCGGACTGAATGGTCCCGGGTTCGATTCCGGTCAAGGGCATGTACCTTGGTTGCGGGCACATCCCCAGTAGGGGGTGTGCAAGAGGCAGCTGATCGATGTTTCTAACTCTCTATCCCTCTCTCTTCCTCTCTGTAAAGAATCAATAAAATATATTTTAAAAAAATGACAACAGCCAACGTAACAATAGCTGTCTGGTGTGAGTGAATCAAAATTATACTTTTTTTTTATCAGATCGTATAAAAGTATAATCTGGTGTGCGGTAGGATCTCGATAGTTGATGTGTGCCATGATTGAAGCCTGCTCTAGACCTTCAGGCCCTGGTACCAGCAGCGGGGGAAGGCTGAATGCCATCCACAGAAGCGCCCAACACATACAGGTGTGAGGCTCCTTCGATGCCACCAAAAACAGGTCCCAGGTTTTTTGTGTGTTTTTTTTTTAATTCTCACCAGTGGATATGTTTATTGATTTTAGAGAGAGGAAGGGAGAGAGAGGAAAAAACATCAATTGGTTGCCTCCCAAATGTGCCTTGACCAGGGATCCAGCCCACAAACCCAGGCGTGTGCTCTGACTGGGAACAGAACCTGAAACCTTTTAGGTGTGTGAAACGGCACTCCAACCAATTGAGCCACCCAGCCAGGGTCAGGTCCCACTTTCTATCAACATTGTTCTCCGATCCCACACTGGATTTAACAACATTTTACTTGTTAAAAACAATGAAAATGTTTACTGAGGCAAAATTCAACACTATAGGGCAGGTGTATAACTTCCCTCTTGCATGGTGATCATTTGCTGTGTATCCTTTTAAATATAATAATGGAAGAGTTTTGACTTAAGTTTGAAAGGTTTTGTTAGGAAGAGGTAGAGAGAGAAACATCAGTTGTGAGAGCCAGACACCGGCTCAAACCTGCAGCCTGGGCATGTGCCCTGACTGGGAACTGGAATGACACGCATCCACCTGAGCCGCATTGGCCAAGGCCTTACACTTTACTTCCTTTTTTTTTTTTTTAATACATTTTTACAGAGAGGAAGGGAGAGGGATAGAAAGTTAGGAACATTGATGAGAGAAACATCAACCAGCTGCCTCCTGAACACCTCCTACTGGGGATGTGCCTTCAACCAAGGTACATGCCCTTGACCAGAATCGAACCTGGGACCCTTCAGTCCATAGGCTGATGCTCTATCCACGAGCCAAACCGGTCAGGGCTCTTATGCTTTACTTCTTAAAGTGTTACTCCTTTACTTGTGGAAGAGGAAGTCGGGTGAGAGATGGACCCGATTTTCTGATTTATCAAGTCTCTGGAGAAATTCTTTCAGATCTTGCATTCCTTTCCTTTCTATCTTCTTCCTTCTGCCCTCCTATCTAACCTCACCACTTACACTGCACACACTGTAAAATCTTCCGTTCATCTAAGCTCCTGCCTCCTCGGCCACAGAGCTGTCCCACTCTGGGTAATCAGCCAAGTACCGCCTGTGCTTAGCTGGACATGGTTAGGTCTGGAGACACAGTTGAAATAGGTGAGAGAGTCTAGCCCGGGTCTGGCAAAGAGGTGTGTTTCTCTTTCCCCAAATACCCAAGTGCTTTTGGTTTTCAGACTGGTTAGTGTCCTTGACCAGAATTGAACCCCCGACGCCTCAGTCTGTGGGCCAGCACTCTAACCACTGAGCAACCCAGCCAGGTCTGGTTCATAATCTTGATAGGCTTTTCCAACCAATTAATTACCTTACCCTCTGCAGTTCTCTCCCTTTCCTTGGAGCTGCGTCATCAGGTGAGTGCGGAGCCAGCGCTGACTGGCTGTGTGTCCCCCCTTGCCTTCTGTTTTCCTTTTCAAACCACATAGACGCCTGCCTCTCAACAAACGTTATCTACCCCAGGTTTGTGATGACAGTACACCTGTGTCCTCACAGGTACTCCCTCACATTTTTCTCTCTCCCAGTATGCTGTGGGCTCCTCAAAAGGGCACTGGTTTCATCTCCTGACCTGCGGGGCCTCAAACACGAGTTCTCAGTAGCCTTCTGACTTTCAGAATCTTCTCATTTGGCCTTTCTAACACATCACTGCCTGAGCAATCTTATAAGAACCCCAGAGGCCCGGCCTGCAGGGATCGGGCAAAACAGGCCTGGTGCACGGATTCATCCAGGGCGTTTCTGGCCCATCTCGCCCAGTCCCCGTCAGCCGGATCCCAGCAGCAAATTAACCTACTGGTTGGAGCCTCTGTCCCCTGGTGGTCAGTGCGTGTCATAGCAACTGGTCAAACTGTCAGATGGATACTTAGCATATTAGGCTTTTATTTATATAGATTTTTATCTTATCAGAGTTGATAATTCACAATAGCTCTCTGTTGCCTAGTGACTCAAGCACAGACCTGAGCCTGGCCCATTGAGCAATCTGCAGTCTGGCTCTGGAGCCACCTGCCTTTCCAAAGTCACCGCTCAGTGCCTGCTCCCTGCAGTGGCTGAAGTCGACCTCCCTACTTCGGGTCCTGGCTTCACTCACCATTTCCCCTGTTGGGGAAGCTTCCAGTCTCTTAGGGACCACTCTGAGTGTCACAAGAACTGGAGGAATGTATTTGCTGCCTCATCCAGAGGGCTTTTAAACTGAAGGAGAAAAATAATCAGGACGCAAGAAACAGGAGAATGGTGGGCAAGGCACACCCTCCATGGCAGCACTTGGACCGGGTTATAACTTGCAAGGCTCTTCCCCTTCAGACTGAGCTTCATTTCATTTTTATTTGACCAACGATTAAACCAGAACTTGACATATAGGAGGAACTCAATAAATACTGAATTTGTATTGAGGTGTTTAGTAATTCCTGGGGGGCGGTACAAAGGAAGAAATTGAGAGCACTACTCACAAATAGTAGCAAGTTCTATAAAGAGTGAAGGCTCCCAGTCAGTTCTGAGGTTGTTTCGACTCAGCACTGCTTAATGGTCACTGCAAGTTACTTAAAAAAAACAAAAAAACAACCACAAACCCAACCACAACCTATTTCAACTATTGGTTCCAATAAGAAAATAATTCTGAAATGTAGGGCTCTCATTTTTTTAAAAATATATTTTTACTAGAGGCCTGGTGCCTAAAATTTGTGCACGGGTAGGGTCCCTAGGCCTGGCCTGCAATCAGGGTGGATCTGTGGGGCAATGGGGCGGGGGGTGGGGGACACTGGCACCTGCCTTGGCTGGCCTGGGGTCTGTGGGCAGCTCCTGTGTTGCGCGTTTGCCCCCTGGTGGTCAGTGTGCGTCATAGCGACCTATTGCTCAACCATTTGGTCAATTTGCATATTAGGCTTTTATTATATAGGATTATTATATAGGATTGATTTCAGAGAGGAAGAGAGAGGGAGAGAAACACATCAATGATGAGAGAGAATCAGTGATTGCCTCCTGCACGCCCTGCACGGGGGATCGAGCCTGCAACCCAAGCATGTGAGGAATGGCAGGGTGGCCTCCTGGCTCAGAGGTCAGGTGAGTGGAGCCAGCGGCTGAGCAGTGAGGGCTCTTCGGACACACCACACGCGTTCAAGGACATATCCGTGATATTGATAGAATTATCTGTAGGTCAGTTTGTATTACTTGGAGTATTTGGTGTATAGATGCTTAAAGTTCTCGAGAAAATGTAATTCTGCTTTCCCCACTTCCCCTCTTGTCTGCGCAGGTTCTCAAGTGAGTGCTGCCGAGGGGTGCACGGAGGAACAGGGTTTGAGGGTGGTATCACTGCTCTCCTGGTCCTCAGCCCCCACCGCCCGCATCCAGTATGCGGTTTTCATTTGCTAAGGATGCGACCACGGTTTCTATAGCCCCCGTCATTTCCATTCAAACCTCCACCAAGAAACAAAGCCAGGCCCTGCTCCTAGCTTCCCTACCTGCCCTTCCAGGTATTCCCCACCCCGGCGCCAGCTGGGCACCCAGCCAGCCAGAGACCTCACTTCCGGAGGCCGCCCGGGCAGGTGCGCACCTGAGGAAGGTGGGGCCTGGTCTCCCTGCGCGGCAGGCTCCCGGCCAATCGGCACCTCGGGCTGGGAGGGCGCCCCGCCTCTGGGGTGTGGTCGTGGACGGGACTGCACCTGGCGGCGGCAAGTCACTCAGCGGAGCGGCGGCTGCCTCTGCCAATCGCAACGCGAAGGGGCGTGGCCCCAGCCAATCGGCTTCTGGGGGACGGGCCGCGGCGCGACCTGGGCCAAGCTGGGCGCGCGGCTGGGTCTGTCCCGGGCGCGGCGGCCGCTTTCGCGTCGGGATCCTGATCGTGATGGATTCGAAGGCGAAAGTCGGGAGGAAAGAGTTGCTTCTCTTCGCGTCCGTGGTCCTGTGTAAGTTCGCGAATTTCGGGAAGGGTCGGTGGGTCGGGACCGAGGTGGGAGCGCGCCGCCCTCACGGCCCTGCCCGCAGCCGGGACGGGCCCGAACCTGCCGGCCTCGCCCTCCGCGGCCTTTCCACGCCCGGCGCGCCCTGCCTTCCCCGCCCTCCCTCCCTCCGGGCGGCGCGGTCGGCTCCCCTCCCTGACACTCGCCGGCGGGGAGTAATGGGGGGTCGGGTCCCCTCCCCGTCCTGACCCAGGTGAGGGTCCTGCCTCCACGTGCCCCCGGGAAGGGCCCCCCGCAATCCCGACCCGCAGCCGCGGGCCCCGCTCCCGAAGGGACCCCAGGACTCC
Source organism: Cnephaeus nilssonii (assembly GCF_951640355.1). Lineage (NCBI taxonomy): Eukaryota > Metazoa > Chordata > Mammalia > Chiroptera > Vespertilionidae > Cnephaeus > Cnephaeus nilssonii. Next base: position 43,912,213 of record NC_137092.1, read on the forward strand.
TGGGGCGGCGGCCGGAGAGCCCCTGGCCCCGGGCTCGGGAGGCGGGGCGGCTGCTGGAGGGTCTGCGAGCGGAGCCCGAAGAGGGAATAAAACAAACTCGGATTTTCTCGGAGGACCTGGGTCAGGAGCCCGCACGAGCGGGCGGCGGGCGCTCCGGGCCCCGCGCTTCCTGGGCGCGTGCTTCTCCCGCCCGGCCCGCTCCTCCACCGCAGCTCGGCCCGAGCGGCTGCGGCCGTGACGCCGGGGAGCCCGCCGGCCCCGGGGGACGTGGCCCGCGCCTGGCGGGACGGGGTCCCGGAGGCCGTGTCCGCGGTGGAGGAGCGGGCCCCGCCGCATGGCCGCACCCCGAGAGGGATGGTCAGTGCGCGGCTGCGGTCGGAGCCCCCGCCCCCGTCCGGCCTGGCTTCGCGTCCCCGGTGCCCCGAGGCCGGGCCCCGTCCCCCGTCGGTGAGCACCGGCCTGGCCGCAGGCAGTGGGGGGGCCATCCCGGTCCAGCGCGGGTGCCTGGTTGCAGGTTCGATCGCTGCCCGGTCCGGGCACCGCGGAGGCACCTTCATGGACGGCTCTCGGGCCGCCGCCGGGAAGGCAGGCGCTGCCCCGGAGGACTGAGCCGTGCGCGGGCCGGCCCTCCAGGCTGGGGCGCGGCAGCCGCCGAGGGGTGGCGGTGGGACCCCGGGTTCGTGAGGAGGGAAGCGCTGCTCCGGCGACGAGCTCCGGGCAGGGAAGGGGCCGGGAGGTCCGGCGCGGCTCCTCCCCAGGGAGAAGGGGGACCGGAAGGTCGGCCTGGTCACCCCGCGGAGGCCCACACCCGGGGGGGGGGGCGGGGCCGCCTGAGCCTGCGGGGCGGCAGCTCCCGCCCCCGAGGACCGGCCCTCGGGGCTCCCCTCCCTCGGCTGCCGCCCCGGTGCCTGCCCGGCGGGGGCCCGCGTGGGGGGGTCGTGGCCCCGCTGTTTCTGGTGGACGTGGCTCCTGGCTTTGCGGGTCAGGGCTGTGCCTGACCTCACCTGCAGTCACTCCTGTCGGCTCGGGGGGGGGGGGTCCCCGGGGTCCGGGACACTTTGATGATGACGTTTCTCTTCGGCCTGATCCCGCCGTGTCTGGTTGGGGCTAGAGCTCCGGGATTTTAGCTTTTAAAAGTGTTAGAATAGGTTCACATCGCGGTGCGCTCGGAGGATCACAATGACGGCCAGGTTCGCTGTCCACTCCCACCCTTTCCTGCTCACGGCATGCCTCCCACAGTGCCGGTCCCTCGGGTTTTGTTACAGGTACATGTGTACACATGTGTATTTGCTTCTACTCCCTTTTCTCACAAAAAGAGGCACAGTAGACTCCCATCGCATCCTCCATCCTGTTCCTGGCACTGAATGTGCCGGGATAGGACCCTCCCGGGCGCCATCGGGTTTGAAAGCGCGGTGTGTGCGCTGGGCGAGAAGAGGGGGCTGGTTTCCCCCTTGTCGGCGCCGAGGAGAGACGGCTGCACTCTCCTGCTTCCTGCTCGCAGGCCGGCGGGGACCACCTGCCACGTTCTCTGCGGGAGACTTTGCAGCGTTTTGGGGGGATCGTGGGAGCAGAGTGAGTGGACACATCCTGGGGCTTTCCAGGCCCGAGAACTCCCGAGTTCATCTGCCTGGGACTCCCTGATAAAAGCAGGGTTTCGTCCAAAGTCCGGCGCCTGTCGATTGTGCACTCGGTGGGGGAGGACGGAGGAAGCAGCTGGCTGCCAGGAAGTCTGGTCCCTGCCCCTGGAGCACTGGGCCGGCAGGCCGGCCTTCCCGGGGCCGGGGCGGGGGAGGGGCGGCGCCGAGCTGGCAGAACTGGAAATGCTGCTGAGAATGGGCGGGAGGGGCGGGAGGGAGAGCCCCCTGGCCTGCGTGCCACCCCTTCTGACCCTCAGAGCGCGCTGCCGGCCGGCTGTGGACACCGTCCTGCCTGTTGTTGGGCCCAAAGCTCTCCTCCCGCGCTCGCCTTCCTGCGCTGCCCCACCCCAGCCTCCAGGAATGAGAGGAGCGGTGCTGACCTGGCCTGCCTGGGCGGGAGCCTGTTTTTGAGTTCTAGTTGTACAGCAACGTCAAATTCATTTGTTAATTCAATAAACATCAGTGTTTACAATGTTCTGAGCGGGTGCCAGAGATCAGGGATAAAACAGTGAGTAACACCTGCTATCAAGAGGCTCTGAGGGGCCCTAACCGGTTTGGCTCAGTGGATAGAGCAGCGGCCTGCGGACTGAAGGGTCCCGGGTTCGATTCCGGTCAAGGGCATGTACCTTGGTTGCGGGCACATCCCCAGTAGGAGGTGGGCAGGAGGCAGCTGATCGATGTTTCTAACTCTTCTATCCTTCTCCCTTCCTCTCTGTAAAAAGTCAATAAAATATATTTTTAAAAAAAAAAGAAGAAGAAGAAGCTGAGGGGAGCAGAGGCACTGGGAACCACGAGCCCACCAAGAGGCACCAAGCCAAGCCCTGCGCGGTCCGGCCCAGGGTCCTGGGAGGCTCATGGCTGGAGGGGACGTTTGGATGAATTTGTAGAGAAAACCAGAGGCTGGCTGGCTCCTTTCTGTCCCTCCCCTTCCTTCCTTTCTAAAAAAATGAATTCAAAAAAATCATAACAAGAAGGCTACTTAAGGAAATTTATAATAACGGTGTATAGAGAAGACAAGGCTTTCTTAATAAAGCAGTAAGAAGTCACTTTTCCACTGTGGGTTTGACCTGCTGACCTGCTGTGCAAGGAACGGGTGTTAGGTGCCCGGAGGCCTCCGCCCTCTGGCGCATCCTTCTTGCTTCTCCTCACAGCACCTTCCCTCTGGCAAAGGGGGTGAGGAGCTGGGGTGGAGCATCCCTGGGGGGCTGCTCCCAAGGAGCCGGAGACAAACAGGAGCCAAGCAGAGGGCGCCAGGAGCTGTCCGAGGACAACCCGTTCGGGGCGCACAGAATGGAAGTTACTTTTTTAAGTCTTATTTTTATGATACATGCTCTAGGGAGAAAAATGAGAAAACACGGAGGAATACAGAACATCACGTTAATCCTATTATCTGGAGAGAAACACTTAATGCTGCCATTCCATTCCAGTCTTTCCTCATATATTACTAGTATACATATCAAAATATGCTTTAAGCAAATTCCACTGTGTGGCTATAGCATAATTTACTTGTTCACCCTTGTTGGCATTTAGTTTTCTTTTTCTTTGCTGTACTAAATAACGCGCAGCTGTCCTGTGCATGCATCTTTAAGGGCATCTTTAAGTCTAACTTGGGTTAAGTTTCCTTCCTTGCTGCTTGTAGCTGTGTGATTCGGGGCAACTATGCTCAGCCTCAGTGTTCTCATCTGTAAAGTGGAGGGAAGCAATAGTGCTTGTCTCAAGGTTTCTGTGAGACTCTGTTGAGACAGTGCACACCAGACACAAATCTAAATGTGGGGTTTGGAGACCTCTCTGTCATCACTCCACTGGCCCCGACAGTCACAAGACCTGCCCAGATCCCAGAGGAAGGGGCTTAGGCTCTCCTGCAGCCACAATGTAAGACAAGCACACGGACAAGTGTATACATAGAACCTATTTTGGAAAATACAGTTTGCTAGTTTTCGTATTACTTGGATACAAAGTGATTTTCAGGCATTATATCCGCAGTCTTACAGGTTGGCACAGCTGAATGTCTGGGAACACGCTTGATTGATTTGAGTGTGAATACCAGCATCACCCCCGCCCCTTCTCGGTACCTCACTCACTCCTCTCCCACCTCCTACCCTGTGCTGTCCACCTGCCCGCTTTCCTGTTCTCACCAGGGTCCAGGTGACCTGTGCTCTCTTCGTCTCCTGCCATTTTTCTTTCCTGGAAATTTATCAAGACTCACATGCACACTTCAGATCTTGATGGTGTAGTAATCTATTTCTTACTCATCTGTTACCTCATTTCACCATTAAAGTTTTATTTAATCATTCAGTGTTTCCTGGTGTGACAATATTTCCATATTTCCTGTTATTCTTTGTTCTGAAATATATTTTTTATTGATTTCAGAGAGGAAGGGAGAGGGAGAAATAGAAACATTAGTGGTGAGAGAGAATCATTGATTGGCTGCCTGCTGTACACTAGCTGCAACCTGGGCCTGTGCCCTGACCAGGAATTCAACCATGACCTCCTGGTCTATAGGTCCACGCTCAACACTGAGCCACCCGGCCTGGCATGCTGATCTTTAAATAATGTGATTATTTTCTCTTTGATGGAGTTCATGTGTACAGCACAATGACTCACTGTTTGTTTACATTGTGAACCGATCACCACAGTCAGTCTAGTTAACCATCACCGTGCATAGTTACAGATGTCCCCCCTTGGGTAAAAACTTAAACAAAAAGTTTTTTTAATTCATTGATTCTTTAAAATTGTGGGGTGTTTTTTTTTTTTGAAGTGAGAGAGGGAGAGGGAGGGAAAAAGAAAAAGAAACATCAATGTGTTGCTTCACTTACTTACTTATGTATTCATTTGTTGCTTCTTGTATGTGCCCTGACAGAGGGATGGATGATGCTCTCACCAACTGAGCTACTTGACTAGGGCTCTGTGATGGTAAAAACATTGAAACCTGTAAAGACTTTTTGTAAGATTATTTGAGCCAAACAATTGATTGAGATGATGCTCCGGAGAGTGGTGGATTTTCCTCAATTTTTATACATTGCAATCAAAGGAGGGGACGTAGGTAGGTTACCTGAAATCTATTGGTGATAGACTAGAGAGGTGGGAGAAAGCAAAGTGTAGGGGGGGGGACCCCTGGGATTGGATAAAAAGTAAAATGATGGACACATCCTTAGGTGGGTGCAGGAACAATTAACATAACAATGAAGGAATCTGTGGTCTCTGCCTGGCGGCCAGGCGCATTAGGTTGTGCCCCGAGGGGTCCAGGAAAAGGGAAGTTACAAGTGACCCAGACATTTCAAGGATGTTATCATAGATGCAAAAAGACAGATAGGCTCAGTGAAGGTAAAGGCTGACCTTGTCAGTGAAGATACCGGCCTAGGATGTGACTACCCACCATAACTGCATTTAGTTCAAGTTTAATTTCAGACCATCCTTTGTGGTTACTTTAGGTCTGAGTTTGCAAGACCACCATGCAGGCCTCCCCTGAGCTTGTCAGGTCAGCATGTGGCCCCTTTTGTCCACAGAACTTTTAAGATTTACTTTCTTAGCAACTTTAAGTATTCAATACAGTATTATTAACTATACTCATGCTGTATATTACATCCCCACAAAGTTTTTGCCACCAATCTGTTTTCTGTATCTTTGAAGTTGTATGTGTGTTTTGTTTTTGTTTCACATATAACTGAGATGATAGGGTATTGGTCTTTCTCTCTGTCTGATTTATTTTACTTAGCATAATGCCCTTAAGTCCATCCATGTTATCATAAAGGGCAAGATTTCATTCTTTTTTTCCCCCTCAGAAATTTTATTTCATAATGAACTATTCATAAACAAATTATAAGTAACTATCTGTAGATGTATAAATATATAGATATGTTTCCTTTTATTGGATGATAGCATTTTATCCTACGAATATCGCTCATTCTATTTTTCCATTCCTCTACTGATGAAGTTGAAGATTTTATTCTTTTATGGCTGAATAATATTCACTGTCTGTTGATGGATATTAACGTGGCTATTGTAAATGCTGCAATGGGCATGGGGCTGTAACATTTTGAGTTAGTGTTTTTATTTTTTTCGGGCAAATACTCAGGTGAAATTGCTGGCTCATATGGTAGTCACCTTTTTAATTTCCCCCCAGGAATCTCCGTACTGCTTTCCATAGCTGCTGCGCCAGTCTGCACTCCCCACAGCGCAGGCCTCCCTTTCTCCCCCTTCTGGGCAACACTGGTTATTTCTTGTCTTTTGATAATAGCTACTCTAGCAGGTGGGAGGTGTTCTATCATGGTGGCCATTTGTATGTCTTTGGGAAAATGTCTATCCAGAACTTCGACCCACATTTTAGCGCGCACGCGTGTGGTGTGTGTGTGTGTGTGTTTGCTATTAAGTAGTATGCATTTTTTTAAACGTATTTTGGACATTAACTCTGTATCAGATATATGATTTGCAAACATTTTCTCCCATTCAATAAGCTGCCTTTTCATTTTGTTGATAGTGTCCTTCTCTGGGCAGAATGTTGATTCTTTCATTGTGCAGAAATATCATCATGCTGACTTGAGAATCAATGGGGATTCGAATGACATGCCCATTACTGGTGCCCAGCTTATGAACCTGGCCAATCAATGGGTCCGGGCTGCCTGTCACCACGTGAGCCAGTTGAGCAGAGGCAGGGTTGAATCATATGAGCGTGTATTCCCGTCCTGCCGGCAGCATGGAGAGCAGCAGGTCGTCCACAAACATCTGCTCGGCGCCCCATGAGCCAGCTGCTGCTATTGGGTAGAAGGACAGAGGTTACTGGGGGGCTCGGGGGTACAGGCAGGGGAAGGAGGCAAAAGGAATAAAAATGAGTACAATGGTTGCAGTTGCAGGCCCTGCGGGCTGGGCGAGGTCCCTTGTTGGGGCCATAGGTTAATCTTTCCTGACAACAGGCAGTTCTGGAAGGATCCTGGGCCCCTCTCTCAGGGGGGACCTGCTCAGCCAGGTTACAATGTGCTTTACTTACTCAGAACAAAACAATCCAGTTTAACAGAATGACCAGTATTTCTTATAACGGTAGCTAGTTCCCAACATTTTATTTTTGTCCCTGAACTCCGACCTCTGATGATTCTGCTCGGCCGGGATAGCAAGCCCCACAGCACGGCGGCCCTCGGCCTGCCCTCCGGCGGGAGCCGGTCCCGGGGCTGGAGCCGCCCGGCCCCTCCGCCTCGTCCTAGAGCGCCCCGCCCGCCGGGGTGAGCGGGCGTCTTGAGGGCCCTGTTTTCAATGGGCCCCATTTCCAGGCCCCGGCGTGGAGCGTTCCCCTGGAACTTTGAAGGCGTCTCCCCTGCAGCAGGCCCCGCCGAGGGGCCTTTGAAGACCGTGGGGTGTTTTAAGTGGAGGCACCTCCTCCCCACTTTCTGCTGCTAATTGAGAGTTTGCGTTACAAAACCTCCTGGAGCGCCCCCACATTCTGATCTCCCCACACCCCTCCCCGGGGCCGGCGCCCTTGGCGGTGCAGGGGCAGAGCGGGAAGTAAGCTTCCAGACTGGAGCGGCTTTGAGAACACTTAATTGTTAAGTTGATGAAGCTACGTTTTAAAAAAGATAAATGGACACTCATTTCCCCCCTTGAGAACTGAACATTTGGAAAAACACACACCTTTGTTAGTATTAATTTTTTTAAAGATTGGGTTTTAAATTTAGGTTTTTTCCCCTTCTGTTAATGTAAGAAACATTCAAACCGGTAAAGAAATTTTGTGAGTTTATTTGAGCCAAACTGTCAACAATTTCCAGAAGCAGAATCTCAATGTGTTGAAATAATGCTCCTTTTCTAGAGAATGGCAATTTTCACCGTTTTTATAAATTATCATCAAAGGAGGAACCGCTAGTGGGTGACTTGAACGCCATTGGTAGTAGGTTAGGGAGGTGGGAGAAAGCAAAGCGGGGGTGCGGGGGTTGAGAGAACCTCTGGGATTGGAGGAAATGAAGCGATAAGACATACTAATTTTGCATAGGTGGGTATAGAATAGTTAACAGTCAACAATTAACATGATAACAATAACAATGAGGGAATTTGTGGTCTCCCAGGCACATTGGTTTTCCAGAGGGGTCTGGAAAAAAGAGAAGTTACAAGTTACCCTGACATTCCAACGTCATGTTGTCATGTTGTCGTAGATGCAAAAAGAAAATAGGCTCAGTTAAGATCAAAGTTGATCTTTTTCTGGGAAGCTTAGGACATGATTACCCACCATACACTGCCTTTTTTAAAAAAAAATATATATTTTTTTATTCTTTTCAGAGAGGAAGGGAGAAGGAGAGAGAGAGATAGAAACATCCATGATGAGAGAGAATCATTGATTGGCTGACTCCTGCACTTCCCCTGCTGGAGATCGAGCCCACAACCCCGGCATGTGCCCTGACCAGGTATCGAACCCGGGACCCTTCACTCGCAGGCTGACGCTCTATCCACTGAGCCACACTGCTAGGGCCGTAGACTTCTTTTTAATTCTAACAGTTTTAATTTCAGACCATCGCCGCACAGGCCTTCCCTGAGCTGGGCAGGTGAGATGTGGCCCCTTTCACCACACTTGGTTGGGACACAGCCTATCTGCCAGTTGGAAAATGGGCTTCTCTTTTAGATAAGCCTCAATGAGTGAATGCCTGCTGGGAGTAAGTTACAGCTCTTTGTTGTTCATTCATTGCAGATTTGAGCAGATTTTGCCTGGAGCAGTACTCAGCATCACTCCAGGGGTTTACTCGATAGGAGATGCTCTGACTCCGAGGGTTACCGCCGATAGGAGGTGCTCTGACTCAGGGTTACTGCCGATAGGAGGTGCTCTGACTCAGGGTTACCGCCGACAGGAGGTGCTCTGACTCAGGGTTACCGCCGACAGGAGGTGCTCTGACTCAGGGTTACCGCCGACAGGGGGTGCTCTGACTCCGAGGGTTACCGCCGACAGGGGGTGCTCTGACTCAGGGTTACCGCCGACAGGAGGTGCTCTGACTCTGGGTTACCGCCGACAGGGGGTGCTCTGACTCAGGGTTACCGCCGACAGGAGGTGCTCTGACTCCGAGGGTTACTGCCGATAGGAGGTGCTCTGACTCAGGGTTACCGCCGACAGGAGGTGCTCTGACTCTGGGTTACCGCCGACAGGAGGTGCTCTGACTCAGGGTTACCGCCGACAGGAGGTGCTCTGACTCAGGGTTACTGCCGACAGGGGGTGCTCTGACTCAGGGTTACTGCCGACAGGAGGTGCTCTGACTCAGGGTTACTGCCGACAGGGGGTGCTCTGACTCAGGGTTACTGCCGACAGGGGGTGCTCTGACTCAGGGTTACCGCCGACAGGGGGTGCTCTGACTGCCGACAGGGGGTGCTCTGACTCAGGGTTACCGCCGACAGGGGGTGCTCTGACTGCCGACAGGGGGTGCTCTGACTCAGGGTTACCGCCGACAGGGGGTGCTCTGACTCAGGGTTACCGCCGACAGGGGGTGCTCTGACTCCGAGGGTTACCGCCGACAGGAGGTGCTCTGACTCTGGGTTACCGCCGACAGGGGGTGCTCTGACTCAGGGTTACCGCCGACAGGAGGTGCTCTGACTCCGAGGGTTACTGCCGATAGGAGGTGCTCTGACTCAGGGTTACCGCCGACAGGAGGTGCTCTGACTCAGGGTTACTGCCGACAGGAGGTGCTCTGACTCAGGGTTACCGCCGACAGGAGGTGCTCTGACTCAGGGTTACTGCCGACAGGGGGTGCTCTGACTCAGGGTTACTGCCGACAGGAGGTGCTCTGACTCAGGGTTACTGCCGACAGGGGGTGCTCTGACTGCCGACAGGGGGTGCTCTGACTCAGGGTTACCGCCGACAGGGGGTGCTCTGACTGCCGACAGGGGGTGCTCTGACTCAGGGTTACCGCCGACAGGAGGTGCTCTGACTCTGGGTTACCACCGACAGGGGGTGCTCTGACTCAGGGTTACCGCCGACAGGAGGTGCTCTGACTCAGGGTTACCGCCGACAGGAGGTGCTCTGACTCAGGGTTACCGCCGACAGGAGGTGCTCTGACTCAGGGTTACTGCCGACAGGGGGTGCTCTGACTCAGGGTTACTGCCGACAGGAGGTGCTCTGACTCAGGGTTACTGCCGACAGGGGGTGCTCTGACTCAGGGTTACTGCCGACAGGGGGTGCTCTGACTCAGGGTTACTGCCGACAGGGGGTGCTCTGACTGCCGACAGGGGGTGCTCTGACTCAGGGTTACCGCCGACAGGGGGTGCTCTGACTGCCGACAGGGGGTGCTCTGACTCAGGGTTACCGCCGACAGGAGGTGCTCTGACTCTGGGTTACCACCGACAGGGGGTGCTCTGACTCAGGGTTACCGCCGACAGGAGGTGCTCTGACTCTGGGTTACCGCCGACAGGGGGTGCTCTGACTCAGGGTTACTGCCGACAGGAGGTGCTCTGACTCAGGGTTACTGCCGACAGGAGGTGCTCTGACTCCGAGGGTTACTGCCGACAGGGGGTGCTCTGACTCAGGGTTACTGCCGACAGGAGGTGCTCTGACTCCGAGGGTTACTGCCGACAGGAGGTGCTCTGACTCAGGGTTACCGCCGACAGGGGGTGCTCTGACTCAGGGTTACTGCCGACAGGAGGTGCTCTGACTCAGGGTTACTGCCGACAGGGGGTGCTCTGACTCAGGGTTACTGCCGACAGGAGGTGCTCTGACTCGGGACCTGCGGTGACAGTGCTTTGCTCGGGGCGTGGGAGCCTCGCCTCTGCGGGAGGCCTTTCTGGAAGGCAGGCGGATGAAGAAAGAGGGGAGGGGGCTCATGTGGCCGGAACAGTGTGTTGTGAAAAAGCAGCCGCACTTCTGGGAGCTGTATTCAGGTTTTAGTTGCTGGAGGGCCAATTGCAAGAGCAGAGGGTGATGGCAGCGCCTCACCAGGCCAGGGCGTGGAGAATCCGGTGCTCCGGGCCTCTTTAAGGACCGCAGCTGTGCCACCCACAGACGTGCCGCTGTGGGAGAAACAGTCCTTGTGGTGGGTGCTCACAGCAGTGCCTGGCAGGTAGTGAGCGCTCCCTGAGTGCCCGCTCCTCCTCAGCAGGGGGATGGAGGGTGGTCTGAGTGGGATGAGGTTAACAAGGCAGAGAAGCTGATTGGAGAGTAATTGCAGTTCTCCAGGTGACGTTGGCACTCAAACGCGGCAGTGGAATTAGCGGAGGGGCAGCTTGAGGGGATTGGGGAGGTGACGTCGTAAAGCTGGGTGCTGGACTAGAGGGAAGGGCAGATGGTGGTAGCCAGAAGGTGACCGAGTAAGCAGTGGTCCCGCCAACCTGGAGAGGGCAGGGAGGCAGGGGCGATGGCAGGAGTGGTGGGAAGTCCGTGGACGTGTCAGGTGAGGTGGTGGCTAGAGGTGGCTGGTGTGGTGTAAATGGATTTTGGGCTGCACTGAGATTTCCTGGGGAATATGGAGAAGAGAAAAGGCCAGGACCCGTGGTCGGCAAACCGCGGCTCGCGAGCCACATGCTCTTCCACAAAACAGCACGGCCTGGGCGAGTCTATTTTGAAGAAGTGGCGTTAGAAGAAGTTTAAGTTTAAAAAATTTGGCTCTCAAAAGAAATTTCAATCGTTGGACTGTTGATACTTGGCTCTGTTGACTAGTGAGTGTGTCGACCACTGGCCAGGATGCTGCTGGGGATCACACATTAAGAGATGGACAGAGGAGGTGAAGCTAAGACCGGACTCTGAGGCCACACATAGAAACCAAGGGGCTGGAGGGACCTCTGAGGAGGGTGATGGGCAGGGCAAATGTCTTGCAAAGGACACAGAAGGTAACCAGAGAATGCTGCATGCTCCTGATTCTATGACAATTATAATGTTTTGGAAATTGGGTGTGATGTATAGCCTACATATCCTCCTATATAATAAAGAGGGAATATGCAAATTGATCATCACTCTGCCACAAAGATGGCGGCACCCACAGCAGAGATGGGGTTTCTGTAACACAAGATGGCTGCCCCCACAGCGGAGGCTGAGTTCCTGTAATGAGCCTTAATGAGCAATCAGCAGGGACCTGAGGCTGTGTGACCCCCCACCCCTACCTGTGGGGCTTGACAGGGAACCTCAGGCCAAGCCCCCTCCCCCCCCCCCCACCCCGGGGCTGGACCAGAGGACCTCCGGCTGCTCCCCCATCCCAGCGCCAGGCCAGGGGACCACATCTGCACCCCTCACCCTGGTGCCAGCCCTGGGGGACCTTAAGCCATGCCCCCCCCCCCCCCCCGGCCCTGGCACCGAGCCAGGGGACCTGAGGCCGCACCCCCACTCCCTGCCCAGTGGGGCTTGACGGGGGACCTCAAGGTGTGCCCCCTGCCCCAGTGCTGGGCTGGGACCTCAAGGCTGTGTCCCCCATCCAGTGGGACTTGACTGGGGGACCTTAAGGTGTGTCCCCCGTCCCGGGCTGGGGGACCTCAGGCCATGCTCCCCACCTCGGTGCTGGGCCAGGGAACCTGAGGCTGAGGCCACCGTCCCCCCCCCCCCCCCCCCCCCCCCCTGCCCAGCGGGACTTGATAAGGGTGGGATGGCCGGGTCTGGATCTAGCCCAATGTGCGGGGGTGAGAGCCGGGTCTGGGTCTCCTGCAATTTTGAGGTGCACGTGGGTGGGTGGGGACTTGACTCTGGGTCCCATGGTGCACCCCAGACTCTGACAGGAGGAAGGTTTTCATATACATTTTACTAATTTTCTTTCATCTCTGCCACTTCTATTATAGAGAAAGGGCAAATAGCAATATTAAAATATATCTAATTAATCCCCTTTTAATGTGCACGAATTTTGTGCATTGGGGCACTAGTGTTTAATATAATTTCCCCTCAAGAAGCTCTTACTAAATTGATGTTATACCTTATAATCAGGGCATCTTAGAATTGCGAAATATGATGACTGGTGACCTTAGTAAAAGCAATTTTAATTCCAAGGTCAGAGCCAAAGCCATACTGCAGTAGGTGGGTGGTGACTAGGTGTGTTGGCTGGAAACTGGATGGACAACTTCCTTAACGGAGGGAAGAGGATTCAGCTGGAGAGGAACAAGATTAAGTGGAGGTTTTCTGTGCAGGAAAGGGCCACAGGTCTATTGATTGATGCCTTTGACTTTGTGGCTTTTCTTGTTGTGAAATTAGAGTGAATTAAACATTACAATGCAAAGGATGAAGTTCCCTTCAGTCTTGGTGCATGATGGACATTAGTAGACATTGGTGTATGTATCACAGTATGCCAAGTACAGGTTCAAGGTCAAGGGCAAAGGGTTTTGCGATGAGGCGAGGGCAACAGAACTGATGAGGAGGTGGCTGCTGGCTGGCTTCACTCTGCTGGCTGCCCCTGCAATTACAGTGATAAAGGAGAGGGTTTGGTGGGCTGGAGTACTTATACTCCAGGCAGTATTTACATTTATGTCTAACTGAAGAACATATTGAAGTCAGAAAAAGAAGCATGTGCAGAGGAGCTATGTGCCGAAGAAGCCATTAACTTAAAAAAACATCCAAACCTGTGAAGAATGTGAGTTTATTTGAGCCCAACTGTCAACAATTGTCGGGAAGCAGAATTTCAATGTTGCAGAGAATGGCTGTTTTCCACCTTGTTTTGTACATCACAATCAAAGGAGGAGAGGTAAGTGGGTTACATGAACTCCATTGGTGATGAATTAGGGAGGCGGGAGAAAGCAAAGGGGGGGAACCTCGGATTGGATAAAAAGTAAAGTGATAGACACAAACTTCTTTACTTAGGTGGGTGCAGGATAGATAATAGTCAACGATTAACTCAGTAACAATGACGAGATTTGTGGTCTCTGCAGAGTGGTGCCTGTGCTTTGAGGGTTCTGGGAAAAGGAAAATTACTTTCACATTCCAACGACATGTTATCATAGATGCAAAAAGGCAACAGGCTCAGTGAAGGTAAAGGTTGACCTTGTCAGGGAAGATACTGGCCTAGGACGTGACTACCCACCGTAACTGCTTCTAGTTGAAGTTTTAATTTCAGACCATCCTTTGTGGTGACTTTAGGTCTCTGAGTTTGCAAGACTGCCATGCAGGCCTTCCCTGAGTTGGTCAGGCTAGCATGTAGCTCTTTTCACCCACACATCCACCTTTTGGCCATAAATCAATCCAAAGGATGCACTGATGACCAACCTTCTGGTTGGATCATGGGGTCCCACGGTGCTAGGCAGGCTCATTCCTGGGAAGTCTCAGTGGCGGCATTTGTCTTGCTGAACAGGGTGGACCACTGGGGATGGGGCAAGACCATAACTTTAGATGGCACTTAAGGTTGAATTATTATTATTCAAAATAAAAGGCAAGTAAACGAGAGGCAGTCAGATCCTATACGTTCTTGTTAAAAAGTATCTTGGATCATTTCTAATATTTGAGCCACCATGAACCAAGTCTTTTTGCTGCTCGTCTTAAGTTTTGTTTTTCTGCATCTAGTGTAACATTTACATACCAGGAACAAAAGCAATAATATTAAACCAATAACACTGATTAGGAACAGAAAATGTCTAATATTAGACAAGGAAGGCTCTGAGGGGAACAAGTATCTGCTATTATCCAGAAGTTCTCATTTTCCTTCTGGGCAGTTAGTTTCATCCATTCCTATAGTTAAGCAATATTCATCTAGAATACTCATCTAGATTAGATCCATATATAATGGTACCACGGGAAGTATGGGGAGGTGTTCTTGGGGGGGTTTGTCCAAGATGGTCCTCTGTAATAGATACAGCCTGAAAAATGTACCAAAGCTTACATTGATAGTAGAAGACCACCAGTGTGTGGCCAACAGAACATTAACTTCATTATCATAGCTGATAACCAGAATATCATTGTCTATCAGGTAGGAAAGATTAACAGATACCCAAGTTAACTTTTTCATGTCTAATAGGAAAAGGTTTCTAGAAAGACAGATATTGTTTCCACCAGGAATCCATAAGGAGGATAATCTATATAATAAAAACCAAGTAGTCATAGCCTTATTGCTATGACGCCCACTGCGACCAGCGAGGCCGGCCCCTCCCCTGGCCTCACCCCAGATCAGCCTCTCCCACCCTGATTTAGGGTGGGTGGCTAGCCAACCCCCACGCTACTCCCCCGTGGCCCCTCGCCCAGGCCAACCCACAACCCTGGCATGTGCCCTTGACTGGAATCGAACCCGGGACCCTTCAGTCTGCAGGCTAACGCTCTACCCACTGAGCCACACCAGCTAGGGCCAAAAATGTTATTTTACTTTGAAGACAGTAATAACTGAAAATAACAGGTTTCTTTCAGGCCACATCCTAAAAAGGTAGCTGCTTTTTTGTCTTAGGCCTATATACAAAGATCTTAAAAGACCCCTGACCCTGCCTTCTGAAGATTTTAGGTTAACACGTTTATCTTAAAAACTGTGAGGTGCTTCATTTTTAAAAAAACCGGCCACACCCCCTTCCTCAACCATATTGTCACATCATCCAAGTTATTCTTTATAAACAGCCTTGCTGTGCTACACACGTGCAAAAAGTACACAAAGTGGGTAAACTGCTTTACCTTAGAAGCATATATTTAGTAATCACTTAGTCACATTATTTTATTTTTGTGAAATGAGAACTGATCGACCAAACCTTTCCAGCAGACTCACCAGACGATAAATATCGCCATATGTTTGATTCACAGCACGTTTGGGCATAAACACTTCCATTACAGCTTTGTGTTTCGCACCAAAACCTTTTCTCCTGTGCGTGTTTTCGCTAAGATCCCTGGCTCTGGGTTACATTTTGAAAACTGCCCATTACAGATAAAGCACCTTTCCAGGTACGTGCACCTCTGAGAAACAGCTGTATCTGTGCACACCAAGGTGTGGGCACACGTTTTCAGACACACATGTCCATAGGGTGCCTGCACTGCGCTCCCAGCACATGCCCACCGCATGCGTGCGGCCGTGCACCCAGGTCCCGGCACAAACAGGCTGCCCCCGAACACGCGGGAGCCCCGCGGCCTCCCCAGCAAAGTTATCGGCGCAGCTACACTGGCTGCGGCGCGACCCTCTCCACCCCCACGGGCCTGGGGCCGCATGGTCCACACCCACCCAGCGGGAGTGGCTCTGCCTGGGGCTCCACTCCACTGGGGTGGGGGCGGGACAGCCAGTGCCGGGAGGCGCCAGAGGGTCTTTCTTTATTTTTAAAAGACTGAGCCACGCATGCCGGGCCCCCAGAGCCGCCCTGGCCTGGGTGAGAGGCCGCCAGTGGTTTGCTGGGCCAGCCTGGGCGAGGGGCCGCGGGGGAGTACCGTGGGGGTTGGCTAGCCACCCACCCTCAATTAGGGTGGGAGAGGCTGATCTGGGGTGGGGCTGGCGGAGGGGCTGGGTTCACTGGCCGCAGTAGGCGTCATAGCAACTGCTCTTTGGTCGTTATGGCATTACGACCACTGGGTTTTTATTATATAGACTAGAGGCCCGGTGCACAAAATTCGTGCATGGGGGCGGGGTGTCCCTCAGCCTAGGCTGCACCCTCTCCAATCTGGGACCCCTTGAGGGATGTCCGACTGCCCGTTTAGGCCCGATCCCAGTAGGATTGGGCATAAACAGGCAGTCGGACATCCCTCTCACAATCCAGGACTGCTGGCTCCCAACTGCTCGCCTGCCTTCCTAATTTCCCCTAACTGCTTCTGCCTGCCAGCCTGATCACCCCCTAACCACTCCCCTGCCAGCCTGATTGATGCCTAACTGTTCCCCTGCCAGTCTGTTTGCCCCTAACTGATCTCCCCTGCAGGCCTGGTCACCCCTACCTCCCCTGCAGGCCTGGTCCCCCCCAACTGCCCTCCTTTGCCGGCTTGGTCACCCCTAACTGCCCTCCCCGTAGGCTTGATCGCCCCCAACTGCCTTCCCTTGCAGACCTGGTCCCTCCCAACTGCCCTCCCCTGCTGGCCATCTTGTGGTGGCCATCTTGTGTCCACATGGGGGCAGCCATCTTTGACCACATGGGGGCAGCCATCTTATGTGTTGGAGTGATGGTCAATCTGCATATTACTATTTTATTAGATAGGATAGAGGCCTGGTGCACGGGTGGTGGCCGGCTGGTTTGCCCTGAAGGGTGTCCCGGATCGGGGTGGGGGTTCCTTTGGGGCGTGGGGCGGCCTGTGCGAGGGGCCTGTGGTGGTTTGCAGGCTGGCCATGCCCCATGGCGACTCAAGCGGAGGCCCTGATATCTGGAGTTTATTTATCTTTTACAATTGAAACTTTGTAGCCTGGAGCGGAGGCCTGGGCCGGCCAGGGTGTGCGGAAAGCTTGGCTTCCTCCATTGCCGGGGAAACCCAAGCCTCCCTTCTGTTCTCTGTGGCTGTAGCCATCTTGGTTGGGTTTATTTGCATATTTTATCCTGATTGGCTTGTGGGTGTAGCAGAGTGACTGTTAATTTGCATATTGCTCTTTTATTAGATAGGATGTTCACAGTAGGATGGTGTCTATAGATTAAATTAGACTAGGGTTTAATAAAAATTGTGAAAGTTAAAAAAAAGGAGTTCCTGGTATTTGCATCTCAAAGGTCCTGGGACATTGGTTTTTGAAAGCCAATCTATATAATAAAAGGCTAATATGCAAATTGTCCCCTCGTCTGGGAGTTCTACCAGAGTTCCCCCAGCTGGCCAGGTGGCCTAATCAGTCCTGATCAGGGCAGGCCGGCTGGCTGGACCCACCCATGCACAAATTCGTGCACCAGGCTTCTAGTTCTCTAGAAGCATTTTGAGCTGAGCAGGGGAGGTTTGGGGGAATGTAAAGGTTCAGTGGGCTTTGATATTCTGAGCCACACACCTCTGACCCTGTCAAGACTGCAATGTAAAAGAAGGACAGTATTTTTTAATTCCTCAAGGATTGGCAGATGTTGGCAAAGGACTAACAAATTCACCCATTTTGAAATGTTTCTTTCCATTTTCCTCTTGGGAGGTTTCTCTGCGGCTCTGTAGCCATTACAGAGATCTAGTTTACAGGGAGCATATAGCTGAGGGCCTTTTCTGACTCATAAGGGCTTTCTTGTATGGAAAAGACACATTGATCTCAGAAGGCCTCATTCTCCATTCACTTCCCTGGGAATGGGAAAGCAGGGTCAGCTGCAGGGTAGCATTCCACTTACTGGTGCCAGTAACTGGCCAGACCTCTCCATTATCACTTTATAGTGGGGCCAGGCTATGTTGCAAAAGATTAGCCTTTTTTCTTGAGGGACCTCGAGTCAAATTTCTCCCAGATGAAGAGTTTGTACCCCAATAGGAAAGGGGACTCCGAAGGCCCTGTGGCCAGGTTCCCGTCCACAGAGGCATGTGCAGCAAGCCGAGGGTTAGGCATCTCTGCACGTCTCTGGGCTGTTTGGGCCATTCTGAGGGGCGGGTCCCCTGTTAAGCCTTCTCTCAGGCTCTCATGGAAGTTAATCATGAAGAAAGGTGGTTAGCAAACGTCAGTCAGTCTCAAGGTTAGTTTCCTCTTGGGAGGTTCTTTTAAAATCATCGTTTTCCCTTTTGGTTCAGCATCTGGTTCATTTAGTTCTAAATACTTATTGCCCTTCTGCGAAAAGCATACGGACATCACTCATTAAAAAACAAAACACAAAAACTCGCCCTATCTGATCAATTGGGACCGATCTGACCAGTAAAATATATGTTGTCCCTTAACGTGCCCTAGTTGAAAGGGGACCGGTTCTGATTTTAAAACAGCCGTGGGTTGCTTAGGTACCACTACCACTTGTACAGAAGCCTTACTCCGAGGCAGAGGGGAACTTACGTGGGCAGGTTAATAACAGATAAAGTAGCCCCAGTATCTACAAGGCCCTTAGTGACTTCCCCTTTTATGGTAATTTCAATTTCTCCTAAAGAGTTAGTAAGGAGAAGGGGGAATACCCCCTCATCGTCCTGGAGCAGCCCAATGCTCGCTTCTGTTTTCTCTCAGTAAATCGCCTTCAGGCTTTCTTTTCAGACAATCTTTCTTATGGTGACCTGGCTTCTTACCGCAAAGCCTCCTCTGCAGTTTCCCAGCAGACCGGACTGAGTGACTGTGGCCTTCCCTCGGAAACCAGTGGTGTGTTGATTGGAACGGGTCAGAAGAGCCAGGATCACCTGTTCTGACAGTTACGTTTTTGTGAATCCTTCAGGGTCCGGGTAAAGTCGGGAACAATTCTGGTTCCTCTCTAGCCGAGACCAGCTTTTTCCAAAGGGAGCTGTTGGAATCCCTCTTCTCATTTTCCCTCAAGTGAGTGGTAGTAGAGGAGGTGGAAGGGGAAGGAAGAAGGGAGGGGAAAGGGCGAGTGTGGACAGGGAAGCTCAGAAAGGGAGGGGGGATGGGGTAGGCATTTATTAGCTTCAGAATACTAGTTCTGAGACAGTCTCTAGCATTTCTTATTACTTTCCTTTTTTAAAAAAATATATTTTATTGATTTTTTACAGAGAGGAAGGGAGAGGGATAGAGAGTCAGAAACATCGATGAGAGAAACATCTATCAGCTGCCTCCTGCACACCTCCCACTGGGGATGTGCCCGCAACCAAGGTACATGGCCTTGACCGGAATCGAACCTGGGACCTTTCAGTCCGCAGGCCGACGCTCTATCCACTGAGCCAAACCGGTTAGGGCTCCTTTTTTTTTTAAAAAGAATATTTTTTTCTATGCTTTTCCTTAGAAACTTCTAACTTCCAAATCAAGATATGCTTCCCGTATAGTCATTCAGTTCAGTGTTAGAGCCGGCATTTTTCTAATTTCCGCAGGCAGAATGTTAATGTAGGTGCCCAAGGACAACTGCATTGGGGCCATTTGTAAGTTGACGTTTTCTGGTTAAATCTTCCCATTTCTGTAAAGCACCTGCAAGTAAAGGCTTTCTGTCAGGAGGATTAAGAGGCTGGGGTCTGGGAGCTTCTGGCCTCGGAGACACAATGTCCCATGTTAACTTTTTATTTTATTTTTGGATATCTGCAAATTTCCTAGGGTTGTAATGTAGTGGGTCCAAGTGAGCTGCTATGGATTGAGCTTCACGAGGCTCTCACCCCTCGAGTCCCATTCACCCTCTTACGTGCCTCAGTTTCTCTCCCGGCTGTCTAACACAACCAGAAGGGCTGGGGCCCTGGCAGACCACGCCTTATGGGGCCTCTGGATGAGCCAGTTAGTTAATTACGGTTGAGTTGGGACTTCCCTATGGGGCTCCTGCACATTGTGGGAAGGACCTCTGACCCCTCCACAGAGATTCTTAGTCACCTAAGGACACACGAGAACCGGGCTGCAGAGAGCATGTGCCCTTTATCTTCGGAGCTGAAGGAGTTCAGCTCTCATTTATATAGTGAGGGCTTTTTGCTCAGACTCTCAGAAAGCAATTCCGATCGAAAAGCCAAAATCAAAACCAGCCACCCATTTTCCCCTCCAGTCTTGCCTTAGCCTGGGTTCTTACCCTTAACCTTAGTTCCACCTTGAGGATTTTAAAATACAGCTCAAATAAAGTCAGACCCTCTACCAAAAAAGCAAGGGAAGGTCCCAGATCCAAGAGACAACCCACCCAAGTTCACCCAATGGGCGGGGAACTGGCGGGCTCTATGGGCCCCTTGCTGGATCCTACACTGGGTCCAGGTCCGCAGGATGGTCCTGGGTGAGCTTCTTTGGAATCCTGCCGCACTACTCCAAGTAATGTTCATGTAAAAACATTCAAACCTGTGAAGCATTTTTGTGTTTATTTGAGCCAAACTGTTGACAATTGCCAGGAAGCAGAATCTCAATATCCTATACTAGAGGCCCGGTGCACGAAATTCGTGCACGGAGAGGGGTTGTCCCTCAGCCCAGCCTGTACCCTCTGCAATCTGGGACCCCTCAAGGGATGTCCGACTTCCCGTTTAGGCCCGATCCCCGGGATCGGGCTTAAACGGGAAGTCGGACATCCCTCTCACAATCCAGGACTGCTGGCTCCCAACTGCTTGCCTGCCTGCCTTCCTGATTGCCCCTAACCGCTTCTGCCTGCCAGCCTGATCACCCCCTAACCACTCTGCTGCCAACCTGTTTGCCCCCAACTTCCCTCCTCTGCCGGCCTGGTTACCCCTAACTGCCCTCTCCTGCAGGGTTGATCACCTCCAACTGCCCTCCCTTGCAGGCCTGGTCCTTCTCAACTGCCCTCCCTTGCAGGCCGGGTGCCTTCCAACTGCCCTCTCCTGCTGGCCATCTTGTGGTTGCCATCTTGTGTCCACATGGGGGCAGGATCTTTGACCACATGGGGGCAGCTATATTGTGTGTTGCAGTGATGATCAATCTGCATAGTACTCTTTTATTAGATAGGATAATAAAAGAGAAACATGCAAATAGACCTTACCTCTGCTATGCCCATAAGCCACGCCCACCAGCCAATCAGGAGCAAGTATGCAAATTAACCCCCCAAAGATGGTGGTTAATTTGCATACGCAGGCACCAAGCGGCCTGGGTCCCAGGAACATACTTGGGACTCAGGCCGCTCCTAGCCTGTAGGCCTGCACTTAGGCCCTGAGCGGCAGGGGTCCCAGAACACCCTCGGCCATTCCGGGACTATGGGTGCAGCAGCCAAGCTACTGGGGGTGGGGCAGGAACATCCTCGCATCGCCCCACCCCCAGCCACTTGAGCGTGCTCTGGCGCCAAGTGGCGGTTCGGGTCCACACCCCCAGCCGGGTGCTCACAATGGGGCTGGCTGCTGGCCTCCAGGGCATTCAGAGACAGGGATGTTCCTGCTCCGCCCCCAGCTGCTTGCATGTGCTCCGGTGCTAAGCGGCAGTTCGGGTCCATGCCCCCAGCCTGGCACCCATGACAGGGAGTTGGCTGCTGGCCTCTGGAGCATGCGGAGACCCTGGTGGCCACTACCGTGTACGACCCAGGGGTCCCTGCATACCCCCCAGCCCGGTGCCCATGACGGGGCTGGCTACTGGCCTCTGGGGCATTCGGAGACGGGGATGTTCCAACCCCGCCCCCAGCCGCTTGCATGTGCTCAGGTGCCAAGCGGTGGTTCGGGTCCATACCCCCAGCCCAGCGCCCATGATGGGGGGGCCTGGCTGCTGGCCTCTGGGGTATGCAGAGACCCTGGTGGCTGCTGTTGCATGCAGCCCGGGGATCCCAGCACCCATGACGGGGCTGGCTGCCAGTCTCTGGGGTGTGCGGAGACCCCAGTGGCCACCACCGGGTGGCAGGGACACCCCTTTAGCCCAGTGGATACAACGCAGGGACTGCATGAGCTGCAGAGGAAACACCATTTAAAAAAATATATATATATTATATTGATTTTTTTTTTACAGAGAAGAGGGGAGAGGGATAGACAGTTGGAAACATCAATGAGAGAGAAACATCGATTAGCGGCCTCCTGCACACTCCCCACTGGGGATGTGCCTCCAACCAAGGTACATGCCCTTAACAGGAATCAAACCTGGGACCCTTCAGTCTGCAGGCCCACGGTCTATCCACTGAGCCAAACCAGTTCCAGTGTAAACACCTTTTCTGACAGCTCATTGGCTAAGCTCCTGTATGCCGCCACTTGCAGTGTTCTTGGTAACTTGGGTTATAAGAATCCGAGAAGGCGATCTAGGGTTTTTCCACCACACTCCTGGAGGAACAAAACGAAGGTCTGCAGCTGGAGGGGCTAAGAAATGTCATATCCTGCCCTAGCCGGTTTGGCTCAGTGGATATAGCCTTGGCCTGCTGACCACAGGGTCTGGGTTCGATTCTGATCAAGGGCAGGTACCTAGGTTACAGGCTCCTCCCTGGCTGGGGCCCAGGTCAGGGCTCATGCAGGAGGCAACCAGTCAAAGTTTCCCTCTCACATTGATGTTTCTCTCTGTCTTTCCCTCTCTCTTCCACACTCTCTAAAAATCAATGGAAACATATCCTCATGTGAGGATAAAAAAAAAAGAAAGAAAGAAAGGTCATATCCTATGAAAGACACATCTTGAAAATGCCTAAAGAAAGTTGTCATTTTTTCACAGTGAAGGGACTAGAGTCCGTGTTGATGAAAACACCTTGGCGGCTGCTGTGGCTGGCAGTGGCTGCAGCAGTGGGGTAATGGGGCTGGTGCCTTCCCCTGATCAGCCCAGTCACCTCCCACAGAGGGTGGCCAGACTGCGGCTGAGGCCCGCTCCCCATGAGGAGCGGGCCTCAGCCATCAGTAGGACATCTCCTGAGGGCTCCCAGTCTGTGAGAGGGGGCAGGCTGGGCTGAGGGAACCCCCCACCGTGCATGAATTTCGTGCACCGGGTCACTAGTATTGGGATAATGTTCTAGAGAATGTTTCCACCTTGTTTTGTACATCACAATCGAAGGAGGAGACGTAAGTGGGTCACATGAACTCCACTGGTGATGGATTAGGGAGGCGGGAGAAAGCAAAGCAGGGAAACCACTCGGATTGGATAAAAAGTAAAGTGATAGACACATGCTTCTTTACTTAGGTGGGTGCAGGATAGTCAGCAATTAACTCAGTAACAATGAGGGGATTTGTGCTTTGAGGGGTCCAGGAAAAGGAACGTTACTTTCACATTCCAAGGATGTTACCATAGATACAAAAAGACAACCTGCTCAGCTTTGTCAGGGAAGATACCAGCCTAGGAGGTGACTGCCCACCATCACTGCTTTTAGTTACAGTTTTAATTTCAGACCATCCTTTGTGGTGACTTTAGGTCTCCTGCGTTTGCAAGGCTGCCAGGCAGGCCTTCCCTGAGCTGGTCAGGTTAGATGTGGCCCCTTTTCCATCCACGAAGCTGTGATAGTTATCTGGCCCTTCCTCTGGGTCGTCCACTCTTCTAAGTCCTTTGTGTTAACTTGTTTA
This sequence comes from Cnephaeus nilssonii, assembly GCF_951640355.1. Lineage (NCBI taxonomy): Eukaryota > Metazoa > Chordata > Mammalia > Chiroptera > Vespertilionidae > Cnephaeus > Cnephaeus nilssonii. Next base: position 43,935,598 of record NC_137092.1, read on the forward strand.
ATTCTCAGCAACAGCCCTTTGATAAAGAAACTGTGTTAATCCCCATTAAAAAAAATAATATATTTTATTGATTTTTTACAGAGAGGAAGGGAGAGGGATAGAGAGTTAGAAACATCGATGAGAGAGAAACATCAATTAGCTGCCTCCTGCCCACCCCCTACGGGGGATGTGCCCGCAACCAAGGTACATGCCCTTGACCGGAATTGAACCTGGGACCTTTCAGTCCACAGGCCGATGCTCTATCCACTGAGCCAAACTGGTCAGGGCTGTTTATCCTCATTTTACAAATGGGCAGACTGAAGTTGAACGTGACCAAGTGACAGAGATGGGGTTTGAATGCATCTGGTCCCAGGGGCTGGCTCAGGCCTGGAAGGGACTCGGACCAGGATGGCTGTGAAGTGCTGGGCGGCCCGGAGCGGCTGGAGGGTGCCGAGGATTGGCAGTGAGGCAGGCTGCATTCCTGCCCAGAGGAAGGTGTGTGTGTGTGTGTGTGTGTGTGTGTGTGTGTGGTGGGGGGGGCGGGTTTGAGGTGCAGGGCCTTGTATTTTAAACAAGGAAATAGCGGCCTGGGGCAGCCACGAGTCAGGATTCCTGGGGAGAATGAAGACGGCTGCAGCAAATGTGTAATTACTGATGTGTTCTGGATCTGATTATCTGAAAGGACTCAAAAGGAACTTTAGCTAAAGTTTTGTGGGGTGTTTGTTTGTTTTGCTTTGCTTTTGTGTGTGTGTTGCTGGTTATTTCAGAGGTTGGTTTTTAGTTTAATTATGTTCTATTTGGGTGGTGCCGTAGGTAGGGTTCTCGGAAAGCTAACAGATGTCAGCTGTGGCACCAAGACGGCGTTAGGGAGTGTTCCTGAGGTCCTGGTGTGGGAAGGAGGGGGGGATGCGGACTGCAGAAGCCCGGGCGGCACCCACCGCTCGTAGGTGGGAGGGGGCTTTATGCACCTGTCCTCTCGGGGACCAGGTGTGCGGGCCGGCTGCCCTGCTGTGTCCCTGCTGGGGTGCTTGTCCTTATCTATCTATCATCTATCTATCTATCTATCTATCTATCTATCTATCTATCTATCTATCTATCTATCATCTATCTATCTATCTATCTATCATCTATTATCTATCTATCATCTATCTATCTATCTATCTATCTATCTATCTATCTATCATCTATTATCTATCTATCATCTATCTATCTATCTATCTATCTATCTATCTATCTATCATCTATCTATCTATCATCTATCTATCATCTATCTATCATCTATCATCTATCATCCATCTATCATCTATCTATCATCTATCATCTATCATCCATCTATCATCTATCATCTATCTATCATCTATCTATCTATCATCTATCTATCTATATATCTATCTATCATCTATCATCTATCGATCTATCATCTATCGATCTATCATCTATCTATCATCTATCTATCTATCTATAAAAATATATTTTTAAAAAATATATTTTATTGATTTTTTACAGAGAAGAAGGGAGAGAGATAGAGAGGTAGAAACATCGATGAGAGAGAAACATCGATCAACTGCCTCCTGCACACCTCCTACTGGGGATGTGCCCGCAACCAAGGTACATGCCCTTGACCGGAATCGAACCTGGGACCCTTGAATCTGCAGGCCGACGCTCAATCCACTGAGCCAAACCGGTTAGATCTATCTATCATCTATCTATCTATCTATCTATCTATCTATCTATCTATCTCTATTGTCCTCCTCTCTGTCATTAGTGTTTATGTGCCTTTATTTTAATTTTACAAACACTGTGAATTAATCCAGGTAAGTCTTCCTCCCACGCAGGGGGTGGGAGTGACCTGCCTGCTCATCCCAGTTCTGCCATTTCCAAGGGGGAAGCTGGGCAGGGCCAGCCACCTAACCTGTAAAATGGGGAGGGAAGACTTACCCGGATTAATTCACAGTGTTTGTAAAATTAAAATAAATGCACATAAACACTAATGACAGAGGAGGAGAATAGAGATAGATAGATAGATAGATAGATAGATAGATAGATAGATAGACAGAGAGCAAAAGAAGAGAAGGGGGTTGAGAGATAGAGGGGAGGGAAGGGGGGCCCTGAGAGTGTAGAGAGCTCTAGCTCGTCCTTCAGATGAGCAGAGGGAGCTCAGGGTCAAGGCCCTGCTCAGTTATGTGTAAAGGAAGATGCCGTGTGTATCAGGGTTTGCATTTACCTCGGAAGGCAGGGTTCAGACTCAAGGCTGCAAGTGAAGCTCCATGAGTTTGAGTGTTGGAAACAGGAACGAGAACAAGGTGTGAGGCCCTCCCGCCCTCCCGCAGTCCTGGCCTCTGTTGCGTCTAGTGGTAGCGTTGGCCCCTCCCGGCAGCCTGCTGCCTGCCCCCTGCCCTGCTATGGAAGTCGCTCTGTCTCTCCACCCCCCACACACCATCCTTCCTTGTCCTTGGGCAGGAGGAGATGCTGGTGAAATTATCTGAGCCCAGTTCTGGTCCTGGCTCCATCTCAGAACCAGCAAGGTGACCTTAGGTTTGTCGCCTCTGTTCCGTGTGTAAAATTGGGTGATGATACTGGTCCTGCTAGTCTGCCCTGCTTGTTTCAAGGGTCAAGCGACATCATGTATGAGAAACATGCTGAGATGCACCAGATACCCTACGAATGCGCCTCCTCGGCCGGCTGGTCTCCTGCCGGGGGATGGTGGAGAAGTTGTGAACCTTGAAGTGCCATTTTGGGGAGCTGCTCTCGACTAGTGGGAATCTAATTAGATTACTGGGAGTCAGGGGGGTTGGGGGGTAATAAAAAATGAAATAAATTGCATTTGAAATAAATATTTTATTTCCACTAATAACAGAAGTATTGGCCTGCAATCGTAGCAAAAGCATCTGAAGAAGATTATTTAAGACTAGAGGCCCGGTGCATGAAATTCGTGCATGTGGGGGGGTGTCCCTCAGCCCAGCTTGCACCCTCTCCAATCTGGGACCCCTTGAGGGATGTCCGACCGCCTCTTTAGGCCCAGTGGGATCGGGCTTAAATGAGCAGTTGGACATCCCTCTCACAATCCAGGACTGCTGGCTCCCAACTGCCCTCCCCTGCAGGCCTTGTCCCCTCTAACTGCCCTCCCCTGCTGGCCTCGTCCACCCCAACTGCCCTCCTCTGCTGGCCCGATTACCCCTAACTGCCCTCCCTGCTGGACTGATTGCCCACAACTGTCCTCCCCTGCAGGCCTGGTCCCCCCCAACTGCCCTCCGTGCAGGCCTGGTCCCCCTGCAACTCCCCTCCCTTGCTGGCCTGGTCTCCCCCAACTGCCTCCCTTGCCAGCCATCTTGTGGTAGCCATCTTTGACCACATGGGGGTGGCCATCTTGTGTCTTGGTGTGATGGTCAATTTGCATATTACTCTTTTATTAGATAGGATATTGGTGTGAGATGGGCAAGAGCTTGACTCTGAGTCCTTGCACCTTGGAGGCTCAGGGCCTTTGCCAGGTGCTGCCCTCCTGATGGGAGCCTCTCCTCCTAGGCTCGCTGGCTCTGGGCAGGGGAGCCGTGTACACTTCCAACCCCGAGGTCAAAATTCCCGAGGATAAACGTGAGTTGGGAGGAGCTGGGAGGGTGGAGCCGGCCAGGGTCCTGTCTTCTCTATTTGCTGCTGCTTCCTCCCACTCACGTTGATCTCCGTCGTCTGCAGCTGCCAAGTTGTCCTGCTCCTACTCTGGCTTCTCCTCTCCCCGAGTGGAGTGGAAGTTTGCCCAGGGTGACATCACCAGCCTCGTTTGCTATAACAACAAGATCACAGGTGAGTCCTTCCCCTGGGCGCCCGGTCCCCAGGGCCTTCCCGCCTCCTGCTCTGCTGCCTCAGTGTCACAGGCACAGCTTCCCCAGCTCTCCAATTCCCCCCGTGCTGGTTCCTCTCCCCGCAGCTCCCTTTGAGGACAGAGTCACCTTCTCCAACACTGGCATCACCTTCCACTCCGTGACCCGGAAGGACACGGGGATGTACACATGCATGGTCTCTGATGAAGGCGGCACCGCCTACGGGGAGGTCAGCGTCCATCTCATTGTCCTTGGTATGTGCCAGTCTTCTGTGCCCACTGGGCATCGTTGCTTCCCCCAATGCTGGGTGGGCTCTGCTGAGCCTGGGAGCTCGCTGATGGTGCAGGTGCTCTGGGCGGGGACTCGGTCACAGTGAGGGAGGGAGGCCAGCGTGGTGGCTGGGGTATCGCCCTCGTCAGCCACTTTGCCTCCAGGCGCCCTCCCTGCCCTGTGGTCAGCACCTTCTCTCCTCTCCAGTGCCGCCATCCAAACCCACGGTCAACATCCCCTCCTCCGCCACCATCGGGAGCCGGGCGGTGCTGACCTGTTCGGAGCCAGATGGCTCCCCGCCCTCTGAGTACCTGTGGTACAGGGACGGGGCCCTGATGCCTCTGGAGCCCAAGAGAAACCGTGCCTTCAGCAACTCTTCCTACAGCCTGAACCCCAAGACAGGGGAGCTGGTACGGATGGGTGGGCTGAAAAGGGCGGGGCACAGGTATGGAACCCCTGAAGGTGGGGGAGGAACGAACAGCAGGGTGAGCTGGGCTTTAGGATCCAGAGACATAAAAGGCAGGTGCTTGGCTTCTCGCCAGGACAGGGTGGTTTTCTGCCTCCAGGTCTTCGATCCCGTCTCGGCCTCTGACACCGGAGAGTACTCTTGCCAGGCCCAGAACGGGTACGGGACCCCTGTGATGTCCGCCGCGGTGCGCATGGAGGCCGGTGCGTGCGGGCAGGGCAGGGCGGTCGGACGGGGGTCTTTTCTGCTGCGCGGACCGTGTGGTTGGCACCATGAGTGACCTTCGTGGCCCGACCGCTCACTTGTGTCTCTAGTGGAGCTGAACGTCGGGGGCATCGTGGCAGCTGTCCTAGTCACTCTCATTCTCCTCGGACTCCTGGTTTTCGGCATCTGGTTTGCCTACAGCCGGGGCTACTTTGACAGTAAGTACTTGGCCTCAGAGGCTCTCCCTCCTCCTGTCCCCACGTTGGGCTCCGCTCCAGAGCTGTGGGGGCTGCATGACGGCTCCTCTCTTCCTGGCTGAGCTGCCTCTGTTCTGCTGCCACTCACCATCTATTTCTTCTCTTCCAGGAAAGAAGAAAGGGTGAGTGAGGCGCTGTGCCGGACTCTGAGGTGGAGAACATGATGCGTGTGGTTTGATGCCGAGAGGGGCCCGGGGGTAGGGGTGGAGGTGGAGGCCACGCCTGGCAGGGAGACAGCTTCTCCGGCTCACTGCGGCCTGCGCTGTCCTTCCCCTCCGCCCCTCGTCCCCACTGAGACCTCGGGATTCTGTCAGGGGCTCAGGTCTGACTGTCCGTCTTCTGCAGGACCGAGAGCAAGAAGGTCATTTACAGCCAGCCCACCGCTCGGAGCGAGGCAAGTGTCTCGGGGGAGGGGGCTCTGGGGCCTGGGTGTGTGTGTTCATGTGTGAACTGAAAAAGATGAGAGGGCCTGGGCCCGTGTGGCTCGGTGGATAGAGGGTCAGCTCACGGCCTGAAGGGTCCTGGGTTCGATTCCAGTCAAGGCCATGTACTTTGGTTGCAGGATCCCTAGCCTGGGTGGGGCCTGTGCAGGAGGCAACCAATGGATGTCTCTCTCTCTCTCTCTCTCTCTCTCTCTCTCTCCCCCCCCCCCCTCCCTTCCACTCTCTCTAAAAATCAATGGAAAAATATCCTCGGTGAGGATCACCCAAAAGGAGGAGGAGGAGGAGGGGGAGGAGGAGAGGGTAGGGGAGGAGGAGGGGAAGGGGGAAGGAGGAGGGGGAGGGGAGGGAAGGAGAAAGGGGAGAGAGAAGGGGGAGGGAGAGGAGGAGGAGAAGGAGGGGGAGGGGGAGGGGGAGACTGGAAAGATTGACGGGGTTCCGTTTCCACAGGGGGAGTTCAGACAGACCTCGTCCTTCCTGGTGTGAGCCTCCCAGGTCTCGCTGCCGCCTTCCTTGGGTGCTTCGGACTCTGGCCCCGAAGCGCCGTCCCCAGGAGGCCTGGCATCTTCCCGCCCGCCCGCGGCCCCCTCTGTTGTCACTGGGATGTGTTTTTAATGTCAGCCCCGCGCCCTCCCCTCCTGCCCGCACTGCGAGGCCCTGTGGCTCCAGCAGGAGCCGGGCCCCGCCCGCCGCTCCCTGTCCTCGGAGGCGGGAGCCAAGGGACCTCGGCTGCGGACACCCCGCGGTCTGGGGGCTGCGCGCCGCGGCTCAAGGGGTGGATTTCCGGCATCAGTTTCTTCCGCCTCTGCGCCCCTCCCCCCACCAAAGTGCACAAACAGAAGGACCTCCGTGTGTCTGGAGGAGCGGGCCTGGTTGTGGGGAACATCCAAGCTCGCGGGTGCGAGGCGGAGTCTCGGCGCCCCGGCCCTGGAGGAGAAGCGGTGCGGTGGCTGCGCAGCCGGAGCGCCCGCCCTGCCCGCGGTGGCAGCACCTCGTGGGCCCCCCGGGGGTGGGGGGTGGGGGGCAGGAGTGTGCGTTCAGGGCTTCCCAGCTCCTCGGTGAGGTTGTTTGAGTCTTCGGATGATGCTGGAAATAAAACCTTGGATCGTGGAAGCTCCTGTTGTGAGTGGGAGGTGAGGTTCTTTGGCTCCTTTGTACCGACAAGGAAACGCCTGTAGCCCCGCTCCTGCCCCCTCCTCTCGAGGTGGAGCTTCTGAGACCCTGACCCTCCTCCCAGCCCCTGTGGTGGCGCCCGCTGGCTGGCGAGGGCTCCCAGGCAGGCTGCGGGGTCCAATCACCCCACCCCCGCCTCCAGCTCCGTCACAGACCGCAGGGCTGCAGGTAAGGGCGTCGGCCCAGCAGGGCTCTCAGGCCTTCGGAGAGCTGCACCTCCCGGAGGAGGGGAGCACCTGGTGGCTTCACCTGTGAGTCGGGAAGAGACCGCCTGGGACGGCGTGCGGCTGTGTGTGTGTGTGTGTGTGTGTGAGAGAGAGAGAGAGAGAGAGAGAGAGGGAGAGAGCAGGCCTGCCCAGCCTTGCCTTTCTGTCCCCACTCTGATCCTTCTTTGCTCTTCAATGACTGGCCCCCACCAGCCCCGGTCTGTGGCATAACCAGCGAACATGGCGTCCCAGCAGCTTTGTGCTGTTTCTGTGGGACCGCAAGCACCACTCGCCACTCCTGCTGCCGTGGAAATCCCGGCGGGACTGGTTCCAAAAGGAAAAACAGCCGCCAAGTAAAGGTCACTCACCAATAAGAATCCCCAGACGGAAATAAAATCTGATTAGCCAATGGAAGTAGAGATTAGGACACATTCAGGAGGAGTGTGACGCGGGTTTCGGATCTGGGTCCTCGTGGGGGGGGGGGGGTGGGAGTGAGGGAAGGGCCGGCGTGGGATCCACTTGTGAGTCAGCCGTTAGCACCTTGGAATTCACCTCTGGCCGCAACAGCCCCTTGGGAAACATGTCAGCTTTGTGGAATGTCAGAACCATTTTTTAAAATAAGTTGTTCACATTGAGTTTATTTAAGTCCTGAAGTAATACATTTAAAGAATTTTGTCCTTCAAAATCCTCCTGATAGTCTTACTGATTAAGAAATTTGCCCTGACCAGTTTGCCTCAGTGGATAGAGTGTCAGCCTGCAGACTGAAGGGTTCCAGGTTCAATCCTGGCTTGTGGGCTTGATCCCCAGTGGGGGGCATGCAGGAGGCCGCCGATTCATGATTATCATCATTGATGTTTCAGTGTCCCTCTACCTCTTCCTTCCTCTGTGAAATAAAAAGAAAAGAAATTAGCGATAGCCTTCCCTAAGACTTGATGATTATACTTTAACTAGCGGCCTGGTGCATGAAATTTGTGCATGGGGGAGAGGGTCCCCTCAGCCCAACCTGTACCCTCTCCAAACCGGGACATCCCTCTCACAATCTGGGACCGCTGGCTCCTAACTGCTCACCTGCCTGCCTGCCTGCCTGGTCACCCAACACTACCCCCCTCTGCTGGCCTGGTTTTCTCTAACTGCCGCCCCCCCAACCCCGCCAGCCTGGTCGCCCCCAACTGCTCCCTCCCCTCACCACCCCTGCCGACCTTGTTGCCTCACGCAGCCTTCTGTTCACTCGTTTGGTCGCCCCTCACTAACCCCCCTGCTGGCCTGGTTGCCCCACACAGCCTGCTGTTCGGTTGTTACTGTTACTGCGTCACGGATAATTTGCATATTCCTCTATTATTAATATAGATTTGGCCTGTGCTTAAATGGGAATGACAGACTGGGAGGTGGATACCAGCACAATTTCCTGGACATGATGTCTGTCTGACATGAATCCACCAGAACAGGGAAGAAATGGTTGAGTGCTAAGTTTTCCCACTTTGCTAAGAGTTTTTTTTATCAAAAATGGGTGTTGGATTTTGTCGAATGCTTTTTCTGTGCCTATTGATATGAGCATGTGATTTTTGTCTCTCAGTTTGTTTATGTGATGTATCACATTTATTGATTTGCGTATATTGTATCAGCCTTGCATCCTTGGAATAAATCCCACTTGGTAATGGTGTATGATCTTTTTAATATATTGCTGGATGCGATTTGCTAATATTTTGTTGAAGATTTTAACATCTATGTTCATCAGGGATATTGGCCTGTAATTCTCTTTCATTGTGTTGTCTTTATCTGGTTTTGGAATCAGGATAAGGCTGGCCTCATAAAAAGAGCTGGAAGTGTTCCTTCCTCTTGGATTTTCTGAAATAGTTTGAGGAGGATAGGTGTCTGTTCTTTGGATGTTTGGTCAAACTCCCTGTCAGGGACCAGCCTGACAGGTTGAACCGGGCTGAGGTAGGGAGGTGGGAATTGAGAAAAGAAAGAAAGACAGAACAGCGGGATCGGGAGGAGTCGGCAGGTAGTCATTGACTCACTGCACCTCTGCAAGCCGTCGAGCTACTGCAGCTAGCTTTATTAACCGCGTAATGCCTTTTATACCCAAATACTGAATAGGAGGTCAACAAAGAGGAATGTACTCTCTGTTCTTAATCTCTAAGATAAAGCAGGAGGCCAAATTCTCGGTAAATATCCACAGACTTTTGATAAACTATGAAAGGTCTCTCTATTCTGCTCATCTGCTGACAATAGGAATGTGCCATCAAAACAAGTTAGATCAAAACAAGTCAGGGGACACTGCGTGGGAAGGGACTAATTCTTGTCAGTCCCTTCGGGTGCAAGGACTCTGTTAGCTTACACCTGGTCTCCAACAACTCCCCTGTGAAGCCTTCCAGACCTGGTTTTTTGTTTGGTGAGAGTTTTTTTTTTTTTTTCTTCTTCTTTTGCAAAATGTGGTGAACCAAACTCTTTTTTGTTTGTTTGTTTGTTTAAATTTCTTTATTGATTAAGGTATCACATATTTGTCCTCATCCCCCCATTCCCATCCCACACCCCTCCCCACGCATGCCCCCACCCGCCTGTTGTCCTTAACCACTGGTTAGGCTCATATGCATGCACACAAGTCCTTTGGTTGATCTCCCCCTTTACCCCCACCCTTCCCTACCCTCCCTCTGAGGCCCGACAGTCTGATCCATGCCTCCTTGTTTCTGGATCTGTTCTTGTTCATCAGTCTATGTTGTTTAGCATTTCCCTAGATGAGTGAGATCATGTGCTATTAGAAATGCACTTATAAGAACCGAAAATGAAACAAGCAATAATGGTTATGCTGACAGGCAAATGAATCAGTCTGTAGTGAGTTTCTTTCTGGACCAACAGTTCTTTTGAGACCCAATTATAATGTCCACCAGTTCCTTATGTGTACATGTCGGCATTGACCCCTCAGCTCTGGATGGTGGACAAATGGTGGTAATGCAGGTCCGACTCTCTCTGGTTTGGTCCTGGGCAATCTGCAGTGACACACAGCTGCTAACTGCTAGTATGGGAAGACCACGTCAGCGTCTTCCATCTCTGGACTGCTTCTCTTCTGTCTTCATGGCTGGAGTAGTCCTGTCGATTCCTATCTGTTGCCGGAATCCACATGGTCTCCGAGTTGTTTTCTGAAAATATACAAACATATTCTCGACCAAAAGTTAATAAAGGGATATTTTCTATAAAATTGACTTTGGATCCTTTTTCATTTTTTGCCCAAATGATTTTCCTCTGCTTGTTTTGACACCATGTGTGTTTTTCATGGATGTCTTGCTTTTAGCCTTACAATTAATTTTCTAAAGTACAAATTTTCTAGATGTAATTTACTTACAGGATATTTTTCCTTACATGATATTCTACTATTCCCTCCTTTTTTGATGTAAATATTAGGAGTGGTGAGAATTTTTTGATTACTCCTTCTATTTACTCAGTTGTTATTGGCCTACTCAGGTTTTATTCTTCCTGGTTCAGTTTTGGGAGATCATATTTTTCTAGGACTTTGTCCATTTCATCCACATTGTCCAGCTTGTTGGCATAGAGTTGTTCCTGGTATTTTCTTACAATCCTTTCTTCACTGCTTTCATTTCTGATTTTATTGAGGTGGTTCATCTCTCTCTCTTTGTTTCTTGATGAGTCTGGCTAACGCTTCATCACTCTTGGTTTCATTGATTTTTTTTTCATTTTAAAAAAAATTTCTTTATTGATTAAGGTGTCACATATTTGTCCTCATCCCCCCATTCCCATCCCACACCCCTCCCCACGGATGCCCCCACCCCCCTGTTGTCCTTAACCATTGGGTAGGCTTGTATGCATGCACACAAGTCCTTTGGTTGATCTCTCCCCCCTACCCCCACCCTCCCCTACCCTCCCTCTGAGGCCCGACAGTCCGATTGATGCCTCCTTGTTTCTGGGTCTGTTCTTGTTCATCAGTCTATGTTGTTCATCATTTCCCCTAGATGAGTGAGATCATGAGTTACTAGAAATATACTTATAAGAACCGAATGTGAGACGAGCAATAATAGTTATGCTGACAGGCAAATGAATCAGTCTGTAGTGAGTTTCTTTCTGGACCAACAGTTCTTTTGAGACCCAATTTCAATGTCCACCAGTTCCTTATGTGTACATGTCGGCACTGACTTTTCAGCTCTGGATGGTGGACAAATGGTGGTAATGCAGGTCCGACTCCCTCTGGTCTGGTCTCGCCCGGACCCAGGGGCGCAGCTTCACCCGGACTCAGGGGCACGCGGCCTCACCTGGACCTGGGACCCAGCATCACCCGGGCCCCGGGGTGCGTGGCCTCACCCAGACCCAGGTGTGCGCGGCCTCACCCAGTCCTGGATCCAGCCTCACCCGGACCCAGGGGCACATGGCCTCACCCAGACCCGGAACCCAGCCTCACCCGGATCCAGGGGCCCACGGCCTCACCCGGACCCGGCATCCAGCTTCTCCCGGATCCAGGGGCACACGGCCTCACCCGGCCCCGGGGGCGCACGGCCTGACCCGGACCCAGGACCCAGCCTCACCTGGATCCAGGGGCGCGTGGCCTCACCCGGATCCAGGGGCGCGTGGCCTCACCCGGACCCCGGGGTGCGTGTTCTCTCTAGGACCCAGGGGCGCGCGGCCTCACCCGGACCCGGGACCCAGCCTCACCTGGATCCAGGGGCGCATGGCCTTACCCGGACCCGGGATCCAGCTTCACCCGGACCCCAGGGTGCGTGGCCTCTCCCGGACCCAGGAGCGCATGGCCTCACCCTGACCCAGGATCCAGCTTCACCCGGACCCAGGGGCACGCGGCCTCGCCCGGACCCGGGACCCAGCCTTACCCGGATCCAGGGCCGTGTGGCCTCACCCGGACCCAGGGGCGCGTGGCCTCGCCTGGACCCAGGGGCGCGGCCTCACCCGGACCCGGTACCCAGCGGGGCTTCATCTTCTTGATTCCAATTCCTGTCGGTCAATTCCCTCTCAGCAATTCCTTCAGCCATTTTCTCAAAGCTCCGGGGCGGCTGCCGCGGAACTTGCTGGGCGGCGGGCTTGGCGAAGCTCCAGTGCGCCCGGTGCGCGGCGGCGGGCTGGTCCGAGGTCGCTGCGGTGGCACTCAGGTCTGCAGCGGCGACCAGTCGCCCGGCAAGCACACCTGGATCCAGGACCCAGCGGGGCCTCGTCTTCCCGATCCCAACTCCCATCGGTCAATTCCTTCACAGCAATTCCTCCGGCCATTGTTCTGGATGGTGTCTGCTCTGTTTTCCAGTTGTAGTTTCAAAATTGTTGTGGTAGGCAACAATCAGGCGTCTGCCCTATGCCGCCATCTTGGTCCTCCAGAAGATTCGTAAGTAACCTTATAAATGTGGTTCTGAACACTGTGTCGTCCATTAGTTTACTTTCCTTCATCCCTTCTATTAGTGACCTGCTTCGGTGTCTTCACCTTTTGGCTGCCTCCCTATCGCTCAGCTTCCCCAATCTCCCTAGGTGGTCGCTCTTGATAACCCCCTTTGTGGGCTGAGTGCAAAGTCTTGGTGTTGTTAAGCCTTGATTGCTGTTGGTACACTGGGAGGATTTGACCTCCAGTCCAATTGGCTGTGAGGATCAGCTGTGTCTACGCCGGGAGACAGCCTTATTCAACTAGACTTGCAAAATTGTAAAAGCCTCTGTGCTCAGCTTGGATGGGGTGGAGTTACAGGGCGGAGCCTACAGCCTTGGCTTCCCGTCAGCCCCGCCCTATGAGGTTCCTGTGTCTCAGTGTCCCTCTGTACTCCCAGCAAACACCTCTGAGAGAAAAGCGCCCTGGAGTTTCGCCCGCTGCCAAACAGTCTAGTCTCTCCCCCAATGAATCTGGATTCCCAGATTCTCGCCCGGAACTGGGTTTCAGTGTAGTGGAACTGGGGCTCAGCGCAGTCTGGTGCTTTTGTCTCCTTCCCACGAGGGCAATTCAGCGGCACAGTCAACAGACCATCCTCTGCGCGCATTCCCGTGCGCTCCTCCGGTGCTCTGCCTTTCGCCGCTTCTCTGCATTTCCGCCTTACAGCCCAGATTCCCCCAGTACGAGCCTGGCTTTCCAGGGTCTTGCCCAGAACTGGGGTTCAGTGCAGTCGGAGCTGGGGTTCAGCACGGTCCGGAGCCCCTGTCTCCTCCCTGCCAGGGCAATTCAGCGGCACAGGCAACAGTCTGTCCTCTGCGCGCATTCCCGTGCGCGCCTCCGGAGCTCTGCCTTTCGCCGCTCCTCTGTGTTCCCGCCCCACAGCCCAGATTTCCCCAGCATGAGCCTGGCTTCCCAGGGTTTCGCCAGGAACAGGGGTTCAGTGCAGTCGGAGCTGGGGTTCAGCGCAATCTGGAGCTTTTATCTCCTTTCTGCTAGAGAACGCCGGCCAGGCTGTCAGCCGCCCCTTCCTCTCCGGCTCCGTCCTCCCCGCACGCGCGCATGCTCGTGTCTCTGCCCGTGTCTCCATACCTCAGGCTTTTACGGCTCCTCTGATTTTCCTTGTGGTTTTCTCTTTCCTTCTAGTTGTGGGCATTTCAGTCAGCCAGCTTTCCTGTGGTTCTGGATGATGTCCGTTTTGACTTTTAGTTGTATTTTTGAAATTGTTGTGCCAGGCTGTAGGTTAGGTGTTTAACCTATGCCGCCATCTTGGTTTCTCTCTCTCTCTCTCTCTTTTTTTTTTTTAGTATCTATGTCATTTATTTCTGCTCTAATCTTTATTATTTCATTCCTTATACTAACTCTGGGTTTTTCTTGTTCTCTTTCTAGTTCTTTAAGTTGTAGGGTTAAATAGTTTATTATTAATTTTGTGGGTTTTTTTTTTTTTTTTTTGGTTTTTTTGAGGTAGGCCTGTAGTGCTATGAACTTCCATCTCAGGACTGCTTTTGCTGTGTCTCAAAGATTTGGGGTTGTTGTGTGTTCATTTTCATTTGTTTACAGGAAGTTTTTGATTTCTTTCTTGATCTCATTGGTAATCCATTCACTGTTTAATAACATACTATTTAGCCTCTATGTGTCTGAATGTTTTGGGGTGTTTTTACTATAGTTGATTTCTAATTTCATTCCATTGTGATCTGAGAAAATGCTTGATATGATTTCAATCTTCTTGAACTTGTAGAGACTTGTTTTGTGTCCTAACATGTGGTCTATTTTTGTGAATGGTCCATGTGCACTTGAGAAGAGTGTATATTCTGCAGCTTTGGTTTGAAATGTTCTATAAATGTCAACTAAATCCGTCTGATCCAGTGTGTCCTTGAGGGTCACTATTTCCTTGTTAATTTTTAGTCTGAAAGATCTATCCAGTGAAGTCAGTGGGTATTAAAGTCCCTACTATGACTGTATTGTTGTTTATCTCTCCCTTAATGTCTTCCAGAATTTAAAAAATATATATATTTAGGTGCTCCTATATTGAGTGGATATATGTTTACCAGTGTTATATCATCTTGTTGGATTATATAGTACTAGTGGCCCAGTGCACGAAATTCGTGCACTGGGCGGGGGGTGCCCCTCTGCCCAATCTGCACCCTCTTCAACCTGGGACCCCTCAGGGGATGTCCAACTTCCAGCAGTCGGACATCCCTCTCACAATCTGGAACCGCTGGCTCCTAACCACTCACCTGCCTGCCTGCCTGATTGCCCCTAACTCCACTGCCTGCCTGCCTGCTCGCCCCTACCTTGATCCCCTGCCAGCCTGATTGCCCAAACCTTGCCCTCCCTATCGGCCTGATCACCCCAAACTGCCTGTGTCTTGGCCCCCAGTCTGGCCTCCCTCTGGGGCACCGCCCCCATTACCCCAATGCTGCTGCCACTGCTGGCCTGAGCCTCAGCGCTTCGCAGCTGGTAATGGCTGCCTGAGCCTCGGCCTTTGTAGCCACTGCGGCGTTGTCTGGAAGGATGTCCGGAAGACAACCACTCTAATTAGCATATTACCCTTTTATTAGTATAGATTTGGGGACCATTACAACCACGCAGAACTTGAAGAAAACACATGGCCCTGGTCAGTTTGGCTCAATGGAGAGAGCATCGGCCTGTGGACGGTAGAGTCCAGGTTTGATTCTGGTCAGGGGCACATGCCTGGGTTGCGGGCTCAATCCCCAGTAGGGGGCCTGTGGGCGGCAGCTGATCAGTGATTCTTATCATTGATGTTTCTATCTCTCTCTCCGTCTCCCTTTCTGAAATTTAAAAAATATATTTTTTAAAGAAAACACATGATCTTCACTTTGGGCTTTGTCATCTTACAATATCCTTTGTGCAGTGTTTTAACTTCCCTCAGCTTTCCTTTACCCACCCTTAAAAGGCAATCTCTTTTGGGGAAGATGATCAGGAAAGTGATTCCAGTGGGTAGAAGTTTTTTTTGGAGCGGGTAGGGTCGTGAAGATATTTAAAAATTGAGCATGGTGATGGTTCTACCACTCTGAATTTACTTTAAAAAACCAGTTCATTGTACACTTTAGGTGACATGTACAGTATATGGGTTATATCTCAACAAAGCTGTTCTTTTATTTTTTTTAAATGAAGACCAGTCTTATAATCAATTGCAGATGTTTTCAGAGGCCCCCCAAGATTTGCTTACCACATCCCAAATCACGACTGTGATTCCCAGTTGCCTCCAGTCCTGGTGGATCTGGATGGTGTGGTTTGCAAAGGAGAAGGTGGCAAGAGGCTTATGGAATTTCTGCAGCCCCGTTCCGCCCGGTCTCCTCATAGGGCACCAGGACCATTCCCACTGTGCCAGCTCTGCTTCCTTTAACCTATTGGGCAAAAGAATCCTGCGTGCTCTGGCCAGAAAGTGCATTCTCTCTTAGGTGGCCCGAATGCTTTTTTTAAGGTCGTTTTATGGATTCAAAGGAATAAACAGAGATGTGGAAAGCTTTTGTCAAAATCCTTTCACATGGTTCTTCCAGTCTCATGGGAAGTGAGATGTGGCTCTGAATTCATCCCAAAGGGTGTCTGGGCAAAAGCACCCAGAACAGCACAACTCCTGCAGGATGCCCTACACACTTTGCTGTCAGGACTCAGGGGGGCTTGAGGGTGAGCGAGGCGGCAGTGCCAGCACAGGACCTGGGAGAAGGTAGCACTTTCTACGCTGCCCAGGCCACGTGGACTGCAGCTGCCCCCGCCCAGGTGGGCAGGGTGTTTCTGTTGTTTTGTTTTGGTCTGGCCTCCACCCCGTCAGCCACGGACCTGTGTCTGCACTGAGACTGAGCTGTTTGATGGCCCTGCTTTTTGGTGGACAGTGGATGCACTCCCACCTCCCCGAGACTGGCAGTTAGGCTCTGGCGGCTTCTGAGTCCCTCCCGGGGAGAGCCCGGCCCTAGGTCAAGAACAGACTCGGGCGTCCTCGGCCAGGAGGCCTCTTCGGGCTAGGGGCCGCCATAGTTTGAAGGCCGGCCATGACCCCAATCCTGGCAGGGGTCTCCTCTGGGGTGCTGGCAGGCCTGGGCTAATGGCTGCCCACGGTTTGGAGGCCGGTCACGCCCCTGATCCTGGCGGGGGTCTCCTCTGGGGTGCTGGCAGGCCTGGGCTAGGGCTGCGGGCGAGTCCCCGCCCCCCCTCTCCTCCCACCAGCCCAATCGGCCACCCTGAGTCCCGCCCCCGGCGCCTCCCGCCAGCCCAATCGTGGGCGTATTGGAGTGATGTAATTTGCATATTACCCTTTTATTATGCAGGATTATGTAGTGACATTTGTTGTCTCTTTGATAGCCTTGATTTTGAAGTCTATTTTGTTGGTATATGAGTACTGCTAGCCCAGCTTTTTTTTCTTTTCCATTTGCATGGAAAGTTTTTTTCCATCCCTTCACTTTCATCCTTTTTGAGTCTTTTGTCCTGAGGTGTGTCTCTTGTAGACAGCATATAGTTGGGTCATGGTTTTGTATCCATTCACCTACCTTATGCCTTTTGATTGGAGCATTTAATCCATTTACATTTAAGGTTATTATTATTTAAAAATATATTTTTATTATTGATTTCAGAGAGGAAGGAAGAGCGAGGGAGAGAGAAACATCAATGATGAGAGACAATCATTGATTGGCTGCCTCCTGCATGCCCCACACTGGGGATTGAGCATACAACCCGGCATTTGCCTTGACTGGGAATTGAACTGTGATCTCCCAGTTCATAGATCGATGCTTAACCACTGAGCCATGCCAGCTGGGCAAGGATATTAGTCATAGGTACTTATTTGTTGCCATTTTTAAAAATATATATATTTTATTGATTTTTTACAGAGAGGAAGGGAGAGGGATAGAGAGTTAGAAACATCGATGAGAGAGAAACACCGATGAGAAAGAAACACCCCCTACTGGGGATGTGCCCGCAACCAAGCCCTTGACCAGAATCGAACCTGGGACCCTTGAGTCCGCAGGCCGACGCTCTATCCACTGAGCCAAACCGGTTTCGGCTTGTTGCCATTTTAATTATGTATGCCTCGGTTTCTCTATCTCTCTCTCTCTTCTTCTCATTATAGTAGTCCCATTAGCATTTCTTATAATGCTGGCTAGGTTGTGATAAACTCCTTTAGCCATTTTTTTTGTGTGTGTGGGAAGCTCTTTGTTTGACCGTCTTATTTTTTTATTTTTACGACCACCGAGATCAGTGTTCTGATCTGAGGGAAAAGGAAACAGGAAGGTTTGGCCATTTATTTATTTATTTTTTAATGTATTTTTTATTGAATTTCAGAGAGGAAGGGAGAAGAAGAGAGATGGAAACATCAGTGATGAGAGAGAATCATTTATCGGGTGTCTCCTGGATGCCCCCTACTGGAGATTGAGCCCACAACACATGCATATGCCCTTGACCGGAATCAAACCTGGGACCTTTCCATCTGCAGGCCGACACTATCCACTGAGCCAGACCATTGAGGGCTGACCATCTGTTTTGAATGATTCTTGCTGGATGTAGTCATCTTCGTTTCAAATCCTTGCTTCCCATTCCCTTGAGTACTTCATGCCATCCCTTTCTGGCCTGTGGAGTTTCTATGAGAAATCAGCTGACAGCCTTATGGGAGCTCCTTTGTAGGTAACAGTTTGCTTTTCTCTCACTGCCTTTAAGATTCTCTCTTTGTCTTTAATTTTTGGCATTTAATTATGATGTGTCTGGGTGTGGGCCTGTTTGGGTCTTCTTTATTTATTTATTTTTAAAAATATATTTTATTGATTTTTCTACAGAGAGGAAGGGAGAGGGATAGAGAGTTAGAAACCTCGATGAGAGAGAAACATCAATCAGCTGCCTCCTGCACACCCCCTACTGGGGATGTGCCTACAACCAAGGTACCTTCCCTTGACCGGAATCAAACCTGGGACCTTTCAGTCCGCAGGCAGACGCTCTAGCCACTGAGCCAAACCGGTCAGGGCATGTTTGGGTTCTTCTTGCTTGGGGTTCTCTGTGCCTCCTGAACTTGTGTGACTTTTTCCTTCACCAGGTTAGGGAAGTTTTCTGCCATTATTTCTTCAAACATGTTCTCTGTCCCTTTCTCCCTTTCTGCCTCTTCTGGCACACCTGCTATTTGAATATTGTTATTTCATGTTGTCCCACAGCTCCCTTAAGTTGTCCTCCTGTTTTTTATTTGTTTTTTTTCTTTTTGGTTCTCTGATTTTTTTCTACCCTGTCGTCTAATTCACTGATTTGATCCTTGGCTTCTCCTGGTGCTATTTCATTCTTTCTGTTTTCATTATTACTATATCTTTTATCAGGCTGTTGAGCATCTTTGCCATCATTATTCCGAACTCTATCTCTGATAAATTTCTTTCTTTTTTTTTGTCCACACAATGTTTATATTTTTATTCAACTGTAATCAAACAGCAGAATTAACACATTTGGCAACTCCAGACTTTTGTTTCACCAATGGAGAGTGATAAACGTAATACCACAAACTAACGGATTTCAGGGAACCTCTCACCCAGTCCTGCAGCTCAACAGCAAAAGGACTCTGCAGGTTTCCTGTACTGCTCTTCCGAGGATACACCTTTAAATTCTGGGTTACTATTCTTTGTTTTTTTAAAAATATATTTTATTGATTTTTTACAGAGAGGAAGGGAGAGGGAGAGAGAGTTCGACACCATGAGAGTGAAACATCAATCAGCTGCCTCCGGCACACCCCCTACTGGGGATGTGCCTGCAACCAAGGTACATGCCCTTGACCAGAATCGAACCTGGGACCCTTGAGTCCACAGGCCGATGCTCTATCCATTGAGCCATACTGGTCAGGGCTGGGTTATTATTCTTATATTAACAATCTGATGACCACATCACAGTACCAAAATAGCCTCCCCAAAATGGAGTTCAAATTTGATCAAAGCATAAATCTAAATGTGTGACCCTGGACAACGATAAAGGACAGGCAGAAGGAAAAGTCACCCCACACCTCTGTCTGCTCAGGTCTCGCCTGTGAGAGTGGGAACAGGGAAGATAAATCAACATGCATCACTGAACTTGAGAACAGTGCTTGGGGCCCCCGGGGCCATGTCTGTCTCCCGGCTTTCCCCTACTTCCCAGCCAGTGGCTCATAGAGCTTGGGCACAGAGTCATCCCATTCTGCCTGGAACACGTGCTGGCCAGTGGGGGCCCGAGCTCGTACTTTTTGCAGAAAGCTGCCACCTTGAATTTGCCACGGTGGTCTCCAGATCGGTTGCTGAGAATGGGCTCGTCACACTTCAGTGGGTTGGCCTGCTTGTCAACCAGCCAGTTACAACGGTGAAGGCTGTGCCCTTAGGAGGCCCAGAGCCCACATCATCAGAGAGGACGGTGCCACTGCTGATGTTGACATGATGCCGTTCCCTAAGTGTGGGGTCCTTTCTGCTTGGAGCATCTGGGTCTGTCAAGACCAAGATGTAGCCCCACCTGGTTTGGCTCAATGGATAGAGCATCAGCCTATGGACTGAAGGGTCCCAGGTTCAGTTCCAGTCAAGGACACATGCCCGGGTTGTGGGCTCAATTCCCAGTAGGGGGCGTGCAGGAGGCAGCTAATCAATGATTCTCTCATCATTGATGTTTCTCTCTTTCTCTCTGAAATCAATAAAAAATACACTAATTAGAGAGAAAGATGCAAATTGACCGTACCTCCATGAGGCCTACCAGCCAATCAGGAGTGAGTATGCAAATCAACCAAAATGGCAGGTTAATTTGCATACGCAGGCACCAAAGCGAACTGGGTTCTGGGGATGAGCACCAAGCCCGCAGCCTTCCGGGACCATCGCCGCCCTGGGAGGTGAGGGTGGCTGCGCCAGGCCACGCCTGCAGGCTCCCGGGATTATCGTAGGCCCTCAGAAGCAAGGGTGGCCACACAGCTTGACAGCAGACAGCAGGGCCTGCTTGGCTGTAGCCGCAGTGACCGTGAGCAGGCAAACAGGCCCTGCAGGGAGCACCCAGCAGGGCCTGTTTGCCCATCTCTGTGGCGTGGAGCAGCAGGCTCCGCAGAGAGCAGAGAACCATGGGGAGCGGGCCTAAGCTGTCAGTAGGACATTCCCTGAGGGCTCCTGGATTGGAGAGGGTGCAGGTTAGGCTGAGGGACCCCGCCCCATGCACAAGTTTCGTGTACTGGGCCTCTAGTATATATATTTAAAAAAAACCAGGTTGTAGAGATTACTTGGATCAAGGCCATCCCATGAAATACCAGTGGGTCAGTTCTTTTTTAAAAAAATATATTTTATTGATTTTTTTACAGAGAGGAAGGGAGAGGGAGAGAGAGTTAGAAACATTGATGAGAGAGAAACATCTATCAGCTGCCTCCTGCACGCCCCCTACTGGGGATGTGCCCACAACCAGGGTACATGCCCTTGACCAGAATCGAACCTGGGACCCTTCAGTCTGTAGGCCGACGCTCTATTCACTGAGCCAAACCGGTTAGGGCAGTGGGCCAGTTCTTAACCTGGGTGGGTGTCAGCACTTTGCCCAGCTTGTCGACCTCCACCCCAGAGTATTTGACCTGCAGCGGGAACTTCAGCCTCTTGTCCACTTCCTGCAGGCTCAAGGGCCCAGCAGGCTCACCCGCATCGCGGGTGAACCAGGGGCAGGTTAACAGCACTGATGAAGTGGTTCATCTGCCTGATAAATTTATGATCTCCATTTCATTTAGCTCTTCATCTGGAGAATTCTCTAGTTCTTGCATTTGGGGGTTGGTGTTTTATCTCCCCATTTTGGCTGCCTGTTTGGGTTTGTGACTGTGTATTAGGTAGGCACAGATCAGGCAATGACTCAAAGCCTCTAGCTTGCCTCTGCACACTGATTGTATTCAGTCTTGAGTAGCCGCAGGCCATTGTCCACAGGCTGACTGTGAGGTTTTCTAATAGGGTGGGGCAACTGTCTTACCCCCAGGCAAAAACCACCTGGACAACAAAGGGCTGCCTGCAAGAGTTGTCCTCCGCAGCGTGAGGGAAGGACTCAGCATAGAAACGGGTGTCTGCCCTCCACTTTCTAATCCTAAAGCCCCCATCTCTGGCTTCTGCTCACACAGCTCAAGTCCACTCTGCCCTCCCTTTGCTGGAGCCCAGGGTAAGTGGCTGCACACGAAATTTTGTGTGTTAGCTCTTTAAGAGGGTGCCTGCATCTCCCCCACCCACCCCCGCTGGGTTATATCTTTATTATTATTTTCTTTTTTTTAATATTTCAAAAAAAGGATCTTAAATATAATAATGTTACATGCAATAAACCTTAATATCTCAAGAAAAACTTTTAAATATGATAATATTACATACAATAAACCAATTATTCAAGAAAAAGATCTTAATATAATAATATTACATGTGATAAGCATTAATATTTCAAGAGGAAAAAGGATTTTAAGTATAAATATATTATCAAAACTGTACTAACAGTATGAAGCACAAAAGTTGTAGGAAATATTAAAGATCTGCAAATAGCAGGATTGCTTCTATTCTAAGATATTTTTTTCTCTGGCTCTATTTTTGTTCATCAGTTTATGTTGTTCATTATATTCCACACATGAGTGAGATCATTTGATATCTTTCTCTGACTGGCTTATTTCACTTAGCATGATGCTCTCCAGTTCCATCCATGCTGTTGCAAATGGTAAGAATTCCTTGCTTTTTACAGCAGCGTAGTATTCCATTGTGTAGATGTACCACAGTTTTTGTTTTTTTAAAATATATTTTATTGATTTTTACAGAGAGGAAGGGAGAGGGAAAGAGAGCCAGAAACATCGATGAGAGAGAAACATCGATCAGCCGCCTCCCGCACACCCCCCACTGGGGATGTGCCCGCAACCAAGGTACATGCCCTTGACCGGAATCGAACCCGGGACCCTTGAGTCCGCAGGCCTACGCTCTAGCCACTGAGCCAAACCGGTTTTGGCTGTACCACAGGTTTTAATCCACTCATCTGCTGATGGGCACTTAGGCTGTTTCAAATCTTAGCTATTGTAAATTGTGCTGCCATGAACATAGGGGTGCATATATACTTATTGGTGTTTCTAATTTCTTGGCATATATTCCTAGAAGTGGGATTACTGGGTCAAATGGGAGCTCCATTTTTAGTTTTTTGAGCAAACTTCATACTGTTCTCCACAGTGGCTGCACCAGTCTGCATTTCCACCAGCAGTGCTGCTATGAACATAGGGGATACTACACTGGTAGTATTCCATTGTGTTTTCATATGTCTCTTGGCCTTCTTTATGTCCTCTTTCGAAAAGTGTCTATTTAGGTCTGTTGCCCATTTTTTTTTATTGGATTGTTTATCTTCCTTTTGTTAAGGTGTATGAGTTCCCTGTCAATGTTGGAGATTAAACCTTTATTGGAGATAACATTGGCAAATATGTTCTCCCATACAGTGGGCTTTCTTGTTATTTTGTTGATGGTTTCCTTTGCTGTGCAGAAGCTTCTTATTTTGATGTGGTCCCGTTTGTTTATTTTCTCCTTAGTTTTCATTGCCCTAAGATCTGTACCGGTGGAGATATTTCTACAATATATGTCTGATATTTTGCTGCCTATGGATTCTTCCAAGATTTTTATGGTTTCCCATTTTGTGTTTAGGTCCTTTATCCATTTTGAGTTTATTTTTGTGTATGGTGTATGTTGGTGGTCCAGTTTCACTTTTTACATGTATCTTTTCAATTTTCCCAGCACCATTTATTGAAGAGACTATCTTGTCTCCATTGTATGCTCTTGCCTCCTTTGTCAAATATTATCCTATATAATGAAAGCCTAATATGCTAAGTATCTGTTCGTCCGTTCAACCAATCAAAGTTTAATGCTAAGGCTGTTCAGACGCTCTGACTGGTAGGTTAGCTTGCTGCTGGGGTCCGGCGTATTGGGACTGAGTGAGATGGGCTGGACACACCCTGTAGCCCTCCCACAGTCCCTCCCCGGCTGGCCAACTTCCCACGTCCCTCCCCAGCCCCGTCTGTGCATCTGTGGGGTCCCTTGGCCTGGCCTGAGCCCTCTTGCAATCTGGAACCCCTCAGGGGATATTGGAGAGCCGGTTTCAGCCTGATTCCACAGGCCAGGCCGAGGGACCCCACTGGTGCATGAATTTGTGCACTGGGCCTCTAGTTTGAGTATAATGGCTTGGGTTGATTTCTGGGTTCTCTGTTCTGTTCCATTGGTCTATATGTCTGTTCTTGTGCCAGTACCAGGCAGTTTTAAGGACAGTGGCTTTGTAATACAGCTTGATAGCTGGTATTGTGATTCCCCCAACTTTGGTCTTCTTTCTCAGGATTGCTGCAGCTATTTGGGGTCTGGTGCCTGAATTTCTAGCCGTCTCTCTCTGGGAGACAGCAATCCTGCTGCTTTTCACAGCCAGATGTTATGTGGGCAACTTTCTCAGTTCTGGTGCTCTCTGCTGGGGGGCCCAGCTTGGGGGTTACACCCCAGAGTTCTCAGTGGCAAACCCTTCACGGCTGAGATGTCCCTCTGGGACTTGAGCTGCTCTCTGTGGGAGCCCGGCCGGCCCTTTCACGCCTCTGCCCCTCCCACCAGTCTCTGTGTCTCCACTTTCGGTCCTTGGTATCAGGGTTCTCTCCAGCTAGCCTTCAGTTGGTTGTTCAGGATGCTTTTTGTTGTTGTATTTTAGTTGTAATTCTAGTTTGATTCTGAGAGGATGTCTGTGTAGCATCCACTTACTCTGCTGCCATTTTTAATGCTCCTTGGGGTTTATTCTTGACCACACAGCTAACAACCTGAGGCCATTTGTTCTTACTTTATTTTTTAATTCTTTATTGTTTAAAGTATTACATAAGTCTCCTTTTTCTCCCATTGACCTCTCCCCAGCCGCCCCCACCCCCCAGCACATGCCCTTACCCCCAACTATCTGTGCCCATTGGTTATGCTCATATGCATGCATACAAGTCCTTTGGTTGATTTCTTACCCCCTCACCCCCTGCCTTCCCTCATAGGTTGGACAGTCTGTTCGATTGTAGCCAATTTTCCCAGCACCTTTTATCTTGTCTCCAAACTCAGTTTGATGCTGACCAGAATCTGGTGTCCTAAGGGCTTAATAATTAAGGAATGCAGTGAATGAACAGAAAGGAGAAAAGGGATATATATATATATATATATATATATATATATATATATATATATTTAATTTATTTATTTATTTATTGGTTTCACAGAGGAAGGGAGAGGGAAAGAGAGAGAAACACCAGTGGTGAGAGAATCATCGATCTGCTGCCTTCTGCATGTCCCCCCTGGAGACTGAGCTTGCAACTGGGGCATGTGCCCTTGACCAGAATAGAACCCCAGACCCTTCAGTCTGCAGGCCAATGCTCTAGCCACTGAGCCAAACTGGCTAGGGCAGAAAGGGTCATATTAAAGAAATGGAGTTTCTGAGCAATTAAATTGATCTGTTTTATGTCAACTTCATTAGGTCAGCCGAAGAGCCTAGAAACGTAGGGGAACGTTTTCCTCCGTGACAGTTCGCACACACATCACCTAAAGTCCACGTATGTGCTGTCGGGGAGAAACACTGCCTTCAGCTGGAATAATCGAAGTGGCATGTTTTGGGGTAGCATATTCTGTCACCCATCAATGTCGATTTTTGGATGGGAGTATCCTATAAAGGACAGGTTGAAATCCTTAAAGATGTTCAGACTGTGAAGGGGTGGCATTAATGTTGGGTGAAACCATTTCAGATTTTTAAACAGGTGTCAGAGGTGGGTGCTCTGTGGAGGTGAAGGTGAGCAGGTGCAGGTGGAGCCACAGAGCAGTGTGTCAGGGAGTGGTTCCGGGGCAGCACCAATCCGGTTGGAGGGCAGGTTACAGGGTACGTACATAGTCATCTTTGGCCTGGAGTTCCCGTAAATGCTGTGGATTGTTCTAGATGCCCTAAATTCATGACTTATTTAATCCTCACACCTAACAGAAGGTGTTGTTACTATCCCCATTTCCAGATGAGGAAAGGGGGCAGAGGCTGGCTGCTCGCTGCAGGTCACAGCTGAGAGATGGCCTCCGAGCCTGGGTTCTGAGGACGGCTCCCCGCGCCGCCTCCACCAAGTTATGGAAACACCGTCCGCGTGGAAGCGAGCTGAGTCTGCACCTTGACCTCACTCGCATGCAGCCCTCCGTTCGGAGCACCAGGCCTTCGTGGCCCAGCCCAGCCTCAGCCTCGGGACCGGACGTGGGTCAAAGGGTGGAAACGAGAAGGGCCGGCCTGAGGGGAACTGGAAGCATTTGCTCTGGCGGGAATGTCCCTGCCTTTGCCCTCCCTGGTGACGGGAACGGGGCCGGGCGCTGAGAGAGGGCAGGAGGGAATGTGGGAGCACAGACAGGGGCCTGGGCCAAAGCGGCTTCTTAAGAAAGCTTCCGTTTGCAGCGCTTACACGTGGATGTGAACTTGCAGAGAAGGCCAGGCCTAGTAGGGTTTTCTAGCACCAACACCCGCCCCCCCTTACCCAGGGCTCCACCTCTCAGCCACACTCCCTCCGCCCCACAGCGTGTTGGAATGGGACGTCTAGGACAGGCGGTGTGGCCCCATCCCACGTAGGCCTCCATGTCGCCAGTGAGATGGAGAGAGCGGGACAAGTTCTTGGCTCTGCCTTCACCGAGCTGCTGGGCTGGGAGAGCGAAGGACAAGATTGCGAAGCGGGTGAGTCACTGAACCCGCCCGCTTGAGGCCGGCGTGGCCAGTCTAACCGGCGGGAACTGTCAGCTGAGCAAGGCACTGTGGCTCCTCAGCAGCCCCGTGAGCTCTGTCAACGAGGAAGCCTCTGGTGAGGAAACTGTGGCCAGACCAGCAGCGGCCGCACCCCGTCCCCCTGGCTGGTGGCTGTGGGCCGTGCGCAGAGGTCTGCAGCCGGAGCCGCCCAGCACCGGCCGGTGGGGATGCCGGGGCCAGCTCTCACCTTCCTAGTCCTGTTCCTGCAGGGACGGCACAGCCACGGTGAGGAGCCCCCATCTGCATGGGGAGGGGTGCATGGACTAGGGGCCAGGCCCATGGGCGTCAGGTCCTGCCCCCTCTGGGTGGTGGGGCTCGCCATGGCCATTTGGAACTGGGCTGAGCACCTGCCGGGGACAGGCTGGGGACAGGCTCGGGCTTAGTTACCTCTGTGAGGTGGCCGCCAGGAGGCCAGGAAACAGCCTCTCACGGGGCGCTTTGGCCGCAGAGAGGAGAGGGCCCTGGGCTGGGGTTTCCACCAGGAAGCGTGGTTCTGGAGTCCAGAGACCACACATCGTCCCGGAGGCAGGACGCTGGTGCCCAGGAGGGACGGCTGTCCTCCGCTCGGTGGCCTGGCCCTGTGGTGGCACCAAGGCCACAGGCGCCTGCAGGGCGGAAGGTGAGGCCACTGGAAGCTGCAGAGACGGCGCTGCCTTCACTGCGGGTCCCGCCTGCAGGCAGCCCCGCCGGGAGACCTGGAGGGCATTGTGGTGGGTGCTGAGGGCACCCCGGGCCTGAAGCGAGGGCACAGGCCCACGAGTGTTTGTCCGGGGCCTGTGAGAGGCTGAGCTCGGGCTGAGGGGTCAGCAGCCTGGCTTTGGGGGTGAGCGTGGCAGAAGGCTGAGGCCGAGATGAGATGATGAGGATGCGATGGGGCGAGCTCTCCCTCAGCGGCCGGCTCTGCGGGCAGCTCTGCAGCCCTGGAGGGTGGCGCTGGGTGCGGGGGCACGGGCTCGGGCGGCGCTGGGTGCGGGGGCACGGGCTCGGGCGGCGCTGGGTGCGGGGGCACGGGCTCGGGCGGCGCTGGGTGCGGGGGCACGGGCTCGGGCGGCGCTGGGTGCGAGGGCACGGGCTCGGGCTAAGGAAACCACTTGCTGGTCCTGTGGGGCTGGCCTGGTGGAGGCTGACAGAAACCGCTCTTGTTTTAATTTTTTAAAGGTATAGTTTGAAAAAATTTTGGAGCTCCAGAGCAGTTGTAAGAAAATGCTTGTATTTCTTCACCTAGATTCACCAGTTAACATCTAATCGCCTTCGCTTCATTCCCTCTTCTCTCCACATGGCGTGTGTGCGTGCACATCGGAGTGGATGCTGGTGATGGCTGGTTGAGCCATTTGAGAGTAATGCCCCTTTACTCCTAAATAGGTTGGCACGTACCTTTTAAGAACAGGAATATTTCCTTATCCTATGACTTCATCATAATCATCACATTTAGAAAACCTAATGCTGATCCTGTCGAGTACAGAGGCCACTTGTAAGTGTGCCGTGGCCAGCAGCGCCGACGGCATGCCGGCTGCCCCAGGCGGGCTGTGAGCCCAGCCACTGCCGTCCTCCGCAGCGCGGCCGCCGCGGCCCCGCTCCTTCTTGCAGGACGTTTGTGGCGACAGTCAGAGGCTTTACAGAGGCTCCCGGTCCGGGTTTGTCGGTGTCTCCGCTGACTCAGAGGAGCCGTTTGGGCCAGAATGCCATACGAGTGCTGCCGCCTTTGTTTTCAGTCCTCACCTGAGGATGCTTTTCCGCTGATGTTTGTAGAGGGGGTGGCAGGGAGGGGGGGGGGTTGAGAGAGGGAGAAACACTGATGTGAGAGGGACACGTTGATTGGCTGCCTCCCCCAGGACTAGTGATTGAAACTGCAACCAGGTACGTGCGTGCCTTGACCCAGAATCGAACTGGCGACCTTGGGTGCTCAGGCCAGCGCTGTAACCACTGAGCCACCGGGGGGGGTTGGTTTGTTTCATTTCATCCCTTCAGGAGACATGATGACAGTGAAATGTTTTCTTAAAAACATGGGTTCCTGCGGAATTTAATGACACGTGCAGGACCGCACCCTCCGGCCCGCACAGCCTCCCACCGGCTGCTCCCGGGGCCAGAGGAGCGCCGGGCAGTGGCCTGCGCTCTGCCTCCCCGGCCGCCCGCCCGCCCTTCCTCTCTGCCCACTGCCTCCAGCCGCGCCTGCAGGCTCCTCCCCACCCGGCTTCCTCCCTCACCGGTTCCGCGAACCCCACCTCCTCAGTGATGTCTTCCTTCCTCCTGAAAGGTCAGCCCTGCCTCCGCAAGGCCCGGGCCCGCGGGCTTCCTCCTCTCTGCGGCCATCCCTTTCACACGCGGTGCTGACGGCGCATTGTTTGTCTCCAGGCTGCTCTGCACGGCCCGGGACGCAGTGTCTGGAGGCCAGGCTGTCTGTCCTGCTCACCGCCGTCTCCTCGGCAGGTAGACTAGCACCTGGCGGACTCTCAGGGCACGAGAGGGAACGAGTCAAGTGCGAGTTATCCGGCTTCTGTGGCCGTGAGGGTGGGAACGCGCCTCCGGGTTCCTCGTTTCTCGCGTGTGAAGTGAGGACACAGCGGCCGCGTCCTGGGGCGGCGAGGCTGGGGAGGCGCCGAACCGAGCGCCTCGAAGCCAGGCCTCCAGCCCCGAGGCCGGCTGGCTCGCTTAGCTCTGTCCTCAGAGTCCAGGGAGACCGCGCCGTCATCCTTCCTGGACCACTTAATTGAATAGAAAGTAAGAAAATGTTGAGATGAGATGATAAACCTGGACTGTGTGGCTCTTTGCTGAGGTTTCTTATAATCGTAACCAGGAATTTAGGGAGACCTCAACACTTTTAGCTTAAGGGAACATGTATTTAACTTAGGAGATATTTAGTTGTATTATTACATCATGTTGTGAAACATTTAATTTTAATCTCCATTCCCACTCCTTCCCTGGACGCGTTTGAGCAGCTGTCTGAGACCCTGGGTTCCACGGCCTTCCTCGCGCGGCCAGTGTCTGCCACGGGAGTCAGCACGTGGCTACAGGGTGGTCCGTGCTCACCACGGGCCGGCACAGGCCGAGGCAGCGGTGACTGAGGAAGGGAACCGTGTCAAGCATCTCAGAGGCAGAGGGGGGAGCTTGGGTCAGATGAGTTGGGGGACCTTCAGGGCACTGCCCACAGGAGGGGCTTGGTCCTAAAGGTCACTCTGGACCCTAAATTCCGGTTTGGGCTGTGCATTCTGAGGAAACCCCGAAGGACCCTGGAGGCTGCGAACAAAATGGGCAGCACCTGGGGGCCAGCCGGAGCGCTGCGGCCGCCACGCCACTTCCCCGGAAATCGGACCGGCTGCGAGGCGGCCTGGCACGCTCCCCTCTCCCTCCAAGCGAGTGGTGGCTGCGGGCAGAGACGCCGGGCCGCCGAAGGAGCTCGGGCGGCACAAAGCACTGGGGTGCTGAGCCGTGCTTCATGGCCACGCCTCCCCCCGACGTGCGACAGGCACAGAGGCACCGTCACTGCTCGTTACATGGACAGCTGTGCGGCCACGCCTCCCCCCCCCCCACGTGTGACAGGCAGAGGCGCCGTCACTGCTCGTTACATGGACAGCTGTGCGGCCGCGCCTTCCCGCCGTGCTTCTTCCCCCTTTCCAGAAACACCCCCCAACACGCACACACACACACACGCACACACACCCCCAACACGTACACACACACGCACACACACACCCAACACGCACACACGCACACACATGCACACACGCACACACACGCGCACGCACACGCACACACCCCCAACACACACACACGCGCACACACACACACACCCAACACACACGCACACACACACATGCACACCCCCCAACACGCACACACGCGCACGCGCACGCACACGCTGGCATCCTGGGTCAGCTCCCTGTGCTTGCAGACAGTAGTACTCTTGTCTTTGGCCTCTTCTGCTCCACATCTGATGAGATGGTATTTGTAGCTGGTCACGCTCATGGCTGGATGAGGTTTCATGGTCTACCGTATGGAGTTGATTCACCCATTCTGCCGTCGAGGAGGCTGGGCTTTCTGTTGTAATGCTTCTGTGAGCCTCTCGCGGGTGCTACATCAGACTCATTTCCGGGAGTTAACTGAGGCAGATTTTGGAATTTAACTAATTAGGTAATTAAACAGCTCCATTAAGCCCTTGTTATGTTCCAAGACATATGCAAGATTTTGTGAGGGAAAAAGATGAAACAGATGTGGATTCTATTCTTAAGACTCTTCCCGACTTTTAGAGGAAGAGTCACGTAAAACAAGGAAAGACAGAAAATGCTAAGGGTTGCTCGGAGGCAAGCTGTACTTAGAGAACAAAGACCCGAGGAAATGGAGATTCCTGTGGGCACAGACACTGGGAAGGGGCTTTGCGGGATGAAGAGGAGTTTGGGAGGAGGGAGGACAGTGCAAGCCAGGGAGCAGCCTGGACAGACGGAGGGCGCACACGGTGTGACGCACCCTGAAAGGCGCCCTCCTTTTCTTGGAGAGACAGTGCGGGTGACAGGCTGCGGGTCCCCAGCAGCGGCTGCGGCCAGGGCTGCCCGGGAGAGCAGGCCTGAGTGTCGCGGGAGGCGAGCGGGGCTCGGGGAATGGGGGCGCGGGCCCCGCTGTGGGACTTTGCAGACGGGTCCTGAGCCAGCATCTGAGGCTCCCGGCCCCGCAGACCCGCCCTCCGGCCCTGAGCTGAGAAACCGCCACACCTTTGTCGCTGGTGGAAGTTCCTCCCCGAGGCCCCCTGCGCCTCCGCCCTGAGGGCGCCCCGACCCCCTCCCCTCATCTAGAGCGACTCCCTCCCGCGGGGTCAGATGCCTCCCGGCCGCCCTCCCCCCTCCGCCCTCCGTCCTCCGTCCTGCCCTCCCGCCCTCCTCCCCCTGTCCTCCCCCATCCCCCCTCCCCCTCCCCCCTCCGCCCTCCCTCCTGCCTCCCCCTCCCCCTTCCCCCTCCGCCCTCCCTCCTGCCCTCCCCAGGACACCGACACCTGCTCGGCGGGCGCCACCTCTGTCTCCCGCTTCCCACTCCCTTTCCCCCAGGATTGCGCCTGGGCACGCGCCGCGCCCCCCCTTCCCCCCGCCCCTGCTCTGCTCCCTGCGAGCGGGGCCATTCTGCAGCCCCCTATGACACAGGCCTGGGCCACCGGCCGTGGGGCTCAGTGGTGAGCGCCCGCCCGTGGACCGGGAGGCCACCGTCAGGGCACAGGCCCGGACTCCATCCGCAGTCGGGAGCGGCAGGAGGCGGTCGGGCGGTGATTCTCAGCATTGTTTCTGTCTCCCTCTCCCGTCCTCTCTAAAATCGGTTTAAAAGGTCCAATTCGGGAAGCATTCGCAGAGGGAACGGCCGTGCCTGCATCGCCACGTTAGTTCTCTGCTGGAAGCTCCAGCTCGGCCTCAGCCCCCAGCGCGAGAGCAGCGTCGCTCCGAAGCTGCTGCCTCCTGGGCCAAGAGGTCCGGCCTGCCGGCGGCGTTGCCTTTGGATTTGGGGATGGGTTTCCTCTTGTGAGGCCGCTTTTTTGTTTGTTTTGTTTTGTTTCATTTTGGGCATCATTTCTGAAAAGTTTTAGAAGCAATTTAATGCTCTGGTTTATGGCATTTTTCTCCAGGAATAACTTACAGTTCCTTCGAGCAGCCAGCCGGGCTGGAAATAGGAGACCCTGGAACACTGTAGTCTAAGTCTGTGCACGTGACTCCACACGGGGCCTGAGTCTGTGAGCGATGAGTTCTCGTTCACTCTTCACAATGTTTGCATTCACTCATTTTAGGGAGAGAGGAAGGGAGAGAGAGACCAATCTGCTGCTCCACCTGGTGATGCGTTCACTGGTTGATTGGGGATCGAACCCACAACCTGGGGGTGACAGGTGACCCTCTCTGGCGGGGGTTCTTGTTCACTCTTAATTCTTAGTGTGTAGCCATTCCTGGCACCGACCCCGAGCCTGGTGGGTGGAGCACCCACACCTCCTTGCTAAGAGAGGCCGCTCTGAGCTCCGCGTTCTCTTGGTTCCTGGAGCTGATTGCAAACTCTGCTAAGCTGCTCAGCCTTTCAGCTGCTCTTTGTGGAATCAGAGGTGCCTCCAGGGAACCACAGGAAAAACCGCGAACCCTCTGAATTTCCTTCTTTAAGATCCTGGCCCTTAATATTTCACCGTTTTTTTTGCCCTAGCTGGTTTGGCTCAGTGGATAGAGCATTGACCTGCAGACTGAGGGTCCTGGGTTCGATTCCCCAAGGGCACATGCCCGGGTTTTGGGCTTGATCCCCAGGGTGGGTGTGCAGGAGGCAGCCAATCTATGTTTCTCTCTCATCATTGATGTTTCTCTCTCTCTCTCCCTTCCTCTCTGAAATCAATAAAAGAAATATATATTTTTAAACAAAGAAAGCTATGCCAGAGTGTGTCTTACCATCTTAAAACCAAAAAAATGCTTTCTTATAAAGTCCCCCCCACCACCATTTTATTAGCTCTCTGACGCCTTTAACAACATGTCCTTATATTTTGCCCATTTTTATTGTTATTCTTAGTGGGAGCGTTGGTTAGCACGTCTCGACCTGGTCTTCTGTGATCAGATTAAACTCCCTGGGTGACTCCTTATCTCAGGCACTAGCCTGTGCTGTGGAACACGGGATGACCTGGTCTTCTGTGATCGGATTAAAACTCCCTGGGTGACTCCTTATCTCAGGCACTAGCCTGTGCTGTGGAACACGGGATGACCTGGTCCCAGGTCCCGGACTCCGGCGGCAGGAGTGCCGACACAGGAAGCAGTGCGGAGTCCAGGGCCCGGGGGCAGCGGGGACAGTGCAGACGGAACGCCCAGCCCTTTCTAGAAGCTTATGGCTTTCCATTCCCTCGGGGCCTGTGTGCAGGGCTTGGCGTGCTGGCCCGCTCTCAGGTGTAAGAGTCTGAGGACCACGGAGACGGCCACGCGGGTCCAGTCTGCTCGCAGCGTGGTCACAGGCAGATCCCCGTCGTGTGCGTCCACCTCAGGAGTCACCATCAAAGGAACATTCTGTCAGCCAAGCGGTAATTACAAGCCCGGCAGTGATTTGGGCAGTGTCTGCAGGAATGCGGGGTGAAGGTGTGGCTGAGTGAGTGTACTTACAACACATGTGGACATCCAAACTCCTCCCCATCGCTCTTGTCTTAATGGCCTCATTTTAACAGATCTGTTCGTATCGATAGCCATCTCCTAATCTCTCCTCCAAATTCTCTGACCTCTCCAGCCCACAGGGCCACAGGGCAGCCCTGCTCTTCCCCGCGCTGGCTGCTCTGCGAGGGCAGGGGCACCCTCCTGTGCAACAGTTCCCACCCTGAACCGGGCAGGAGGCTGGGAGGAGGCTGGGAGGAGGCTGGGCGGTGCCCGGGCAGGAGGCTGGGAGGTGCCCGGGGAGGAGGCTGGGAGGTGCCCGGGGAGGAGGCTGGGAGGTGCCCGGGCAGGAGGCTGGGAGGTGCCCGGGGAGGAGGCTGGGCGGTGCCCGGGCAGGAGGCTGGGAGGTGCCCAGGGAGGAGGCTGGGAGGAGGCTGGGCGGTGCCCGGGCAGGAGGCTGGGAGGTGCCCGGGGAGGAGGCTGGGAGGAGGCTGGACGGTGCCCGGGCAGGAGGCCTGGGTAGTGTATTTTTCTTCTTGCCTTTTGTTAACGTAAAAAACCATTGAAACTTGTAAAGAATTTTAGTGAGTTTATTTGAGCCAAACTGTCGACATATTCTGGGAAGCAGAACCTCAATGAATTGAGATAATGCTCCGGAGAATGCAGGGTTACATCTGTATTTATACATTGAAATCAAAGGAAAGGGACGTAGGTGAGTTACATGAAATCCATTGGTGACAGACCAGGGAGGTGGGACAAAGCAAAGCGGGGAAACCTCTGGGATAGGGTGAAAAGTGAAATGATGGACATGTGCTTCTCTTACAGAGATGGATACAGGATACTTTAACGTAATTAACAGTTGACAATTAACTTGATAACAGTAACAATGAGGGAATGTCCCGGTGCCATTTGTTGTGCCCTGAGGGGCCGGGGTAAAAAGGAAGTTACAAGTTACCCAGACATCTCACAGATATGTTATCTTAGAGGCAAAAAGGCAAATGGGCTCAGTAAAGAAGATCTAAGTTGATCTTTGTCAGGGAAAATATCGGCCTAGCGGACATGACTACCCACTATAACCTGTTTGTAGTTAAATATTTAATTTTCAAACCATCCTTTGTGGTGACTCCAGGTCTCTGAGTTTGCAAGACTGCCACACAGGCCTCCCCTGAGCTTGTCAAGTTAGCATGTGGCTCCTTCCGTCCACACTTTCCATTTTGTTCCTACGGAGCAATACTTGTGGAGACCTTCCCGGGACTGAAAACCTGGCAAACAGGAGCCCAGCTCTGTGGGAGGGCGAGGAGGGCGCTGGGAATTCCGACCATTCAGAACGTGTAGTGGCCACCACTGGTCACCAATGGTCCCCTGCAGGGGGCCGTCACATCAGATAGGATGTTTATTTAGAGCATTGTAGTTAAGAACTCACCCTCGGCCCTAGCTGGTTTGGCTCAGTGGATAGAGTGTTGACCTGCAGAAGGGTCCCACGTTCGATTCCGGCCCAGGGCACACGCCTGGGTTGCAGGCTTCATCCCCAGTAGGGGGTGGGCAGAAGGCAGATGATCAATGATTCTCATCACTGATGTTTCTATCTCTCCGTTCCTCTCTGAAATCAATAAAAATATATTAAAAGTCACCTTCTAAAGCCAAATTGACTGTGTTGCAAGCTCATCTTTCTCACTGTGTAATTAGGGGTTGTGACTTTTAAGTTCTTTCTAAACCTGT
This sequence comes from Cnephaeus nilssonii, assembly GCF_951640355.1. NCBI lineage: Eukaryota > Metazoa > Chordata > Mammalia > Chiroptera > Vespertilionidae > Cnephaeus > Cnephaeus nilssonii. The sequence goes on from NC_137092.1 coordinate 43,970,287, forward strand.
TTCCTCGCTTGTAAGATGGGGATGAGCGCCTTGTAGGGCAGTGAAAGGGTTACCACCCGCCGGCTCCAGGCTGCATGCCGAGAGCTCAATGCTCCCTCTGCCGCGGCGAAGGGCGGAGAAGGGCGGAGAAGGGCGCCGGCGAGGGTGCGTGCGCTCAGGCCCCGGCCCCGTCCAGCCGCCCATGCTGAGCCGGGCGCCCTCTCTGCCGCAGCCGCTGCCTCCTGCCCAGGTGAGCCGGTCGGGCACGTCTGTCTGCTTGGGGCCCGGCAGCCCCCGGCAGCGGTGAGCTCCTTCGAATGGAAGGTCAGCCGCGCGCACCCACGCCCCCGCGCTGTCCACCTGGAGGCCTCTGCCCGGCGGCAGGCTGGGCCCCGCGGCTCCGCTTCAGCGCCCGGCGGGCCTCCTCCTCCAGGCCGCGGCCGGACAGCGGCACCTACTCCTTGGGGGTCCCCAGCGCGGGGGCGCCGTCAGGACCCAGACCGAACCCCCCTTCCTGACCGGAACCCCCTTCCTGACCGGGACCCTCTTCCTGACCGGGACCCCCTTCCTGACCGGGAACCCCCCTTCCTGACCGGGACCCCCCTTCCTGACCGGAACCCCCTTCCTGACCGGGAACCCCCTTCCTGACCGGGACCCCCTTCCTGACCGGGAACCCCCTTCCTGACCGGGAACCCCCTTCCTGACCGGGAACCCCCTTCCTGACCGGGACCCTCTTCCTGACCGGAACCCCCTTCCTGACCGGGAACCCCCCTTCCTGACCGGGACCCCCCTTCCTGACCGGAACCCCCTTCCTGACCGGGAACCCCCTTCCTGACCGGGACCCCCTTCCTGACCGGGAACCCCCTTCCTGACCGGGAACCCCCTTCCTGACCGGAACCCCCTTCCTGACCGGGAACCCCCTTCCTGACCGGAACCCCCTTCCTGACCGGGACCCCCCTTCCTGACCGGAACCCCCCTTCCTGACCGGGACCCCCCTTCCTGACCGGAACCCCCTTCCTGACCGGGAACCCCCTTCCTGACCGGGAACCCCCTTCCTGACCGGGACCCTCTTCCTGACCGGGACCCCCTTCCTGACCGGAACCCCCTTCCTGGCCGAACCCCCCTTCCTGACCGGAACCCCCTTCCTGACCGGAACCCCCTTCCTGACCGGGACCCCCTTCCTGACCGGGACCCCCCTTCCTGACCGGGACCCCCTTCCTGACCGGAACCCCCTTCCTGACCGGAACCCCCTTCCTGACCGAACCCCCTTCCTGACCCGGTGGGGCCGCCCGAGCTGCAGCTGCTGGAGCAGGAGGAGGCCCCGGGGGCGGTGTGACCTGGGACGAGGGGGCGCCTGGATCCCGCCGCCCCGGAGCCCCTTCCCCGGGAGGATCGGCCGGCACACGTTCACCTGCAGCGCCAGCAACCCGGTCAGCTGGGCCCGCCGGAGCCTCCAGCTGGGCCCGGGCTGCGGGAGTGAGTGCCCGCCGGGGCTGGGGCAGGGCGAGGGCGCAGGAGCCCTTCGCCGGGGTCCGGGCGGCCGGGCCCGTCTGCGGCGGGGAGAGCGCCGTCCCGACAAGAACCTGGGAGACCGTCTTCCTCCCCAGGAAACGCCTCCTGTTCGGACTGTGGGAGGGACGGCCGCCGGCTGCGAGTTGTTTCCCTCTTTGGCTCCGGGGCCGCTTCCTCCTTCGGGGCCGTCCGCCCTGTGGTCGCGGAGCAGAGCCCGGGTCCTGGCAGCCTCGGGCGGGCACCGGGCGGGCACTGCGCATTGCCGTGCTCACCTGTTACCCGGAGCCGCTTTGCTCTGCTTGTTCTTCGGTGAATGAGACCTAACTGGTGTCAGCGCGGGCAGAACCCGCCTGCGGCCCTGCCTGTAGGCACTGACAGCCAGGCGGGCACGAAGTGAGCTCTCCCGGCGCGGCCGCGGCACGGGCGGCTCCGGCAAAGCGGGGCGAGGCCTGCGAGGGCGTCCGCAGCGCCCGGGCGCCGCCTCCTCCCTGCCCGGCGGCTCGGCTCCGCCCTCCCTCCCTGCCCGGCGGCTCGGCACCGCCCTGGGCGGCGGGAGGCCCTGCACAGAAGTCCCGCAGGAGCAGAAGGCCGGACGGAGGCGGCTTGGCGGAGCAGACGTGCTTGTGGAGTTAGAACAAAGGAACGGGTCTGTGAACGGATCCATCGATGTTCTTCACTTGCTGCGCACACACTGTCTCCTTCCTGTGAGGAAACGGCCCAGAGAGGCCGAGGCGCTCGCCCAGGGCACAGAGCTTAGTCGGCGTCTGACTCCCAGTCCCCAGTCCGAGTGCCACGGGCGGCCTTCCAGCGGAGCAGGGAGACACCCCGACCTGAGCGCACCGCTGTGAGAGCAGCACCCGGAGTGAGAGCAGCACCCGGTGTGGGAGCAGCACCCGGTGTGAGAGCAGCACCCGGTGTGAGAGCAGCACCCGGTGTGGGAGCAGCACCCGGTGTGGGAGCAGCACCCGGTGTGGGAGCAGCACCCGGTGTGAGAGCAGCACCCGGTGTGAGAGCAGCACCCGGTGTGGGAGCAGCACCCGGTGTGAGAGCAGCACCCGGTGTGGGAGCAGCACCCGGTGTGAGAGCAGCACCCGGAGTGAGAGCAGCACCCGGTGTGGGAGCAGCACCCGGTGTGGGAGCAGCACCCGGTGTGAGAGCAGCACCCGGTGTGAGAGCAGCACCCGGTGTGGGAGCAGCACCCGGTGTGGGAGCAGCACCCGGTGTGGGAGCAGCACCCGGTGTGAGAGCAGCACCCGGAGTGAGAGCAGCACCCGGTGTGAGAGCAGCACCCGGAGTGAGAGCAGCACCCGGTGTGGGAGCAGCACCCGGAGTGAGAGCAGCACCCGCTGTGGGAGCAGCACCCGGAGTGAGAGCAGCACCCGGTGTGGGAGCAGCACCCGGTGTGAGAGCAGCACCCGGAGTGAGAGCAGCACCCGGAGTGAGAGCAGCACCCGGTGTGAGAGCAGCACCCGGTGTGAGAGCAGCACCCGGAGTGAGAGCAGCACCCGGTGTGAGAGCAGCACCCGGCGAGTGGGGGCGGGCGGGCGGGGGGAAGGCGAGTCCTCACGCCCCGTCTCCGGCCCCCTCAGAGCTCGGCCTCCTGCCCCTTTCCATGATCATCGTGGTTCCCATACTCACGCTGCTCGGCACCCTCACCGGCGGGCGTCTGCGTGCGGAGAAGCGGGAGGAAGCCGGCAGGTAAGCGCAGGGTCCTCGGGACAGGCTGCCTGACCTGCCGCCCCGCGTGCCCGTGTCAGGGAGGGAAAGCAATGGCTGCTCCCAGGTCTCGCTGGGGGGGGGGGGGACCCCACAGGTGCACGGTCTGACCCCTAACAGCAGCTTTACTGGCTGTGGCTGGTTTGGGGGAAACTCTCAGGCGGGTGCTGCCTTGAGCTCTTTGAGTCTCCTGGGACGAGCACTAACCCTCCTCCCTTCTAGAACCTTCCTCAAGGTCTCGCCACCTTGGACGAGGGTGGGATGCCGAGGGTGGGATGCCGGGAGCAAGCGCCTGGCCCGGCTCCCAGAGGGCTCTGCCGCTCTGCTCTTTGCTCCCTCCACACAGAGCCCCGCCCAGAGGCCTCGCTGACGGTGTATGAGGATGCCCCCAACCTGCCCCTCCGGAGCGGCCAGGTGCGGCCGAGGGCGGCTTCTCTCCTTCCGGCTGGCAGTGCCCCGGGAGCATGGCCCTGCTGAGCAGGGGCCAGAGAGCCCGCTGCTGCCTCCGAGTGGCCTCGGCCCCCATCTCTGTCCCACTCAGCGTCCTAGCTCTGGCTGTGGGTGGACAGAGAAAACTGGGGGTGAGATGAGGAAATGAGGCCAAAGGGCATTTGGGGCAGAACTGGGACCCCCTGGTGCCCTCATTTCCTGAGGCTGGGCTAAGGCTCAGGATGAGTGCCACCTTGTACGTTGTGTCTGACGAATTCTCCTGCCCCTGTAAGTTCAGGTTTACTTTTGGGGGCCCTGGGTCATTGCCCAGCGGGGAGGGTGCTGGCCGACCCGCCGCGGCGGCGCGGTCTTGCTGCTGGCTCAGCGCCGGTGCCCAGATGCTCGGGAAGGAGGCCCGAGTCTGGCCGAGGCGCTGGGAGAGCAGCACCGAGCGGTGAGCAGGGCGGCGCTCCGAGGGAAGCGGAGGCCAGCGCAGAGGGGCTGCAGGACAGGGTGGGGAAAGGCCGGGCGAAAGGAGGGGCAGGAAGGACCCTCCTCCCGAAGCAGGAAGTCGTGTGGGGCCTCCTGGAACCACGGAACAGGGGCAGCCCCCTGAGGCTCTGTGGGGCCTTGTCGGGGCCCAGCAGCAGAATACTGGGGTGTCTGTGCCTCTCCCGTCAGCCACACCTAGTACCAATCACAGCAAATACAAATGCCTACAGCCACGGAGGCCCTACTCAGTGTAGGTCACTTTAGATTAGAAAAATGGAGGAGAATATTGGGGGAAATGAGTATTTAGGAGTAAAAAGTCTATTGGGGATTCAGGCCCATTACTGTGTTTCTAAGCCAGGGGTTCGTCTCTCGTGGCCTTGTCCCGCTGTCCCCAAGGTTCTGTCCAAAGGCCTCCACCTCCCCACGGGGTCCGGCTGGGCCTTTCTGGGGACGCTTCCCGCAGGCCTGGGAAGAAGAGAGCAGCAGCAGAGCCGGGTTCTGCCAGCTGCCTGTGCCGCCCCGGCCTCCAGGTGACCAGACACCAAGGGGTGGAGCCAGTTCAGCAGAGACGGGGCAGAGCCCAGTGTGAGCGTACATCCCGTCCTGCGGGCCCGGCGGCATGAGAGCAGCAGGTCAGCCACACACATCTGGCCGCCCCAAGCCAGCTGCTGCTGTCGGGTGGAAGGACAGAGGTTACATGGGAAGGAGGCAGAAGGGGTAGGAATGGGCATGCAAAATGGGCAGTTTACAGGCAACGCAGGCTGGGGTTTTGCAAGGGGGGTCTGGGGGCCCCTCTGGTCTCTGTAACAAGATTGTTCATCTTTCCGTGACAACAGGCAGCTCCCGGGTGGGGAGGGTGGGCTGCGTTTCCAGGGAGCTCCCAGGTTCCATGTGCAACTCCAGCCAGGTTAGAATGTGCCTTTTGTTTGTTTGTTTGTTTTGTTTTTTTTATTTCAGAGAGGAAGAGAGAGGGAGAGAGAGATAGAAACATCCATGATGAGAGAGAATCATGGATTGGCTGCCTCCTGCACGCCCCACACTGGGGATCCAGAATAGATCCGGAATAGAATTGTGACCTCCTGGTTCATAGGTCAATACTCAACCCCTGAGCCAGGCCGGCTGGGCTGTGCCTTCTTTAATCAGAACCAAACAACCCTGGTTAACAGAGCAGGATTCATATTTCTTCGTTACAGATGGGCCCCAGGATCCCATTTCTGTCCCAACACAAGAACAGCTGAATGCTGAACCCCCAGAGCCCTTCCTGGCAGCAGACCCGCAGCGGGAAGGGCATGAATGACCTCGGACCCCATGGCGGGCAGCACTGAGAGAGGGAGGCAGCGTCGGTTCACCAGCTGCTCACTGCAGGGCTGGCTGGAGCCAAGGGCACGCGGACTAGCAAGGCTGGGTCTGGGCTGGGTCTGGGCTGGGTCTGGGCTGGGTCTGGGCTGGGGCTCGCAACCATCTAGCCCTGGAATTAGTGGCCGCAGCGAGGCTCCGACCTCACTTAGCGCACAGTCAGGCGGCGAAGGGACGTTTCTGCGCAGGACAGGCGCTCAGTGGGCAGGGTCTCCCGGCCCGGCCCTTTCGCGGTGCTTCGTCCCAGCTGCTGCCCGGTGGTTGCTCTCCATGCCTCTCCGTCCTGGGACCTGGCGCTCCCTCCCAGCTCCTGGGAGCGCCTCTCTTTTGCACCCTTCTCCCCATGTGACCCAAACCCGGAAGGCTGAGCGCCTGCTGATGCTGCCACATGCCTTCCCCGTTTCTCCTGCAGGAGCGGAGGCAGGAGCAGGACTTCCCTGGGAACGGGAGCACTGTCTACTCCATGGTGCTGCCTCAGGTACCGCTCGTTCTCGCTTGTAGTCCACACCTGTCTATGAGCTTCCCCAGGCCCCCCCCCCCCCCCCCCGATTTCCACATACCTCAGACCCTTGAATGGCGAGTGAGACCTCAGTGCTCCCAGAGGGAAGGTGGCTGGGCAGCGGCCCCTGAGGTTGGCTGGCTGACAGTCCTAGTGCTCTGGGGTCCCCACAGCCTAATAGCTGAAGGTCAAGGTCGGGCAGGAGGTTTCCTCCGTCACGGGAGTATGACCATGACAGGAGTTCGGCTTCTGGTTTCTGTGTTCTTTTCCCCTCTTCCCTGCTGCTTCCAGGACATGGGGCCCTTGCACTTAAAAAAAAAAAAATTATATATATATATATATATTCATTTTAGAGAGGAAGGGAGAGGGAGAGAACCATCAATGATAAGAATCATTGATCTGAGGAGAAACCAAGATGGCGGCATAGGTAAACACCTGAACTTGCTGCCTCGCACAACAACTTCAAAACTACAACTAAAAGACAAAACGGACATCATCCAGACCACAGGAAGGCTGGCTGAGTGGAAATTCTACAACTAGAAGGGAAGAGAAAAGCACACTGAGACTCAGAGGAGCTGAGGAAGTAAAGTACAGAGGTACGGAGATGCGTGTGTGCGTGGAGAGGGCTGGCAACTGAGTACACGGTTGTCTTTTTCAATCTGCAGGGAGACACAGGCTCCCAACTGCTCTGAACTCCAGTTCTGGGCGAGACTCTGGGGACCCAGACTCATATGGGGAGAAACTGGACTGTCTGGCATTGGGCAGAACTTGAGGGTGGCTTTCTCTCAGAGGTGCTTGCAGCGATTACCACGGGACACTGAGACACAGGGGCCTATTAGGGCAGGGCTGATGGGAAGCCATTGCTGTTTACTCTGCCCTGAGACTCCGCCCCATCCAAGCTGTGCGCAGAGGCTTTTGCATATGAATGGCCTGGTCCTTATGGGCACATCCCCAGTGGGGGGTGTGCAGGAGGCAGCTGATCGATGTCTCTCATCGATGTTTCTGGCTCTCTGTCCCTCTCCCTTCCTCTCTGTGAAAAATCAAAAAAAAAAAAAAAAAGTCTAAACCTGTAAGAATTTTTAAAAAATATATATTTTATTGATTTTTTTTTTTTTTTTTTTTTTTTTTTTTTACAGAGAGGAAGGGAGAGGGATAGAGAGCTAGAAACATCAATGAGAGAGAAACATTGATCAGCTACCTCCTGCACACCCCCTACTGGGGATGTGCCCACAACCAAGGTACATGCCCTTGACCAGAATCGAGCTTGGGACCCTTCAGTCTGCAGGCCGAAGTTCTATCCACTGAACCAAACTGGTTAGGGCCAAACCTGTAAGAATTTTTATGAGTTTATTTGATACAAACTGACCACAATCATCTGGAATCAAAATCTATGGATTGAGAAAATGCTCTGGAGAATGGCAGTTTTGCCCCTTGTTTTGTACATTACAATAAAGAAAGGCATAAGTGGGTTGCATGAACTCCCATAGGTGATGGATTCGGGAGGCAAGAGAAAGCAAAGTGGGGAAATCTCTGGGATTGGATAATAAGTAAAATGAAGCCTGGCCAGCGTGGCTCAGTGGTTGAGCATCGACCTATGAACCAGGAGGTCACGGATTGATTCTGAGTCAGGGCACATGCCTGGATTGCGGGCTCCATCCCCAGTAGGGGGCGTGCAGGAGGCAGCTGATCAATGGCTCTCTCTCATCATTGATGTTTCTATCTCTCCCTTTCCCTCCTCTCTGAAAAAAATAAAAATATATATTTAAAACAAAAAAAGTAAAATGAAAAGACACAGAAAAGAAAAAATAAACAAAAAAAGAAGAAAAATAAGAATAGGTGTTTGTGGGTACAGGATAGTTAACAGTTCACAATGAACATGATAACAGTAACAGTGAGAGGCGCTGTGGTCTGCTCTGGTGGGAGTGGCGCCCTCAGGGGTCTGGAGAAGGGGATCACTCCACAGGTGTTATCTATGTCAGTTGCAGAAAGACAATAGGCAGGCTCAGGCTTGGCCTTTGTCGAGGAAGATGCAGGCCTAGGACATGCCTGCCCACCAGGACTCACTTTCAGGTGGAAGCTGTGACCGCAGGCCGTCCTGTGTGGTTACCGCAGGTCTCTGGGTTTCTAAGGCCCGCCTTGCAGGCCTCTTTGAGCCTGTCAGGATTAGTATGTGGCCCCGTTTTGCCCACAGATGTAAGAGCGATTGATTCCCCAGCCTTGGGTTTAGCCACATTGTATTCTAAGAAGAGGACTTTGGCCCTGACCAGTTGGGCTCAGTGGATAGAGCGTTGGCCTGTGGACTGAAGGGTCCCAGGTTCGATTCTGGTCAAGGACATGTACCTTGGTTGCAGGCACATCCTCAGTAGGGGGTGTGCAGGAGGCAGCTGATCAATGTTTCTCTCTCTCTCATCAATGTTTCTAACTCTCTTTCCTTCTCCCTTCCTCTCTGTAAAAAATCAATAAAATATATTTTAAAAAATAAGAAGAGGACTTTGAGATGCCGAGGGAGACTTCCCTCGCCTGGAACATGGAGATGCTTCTTTCAGACACAGAGAAGGAAAACGGTTGCCAGAAGGAGACATGGAGGTGCTGAGGAAAGAACCCTGGGGAGTCTGTGTTTAAATTCTGCTGCTTCTGTGAACACTGTGACTTGGGCTATTTCTCTTTTTGGAGGCTCATCTGTAGAATGAGGCAGATCATAGTCATTCTTATCGGACAGGAGTGTCCTAAAGAGCAGGGGAGAATACAAGTGCAGGGCCGGTTCGCCCCAGCCAGTTTGGCTCAGTTGGTTGAGTGCCGTCCCATACACTGAGAGGTCCAGGCTCGATTCCTGGTCAGGGCACATGCCCGGGTTGTGGGCTCGATACCCAGTAGGGGGCGTGCAGCAGGCAGCCAGTGATGTTGCTCTCTCTCCCCCTCCCTTCCCCTTTCTCTAAAATCAAACATATTTTCCAAAAAAGCAGCAACCGCCTTAAAGAGAGGGACTAGCATTCAGCTGGGCCACTCCCTCCTACTGGCGGGCCTCTTCCAATGGACACTGACCTCCTCTCTCTGGGCAGGGCTGCGGGCTGCGTGGAAGAGGTACCTCCCTCCCTAGGGGTGTGCTAGATCTATCGATGCCTCTGTAATGATTTCATTTCTCCTCTCATTAGTCTTCCGCTTCCACATCACAAGAAACTGCAACCACCCTGTATTCGGTGGTGCTGCCCGCGAATAAGGTGAATCTCCACCCCGGAGGTGCGGGGCAGGGTGTGTTTTGCATGTGCAGTGCACGCGGGCTTGCACTTCTGAGCGACTTGACTTCCACTGCGTGTATCTAAGGGACTTGTGTTAAATGACTATTGAAAAGTGAATGGGCAAGTGCCTTTCTAGTTCTGTTTGGAGAAAAACAACAGCTCTGAGTCTGGGAGAAGAGTATATTAAAGGTGTTTCCAGAAGTTTCTGTGGAAGGTAGAGGACAATCAGAGGAATTGCTTGGTGCAGGGACCACAGGATCCTGGTAGGCCAGCCGAGGCCGTGGTGAGAGAAGCCAGAGATTTCCGATGCATGGGCATGCGGACTGAGCGGCAGGACCGCACTGGACCTAGAGAGACACAGTATTGACCTCAGGGAACCCGACAAAGTTCGGCCAGTCACCTCAGGGTGGAGGCCTGGGACTGAGGCAGCCCAGTGGAGTCCTCTCTAATCTTGGTCCGGGGGGCTCGCAGCCCACATGTGTCCCACAGAGCTGGGGTCCTGGGCCCTTTGTCATCTTTTCATCGCAGGTGGGAGGGGTGGGAAGGATGATATTCCCAAGGCTGGACTCACAGTACAGACCATAAGCTGAACTTGGTGATGAGAGCGGGGAGCCTGGTGGATGTGAAGGACGGCGTTCAAGCAGGTCAGCGATTGTGTGTTTGTATAAAAGGGGGGTGAAGGTCAGAACACATTTTCAGACTTTTAATTCACCCCCCTTCCAATAAGTCATTCAGTCAACTTGGATTCTACCGAGAGGGACTGATATTTAAATTATATGCTACACACATGGCCAGACATGGCATAGCCCTGGCCGCAGCTTCGGTTTTATATCTGAAGACTCTGCCGGCTACCGAGCGCTCCTGAGCATCGCTGGTGGGTGTGTGCCAGGCATTGAACAGATGCACGGTTGGAGGCCGTGTGTGTATTAGGTTTGTCTGAAGGCTGTGTGTGTGTGTGTGTGTGTGTGTGGTCTGAGGGGTACATGGCTGTGGTATGTTAAACTGATTTTGGTTCAGAAATGTCATATCATAGGAAAGTATGTGTTAACACCTTCTGGAAACCAAGCACAACATTGTTTGCTCCTGGGGTAGGAGATTTTATTCACTTTTGGTTGGGGACACTTCAAGGGTTCTCTGGGCACCGAGTCTCTTTGGGGACCTCTCACACCAGTTCGGAGTGGGGCATTTCTTAACCTGAAGTTAAGCACTCTTTGCCCTCTGAATCTCATCTGGATCTAAGAAGAGGAGCCACAGCCCTTCCGTCTATGAAGGGGTAAGATTCTGAATGGGCTAGTGCCTGTAGCATCTCTGGGAAGTCACCCACAGAGTCTTAGATCTGTAGGGATTTTAGGCAGATTCTAATCCAAATCCTCATTCAGAGGTGAAGAAACTGAGGACCAAGCAGAGTGAGGGTCTCACACAAGGTCATGCCATGTGTTGGGGTTTGACTCTTACTGGGGAGACTGAGTTTCAAATTAGGGCCATCTCCAGGCATTTCCCCAGCTGTGAATCCTACAATGGACACCTCTCCCTTCCAAGTGCGTTTGTGGGGGTGGGGAGATCAGAGAAGGGAGGATTAGTAAGTCTGAATGATTTTCTAAAGTTAGCAAGTAGTTGAGAATCATTCCAGAATACAGGTGATCTTCAGCTGCTTCTAGGGTGACGACTGAACCAAGGTGCCCCTGAGCATGGACCACCTAGGGAATGGAAAGCAGGGTCTCAACATTTATTGAGGGTGGGATGCTGTAGGTGGCCTGCCAGTGGCTTCATATGAATCGCTCGTTTAATCCCACAGAATGTGTGAAGTAGGTATAATTCTACCTCCCATTTGTACCCATAGAAAGTAGGGCATGGAGAACACCCCCACTCATTCCCCATTAGCCTCCTACTGCAACCCACGTTTCCAGCTGTGGCCCAGCAATAATGTTGCCATTGGTCCCAAGGGAGGGGAGGATGGGTGCCTGCTGTGCTGCGTGGCGTTTTGACAGCAGCTCCACATTAAAGCCACCTGGACAGCCCAGAGCTGCAGAGGACACTGTGTGGCCCCAAGCAATCTCGGGGGAGTCAGGAGGAAGCAAGAAGCATGGTGTGGTTATAAACACTAGACTTGGAGCCAAAAGAATTGGATTCAAGCTCCTCCTGTACTTCAGTCAGTTATTCTGAGCTTCATTTTCTTAATCTGTAAAATGGGGTTAACAATTCATACCCCACAGAGTTGTTATGGGGATCTCCTAGTGGGAGTGTCTGAACTTCGTTTCTTCTGCAGGTTGGAAAGATACAACCCAGAGCTCAACACCCTGCTTGACTCAACACCAGGAGCTGAAGAGCTTTTCTGGATAATCCCAGGGGCTAGTGCCGGCCTCCCCTCTGTTAGGCCCCCGCGTCTGCTTTGGGAATCAGTGCACTGGATGACACCATATGAGTTTACATAATAGTTCCTAGTCTGGGAGTTTGTTGATGGACTATATTTTATTTTGAAAATTATTTTTAACAGCCATTAAAATAGCAAGGCATCTGCACCAAAGGGTTGAGGGCTTGATCCCCGGTGGGATGCTGTAGGAGGCAGCCAATTGGTGGTTAGCTCTCGCATTGATGTTTCTCTCTCCCTCTCCCTTCCCCTCTCTCTCTCTCTAAAAAAAAAAAAAGAACAAAGGTGTTGCCCTGGCCAGGTAGTTCAGTTAGTTAGATCCTTATCCCAATACCCAAGGTTGAGAGTTTGATCCCCAGTCAGGACATATACAAGAATCAGCCAATGAATATATACATAAGTGGAACAACACATTAATGTTTCTCTCTCACTCTCACTTTCAAATTAAAAAAAAATGAACAAGTCGCTCAACAAACAGACTGGATAAGATTGGGGAGTTCACAAAAGATCACACATCAAGTCCAGGTACTGGAAATCTAAGTTCTATGTAAATGTAGGGTGAGCCATGAATGGTTTGGCTCAGTGGATAGAGTGTTGGCCTGCGGACTGGAGGGTCCCAGGTTCGATACTTGTCAAGGGCATGTACCTGGGTTGTGGGCACATCCCCAGTAGGGGGTGTGCAGGAGGCATCTGATTGATGTTCCTCTCTCATCGATGTTTCCCAACTCTCTATCCCTCTCCCTTCCTCTCTGTAAAAAAATCAATAAAATATATTAAAAAAAATAAATGTAGGGTGTTCTTCCCTTATTCAACATAGTACTGGAAGTCCTAGCCACAGCAATCAGACAAGAAGAAGAAATGAAAGGCATCCAAATTGGAAAGGAGGAAGTGAAACTCTCATTATTTGCAGGCAACATGATGTTGTACATAGGAAACCCTAAAGACTCCACCAATAAACTACTAGATTTAATAAATGAATTTGGCAATGTAGCAGGATACAAAATCAACACTAAAATATCAATGGCTTTTTTATACAACAATAATGAATTATCAGGAAGAGAAACTAAACAAACAATCCCAGTTTCCATTGCAACCAAAACTAAGATACTTAGAAATAAACTTAACTAAGGAGGTAAACGACTTGTACTCGAAAACTATAGTTCCTTGAAAAAAAGAGATAGAGGATGACATAAACAAGTGGGAGAATATGCTGTGTTCATGGATTGGTAGAATCAACATCATTAAAATATCTATACTAAGAGATTAAAAATGGCGGGAGAGTAAGTGGATGCTACATAGACACCTTCCCAGGACCAAACAAGTTACAACTAAAATACAAAAAAATTCCTGAATAATCAACAGAACAATCACTGGAGAGAACCCTGATAACCAAGAATGGAAAGTGGAGATCACATAGAGACTGGTAGGATGGACAGAGGCATGAAATGGCTGGCTGGGTTCCCACAGAGAGCAGCTGAAATTCCGGAGAGATATCCCAGCTGTGGGGGGTTGCCAATGAGAACTCTGAGATCTAATCCCCAAGCTGGGCCCCCCAGCAGAGAACACCAGAACTGAGAAGGGTGCCTACAACCCTGTGAAAAGCAGCAGGGTTGCTGTCTGCTAGGGAGAGATGACTGGAATTTCCAGCACCTTTTAAAAGGGCCAACACATAAAATTCCCTGTGGAGCCACTAATCGTGTTCTCTGGCAGAGAGAGGGCAGATTAGACTGGAGCTGTGTGAGCAGAAGCCAGATTGGAGGCTCTGGAGTTAGAGTTCAGAAGGCAGATATCTCAGTTTCCTGTGCTGAGGACAGCTTAAGGGAGCTGTGGGACAACATGAAACATAACAATATTCAAATAGTAGGTGTGTCAGAAGAGGCAGAAAGGGAGAAAGGGATAGAGAACATGTTTGAAGAAATAATGGCAGAAAACTTCCCTAACCTGGTGAAGGAAAAAGTCACACAAGTTCAGGAGGCACAGAGAACCCCAAGCAAGAAGAACCCAAACAGGCCCACAGCCAGACACATCATAATTAAATGCCAAGGACCAAGAGAGAATCTTAAAGGCAGTGAGAGAAAAGCAAACTTTACCTAGAAAGGAACTCCCATAAGGCGGACACCTGATCTCTCATCAGAAACTCTATAGGCCAGAAGGGAATGGCATGAAGTACTCAAGGTTAGGATCTGAGACCAAGATTACTATATCCAGCAAGGCTATCATTCAAAATAGGTGGTGAAATAAACAGCTCCCCCGCCCTACACACACACATACACACAAAGCTAAAGGAGTACATCACCACCAAGTCAGCATTACAAGAAATGCTAAACGGACTGCTGAAATAATAATTAAAAAAATAGAGAGGGAAACCTAGGCATACAACTTAAAGAACTAGAAATCGAACAACAAGAGAAGTCCAGAGTAAGTAGAAAGAAAGAAATAATAAAGATTAGAGCAGAAATGAATGCATAGAAACTAAAACAACAATATAAAAAAATCAATGAAACCAAGAGCTAGTTCTTTGAAACAATAAACAACATTGATGAACCATTAACCAGACGCATCAAGAAGCAAAGAGAAAGGGCCCAAATAAATAAAATCAGAAACAAAAGTGGAGAAATAGCCACTGACACCACAGAAATACAGAGGATTGTAAGGAAATACCATGAACAGAACTCTATGCCAACAAGCTGGACAATATGGATGAAACTGACAAATACCTAGAAAAATACAATCTCCCTAAACTGAATCAGGAAGAGTCAGAAAACCTGAATAGGCCAATAACAACTGAGTAAATAGAAGCAGTAATCAAAAAACTCCCAGCAAACAAAAGCTTCACAGGGGAGTTTTACCAACATTCAAAGAACTGACACCTATCCTCCTCAAACTGTTTCAAAAAATCCAAGAGCAAGGAACACTTCTAGTGTTCCTTTTTATGAGGCCAGCATTATCCTGATTCCAAAACCAGATAAAGACACTACAAAGAAAGAGAATTACAGGCCAATATCCCTGATGAACATAGATGCTAAAATCCTCAACAAAATATTAGCAAATCGCATCCAGCAATATATTAAAAAGATTATTCACCATGACTAAGTGGGATTTATTCCAGGGATGCAAGGCTGGTACAATATGCGCAAATCAATAAATATACATCACAAACAAATTGAAAGACAAGAAAATCACATGATCATATTAGTAGACATAGAAAAAGCATTCAACAAAATCCAACACTCATTTTTGATAAAAACTCTCAGCAAAGTGGGAATAGAGGGAGCATATCTCAACAGGATAAAGGCCATACATGACAAATGTACAGCCAACATCATACTCAATGGGCAAACACTAAAACCATTTCCCCTAACAACGGGAACAGTACAGGGATGTCTGCTTTCACCACTCTTATTCAACATAGTACTGGAAGTGCTAGCCCCAGCGATCAGACAAGAAGAAATGAAAGGCATCCAAATTGGAAAGGACGAAGTTAAGCTCTCATTACTCGCAGACAACATGAAAACCTCAAGACTCCACCAAAAAACTACTAGGTTGAATAAATGAATTTGCCAATGTAGCAGGATACAGAATCAACACCCAAAAATGGATGGCTTTTTTATACACCAACTGGAGGCCTCGTGCATTAATTCATGCACCAGTGGGGTCTCTTGGCCTGGCCTGCGTGATCAGGCCGAAACCAGCTCTCCGATATCCCCCAAGGGGTTCTAGATTGCGAGAGGGCACAGGCCAGGATGAGGGACCCCACCGGTGTATGGTCGGGGCTGGGGAGGGATGCAGGAGGTTGGCTAGCTGGGGAGGGACCACATGAGGGCTCCAGGGTGTGTCCTGCCTGTCTTGCTCAGTCCGGACCCCAGCAGCAAGCTAGCCTACTGGTTGGAGTGTCTGCCCCTTGGTGGTCAGTGAACATCATAACGACTGGACGGCTGGTCGACTGTCTGCCTGCGGTGGTCAGTGCACATCATAGCAGCGGTTGAGAGGCCTTAGCATATCATTAGCATATTATGCTTTGATTGGTTGAACGGATGACCGGACGACTGGACACTTAGCATATTAGGCTTTTATTATATAGGAAAATGAATTCTCAGAAAGAAAAACTAAGCAAGCAATCCCATTTACCACTGCAACAAAAAAATCAAAATACTTAGAAATAAATTTAACCAAGTAGGCAAAAGACCTGTATTCTGAAAACTACAGGATGTTAACAAGTGAAAAAATATACCGTGTTCATGGATTGGTAGAATCAACACCTTTAAAATTCCCATACTACCCAAGGCAATCTACAGATTCAATGCAATCCCTATTAAAATACCAACAGCATATTTTACAGAGTTAGAACAAATACTCCAAAAATTTATATGGAATCATAAAAGACCCTGAATAGCTGCAGCAATATTGAGAAAGAAGAACAAAATTGGAAGAATCACAATACCAGATTCCAAGTTATACTACAAAGCTCCGTAATCAAAACAGCCTGGTACTGGCACAAGAACAGGCATACAGATCAGAACAGAACAGAGAACCCAGAAATTGATCCAAGCCATTATGATCAATCAATATTTGACAAAGGAGGTAAGAGCATACAATGGAGTCAAGACAGTTTCTTCAATAAACAGTGTTGGAAAAATTGGACAGATATATGCAAAAAAAAAAAAAAGAAGAAAGAAAGAAAGTAGACCATATATAAGAATAAACTCAAAATGGATAAAAGACTTAAATGTAAGCTGGGAAACCATAAAAATCTTAGAAGAAACCATAGCCAGCAAAGTCTCAGACATCTCTCATAGCAATATGTTTACAGATACATCTCCTAGGGCAGTGGTCGGCAAATTCATTAGTCAACAGAGCCAAATATCAACAGTATAATGATTGAAATTTCTTTTGAGAGCCAAATTTTTTAAACGTAACCCTACCAGACCTGAGGCCCTGAATTTAACTGTCCCCTATACCTGGGCTCCTGAGCATTAAAGAGAAAAAAATCAACATGATATAGAAAAAGGTTAGTTACATGCAAACAAGTGGTTAGAATAAGATGGAACTTGGAGACATTGTAGAAAATAGGAACTAGGCAAAGTACAGAAAATTAGGTAAAGCAATATAGCGGCAGATTCGGAAATTACCGAAAAATTGGTACAGCGTTCTGGTAGCCTTAAACTTCTTCTAACGCCACTTCTTCAAAATAGACTCGCCCAGGCTGTGGTATTTTGTGGAAGAGCCACACTCAAGGGGCCAAAGAGCCACATGTGGCTCGCGAGCCACAGTTTGCAGACCACGGTTCTAGGACAAAGGAAACTAAGAGAAAATAAACAAACGAGACTACATCAAAATGAAAAGCTTCTGCTCAGCAAAAGAAACTATCAATAAAATGAAAGGGAGCCCACTGGGAGAATGCATTTGGCAATGATTCATCTGATAAAGGGTTAATATCCAAAATATAAAAGGAAATCATACAACTTAACAAAAGGAAGACAAGAAATTCAATTAAAAAACAGGCCCTAGCTGGTTTGGCTCACTGGATAGACTGTTGGTCTGCAGACTGAAGGGTTAGTGTTAAGGTTAGGGTAATATCTAAGAACGTGCTTGAAACACTAGGAATACATTAACAAAGAGCCTTAATATCTGTAGGACATTGTTTAATGACAGGGAAATTGTGTTCAAAGATCAGAGAACCGAGTTGGATACTGGTTACATTTATATTTAAGTGCCAATAAGTTAGCGTTTTTGAAAGAAGTTTGGTTAAGCTTTTAAACCGGAAGTGCTGATGTCATCAAGGGAGAAGGGCCACATGGCCAGGCTGAAGTGCTCAGGTGGTTAATGGTTTGGAGCCAGGGGACCAGCCGGAAGTGGGAGTGCTGACGTCATCAAGGTTAGGACTAGGGTTAGGATTAGGGTTAGGGTTAGGGTTAGGATTAGGGTTAGTGTTAGTGTTAGGGTTAGGGCTGGGTTAGAGCTAAGGTTAGGGTTAGGATTAGGGTTAGTGTTAGTGTTAGGGCTGGGTTAGAGCTAAGGTTAGGGTTAGGGTTAGGACGAGGATTAGGGTTGGGGTTAGGGTTAGGGTTAGGGTTAGAGTTAAAGTTAGGTTTAGGGTTAGGGTTAGGGTTTGGACTAGGCTTCAGGCAAAAATTAGGGTTAGGGCAGTGGTCCGGAAACTCATTAGTCAACGGAGCCAAATATCAACAGTACAATGATTGAAATTTCTTTGAGAGCCAAATTTTTAAAATTTAAACTTCTTCTAACGCCTAACGGTATCTCGGCAGGGTGCTAAGAGCAGAGTCCGGGCCTCCTGGGCTCCCAGCAGGGTGCTGAGTGCAGTCAGTGCCTCCCAAGCTCCCGGTTGGGTGCTGTGAGCAGAATCAGGGCTACCCGGGCACCCGGTTGGGTTCTGAGAGCAAAGCCAGGTTACCCGGGCTCACAGCAGGGTGCAGAGAGCACAGCACAGTGCCTCCTGGGCTTCCGGCAGGGTACTGAGGGCCGAGCACAGTGCCTACCAGGCTCCCGGCAGGGTGCTGAGAGCAGAGTCAGTGCCTGCCAGCCTCCAAGCAGGCAGCTGACGGCAGAGTACGGTTCCTCCCGGGCTTGTGGCAGGGTGCTGAGAGCAGAGCACAGTGCCTCCCGGGATCCCGGTGGGTGCTGAGTGCCGAGTCAGTGTCTCCCGGGCTCGCGGCAGGATGCTGAGAGCAGATTCAGTGCCTCCAGGGCTTCTGCCAGGGTACTGAGAGCAGAACACAGTCCTTCCGGGCTTCTGGTTGGGTGCAGAGAGCAGAGCACGGTGCCTCCCCGGCTCTCCGCAGGCTGCTGAGAGCAGAGCTCGGTGCCTCCGAGCTCCTAGCAGGGTGCTGAGAACAGAGTCAGGGCTTCCCGGGCCTCGGGCAGGGTGCTGAGAGCAGAGCACGGTGCCTGCCAGGCTCTGGGTTGGGTGCTAAGAGTAGAGCAAGGTGCATTCGGTGCGCCCGGTAGAGTGCTAATAACAGAGTCAGTGCCTCCCGGGCTCCCCAAAGCCTGCTTAGAGCAGAGCACGTTGTCTCCTGGGCTCCCGGCAGGGTGCTGAGAGCAGAGCATAGTGCCTCCCTGGTTCCCGGCAGGGTGCTGAGAGCAGAGTCAGTGCCTCCTAGGCTCTAGGTTGGGTGCTGAGTTCCGAGCAAGGTGCCTCCCGAGCTCCCGTAGGGTGCTGAGTGCAGAGTCAGTGCCTCCTGGGCTCCCTGCAGGCTGTTGGAAAAAGAGCACGGTGCCTCCGGGCTCCCAGCAGGGTGCTGAGAGCAGAGTCAGTGCCTCCCGGGCTCCCGGTTGGGTGATGAGAGTAGAGCACAGTGCCTCTCGGGCTCCCGGTTGGTTGCTGACAGCAGGATCAGGGCAACCTGGGCTCCCGGTTGGGTGCTTAGAGAAGAGTCAAGTTACCTGGGCTCCCGTCAGGGTGCAGAGAGCCGAGCACAGTGCCTCCCGGGCTTCCCACAGGGTGCTGAGAGCCGAGTCAGTGCCTCCCAGGCTCTACGTTGGGTGCTGAGAATCGAGCATGGCCCCCCCCCCCCCCCCGAGCTCCCGTCCGGGTGCTGAGGGCAGTGTCAGTTGCCTCCCGGGCTCCCTGTAGGCTGCTGAATGAAGAGCACGGTGCCTCTGGGCTCCCGTCCGGGTGCTGAGAGCCGAGCACAGTACCTCCCGGGCTCCCTGCAGGGTGCTGAGAGCAGAGTCAGTGCCTCCCGGGCTCCTGGTTGGGTGCTGAGAGCAGAGCATGGCGTAAAAATGTCGAATTTGGTGCCAAAAAAGAGCCTTTGCGGGAAGTTTTAATTCATTACTGGTAACTCCATCTCTGGCCGTGGTCTGCAAACTGCGGATCGAGAGCCGCGGTTTGCCCGCTCTGTTGACTGATGAGTTTGCCGACCACTGACCTAGACCAGTGGTTGGAAAACTCATTAGTCAGCAGGGCCAAATATCAACAGTACAACGATTGAAATTTCTTTTGAGAGCCAAAATTTTTATACTTCAACTAAATAGGTAGGTACATTGAATTAGGGAACTCCTCAGCTGGCCTTTGCTAAAAACTCGAGGGGCCAAAGAGCCGCACGTGGCTCGTGAGCCGCAGTTTGCCGACCGCTGACCTAGACTCTGGATTCCAATAATTACAGGCTGTTGTTGTTCCTTGTGATTTGAGATGAAGCCCCTATGGAAAACGATCCGCATTATTAACCCATACACCCGGTAAAACCAGTTTTGTGGTCTGAGCTCACCGCCTTGTGGACACATCTGGAATTGCATGGTTTAAACTTTTTTTTAAGGGCAATCGATCCCCAGTCTGAGGCGTGCAGGAGGCAGCCAATTGATGGTTTTCTCCAATCATTGGTATTTCTCTGTCTCCCTCTCCCTTCCCCTCTGAGATCAATAATATATTTTTAAAAAACAAAAACACAAAACCTTGTTTAAAGCCCAGCAAGCGAAATGGCAAGTACTCATATGTTGATATATGTGCGATTTGATATGTATGCTATTTTGTTGTATTGACAACAAGCTTCAAAACTTCATGTCAAATTTTCTGAAGGTGTTAACATTATAGATTTTTTTACGCCTAAAAATGTCGAGTTTAGTGCCAAAAAATAGAGCACTATTTTGAGTTCATTACTAGTAACTCCATCGAGGGGAAAAAATCCGCATTGTTAACCGCGATACCTGGTAAACCAGTTTTGTGGTCTTAGGACGCCGTCTTGTGGACACATCTGGAATTGCGTTGTCTGTGGAAACTATTTTTTAAGCCATCCCAAAGTAAAGCTACAGAAAAGTGACAAGTATAGCACAGAAATCTCTCTTCATGAGCAATCTGAAATTGCCCGTATGATACCCCGTGACCCCCCAAATAGTTTAATTTTTTTTCTCCCAAATATTTCAGGGGCAATTTCCTATAAACCAGGGCCTTCTCCTGCACAACCATCCGAATTGGGAAGTTCACGCTGATACGTCTATACCGCCCAGTGCTCTGGCGGGATTCAAACGTTGCCCGTGGTCCCCGGAATGCCCGTCGCAGGCGGCCAGAGACCCCCTCCTCCCTCCCGCTTACACGCCCTTCCCGTGAGAGGCGCACTCTGCACTGAGTCTTCATCTCTGGCCAGTCCCTCCAGGCTCCAGAGACCCGCCCCCCCCCCCCCCCCCCCCCCGGAAAGTAACCAGAACCCGGGACGTAGCCAAGGCCCCCAGGACCTCCGAACCGCAGGAGATGGGGAGCTGGCACTCAAACCTGCAGGGAGCCGCTGGGGGCGGGGAGAGGGCGGGATTTCTCGGGGAGCGACAGGATGGAGCACCAATCCCAGGCCTGCTCCGCCGAGTTGCTGCTTTAAGACCCTGGCAGGTGCCGAATGGCTCTGCAAGTGGCAGGTCCTATGCTAGCAGGTGGTAGGGGCTGGTTGCAGTGCTCGGTTCAGGTTTCCGGTGAAGTAGGTCGTGGACTTCCATCATGAGGAGAAGGTGCGGGCTGTGGGGGAGTTGGGGATGCAAGAGGGGGGACGCCCGTCCCAGGTGCGGGACCTGTGGGGCTGCCAGAGGCCCCTCTGGGCCCTGAGCGAGGGCGTCACACTTCATTTACTAGCCTGTGACTTGAGACAGGATGGGAATGTGGCTTCTCGCCTTGAAGATAAAAGTTACACGCCCTCGCAGGTTTGGCTTGGCAGATAGAGCATTGGCCTGGGGACTGGCTGGGGACTGGTCCTGGGTTCAATTCCGACCAAGGGCACATGCCCGGGTTGCAGGCTCCATCCCCAGTGCGGAGCATGCAGGAGGCAGCCGATGAATGATTGTCTCTCTTCATTGATGTTTCTCTCTCCCTCTCCCTTCCTCTCTGAAATTACATATGCATAAGGCTAATTTAAAAAGGTGTACTTTAAATATATATAAATAAATAAAATGAAAGCTACACGATAATTTTGTGTTAATGTAAGAAGGTCCTCTCCTTGGGGCTCCAAGCCTGATGTTCTGGGCACTGGCTCGGCTCTAAGGAGATGGCCCCCGGCCAGGCCTCAGCGCCCAGCCCCACAAGTCACTCAGGGCACAGCCTGGCTACACTGGAGGGCTCCCCTAGCCTTGAAGGGCTCCCCATCTCGCTCTGACAAGCAGTCCCGTCCATTGCCCACACCTGACCTACGGCAGCAGCAGGTGTGGCCAATGGATGGACTGCTTGGCCCCAGGATGCCCCAAACTACCTGTGTCTCACCAGGTGCGGCTCACACCCTCTTTTCTTCCTTCCCTGCCTCCCTAGCCCTTGCACTAGGCTGGGCAGCCCCGTAAGGGGCACAGGAAGGCAGGCAGGAGGGGTTTGAGCCCCTTACCTACCCTGCCTGCTTCCATTGTAGGCCTCAAGTTCCCCCTTTTCTCACACGGGGCGCTACTCACAAGGACCTAGCCTTGCCCACTCCCACCCCCTGCTCCTCCCCAGATAGGTACGGGATCCTGTACAAATCTCCATCCTTTCCCATTTCAGTGTTTTTGTTTCTTACTGGAAGGATAGGAGAATTACAGGCCACACCCTGACCAGGGCCAGGGATCCAGTCTTCAACCGAGGTATATACTAGCTGTACCGGTTAATCATGCAGATTTTGTAATCAAAGAAAACAGGATAATTTCAAGAGAAACATCAAAAGTGCTTTATTCAAAGTAATGTCCATCGCTAGCTACACATTTCGCCCATCTTTTACGTAATTTGTGAATACTGTCCCAATAGAACTTTTCTTGTTTTGAGGAAGACCATTCAGAGACCCAATTTTCCACTTCTTCATATGTTTTTTTTTTTTTTTTTTTAGTATAGTTCTTTTTTTTTTTTTTTTTTCAGAGAGGAAGGGGGAGAGAGAGAGAGTTAGAAACATCGATGAGAGAGAAACATCTATCAGCTGCCTCCTGCACACCCCTACTGGGGATGTGCCTGCAACCAAGGTACATGCCCTTGACCAGAATCGAACCTGGGACCCTCCAGTCCGCAGGCCGACACTCTATCCACTGAACCAAACCGGTTTCGGCTTCTTCATATGTTTTGAAGTGCTTCTCAGAAAGTGCGTTTGCCATTGATTGGAACAAGTGGTAATCTGAAGTAGGTCTGGTGAATATGGTGAGTGGGTTAATACTTCACAGGCAAGATCTTTTTTTTTTTTTTTAAATATATTTTATTGGTTTTTTACAGAGAGGAAGGGAGAGGGATAGAGAGCTAGAAACATTGATCAGCTGCCTCATGCACACCCCCTACTGGGGATGTGCCCGCAACCAAGGTACATGCCCTTGACCAGAGTCAAACCTGGGACCTTTCAGTCCGCAGGCTGACGCTCTATCCACTGAGCCAAACTGGTTTTGGCAACAGGCAAGATCTTTTAACGTGTCTTTAACTAGTGTTGAAGTGTGTGATGGTGCGTCACCAGGAAGCTTAATTACTATGCCATGTCTTCTGGCCCATTCTGGTTGTTTTATGATCAAAACGTAGTTCAAATTGATTTATTTGTTGTTTGGAGGGATCAGAATTAACGGTTTCACCTGGTTTTAGAAGCTCATAATACACCACACCTTCCTGATCCCACCAAACGCAGAGCATTGTCTTCTTTCCAAAGCGATTTGGCCTTGCATTCAATGTTGATGGTTGACCTGGATCAACCCATAATTTTGTGCATTTGGGATTCTCCAAGTAAATCCACATTTCATTGCCAGTCACAAATTGATGCAAAAAAGACTTTCGTGCTGTTGAAGCAACATTTTACTGATGACTTTTCGGTTTTCCATTTGTCTTTTGTTCAGTGGATGTGGCACCCATTTTCTTTCCTTTAAAAACTTTCCCATTGCTTGTAAACGATCGGAAATTGTTTGTGGAGCAATGGTTAATCTTTTTGCAATTTTTTTTTGAGTTTGGCACGCACCTTCATCCAATAATGCTTGTAATGGTTGGTCTTCAAACTTTTTCGGTTGACCTGGACATTCTTTGTTTTTCACTTTGAAATCATCACTTTTAAAGTGTTTAAACCAGCATTCACAAGTATCTTGAGATGGAGCATGTTCACCATAGCTTCCGGAAATATTCAGCAGAACTTTTCTTCAAAATAAAGAAATGAATTAAAACTTCCCGCAAATGCTCTTTTTTTTTTGGCACGAAATTTGAGATTTTAAGCGTAAAAATATGTTAACACCTTCAGAAAATGTGACATATGAAGCTTTGAAGCTTGTTGTCAATATAACAAAATAGCATACATATCAAATCACATATATATCAACATATGTGTAACTCCATCTATTGAAAAAAATCCGCATTATTAATGACGACACCTAGTGTCCTTGCCTGGGAATAAAGGAGAATTGAACCCGAGGCTCTTTGGTCTGTGGTGCAATGCTCTAACCACTGACCTAACCATCCAGGGCTATAAATACTTCTCTTAGTGTGTCAGAGGCAGTGGCTCAGGCAGCTGATTTCTCTTTTGCTTCCCAGTGAGGTGATTGCGGAGGACTCCACATTCTATCTCCAAAAAGCCCTGAGTCACCTTCGGGAAATATGGGAATTGATTGGGATTCCTGAGGACCAGCGGTTACAAAGAACTCAGGTTGTACACACGCATATCAAGGTGAGTTTAGTGCTGTGTTTCGCAGGAGGACAAGGGTATTAAAATTTTGAAATTACTGGTGTTTTGGTATTATTTGTTGTTTGGTGTTTTTTCCCCCCCTTAGTTCCAAACTTTTATGGGGCTGTCTTCTCTGTGGTAGGACCTCCTGGATAGGATGATTGCTGAAGAAAGAGGAACGTCTGAAGGAAAGGCTCATTAAAAGCATCGGCAGCAGTCAAAAAGAGTTGGCTGTCTTGTGCAGCGAGTTGCGTGTTGAGCCATTTCAGGTACACAGGGTCTGGGCTTCTGTTTGAGTCTGAGATTGAGGCAGGCGCTTTGCCTTGGGGCTGAGTGGAGGGTTTCTGTGTCAGGGTGGTCCTGGACACGAGAAGTGGGGGAAATGTGCTGCCCAGCCAACCAGTTTCAGCAGTCATTTTTACGGACGTAAAGAGTTGCCCTGTTGAGAGGTGAAGCAGCTAATTTATTTTTTTGAGAGTTTGTTTATTAAAGCTGGGGACAGCAAAACAAGGAAGGGCTTAGGATAGAAGAAATAGGAGAGTCTCGTTGGAGCTGTTTTGGGAAGTCAGAGAAAAGGGGGCCATGGAGACAGCTTCCAGGGGTTGGCCAGGGGCAAGACCCTGCGCATTGCTCCCCTGATTGTGAGTCTCCTGGGGAGTCTTAGAGTTTCCGCGTGAGGGAGAGGCGTGGGCGTGCTCCCAGGAGGGACAGCTTGCCAGGGGTGAATCAGCTAATGAGTGTGGCAGTGCTTTAGTCTAAAACACTTCCTCTTGCTATCAGTCTGGGAGGCATATACTACAACTATCTTATTTTTAACTCTCAGGAAAAGTTAGGCAGAGATGACACTGTGCCGTGAACTGATTTATTTGTAAGTTGTCCCACTCTTTTGTTGTCCTACTCTTCCTTTGAGGAAATCCACTTGGAACTTGTAACAACGGTGTATCCTCTTCTGCATCAGGAAGGAGAGCCGACCATCAGCGAGAAGGAGACTTGCGCACTGAAGTGGAGCTGAGGGGCAAACAGAAAGAGGAGAGGAAACGTCAACTGAAACTACTTAGGGGACAAGGTCAAGAACTGTGTGAAGTGCTTTGCAGGCCACACTATGACATTGACAGTGACTCCGTTCCCAGCCTGGAAGAGCTGAACCAGTTCAGAAAACATGTGGCAACTTTGAGGGAAACAAAGGTATACTCCTTGCCACCATACTTCCTAAAAGTCAGTTTGACTTTCCTGTGGGTGTCTTCTGATCATTTGATTTTACAGGCATCTTGGCGTGAGGAGTTTGTCAACATAAAAAGACAGATCATAGTGTATATGGAAGAATTAGATCACACCCCAGATCAAACTTCGAAAGAGATGTGGTGTGTGCAGATGAAGATGCCTTTGTTTGTCTTTGGAGAATATTGCAGCACTACAGAAGTTGCTGCTGCAGGTAATGTCTATTCGGAATATGGCCTGGGATCTCATCTCCATAGTATCCAGATTTGAAAAGAGGGACAGTTCTTTCCCTGCAGTGTTTTTTAGGGCCCAATGTAGGTTAAGAGAATGAGGGAGGGAGTATGAAGATAGTATATGATATACAACCATGATTTTTTTAAACAGGAAACTTAATTTATATGTAGCTCTAAGAACATGAAATTGAAATGATGGATGAAATAATAGTCATTGAATTAGTGTTTAATTGAAAAAAAATTTAAATCTTTATTGTTGAGTTTATTACAGATATCCCTCTCCCCCCCCCATTACCCCCCTCCACCAGAAAAAAATTTTATTTCAAAATTTGAATCCTAATTCTTGGGGTGTGAGATCCTGCTGTAAACGACAGACACAGTTTGTGTTCAGAAGTCATGAAAACACACCTCTTCACAGTCTTATAACAGTACTTACTCTGCATCGGGTCCAGACACTTCTTTGTGGGAAGCCAGAGGGCTCGCCTCCGCTGCTGCCTTGCCATAACCACTGTCTTTCCTTGTCAGCTGGAAGGGCGGCAATCACAAAACGAAGCAGTGTGTGAGGGGCTGCGTGCTCAGATCCGGGAGCCCTGGGACAGACTGCAGATACCACAGGAAGAGAGAGAAGCTGTTGTGGCCGTGGTTATGACTGGGTCGAAGGCCAAAGTTCAGAAAGCGGTAGGAAACCCATAGGGTGCTGGGTCCACAGTCTCTACAGGCATTTTTATGTCTGATCTCATGTTTGTACCAACTTCTGCCTTGAACAAGTCTTTTTTGTTGTTGTGAATCCTCACCCGAGGATATTTTCTCCATTGATTTTTAGAGAGAGTAGAAGGGAGGAAGAGAAACATTGATGTGATAGAGAGACATGAGTTAGTTGCCTTCCACATGCACCCTGACAGACTGGGGATCACCCCAGCAACCCAGGTACCTGCTTTTGACCAGGAATCAAATCTGAGACCCTTCGGTGCCTAGGCTAACGCTCTAACCACTAAACACACTGGCCAGGCAAGCAAGTCTATTTTAAAGCCAGCATCAGAAAAAGGTGGCAGTAACCCACTTACCTTTTATCTTTCCTGTACCTTTCTTAGGTTTCTGGCTCCTTTGATAGCATTGTTAGAGTGTCGACTTACCTCTGTGATTTTGTGCTATAATTTTATTTAAAAAGGGGAAATTTAAAAAAAATATATTTTATTGATGTTTTGCAAAGAGGATGGGAGAGGGAGAGAGAGAGTTAGAAACATTGATGAGAGAGAAACATCAACCAGCTGCCTCCTGCACCACCCCCACCGGGGATGTGCCTGCAACCAAGGTACGTGCCCTTGACCGAATCGAACCTAGGACCCTTGAGTCCACAGGCTGACACTCTATCCACTGAGCCAAACTGGTTAGGGCAAAAAGGGGAAATTTTTGCCCTAGCCAGTTTGGCTCAGTAGATAGAGCGTCGGCCTGTGAAACAAAGGGTCCCGGTTGGATTCTGGTCAAGGGCATATACCTTGGTTGTAGGCTCCTCCCAAGCCCGGGTCCTCATGGGGCTCATGCAGGAGGCAACCAATCGATGTGTTTCTCTCACATCGATGTTTCCCTCTTGTCTTTCCCTCTTCCTTAAAAAAAAAAAAAGAAAGAAAAGAAAGAAAGAAAAAAAAGAATGGAAAAATATCCTTGGCCCTAGCCGGTTTGGCTCAGTGGATAGAGGGTCGGCCTGCGGAATGAAGGGTCCCCAGGTTCAATTCCGGTCAAGTGCACATGCCAAGGTTGTGGGCTCCATCCAAGGTTGCTGGCTCGATCCCCAGTAGGGGGCATGCAGGAGGCAGCCAGTCAATAATTCTCTCTCATCATTGGTGTTTCTGTCTCTTTTTCCCTCTCCCTTCCTCTCTGAAATCAATAAATATATTTAAAAAACATATCCTTGTGTGAGGATTAACAAAAATAAATAAAAATGGAAAATTTTTGCAAAGCTCTGTAAATGTAAAAGTAGAACAAGCACATTTACCAGATATCTGTGTTTCAGCTGCAATTAGAAGTGGATCGCTTGGAGGAACTGAAAATGCAAAACATAAAGAAATTGATTGAGGCGACACGAGTGGAGCTGGCTAAGTGCTGGGACCAGTGTTTGTACAGCCAGGAGCAGAGACAAGCTTTTGCTGCTTACTGCGATGGTTAGTACAGGAGCGCTGGCCTTACTGTGGCTGCACTTGTAAAGATGTGCAGATGTTCACCAGAAAGTGTTTCCTCTGCGGAACAGATAAAACTGCCTTTTCAAGCCTTTCACCATGAGTTGCCATTCCTGTATCAGTGAGCATTTGCAGGTGCTACTGGGAAATAAGGGATGTCTTGATTTCTGAAGCAGCTTATCACTGTAGCCTGTAGTTGTGAAGCTCAAGTTTATCAGCGCGTGCTCACTCTATGCCAGGTGCAATGGCAAACTCTTAACAATAATACCTCAATCTCGTGTCGAGAGATGAGGACACAAAGGTGCATAAATGTTGAGCAACTTGAACCCGAGGCACAGCAGGTAAAGGGCAGAGCTCACATTTAAGGCCACAGATTCTGACCCCAGAGCCCAGCAGCATTCTAGTCTGACCTGAACTGAGTATAAAGATGAGGTTATCTACTAAATTCCACATTGGGGACATTTCCTGTGACCCAACCCATTCCTGAGCAGGGTGGAAACAAAGGATATGAAAGAAAGCTAAGAGAAGGTGAGAGACGACAGAGAGGTTTGCGAATCTTAGTCATTTTAGTCCACACGTTAGCTCCTTACTCCCTAGTCCCTCCAGGCGGATGGTGACAAACCAGATTTTTATTGTCCACAATGTATACTTATTCATGTAGCGTTTTTACTATCGTGAAGAATAACCTATTTCCAGTTTAGGGAATGAGGGGTTAGAAAGTAAGATGCTGAACACTAGAGGAATTTTTTAAACTCCTGGGCTTCTGTCTTGCAGAGGACTACACAGAAAGTCTGCTCCAGGTCCATGATGCTGAGGTTGTGCGGTTAAGACACTTCGAGGTTCACAAAGAACTCTTTGAAGGCGTGCAGAAGTGGGAAGACAGCTGGAGGCTTTTCTTAGAGTTTGAGGTACTGCCCTCACTTTCCTCTGTTTTCCTAAGACGACAATGAAGTATTAAGAAAGCATGTCCTTGCCCTGGCCGGTTTGGCTCAGTGGATAGAGCGTCGGCCCGCGGACTAAAGGGTCCCGAGTTTAGTTTTGGTCAAGGGCACTTACCTCTCAATCCGTTGCAGGCTCAATCCCTGGTCCTGGTCAGGGAGCATCGGGGAGGCAACCAGTTGATGTGAGAGAGACATCTATCGATGGTTTCTCTCTGCCTCCTCCCCTCCCTTCCCCTGTCTCTAAAAATGGAACAGTATCCTTGGGTGAGGATTAAAAGAAGAAAGAAAGAAAGCATGTCCTTACAGAGCCAGTCTCCTTTTCTCTTTGCTGAGCGTCTAATACCAGTGTCTTCATCACTAAGTCTCTAGCTTACTACTGACCCACATGTATTTGTGAGGCTCGTGTACAGGAACATATAAGAGAAAGACCCTGAACAGATATCTTCATGAAGGTAGAAGTTTCTGGCGTAAAGGAAGTCCAGAGGGGGCCAGTGCAGGACAGCTGTGCAGTTCCACAGTCAGTGGGGTCCCAGGCTTCTCCAGCTCATGGGCCTTAACCTCAGGTTCAGGTTGGCCCTCGAGCTCCCACCACAGCCCTCAGGCACCATGTGGAGGAAGGCACACAGAAGGCACTGTCCCGCCAGCCCCTCTGAGGGCTCTCCCAGCTCTCCTCTCAGCATCTCTCTCATGTGCCGCGCTGGTGAGGCTGGAGGTCCTGCTGCCACAGAGGAATCCGGTTCTGTTCCTGCGGAGGGAGAGAAGAATGGATATTGGGCCAGGCAAGCAATGTTTTCTCTTCCAACTTTTGCTTTTTTTCTTAGAAAATTGCCTGGGTGTTAGTGCACATTTGTATGCTGAATTCCGTTTCTTCTGATCAACATAGCACAGGCAGGTTCCCGCAGAGCATTTCAGAGCTCGGGGTAGGGACTAGGAGGAGGCATAGCGGACACAAAATTCAAGCAGCCTTGCTCCCAGGTTCATGCTGGCCCTGTTAGAGCCTAATGGGTCCTTCAGGGAGGCCTGAGTTCAAGCTCACGTTTACAGGTGGGAAACTAGGACTCAGGCGTGGGGAGAACTGTGTGGGTCCTTCCAGCTGGTTAAGGACAGGTTTCCCCGTCCTCAGTGACCACTGACTTCCGCTTGAAAGCAAGAAGGAGGAGGAATAACTGTCAGTAAAGAGCCAAATAAGTAACCCTTTTTGACATGCAGGTGTTTAAGAAGAAATAAGAGACTAACTCCCATCCCTTTTAGGAATTGTTTGTAGGCCATCACCGACCAAGCAGGCTGGGAGGGGGATGGAATGTTCACAAGCTTAGCAAATGGTCAGGGTTGCTTCTGTGCTTTTCTGATGACCTGCCCCTAACTTTGAGTGTACACGTCTAATTTCTATTTCCAAATTATATGCTTATATCACTGTTCTGGTATACTGTATGCATGATAGAATTAAACAAACCAACGAACAAAAAAACCCAGGCCCTAGCCGGTTTGGCTCAATGGATAGAGCGTGGGCCTGCGGACTGAAGGGTCCCAGGTTCCATCCTGGTCAAGGGCATGTACCTTGGTTGCGGGCACATCCCCAGTGGGGGCTGTGCAGGAGGCAGCTGATCGATGTTTCTCTCTCATTGATGTTTCTAACTCTCTATTCTTCTCCCTTCCTCTCTGTAAAAAAATCAATAAAATATATAAAATAAAAAAAAGAAGCCTAACATACTATATTTTTTGGGTCCATTTTGTGAGGGTCAATTCAATGGAAACCAGATTGTCTGTGACCCTTAACGTGCATATTTAAGCTGCATTGTCTCAATGGGCAGAAAGAGAGTGGACAGTAGGGTGCCCACCACACTCGGAGCGTGGACCTTTCCCGTGTCCCTCCACACAGCTCATTTCCTGTAGGTGACGCAGTCTTTTGACATCTGAACCAAGGAAGGGAGCCAGTGGCGTGGGGCGGTAATATCGCAGCCTGTCTCTTAGCTGACAGAGGAAGCACTGGTTTTCCTGCACCAAGTGGATGTGCTCACACCCAGCTCCCCTGCCTTAGGGCCCTCCCTTCCTCACTGCTGAGAGGCAGTGGGAATGCAAACCTCACAGACTCCTTAACCCGTTAACTGCCACGCATCCAAAACAGAAACCATCCCCACAAGCACGATATTTTGAATTTTAATTTCAAAAGTCAATTTGCAATGAATATTATATAAATAAATACATTACTCCCAATTCGGGTGTTCTTGAATATTTAGAGCTGAAAATTCTCACGAAAAATGATTTTAGAGTTGGTCAAGGCTGCCACATTTTTTTTTTTATAGATGTTTGTGGCGTGTGGGGTAGGTCTACCGCCTGCGTCTATAGACGCTCATGGCGTCCAATGGGTTAATGATGTACATCCGGGTATGACAGCACGGAGTCCTAGCAGAAGTGATTGGTCTTTAGCCTGTCCCAGGGTTTACTCTGATTAAAATGTATTTCCAGCCGAAACCGGTTTGGCTCAGTGGATAGAGCGTCGGCCTGCGGACTGAAAGGTCCCAGGTTCGATTCCGGTCAAGGGCATGTAACTTGGTTGCAGGCACATCCCCAGTAGGGGGTGTGCAAGAGGCAGCTGATCGATGTTTCTATCTCATCGATGTTTCTAACTCTCTATCCCTCTCTCTTCCTCTCTGTAAAAAATCAATAAAATATATTAAAAAAAATAAAATAAAATGTATTTCCACAGAGAAAAGCATCTGATCCAAGTCGATTCACAAATCGTGGAGGAAATCTTCTAAAGGAGGAAAAGCAGCGAGCCAGGCTCCACAAAACGCTCCCTGAGGTAATAGTGTTAATAGTTTTGGTGCTTGACTACAAAATACCTCACTTTTTGTGGATTCTTTGCTTTGAATCATTTGCCCCAAGCTGTCTCCTCTTTCAAAGGCGAGGCAAGGATAAGGAACACTGGGCCTTACTGGCTGAAGCAGCTGTATGTCAAGGTGTATTCCTTTCCTAGCACAGCCACAACACTGTACCACCGACTGGGTGGCCTGACAAAGACATGTATTTTCTCACAAGTCTGGGGGCTGGAAGTCTGAGGTCAAGGCCTAGGCAGGGCTGGTTTCCTCCAAGACGTGTAGGTGGTTGTCTTCTCCCTGTCTTCACACGTCAAATAAAACCACATTCCTAGATACTGGAGGTTAGACTTCAACATATGAACGGGGTGGGGAGGGGGCACAGTTCAGCCCATAACACAGAGCAAGCTCTTTATCTTGAGCAAGTTCTGTGGGCTTAGGTATCTTCTTTTTTTATTTATTTTTTATTTTTAAACTCTTTTTTTTAAAATCTTTATTGATTAAGGTGTCACATATTTGTCCTCATCCCACCATTCCCATCCCCCACCCCACCCCCCTGTTGTCCTTAACCATTGGTTAGGTTCGTATGCATGCACACAAGTCCTTTGGTTGATCTCTCCCCACTACCCCCACCCTCCCCTATCCTCCCTCTGAGGCCCGACAGTCCGATCGATGCCTCCTTGTTTCTGGGTCTGTTCTTGTTCATCAGTCTATGTTGTTCATCATTTCCCCTAGATGAGTGAGATCATGTGTTACTAGAAATATACTTATAAGAACCGAATGTGAGACGAGCAATAATAGTTATGCTGACAGGCAAATGAATCAGTCTGTAGTGAGTTTCTTTCTGGACCAACAGTTCTTTTGAGACCCAATTTCAATGTCCACCAGTTCCTTATGTGTACATGTCGGCACTGACTTTTCAGCTCTGGATGGTGGACAAATGGTGGTAATGCATGTCCGACTCCCTCTGGTTTGGTCTCGCCCGGACCCAGGGGTGCGCGGCCTCAACCGGACCTGGGACCCAGCATCACCCGGGCCCCGGGGTGCGTGGCCTCACCCGGACCCAGGTGCGCGCGGCCTCACCCGGTCCCGGGATCCAGCCTCACCCGGACCCAGGGGCACATGGTCTCACCCAGACCCAGGGGCGCGTGGCCTCTCCCAGACCCAGGGGCGCGGCCTCACCCGGACCCGGGACCCAGCCTCACCCAGACCCAGGGGCGCGTGGCCTCTCCCAGACCCAGGGGCGCGGCCTCACCCGGACCTGGGACCCAGCCTCACCCGGATCCAGGGGCGCGTGGCCTCTCCCGGACCCAGGGGAGTATCTTCTTTATTTTAATAATAATAATAGTATTTACTAAATGAAGGGCCAGGCATTATTTCAAAGTGCTTTCCCTTTTTGCAGATGAGGAAACGGGGCTGAGAACTTAAGAAACTTGCCCACCTTTCACGGCTCGCAGGAGGCAGGTCCCAGGCCTGACCCAGATGGTGCTGCCCTCACTGCACACCATCTTCTCACTTTTTTTAAAAATTTCTTTATTGATTAAGGTGTCACATATTTGTCCTCATCCCCCCATTCCCATCCCACACCCCTCCCCACGGATGCCCCAACCCCCTGTTGAACTTAACCATAGGTTAGGCTCATATGCATGCACACAAGTCCTTTGGTTGATCTCTCCCCCCTCCCCCCACCCTCCCCTATCCTCCCTCTGAGGCCCGATAGTCCGATCGATGCCTCCTTGTTTCTGGGTCTGTTCTTGTTCATCAGTCTATGTTGTTCATCATTTCCCCTAGATGAGCGAGATCATGTGTCACTAGAGATATACTTATAAGAACCGAATGTGAGACGAGCAATAATAGTTATGCTGACAGGCAAATGAATCAGTCTGTAGTGAGTTTCTTTCTGGACCAACAGTTCTTTTGAGACCCAATATCAATGTCCACCAGTTCCTTATGTGTACATGTCGGCACTGACCCCGCAGCTCTGGATGGTGGACAAATGGTGGTAATGCAGGTCCGACTCCCTCTGGTTTGGTCTCGGCTGGATCCAGGGGCACGGCTTCACCCGGACCCAGGGGCACGTGGCCTCACCCGGACCCAGGGGGTGCGTGGCCTCACCTGGACCCAGGTGCGCGCGGCTTCACCCGGACCCGGGACGCAGCCTCACCCGGATCCAG
Source organism: Cnephaeus nilssonii (assembly GCF_951640355.1). Taxonomy (NCBI): domain Eukaryota; kingdom Metazoa; phylum Chordata; class Mammalia; order Chiroptera; family Vespertilionidae; genus Cnephaeus; species Cnephaeus nilssonii. The sequence goes on from NC_137092.1 coordinate 44,004,002, forward strand.
GGGCACACGGCCTCACCCGGACCCGGGATCCAACTTCACCCAGACCCAGGGGCGCGTGGCCTCTCCCGGGCCCGGAACCCATCCTCACCCGGATCCAGGGGCCCACAGCCTCACCCGGACCCGGGGCCCAGCCTCACCTGGATCCAGGGGCACACGGCCTCGCCCAGACCCAGGATTCAGTTTCACCCGGACCCAGGGGCGCATGGCCTCACCCGGACCCAGGGGCGCGTGGCCTCTCCCAGACCCAGGGTCGCGTGGCCTCACCCGGATCCAGGGGCCCACAGCCTCACCCGGACCCGGGACCCAGCCTCACCCGGATCCAGGGGCACACGGCCTCGCCCAGACCCAGGATTCAGTTTCACCTGGACCCAGGGGTGCATGGCCTCACCCGGACCCAGGGGCGTGTGGCCTCTCCCGGGCCCGGGACCCAGCCTCACCCGGATCCAGGGGCACACGGCCTCGCCCGGACCCGGGATCTAGCTTCCCCTGGACCCAGGGGCGCATGGCCTCACCCGGACCCAGGGGTGCGGGGCCTCTCCCAGATCCAGGGTCGCGTGGCCTCACCTGGATCCAGGGGCGCACAGCTTCACCTGGATCCGGGACCCAGCCTCACCCGGATCCAGGGGCACACGGCCTCACCCGGACCTGGGATCCAGCTTCACCTGGACCCAGGGGCGCGTGGCCTTACCCGGACCCAGGGGTGCGTGGCCTCACCCGGGCATCCTCTCACTTTCAGCATCAAAACCAGTGGCAACGCTGGCCCTCCGCATTGGGAACAAACCATCCCTCGCCTTTGATTTCAGCTACTCTGACATTTCCCCAAGTGGGTCCAGCTCCCCGGAGTCAGCCTAGTGATGCTCTGGGAAAGGAGTCATCATTTTTAGGGGGAAATCATTTCCTTCAGGCTTCACACCAAAGGTTTGAAGTAAATAACACGTGCTTAGCCCTGACCGGTTTGGCTCAGTGGTTAGAGCATTGGCCTGCAGACTAAAAGGTCCCAGGTTCAATTCTGGTCTAGGGCATGTATCTTGGTTTTAGGCACATCCCCGGTAGGAGGTGTCCAGGAAGCAGCTGAACAATGTTCCTCACTCATAGATGTTTCTAACTCTCTTTCCCTCTCCGTTTCTCTCTGTAAAAAAATAAAATAACACGTGCTTGTGTCTGGTCTCAGCTGGAAGAGGAATTGAAGGCCCAGATTGAAATGTGGGAACAGAAACACTCAACAGCATTTGTGGTCCACGGGCAGAAATTCACGGAGTATGTGACTGAGCAGTGGGAGATGCATCGGTTAGAGAAAGAGCGAGCGAAGCAGGAAAGGGTACGTGAGCCCATTTTGGGAAGAGGGAAGGGTGGCCACGTGAGCAGCCCAGACCTGCTCTCTCCCCGGGATGTGTCACTGTTGCTTCTAACTGTCACACAGCAACTGAAGAACAAGAAGCAGACAGAGACAGAGATGCTGTATGGCAGTACTCCCAGGACACCCAACAAGCGGCGAGGAATGACTCCCGCCACCCCGGGCAAAGTGCGCAAGGTAAGGAGGCTCCACGGCCCCCACTAGTGATGAGGGCGTGTGGAGGGCAGGGCCAAGCCGCCTCTTGCCATGTGCCCTGCAGAGATTGTCCTGCAGGCATGGGGAAGGGTTTTGGAGACTTTCAGTTGAGTCCATTTGAGATTGGAGCATTATTTCTCTTCTCCTACTCATACTTTACAATATATAAAAACCATTTTAAAAGCACCAAGAAGACTACTAAAACTATTTGGTGTTTTTCTTTTTTAAAAAAATATATTTCTTTATTGATTTCAGAGAGGAAGGGAGAGGGAGAGAGAGATAGGACCATCAATGATGAGAGAGAATCATTGATTGGCTGCCTCCTGCATGCCCCGCACTGGGGATCACTCCCACAACCCGAGCATGCGTCCTGCTGGTTCATAGGTCAATGCTCAACCACTGAGCCACCTTGGTGGGGCTTAAAAAAGCTTTTAAAAATAATGTATGTTTACAAAGTAGAGTTCCCATTATATAATTTTGATTTCTGTCTTTTTGCCTATTTTATATTGTTTGTGGGTTTTTCTTCATAGCATCAAACTTTCTTCAAATACATGGTCATTATTCGCTACTTATTTCTGTTCTCTTAACATTTTATGAAATTAGCTCCCTATTGTTCAATATTATTATGAAAATAATGTGAACTTTCTAAAACATATAACACTAATATTCAGTTCCAGGAAGGTTTATTTTAATTAAAAGTTTGAGCACCTCTCTGCTAAGAGTACAAGGTGGGCTATCTTTGCTGTCAAAGTGCTGCCCTCATATGTTTCTTGTTTTTTAATTTATTATTTTAATTTTAAATATAGATTAATTTTTTAATTGACTTTAGAGAGAGAGAGGAAGAGGGAGAAAGAGAAAAACATTGATTTGTGTTCCACTTACTAATGGCATTCATTGGTTGATTCTTGTATATGCCCTGACCTGGGATCGAACTGCAGTCTTGGTGTGTTGGGACAACACTCTAATTAGCTGAACTACTCAGCCAGGGTTCTATTATTTTTTATTTTGCAATTACAGTTGGTGTATCCCCGAAATAATATAATGGGGTACCACCCAGTGACTAAACATTTAAATAACTTAAAAAGTGATCACCCCGATAAGCCCAGTTCCCACCTGGCACCATACATAGTTGTTACAGTAATGACTCTGTTCCCTCCCTAGGACTACTTTGTAATCACCAATTTGTGCTTCTTAATCCCTTCATCTTTCACCCAGCCTTCCAACCCTCCTTCCTCTGGCAGCCATCAAAATATTCTCTGTATCTATAAGTCTGTTTCAGTTTTGTTTATTTATTTTGTTCTTTAGGTTTTCATATAAGTGAATAACATGGTATTTGTCTCTCTTTGACATTTCACTGAGCATAACACTCTCTAGGTCCATTCATGTTGTTGCAGGTGGCAAGATTTCATTCTTTTTATGGTTGAGTCATATTGCATTATATATATACTAGAGGCCCAGTGCACAAAATTCGTGCACGGAGGGGGGTTGTCCCTCAGCCCAGCCTGTACCCTCTCCAATCTGGGACCCCGCAAGGGATGTCCGACTGCCCGTTTAGGCCCTAAACGGGCAGTCGGACATCCCTCTCACAATCCAGGACTGCTGGCTCCCAACTGCTTGCCTGCCTGCCTTCCTGATTGCCCCTAACCGCTTCTGCCTGCCAGCCTGATCACCGCCTAACCACTCTGCTGCCAGCCTGTTTGCCCCCAACTTCCCTCCTCTGCTGGCCTGGTCACCCCTAACTGCCCTCTCCTGCAGGGTTGATCACCTCCAACTGCCCTCCCTTGCAGGCTTGGTCCCTCTCAACTGCCCTCCCTTGCAGGCCAGGTGCCTCCCAACTGCCCTTTCCTGCTGGCCATCTTGTAGTGGCCATTTTGTGTCCACATGGGGGCAGGATCTTTGACCACATGGGGGCAGCTATATTGTGTGTTGCAGTGATGATCAATCTGCATATTACTCTTTTATTAGATAGGATAGAGGCCTGGTACAGGGGTGGGGGCCAGCTGGTTTGCCCTGAATGGTGTCCCTGATCAGGGTGGGGTTCCCTTGGGGCATGGGGCGGCCTGAGCAAGGGGCCTGTGATGGTTTGCAGGCGGGCCACGCCCCCTGGCAACGTAAGCGGAGGCCCTGGTATCTGGAATTTATTTTCCTTCTACAATTGAAACTTTGTAGCCTGGAGCAGAGCCAAGCCTGGGGCTCCCTCCAAGGCCCGCAGCCATTTGTGTTGGGGTTATAATTGAAACTTTGTAGCCTTAAGCCGGTGGGCCTGGCCAGGGTGTGTGGAAAGCTTTGCTTCCCCTGTTGCCGGGGGCAACCCTGGCCTGCTCTCTCAAGCTCCATTCTGCCACCATTTCTGTTTGAATTTGTTTACCTTCTATAATTGAAACTTTGTAGCTTGAGTGGAGGCTTAGGCCTGGCAAGGGCAGGCAGAAAGCTTGGCTTCCTCTGTTACCTAGGAAACCTTGCTCTCTGTGGCTGTAGCCATCTTGGTTTGGGTTAATTTGCATACTCGCTCTGATCGGATGGTGGGCGTGGCTCGTGGGCGTGGCTCGTGGGTGTGTCGGAGTATGGTCAATTTGCATATTTGTCTATTATTAGATAGGATACCACTTAAAAAAAAAATCCTTGTCCAGAGATATTTTTCCCATTGACTTCTAGAGAGTAGAAGGGGAGGGAGAAGAGGGTGGAGAGAAAGACATCGATGTGAGAGACACATTGATTAGTTGCCTTCTATATGCACACTAACCAGAGCTAGGAATCAAACCTGCAATGGAGGTACATGCCCTTGATTGGGAATCAAACCTGGGACCCTTGGGTCCACAGGCCTACGGTCTAACCACTGAGCCACCTGCTAGGGCTACCACATCTTTTTCCTTTCATCTATTGATGTACAGTTAGGTTGCTTCTGTCTCTTGGCTATTGTAAATAATGCTGTAAGGAGTATATGTATGCGTATGTCTTCTTATGAGTGTTTTGGGTTCCTTCAGATACATACCCAGAAATAGAATTGCTGGGTCCTTTTTTGTCTCTTATTATAGCCTTTGTTTTAAAGTCTGTTTTACCTGCTGTAAGTATTGCCACACCAGCTTTTTCATGAAATACCTTTTTCCATCCCTTTACTTCAGACTTTGTGTGTCTTTGGATCGTAAGTGAGTCTCTTGTAGACGGCAGGTGAAAGGGTCTTGTTTCATTACCCTCCAGCCACCATGTCTTTCTGATTGGAGCATTTGTGCCATTTGCATCTAGAGCAGTGGTTCTCAACCTTCCTAACGCCGCCACCCTTTAATACAGTTCCTCATGGTGTGGTGACCCCCAACCTTCCTAACGCCGCCACCCTTTAATACAGCTCCTCATGGTGTGGTGACCCCCAACCTTCCTAACGCCGCCACCCTTTAACACAGCTCCTCATGTTGTGGTGACCCCAACCTTCCTAACGCCGCGGCCCTTCAATACAGCTCCTCATGGTGTGGTGACCCCAACCTTCCTAACGCCGCCACCCTTTAATACAGCTCCTCATGGTGTGGTGACCCCCAACCTTCCTAACGCCGCCACCCTTTAACACAGCTCCTCATGTTGTGGTGACCCCAACCTTCCTAACGCCGCCACCCTTTAACACAGCTCCTCATGTTGTGGTGACCCCAACCTTCCATACAGCTCCTCATGGTGTGGTGACCCCAACCTTCCTAACGCCGCCACCCTTTAACACAGCTCCTCATGTTGTGGTGACCCCAACCTTCCTAACGCCGCGGCCTTCCATACAGCTCCTCATGGTGTGGTGACCCCAACCTTCCTAACGCCGCGGCCTTCCATACAGCTCCTCATGGTGTGGTGACCCCCAACCATAAAACTATTTTCCTTGCTTCTTCATAACTGTAATTTTGCTCCTGTTAATAGCCTTCCCACCTGGGTAGGTAGGTGGATAAGATCTCCATAGCAACCCTCACCCCCCAGTGGCCTGTCCTGGGGGCCGTGGTCCCCCCAGGAAGTGGAAGCTGCTGGTAGTGGAATCTACCAATGGACCCATGAATCAATCCCATGCCCTTTCCAAACGGGGGGGGGGGGGGGGGGACGATGAGCAGGGGGTACTTTTCAGCAGGAGCTGCGGGCCAGGCCTTGTCAGCGCCTGCCCTGCGGGGCGGCTGCCCCAGGGGTCAGACCTCATTCTGGTGGCCACCCTGGGCCTGAGGCAGAGAAATGACTTCCTGGTGCAGCCAGAGTCCTGACCCCCCGGGAGAAGCGCGCCCCAGCCCAACCCTGAAAGTCCTGGGGTGAATCCTTCTCAGCCTTAGAAGGGTCGTGAAACCAGAGGAGAAAAAGGCCTAGGTAGGGAGAGCCTTGCTGAGCCTTTGGGGGGCGTGGGGCCTGTGGAGGGGGGATGCGGTGGTGGGAGAAGGGAAGTCTCCACCGGAATCCACGAACGCAGCGGGGAAATCCGCCCTCCGTCGCGGAGGGAGAGGCCCTGGTTAATGGTCAGCTCACGCGGTGCAACGGGCCTTCGGGAGGAGTGCGGGCCGCCCGCGGGCAGCTGGGCTTCTCCGCCTCCGAGAACCAGGCCGGCTCCGCGGGTCGCTGTGTCCTCAGAATGCGATCCGTCTGTGCTGGGATCGGGATCGGGGAGCAAGGCCTGCGACCCCCAGGCCGTGTCTGGGTACCAGGGACACGTGGGCCCGCCCTCAGGCTGGCCCCGCCCCGAGGCCCCGCCCCCTGTGCCGGCGCCCCGCCCTCGAGGCCCCGCCCCCGCGCCGTCGCCCGCCCTCGAGGCCCCGCCCCCGCGCCGTCGCCCCGCCCTCGAGGCCCCGCCCCCGCGCCGGCGCCCCGCCCCCGTCTCGCCCGCGGACAGAGGCCCCAGGAGCCCGGGCGGCGGGGTTGCGGGGCGAAGGCGGGATGATTCAGGGGCGGGGGTCGTGGTGACGGCTTCGGAGCGCCGGCCTTAGGGCTCGGAGGCTGGCTGCCCGTCTTCGCCCGCACCCCTGCAGGTGAGTGGGGCCGGGAGGGGGTGCCAGGCGAGGACGGGGCGGCGGGAGGCGCGCTCGCCCCTGCGCAGGCCGGCGGGGCGCCCTGGGAGCCGCACCCTGTGGCACCCATCCTTGCTCACCAGCCTCCTGAGGGCTCTTCCCGGGGCGCAGGGCCCCCCTTCCTCAAGGCCGGGCCGGAGGCTGACATCCCGGGCCTGGCCTCTGCACAGGTGACCATTTTTCCGAACTTTCCCGGACTTTCCCGGCCTCCGGCGCCCGACCCCCTGCGCGCTCCCGCCCGCTCCTGTGCAGGTTCTGGGAGCCTTTGGGGCGGGAGCAGCGGGACCCCAAGGGGCTGGGAAAGTTCAGGGTGAGCGGGACGGTACCGCTGTGTCCCCAGCGCCGGGCACCCCGCAGGGACGGAATGGTTTCGGGAACAAAATCCGTTCCCGGCGCGGAGAGAAGTGAACTATAGGCGCGCCCACCTCACGGGGTGCCCCACACACCTGGATGGGTGCGCACAGCCTGGGCCACGGGCTGCACAGCGTGACCCTGGGCAAAACGCCAGCTTAGCCCTGGCCGGTGTGGCTCAGGGGACAGAACATCAGCCTGCGAACCATGGTGGGGTCGAACCCTGGAGTCAGGATAAGACCGCCGGAGGCTGCTGATTGATTAAAAAAGCAGGCGAGGGTTTATTGGACTGGCCAGGACGGCCGAGGGCACCCCACGCAGGTGGCCACACTCACGACCGCGCCGTCCCAGGTGTAGGCGGTCCTTTTAAAGGCCTAAACCACAAGCATTTTCCTTGTCCTGCTGGACATTGGAATGTGGCCCCATCTTGCGAAAGCCGTTTTACAGAGGCAGAACCAAGCAGTTAATATCTCTAAAGGTTTATCTAAGTTTCTACTCCTGGACCTACTGAGTCGGTGGGAATCGGTCTCCCGTGGTCCTGGTCACAGGCTCAGGAGAATAACCTTTGGGATGTGGGGTGAGTCTCCAGGTCTCAGTCTGGAAGCTGAGGGAACTACCCTATTGTTTAGGCAAGTAAGTGCGTGCAGCAGCCAGAACAGCAGGGTTAACATTCAAACAGCAGTTTTTACCTCAGTATGGTTGCTGCCATATTTCACGAACCTGAAGGGTCCCGGGTTCGATTCCCGTCAAGGGCAGGTACCATGGTTGCAGGTTCCCGGGCCCTGGTCGGGGCACGTGCAGGAGGAACCAAAGGATGTGTCTCTCACATCAATGCTTCTCTCTGTCTCTCCCTCTCCCTTCCACTCTCTAAAAATGAATGGGAAAATTTCCTGGGGGAAGGATTGACAAAAAACAAAAAACGAGATAAAACCAAGCAGGGAGAAAATGGTTCAATCAGGAGACGCGGGACTGTTTCACAGCCAACTTTAAAAACAACAACAAACAGAAGTAGAAACGGTAGGCTCTAAAATAACGATGAAACGTATAGCTAGGAAATGCACAAAGCGGCCCGGAGGCATTTGTGGGGACCGGGGATGGTGGTTCCCTGGGGCCGCACTGTCTGTGCCCGGCAGCGCGGGGGGCTCCCCTCCCCAGCAGCACAGCCGGGGAGCAGCGCGAGCAGTGAAGCCGCCGTGATCTTGGCTGATGGAAGGTCTTGCCTTTAATTTGTTAAAAAAAAAAAAAAAAGCAAGAAAAAAAGATGGCGACCGGCAGGAAGGTAGGGAGAGAGTGTGAGTGAGGAACCCATAGAGGAGAGTGTAGACATGTGTGGTGTGTGTGTGTGTATGAGCTAGGGTCAGTTAGATTCTGCACGTCTTCCAAGGGGCTCCCTAACTGGGCAGTCCTAGACGGCGCAGCCCCGCGCACAAAGCGGACACTTCTCAGCGGCTGGTGCGGACGCGGAGACCACGCCATCTTGGGAAACAGAGCTGCCTGAGACGCGGATCCTGGATTCTGACACAAACCAGGACCCTGCAGCCTCTGGGCACAGAGAACTGCTATCACAGCTTCAGACCAACAAACAAGAATCCAGACTTCTCAGCAGAATTCCGTGAGTCAAAGAGCCTACCCCACTCCCAGCAGGCGGGAGAGCGCCATAGTAACTGATAGACCCGCCCCTTCCCCAAGCTGCTCAGCGCTCACAGGGCGCGGAGAGCGCCATAGTAACTGATAGACCCGCCCCTCGCCCAAGCTGCCGAGCTTTGGGCAGGGACGCGCTCCCCCCTAGGGAATTTGGCGCGCGCGGGACAGAAGCAGCTCCCCATCGGGAAATCTGTCAGTGCGCACAGAGGGCTCCCCTTCGGGGAATTTGGCTTGCGGGTCACAGCTCCCCCTTCTGGGAATCTTAGAGCGTGCACAGAAGGGCTTCCCTTTGGGGAAGTTGGCGCACAGGACGGACTCCGCTCCCCTTCCGGGACCCTGGGAGAGTGCACCACAGAGCCAGCTCACCTTCAGGATTTTAAGAATGTGCGCTCTAGCCGGTTTGGCTCAGTAGAGAGAGCACACACAGGACTCAGCTCCACTTCAGGGAATTTGGCACGCCGGACACAGCTGCCTGGGTTCCCTGACTCACAGCGCATTCACACTAAGAGCCAGCGACCCCAATTGTTGGTGCATGCACACACAGGGACCCTGATTCTCAACAAGAAACAACACAAGGCAACAGAGACTTTGACACTCGAGTCTTGGTGCAGACACAGGGAAACTCTGACTCCTGGCACATCCTAAGGATCTCATTTTCGGCGCATACCAACAGTGTGGTGCAGACAGGGCCCCTGATTCCAAGTGTGCACACGAGACCACACGGAACACTGGGGACACTGACCCTTGGCAAGTCTGGTTCCCACCAACCAAAGGCAGCCACACGTCCTAGTGTCAGAGCACTTCAGTGAAACTCGAGTGGAGCGAAGTCCCCACAGCACATGGCCCAGGTCCACGCAAACGGAAGCTTGAGCTTTCTGGTAAGAGCCAGAATGGGGAAACGATATAACTCACAGAGGAAAGAAAATGTGGAGTCGCCAAGAAAGGAAATTAGTGAAACTGAAGCTTGCAACATGACCGAAAAGGAGTTCAGAGTAATGGTCGTGGAATTTATACATCGGATGGATGAGAAAATCAACAACTTATGCAAGAATCAGGAAGAAATGAAAAGTGATATAGCTACAATCAAAAACACCATGGAAAGTTTCAACAGTAGACTACAAGAAGCAGAGGACCGAATTAGTGAGTTAGAAGATCAGGTACAGAAACAAGCTCAATCTCAACAGCAATTGGAGAAAAAAATTAAAAAGCAGGAGGAAAGCCTAAGGGAGCTCCGGGACAACATGAAACGAAGTAACATGCGTATAATAGGGCTGCCAGAAGGACAAGAAGAGCAGCAGGGATTAGAAAATCTATTTGAAGAAATAATGACAGAAAACTTCCCGGATATGGGAAAGATAAAAGTTACGCAAGTAAAGAGAGTCCCAAGCAGGATCAACCCCAAAAGACCCACACCAAGACATGTCATAATTTCAATGGCAAATATAAATGATAAAGAGAGAATCCTAAAGGCGGCAAGAGAGAGACAGAGAGTTACCTACAAAGGAACACCCATCAGATTGTCAAATGATTACTCATCAGAAACACAACAAGCTAGAAGTGAATGGAAGGAGGTATACAAAGTGTTGCAAAGCAAAGGACTGAATCCAAGAATACTATATCCAGCAAGACTATCAATCAAAATTGAAGGGGAAATCAGGAGCTTTGCAGACAAAAAAAGCCTCAGGGAGTTTATCACCACCAAACCAGCAATGCAAGAATTGCTAAATGGAATACTGTAAAAAGAAGAAATAAACAGGTAAGAAGGAATACAGACACAAAAATAGATATGACTGCAAACAAATACCTTTCAGTAATAACTTTAAATGTAAACGGACTAAATGCTCCAATCAAAAGACATCGAGTAGCTGAATGGATTAAAAAACACGACCCATGTATATGCTGTCTACAAGAGACCCACCTCAGAACAAGAGACTCACACAGATTGAAAGTGAAGGGATGGAAAAATATCTTTCAGGCAAATGGAAATGAAAAAAAAGCTGGGGTAGCAATACTTATATCTGACAAAATAGACCTCAAAGTAAATGCCATAACAAGAGATAAGGAAGGCCACTTCATAATACTAAAGGGAGAAATCCAACAAGAAGAAATAATTCTGGTAAACATATACGCTCCCAATATAGGAGCACCCAAATACATAAAAAAAACTCCTGGAGGATATCAAGGGAGAGATTAATAGCAATACAATCATAGTAGGAGACTTTAATACCCCACTATCACCACTGGACAAATCCTCTAAACAAAAAATCAGCAAAGAAACAGCAATCTTAAATGACTCACTAGACCAGATGGAATTAATTGACATCTTCAGAACATTTCACCCCAAAGCCACAGAATATACATTCTTCTCAAGTGCACATGGGTCATTTTCAAAGATAGACCATATGCTGGGTCACAGGCAAAGTCTCTTCAAATTCAAGAAGATAGAAATTATATCAAGCATCTTCTCAGATCACAGTGGCATAAAACTGGAAATCAACTACAATAAATACAATCCAAAGAAATCAAACACATGGAGACTAAACAGCATGCTATTAAACAAGGACTGGGTCACCAGAGAGATCAAGGAAGAAATAAAAAACATCATGGCAACAAATGACAATGAAAACACAACAATCCAAAATCTATGGGACACAGCGAAAGCAGTCTTGAGAGGGAAGTTCATAGCTCTACAAGCCTACTGCAAAAAAACAAGAAACAATGGTAATAAATTACTTAACCCTACAACTCAAAGAGCTAGAAAAGGCGCAGCAAGAAAAGCCCAGTGTAACCAGAAGGAAGGAAATAACAAAGATCAGAGCGGAGATAAATGACATAGAGACCAAAGAAACAATACATAAGATCAACAAAACCAAGAGCTGGTTCTTTGAAAGGATAAACAAGATTGATGGACCTCTAGCCAGGCTCACCAAGAAGCAAAGAGAGAGGACCCAAATAAACAAAATCAGTAATGAAAGAGGTGAAATAACATCAGACCCTGCAGAGATACAAAGGATTGTTACAAAATACTACGAACAACTTTATTCCAGCAAACTGGACAACCTGGAGGAAATGGACATATTCCTAGAAAAATATAACCTTCCAAAAATCAATCAAGAAGAATCTAAACAGCTCAATAGGGCAATAACTATGGACGAAATTGAAGCAGTCATCAAAAAGCTTCCGGCAAACAAAAGCCCGGGGCCTGATGGCTTCACAGGAGAGTTTTACCAAACATTCAAGGAAGAACTAAAACCTATCCTCCTCAGACTATTCCAAAAAATTCAGGTGGAAGGAACACTTCCAAGCTCCTTCTATGAAGCCAGCATCACCCTAATACCAAAACCAGATAAAGACAACACAATGAAAGAGAATTACAGACCAATATCCCTCATGAACATAGATGCCAAAATCCTCAACAAAATTCTAGCAAATCGGCTCCAGCAGTACATCAGAAAGATCATACATCATGACCAAGTAGGATTTATCCCAGGAATGCAAGGATGGTACAATATCCGCAAATCAATAAACGTGATACATCACATAAACAAATTGAAAGATAAAAATCACATAGTCATATCAATTGATGCAGAAAAAGCATTTGACAAAATCCAACACCCTTTCTTGATAAAAACTCTCAACAAGATGGGAATAAAAGGCTCATACCTCAACATAATACAAGCTATATATGATAAACCCACAGCAAACATCATACTCAATGGACAAAAACTAAAAACATTTCCCCTAAGAACAGGAACAAGACAGGGATGCCCACTCTCACCACTCCTGTTTGACATAGTACTGGAAGTATTAGCCATTGCAATTAGACAAGAAGAAGAAATAAAAGGCATCCAAATTGGAAAAGAACAAGTGAAGCTGTCTTTATTTGCAGACGACATGATATTGTACATAAAAAATCCAAAAGACTCCGTCAAAAAACTAATAGACTTAATAAATGAATTCGGCAATGTAGCAGGATACAAAATTAACGCCAAGAAATTTATGGCCTTTCTATACACCAACAGTGAACTTACAGACAGAGAGACTAAAAAGGCAATCCCATTTACCATCGCGCCAAAAAAATTAAGATACCTAGGAATAAACTTAACTAAGGAAGTAAAAGACCTATACACGGAAAACTACAGGACACTGAAAAAAGAGATAGAGGAAGACGTAAACAGATGGAAGAACATACCATGTTCATGGATTGGTAGAATCAACATCATTAAAATGTCCATACTACCCAAAGCAATCTATAGATTCAATGCACTCCCCATTAAAATACCAACGGCATATTTCACAGACCTTGAAAGAACTCTCCAAAAATTCATCTGGAATAAAAAAAGACCCCGAATAGCCACAGCAATCCTGAGAAAGAAGAATAAAGTAGGAGGGATCTCAATACCAGATTTCAAGCTGTATTACAAAGCCACTGTTCTCAAAACAGCCTGGTACTGGCACAAGAACAGACATATAGATCAATGGAACAGAATAGAGAATCCAGATATTGACCCAAACCACTATGCTCAATTAATATTTGACAAAGGAGGCATGAACATACAATGGAATAAAGACAGTCTCTTCAATAAATGGTGTTGGGAAAATTGGACAGATACATGCAAAAAAATGAAGCTTGATCACCAACTTACGCCATACACAAAAATAAACTCAAAATGGATACAGGACTTAAACATAAGACGGGAAACCATAAAAATACTAGAGCAATCCACAGGCAGCAAAATCTCAGACATATGCCAAAAGAAATTCTTCACTGACACTGCTCCTAGGGCAATGGAAGCTAAAGAGAAAATTAACAAATGGGACTACATAAAAATAAAAAGCTTTTTCACAGCAAAAGAAACCATCAACAAAACAACAAGAAGGCCCACTACATGGGAGAACATATTTGCAAATGGCATCACTGATAAAGGTTTAATCTCCAACATCTACAGGCAGCTTATGCAACTTAATAAAAGGAAGATAAATGATCCAATAAAAAAATGGGCAACAGACCTAAATAGAATCTTTTCAAAAGAAGACAGAAGGAAGGCCAAGAGACACATGAAAACATGCTCAACGTCACTAATTATCCGAGAGATGCAAATCAAAACAACAATGCGGTACCATCTCACACCTGTCAGAATGGCTATCATCAACAAATCAACAAACGACAAGTGTTGGCGAGGATGCGGAGAAAAAGGAACCCTCGTGCACTGCTGGTGGGAATGCAGATTGGTGCAGCCACTGTGGAGAACAGTATGGAGTTTCCTCAAAAAACTGAAAATGGAACTCCCATTTGACCCAGTAATCCCACTCCTGGGAATATATCCGAAGAAACTAGAAACACCAATCAGAAAGGATATATGCACCCCTATGTTCATAGCAGCACAATTCACCATAGCTAAGATTTGGAAACAGCCTAGGTGCCCGTCAGCAGATGACTGGATCAGAAAACTGTGGTACATCTACACAATGGAATACTATGCTGCCATAAAAAAGAAGGAATTCTCATCATTTGCAGCAACCTGGATGGAATTGGAGAACATTATGTTAAGTGAAATAAGTCAGTCAATGAAAGAGAAATACCACATGATCTCACTCATTTATGGATAATAAAGAACATTATAAAATTGAACAAAAAGATAGATACAGAGACAGTAAAGCATCAAACAGACTGTCAAATTACAGGGGGAAGGTTAGGGAGAGATGGGGGAGATAAGAGATCAATCAAAGGACTTGTATGCATGCATATAAGCATAACCAATGGACGCAAAACTCTGGGGGGTGAGGGCATATATGGGAGTGGGGTGGGGGGGGGCAATGGTAAGATATGTACACATATAATACCTTAATAAAAAAATTGGAAGGAAAGAAAAAAAAAAAAGCAGCACCTGTGAAGTGCACGAAAGCAAAGCCCAAAGAAGGAGGTAAACCTGGGATCAATAAAGTGAGTCGGGGCCAGGAGGAGGTGGGGAGGGGGGGGGGGGACTGTGCTGAGGCGGGAGGAAGATGGGGAAGTTCCTACTGGGCAGCAGGTAGGGGACGGGTCCCTGCCTCCCAGCTCCCAGCCTGGGAGGTGCGGGGAGACCGCTGAGGGGAGGGCTGGGGTTGTGTGCTGGGAGGCCGTCTTGGAGGAGGCAGTGGGGCAGCGCTGAGCATGCTGGGGGCAGAGAAAGGTGAGGGCAGGTGGGGCACCTGCGAGTCCTCTAAAGTAGGAAGGCTGTGAAGTTTTTTCCCTGTGAAGGTTAGAGTCTCAGGGACCACGGGGAGCCTCTATTGGGGCTGGTTTAAGCTGGGAGTTTAAGGTGGCCTTTGCATTTTTGTTTCTTTAATACATTTTGTATTGATTTCAGAGAGAAAGGGAGAGGGAGATAGAAATATCAGTGATGAGAGAATCGTAGATCGGCTGCCTCCTGCACGCCCCACACTGGGGATCGAGCCTGCAACCTGGGCACGTGGCCTGACCGGGAATCCTACCGTGACCTCCTGGTTCATAGGTCGATGCTCAACACTGGTGGGGCAAGAGTTTGCATTTAAAAAAAAATTTTTTTTTTTATTGATTTCAGAGAGGAAGGAAGAGGGAGAGAGAGAGAAACATCAATGATGAGAGAGAGTCATGGATCCATTGTCTCCTGCAAGTCCCCCACTTGGGATCGAGCCCACAATCCAGGCACGTGCCCTTGACCGGAATCGAACCCGGGACCCTTCAGTCCGCAGGCTGACACTCTATCCACTGAGCCAAACTGGTTAGGGCAAGATTTGCATTTTTGAAAGATGCCCCAGCTGCCCTGTAGGAGGAGCAGGGACAGACCGCTGAGAGGCTGGGAAAGGTCACCCTGTCAGGCCACCAGTGGCCGGGACTAGGCCTTTGGCACAGGCTGAGGAGACGCAGGGGAACCCGAGAAATACAGTCACGGCCCCACTTTAGCTGTGGTTTCACTTTCCACGGTTTCAGCTACCCACGGTTAACTGTGGGCTGAAAACATTAAATGGGAAATTCCAGAAATAATTCATAAGTTTTATTTTATTTTATTTTTTGTTATTATATGTTTATTTCTAGTCTGCAGAGGCAAGATTTTTTAAAGGAAAGAAATGGGGAAAAATAGATACAGAGGCCAAGAAGCACTGAACAGACTGCCAAACCACAGCGGGAAGGCAGGGAGGCTGTGGGGGGGGGGGGGGCTGTAAGAGATCAACGGATTGTACGCGTGCATATAAGCATAACCAATGGATACAGACACGGCGGGGGGGCGGGGGGGATGGCAGGGAGGGCATGTACTGGGGGGTGGGGGAGGCCGGGGGGAGGTCAATGGGGAAAAAAAGGAGACATATGTACTACTATTTGTAATACTTCAAACAATAATAAAAAATATATATATATAAAGGAAAATAGACACCTATGCCAAAGCTAATGGGTATACACAGCCAACAGGCTGACATTACAACGGAAGTTAGAGGTTTGTTTGCGATGGTAGATTTGTTGCGGAAGATATATGAAAACTATCACCATTGAAAGGGCCAGTGACAAAGCTGTGAGCTTGCCCTTGGATTTACACAGACTCCGGGGAAGAAAGTCTGCCTAAGAACAGGATGTTAGTTGAGGGATTGTGTCGAATGAAAAAAATGAATGGATGGTCGGCCACACAATTTTCCTGTGGCATAATGAGTAATACACGAAACCTGCGGCTGTGGCAGCCGCTGCCTCTGAGCCCTCCTCATTTCTACAAAAGACTTGTGGACAATTTTTGATATAAAAAGACCTCCGGCTTTTGACATGCCAGACAGATCAGCCCTGCTAGTAAAGAGATCCTCTATACCCAGGCTGGCCAGGTGAGAGTTGAGGTTGTAGTTCTCTTCCAGCTTGAACCTGGGCAGGTGGACGTTGACTTCAGTGGAACTCAGATTCTCAGGTTTGGTCCACTCAAGCAGTTTTTCGAAGGTCAATTGATCTTCGATCTTCTTCAGACCCGTGGCCTCGTCCTCGATGTCATCTGGCGGCAGGATGACCATGCTGAGCTCCCTGCCCTGGTAAGGTAGCTCCAGCACCCGGCACTTAAGGTCCTCGATGTAGCCAAGTGGGAATCTGCTCTTCTGATACATCATTTTCACTGTTTTTGTGTCTTTCTTATTCAATCTGAAAGGTGTATCGATTGTGGCCTTTTGACTGAATTTCTCCCGCCAGTTTCCTTTGAAATAGATGGCATTAACTAGCACAAGTTTAGTGCTATCATCAACCATGCCTGCACCCAACAATTCTGGAATTTTCCCTTCAGTCTGGCCTTTGACCCACTCGTTTATCACCTTTCTTGCACCTTCAGAGGCTCGCTGAAAATCTACACTGGCCAGTTCAGCTCCATACATTTTCTGGGTTGAAGCTAAGAACTCAGGGAGGAACTCCTAGGTTTTCTCTCCATATAACCTGTTCGCAAGTTTCAGAATATAGGGAGCCCCGCGCTTGTGGATATCAGCATTCAGACTCTGGAAACTGGAATGAATCTCCTTAACCGCATCGAAGTGAAGAGTCTTGGACATCTGTGCCGCGGTAGTGCCTCTGGTCCCCAGAAAGACCATGGCCAGCGCTGAGGAAATGCTTATGGGGGAGATGAAGATGTTCCCAGAGGGGTGGTTGTCCTTCAGGTGCGGAAGAGGTCCACTGCGAACCGGGTGTTGGCCAAGCTCAGCTGCTCCATGGTGAGGCAATCCTGACTTGTCTCAGAGCTTGTTTCCACAGAGATGGGCAAGGAAGGATAGTTGTGCTGGCTGCTTCCCCGTTGCTGGCTGGTGTCTGGGAGAGGCTCAGGATCTGAAGATCAATAATTCATAAGTTTTAATGTGTGCCGAGTAGTGCGTTCGAATCTCGTGATGTCTTGCTTCCTCCTGCCCTGGAAAGGAATGAGTTTGTAAGAAATGCAACACCAGCCCTGACCGGTTTGCTCAGTGGATAGAGCGTAGGCCTGCAGACTGAAGGGTCCCGGGTTTGATTCCTGTCAAGGGCATGTACCTTGGTTGCAGGCTCCTCCTTGGCCCGGACCCTGGTCGGGCGAGTTCAGGAGGCAACCAATCGATGTGTTTCTCTCACATCGATGTTTCTCTCTGTCTTTCCCCCTCCCTTTCACCTTTTCTAAAAATCAAAGGAAAAATATATTGGGGTGAGGATTAACAACAAAAAATTGAAATTAAAATTTAAAAGCAAGCAACACCTGTGAAGCGCAGTAAAGGGGCAAATGGCCCGCACGTGGCAGGCGCTCCCCACATAGCCAGTATCGGGCTGCGTTCGGGTCTCCCTGCTTTACTGAACAAAGGCCCGAGGCGCAGGAGCAGCCGCAATGCTGGCCATTCGGTTCTGCCAGAGAGAAGCCGGGAGGGAAGTGCTTCCGTTAAGTGAACAGGGGGATTATCTACTTAATCAGGACAGATCTGCAGTAAGATCCAATTGTGAAGGAAAAAGAAATTTGCTGTTGCGCCTCAAACTGCCAAAGTTATGGCCCTCGTGTGTGTGGAGCTGGTTACGATGGAGAAGGCGTTGAATGTGGGAGACACGGACAGAAAACACGTTCCCACTGACTGTCCCACTGGCGGCAATGTGTTGGGCCATAAAGCATTGAACGTATGCGAGGACTTCAGCCAGGGCCCCCTGAAACGAACGAGTGGCTACATTCACACAACTTTTATTGTTATAATGGTTTATTTCTTTTTTAAAATATATTTTTATTGATGTCAGAGAGGAAGGGAGAGGGAGAGAGAGAAACAGCAATGATGAGAGAGAATCATTGATCAGCTGCCTCCTGTATGTCCTGAAATGGGGATTGAGCTCACAATCCGGGCATGTGCCCTTAACCGGAATCTGCCCTTCAGTCTGCAGGCCGACGCTCTATCCACTGAGCCAAACCAGGTAGGGCTATAATTCTTATTTCATTGTTAGGTGTTGTTGCTAATCTCTTACTGTGCTTAATTTATAAATTATACACTTTATCAGAGGTATTTACATATAGGGGAAAATATATCTATATAGAGAGAGTGTTTGGTACTATCCTCGGGGTGGGGGTGGGGTCTTGGAATGAATCTGTTGAGTTTTTAAATATATACACACACACACACACACACACACACACACACACACACACACACACGTCAGAGATGAAGGGAGAGGGAGTTAGAAACATCAATGATGAGAGAGAATCATTGATCGGCTGCTTCTGCATGACCCCCACCAGGGATCAAGCCTGCAACCTGGGCATGTGCCCTGACTGGGATTTGAACCATGACCTCCTGGTTCATAGGTTGATGCTCAACCACTGACCCACACCGGCCAGGCAAGATCTGTTGACTCTTTTGAAGAAGGTGGGGTAGGGAGTGTGATGTGACAAAGCAGAGACTGGAAATCTCAGCATACATGTGTGTGTGCATGTGCGTGTGTGCGTGTGTATGTGTGGTAGGAGGTGGGGCAGGGGAAGGTGCGCTGGAACACAAGCCCTTGGGGCAAGTGGAGAGTTGGGCCTTATTTGCAGTGAGGAGAGCCGGGACGTGCTGCCGTGTGGGACTGCATTGTGGCCCTCCTAGCATTTGGGCCCCAGGCTGGGGCACAGAGGATGCTCTGAACTTTGACCTCCCTCTGCTCCATCCCTCCAAGGTCAGGAGCTGCCTGCCCCGCCCCGCTGCTCTTCTCCAAGTTCCACTCCGGGGACCTGGTGGGCTCCCAGCGAGCGCCTCAAGGAGAGCGTGTCTGCTGGGGACCCTGGCCACGTTCCATAAGGCCTCCCCCTGGGCCTCGGGCTCCCATCTGTAAAGTAGGGGTGACATTGGCATTACCTCCTAGGGGAGATGTAAGGGCTGATGTAACAAGGGCCCAGCAGGCTGGGGAATGCTCAGGAAGTTGTAATAATAGTGGCGATGTTCTTATCGTTCATTAAAAAAGGATTGATTATTACAAGAGGTGGCCCAAATGGCTTGCAGAGGGGATGCAGGCAGGGCTTGGAGCAGAGTAGCCCTGGGCTGGGGGAACCCCGAGGGAGCAGAGTAGCCCTGGGCTGGGGGAACCCCGAGGGAGCAGAGTAGCCCTGGGCGGGGGGGACCCCGAGGGAGCAGAGTAGTGCTGGGCTGGGGGAACCCCGTGGGGAACCCTGAGGGAACAGAGTAGCGCTGGGCTGGGGGAACCCCGTGGGGAACCCCGAGGGAGCAGAGTAGTGCTGGGCTGGGGGAACCCCGTGGGGAACCCCGAGGGAGCAGAGTAGCGCTGGGCTGGGGGAACCCCGTGGGGAACCCCGAGGGAGCAGAGTAGTGCTGGGCTGGGGGAACCCCGTGGGGAACCCTGAGGGAACAGAGTAGCGCTGGGCTGGGGGAACCCCGAAGGAACAGAGTAGCCCTGGGCGGGGGGAACCCCGAGGGAGCAGAGTAGCCCTGGGCTGGGGGAACCCCGTGGGGAACCCCGAGGGAACAGAGTAGCGCTGGGCTGGGGGAACCCCGAGGGAGCAGAGTAGCCCTGGGCTGGGGGAACCCCGTGGGGAACCCTGAGGGAGCAGAGTAGCGCTGGGCGCAGAGAACCCCGAGGGAGCAGAGTAGCCCTGGGCTGGGGGAACCCCGTGGGAACAGAGTAGCGCTGGGCGCAGAGAACCCCAAGGGAGCAGAGTAGCCCTGGGCTGGGGGAACCCTGGTCGGGTAGATGGAGCACCCCGGGTCCCAGGGACAGACAGGCTCGTCCTGCCAGCCCCTGGTCCTGAAGCCCGGCTCCCTGCCCCTCAGGATGATGAGGGGGCGCTGCTGGCCCTGCAGAGCCAGGTGGCCTGCCTGGAGGAGGAGAACCGAGACTTCCTGGCCGCCCTGGAGGACGCCATGGAGCAGAACAAGCTGCAGGTAGGGCCCCACTTCCTTGGAGGGGGTGAGAGGGAGTGGTTTCCCCAGCTGGGAGGAAAGCAGCCGGGTGGGTGGGTTCTGGCGGCGGACCTTCTGTCCACAGGCTGGCGCTCTATCCACTGAGCCAAACCAGCTAGGGCTGAATTTTTTTAAAATGTATTTTTATTGATTTCAGAGAGGAAGGGAGAGGGAGAGAGAGATAGAAACATCACTGATGAGAGAGAATCACCGATCGGCAGCCTCCTGCATGCCCCCTACCAGGGACCGAGCCTGCAACCCAGGCATGGTGTAGTTGGTGGTGGTGTTGCATTTTTTTGCATGTATCTGTCCAGTGTTCCCAGCGTCATTCATTGAAGAGACTGTATTGACTCTATTGTATGCTCTTGCCTCCTTCGTCACATAGTAATTGACCCTATTGGCATGGGTCGGTTTCGGTGTCCCTGTTCTGTCCCATTGATCTACCTGCCTGTTCTTGTGCTCTACCAGGCTGTTTTGATTATAAAGGCTTTGTCGTAAAGTTTGATATCCGGTATTGTGATCCCTCCAACTTTCTTCTTTCTCAGGATTGCTGTAGCTATTCGAGGTCCTTTTGGTCCCATATAAGTGTTTGTAAGATTTGCTCTAGGTCTGTGAAATATGCTGTTGGTATTTAATAGTGGCTGAGTTGAATCTGTAGATTGCTTTGGGTAGTATGGGCATTTCAATGACGTTAATTCTAATATACAGAACACTTCACACATTTGCGTGTCACCCTTGCACAGGGCCCTTGCTAATCTGCTCTGTGTCAGTGATGAGAGAGAATCATTGATCAGCTGCCTCTTGCACGCCTTGTACAGGGGATCGAGCCCACCGCCCCGCTTGTGCTCTGACGAGGGATGGAATTGTGACCTTGTTCATGGGCTGACACTTAACCACTGAGCGACATTGTCTGGGCTTGGGGACGTTTTTGATGTGCTTTTTAATATGTAATATTCACAAAGCAGGTAAGGAAAGAAAAATGGCATAAGTTATATATAAGGGGTTCTGGGTATAGGGTTGCATGGGTACCGAGAAGAGGGGTAGTTGAAGTGGGTTGGCAGCAATGTGGATATTAGGTGTGAATTCAACAAGGCCGCTTCGGGGGAAGAAGTAAGGTTCAGCATAAAGTAGGTCGGAGTCGGGTTTAGCCCAGGCACCGTCAGGTCAGAGTGTGGGGAGATTTAGGGTAGAGTATCCAACTAGGTGTTCGCCACCTATTGTAGAAAGAATAGTGAGTTGGCAAGAGAATAAATCGCAGCCAATAGGTTTAGAGAAATCAACCATGGCAGTTGAGTCACTCCAAGTTGGGTTGAAGCCATGTCCCATAAGCAAGAGGCTATGAATGTCTTTAAGAGCATTGGTAAGGAAGTTTTGGGTTTGTTGGCAGGAGTAAAGTAGTTGGCAGTCTGAGAACCTGGTGTTGAGATCCTGAAGCTGGCGGATGTTGTCGTCCATGGTTTGTACTGTGGCTGAGAGTAGTTTTAGTTGTTGTTGGGTTTGGATTGCTAATTCATAGGCTGAATTGAAATTTCTAGATATAAGGTATACCTTGATTATATCTAGAGTTTTGAAGTTTGGTGTATTTTTAAAAAAATATATATTTCTTTATTGATTTCAGAGAGGAAGGGAGAGGGTGAGAGAGATAGAAACATCAATGATGAGAGAGAATTGGTGATTGGCTGCCTCCTGCACTCCCCCGCAGCCCAGGCCTGTGCCCTTGGGTGGAATCGAACCTGGGACCTTTCAGTCCGCAGGCTGACGCACTATCCACTGAGCCAAACTGGCTAGGGCATGTTTGGTGTGTTTTTGTAGGTCTAAAGATATTTCCGCAATTTTGACAGTGTTAGCTATAGAGACCGTGAGAGAGAGGGCTGCAATAGCGAGTCCAAATTGAAGCAAGTGTCTGCGGATTGTTTGTCCAATAGATGGCAGAGATGGAAGGCTAACTTGGAGTTTGTTTCTTAGGGGTGCACATTGGGGAATGATAGTAGTTACTAGAAAATCTTGTTTTGTAAATATCATAGTTGTAGAGTGGATTATAGGTGTGTAAATAATTCTGATTGGGTTGCTTGTTTGGGTTATAATTGGTGGTGGTGGGGATGTAGAAGGCTGAGGATTGGTGATGCCATAAGAGAATACTGGTTGGTAGTGGTACGTTCCAAGGCATACTGTGCTGTTATAACATCCTCTATGAATAATGCAAGGTTGAAGAGGGTTTTTTGTAAAGCAGTCAGCAAAAGAGAGTTGTGTGTAGTAAAACTCCGTGATGGGTAATACAGTGTGGTTTGTAATGTGTGAGTAAGAGTGTAGGTATAATTTGTTCCATGCGCCATCCCTGTAGTGGAGCATGTATTGTTGGTATCCCTGTGATAGGGTTCCTAAATGTCTGCGTGTGTTTGTGAAAGGGCAGAGCAGGACAGCACAAAATGTACTGTACCCTCCATCCTGTGTAACTATGTATATGACTCCTTTTTCTTAGAAAACCGCGAGAATGTAACAGTTGCATAAACCTGCCAATAGGAGTGTAGAGAAGTAGACTCAGTCCAAATTAAGCAATCTCTGTAACCCACGTCACTTCCCTAAGCCCACCCAAATGACCAACCCTTTATAAACTACCCCTCCCCCGGGGTTCCCTCTCTTGCCTCACTGCTGCGTCAGGAGGAGGCTGGGAGCCAAACCCGGGTTTGAATAAAGACTCTTTGCTTTTGCATCGGAGAAAAGGCTCCCTGGTGGTTGATTATTGGGGACCCTGAACTCTGGGCATAACATTTGGGGGCTCGCCCGGGGTTCCCCAATACCCACGAGGGACCCGATCCGAAGAGTCTGACTGCTGACTGACCGCGGTAAGTGTCTGTATTGTCTGTTCTGTGTGAGCTCGCTTCTGAAGCCAAGTCTGAAGTGCCCAAAAACGGTCTAAGTGGACGCACAGGTGGATCTTGGGTGGGAGGGTCAGAGGACGCTCTGATTCTCTGTCTGGAGGGGCGTAAAAACCCCCGTCTGGAGGGGAGTGGCTTCCCCTCAAAACTCTGGGACGAAGCGGGTCGCTCCCGCTGGTTGGCGCAGGGCCATCGTCCATCTGTTCCCGGGTGTCTTTGTCTGTTTGTTTTCTGTGTCTTTCTGTAGACTTCTGTGGAATTACTGGACGGACGTTATGGGATAGACTCAGTCCACTCCAAGTGAGTGGAAAGGGGAGCTTAATCCCCCCCCCCCCACCCGGAGGCCATAGAGCTTCCTCAGGCAAATTAATAAGGTGACTGTTTAAACTCTGGTAAATATCTAATAGGAGTCAAAAACTCAGACTATTTGGTATATAAATATAAATGTGAAAATATTTGTTATCTCTTTCTGCTGTTTAATTTATTTAAAAATAGGGCGGACCTGCTATGGCGGAATACAAAGGTCTTTAGCAGCTGCTGAGACATCTTTTTCTCAAAGTCCTTTGTTCTCCGTCAGAGAGGGAATCAGCCCACTTAGATGACAAAAATTCCTCTGTTTGTATAAATGAAGGTTTCAGTTTGCTCTGATTTGTGAATTTACTGTATTAAATTGAATTTTAAAGTCCTAAGGTTGATTTAAAAGTATCCATTTATAACATTTCAAAGAACAAAAGAACTTTTATTTACAGCTTCCTTATCTCTTTTGGTGCTGGGAGACTCCCAGCTAACAGCTCCACAGGGCGAAGAGATTTTCAAGGTCCTGTCCCTGCCTGTGACATCATAGTCCAACGTGAAACTAAGGCTGAAGTTACTATTAACTCTTTATAGACCCCGTTAACCATTTGTTTAACTTGCTGTTTTCAGTTATTAGGATCCTCATAGAGGACACAACCTGATCTTTCCCTTCCTCTCTCATTCTGATTCTAATAGCATCTGTAACTGGATTAAAAATATTTTCTTTCAGGAGGTCATCCAGGCTTTCAGCTCACAAGAAATCTCCTCCTGCGAGAGGAGAGAGGGACCCCCCAGAAAGGGCTGGAGGCTCTCCCTCTCAACAGGTGTTTGTTTTGTGTTTTGTCATGTTGATATCAGGACTGTTTGTTTTGTCTTTTTGTCTTATATTTTCTGTCATAATTGAACCCTATATATATATATTATTTATTGAGTTTTGATTTGTCAAGGTTTTGTCAGTTTGTTATCAGTTTGTTAAAATCCTCTCAGAGGACATTGAGTGGTTCTTCCCTTCCTATTTAACCTTTGACTGTGTAATTGGATTACTGAGCTTTTATCAAGGTTTTGCCTCTCCTGAAATAACGCTCTATGTGTAACCTGTCCCTCCCCGAGCCGGACTGCAGGATGACTTTTCCTTCAACACACTGGTCCCGCCAACTGGCCTATGGCAGAAGCCAGAAAAGCGACGGTAGGAAAGGGAGGCCACCATCAGGGGACTTAGAGGCAGTATTCCTGTTATCTGCTTAGATCCCAAGAATGTAAGAATACTTATTTACTGAAATGATATAAGGACAGATGTTTATTTGATATTTTGTTGTCTGCCTGGTTATAATTATTTGTTCATATATAGAAGTCTGTGAAAAAAAATAAGAAACATTTAATTTGTTTAAGGCTGAGTGCTCTGACGGGTAGCAACCCCCCCGAGTGGCCACTGGGATTTCTTTTTTCCCAGGGGTGTTTGCTCTCTGTCAGAGGGGGAATCGGCCCGCCTAACAAAATTTCTATCTATATTTATTAATTTAAAAGTATAACGTTATAACAATTGTGGTCCAAGAAATTAAAAGCAAAAACCAAATTTTAAAGTTAACTATTTAAAAAAGGAAGCTTGAACTGGCAAAGTCACCAAGTCTGCCCAACAAGCTCAAAAACTAAATGAATCTTATTTCTGATACCTGCTGCCACCCAGGTCTTAATCAGTGGTAGAGAAACGGTCTCAGAAGTGTTTGTCTCAATTGGCCATTTAACTTTAATGTAATTAATGATTACAGCACATTGTAAAATCTTTAGAAAGAAAAAAAAATATTTTGTAGGCCAATTGGTCCTTGTATATTTATATCAACTCTTAAGTTATAGTTTTAAAATCAGTAATTTTAATAGAAACACACTCAAACAGAGAGGCTTTTCAGAAAGGTCAGGGAATCTGATTGCAGTGTAAGGGTCACTGGTCCCCGCCCCCCCCCCCCCCCCCCCATGCCACCTTCATTGACAGGAGACAAGCGCTTTTCCCAGTGGGAACAGAGAGTGGACTGCCAGATGAAAACGCCCCGGTGGGAGCCTTCCTTCACCACCTGGGACCCTCGCCGCGCTCCCTGCCTCCGCCCACCCAGTGTCCATCCCCTCCAGGGGTTGTTTTGAGTAGCTGCTGGAGGCAGCGATGAAAAAAGGAAATTCCCTTGTGACCCCCTGCACCCCAATGAGACCCAAGAACCCCTGACGACTCCTTGGACACTTTTCACCGTGTTCTGTTAGGGGGCTTAAAGAAAGCACAGCTAGTAATTCCCCTTTTCAGGCTTATCAGAATCTGAGATCCTTATCTGTAGGAAAAATGTAGCATTTTTAGATTTCAAGTGGCTGGAGGCCTGGGAACAGGGTGATGGGCCTGCTCCCTCCTCCCTCTGCCTTTCTCTAAATATTTTAAAATAATAAAAGATTTAAGGCATAGTTATACATTTTTGAAGGACATAGAAGAAGGTTTAAAGGCTAATTTAAAATTATGAGATTTATAAAGGTTTATATATATAGTAAAAAGGAGAACAGAGAAATATTAGAAGGAAGAAAAAGCCAGCAGCAAATAGGAAGGAATTAGTATGCCTACTATAGGAAGCGGGGGCACTGCAAGAGAGAATGTCCTGGCAGGTTACCTAGAGAAGCAAAAGGGGAGACTCAGACTCCAAGGATCTTTAACTTAGAGGAAGAGAACTGACAGGACTGGGGCTCCTTTCCATTGAGCCCCCAGGAGCCCAGGGTAACCTTACAAGTGGGAGGCAAACCTGTTAGTTTCCTGGTGGACACTGGGGCAGCCTATTCAGTCTTGACAGAGCCGATGGGACCCGTGACCTCTAAGAAGACATCAGTCCAGGGAGCCACCGGACAAATTGCCTGTTTTCCTTAGACATCAAAAAGGACTGTAGACCTCGGAAGGACACGGTAACGCATTCATTTCTGGTCATGCCAGAATGCCCGTACCCCCTGTGTAGATGTGACCTCCTACAGAAACTATTTGGACTGCCACCATATCCTTTGAGGGGGACGGAGCGGGAATTCTTAGAGGCAGTTGGATACTACAACCTGTGGATACCGGGGCTCATAGAGATTGCTAAACCTCTAGACTCAAGTACTGGGGGAATACAGCTGCTGAACTAGACCGAAGTAGAACAATAGGCCTTTAAGGAGCTAAAGAAGGCTCTCATCTCAGCACCTGCCCTAGCCTTACCAGACGTCACGAAGCCCTTCCACCTCCACGTGAGTGAGGTAAAAGGCATTGCCAAAGGGGTTCTCATTCAGACTCTAGGTCCCTGGAAGAGACCTGTTGCTAAGAGGCTAGACCCCGTGGCAGCAGGGTGGCCAGCGTGCCTCCAGGAAGTGGCCACCACAGCATTGCTGGTGAAGGAGGCAGATAAATAAACTCTGGGCCAGGAACTAGCCCTGACAACACCCCATGGTGTAGAGGCCCTCCTTCGAGGTGCTCCAAAGAGATAGATGTCAAACACCAGGATCACCCAGTGCCAAGCTCTTCTCCTAGACCAGCCCTGTGTCCGGTTCCATAAGACACTGGCCATCAACCCTGCCAGCCTGCTTCCAGATAATAATCCAAAGGAACCCATTCAGGACTAACAGACACAGTACGAAGGTAACAGACACAGTACGAACAGCTCGCCCAGACCTGACAGATGTCCCGCTATCATCACCAGACAAGGTACTGTTCACGGTTGGGAGCAGTTATGTTCAGGATGGCATCCGATATGCAGAGCAGCGGTAGTCACCCTGGACCGCACCATTTGGGTGCAGTCCTTAAACAGGGGAACCATAGCACAAAAAATCGAGCTTTTGATCTTAACCCAGGCCCTCCGATGGGGACACAGTGCCATCCACCGAGAAAGAGAGTTACCAACTACAGCGGGAAAGAACATTAAAAATAAAAAAGAAATTTTAGCATTATTAGAGATCATCTGGCTCCCAAGGGCAGTTGCAATAGTGCACTGCAAAGGACATCAGAAAGGAGAGACAATTGAAGCCAGAGGAAATAGAGCCGCAAACCAAACTGCCAAGGAAGCCGCCCAAAAACCAATGGGGCCTTTACAAGTTTTAGTAACCCTGCCGTATCTGGACCTACGCAGACCCCCTCTTACACCAAACAAGAGGAGGAATTGGCAGAACAGAAGCAAGCCATCAAAGGACCAGATGGTTGGTGGATCCTACCAGATGACAGACTGTTGGTCCCAGAGGCTCTAGGTCGGACGTTAGTTACCCAGTTACACCAGGCTACCCACTTGGCATCACCAAGACTTCTGAACTTCTGCGAGGCAGGTACTACCAAGCTTAGATAAGATAATTAAAGGCATAATCACTAGAAGTAGTGTCTGTGCACAGGTAAATGCTAAGCAAGGTAAGAGGGTCCCCCTGAGATTTCGGGACCCACGGAAATTCCCCAGGAGAGCATTGGGAGGTAAATTTCACAAAAATTAAGCCACCAGCATCAGAGTACAAGTACCTGCTAGTTCTCATAGACCCCTTCTCGGGTTGGATTGAAGCATACCCCACTAGGACAGAAACTACCTCTATAATTGCTAGGAGATTATACCTAGATTCAGGCTGCCAGTAGTCATAGGATCAGATAACAGCCCCGCCTTTGTAGCCAAGATATCTCAAAATATAGCTCAAGCCTTAGGACAGGCATGAGCAAGACTCAGAAAAAGAATTTAACTAAATTTATCCTAGAAACCGGTGAAAACTGGACCAACCTTCTGCCCTTCACCCTCTTATAGGCCAGGTGTACCCCCTACCAGAAGGGGTTCCCCCTTCGTTTGTAATCATGTATAGTAAACCTTCCCCCATCCTTCCCAGGGTCAGGGAGAAACTGAAAGCTAGAATTCATAACCATTCCCTTACTCAAGTCCTTACAGGCTCTGCAGTATACCCAGAGAGCCACCCATAAGCTTGTTCGTGATGCTCTGCCAGTGCCCACCGCGGACCCTGTACATCCCTTCCAGCCCAGGGACTCGGTGTGGGTAAAGAAGTTCACTACCCAAGGACTCACCCCAACCTGAAAGGGACACTACACTGTTATCCTAAGCACGCCCACGGCTATTAAAGTAGACGGCGTCCAGACCTGGCTATACCACTCCCAGCTCCTGCACCAGGAAACGGCCTGGATCCTGGCAACCACCCGTGAGATCCCTAGCCTGGGCTCCACGAAGGCCAGGAGGAAACTCGACACCTGCAGGAGAAGAACTGGAATTCACTGTGAACAGTACTTTTGCGGACTGTAGTACTAGAGACCTTAGCTAGAAATAAAAGACAAAATAAAAATGCAAACCGTCTCATGATTGAGCCGGGTGTCCCAAGACAAGGGGGGGAATGAAAGGGCAGAGCAGGACAGCACAAAATGTACTGTACCCTCCATCCTGTGTAACTATGTATATGACTCCTTTTTCTTAGAAAACCGCGAGAATGTAACAGTTGCATAAACCTGCCAATAGGAGTGTAGAGAAGTAGACTCAGTCCAAATTAAGCAATCTCTGTAACCCACGTCACTTCCCTAAGCCCACCCAAATGACCAACCCTTTATAAACTACCCCTCCCCCGGGGTTCCCTCTCTTGCCCCACTGCTGCGTCAGGAGGAGGCTGGGAGCCAAACCCGGGTTTGAATAAAGACTCTTTGCTTTTGCATCGGAGAAAAGGCTCCCTGGTGGTTGATTATTGGGGACCCTGAACTCTGGGCATAACATTTGTTGGATTAATGTTTGCTCCAAAACTGTAGAACCATGCAATAGGTTTCAGACCACATGAGATGTTATATTGCGGGGGCCTGATGCGGCTGGGGCCAAACATGGCGGGGATCTCCCTTTTCCGCATCCCGCGTGGCAAGAGAGATGAACGAACCGGTTCTAAATGGAGGCGGCCAGGGATTGAGAAATATTAGAAAAAAAGAAAAATAGATTCATAAAGCTGGGAGCTGGGTGGATCTTTCTGTGCCTTGCTGAGGCCACAGAACAGATCCAGACTGCAAAGCTGGTGCTTTATTTATAATCAGGGACAAACAAGGTAATCTACAATGTTGTTGTAAGTTTCACTTGTTTTGGCGGCACTTGCTGCCCCTCCCACAGCCCA
Source organism: Cnephaeus nilssonii (assembly GCF_951640355.1). Lineage (NCBI taxonomy): Eukaryota > Metazoa > Chordata > Mammalia > Chiroptera > Vespertilionidae > Cnephaeus > Cnephaeus nilssonii. The sequence continues at coordinate 44,033,701 of NC_137092.1, forward strand.
CTAGCTACCCAGGAAAGATCTAGGGAGCAGTCACAAGATCAAGCTTAATTATGCTTAGAGGACTGAGCCCTCCAAGCTGGGACTTGTTTGCGACTTTGCCAGCAGGTCAGTCCGAGGCTTAACCCTATATATGCTTCCTACAATATGTAAGGTTTACAAGGTGGTCCTGAATATTTAAACATGAATGGTTTCTCAGGTCAGGGTTAGAGATGATATTAGGTCTGATTACTGTTTTAGGGTATTGTTAAATGTATGTGGTAGAGTTACTGGGTGAATCAGTGGTGTCTAGGATATTGCCAGTGGTGAATTTGAAAGGAATAGAAAAGTTAGTTCAGGAGGTGATGGGGAATGGGCCATAAGAATATGGATTGTTGCGAAGAGAATTGAAGGAAGAAGCACAGGTTTGATATGTCTGGAGTAGGTAGGGTAGTTTGAATCCCGTGAATTGGGAGTTAGAGACACAGCCACCTGTAAGGTTATACAGGGGCGTAGATCTGTTAAAGAGGAAGACTGGAAATTTGTAGTTTCCTCTTGACCATGAAACGTTTGCCCACGAGTAAGGGTCTCCATCAAGGGTATAGTAGAGAGTGTTTCTAAGGGCATTGTAGATATTGTTGTGTGTTATATTAGGAAGTTTCACGATGGGGAGTCTAGGGAATGTGTCATGAAAGTTGGAAGATAGGGGTATGTTAGCGAGATTTGCAGGAATGCATGCTGTGTGTCTGGTTGATGTAGTGTTACAGAGGTGAGATCCATTAAAGAAGTAGACAGGTTTGTCTTTAAGTGATGTGTGTGTACTGGATATGACTCATGGGAACTGTGGTGTTGTGAGGTTTGTTTTCCAAAATCCCAAAAATTCGGGTTGGGATATTTTCCATTTAATAGATTCATCTTTTTTTTTTCTTTCCAATTTTTTTATTAAGGTATTATATGTGTACATATCTTACCATTGCCCCCCCCCACTCCCATATATGCCCTCACCCCCCAGAGTTTTGCGTCCATTGGTTATGCTTATATGCATGCATACAAGTACTTTGATTGATCTCTTATCTCCCCCATCTCTCCCTAACCTTCCCCCTGTAATTTGACAGTCTGTTTGATGCTTTACTGTCTCTGTATCTATCTTTTTGTTCAATTTTATAATGTTCTTTATTATCCATAAATGAGTGAGATCATGTGGTATTTTTCTTTCATTGACTGACTTATTTCACTTAACATAATGTTCTCCAATTCCTCCCAGGTTGCTGCAAATGATGAGAATTCCTTCTTTTTTATGGCAGCATAGTATTCCATTGTGTAGATGTACCACAGTTTTCTGATCCAGTCATCTGCTGACGGGCACCTAGGCTGTTTCCAAATCTTAGCTATGGTGAATTGTGCTGCTATGAACATAGGGGTGCATATATCCTTTCTGATTGGTGTTTCTAGTTTCTTCGGATATATTCCCAGGAGTGGGATTACTGGGTCAAATGGGAGTTCCATTTTCAGTTTTTTGAGGAAACTCCATACTGTTCTCCACAGTGGCTGCACCAATCTGCATTCCCACCAGCAGTGCACGAGGGTTCCTTTTTCTCCGCATCCTCGCCAACACTTGTCGTTTGTTGATTTGTTGATGATAGCCATTCTGACAGGTGTGAGATGGTACCGCATTGTTGTTTTGATTTGCATCTCTCGGATAATTAGTGACGTTGAGCATGTTTTCATGTGTCTCTTGGCCTTCCTTCTGTCTTCTTTTGAAAAGATTCTATTTAGGTCTGTTGCCCATTTTTTTATTGGATCATTTATCTTCCTTTTATTAAGTTGCATAAGCTGCCTGTAGATGTTGGAGATTAAACCTTTATCAGTGATGCCATTTGCAAATATGTTCTCCCATGTAGTGGGCCTTCTTGTTGTTTTGTTGATGGTTTCTTTTGCTGTGAAAAAGCTTTTTATTTTTATGTAGTCCCATTTGTTAATTTTCTCTTTAGCTTCCATAGCCCTAGGAGCAGTGTCAGTGAAGAATTTCTTTTGGCATATGTCTGAGATTTTGCTGCCTGTGGATTGCTCTAGTAAATTTATGGTTTCCCGTCTTATGTTTAAGTCCTGTATCCATTTTGAGTTTATTTTTGTGTATGGCGTAAGTTGGTGATCAAGCTTCATTTTTTTGCATGTATCTGTCCAATTTTCCCAACACCATTTATTGAAGAGACTGTCTTTATTCCATTGTATGTTCATGCCTCCTTTGTCAAATATTAATTGAGCATAGTGGTTTGGGTCAATATCTGGATTCTCTATTCTGTTCCATTGATCTATATGTCTGTTCTTGTGCCAGTACCAGGCTGTTTTGAGAACAGTGGCTTTGTAATACAACTTGAAATCTGGTATTGAGATCCCTCCTACTTTATTCTTCTTTCTCAGGATTGCTGTGGCTATTCGGGGTCTTTTTTTATTCCAGATGAATTTTTGGAGAGTTCTTTCAAGGTCTGTGAAATATGCCGTTGGTATTTTAATGGGGAGTGCATTGAATCTATAGATTGCTTTGGGTAGTATGGACATTTTAATGATGTTGATTCTACCAATCCATGAACATGGTATGTTCTTCCATCTGTTTACGTCTTCCTCTATCTCTTTTTTCAGTGTCCTGTAGTTTTCCGTGTATAGGTCTTTTACCTCCTTAGTTAAGTTTATTCCTAGGTATCTTAATTTTTTTGGCGCGATGGTAAATGGGATTGCCTTTTTAGTCTCTCTGTCTGTAAGTTCACTATTGGTGTATAGAAAGGCCATAGATTTCTTGGTGTTAATTTTGTATCCTGCTACATTGCCGAATTCATTTATTAAGTCTATTAGTTTTTTGACGGAGTCTTTTGGATTTTTTATGTACAATATCATGTCGTCTGCAAATAAAGACAGCTTTACTTGTTCTTTTCCAATTTGGATGCCTTTTATTTCTTCTTCTTGTCTAATTGCAATGGCTAATACTTCCAGTACTATGTCAAACAGGAGTGGTGAGAGTGGGCATCCCTGTCTTATTCCTGTTCTTAGGGGAAATGGTTTTAGTTTTTGCCCATTGAGTATGATGTTTGCTGTGGGTTTATCATATATAGCTTTTATTATGTTGAGGTATGAGCCTTCTATTCCCACCTTGTTGAGAGTTTTTATCAAGAAAGGGTGTTGGATTTTGTCAAATGCTTTTTCTGCATCTATTGATATGACTATGTGATTTTTATCTCTCAGTTTGTTTATGTGATGTATCACATTTATTGATTTGCGGATATTGTACCATCCTTGCATTCCTGGGATAAATCCTACTTGGTCATGATGTATGATCTTTCTGATGTATTGCTGGAGCCGATTTGCTAGGATTTTGTTGAGGATTTTGGCATCTATGTTCATGAGGGATATTGGTCTGTAATTCTCTTTCATTGTGTTGTCTTTATCTGGTTTTGGTATTAGGGTGATGCTGGCTTCATAGAAGGAGCCTGGAAGTGTTCCTTCCTCTTGAATTTTTTGGAATAGTCTGAGGAGGATAGGTTTTAGTTCTTCCTTGAATGTTTGGTAAAACTCTCCTGTGAAGCCGTCTGGCCCCGGGCTTTTGTTTGCCGGAAGCTTTTTGATGACTGCTTCAATTTCTTCCATAGTTACTGGCCTGTTGAGCTGTTTAGATTCTTCCTGATTGAGTTTTGGAAGGTTGTATTTGTCTAGGAATATGTCCATTTCCTCCAGGTTGTCCAGTTTGTTGGAATAGAGTTGTTCGTAGTATTTTGTAACAATCCTTTGTATTTCGTCGGGGTCTGTTGTTATTTCACCTCTTTCATTTCTGATTTTGTTTATTTGGGTCCTCTCTCTTTGCTTCTTGGTGAGCCTGGCTAGAGGTTCATCAATCTTGTTTATCCTTTCAAAGAACCAGCTCTTGGTTTTGTTGATCTTTTGTATTGTTTCTTTGGTCTCTATGTCGTTTATCTCTGCTCCGATCTTTATTATTTCTTTCCTTCTGCTTACACTGGGCTTTTCTTGCTGCGCCTTTTCTAGCTCTTTGAGTTGTAGGGTTAAGTAATTTATTACCATTGTTTCTTGTTTTTTTCAATAGGCTTGTAGAGCTATGAACTTCCCTCTCAAGACTGCTTTCGCTGTGTCCCATAGATTTTGGATTGTTGTGTTTTCATTGTCATTTGTTGCCATGATGTTTTTTATTTCTTCCTTGATCTCTCTGGTGACCCAGTCCTTGTTTAATAGCATGCTGTTTAGTCTCCATGTGTTTGATTTCTTTGGATTGTATTTATTGTAGTTGATTTCCAGTTTTATGCCACTGTGATCTGAGAAGATGCTTGATATAATTTCTATCTTCTTGAATTTGAAGAGACTTTGCCTGTGACCCAGCATATGGTCTATCTTTGAAAATGACCCATGTGCACTTGAGAAGAATGTATATTCTGTGGCTTTGGGGTGAAATGTTCTGAAGATGTCAATTAATTCCATCTGGTCTAGTGAGTCATTTAAGATTGCTGTTTCTTTGCTGATTTTTTGTTTAGAGGATTTGTCCAGTGGTGATAGTGGGGTATTAAAGTCTCCTACTATGATTGTATTGCTATTAATCTCTCCCTTGATATCCTCCAGGAGTTTTTTTTATGTATTTGGGTGCTCCTATATTGGGAGCGTATATGTTTACCAGAATTATTTCTTCTTGTTGGATTTCTCCCTTTAGTATAATGAAGTGGCCTTCCTTATCTCATGTTATGGCATTTACTTTGAAGTCTATTTTGTCAGATATAAGTATTGCTACCCCTGCTTTTTTTTCATTTCCATTTGCCTGAAAGATATTTTTCCATCCCTTCACTTTCAATCTGTGTGAGTCTCTTGTTCTGAGGTGGGTCTCTTGTAGACAGCATATACATGGGTCGTGTTTTTTAATCCATTCAGCTACTCGATGTCTTTTGATTGGAGCATTTAGTCCGTTTACATTTAAAGTTATTACTGAAAGGTATTTGTTTGCAGTCATATCTATTTTTGTGTCTGTATTCCTTCTTACCTGTTTATTTCTTCTTTTTACAGTATTCCCTTTAGCAATTCTTGCATTGCTGGTTTGGTGGTGATAAACTCCCTGAGGCTTTTTTTGTCTGCAAAGCTCCTGATTTCCCCTTCAATTTTGATTGAAAGTCTTGCTGGATATAGTATTCTTGGATTCAGTCCTTTGCTTTGCAACACTTTGTATACCTCCTTCCATTCACTTCTAGCTTGTTGTGTTTCCGATGAGTAATCATTTGACAATCTGATGGGTGTTCCTTTGTAGGTAACTCTCTGTCTCTCTCTTGCCGCCTTTAGGATTCTCTCTTTATCATTTATATTTGCCATTGAAATTATGACATGTCTTGGTGTGGGTCTTTTGGGGTTGATCCTGCTTGGGACTCTCTTTACTTGCGTAACTTTTATCTTTCCCATATCCGGGAAGTTTTCTGTCATTATTTCTTCAAATAGATTTTCTAATCCCTGCTGCTCTTCTTGTCCTTCTGGCAGCCCTATTATACGCATGTTACTTCGTTTCATGTTGTCCCGAAGCTCACTTAGGCTTTCCTCTTGCTTTTTAATTTTTTTTCCCCAATTGCTGTTCAGCTTGAGCTTGTTTCTGTACCTGATCTTCTAACTCACTAATTCGGTCCTCTGCTTCTTGTAGTCTACTGTTGAAACTTTCCATGGTGTTTTTGATTGTAGCTATATCACTTTTCATTTCTTCCTGATTCTTGCATAAGTTGTTGATTTTCTCATCCATCCGATGTATAAATTCCACGACCATTACTCTGAACTCCTTTTCGGTCATGTTGCAAGCTTCAGTTTCACTAATTTCCTTTCTTGGTGACTCCACATTTTCTTTCCTCTGTGAGTTATTTCGTTTCCCCATTCTGGCTCTTACCAGAAAGCTCAAGCTTCCGTTTGCGTGGACCTGGGCCATGTGCTGTGGGGACTTCGCTCCACTCGAGTTTCACTGAAGTGCTCTGACACTAGGACGTGTGGCTGCCTTTGGTTGGTGGGAACCAGAGTTGCCCAGGGTCAGTGTCCCCAGTGTTCCGTGTGGTCTCGTGTGCACACTTGGAATCAGGTGCCCTGTCTGCACCACACTGTTGGTATGCGCCGAAAATGAGATCCTTAGGATGTGCCAGGAGTCAGAGTTTCCCTGTGTCTGCACCAAGACTCGATTGTCAAAGTCTCTGTTGCCTTGTGTGGTTTCTTGTTGAGAATCAGGGTCCCTGTGTGTGCATGCACCAACAATTGGGGTCGCTGGCTCTTAGTGTGAATGCGCTGTGAGTCAGGGATCCCAGGTAGCTTTGTCCAGCGTGCCAAATTCCCTGAAGTGGAGCTGCGTCCTGTGTGTGCTCTCTCTACTGAGCCAAACCGGCTAGAGCGCACATTCTTAAAATCCTGAAGGTGAGCTGGTTCCGTGGTGCACTCTCCCAGAGTCCCGGAAGGGTGGCGGAGTCCGTCCTGCGCGCCAACTTCCCCGAAGGGAAGCCCTTCTGTGCACCCTCTAAGATTCCCAGAAGGGGGAGCTGTGACTCGCAAGCCAAATTCCCCGAAGGGGAGCCCTCTGTGCGCACTGACAGATTTCCCCGACGGGGAGCTGCTTCTGTCCCATGCGCGCCAAATTCCCTAGGGGGGAGCGTGTCCCTGCCCAAAGCTCGGCAGCTTGGGCGAGGGGCGGGTCTGTCAGTTACTATGGCGCTCTCCACGCACCTGTGAGTGCTCAGCAGCTTGGGGGAGGGGCGGGTCTATCAGTTACTATGGCGCTCTCCACGCGCCTGCTGGGAGTGGGGTAGGCTCTTTGACTCACGGAATTCTGCTGCGAAGTCTGGATTCTTGTTGTTTGTTTGTCAGAAGCTGTGATAGCAGTTCTCTGTGCCCAGTGGCTGCATGGTCCTGGTTTGTGTCAGAGGCCAGGATCCGCGTCTCAGGCAGCTCTGTTTCCCAAGATGGCGTGGTCTCCGCATCCGCACCAGCCGCTGAGAAGTGTCCGCTTTGTGCGCGGGGCTGCGCCGTCTAGGACTGCCCAGTTAGGGAGCCCCTTGGAAGACGTGCAGAATCTAACTGACCCTAGCTCACACACACACACACACACCACACGTTTACACTCTCCTCTATGGGTTCCTCACTCACACTCTCTCCCTACCTTCCTGCCGGTCGCCATCTTTTTTCCGAAAAAACAGATTCATCTTTTTTGACAGTGTGTGCCTGGAGAAGCCATAAGACGTGAGGAGGGATTTTTTTCCGTGGCATTGAATCAATTGAGAACAGTAAGAAGTTCAACGTATGCTCCAAGAATTCAATCAAAGTCATCTTTTATTTTCTGTTTAAATAAAATTTCTATGTTGGACTGGGTGCCATTCGGGATAAATGCAATGAAGCATATGCGAGCTATTTTACCAAATTTAGGGTTGTTATTAATTTGAAGTGAAGGATTGTTGAAATTTTCAAATACAGGTGGTGTAATGAGATCTGTAAGAACTCGTGCACTACGTCTGTATGGCCAGACATTTTGGTCTGACGTTAAAAATTCCTGAGGGGTTATAGCGTCCTCCAGTAGTGTTGTGAGAGGTGATGCAAGTGTCAGTGACTCCTGAGGCATGATACATGAGTCCATGCAGAAGCTGCCAAAAATTGGAAAGTTGGGAAAGCCTGTGAGATTGATAATATGTAACACCGTTTTCTGTGACTACATGAGTCATGTTAAAATGTTCTGTCCTATTGAATCCTGGTGGAAGAACTGGGTTGTTAGTCGGTATTTACTGGGGTTAGTAGGTTGTTAACAGGTGGATGTCTGTTGAGGATTGGTGTTACTGTGGATGTGGGGGAAGCATTTGAGGAGTCATCTGAGGAGTCATCCTCATCTTCATAGTTGTTTTTATCATTAGACTCATAAGAGTCATAATCCTCAAAATCTGTTCCTTCCTCGCCCGTGTACCAGAAATGCATTAATCTTTCCATAAAGGGAATGACATTGAGATTCACTCTTTGTATGCAAGTCAGGTTTTCATGAGTAACAATGGGATCTATGTTTTGAATGGGTTGAGAGTAAGAGGATTTGTTAGTGATTTCATATGTTGTAGTTGATGGTTCATCGTGCTGTGTGTCTATGATTGATACAGATGTAGTGGTGAGTGCATCTTGAGACCATTGAAGTGGTATGCAGTTTTTCAGTTGGGTGTGGTAGTGAGCTCTAAGGGTCATTTGCTAAGAATTTAGTGGAAGGGTTTGGCAAGTGTGTGCAGAAAGGTATGCAGGGCAGAGTGTATAGGTGCTATGATAGTGGATAGAGGTATTAACATCCAAGTGTCCTATAGAGTATGAGAATAAAGAATTATTGTTTGTGACTATGTGTACAGGTGGGTACACATAATGTTTTCCCGATTTTTTCAGGATAGGTATGTGGGTAGGATGTGTAAGAAAGATAAATGAAGGGATTGTCATTGTGGTAGTAGAGGGAGCAGTGGTAGGGTTAGAGGTAGAAGTAGTAATCATAGAAGTCTGGGCATTGGAGGTATCACTAGAAGTGGCCGCATTAGCAGAGACAGCAGTAATAAGGGAGAGTATAAAGGCTAGAGGTAGCAGAGAAAATCTAGTTCCATGTCTCCCTGTTCTAGCTCCTGAATGATGTCCTGTGCTAACAGAGCGTGGGGGATTTCTTCCTGAGTGATACTGGGTGTGCATTCCCATGTTGGCGGCACAAGGGGAACGGGTGGGGAGTGATAGTTATTGGGGTGTAAAAAGCAACGAGGTGGTTGCTAATGAGAGTAGTTGGGATAGGGTGTGGGTCTCTATGAGGAGAGCAGATGGCTGCCTCCACCAAGCGAGTGTAATGCTGTCAGAGGTGGAGGTGATCAATAGCACTTTGCCCTGGGAGATACTCAGCAAATGCTTGAATGTCATCCAGTAGGTCATAGAGACTTCGTCTCGCGGGGCCTGTGAGGATGGTCTGCAGGTTTGCTGGGTATTCAGAATAAGAGTCCGGTGGGGTATCCAGGAGTACCAAGGATCATTACATATCTGGGGGTGAAGTCTTATGAGCTAATTGTCAAGAGCAATATTATGGTAAAGAGGAATTGTTGGGGATGCAGTGACTGGCACCTTCCTGTCTATCTTCTCTCCTGGCACCGTCCTGTCACACAGGAATTCAAATCTTAGAGTTTATGCTATAATCCCTGGACTCCAACATTTCCCCACCAATACAACCACATCCACAATAATGTCCAAGGTGCTCTTCAGCTTCTTACCCTCCACTTTGGGATCACCAATCGTACTCAGCCCTGAAAAGCCATCCTCGCAGATCTTGGCCCAGTGATTCTGCACAGCCTAGTCAGCCATTCAGTTCTAGCTGGATTTTGTCTGGCTCAGTGGTCGGCAAAGTCATTAGTCAACAGAGCCAAATACCAACAGTACAACGATTGAAATTTCTTTTGAGAGCCAAATTTTTTAAACTTCTTCTAATGCCACTTCTTCAAAATAGACTTGCCCGGACCGTGGTATTTTGTGGAAGAGCCACACTCAAGGGGCCAAAGAGCCACATGTGGCTCACGAGCCGAGTTTTGCCGACCACGGGTCTTGCTGAATTAATGCATATCAGTGGGAGGACTGTTCTGAATTACCTACTCTGTTACTACTGGTAGGTTCATAATGATAGGCATTTTAAGTTTATCTTTTATTTCCTTAAAAGATAAAAAATATATAATTTTAGGCTCTGTGACTAATATTTACAAGGCCCAGCAGTTCCAATTTCTGCCTGCTCTTACTCATAATGAATTCTGTGCTTATTTTTTGTTTGTTTTGTTTTCTATTGATTTCAGAGAGGGAGAGAGAGAGAGAAACATCAATGCAAGAGAATCACTGATCATCTGCTTCCTGCATGCCTCCTACTGGGGATTGAGCACGCAACCTGGGCAAGTGCCCTGACTGGGCATCAAACTGTGACCTCCTGGTTCATAGGTTGATGCTCAACCACCAAGTCACACCATGTAAAATGATTTGAGAAGAGCCCTAGCTGGTTCGGCTCAGTAGACAGAGTGTCAGCCTGTGGACTGAAGGGTCCCAAGTTTGATTCTGGTTGAGGGCATGTACCTCGGTTGCAGCTTCCTCCCTGGCCCAGGCCCTGGTCAGGGTGTGTGCAGGAGGCAACCAATTGATGTGTTTCTCTCACATCGATGTTTCTGTCTTTCCCTCTCTCTTCCACTCTTTCTAAAATCAATGGAAAAATATTCTCGGGTGAGGATTAAAAAAAATGATTTGAGAAGGTATCTGAGGCCTAGGATAAAGGTGTTTTCTTCCAATGGGGACTTGAATATCCTTCTGTCAGGTTCTTAGGGCCATCACTGATCAATCAGGCAGTACTTTAAACTCAATTCAGCATCTGACAGAACAGAGCGACATGCATTTGGGCAAGTCTAACCGGGGTGAGTTATGGCGCCTCACTGTACAATGCCACGCGTGTCCGTGGGTAAGTCGGGGAGAAGGCTCTGGTGGTCTCTCTTTGTGAAAGGAAAACTCCTGTTAGATTTCTTCCCGTGGGCACTGCTGCTGTCCCCTCACTCATGAGGCCTACAAGTCATCCCTCACACCTGCCAAATGCTCTTAGGGAATGCAGTTAGAAGCACAGTTTTCATAATTCTTGCTTTTTCTTTAACCTGGTAATTATTTAATTTCTTCTTAGCTCTTTGATGCCTTTAAGAAAATTAACTTTTTGCAGCATTTGTAGATGTTTTTGTTTGTAGAGTTGGTGCAAAGCCTACACAACCATATTTCTTACAGAAGTGGTTGAAGTTTGCTAAAAGGCATAACAAACACAACAGTTTACAAACTCTTTATTTCTGAACAGGTTCACAGAACTCAAAAGGCTGGAAGGAACCTAGGCTTCCTCATGTTCTGATCTCTCCTACCACAAGAGTGTTTCTGCGCGTCACCAGTGTAACCCACTTGCTCTAAGGCAGTTCTCAGAACTTCCTGAAAATTGCCCAAGGAAAACCGTACCAGCAACAAGGGGAAGCATCGTGTGTTGAGGTCTAAGTTAAGAGGCAAAGCCCTCAAGCCCCACCTCCCACCATCCTCAGTGAGTGCTGCCCACATGCCACTGGTCACTGCCAGGCAGCCTCCAAATCCTTCACTGGGTACTGGACTCTGGCTTGAATGATTCTTGTACTCCAGGCACTTTTCCAAACAAAAAGAAGTGTTTATTTACAACCCTAAAATGAAATCATAAATATCTTTAGCCGAATTCCACAGAATGTCAGTACTAACTCTCCCAACAAAATCCCGCATGCAGCAAACTCTGTGCTCCCCTCAGGAGCATTTGCGGTGGACGATGGAGGGGCCCGACTCATCGTACTCCTGTCTGCCGATCCACATCTGCTCCAAGGTGGGCAGCAAGGCCTGGAAGGCACCGCCCACCCACACTGGGGGCCAGGGCCATGATCTTCTTCATCCTGTCCGCGCACTCCGTATAACTGCCTGCCACGAGGACGGCGGCCTCCAACGCCCTGGCTGCATGAGTAGAGGAGGCCTGCACCTGCCAGCCTGCCAGGGTAAAGGCCCCGGGCCCCGTACTGGCTGCCTCGTTGGGGGTTGGGGGGCGTTACGCTGTACTGAAGGTCTCATTCATGGCGGCCTGTGGCTTACGTCATGCGTCAATTAAGACGGTGTCTCGCGAGCACGTTGCATCTCGCGTGACTCAGCACGCTGTACGGACTGGCTGCCTCAACAATGGCGGCCTGCGCCATACCACCTGCCACAGCCCGAGCGGGCTCCATATAACTGCCTGCCAAGAGGAGGGCAGCCTCACATATCTTGGGGAACCCAGGTTTCTTCTCCATGGAGGGCCCAGCTCACGCCATTGTGCGAGAGACAGATCCAGGGTACCAGCCACCACGAGGCTTCAACCTCAGCATGAACTGAAAACTCAGGCAACAGCTGTGGGCAATTGGATTGTGAGAAGTGGGTTCCTCTTGGCCAAAATGGCAAGAAGGGCCAATATAGAATGCTCAAGTGCCTCCCCACAGGGCCTTCCAGACAGTGGAAGGGGTTAAATTCTTTCATGTCCTTTTAAATTGCTGCCAAACATTCAAAGAATTAGTTTGTAAGTTTGTTTGGGATAATTGTACAACATTCTGTTGTAAAATATCAAAAATTATAATGACATTGTAGAATAATATCATGTAAGGATATTCTTTGCTCTAAGCCATGGCAATTCAATTTTAAACTGGCTGTCAATTTCTTTTTGTATAGACAAGGTCTTAGTTACATTTTCTGCACCTCTCCCAGGAGCAAGTAGTGATAGTCCCCTACTTTCTTGTCCCACCCATGTTCTCCTGGATTCTACATTAGTCGGGGGATCAGCCCACATAAGGGTTCTTACCCATGAAGGGTCAGGAGCATAATTCTGAAATACTTCCACATTTGCCCCAGGTAATATTACCGTACAGGTGATTATTGCTAGCATGGCAAGAAAGACATTCCGGGCGTCAGGCGTCTGTACCGTCTTCTTTACCATGCCCCAGGAGACCTCCGGGCTGTTTGTTGTCCGGCTCATTCTCCTCCCGCTCCTCATCTTCAGTGGACTGCTTGGAGTCTCTGCTCTCTGTGGCTGAGGTAGTTGATTGTCTGCACCTGCATGGTGTAGCTCCAGGCGCAAGGTCCTCATTAGTCTGGCTAGTTTCTCTCTTGGATCCCTGTTGCAGTTTAATATTTCTAGCAGGAATCCACACTGGTTTGGAAAAATTCTCTGGGAATATACAAGCATACCCTCTGCCAAAGGTTAATAATGGACCAGGTCCCTTCCATAAACCAGATTTGGGATCCTTCCATTTAACTAGACCATTTTCTTTTGTTTTATTCTGACACCAATGTAGTTCCATAGGTGTCCTTCCTTCAGCATCACAAGTGCAAAAATTTAAAGTAATTAAGGCTTGGTGCAGCCTACCCGCAGGTGATTTCTCCATCATCCCCCCTTTTTGTTTTTCAAGTTGGGATTTTAGCCGCTGATGCTGTTGTTCAATAATGGCCTGTCCTTGGGAATTATATGGTATTCCTGTAATATGCTGAATTTTCCACCTTTTACAAAATTCCTGGAATTGACAGCTTGTGTAAGCAGACCCATTATCAGTTTTAATAATTTTTGGAACTCCCATGACGGCAAAAGCTGCTAGGCAATGATTAGTAACCTGTTTTGCTGTTTCTCCTGTAGATGCAGTAGCCCATAGGACTTTTGAAAAGGTATCTACAGAGACATGTAATGCCCCAAGGCGTCCAAAGGAATTCTAATGCATTACATCCATTTGCCAGATATGATCCCTCAGCAAACCTCTAGGGTTGACTCCTGTGTTAGGCCCTTGAGGTAGATGTAACATGCAAGTTGGACATTCCTTAATCATCTGTTTTGCCTGTTGTCGAGTGATTGAGAATTGTTTAGACAGCATTTTGGCAGGCTGATGTAAAAGCTGATGAGATTCTAAGGCTTCTTTTAAGAAAGCAACCAGTTGATCAGCCTGTGCATTCCCTTTTGTTAAAGGACCAGGTAAGACACTATGAGCCCTGATGTGAGTGATATAAAAAGGATATTGTCTCTGTTGTACAATCTGCTGAACTTGTTTTAATAGTAAAAATAAACTTTGGTCACTAAGCCATTTCAACCGGGCAGTTTCAATTCTATTCACTAAGTTTGCAGCATAAAAGGAATCAGAGACGATATTAAGAGGCTCTTGGAAATCCTGCAATGCAGCTTTAATAGCTTCTAGTTCAATTCTTTGTACAGAAGTATGACTGGTCAGTATGACTCGGTCTGAATTTATTGTATGATAGGCAGCTTTCCTATTTGATGATCCATCAGTAAAAACAGTTAAAGCTCCAGGAATAGGTTCCTGCCTAGTATTTTTTGGTATAATGATGGAGGTATTATATAAAAATTGTAGTAATTTATCTTTTTATTTTATTTTATTTTATTTTATTTTATTTTATTTATTATTTTTTTTTAAATTTCTTTATTGATTAAGGTGTCACATATTTGTCCTCATCCCCCCATTCCCATCCCACACCCCTCCCCATGGATGCCCCAACCCCCTGTTGAACTTAACCATTGGTTAGGCTCTTATGCATTCACACAAGACCTTTGGTTGATCTCTCCCTTCTCCCCCCACCCTCCCCTATCCTCCCTCTGAGGCCCGATAGTCCGATCGGTGCCTCCTTGTTTCTGGTTCTGTTCTTGTTCATCAGTCCATGTTGTTCATCATTTCCCCTAGATGAGCGAAATCATGTGTCACTAGAGATGTACTTATAAGAATTGAATGTGCGACGGGCAATAATAGTTATGCTGACAGGCAAAAAATCAGTCTGTAGTGAGTTTCTTTCTGGACCAACAGTTCTTTTGAGACCCAATATCAATGTCCACCAGTTCCTTATGAGTACATGTCGGCACTGACCCCTCAGCTCTGGATGGTGGACAAATGGTGATAATGCAGGTCCGACTCCCTCTGGTTTGGTCTCGGCCGGACCCAGGGGGGGCACGGCTTCACCCGGAGCCGGGACCCAGGCTCACCCGGATCCAGGGGCCCGCGGCCTCACCCGGACCCGGGACCCAGGCTCACCCGGATCCAGGGGCCCGCGGCCTCACCCGGACCGGGACCCAGGCTCACCTGGACCCGGGATCCAGGCTCACCCGGATCCAGGGGCCCGCGGCCTCAACCGGACCCGGGACCCAGGCTCACCCGGATCCAGGGGCCCGCGGCCTCACCCAGACCCGGGACCCAGGCTCACCCGGATCCAGGGGCCCGCGGCCTCACCCGGACCCGGGACCCAGGCTCACCCGGACCCGGGACCCAGGCTCACCCGGATCCAGGGGCCCGCGGCCTCACCCGGACCCGGGACCCAGGCTCACCCGGATCCAGGGGCCCGCGGCCTCACCCGGACCCGGGACCCAGGCTCACCCGGATCCAGGGGCCCGCGGCCTCACCCGGACCCGGGACCCAGGCTCACCCGGATCCTGGGGCCCGCGGCCTCACCCGGACCTGGGGCCCAGGCTCACCCGGATCCAGGGGCCCGCGGCCTCACCCGGACCCGGGGCCCAGGCTCACCCGGATCCAGGGGCCCGCGGCCTCACCCGGACCTGGGGCCCGCGGCCTCGCCCGGATCCCGGGGCCCAGGCTCACCCGGATCCAGGGGCCCGCGGCCTCGCCCGGATCCCGGGGCCCAGGCTCACCCGGATCCAGGGGCCCGCGGCCTCGCCCGGATCCCGGGGCCCAGGCTCACCCGGATCCAGGGGCCCGCGGCCTCGCCCGGATCCCGGGGCCCAGGCTCACCCGGATCCAGGGGCCCGCGGCCTCGCCCGGATCCCGGGGCCCAGGCTCACCCGGATCCAGGGGCCCGCGGCCTCGCCCGGATCCCGGGGCCCAGGCTCACCCGGATCCAGGGGCCCGCGGCCTCGCCCGGATCCCGGGGCCCAGGCTCACCCGGATCCAGGGGCCCGCGGCCTCGCCCGGATCCCGGGGCCCAGGCTCACCCGGATCCAGGGGCCCGCGGCCTCGCCCGGATCCCGGGGCCCAGGCTCACCCGGATCCAGGGGCCCGCGGCCTCGCCCGGATCCCGGGGCCCAGGCTCACCCGGATCCAGGGGCCCGCGGCCTCGCCCGGATCCCGGGGCCCAGGCTCACCCGGATCCAGGGGCCCGCGGCCTCGCCCGGATCCCGGGGCCCAGGCTCACCCGGATCCAGGGGCCCGCGGCCTCGCCCGGATCCCGGGGCCCAGGCTCACCCGGATCCAGGGGCCCGCGGCCTCGCCCGGATCCCGGGGCCCAGGCTCACCCGGATCCAGGGGCCCGCGGCCTCGCCCGGATCCCGGGGCCCAGGCTCACCCGGATCCAGGGGCCCGCGGCCTCGCCCGGATCCCGGGGCCCAGGCTCACCCGGATCCAGGGGCCCGCGGCCTCGCCCGGATCCCGGGGCCCAGGCTCACCCGGATCCAGGGGCCCGCGGCCTCGCCCGGATCCCGGGGCCCAGGCTCACCCGGATCCAGGGGCCCGCGGCCTCGCCCGGATCCCGGGGCCCAGGCTCACCCGGATCCAGGGGCCCGCGGCCTCGCCCGGATCCCGGGGCCCAGGCTCACCCGGATCCAGGGGCCCGCGGCCTCGCCCGGATCCCGGGGCCCAGGCTCACCCGGATCCAGGGGCCCGCGGCCTCGCCCGGATCCCGGGGCCCAGGCTCACCCGGATCCAGGGGCCCGCGGCCTCGCCCGGATCCCGGGGCCCAGGCTCACCCGGATCCAGGGGCCCGCGGCCTCGCCCGGATCCCGGGGCCCAGGCTCACCCGGATCCAGGGGCCCGCGGCCTCGCCCGGACCCGGGGCCAGGCTCACCCGGATCCAGGGGTCCACGGCCTCGCCCGGACCCGGGACCCAGACTCACCCTGACCCAGTTCCCAGCCTCACCCGGACCCAGGGGCGCGCAGCTTCACCCGGATCCGGGACCCAGCGGGGTTTCGTCTTCTTGATCCCATTTCCTGTTGGTCAATTCCATCTCAGTAATTCCTTCGGCCATTTTCTCAGAGCTCCAGGGCAGCCGCCGCAGAACTCGTTGGGCGGCGGGCTCGGCGAAGCTCCGGTGTGCCCGGTGCGCGGCAGCGGGCTGGTCCGGGGTGGCTGCGTCGGCCCTTGGGTCTGCAGCGGTGGCCAGTCACCGAGCGTGCGCACCTGGCCGCTTCCGGGGCGTTGAGATTCTTGAAGGACTCGGAGGTCAGCAAGCGCGGAGTCTCCCACCCCATGACTCCCAGGGGCTCGTCTGTCCGTGCTCGGCAGCGAGTGAAGCCTTCCCCTCAGCCGGAGACCGCCGGGGGAACTGTGCCGAGCACGTTCCAGGCCGCCACTGTGTCGTCTGAGCCGTAGTTCTTTTTTTTTTTTCTTTTTTTTTTTCCAATTTTTTTATTAAGGTATTATATGTGTACATATCTTACCATTGCCCTCCCCACACCCCACTCCCATATATGCCCCCATCCCCAGAGTTTTGCGTCCATTGGTTATGCTTATATGCATGCATACAAGTCCTTTGATTGATCTCTTATCTCCCCCACCTCTCCCTAACCTTCCCCTTGTAATTTGACAGTCTGTTTGATGCTTTACTGTCTCTGTATCTATCTTTTTGTTCAAGATTATAATGTTCTTTATTATCCATAAATGAGTGAGATCATGTGCTATTTTTCTTTCATTGACTGACTTATTTCACTTAACATAATGTTCTCCAATTCCTCCCAGGTTGCTGCAAATGATGAGAATTCCTTCTTTTTTATGGCAGCATAGTATTCCATTGTGTAGATGTACCACAGTTTTCTGATCCAGTCATCTGCTGACGGGCACCTAGGCTGTTTCCAAATCTTAGCTATGGTGAATTGTGCTGCTATGAACATAGGGGTGCATATATCCTTTCTAATTGGTGTTTCTAGTTTCTTCGGATATATTCCCAGGAGTGGGATTACTGGGTCAAATGGGAGTTCCATTTTCAGTTTTTTGAGGAAACTCCATACTGTTCTCCACAGTGGCTGCACCATTCTGCAATCCCACCAGCAGTGCACGAGGGTTCCTTTTTCTCCGCATCCTCGCCAACACTTGTCGTTTGTTGATTTGTTGATGATAGCCATTCTGACAGGTGTGAGATGGTACCGCATTGTTGTTTTGATTTGCATCTCTCGGATAATTAGTGACGTTGAGCATGTTTTCATGTGTCTCTTGGCCTTCCTTCTGTCTTCTTTTGAAAAGATTCTATTTAGGTCTGTTGCCCATTTTTTTATTGGATCATTTATCTTCCTTTTATTAAGTTGTATAAGCTGCCTGTAGATGTTGGAGATTAAACCTTTATCAGTGATGCCATTTGCAAATATGTTCTCCCATGCAGTGGGCCTTCTTGTTGTTTTGTTGATGGTTTCTTTTGCTGTGAAAAAGCTTTTTATTTTTATGTAGTCCCATTTGTTAATTTTCTCTTTAGCTTCCATTGCCCTAGGGGCAGTGTCAGTGAAGAATTTCTTTTGGCATATGTCTGACATTTTGCTGCCTGTGGATTGCTCTAGTATTTTTATGGTTTCCCGTCTTATGTTTAAGTCCTGTATCCATTTTGAGTTTATTTTTGTGTATGGCGTAAGTTGGTGATCAAGCTTCATTTTTTTGCATGTATCTGTCCAATTTTCCCAACACCATTTATTGAAGAGACTGTCTTTATTCCATTGTATGTTCATGCCTCCTTTGTCAAATATTAATTGAGCATAGTGGTTTGGGTCGATATCTGGATTCTCTATTCTGTTCCATTGATCTATATGTCTGTTCTTGTGCCAGTACCAGGCTGTTTTGAGAACAGTGGCTTTGTAATACAGCTTGAAATCTGGTATTGAGATCCCTCCTACTTTATTCTTCTTTCTCAGGATTGCTGTGGCTATTCGGGGTCTTTTTTTATTCCAGATGAATTTTTGGAGAGTTCTTTCAAGGTCTGTGAAATATGCCGTTGGTATTTTGATGGGGAGTGCATTGAATCTGTAGATTGCTTTGGGTAGTATGGACATTTTAATGATGTTGATTCTACCAATCCATGAACATGGTATGTTCTTCCATCTGTTTACGTCTTCCTCTATCTCTTTTTTCAGTGTCCTGTAGTTTTCCGTGTATAGGTCTTTTACCTCCTTAGTTAAGTTTATTCCTAGGTATCTTAATTTTTTTGGTGCGATGGTAAATGGGATTGCCTTTTTAGTCTCTCTGTCTGTAAGTTCACTATTGGTGTATAGAAAGGCCATAGATTTCTTGGCGTTAATTTTGTATCCTGCTACATTGCCGAATTCATTTATTAAGTCTATTAGTTTTTTGATGGAGTCTTTTGGATTTTTTATGTACAATATCATGTCGTCCGCAAATAAAGACAGCTTTACTTGTTCTTTTCCAATTTGGATGCCTTTTATTTCTTCTTCTTGTCTAATTGCAATGGCTAATACTTCCAGTACTATGTCAAACAGGAGTGGTGAGAGTGGGCATCCCTGTCTTGTTCCTGTTCTTAGGGGAAATGTTTTTAGTTTTTGTCCATTGAGTATGATGTTTGCTGTGGGTTTATCATATATAGCTTTTATTATGTTGAGGTATGAGCCATCTATTCCCACCTTGTTGAGAGTTTTTATCAAGAAAGGGTGTTGGATTTTGTCAAATGCTTTTTCTGCATCAATTGATATGACTATGTGATTTTTATCTTTCAATTTGTTTATGTGATGTATCACGTTTATTGATTTGCGGATATTGTACCATCCTTGCATTCCTGGGATAAATCCTACTTGGTCATGGTGTATGATCTTTCTGATGTACTGCTGGAGCCGATTTGCTAGAATTTTGTTGAGGATTTTGGCATCTATGTTCATGAGGGATATTGGTCTGTAATTCTCTTTCATTGTGTTGTCTTTATCTGGTTTTGGTATTAGGGTGATGCTGGCTTCATAGAAGGAGCTTGGAAGTGTTCCTTCCACTTGAATTTTTTGGAATAGTCTGAGGAGGATAGGTTTTAGTTCTTCCTTGAATGTTTGGTAAAACTCTCCTGTGAAGCCATCAGGCCCCGGGCTTTTGTTTGCCGGAAGCTTTTTGATGACTGCTTCAATTTCGTCCATAGTTATTGGCCTATTGAGCTGTTTAGATTCTTCTTGATTGATTTTTGGAAGGTTATATTTTTCTAGGAATGTGTCCATTTCCTCCAGGTTGTCCAGTTTGTTGGAATAGAGTTGTTCGTAGTATTTTGTAACAATCCTTTGTATCTCAGCGGGGTCTGTTGTTATTTCACCTCTTTCATTTCTGATTTTGTTTATTTGGGTCCTCTCTCTTTGCTTCTTGGTGAGCCTGGCTAGAGGTCCATCAATCTTGTTTATCCTTTCAAAGAACCAGCTCTTGGTTTTGTTGATCTTATGTATTGTTTCTTTGGTCTCTATGTCATTTATCTCCGCTCTGATCTTTGTTATTTCCTTCCTTCTGGTTACACTGGGCTTTTCTTGCTGCTCTTTTTCTAGCTCTTTGAGTTGTAGGGTTAAGTAATTTATTACCATTGTTTCTTGTTTTTTGCAATAGGCCTGTAGAGCTATGAACTTCCCTCTCAAGACTGCTTTCGCTGTGTCCCATAGATTTTGGATTGTTGTGTTTTCATTGTCATTTGTTGCCATGGTGTTTTTTATTTCTTCCTTGATCTCTCTGGTGACCCAGTCCTTGTTTAATAGCATGCTGTTTAGTCTCCATGTGTTTGATTTCTTTGGATTGTATTTATTGTAGTTGATTTCCAGTTTTATGCCACTGTGATCTGAGAAGATGCTTGATATAATTTCTATCTTCTTGAATTTGAAGAGACTTTGCCTGTGACCCAGCATATGGTCTATCTTTGAAAATGACCCATGTGCACTTGAGAAGAATGTATATTCTGTGGCTTTGGGGTGAAATGTTCTGAAGATGTCAATTAATTCCATCTGGTCTAGTGAGTCATTTAGGATTGCTGTTTCTTTGCTGATTTTTTGTTTAGAGGATTTGTCCAGTGGTGATAGTGGGGTATTAAAGTCTCCTACTATGATTGTGTTGCTATTAATCTCTCCCTTGATATCCTCCAGGAGTTTTTTTATGTATTTGGATGCTCCTATATTGGGAGCGTATATGTTTACCAGAATTATTTCTTCTTGTTGGATTTCTCCCTTTAGTATTATGAAGTGGCCTTCCTTATCTCTTGTTATGGCATTTACTTTGAGGTCTATTTTGTCAGATATAAGTATTGCTACCCCAGCTTTTTTTTCATTTCCATTTGCCTGAAAGATATTTTTCCATCCCTTCACTTTCAATCTGTGTGAGTCTCTTGTTCTGAGGTGGGTCTCTTGTAGACAGCATATATATGGGTCGTGTTTTTTTATCCATTCAGCTACTCGATGTCTTTTGATTGGAGCATTTAGTCCGTTTACATTTAAAGTTATTACTGAAAGGTATTTGTTTGCAGTCATATCTATTTTTGTGTCTGTATTCCTTCTTACCTGTTTATTTCTTCTTTTTACAGTATTCCCTTTAGCAATTCTTGCATTGCTGGTTTGGTGGTGATAAACTCCCTGAGGCTTTTTTTGTCTGCAAAGCTCCTGATTTCCCCTTCAATTTTGATTGATAGTCTTGCTGGATATAGTATTCTTGGATTCAGTCCTTTGCTTTGCAACACTTTGTATACCTCCTTCCATTCACTTCTAGCTTGTTGTGTTTCTGATGAGTAATCATTTGACAATCTGATGGGTGTTCCTTTGTAGGTAACTCTCTGTCTCTCTCTTGCCGCCTTTAGGATTCTCTCTTTATCATTTATATTTGCCATTGAAATTATGACATGTCTTGGTGTGGGTCTTTTGGGGTTGATCCTGCTTGGGACTCTCTTTACTTGCGTAACTTTTATCTTTCCCATATCCGGGAAGTTTTCTGTCATTATTTCTTCAAATAGATTTTCTAATCCTTGCTGCTCTTCTTGTCCTTCTGGCAGCCCTATTATACGCATGTTTCTTCGTTTCATGTTGTCCCGAAGCTCCCTTAGGCTTTCCTCCTGCTTTTTAATTTTTTTCTCCAATTGCTGTTCAGCTTGAGCTTGTTTCTGTACCTGATCTTCTAACTCACTAATTCGGTCCTCTGCTTCTTGTAGTCTACTGTTGAAACTTTCCATGGTGTTTTTGATTGTAGCTATATCACTTTTCATTTCTTCCTGATTCTTGCATAAGTTGTTGATTTTCTCATCCATCCAATGTATAAATTCCATGACCATTACTCTGAACTCCTTTTCGGTCATGTTGCAAGCTTCATTTTCACTAATTTCCTTTCTTGGCGACTCCACATTTTCTTTCCTCTGTGAGTTATTTCGTTTCCCCATTCTGGCTATTACCAGAAAGCTCAAGCTTCTGTTTGCGTGGACCTGGGCCGTGTGCTGTGGGGACTTCGCTCCACCCTAGTTTCACTGAAGTGCTCTGACACTAGGACGTGTGGCTGTCTTTGGTTGGTGGGAACCAGACTTGCCCAGGATCAGTGTCCCCAGTGTTCTGTGTGGTCTCGTGTGCACATTTAGAATCAGGGGCCCTGTCTGCACCACACTGTTGGTATGTGCTGAGAATGAGATCCTTAGGATGTGCCAGGAGTCAGAGTTTCCCTGTGTCTGCACCAAGACTCGAGTGTCAAAGTCTCTGTTGCCTTGTGCGGTTTCTCATTGAGAATCAGGGTCCCTGTGTGTGCACGCACCAACAATTGGGGTCGCTGGCTCTTAGTGTGAATGCGCTGTGAGTCAGGGATCCCAGGCAGCTGTGTCCGGCGTGCCAAATTCCCTGAAGTGGAGCTGCGTCCTGTGTGTGCTTTCTCTACTGAGCCAAACTGGCTAGAGCGCACATTCTTAAAAACCTGAAGGTGAGCCGGCTCAGTGCACTCTCCCCAAGTCCCAGAAGGGGGGCGGAGTCCGTCCTGCGCGCCAAATTCCCCAAAGGGAAGCCCCTCTGTGCACGCTCTTAAGAATCTCCGAAGGGGGAGCTGTGACCCGCGAGCCAAATTCCCCCAAATTCCCCGAAGGGGAGCCCTCTGTGCGCACTGACAGATTTCCCCGACGGGGAGCTGCTTCTGTCCCGTGCGTGAGCGCGCGCCAAGTTCCCTAAGAGGGAGCGCGTCCCTGCCCAAAGCTAGGCAGCTTGGGCCAGGGGCGGGTCTATCAGTTACTATGGCACTGTCTGTGCACGCGCCTGTGAGCAGCTTGGGCAAAGGGCGCGTCTATCAGTTACTATGGCGCTTTCCGCGCGCCTGTGGGCGCTCAGCAGCTTGGGGGAGGGGCAGGTCTATCAGTTAATATGGCGCTATCAGCGTGCCTGCGAGGAGGGGGATAGGTTCTTTGACTCACGGAAATCTGCCGGGAAGTCTGGATTCTTGTTGTTTGTTTGTCTGAAGCTGTGATAGCAGTTCTCTGTCCCCGGTGGCTGCAGGGTCCTGGTTTGTGTCAGAAGCCAGGATCCGAGTCTCAGGCAGCTCTGTTTCTCAAGATGGCGTGGTCTCTGCGTCCGCACCAGCCGCCGAGAAGTGTCCGCTTTGTGCGCGGGGCTCCGCCGTCTAGGGCTGCCCTGTTCGGGAGCCCCTTGGAAGACCTGCAGAATCTAACTGACCCTATCTCATACACACACACACACCACACACATCTACACTCTCCTCTATGGGTTCCTCACTCACACTCTCTCTCTCCCTACCTTCCTGCCGGTCGCCATCTTTTCGACAATCTGAGCCGTAGTTCTTAAAGTGTGATCTTTGGGTCGCCGGCATCAGCATCATCCCGAGTACCCCTCTCTTTTATTCTAGTTGTAGAGCGTCTGCTCAGTCAGCCCTCCGGTGGTTCTGGATGGTGTCTGCTCCGCTCTCCCGTCGTAGACTCAAAATTGTTGTGGTAGGCAGCAATCAGGCTTCCGCCCTATGCCTCCATCTTGGTCTTCCTTTGTATAGTTAAGTCTTGATTGTTGTTGGTGTCGCTGGGAGGAATTGTCCTCCAGGCCAATTGGCCGTGCAGATCCTCTGTGTCTATAAAGCAAGAGTTGCTATGTAGGAGACAGATTTATGGGCCGGGTCTTGGTGCAGCAAGGCTTTGGCGCTCATTGATTCTGCCTCTGGAATGTGTCCTTTATGCGAGTGGTTGAAATCTGGTGTCATCTCACACCGACCACTAGATGCCCTCGTTTCTGGGTCTCCAATGGTGTGTAGGTCAGCTACTACCTGAGACCACTCAGCAGGACTTACGGCAAAAACTGCAGTTTCCTCCTCCTGTCTGAGCGTCCCTAGAGCAGTCCGACTAGAACCGCAGTTTATCTGGTCAAGCTGCCATAGGGCAGGCCACCCACATGCAAAAGCCGTTGCTTGGAGCCCAGGTGTGCCTGCAAGACGTGCGGGGCGGACCTGCAAAACGAGCGGGGCGGGTCCCAGGGCGGGGCGGGTCTCAGGGCGGGGCGGGGCCTCAGGGCGCCACCAGGCCATGGCGAGGCGAACCGCACTGGCTGCAAGTCTGCTTTTTCTGTTTTCCACTTTTCCAAGCCCCCTCATTCCGCACTCCAGCGCAGCAAACACTGATTGCTGGGCGCACCTCCACAAGGAAGTCACTCCCACTCTCCGACAGGAAGGCCGAGAGTCCAGCCTCTCCCCGCAGGCGTCTGGGGAGCTAATCTCCCCTAGGGTTGGAACAAAAGCCACAAGTCCCTTCCCCCGACCCACGCGCCTCCGCACCTCAGCTTCTCCAGAGTTCGCTCTTTCCTCTTCTCTCTTAGCTGTAAATCCACCATTCAGCCAGCTCTCCTGTGGTTCTGGGTGGCAGACGCTCTGTGTGCGGCGAAGTTCCTTTGTTTAACTTTGAAATTGCTGTGCGCGAAGTTCCTTTGTTTGACTTCGCTGCCTTCTTAGTTCTCCTCTCTCAAAATGGCTAGAGGACTTGAGTGTAAGACAGGAAGTCTTAAGAATCCTCTAAGTCGGTGTTGGCGGTCTCCGGGGCCCCGAGGATCTCAGTGGGGAGCTGGGCCAGGTCGGTGACGCGGGTGGGCCCGTCTCGCAGAAAGATGGTCTCTTCCTTCACCGAGAGCCGCTGCGCCGAGTCCGCGGCCGCCGCCACAGCAGCTGCTGCGGCGCCCACGAGCTCATGGCCCCGGCTGCGGTGCTGGCTGAGAGGAGCCGCCGCCCGGTCTGGGGAGACGCGAGCAGGAGTCGCCGCGCTCACCAGTCCATCTTTTAGTTGTTTTTCCAAAACTGCCATGCGAGGCAGCAGATCAGCCGTTCACCTCCGCCGCCATCTTGGCTTCTCCTCAGTAATTTATCTTTTAATAGGTGACAGCTAAGTTCCCCTGAATAGCCACTTAACCCAATTTGCTAATTTATATCAGTCTGAAATAACATTTCTAATTGCTTCCCAGTGAGGAGGAGGTAGATACACTGGGGCTCTTCCCCTCTAAGCTGTTTACAACGTTTTCTAATTTGAAATAATAATTGGGCCAATAGTTCTACATATGTAACTGCAGTTTTAGAGGATTGATGCCCTAGGTGGACCCATTCAATAATGGCAGGAGAATGTTTATTTTGAAAGATGACTCCAGTGGTACTATTTGCAGTAGGGTTAATTTGTCCCAATAAAGGTAATTCAGGCTGGACCTGTGCTACTTGGGCTGAGGAAATTGCCTGCTCAACCCTTAGCAACTCATTCCTAGCTTCATCTGTTAACCCTTTGCACTCACTTTTTTCTCGAGCTGCTACCGATGCTAACTGTGTCAAGTCACACTCGACATCCGAGTGCAAAAGGTTAAAGTTCGGGGAGAGGAAAGATTAGAGTCACCTCTAAGTAAGCTAAATAAATTTGTCATTTCTCCTGTCGAGATCTTCAGATAAGGTCTTAACCAGTTAATGTCCCCTAATAATTTCTGAAAGTCATTTAAAGTTTTAAGACAATCTTTTCTTATCTCCACCTTCTGAGGCCTAATGCTTTGATTTTCAATTATGGTTCCCAGATATTGGAAAGGCGTTTCTTTCTGTACCTTTTCTGGAGCAATTCTTAAGCCCTATTTAGGGAGCTCCTCTTCTAATTGGGAAAACATGGCCAAAGTCTGCTCTTCCAGTGGGCTTGCTAAGAGCAAGTCATCCATGTAATGAATACTGTAACATTGGGAGTATTTGTCCCTTAAAGTCTGAACAGCTTGAGCCACATATTTTTGACACAAAGTAGGGCTATTGGCCATTCCTTGAGGTAAAACCTTCCATTGATATCTTTTCATAGGCTCTATATTATTAATATAGATGGCACTGAAAATGCAAATCTCTGTTTATCTTGAGGTGCCAAGGGAATGGTGAAAAAACAATCCTTAAGATCTACTACTATGAGAGACCAATTTAAAGGGATTTGTGAAGGCACTGGGAGTCCAGGTTGTAAAGTTCCCATGGTATGCATAGTAGCATTAACTGCTCTAAGATCATGTAACAATCGCCATTTTCCCGTCGCCTTTTTAGGGATTGTAAATATAGGCGTATTCCAAGGACTATTGGAAGGTTCTATGTGGCCAGCCTCTATTTGTTCTTGTATTAATTCATGAATATGACTTAATTTCTCCTTGGTTAATGGCCAGTGATCCACCCATACAGGTCTACATCTTTCCATTGTATAGGATCAGCATGAGGGTGAGGAGACTGAGCAGTGACCACTCGTAAAAAGGTTGATATCCTACCTGAGTTATTAACTGCTTTCCTTTGCCAGTAACAATACATGCCTGTAAACCTTCATAACATTTAAAGTATATTTATTAATTTTTATTTGATAAGGCTTTCCATGCAATTTCAAGTATATTAGATCTGTTTAAAAAAGATTTCCTTTAAGAAGAGAGAATAAATTTCTTGTATTACTCTGGGCCCTTGGAGCTTTCCAAGAATCATCTCTATTAAGACCTTGAAATTTTAACATGGAAAAAAAAACAAGTAAATATCTGTATATGATTTAAATATTATAATACTTTTTATAATTATCTTAAGATATCAATTAGATTTTAAACTGTTTTTTGCATAGAAAAATTTTGGTTGAGATCACAGAATTAATCCTCTTTTTTAATTAGACCAATAATAACTTATTTTGAATTCCTAATTATTAGAGAAAACACAACAATTTATTTTCTCAAAAATAAGTTCCTATACTTTTGACATTTAATTACCACAACTATATAATTTCTCCCAATTTAATTTGCATTTTGAACTTTTAAAGCTGGCAAGTCAAATATTTAGTATTTTGTCATTTCAAAATATCTAAACCTTTAACTTTATTATTTATATAATTATGCAAACTTCCATAAAAGAAATGTTTTGCTGCCAAAGGAGTTTGGAGGAAGTTTGTAGCCATTAAAATGTAAATTGTCACATTCCTTAGCATACTGGGAGAGAGGGCTTCCATATTGGATCTCCACATGTCTCCCTTCCCCACATCCTACTTGCTTTGGGGGAAGCTTCAGCAACAGATCTGGCTGAATTTCTTTTCATGCTTCAAAGATAGGCATATCTTAAATTTTTTCTTTCTTTTTTGCTTTCCAAAGTAATAACTAACACCCAATTTGGCCAAGATTTCCCTGTGAGTTCTTTTATAATTTTTAAACACAGCATTGAGTAATCTCATTGAGGGAGAGCAGATAGCCTTGCCCTCTCCTACCACCTTCAAATTTCTCTGCACCAGAGGCGGTTTCAGCAGGGGAGTTTCATTTCTTATTACAGATTTTAACTTCCAAATACAAACTAAGATTTTAATTTGAACAAGAAACCACATTCTTTAAGCATGCAAACCAAAAGACTATAATAAAATTTACTTTATATTTATAACCTAATCCTTCCCCATTAGCCTGGCTGAAAAAAGACATTCCCGCCCTGGTTACAGATCCAGTTTCTGCAGCTGGTCCATGGGCTTTCGAGTGCGGTGAATTTCCCTCACCTTTTTTTCGGTGAATATTCCACACCTTTTCTCGGTGTTTTTTTTTCTCCTTCGATCTAGACGAAAAATATCATCTCCTCCAGAAGCCCCACATTGGGCGCCAGATGTGGGAGCCCCTTCCATGTCCCGTGTGGTTCAGGGTTCCTGTTCAGCGTTCCGTGTTCTGGAGAAGGCCACACACAAATGAAAAGAGACTGGAAAAGAGTTAATTTGGGAAAATGGGGGGCCAGGCAGGAGTCCACCTCTAGGGGGAGGACTGCCACTGCTCTGGCCTTGCTATCCCTTTTATTGAGGCTATGGGAAACACCCATATCCTTTTGGCAGGAAATTCCAATAATAGACAATCAGCAAGAATTTACATATGATTAACAGGTGGAGATTGCTTTAACTACCAATGTCTCAACTAAACAATGAGTGAATAGCTCCGACCATTCAGAGTAATTAAGGTTGACCAGCCTTCCAGACTCCCTTTTCACATTTCTCTATTACTGACAATGTTTGGTTTCCGGCATCCTTTTGCATCCGGTCTGCGAAGCCTGGGTACATGGTGGTTCTGCCAGATAGCACTGTGTTGGCGTAGAGGTCCTTCCTGATGTCCACGGCACACTTCCCGATGGAGTTGAAGGTGGTCTCATGGATGTCGCAGGACTCCATGCACAGGCAGGAGGGCTGGAAGAGCACCTCTGGACACCGGAACAACTCGTTGCTGATGGTGATCACCTGCCTGACAGGCAGCTTATAGCTCTTCTCCAGGGAGGAGGAGGACGCAGCCGTGGCCATCTCTTGCTTGAAGTCCAGGGCGACGTAGCACAGCTTCTCCTTGACGTCGCGCACGATCTCCCGCTCGGTCGCGATGGTGAAGCTGTAGCCCCGTTCTGTGAGGATCTCCATGAGGTAGTCGGTCAGGTCCCAGTCCGCCAGGTCCAGATGCAGGATGGCGTGGGGGAGGGTGCAGCCCTGGTAAATGGGCACCGTGTGCGTGACCCCATCCCCAGAGCCAATGACGATGCCCGTGGTGTGGCCAGAGGCGTACAGGGACAGCACAGCCTGGTTGGCCACGTACATGGCGGGGGTGCTGAAGGTCTCAAACAGGATCTGGGTCATCTTCTCACAGTTGGCCTTGGGGTTCAGAGGGGCCTCAGTCAGCAGCACCGGGTGCTCCTCGGGGGCCACACGCAGCTCGTTGTAGAAGGTGTGATGCCAGATCTCCATGTCGTCCCAGTTGGTGACGATGCTGTGCTCGATGGGGTACTTGAGGGTCAGGATGCCGCGCTTGCTCTGGACCTCGTCGCCCATGTAGCTGTCCTGCTGCTCCATGCCCACCATGACGCCCTGGTGCCGGGGGCGCCCGACGATGGACGGGAACACGGCCCGGGGGGCGTCCTCCCCTGCGAAGCTGGCCTTGCACATGCTGGACATCAGAAAGGGGAGACAATTGAAGCCAGAGGAAATAGAGCCGCAGACCAAACTGCCAAGGAAGCCGCCCTAAAACCAGTGGGACCTTTACAAGTCTTAGTAACCCTGCCGGACCCCGACCTACCACAGACTGCCTCCTACACCAAACAAGAGGAGGAATTGGCAGAACAGAAGCAAGCCATCAAAGGACCAGATGGTTGGTGGACCCTACCAGATGACAGACTGTTGGTCCCAGAGGCTCTAGGTCGGACGTTAGTTGCCCAGTTACACCAGGCTACCCACTTGGCGTCACCAAGACTTCTGAACTTCTGCGAGGCAGGTACTACCAAGCTTAGATAAGGTAATTAAAAGCATAGTCACTAGAAGTACTGTCTGTGCACAGGTAAATGCTAAGCAAGGTACGAGGGTCCCCCTGGGAATTCAGGCCCCAGGGAAATTCCCTAGGAGAGCATTGGGAGGTGGATTTCACAGAGATTAAGCCACCAGCATCAGGGTACAAATACCTGCTAGTTCTCATAGACACCTTCTCGGGTTGGGTTGAAGCATACCCCACTAGAACAGAAACTGCCTCTATAGTTGTCAAGAGATTACTCCAGGAGATTATACCTAGATTCGGGCTGCCAGTAGTCATAGGATCAGATAACAGCCCCGCCTTTGTAGCCAAGGTATCTCAAAGTATAGCTCAAGCCTTAGGACAGGCATGAGCAGGACTCTAATAAGGAGTTTAACTAAATTTGTCCTAGAAACCGGTAAAAACTGGACCAATCTCCTGACCTTCACCCTCTTATGGGCCACGTATACCCCCTACCGGGAGGGGTTCCCCCCTTCTTTTTGAGATCATGTATAGTAGACCTTCCCCGATTCTTCCTAGGGTCAGGGAGAAACTGAAAGCTGGAATTCATAACCATTCCTTGCTCAAGTCCTTACAGGCTCTGCAGTATACCTAGAGAGCCACCCATAAGCTTGTTCGAGATGCACTGTCAGTGTCCACCGCGGACCCTGTACATCCCTTCCAGCCTGGGGAGTCGATGTGGGTAAAAAAGTTTACTGCCGACTGAACAGCTGTGAGCACCAGAGTGTCTGTCCCCAAACGGCGCAAACATTCGGATTCAAAGGAACTCTTCACTGCACCACGGAAAGGTCAGATTTCGCCTGAAATAAGGTGTGGTTTCTAATCCCCGCGGTGGGAGAGGGAAGCACGAGAGCCGCAGGACCGGCAGGAACCGGGAGGTCTGTGCCTAGAAAAATCTGCGGCAGTTGGAGCTGCCGTGATCCGTGAATGTGGAAGGGGGTCCTCTGAGCTGCTAACAGAAGTGATCTCTTAAAAGCAACTCATTTTAATCTGACGAGGAGGGTCAGACTAAGAATTTTCAAAGGAATGCAGGCTCCTTAGTTTTGCGCGCAGACCCACTGTCCGCACACTTGGGCTCTTTCTGACTCTGATTACTAAGCCGAATACATAGGAAAACCCAGGTGGGAAAAACCCTGAAAGACTGCAGGGGGAAGTTGTTTTTCCGGAACCTGGGGAGCAGAGCTAGGTGTGACCAGCGGAGAGGCAGCTCTGAGGCACACACCTCCACAAACCGGTAGTGAGTGCCATAGAGGGGGAAAAAAAAAAAGCTAGAGAGGCCCGGAAGTCAATTCAGAAACACTGCCACCCAGGGGCTGAAACACTAATTGTCTCTGGTGTAATCAAAAATAAATACGAGAAATTAAAGACACGGCCGGCTTAAAAAGCAGGACTGGCTTACAACACTGAGGAGCAGCGGAACGAAGCTGAACTGAAATACCGCCCAGACTGGGAAACAGGCATACCAAACAGAATAATAGAGGAAGTGAATGACAGCCACTACTGCACATTTTAGTCTTCCGATTTTTTATTTTAAATTCTTTTTTCAATTTTTAAAAATTTTTTTATTCTAATTTTTTATTTTCATTTTTTGCATCTTTTACTTAAGAAACTAAATTTTTTTTCTTTTTCCTCACTCGATTTTCACCTTTTTAATTATTACATTTTTATTTTCAATCAGCATTATTATTACTATTATTTTACTTTTTTTAAAAATGTCATTTGATTTTCTCTTTCTTTTATTTTGGGATTAGTGTCCTACATTCTATTTGCATCTTTCCCTTACAATCGTTTTACCCTAACTCAACGCTAACATTATGCCATCACTCTCCTCCTAACCTTTCCCCTTTTGGTCTCCTGTTTATCTTAACCCTTTTTGGCTTTAGATTTTCCCTACTTTTTCAGTTTACCCTCTGCTAAAATTTCACCCTACTTATATATCTAATTCCCAACCCCCTGCTCCAAATCCATACATACCTCTCTCTACGCTACCTTAAAAAAATTATTTTTCTCTCTGGCCTTTTGTTGTTGTTTGCTTGAATGTTGATTAGATTGAATTTTTATGCTTTTTTATGAGATTGTTTTGATTATTCTTTTTGTTTGTTTGTTTGGTTCTTTTGTTTGCTTTGTTTTTGTTTGTTTTTTACTTTTGTTTTCCCTTGCCTCACTTGATATTAGTTGGTGTTGCAGTTTGTATTAATCTCCAGGCTCGTGTTGCTGGAATTTGCTGGGATTAGTGGTTGTTCTAGTGGTGTTGACTCCCCATATATATAGTCTGTTCCCCTTTTCTCTCTTAGTATCGTTCTTGTCTCTCTTACTTTTTTTCTTTTCTTTTTTTTTTCTGCTCTTTTCCCAAGTTCAGATTCACACTCTTTTTTTGTGTGTGTGTTCTTTCTTTTTACTCTCCCTCTTCCACTCCTAGTCCCTAATTTGTCTTTCTCTGGTGGTTACCTTTATTGGAGGTTATTAATATTGTGAATACAATTCTGTTCAGTGCCTTGTGTGTTGTGCCTGGTTGTGTTGTATTTTGTACCTTTAAATCAACGCCAGAGAGAGAGAACAACATAACCAGACATCCGGAGAAGAGAGACCATGGGGAGACAAAGAAATAGCCCCCATAGGAAAGAAAAGCAGGCATCACCAGAAAAGGAAGTAAACGAATTAGAGGCAAACAACCTATCAGAGAAAGAATTCAGAGAAATGGTCATAAGGTGGCTGAAAAGGATGGAAGACAAATTCGACAATATGAGTAAGAACCAAGAGGAAATGAAGAAGAACCAAGAAGAAATGAAAAATGACATCGCTGCTGTAAAGAACTCAATAGAAAGCATCAAGAGTAGACTAGAAGAAGCAGAGGACCGCATAAGTGAGCTAGAAGACAATTTGGAAAAAAATACCAAAGTACAACAGCTTCTAGAAACAAAAATTAGAAAGCATGAGGAGAGCCTAAGGGAACTTTGGGACAACACAAAACAAAACAACATCAGGATAATAGGGGTACCAGAAGGAAAGGAAACGGAGCAAGGAATAGAAAACCTGTTTGAAGAAATAATAACAGAAAACTTCCCTGATATAGGGAAGAAAAAACCCACACAAATCCAAGAAGCTCACAGAGTTCCAAGCAAAATGAACCCCAAAAGACCGATGCCAAGGCACATTATAATTAAGTTGGCAAACACCAACGACAAAGTAAGAATCTTAAAAGTGGCCAGAGAGAGACAGACAGTTACATACAAAGGAACCCCCATCAGACTAGCAACTGATTTCTCAACAGAAACTCATCAGGCCAGAAGGGAATGGAATGAAATATACAAAGTCATGCAAAGGAAGGGTCTCAATCCAAGAATACTGTACCCAGCAAGGCTATCAATTAAAATTGAAGGTGAAATCAGGAGCTTCACAGACAAAAAAAGGACTAAGGGAGTTTATCACCACCAAACCAGCAATGAAAGAAATGCTAAAGGGTCTGCTGTAAAAAAAAAAAAAAAGAAAAAAAAAGAAAGAAAGAAATAGGAAGCAAAGAAGGAACACAGGGGTATAGAATAAAAATGGCGACAAATAAGTACCTATCAATAATAACTTTAAATGTAAATGGATTGAATGCCCCAATCAAAAGACACAGGGTAACAGATTGGATAAGAAAACAAAACCCATATATCTGCTGTCTACAGGAAACCCACCTCAAAAAAAGGACGCATACAGACTGAGAGTAAAGGGATGGAAAAAGGTTTTCCAGGCAAATGGAAATGAAAAAAAAGCTGGGGTAGCAATACTTATATCTGACAAATTAGATCTCAAAGTGAAGGACATAACAAGAGATAATGAAGGCCACTTCATAATACTAAAGGGAGAAATCCAACAAGAAGAAATAACTCTGGTAAACATATATGCACCCAATACAGGAGCACCAAGATACCTTAAAAAACTCCTGGAAGAAATCAAAGGAGAGACTGACAGCAATACAATCATAGTAGGAGACTTCAATACCCCACTATCACCATTGGACAAATCCTCTAAACAAAAAATCAGCAAAGAATCTTCAATCCTAAATGACTCACTAGACCAGATGGAATTAATCGACATCTTCAGAACATTGCAACCCAAAGCCACAGAATATACATTCTTCTCAAGTGCACATGGGCCATTTTCAAAGATAGACCATATGTTACGACATAGGCAAAGTCTCTCCAAATTCAAGAAGATAGAAATTATATCAAGTATCTTCTCAGATCACAGTGGCATAAAACTGGAAATCAACTACAATAAAAACAACCCAAAGAAATCAAACACATGGAGACTAAACAGCATGCTATTAAACCATGACTGGGTTACCAAAGACATCAAGGAAGAAATAAAAAACATCATGGCAACAAATGACAATGAAAACACAACAATCCAAAATCTATGGGACACAGCGAAAGCAGTCCTGAGAGGGAAGTTCATAGCTCTACAAGCCTACTGCAAAAAACAAGAAACAATGGTAATAAATTACCTAACCCAAAAACTCAAAGAGTTAGAGAGAGAGCAAAAAGAAAAGCCCAGTGTAAGCAGAAGGAAAGAAATAATAAAGATCGGAGCAGAGATAAACGACATAGAGACCAAAGAAACAATACAAAAGATCAACAAAACCAAGAGCTGGTTCTTTGAAAGGATAAACAAGATTGATGTACCTCTATCCAGGCTCACCAAGAAGCAAAGAGAGAGGACCCAAATAAACAAAATCAGAAATGAAAGAGGTGAAATAACAACAGACCCCGACGAAATACAAAGGATTGTTACAAAATACTACGAACAACTCTATTCCAACAAACTGGACAACCTGGAGGAAATGGACATATTCCTAGACAAATACAACCTTCCAAAACTCAATCAGGAAGAATCTAAACAGCTCAACAGGCCAGTAACTATGGAAGAAATTGAAGCAGTCATCAAAAAGCTTCCGGCAAACAAAAGCCCGGGGCCAGACGGCTTCACAGGAGAGTTTTACCAAACATTCAAGGAAGAACTAAAACCTATCCTCCTCAGACTATTCCAAAAAATTCAAGAGGAAGGAACACTTCCAGGCTCCTTCTATGAAGCCAGCATCACCCTAATACCAAAACCAGATAAAGACAACACAATGAAAGAGAATTACAGACCAATATACCTCATGAACATAGATGCCAAAATCCTCAACAAAATCCTAGCAAATCGGCTCCAGCAATACATCAGAAAGATCATACATCATGACCAAGTAGGATTTATCCCAGGAATGCAAGGATGGTACAATATCCGCAAATCAATAAATGTGATACATCACATAAACAAACTGAGAGATAAAAATCACATAGTCATATCAATAGATGCAGAAAAAGCATTTGACAAAATCCAACACCCTTTCTTGATAAAAACTCTCAACAAGGTGGGAATAGAAGGCTCATACCTCAACATAATAAAAGCTATATATGATAAACCCACAGCAAACATCATACTCAATGGGCAAAAACTAAAACCATTTCCCCTAAGAACAGGAACAAGACAGGGATGCCCACTCTCACCACTCCTGTTTGACATAGTACTGGAAGTATTAGCTATCGCAATTAGGCAAGAAGAAGACATAAGAGGCATCCAAATTGGAAAAGAAGAAGTGAAGCTGTCCTTATTTGCAGATGACATGATATTGTACATAAAAAACCCAAAAGATTCCATCAAAAAACTAATAGACTTAATAAAGGAATTCGGCAATGTAGCAGGATACAAAATTAACGCCAAGAAATCTATGGTATTTCTATACACCAATAGTGAACTTACAGAAAGAGAGACTAAAAAAGCAATCCCATTTACCATCACACCAAAAAAATTAAGATACTTAGGAATAAACTTAACTAAGGAGGTAAAAGACCTATACACGGAAAACTACAGGACACTGAAAAAAGAGATAGAGGAAGACGTAAACAGATGGAAGAACATACCATGTTCATGGATTGGTAGAATCAACATCATTAAAATGTCCATACTACCCAAAGCAATCTACAGATTCAATGCACTCCCCATCAAAATACCAACAGCATATTTCACAGACCTAGAAAGAACTCTCCAAAAATTCATCTGGAATAAAAAAAGACCCCGAATAGCCGCAGCAATCCTGAGAAAGAAGAATAAAGTAGGAGGGATCTTAATACCAGATTTCAAGCTGTATTACAAAGCCACTGTTCTCAAAACAGCCTGGTACTGGCACAAGAACAGACATATAGATCAATGGAACAGAATAGAGAATCCAGATATCGACCCAAACCACTATGCTCAATTAATATTTGACAAAGGAGGCATGAACATACAATGGAGTCAAGACAGTCTCTTCAATAAATGGTGTTGGGAAAATTGGACACACACATGCAAAAAAATGAAACTAGATCACCAACTTACACCATACATAAAAATAAACTCAAAATGGATACAGGACTTAAACATAAGACGGGAAACCATAAAAATACTAGAGGAATCCACAGGCAACAAAATCTCAGACATATGCCAAAAGAACTTCTTCACTGACACTGCCCCTAGGTCAATGGAAGCTAAAGAGAAAATTAACAAATGGGACTACATCAAAATAAAAAGCTTTTTCACAGCAAAAGAAACCATCAACAAAACAACAAGAAAGCCCACTGCATGGGACAACATATTTGCAAATGCTATCACTGATAAAGGTTTAATCTCCAACATCTACAGGCAGCTTATGCAACTTAATAAAAGGAAGATAAATGATCCAATAAAAAAATGGGCAACGGACCTAAACAGAATATTTTCAAAAGAAGACAGAAGGAAGGCCAAGAGACACATGAAAACATGCTCAAAGTCACTTATTATCTGAGAGATGCAAATCAAAACAACAATGAGGTACCATCTCACACCTGTCAGAATGGCTATCATCAACAAATCAACAAACGACAAGTGTTGGCGAGGATCCGGAGAAAAAGGAACCCTCGTGCACCAATCAGAAAGGGTATATGCACCCCTATGTTCATAGCTGCACAATTTACAATAGCTAAGATTTGGAAACAGCCTAGGTGCCCGTCAGCAGATGACTGGATCAGAAAACTGTGGTACATCTACACAATGGAATACTAAGCTGCCATAAAAAAGAAGGAATTCTCATCATTTGCAGCAACCTGGATGGAATTGGAGAATATTTTTTTTTTTTTTTTTTTTTTTTAATTTCTTTATTGATTAAGGTGTCACATATTTGTCCTCATCCCCCCATTCCCATCCCACACCCCTCCCCTTGGATGCCCCAACCCTCTGTTGAACTTAAGCATTGGTTAGGCTCATATGCATGCACACAAGACCTTTGGTTGATCTCTCCCCCCTCCCCCCACCCTCCCCTATCCTCCCTCTGAGGCCCGATAGTCCGATCGATGCCTCCTTGTTTCTGGTTCTGTTCTTGTTCATCAGTCTATGTTGTTCATCATTTCCCCTAGATGAGCGAAATCATGTGTCACTATAGATATACTTATAAGAATTGAATGTGCGACGAGCAATAATAGTTATGCTGACAGGCAAATGAATCAGTCTGTAGTGAGTTTCTTTCTGGAACAACAGTTCTTTTGAGACCCAATATCAATGTCCACCGGTTCCCTATGAGTACATGTCGGCACTGACCCCTCAGCTCTGGATGGTGGACAAATGGTGGTAATGCAGGTCCGACTCCCTCTGGTTTGGTCTCGGCTGGACCCAGGGGCACTGCTTCACCCGGATCCAGGGGCCCACGGACTCACCTGGACCCGGGGCCAGGCTCACCCGGATCCAGGGGCCCGCGGCCTCGCCCGGTCCCGGGGCCCAGGGCTCACCCGGATCCAGGGGCCCGCGGCCTCGCCCGGACCCGGGGCCCAGGGCTCCCCCGGCTCCAGGGGCCCGCGGCCTCGCCCGGACCCGGGGCCCAGGGCTCCCCCGGCTCCAGGGGCCCGCGGCCTCGCCCGGACCCGGGGCCCAGGGCTCACCCGGCTCCAGGGGCCCGCGGCCTCGCCCGGACCCGGGGCCCAGGGCTCACCCGGCTCCAGGGGCGCGCGGCCTCGCCCGGACCCGGGGCCCAGGGCTCACCCGGCTCCAGGGGCCCGCGGCCTCGCCCGGACCCGGGGCCCAGGGCTCACCCGGCTCCAGGGGCCCGCGGCCTCGCCCGGACCCGGGGCCCAGGGCTCACCCGGCTCCAGGGGCGCACGGCCTCGCCCGGACCCAGGATTCAGCCTCACCCGGACCCAGGGGCGCACGGTCTCGCCCAGACCCAGGATTTAGCCTCACCCGGACCCAGGGGCGCATGGCCTCGCCCGGACCCAGGGGCCCGCGGCCTCGCCCGGTCCCGGGGCCCAGGGCTCACCCGGATCCAGGGGCCCGCGGCCTCGCCCGGACCCGGGGCCCAGGGCTCACCCGGCTCCAGGGGCCCGCGGCCTCGCCCGGACCCGGGGCCCAGGGCTCACCCGGCTCCAGGGGCCCGCGGCCTCGCCCGGACCCGGGGCCCAGGGCTCACCCGGCTCCAGGGGCCCGCGGCCTCGCCCGGACCCGGGGCCCAGGGCTCACCCGGCTCCAGGGGCCCGCGGCCTCGCCCGGACCCGGGGCCCAGGGCTCACCCGGCTCCAGGGGCCCGCGGCCTCGCCCGGACCCGGGGCCCAGGGCTCACCCGGCTCCAGGGGCCCGCGGCCTCGCCCGGACCCGGGGCCCAGGGCTCACCCGGCTCCAGGGGCGCACGGCCTCGCCCGGACCCAGGATTCAGCCTCACCCGGACCCAGGGGCGCACGGTCTCGCCCAGACCCAGGATTTAGCCTCACCCGGACCCAGGGGCGCATGGCCTCGCCCGGACCCAGGGGCCCGCGGCCTCGCCCGGTCCCGGGGCCCAGGGCTCACCCGGATCCAGGGGCCCGCGGCCTCGCCCGGACCCGGGGCCCAGGGCTCACCCGGCTCCAGGGGCCCGCGGCCTCGCCCGGACCCGGGGCCCAGGGCTCACCCGGCTCCAGGGGCCCGCGGCCTCGCCCGGACCCGGGGCCCAGGGCTCACCCGGCTCCAGGGGCCCGCGGCCTCGCCCGGACCCGGGGCCCAGGGCTCACCCGGCTCCAGGGGCCCGCGGCCTCGCCCGGACCCGGGGCCCAGGGGTCACCCGGCTCCAGGGGCCCGCGGCCTCGCCCGGACCCGGGGCCCAGGGCTCACCCGGCTCCAGGGGCGCACGGCCTCGCCCGGACCCAGGATTCAGCCTCACCCGGACCCAGGGGCGCACGGTCTCGCCCAGACCCAGGATTTAGCCTCACCCGGACCCAGGGGCGCATGGCCTCGCCCGGACCCAGGGGCCCGCGGCCTCGCCCGGTCCCGGGGCCCAGGGCTCACCCGGATCCAGGGGCCCGCGGCCTCGCCCGGACCCGGGGCCCAGGGCTCACCCGGCTCCAGGGGCCCGCGGCCTCGCCCGGACCCGGGGCCCAGGGCTCACCCGGCTCCAGGGGCCCGCGGCCTCGCCCGGACCCGGGGCCCAGGGCTCACCCGGCTCCAGGGGCCCGCGGCCTCGCCCGGACCCGGGGCCCAGGGCTCCCCCGGCTCCAGGGGCCCGCGGCCTCGCCCGGACCCGGGGCCCAGGGCTCACCCGGCTCCAGGGGCCCGCGGCCTCGCCCGGACCCGGGGCCCAGGGCTCACCCGGCTCCAGGGGCCCGCGGCCTCGCCCGGACCCGGGGCCCAGGGCTCACCCGGCTCCAGGGGCGCGCGGCCTCGCCCGGACCCGGGGCCCAGGGCTCACCCGGCTCCAGGGGCGCACGGCCTCGCCCGGACCCAGGATTCAGCCTCACCCGGACCCAGGGG
The DNA here is from genome assembly GCF_951640355.1 of Cnephaeus nilssonii. Taxonomy (NCBI): domain Eukaryota; kingdom Metazoa; phylum Chordata; class Mammalia; order Chiroptera; family Vespertilionidae; genus Cnephaeus; species Cnephaeus nilssonii. The sequence continues at coordinate 44,072,727 of NC_137092.1, forward strand.
CGCATGGCCTCGCCCGTACCCAGGGGCCCGCGGCCTCGCCCGGTCCCGGGGCCCAGGGCTCACCCGGATCCAGGGGCCCGCGGCCTCGCCCGGACCCGGGGCCCAGGGCTCACCCGGCTCCAGGGGCGCATGGCCTCGCCCGGACCCAGGGGCACGTGGCCTCACCCGGACCCGGGGCCCAGCCTCACCCTGACCCAGTTCCCAGCCTCACCCAGACCCAGGGGCACGCGGCTTCACCCGGATCCAGGACCCAGCGGGGTTTCATCTTCTTGATCCCATTTCCTGTTGGTCAATTCCATCTCAGTAATTCCTTCGGCCATTTTCTCAGAGCTCCAGGGCAGCCGCCGCAGAACTCGTTGGGCGGCGGGCTCGGCGTAGCTCCGGTGTGCCCGGTGCGCGGCAGCGGGCTGGTCCGGTGTTGCTGCGTCAGCCCTTGGGTCTGCAGCGGTGGCCAGTCACCGAGCGTGCGCACCTGGCCGCTTCCGGGGCGTTGAGATTCTTGAAGGACTCGGAGGTCAGCAAGCGCGGAGTCTCCCACCCCATGACTCCCAGGGGCTTGTCTGTCCGTGCTCGGCAGCGAGTGGGGCCTTCCCCTCAGCCGGAGACCGCTGGGGGAACTGCGCCGAGCACGTTCCAGGCCGCCACTGTGTCGTCTGAGCCGTAGTTCTTAAAGTGTGATCTTTGGGTCGCCGGCATCAGCATCATCCCTAGTACCCCTCTCTTTTATTCTAGTTGTAGAGCGTCTGCTCAGTCAGCCCTCCGGTGGTTCTGGATGGTGTCTGCTCCGCTCTCCCGTCGTAGACTCAAAATTGTTGTGGTAGGCAGCAATCAGGCTTCCGCCCTATGCCTCCATCTTGGTCTTCCTTTGTATAGTTAAGTCTTGATTGTTGTTGGTGTCGCTGGGAGGATTTGTCCTCCAGGTCGATTGGCTGTGCGGATCCTCTGTGACTATAAAGGAAGAGTTGCTGTGTAGGAGACAGATTTATGGGCCGGGGCTTGGTGCAGCAAGGCTTTGGCGCTCACTGAGTCTGCCTCTAGAATGTGTCCTTTATGCGAGTGGTTGAAATCTGGTGTCATCTCACACCGACCACTAGATGCCCTCGTTTCTGGGTCTCCAATGGTGTGTAGGTCAGCTACTACCTGAGACCACTCAGCAGGACTTACGGCAAAAACTGCAGTTTCCTCCTCCTGTCTGAGCGTCCCTAGAGCAGTCCGACTAGAACCGCAGTTTATCTGGTCAAGCTGCCACAGGGCAGGCCACCCATATGCAAAAGCCGTTGCTTGGAGCCCAGTTGTGCCTGTAAGACGTGCGGGGCGGAGCTGCAAAATGAGCTGGGCGGGTCCCAGGGCGGGGCGAGTCTCAGGGCGGGGCGGGGCCTCAGGGCGCCACCAGACCATGGCGAGGCGAACCGCTCTGGCTGCAAGTCCGCTCCTTCTGCCCTCCACGCTTCCAAGCCCCCTCGCTCCGCACTCCAATGCAGCAAACACTGATTGCTGGGCGCGCCTCCGCAAGGAAGTCACTCCCACTCTCCGATCCGAAGGCCGAGAGTCGCGCCTCTCCCCGCAGGCGTCTGGGGCGCTAATCTCCCCTAGGTTTGGAACAAAAGCCACAAGTCCCTTCCCCCGACCCACGCGCCTCCGCACCTCAGCTCCTCCAGAGTTTGCTCTTTCCTCTTCTCTCTTAGCTGTAAATCCACCATTCAGCCTGCTCTCCTGTGGTTCTGGGTGGCAGACGCTCTGTGCGCGCAAAGTTCCTTTGTTTAACCTTGAAGTTGTTGTGCGCGAAATTCCCTTGCTCGACTCTGCTGCCCTCCCGGTTCTCCTCTCCCAAAATGGCCAGAGGACCCGAGTGTAAGACAGGAAGTCCTAAGAATCCTCCAAGTCGGTGTTGGCGGTCTCCGGGGCCCCGAGGATCTCAGTGGGGAGCTCGGTCGGGTCGGTGACGCGGGTGGGCCCGTCTCGCAGAAAGATGGTCTCTTCCTTCACCGAGAGCCGCTGCGCCGAGTCCGCGGCTGCCGCCACAGCAGTTGCCGCGGCGCCCACGAGCCCATGGCCCCGGCTGCGGTGCTGGCTGAGAGGAGCCGCCGCCCGGTCTGGGGAGACGCGAGCAGGAGTCGCCGCGCTTGCCAGTCCATCTTTTAGTTTTTTTTTCGGAACTGCCATGCGAGGCAACAGATCAGCCGTTCACCTCCGCCGCCATCTTTTTTTCCAGTGGAATTGGAGAATATTATACTAAGTGAAATAAGCCAGTCAATGAAAGAAAAATACCACATGATCTCAACTCATTTATGGATAATTAAGAAAATTATATATAAAAAAAGAACATTATCAACTGATGAACAAAAAGATAGATACAGAGACAGTAAAGCAACAAGCAGACTTTCAAATTACAGGGGGAAAGTTAGGGAGAGGTGGGGGAGATAAGAAATCAAACGAAGGACTTGTATGCATGCATATAAGCATAAACAATGGACGCAAAACTCTGGGGGTGAGGGCATGTATGGTGTGTGTGGGGGGTAATGGTAAGATATGTACACATATAATACATCAATAAAAAATGTCAAAAAAAAGAAAATTAAAAAAAAAAAAACCCGGTATAACACCCGTGTTAAAATGAAAACTCTCAGAGCTCAAAACAACAGACCAGAGGGATGTGTCAGAGTGTCTCTAGAACTCTTGGAATATGTTTTAGAACCTGAACATCTCTACTGAATTTTGAAATACTGAGAATTTGTATCCAAAGTCCTGTGAAAGGTAGGATAGACTTTCAAGTGGTAATAATGTTTACACACTGATTCATTTGCCTGTCACCATAACCATTATTGCTTGTCTCATTTTGGGTTTTTATAAGTGTATTTCTAATAGCACATGATCTCACTCATCTAGGGGAAATAATGAACAACATAGATTGATGAACAAGAACAGACCCAGAAACAAGGAGGCATGGATCAGACTGGCGGGGCTCAGGGGTAGGGTAGGGAAGGGTGGGGGTAAAGGGGGAGATCAACCAAAGGACTTGTGTACAGGATTATGAGCCTAACCAGCGGTTAAGGACAACAGAGGGGTGGGGGCATGTGTGGGGAGGGGTGTGGGATGGGAATGGGGGGACGAGGACAAATATGTGATACCTTAATCAATAAAGAAATAAAAAAAAAAGGAGTTGGCGTTTTCGGGAAAAGGTTTGGTGAAACACTGAAAAACTCATTTTCCTAGAGCTATAGAATAGTATGAAAGTATTGAGAACACTATGAAATCAAAATGTTAGTTAGGCTAGGGTTCCAAGTAATGTTTTAATGTGCCTTTAAAAAGGTTAGGCCTTTAAACTGGAAGTGATGACGTCACCAAGGGGAGGGGCCACGTGGGCAGGCTGAATTGATCCCAGGTGATAATAATTTGGGCAGGGGACCAGCTGGGAGTAATGATGTCATCGAGATTACCACTCCAGACTAGGGAAATATTTAGAAATGTGCTTCACACAATAGGAATACATATTCCAAAAGACTGAATATCTGAACAGCACAATTTTGTCACTGGGAAATCTTGTTCAAACAGCTTTGAACCGAGTGTGAATGTTTACATTTATTTTTCCCGTCAAAAGGATTTGGCGTTTTCGGGAAAAGGTTTTGGTGAAACACTGAAAAACTCATTTTCCTAGAGCTATAGAATAGTATGAAAGTATTGAGAACAATATGAAATCAAAATGTTAGTTAGGCTAGGGTTCCAAGTAATGTTTTAATGTGCCTTTAAAAAGCCGGTATGACACCCGTGTTAAAATGAAAACTCTCAGAGCTCAAAACAACAGTCCAGTGGATGTGTCAGAGTGTCTCTAGAACACTTGGAATATGTTTTAGAACCCGAACAACTCTACTGAATTTTGAAATACTGAGAATTTGTATCCAAAGCACTGTGAAAGGTAGGATAGACTTTCAAGTGGTAATAATGTTTAAAGTGCTGGTATATTTGTAAAAAAAGCTGTTTTACCAAATTGGAATTCACAATGAAAAAGCTTGAGACACTGGAAGAGAGAGACTCCAACTCGGGAAATTCACAATGATAACCTAGGTTATTATCTAAGAAAGTGCTTCAATCATAGGAATACGTGAATAAAGGGCCTTAATATGTGTAACACATTATTTCCTGAGAAGGAAATCGTGTTCAAAGAACATAGAACCGAGTTGGATACTGGTTACATTTATTATTCAGGAAAAATGAGTTGGGGATTTTGAAAGAAGCCTGGTTAGGTCAGTAAACCGGAGGTGATGACGTCACCAAGGGGGAGGGGACACGAGGGCAGGCTTAATTGATCCCAGGTGATAATAATTTGGCCAGGGGAGCAGCTGGGAGTGATGACATCAGCGAGATTAGTTCTGGTATTAGGGTTAGAGAATTGGGGTTCTGTTCAGGGTTAGGGTTAGGATAAGGTTTCTGGCTAGGTAGGGTTCAGGCTCAGGTTAGGGCTAGGTTTAGGGTTAGGGTTAGAGGGGTAGGGACAGGGTTACGGTCACGGTGTATTAACGTTGGCTATTCACAATGAATGAGCTTCAATCACTGGACAATTTGGTGTGTAGCACTGAGAACTTACCACTCCAGACTCGGGAAATTTTTAGAAATGTGCTTCACACAATAGGAATACATATTCCAATAGACTGAATATCTGAACAGTACAATTTTGTCACTGGGAAATCTTGCTCAAACGGCTTTGAACGGAGTGTGACATTGTTTACATTTATTTTTCCCGTCAAGAGCAGTTGGCGTTTTCGGGAAAAGGTTTGGTGAAACACTAAAAAACTCATTTTCCTAGAGCTATAGAATAGTATGAAAGTATTGAGAACACTATGAAATCAAAATGTTGGTTAGGCTAGGGTGCCAAGTAATGTTTTAATGTGCCTTTAGAAAGCCAGTATGACACCCGTGTTAAAATGAAAACTCTCAGAGCTCAAAAAAACAGACCAGGGGATGTCACAAGTGTCTCTAGTCTCTAGAACACTTGGAATACGTTTTAGAACCCGAAAATCTCTACTGAATTTTGAAATACTGAGAATTTGTATCCAAAGCGCTGTGAAAGGTAGGATAGACTTTCAAGTGGTAATAATGTTTAAAGTGCTGGTGTATGTGTAAAAAACGCTGTTTTACCAAATTGGAATTCACTATGGAAAAAGTAGAGACACTGGAAGAGAGAGACTCCAACTCGGGAAATTCACAATGATAACCTAGGTTAATATCTAAGAAAGTGCTTGAAACACTAGGAATACGTGAATAAAGGGCCTTAATATCTGTAACACATTGTTTCCTGACAAGGAAATCGTGTTCAAAGAACATAGAACCGAGTTGGATACTGGTTACATTTATTATTCAGGGACAATGAGTTGGCGATTTTGAAAGAAGCCTGGTTAGGTCATTAAATCGGAGGTGATGACGTCACCAAGGGTGATGGGCCATGTGGGCAGGCTTAGTTGATCCCAGGTGATAATGATTTGGCCAATGGAGCAGCTGGGAGTGATGACATCAGCGAGATTAGTTCTGGTATTAGGGTTAGAGAATTGGGGTTCTGTTCAGCGTTAGGGTTAGGATAAAGTTTCGGGCTAGGTAGGGTTCAGGCTCAGGTTAGGGCTCGGTTTAGGGTTAGGGTTTGAGGGGTAGGGACAGGGTTACGGTCACGGTGTAGTAACGTTGGCTATTCACAATGAATGAGCTTCAATCACTGGACAATTTGGTGTGTAGCACTGAGAACTTACCACTCCAGACGAGGGAAATATTTAGAAATGTGCTTCACACAATAGGAATACATATTCCAATAGACTGAATATCTGAACAGCACAATTTTGTGACTGGGACATCTTGTTCAAACGGCTTTGAATGGAGTGTGACATTGTTTACATTTATTTTTCCCGTCAGGAGGATTTGGCCATTTCGGGAAAACGTTTGGTGAAACACTGAAAAACTCATTTTCCTAGAGCTCTAGAATAGTATGAAAGTATTGAGAACACTATGAAATCAAAATGTTGGTTAGGCTAGGGTTCCAAGTAATGTTTTAATGTGCCTTTAAAAATCCGTTATGACACCCGTGTTAAAATGAAAACTCTCAGAGCTCAAAACAAAAGACCAGGGGGATGTGTCAAGTGTCTCTAGAACACTTGGAATATGTTTTAGAACCCGAAAATATCTATTGAATTTTGAAATGCTGAGAATTTGTATCCAAAGCGCTGTGAAAGGTAGGATAGACTTTCAAGTGGTAATAATGTTTAAAGTGCTGGTATATGTGTAAAAAACGCTGTTTTACCAAATTGGAATTCACAATGAAAAAGGTTGAGACACTGGAAGAGAGAGACTCCAATTCGGGAAATTCACAATGATAACCTAGGTTAATATCTAAGAAAGTGCTTGAAACACTAGGAATACGTGAATAAAGGGCCTTAAAACTGTAACACATTGTTTCCAGACAAGGAAATCGTGTTCAAAGAAAATAGAACCGAGTTGGATACTGGTTACATTTGTTATTCAGGGACAATGAATTGGCGATTTTGAAAGAAGCCTGGTTAGGTCATTAAATCCGAGGTGATGACGTCACAAAGGGTGAGGGGCCAAGTGGGCAGGCTTAATTGATCCCAGGTGATAATGATTTGGCCAGTGGAGCAGCTGGGAGTGATGACATCAGCGATATTAGTTCTGGTATTAGGGTTAGAGAATTGGGGTTCTGTTCAGCGTTAGGGTTAGGATAAGGTTTCGGGCTGGGTAGGGTTCAGGCTCAGGTTAGGGCTAGGTTTAGGGTTAGGGTTAGAGGGGTAGGGACAGGGTTACAGTCACGGTGTATTAACGTTGGCTATTCACAATGAATGAGCTTCAATCACTGGACAATTTGGTGTGTAGCACTGAGAACTTACCACTCCAGACTCGGGAAATTTTTAGAAATGTGCTTCACACAATAGGAATACATATTCCAATAGACTGAATATCTGAACAGTACAATTTTGTCACTGGGAAATCTTGCTCAAACGGCTTTGAACGGAGTGTGACATTGTTTACATTTATTTTTCCCGTCAAGAGCAGTTGGCGTTTTCGGGAAAAGGTTTGGTGAAACACTGAAAAACTCATTTTCCTAGAGCTATAGAATAGTATGAAAGTATTGAGAACACTATGAAATCAAAATGTTGGTTAGGCTAGGGTGCCAAGTAATGTTTTAATGTGCCTTTAGAAATCCAGTATGACACCCGTGTTAAAATGAAAACTCTCAGAGCTCAAAAAAACAGACCAGGGGATGTCACAAGTGTCTCTAGTCTCTAGAACACTTGGAATACGTTTTAGAACCCGAAAATCTCTACTGAATTTTGAAATACTGAGAATTTGTATCCAAAGCGCTGTGAAAGGTAGGATAGACTTTCAAGTGGTAATAATGTTTAAAGTGCTGGTGTATGTGTAAAAAACGCTGTTTTACCAAATTGGAATTCACTATGGAAAAAGTAGAGACACTGGAAGAGAGAGACTCCAACTCGGGAAATTCACAATGATAACCTAGGTTAATATCTAAGAAAGTGCTTGAAACACTAGGAATACGTGAATAAAGGGCCTTAATATCTGTAACACATTGTTTCCTGACAAGGATATCGTGTTCAAAGAACATAGAACCGAGTTGGATACTGGTTACATTTATTATTCAGGGACAATGAGTTGGCGATTTTGAAAGAAGCCTGGTTAGGTCATTAAATCGGAGGTGATGACGTCACCAAGGGTGATGGGTCATGTGGGCAGGCTTAGTTGATCCCAGGTGATAATGATTTGGCCAATGGAGCAGCTGGGAGTGATGACATCAGCGAGATTAGTTCTGGTATTAGGGTTAGAGAATTGGGGTTCTGTTCAGCGTTAGGGTTAGGATAAAGTTTCGGGCTAGGTAGGGTTCAGGCTCAGGTTAGGGCTCGGTTTAGGGTTAGGGTTAGACGGGTAGGGACAGGGTTACGGTCACGGTTTAGTAACGTTGGCTATTCACAATGAATGAGCTTCAATCACTGGACAATTTGGTGTGTAGCACTGAGAACTTACCACTCCAGACGAGGGAAATATTTAGAAATGTGCTTCACACAATAGGAATACATATTCCAATAGACTGAATATCTGAACAGCACAATTTTGTGACTGGGAAATCTTGTTCAAACGGCTTTGAACGGAGTGTGACATTGTTTACATTTATTTTTCCCGTCAAGGGGAGTTGGCCATTTCGGGAAAAGGTTTGGTGAAACACTGAAAAACTCATTTTCCTAGAGCTATAGAATAGTATGAAAGTATTGAGAACACTATGAAATCAAAATGTTGGTTAGGCTAGGGTTCCAAGTAATGTTTTAATGTGCCTTTAAAAAGCCAGTATGACACCCGTGTTAAAATGAAAACTCTCAGAGCTGAAAACAAAATACCAGGGGAATGTGTCAAGTGTCTCTAGAACACTTGGAATACGTTTTAGAACCCGAAAATCTCTACTGAAGTTTGAAATGCTGAGAATTTGTATCCAAAGCGCTGTGTAAGGTAGGATAGACTTTCAAGTGGTAATAATGTTTAAAGTGCTGGTGGATGTGTAAAAAGCACTGTTTTACCAAATTGGAATTCACAATGGAAAACGTTGAGACACTGGACGAGAGAGACCCCAACTCGAGAAATTCACAATGATAACCTAGGTTAATATCTAAGAAAGTGCTTGAAACACTAGGAATACGTGAATAAAGGGCCTTAATATCTGTAACACATTGTTTCCAGACAAGGAAATCGTGTTCAAAGAACATAGAACCGAGTTGGATACTGGTTACATTTATTATTCAGGGACAATGAGTTGGCGATTTTGAAAGAAGCCTGGTTAGGTCATTAAATCGGAGGTGATGACGTCACCAAGGGTGAGGGGCCATGTTGGCAGGCTTAATTGATCCCAGGTGATAATGATTTGGCCAGTGGAGCAGCTGGGAGTGATGACATCAGCGAGATTAGTTCTGGTATTAGGGTTAGATAATTGGGGTTCTTTTCAGCGTTAGGGTTAGGATAAGGTTTCGGGCTGGGTAGGGTTCAGGCTCAGGTTAGGGCTAGGTTTAGGGTTAGGGTTAGAGGGGTAGGGACAGGGTTACGGTCACGGTGTAGTAACGTTGGCTATTCACAATGAATGAGCTTCAATCACTGGACAATTTGGTGTGTAGCACTGAGAACTTACCACTCCACACTAGGGATATATATAGAAATGTGCTTCACACAATAGGAATACGTATTCCAAAAGACTGAATATCTGAACAGTACGATTTTGTCACTGGGAAATCTTGCTCAAACGGCTTTGAACAGAGTGTGACATTGTTTACATTTATTTTTCCCGTCAAGGGGAGTTGGCGTTTTCGGGGAAAGGTTTGGTGAAACACTGAAAAACTCATTTTCCTAGAGCTATAGAATAGTATGAAAGTATTGAGAACACTATGAAATCAAAATGTTGGTTAGGCTAGGGTTCCAAGTAATGTTTTACTGTGCCTTTAAAAAGCCAGTATGACACCCGTGTTAAAATGAAAACTCTCAGAACTCAAAACAACATACCAGGTGTTTTTGTCATGTGACTCTAGAACACTTGGAATACGTTTTAGAACCCAAAAATCTCTACTGAATTTTGAAATACTGAGAATTTGTATCCAAAGCGCTCTGAAAGGTAGGATAGACTTTCAAGTGGTAATAATTTTTAAAGTGCTGGTAAATGTGTAAAAAACGCTGTTTTACCAAATTGGAATTCACAATGCAAAAGGTTGAGACACCGGAAGAGAGAGACTCCAACTGGGGAAATTCACAATGATAACCTAGGTTAATATCTAAGAAAGTGGTTGAAACACTACGAATACGTGAATAAAGGGCCTTAATATCTGTAACACATTGTTTCCTGACAAGGAAATCGAGTTCAAAGAACATAGAACAGAGTTGGATACTGATTACATTTATTATTCAAGGAGAATGAGTTGGCGATTTTGAAAGAAGCCTGATTAGGTCATTAAACAGGAGGTGATGACGTCACCAAGCGGGAGGGGCCATGTGGGCAGGCTTAATTGATCCCAGGTGATAATGATTTGGCCAGGGGAGCAGCTGGGAGTGATGACATCAGCGAGATTAGTTCTGGTATTAGGGTTAGAGAATTGGGGTTCTGTTCAGTGTTAGGGTTGGATAAGGTTTCGGGCTGGGTAGGGTTCAGGCACAGGTTAGGGCTCGGTTTAGGGTTAGGGTTAGAAGGTTAGGGACAGGGTTACGGTCACTGTGTAATAACATTGGTTATTCACAATGAATGAGCTTCAATCACTGGACAATTTGGTGTGTAGCACTGAGAACTTACCACTCCAGACTCGGGAAATATTTAGAAATGTGCTTCACACAATAGGAATACATATTCCAATAGACTGAATATCTGAACAGTACAATTTTGTCACTGGGAAATCTTGCTCAAACGGCTTTGAACGGAGTGTGACATTGTTTACATTTATTTTTCCCGTCAAGAGCAGTTGGCGTTTTCGGGAAAAGGTTTGGTGAAACACTGAAAAACTCATTTTCCTAGAGCTATAGAATAGTATGAAAGTATTGAGAACACTATGAAATCAAAATGTTGGTTAGGCTAGGGTGCCAAGTAATGTTTTAATGTGCCTTTAGAAATCCAGTATGACACCCGTGTTAAAATGAAAACTCTCAGAGCTCAAAAAAACAGACCAGGGGATGTCACAAGTGTCTCTAGTCTCTAGAACACTTGGAATACGTTTTAGAACCCGAAAATCTCTACTGAATTTTGAAATACTGAGAATTTGTATCCAAAGCGCTGTGAAAGGTAGGATAGACTTTCAAGTGGTAATAATGTTTAAAGTGCTGGTGTATGTGTAAAAAACGCTGTTTTACCAAATTGGAATTCACTATGGAAAAAGTAGAGACACTGGAAGAGAGAGACTCCAACTCGGGAAATTCACAATGATAACCTAGGTTAATATCTAAGAAAGTGCTTGAAACACTAGGAATACGTGAATAAAGGGCCTTAATATCTGTAACACATTGTTTCCTGACAAGGATATCGTGTTCAAAGAACATAGAACCGAGTTGGATACTGGTTACATTTATTATTCAGGGACAATGAGTTGGCGATTTTGAAAGAAGCCTGGTTAGGTCATTAAATCGGAGGTGATGACGTCACCAAGGGTGATGGGTCATGTGGGCAGGCTTAGTTGATCCCAGGTGATAATGATTTGGCCAATGGAGCAGCTGGGAGTGATGACATCAGCGAGATTAGTTCTGGTATTAGGGTTAGAGAATTGGGGTTCTGTTCAGCGTTAGGGTTAGGATAAAGTTTCGGGCTAGGTAGGGTTCAGGCTCAGGTTAGGGCTCGGTTTAGGGTTAGGGTTTGAGGGGTAGGGACAGGGTTACGGTCACGGTGTAGTAACGTTGGCTATTCACAATGAATGAGCTTCAATCACTGGACAATTTGGTGTGTAGCACTGAGAACTTACCACTCCAGACGAGGGAAATATTTAGAAATGTGCTTCACACAATAGGAATACATATTCCAATAGACTGAATATCTGAACAGCACAATTTTGTGACTGGGAAATCTTGTTCAAACGGCTTTGAACGGAGTGTGACATTGTTTACATTTATTTTTCCCGTCAAGGGGAGTTGGCCATTTCGGGAAAAGGTTTGGTGAAACACTGAAAAACTCATTTTCCTAGAGCTATAGAATAGTATGAAAGTATTGAGAACACTATGAAATCAAAATGTTGGTTAGGCTAGGGTTCCAAGTAATGTTTTAATGTGCCTTTAAAAAGCCAGTATGACACCCGTGTTAAAATGAAAACTCTCAGAGCTGAAAACAAAATACCAGGGGAATGTGTCAAGTGTCTCTAGAACACTTGGAATACGTTTTAGAACCCGAAAATCTCTACTGAAGTTTGAAATGCTGAGAATTTGTATCCAAAGCGCTGTGTAAGGTAGGATAGACTTTCAAGTGGTAATAATGTTTAAAGTGCTGGTGGATGTGTAAAAAGCACTGTTTTACCAAATTGGAATTCACAATGGAAAACGTTGAGACACTGGACGAGAGAGACCCCAACTCGAGAAATTCACAATGATAACCTAGGTTAATATCTAAGAAAGTGCTTGAAACACTAGGAATACGTGAATAAAGGGCCTTAATATCTGTAACACATTGTTTCCAGACAAGGAAATCGTGTTCAAAGAACATAGAACCGAGTTGGATACTGGTTACATTTATTATTCAGGGACAATGAGTTGGCGATTTTGAAAGAAGCCTGGTTAGGTCATTAAATCGGAGGTGATGACGTCACCAAGGGTGAGGGGCCATGTTGGCAGGCTTAATTGATCCCAGGTGATAATGATTTGGCCAGTGGAGCAGCTGGGAGTGATGACATCAGCGAGATTAGTTCTGGTATTAGGGTTAGATAATTGGGGTTCTTTTCAGCGTTAGGGTTAGGATAAGGTTTCGGGCTGGGTAGGGTTCAGGCTCAGGTTAGGGCTAGGTTTAGGGTTAGGGTTAGAGGGGTAGGGACAGGGTTACGGTCACGGTGTAGTAACGTTGGCTATTCACAATGAATGAGCTTCAATCACTGGACAATTTGGTGTGTAGCACTGAGAACTTACCACTCCACACTAGGGATATATATAGAAATGTGCTTCACACAATAGGAATACGTATTCCAAAAGACTGAATATCTGAACAGTACGATTTTGTCACTGGGAAATCTTGCTCAAACGGCTTTGAACAGAGTGTGACATTGTTTACATTTATTTTTCCCGTCAAGGGGAGTTGGCGTTTTCGGGGAAAGGTTTGGTGAAACACTGAAAAACTCATTTTCCTAGAGCTATAGAATAGTATGAAAGTATTGAGAACACTATGAAATCAAAATGTTGGTTAGGCTAGGGTTCCAAGTAATGTTTTACTGTGCCTTTAAAAAGCCAGTATGACACCCGTGTTAAAATGAAAACTCTCAGAACTCAAAACAACATACCAGGTGTATTTGTCATGTGACTCTAGAACACTTGGAATACGTTTTAGAACCCAAAAATCTCTACTGAATTTTGAAATACTGAGAATTTGTATCCAAAGCGCTCTGAAAGGTAGGATAGACTTTCAAGTGGTAATAATTTTTAAAGTGCTGGTAAATGTGTAAAAAACGCTGTTTTACCAAATTGGAATTCACAATGCAAAAGGTTGAGACACCGGAAGAGAGAGACTCCAACTGGGGAAATTCACAATGATAACCTAGGTTAATATCTAAGAAAGTGGTTGAAACACTACGAATACGTGAATAAAGGGCCTTAATATCTGTAACACATTGTTTCCTGACAAGGAAATCGAGTTCAAAGAACATAGAACAGAGTTGGATACTGATTACATTTATTATTCAAGGAGAATGAGTTGGCGATTTTGAAAGAAGCCTGATTAGGTCATTAAACAGGAGGTGATGACGTCACCAAGCGGGAGGGGCCATGTGGGCAGGCTTAATTGATCCCAGGTGATAATGATTTGGCCAGGGGAGCAGCTGGGAGTGATGACATCAGCGAGATTAGTTCTGGTATTAGGGTTAGAGAATTGGGGTTCTGTTCAGTGTTAGGGTTGGATAAGGTTTCGGGCTGGGTAGGGTTCAGGCACAGGTTAGGGCTCGGTTTAGGGTTAGGGTTAGAAGGTTAGGGACAGGGTTACGGTCACTGTGTAATAACATTGGTTATTCACAATGAATGAGCTTCAATCCCTGGACAATTTGTTTTGTAGCACTGAGAACTTACCACTCTAGACTAGGAAAATATTTAGAAATGTGCTTCACACAATAGGAATACATATTCTAATAGACTGAATATCTGAACAGCACAATTTAGTCACTGGGAAATCTTGTTCAAACGGCTGTGAACGGAGTGTGACATTGTTTACATTTATTTTTCCCTTCAAGAGGAGTTGGCGTTTTTGGGAAAAGGTTTGCTGAAACACTGAAAAACTCATTTTCCTAGAGGTCTAGAATAGTATGAAAGTATTGAGAACACTATGAAATCAAAATGTTAGCTAGGCTAGTGTTCCAAGTAATGTTTTAATGTGCCTTTAAAAATCCGGTATGACACCCGTGTTAAAATGAATACTCTCAGAGCTCAAAACAACAGACCAGGGGTATTTGTCAAGTGTCTCTAGAACAATTGGAATACGTTTTAAAACCTGAAAATCTCTACTGAATTTTGAAACACTGAGAATTTTTATCCAAAGCGCTGTGAAAAGTAGGATAGACTTTCAAGTGGTAATAATTTTTAAAGTGCTGGTATATGTGTAAAAAACGCTGTGTTACCAAATTGGAATTCACAATGCAAAAGGTTGAGACACTGGAAGAGAGAGACTCCTACTCGGGAAATTCACAATGATAACCTAGGTTAATATCTAAGAAAGTGCTTGAAACACTAGGAATACGTGAATAAAGGGACTTAATACCTGTAACACATTGTTTCCTGACAAGTAAATCATGTTCAAAGAACATAGAACAGAGTTGGATACTGGTTACATTTATTATTGAGGGAGAATGAGTTGGCGATTTTGAAAGAAGCCTGGTTAGGTCATTAACCAGGAGGTGATGACGTCACCAAAGGGGAGGGGCCACGTGGGCAGGCTTAATTGATCCCAGGTGATAATGATTTAACCCCGGGAGCAGCTGGGAGTGATGACATCAGCGAGATTAGTTCTGGTATTAGGGTTAGAGAATTGGGGTTCTGTTCAGTGTTAGGGTTAGGATAAGGTTTCCGGCTGGTTAGGGTTCAGGCTCAGGTTAGGGCTCGGTTTAGGGTTAGGGTTAGAGGGTTAGGGCCAGGGTTACGGTCACGGTGTAGTAACGTTGGCTATTCACAATGAATGAGCTTCAATCCCTGGACAATTTGTTTTGTAGCACTGAGAACTTACCACTCCAGACTAGGGAAATATTTAGAAATGTGCTTCACACAATAGGAATACATATTCCAATAGACTGAATATCTGAACAGCACAATTTTGTGAGTGGGAAATCTTGTTCAAACGGCTGTGAACCGAGTGTGACATTGTTTATATTTATTTTTCCTGTCAAGAGGAGTTGGCATATTCCGGAAAAGGTTTGGTGAAACACTGAAGAACTCATTTTCCTAGAGCTATAGAATAGTATGAAAGTATTGAGAACACTATGAAATCAAAATGTTAGTTAGGCTAGGGTTCCAAGTAATGTTTTAATGTGCCTTTAAAAATCCGGTATGACACCCGTGTTAAAATGAAAACTCTCAGAGCTCAAAACAACAGACCAGGGGTATTTGTGAAGCGTCTCTAGTACACTTGGAATACGTTTTAGAACCCGAAAATCTCTACTGAATTTTGAAACACTGAGAATTTGTATCCAAAGCGCTGTGAAAGGTAGGATAGAGTTTCAAGTGGTAATAATGTTAAAAGTGCTGGTATATGTGTAAAAAACGCTGTTTTACCAAATAGGAATTCACAATGCAAAAGGGTGAGACACTGGAAGAGAGAGACTCCAACTCGGGAAATTCACAATGATAACCTAGGTTAATATCTAAGAAAGTGCTTGAAATACTAGGAATACGTGAATAAAGGGCCTTAATATCTGTAACACATTGTTTCCTGACAAGGAAATCGTGTTCAAAGAACATAGAACAGAGTTGGATACTGGTTATATTTATTATTCAGGGAGAATGAGTTGGCGATTTTGAAAGAAGCCTGGTTAGGTCATTAAAGAGGACGTGATGACGTCACCAAGGGGGAGGGGCCACGTGGGCAGGCTTAATTGATCCCTGGTGATAATGATTTGGCCAGGGGAGCTGCTGGGAGTGATGACATCAGCGAGATTAGTTCTGGTATTAGGGTTAGAGAATTGGGGTTCTGTTCAGCGTTAGGGTTAGGATAAGGTTTCGGGCTAGGTAGGGTTCAGGCTCAGGTTAGGGCTAGGTTTAGGGTTAGGGTTAGAAGGGTAGGGACAGGGTTACGGTCACGGTGTAGTAACGTTGGCTATTCACAATGAAGGAGCTTCAATCACTGGACAATTTGCTGTGTAGCACTGAGGAGTTACCACTCCAGACTAGGGAAATATTTAGAAATGTGCGTCACACAATAAGAATACATATTCCAATAGACTGAATATCTGTACAGCACAATTTTGTCACTGGGAAATCTTGTTCAAACGGCTTTGACCTGAGTGTGACATTGTTTACATTTATTTTTCCCGTCAAGAGGAGTTGGCGTTTTCGGGAAAATGTTTTTTGAAACACTGAAAAACTCATTTTCCTAGAGCTATAGAATAGTATGAAAGTATTGAGAACACTATGAAATCAAAATGTTAGTTAGGCTAGGGTTCCAAGTAATGTTTTAATGTGCCTTTAAAAATCCGGTATGACACCCGTGTTAAAATGAAAACTCTCATAGCTCAAAACAACAGACCAGGGGAATGTCAGAGTGTCTCTAGAACTCCTGGTATACGTTTTAGAACCGGAACATCTCTACTGAATTTGAAATACTGAGAATTTGTATGCAAAGCGCTGTGAAAGGTAGGATAGACTTTCAAGTGGTAATAATGTTGAAAGGGCTGGTATATTTGTAAAAAAGTTTGTTTTACCAAATTAGAATTCACAATGAAAAAGCTTGAGACACTGGAAGAGAGAAACTCCAACTCGGGAAATTCACAATGATAACCTAGGTTAATATCTACGAAAGTGCTTCAAACACTAGGAATACGTGAATAAGGGCCTTAATATCTGTAACACATTGTTTCCTGACAAGGAAATCGTGTTCAAAGAACATAGAACCGAGTTGGATACTGGTTACATTTATTATTCCGGGACAATGAGTTGGTTATTTTGAAAGAAGCCTGGTTAGGCCATTAAACCGGAAGTGATGACGTCACCAAGGGGGAGGGGCACGTGGGCAGGTTTACTTGATCCCAGGTGATAATGGTTTGGCCAGGGGACCAGCTGTGAGTGATGACGTCATTGAGATTAGTTCTGGTATTACGGTTAGAGAATTGGGGCTCTGTTCATGGTTAGGGTTAGGATAAGGTTTTTGGCTAGGTAGGGGTCAGGCTCAGGTTAGGGCTAGGTTTTGGGTTCGGTATACAGGGTTAGGGATAGGGTTATGGTCACAGTGTAGTAATGTTGGCTATTCACAATGAATGAGCTTCAATCACTGGACAATTTGGTGTGTAGCACTCAGAACTTACGGCTCCAGACTAGGGAAATATTTAGAAATGTGCTTCACACAATAGGAATACATATTCCAATAGACTGAATATCTGAACAGCACAATTTTGTCACTGGGAAATCTTGTTCAAACAGCTGAGAACCAAGTGTGAC
The DNA here is from genome assembly GCF_951640355.1 of Cnephaeus nilssonii. NCBI lineage: Eukaryota > Metazoa > Chordata > Mammalia > Chiroptera > Vespertilionidae > Cnephaeus > Cnephaeus nilssonii. Next base: position 44,090,070 of record NC_137092.1, read on the forward strand.
ACTGTTTACATTTATATTTTCCTTCAAAAGGAGTTGGTGTTTTCGGGAAAAGGTTTTGGTGAAACACTGAAAAACTCCTTTTCCTAGAGCTATAGAATAGTATGAAAGTATTGAGAACACTATGAAATAAAAATGTTAGTTAGGCTAGGGTTCCAAGTAATATTTTAATGTGCCTTTAAAAAACCGGTATGACACCCGTGTTAAAATGCAAAGTCTCATAGCTCAAAACAACAGACCAGGGGAATGTCAGAGTGTCTCTAGAACTCCTGGTATACATTTTCAAACCCGAACATCTCTACTGAATTTTGAAATACTGAGAATTTGTATCCGTGGCGCTTTCAAATGTAGGATAGACTTTCAAGTGGTAATAATGTTGAAAGGGCTGGTATAGTTGTAAAAAAGGTTGTTTTACCAAATTAGAATTCACAATGAAAAAGCTTGAGACACTGGAAGAGAGAGACTCCAACTCGGGAAATTCACAATGATAACCTAGGTTAATATCTACGAAAGTGCTTCAAACACTAGGAATACGTGAATAATGGGCCTTAATATCTGTAACACATTGTTTCCTGACAAGGAAATCGTGTTCAAAGAACATAGAACCGAGTTGGATACTGGTTACATTTATTATTCCGGTACAATGACTTGGCGATTTTGAAAGAAGCCTGGTTAGGCCATTAAACCGGAAGTGATGACATCACTAAGGGGGAGGGGCCACGTGGGCAGGCTTAATTGATCCCAGGTGATAATGATTTGGCCAGGGGACCAGCTGGGAGTGATGACGTCATCGAGATTAGTTCTGGTATTAGGGTTAGAGAATTGGGGCTCTGTTCATGGTTAGGGTTAGGATAAGGTTTTGGGCTAGGTAGGGGTCAGGCTCAGGTCAGGGCTAGGTTTTGGGTTTGGGATACAGGGTTAGGGACAGGGTTACGGTCACAGTGTACTAATGTTGGCTATTCACAATGAATGAGCTTCAATCACTGGACAATTTGGTGTCTAGCACTCAGAACTTACGACTCCAGACTAGGGAAATATTTAGAAATGTGCTTCACAGAATAGGAATACATATTCCAATAGACTGAATATCTGAACAGCACAATTTTGTTACTGGGAAATCTTGTTCAAACAGCTGAGAACCGAGTGTGACACTGTTTACATTTATTTTTCCCGTCAAAAGGAGTTGGCGTTTTTGGGAAAAGGTTTTGGTGAAACACTGAAAAACTCATTTTCCTAGAGCTATAGAATAGTATGAAAGTATTGAGGACACTATGAAATAAAAATGTTAGTTAGGCTAGGGTTCCAAGTAATGTTTTTTTTTTTTTTTTTTTTTTTTTTATCTTGGCAGGCTTTTTATTTTCTTTCAGCACTTTTCTTTTCTTTTTTTTTTCTTTTTTTTTCCTTTTTTTTTTAAAATTTCTTTATTGATGAAGGTATCACATATTTGTCCTCGTCCCCCCATTCCCATCCCACACCCCTCCCCACACATGCCCCCACCCCCCTGCTGTCCTTAACCGCTGGTTAGGCTCATATGCCTGCACGCAAGTCCTTTGGTTGGTCTCCCCCTTCACCCCCACCCTTCCCTACCCTCCCCCTGAGGCCCGACAGTCTGATCCATGCCTCCTTGTTTCTGGGTCTGTTCTTGTTCATCAGTCTATGTTGTTCATTATTTCCCCTAGATGAGTGAGATCATGTGCTATTAGAAATACACTTATAAGAACCGAAAATGAGACAAGGAATAATGGTTATGGTGACAGGCAAATGAATCAGTGTGTAGTGAGTTTTTTTCTGGGCCAACAGTTCTTTTGAGACCCAATTTCAATGTCCAACAGTTCCTTATGTGTACATGTCAGCACTGACATTTCAGTTCTGGATGGTGGACAAATGGTGGTAATGCAGGTCCGACTCTGTCCGGTTTGGTCCTAGGCAATCTGCAGTGATGCACAGCTGCTAACTGCTAGTATGGGAAGGCCACATCAGCATCTTCCGTCTCTGGACTGCTTCTCTTCTGTCTTCATGGCTGGAGTAGTCCTGTCGATTCCTCTCTTGCTGAAATCCACATGGTCTCGGAGTTGTTTTCTGAAAATATACAAACATATTCTCGACCAAAGATTAATAAAGGAATATTTTCTATAAATTTGACTGGGGATCCTTTTTCAATTTTTGCCCAAATGATTTTCCTCTGGCTTGTTTTGTCACCTTGTGTGTTTTTCATGGGTGTCTTGCTTTTAGCCTTACAATTAATTTTCTAACGTATTAATTTTCTAGATGTAATTTACTTACAGGATATTTTTCCTTACATGATATTCCTCTACTATCCCCTCCTTTTTTGATTTAAATGTTAGGAGGCTTTTGAAAATTTTATAATGTATTCTTGGTGGCTTTTAAATTTTAATTTTTTGCACTATAATATAGCTGTTTTAGGTTCATTATATGGTGCACACTTTTATCATGAGATGAAGTACCAATAAAAATTTTAGTTGACTCTTTAGGAACACCTTTTTGTCTGGTACAATTAATTTTTCTAGAATATTCACTTGTTTCAACTAGCCAATTTAAATTTGTCTGAAAACTTGACTACTATTTTACTGTCAAATTTATTACTCTAACAATAATCTTGTTTTACCCTGTAAATATTGGTGGAAGGGATTATTTGCCTTCTTGAGTAGGTCCTGAGCATTCCTGGTGGTAGGCTGGATTTAGATATCGTAAACCCCCTTCCCCACACCATGGGTACAGGGCAACTCAAACAATTCTTGTTGGAGTGAGAGGGCAGCTGCTGTCGGCCAAGTCTCTGTCGGTCACCTGGGTCCTGATCTGAGCTGGGCATGGGAAGCACAAAGCAGCCATGGGGGCAGGAGACCTCCCTCAGAAGGGGCTAGGATTCAGGCCCCTGCAATGTTGGGGGGGTGAGGGTCTGTGCCCCACCTCTGTTGATCCCCAAATTCTCTCCTGATGGCCCCTCTGCGACTGTGCCTGTCTTAGGTTGTTCCTTCCTTGAGGAATCTTACCCGTCATTGACTAACCAGCCATCCTCCGGGGCCAAGCAGGGTGACGTGAGGTTCAGTTTTGTCTCCTTGGTAGCCTATGCCCCCGTGGCCTCCATGCCCAGCACCTGCCTTGGGATCCCCTCGCCTGCTGGCGGGGCCCCAGCACTGATCACATATCTTTTGGAACCCGGGTTTCTTCTCCAGGGAGGGCTCAGTTCGCCCTACTGGGTGATAGACAGATCCATGGCACCAGTCATCACGAGACTTCAACCTCGACATGAACTGATAGCTCATGCAACAGCTGTGAGCAATTGAATTGTGAGAAGAGGGTCTCTCTTGGCCTAAAGGGTAAGAGGGACCCATATAGAATGCTCAGGTGCCCTCCCAGGAGGCCCTCTACCCAATGAAAAGGGTTAAATCCTTACATGTCCTTTTTAAATTGCTGCCAGACATTCAAAGAATTAGTTTGTATGTTTGCTTGGGATAATTGTATATTATGCTGTAGTAATTCTAAAGTATCAAGAGATGCGTTAAGTTTGTCTCCAAGCACCAAACATATGACTTTTTTTATTTTATTTATTTTTTATCCCCAAGGGTGCGAGGAACTATTATAAGTACAGGGGGTGTTCCAAATCTGGGAATAATTTTTAATGACAGTGTAGGATAATATCATGTAAGGATATTCTTTGTTCTAGTCCATGGGAATTCCCTTTCAGACTGGCTGTCCATTTCTTTTTATATAGACAAGGTCTTAGTTACATTTTCTGCACCTCCACCGGGGGCACGTAATGATAGTAGTGACACCCTTTCTTTGGTGTCCACACAAGCCAGAAACCTCTCTTTAATTGTACACACAAAGGGGCATTGTTTTGATTTCGTATCATACAAAAGGGAAGCTGGGTGGGGACCCCTATGTATTTATACTTTCTTGCCCCACCCATGGACCTCCTTGATGTCCAGCGTGTTTGGTATTATTGGTACCTATATTAGTCAGAGGATCAGCCCACGTAAGGGGTCTTACCCATGAAGGGTCAGGAGCGTAAGATCAAAATACTTACCCTCTTGTCCCCGGTAAAATTACCGTACATCTGATGATTGCTAGCGTGGCTAGAGAGGCGTTCTCAGGCATTTTTGGGTTTCTGGTTACCTCACAATTTCTTCCCTGCGGTTTGACGTTCTGATTGATGTTTCTCTGTTTCTGGATCTATTTTCCCCCCCATCGGTTTATGTTGTTCATTATATTCCACAAATGAGTGAGATCATGTGATATTTATCTTTCTCTGCCTGGCTTATTTCACTAAGCATAATGTTCTCCATCTCCATCCATATTGTTGCAAATGGTAAGAGCTCCTTCTTTTTTACCGCAGCGTAGTATTCCATTGTGTAGATGTACCACAGTTTTTTAATCCACTCATCTGCTGATGGGCATTTAGGCTGTTTCCAAATCTTAGCTATGGTGAATTGTGCTGCTATGAACATACGGGTGCATATATCTTTTCTGATTGATGTTTCCAGTTTCTTGGGATATATTCCTAGAAGTGGGATCACTGGGTCAAATGGGAGTTCTATTTTTAGTTTTTTAAGGAAACTCCATACTGTTCTCCACAGTGGTTGCACCAGTCTGCATTCCCACCAGCAGTGCACGAGGGTTCCTTTTTCTCCACATCCTCTCCAGCACTTGTCATTTGTTGACTTGTTGATAATGGCCATTCTGACAGGTGTGAGATGGTACCGCATTGTTGTTTTGATTTGCATCTCTCTAATGATTAGTGATTTAGAGCAGGTTTTCATATGTCTCTTGGCCTTCCTTCTGTCTTCTTTCGAAAAGTGTCTATTTAGATCAGTTGCCCATTTTTTGATTGGGTTGTTTATCTTCTTTTTGTTAAGCTGCATGAGTTCCCTGTAAATGTTGGAGATTAAACCCTTATCGTTGATATCATTGGCAAATATGTTCTCCCATGTAGTGGGCTTTCTTGTTGTTTTATTGATGGTTTCCTTTGCTGTGCAAAAGCTTTTTATTTTGATGTAGTCCCATTTGTTTATTTTCTCTTTAGCTTCCATTGCCCTAGGAGCAGTATCAGCAAAGAAGTTCTTTTGGCATATGTCAGAGATTTTTTTGCCTGTAGATTCCTCTAGTATTTTTATGGTTTCCTGTCTTATGTTTAAGTCCTTGATCCATTTTGAGTTTATTTTTGTGTATGGTGTAAGATGGTGGTCTAGTTTCATTTTTTTGCATGTATCTGTCCAATTTTCCCAACACCATTTGTTGAAGAGATTGTGTTGACTCCATTGTATGTTCATGCCTCCTTTGTCAAATATTAATTGAGCATAGTGATTTGGATCAATTTCTGGGTTCTCTATTCTATTCCATTGATCTATATGTCTGTTCTTGTGCCAATACCAGGCAGTTTTGAGAACAGTGGCTTTGTAATACAGCTTGAAATCTGGTATGGAGATCCCACCTACTTTGTTCTTCTTTCTCAGGATTGCTGTGGCTATTCGGGGTCTTTTTTTATTCCAGATGAATTTTTGGAAAGTTCGTTCTAGGTCTGTGAAGTATGCCGTTGGTATTTTAATGGGAAGTGCATTGAAATTATAGATTGCTTTGGGTAATATGGACATTTTGATGATGTTGATTCTACCAATCCATGAACATGGTATGTTCTTCCATCTGTTTATGTCTTCCTCTATCTCTTTTTTCAGTGTTGTGTAGTTTTCCGCATATAGGTCTTTTACCTCCTTAGTTAAGTTTATTCCTAGGTATCATAATTTTTTTGGTGCGATGGTAAATGGGATTGCTTTTTTAGTCTCTCTTTCTGTAAGTTCATTATTGGTGTATAGAAATGCCATAGATTTCTTAGCATTTATTTTGTATCCTGCTACTCTGCCAAATTCATTTATTAAGTCTAGTAGTTTTTTGATGGAGTCTTTAGGGTTTTCTATGTACAGTATCATGTCATCTGCAAATAAGGACAGTTTTACTTCTTCTTTTCCAATTTGGATGCCTTTTATTTCTTCTTCTTGTCTGATTGCAATGGCTAGTATTTCCAACACTATGTTGAACAGGAGTGGTGAGAGTGGGCATCCCTGTCTTGTTCCTGTTCTTAGGGGAAATGGTTTTAGTTTTTGCCCATTGAGTATGATGTTGGCTGTGGGTTTGTCATATATGGCTTTTATTATGTTGAGGTATGATCCTTCTATTCCCAGCTTGCTGAGAGTTTTTATCAGGAAAGGGTGTTGGATTTTGTCAAATGCTTTTTCTGCATCAATTGATATGACTATATGGTTTTTATCTCTCAATTTGTTTATGTGATGTATCACGTTTATTGATTTGCGAATATTGTACCATCCTTGCATCCCAGGGATAAATCCTACTTGGTCGTGGTGTATGATCTTTCTGATGTATTGCTGGATTCGATTTGCTAGAATTTTGTTGAGGATTTTGGCATCTATGTTCATGAGGGATATTGGCCTGTAATTCTCCTTCATTGTGTTATCTTTACCTGGTTTTGGTATTAGGGTGATGCTGGCTTCATAGAAGGAGCTTGGAAGTGTTCCTTCTTCTTGAATTTTCTGGAATAGTCTGAGGAGGATAGGTTTTAGCTCTTCCTTGAATGTTTTATAAAACTCCCCTGTGAAGCCGTCTGGCCCCGGGCTTTTGTTTGCTGGAAGCTTTTTGATAACTTCTTCTATTTCTTCCATAGTTATCAGCCTATTGAGGTTTTTAGTCTCTTCCTGAGTAAGTTTTGGAAGGTTGTGTTTTTCTAGGAATGAGTCCATTTCCTCCAGGTTGTCTAGTTTGTTGGAGTAGAGTTGTTCATAGTATTTTTTGACAATCCTTTGTATTTCTGTGGGGTCTGTTGTTATTTCACCTCTTTCATTTCTGATTTTGTTTATTTGGGTCCTCTCTCTTTGTTTCTTGGTGAGCCTGGCTAGAGGTTCATCAATCTTGTTTATCCTTTCAAAGAACCAGCTCTTGGTTTTGTTGATCTTGTGTATTGTTTTTTTGGTCTCTATGTCATTTATTTCTGCTCTGATCTTTATTATTTCCTTTCTTCTGCTCACTGTGGGCTTTTCTTGTTGCTCCCTTTCTAATTCTTTGAGTTGTTGAGATAGATGATCTATTACCATTTTTTCTTGTTTTTTGAGGTAGGCCTGTAGAGCTATACATTTGCCTCTCAGGACTGCTTTCATTGTGTCCCATAGGATTTGCAATGTTGTGTTTTTATTGTCATTCGTCTCCAGGATGTTTTTAATTTCTTCTTTGATCTCATTGATGACCCAATCATTGTTTAGTAGCATGCTATTCAGTTTCCAAGTGTTTGAGTTTTTTGGAATGTTTTTATTGTAGTTTATTTCTAATATTATGCCATTGTGGTCTGAGAAAATGCTTGATATGATTTCAATCTTTTTGAATTTGGGGAGACTTTGCTTGTTACCCAATACGTGGTCTATTTTTGAGAATGTCCCATGTGCACTTGAGAAGAACGTATATTCCATGGCTTTGGGGTGAAATACTCTGAAGATGTCAATTAGGTCCATCTGATCTAGTGTGTCATTTAGAATTGCTGTTTCTTTGCTGATATTTTGTCCAGAGGATTTATCCATTGATGTCAGTGGTGTATTAAAGTCCCCTACTATGATTGTATTGATGTCGATCTCTCCCTTGATATCTTCCAGCAGATTTTTTATGTATTTGGGCGCTCCTGCGTTGGGTGCATATACGTTTACCAGAGTTATATCTTCTTGCTGGATTGCTCCCTTTAGTATTATGTAGTGGCCTTCCTTATCTCTTATTAAGGCCTTTACTTTGAGGTCTATTTTATCTGATATAAGTATTGCAACCCCAGCTTTTTTCTCATTTCCATTTGCCTGAAAAATGTTTTTCCATCCCTTCACTCTCAGTCTGTGTGAGTCTTTTGCTCTAAGGTGGGTCTCTTGTAGACAGCAAATATATGGGTCATGTTTTCTTATCCATTCAGCTACCCTATGTCTTTTGATTGGTGCATTTAATCCATTTACGTTTACTGTTATTATTGATAAGTATCTGTTTGTTGACATATTTTTCCTTAGTGTTTGTGTTTCTTCTTGCCTTTCTCTTTCTTCTTTTTACAGCAGCCCCTTTAGCATTTCTTGCATTGCTGGTTTGGTGGTGATGAACTCTCTTAGCCCTTTTTTGTCTGTGAAGCTTCTGATTCCTCCTTCAATTTTGAATGATAGCCTTGCTGGGTATAGTATTCTTGGATTCAGTCCCTTGTTTTGCATCACTTTGTATATTTCATTCCATTCCCTTCTGGCCTGGTGTGTTTCTGTTGAGAAATCAGTTGATATTCTGATAGGAGATCCCTTGTAGGTAACTTTCTGTTTCTCTCTGGCAGCCTTTAAGATTCTTGCTTTGTCGTTGGTGTTCGTCAATTTAATTACGATGTGTCTTGGTGTCGGTCTTTTGGGGTTGAACTTGTTTGGGACTCTGTGTACTTCTTGGACTTGGATAGTTTTTTTCTTGCCAATATCAGGGAAGTTTTCTGTCATTATTTCTTCTAACAGGTTTTCTATTCCTTGCTTCTCTTCCTCTCCTTCTTTTATCCCTATTATTCGAAGGTTGTTTCGTTTTGCGTTGTCCCGAAGCTCCCTTAGGCTCTCCTCTTGCTTTTTAAGTCTTCTTTCCATTTGCTGCTGTGTTTGTGTGTTTTTTCCTACCTTGTCTTCTAATTCGCTGATGCGGTCCTCAGCCTCTTCTACTCTACTCTTTAAGCCTTCCATTGTGTTCTTTATTTCAGCTATGTCGTTCTTCATCTCCTCTTGGTTTCTTTTCATGTTGGTGACATTTTCATTCAGCTCCTTATAGCTCTCATTGAGTTGTGTGTATTTCTCATCCATCCGTTTGAACATCCTTATAACGAATACTCTGAATTCTTTCTCTGTTAAGCTGCTAGCCTCAAGTTCATTTAACTCGCTTTCTGGTGTTTCTTCCTGTTCCTTCCTTTGAGAATTTCCTTTCTGTCTTCCCATGTTTTCCTGTAATGTTTTAATTGTAGTTCCAATTGCTTTGCTACCCAGGATCTTTTGGTGATGGTGCTACTGGTATAATCTCTCAGTTCTCCTGGGCTTGGCAATCTAGTGTAGCTCCCTACTTGAGCTACTTGGGTTCTCTTGATGTAGGCCTGGAAGCTTGAGAGGCACAACTATGGTGTCTAAAAGTCAGCAGCTATGGAGTGGGGTGTCCCAGTTTTTGCTGTCTTGCACCCTTAGTTGAAATCGCGCGTGTCCATTGGGAACTCACAGTGGCACCCAGGAACCGTCTGTTGGGAGAGCTCCCAGTGGCTCCCACTAGCACCCTGTGTGTAGATGGGCTCAGGGTGCCTGCCTATTGTAAATTCCCTTCTGTGAAGGTGTGTTTGCAGGTGCACAGCTCTGACGCACTTTGAGGGACTTTGGCACTGAAGTTAAACAGCTAGGGTGTATGTGGGAAGTTATTCAGGAGAAAGGAATTCAGAGTTTTTGCTGTGGGGCAGCGCGTCCTTGTCTGTACAGAGTAACTCCCAGCAGGGGCTCACAGCAGCTCCCCAGAGAACACTGTGGATATATGGGCTCGGGGCGCCTTCCTTTGCTGTGGCTGAGGGTTTGCCAGCCCTGGAGTGTGCGCGAACTGGTGGCGCACCCGCTGGCGCACACCTCTGATGCAATTTGAGAGACTCTGGCACTGAAGTTAAACAGCTAGGGTGTATGTGGGAAGGTATTTGGGAGGTAGGAGCTCAGATTCTCTGCTGTGGGGCAGCGCGCCCTTGCCCGCACAGAATCACGCCCAGCAGGGGCTCAGAGCAGCTTTCCAGAGAACCTTGTGGATATATGGGCTCAGGGTGCCTTCCCCAGCCGTGGCCGTGAGTTTGCCAGCCCTTGGGTGTGCAGGAACTGGTGGCTAGCCCGCCGGCGCACACCTCTGACGCAATTTGAGAGACTCTGGTACTGAAGTTAAACAGCTAGGATGTATGTGGGAAGGTATTTGGGAGAAAGGAGTTCAGATTTTCTGCTGTGGGGCAGCGCGCCCTTGCCCGCACAGAATCACGTCCAGCAGGGGCCCAGAGCAGCTTTCCAGAGAACCCTGTGGATATATGGGCTCAGGGCGCCTTCCCCCGCTGTGGCCGTGGGTTTGTCAGCCCTTGAGTGTGCGCGAACTGGTGGCGAGCCCGCCAGCGCACACCTCTGACGCAATTTGAGAGACTCTGGTACTGAAGTTAAACAGCTAGGATGTATGTGGGAAGGTATTTGGGAGAAAGGAGTTCAGATTTTCTGCTGTGGGGCAGCGCGCCCTTGCCCGCACAGAATCACGTCCAGCAGGGGCCCAGAGCAGCTTTCCAGAGAACCCTGTGGATATATGGGCTCAGGGCGCCTTCCCCCGCTGTGGCCGCGAGCTTGCCAGCCCTTGAGTTTGCCAGCCCCCCAGTGTGCGCGAACTGGTGGCGAGCCCGCCGGCGCAAAGCTCCGAAGCCCCCTGGCACTGAAGTTGCACCGCAGGGGTGTCCCTGGGCAGCTATTTAGGAAGAGGCAGTTCAGAGATTCTACTTAGGGCCGTGCACCCTTGACTTTGCAGAATAACCCCCTCAGGGGCTCTCAGTGGTTCCCAAGCACTGCCTGGGTAGTGGAGTGCCCCGGGTGCCTATGGGCTGGGGACGCAGCGAGTCCTGAGTTCCGGCGCTGGGGAGGGGGAGGTTGCACTTACTGCTTTCAGCGGCGCACTTTTGGAGATGGAGGTCTCAGGGTTCTCGTTTCTGCAGCTGGGGTGGCAGGTCTTCTACCAGAGTGGCTGTAGTGACCAGGTTTGCTTCCAAGACCAGACTAGGTGGTGGTAAGGTTAGGATTCTAGTCTCTAGCAGTTCCGATCTTAAAGATGGCGGGGTCTCTGTGCCACTGGTGTCCTCCCTGGAGTGTTTGCAGCGGTCTCGGGGTTTTGCCAACCAAGACTGCCTGGATTGGATGCCCCCTGGAAGAACTGCAGGGTCTAACTGTCCCTATTTCATTCACACACAACCCACACAGGTCCACACACACCTCTGTCACTCCTTCACTCGATCACACACTCACCCTCCCTACCTACCTGCCGGTCGCCATCTCCCCAAGTAATGTTTTAATGTGCCTTTAAAAAGCCAGTATGACACCCGTGTTAAAATGCAAAGTCTCATAGCTCAAAACAACAGACCAGGGGAATGTCAGAGTGTCTCTAGAACTCCTGGTAAACGTTTTAGAACCCGAACATCTCTACTGAATTTGAAATACTGAGAATTTGTATGCAAAGCGCTGTGAAAGATAGGATAGACTTTCAAGTGGTAATAATGTTGAAAGGGCTGGTATATTTGTAAAAAAGTTTGTTTTACCAAATTAGAATTCACAATGAAAAAGCTTGAGACACTGGAAGAGAGAGACTCCAACTCGGGAAATTCACAATGATAACCTAGGTTAATATCTACGAAAGTGCTTCAAACACTAGGAATACGTGAATAAGGGCCTTAATATCTGTAACACATTGTTTCCTGACAAGGAAATCGTGTTCAAAAAACATAGAACCGAGTTGGATACTGCTTACATTTATTATTCCGGGACAATGAGTTGGCGATTTTGAAAGAAGCCTGGTTAGGCCATTAAACCGGAAGTGATGACGTCACCAAGGGGGAGGGGCACGTGGGCAGGTTTACTTGATCCCAGGTGATAATGGTTTGGCCAGGGGACCAGCTGGGAGTGATGACGTCATCGAGATTAGTTCTGTTATTAGGGTTAGAGAATTGGGGCTCTGTTCATGGTTAGGGTTAGGATAAGGTTTTGGGCTAGGTAGGGGTCAGGCTCAGGTCAGGGCTAGGTTTTGGGTTTGGGATAGAGGGTTAGGGACAGGGGTATGGTCACAGTGTAGTAATGTTGGCTATTCACAATGAATGAGCTTCAATCACTGGACAATTTGTGGTGTAGCACTCAGAACTTACGACTCCAGACTAGGGAAATATATAGAAATGTGCTTCACACAATAGGAATACATATTCCAATAGACTGAATATCTGAACAGCACAATTTTGTCACTGGGAAATCTTGTTCAAACAGCTGAGAACCGAGTGTGACACTGTTTACATTTATTTTTCCCGTCAAAAGGAGTTGGCGTTTTCGGGAAAAGGTTTTGTTGAAACACTGAAAAACTCATTTTCCTAGAGCTATAGAATAGTATGAAAGTATTGAGGACACTATGAAATAAAAAGGTTAGTTAGGCTACTGTTCCAAGTAATGTTTTAATGTGCCTTTAAAAAGCCAGTATGACAACCGTTTTAAAATGCAAAGCCTCATAGCAAAAAATACAGACCAGGGGAATGTCAGAGTGTCTCTAGAACTCCTGGAATACGTTTTAGAACCCGAACATCTCTACTGAATTTTGAAATACTGAGAATTTGTATCCAAAGCGCTGTGAAAGGTAGGATAGACTTTCAAGTGGTAATAATGTTGAAAGGGCTGGTATATTTGTAAAAAAGGTTGTTTTACCAAATTAGAATTCACAATGAAAAAGCTTGAGACACTGGAAGAGAGAGACTCCAACTCGGGAAATTCACAATGATAACCTAGGTTAGTATCTAAGAAAGTGCTTCAAACACTAGGAATACTTGAATAAAAGGCCTTAATATCTGTAACACATTGTTTCCTGACAAGGGAATCGTGTTCAAAGAACATAGACCCGAGTTGGATACTGGTTACATTTATTATTCCGGGACAATGACTTGGCGATTTTGAAAGAAGACTGGTTAGGCCATTAAACCGGAAGTGATGACGTCACCAAGGGGGAGGGGCACGTGGGCAGGTTTAATTGATCCCAGGTGATAATGGTTTGGCCAGGGGACCAGCTGGGAGTGATGACGTCATCGAGATTAGTTCAGATATTAGGGTTAGAGAATTGGGGCTCTGTTCACGGTTAGGGTTAGGATAAGGTTTTGGGCTAGGTAGGGGTCAGGCTCAGGTCATGGCTATGTTTTGGGTTTGGGATAGAGGTTTAGGGACATGTTTATGGTCACAGTGTAGTAATGTTGGCTATTCACAATGAATGAGCTTCAATCACCGGACAATTTGGTGTGTAGCACTCAGAACTTACGACTCCAGACTTGGGAAATATTTAGAAATGTGCTTCACACAATAGGAATACATATTCCAATAGCCTGAATATCTGAACAGCACAATTTTGTCAATGGGAAATCTTGTTCAAACAGCTGAGAACCGAGTGTGACACTGTTTACATTTATTTTTCCCGTCAAAAGGAGTTGGCGTTTTCCGGAAAAGGTTTTAGTGAAACACTGAAAAACTCATTTTCCTAGAGCTATAGAATAGTATGAAAGTATTGAGAATACTATGATATAAAAATTTTAGTTAGGCTAGTGTTCCAAGTAATCTTTTAATTTGCCTTTAAAAACCAGATATGACACCCGAAGTCCTTTGATCAAAACAATGGACCAGGGGAATGGCAGAGTGTCTCTAGAACTCCTGGAATACGTTTTAGAACCCGAACATCTCTACTGAATTTTGAAATACTGAGAATTTGTATCCAAAGCGCTGTGAAAGGTAGGATAGACTGTCAAGTGGTAATAATGTTGAAAGTGCTGGTATATTTGTAAAAAAGTTTGTTTTACCAAATTAGAATTCACAATGAAAAAGCTTGAGACACTGGAAGAGAGAGACTCCAACTCGGGAAATTCACAATGATAACCTAGGTTAATATCTAAGAAAGTGCTTCAAACACTAGGAATACGTGAATAAAGGGCCTAAATATCTGTAACACATTGTTTCCTGACAAGGAAATCGTGTTCAAAGGACATAGAACCGAGTTGGATACTGGTTACATTTATTATTCCGGGACAATGAGTTGGCGATTTTGAAAGAAGCCTGGTTAGGCCATTAAACCGGATGTGATGACGTCACCAAGGGGGAGGGGCCACGTGGGCAGGCTTAATTGATCCCAGGTGATAATGATTTGGCCAGTGGACCAGCTGGGAGTGATGACGTCATCGAGATTAGTTCTTGTATTAGGGTTAGAGAATTGGGGCTCTGTTCATGGTTAGGGTTAGGATAAGGTTTTGGGCTAGGTAGGGTTCAGACTCAGGTGTGGACTAGGTTTAGGGTTTGGGTTAGAGGGTTAGGGACAGGGTTACGGTCACAGTGTAGTAATGTTGGCTATTCACAATGAATGAGCTTCAATCACTCGACAATTTGGTGTGTAGCACTCAGAACTTACGACTCCAGACTAGGGAAATATTTAGAAATGTGCTTCACACAATAGGAATACATATTCCAGTAGACTGAATATCTGAACAGCACAATTTTGTCACTGGGAAATCTTGTTCAAACAGCTGAGAAGCGAGTGTGACACTGTTTACATTTATTTTTCCCGTCAAAAGGAGTTGGCGTTTTCGGGAAAAGGTTTTGGTGAAACACTGAAAAACTCATTTTCCTAGAGCTATCGAACAGTATGAAAGTATTGAGAACACAATGAAATAAAAATGTTAGTTAGGCTAGGGTTCCAAGTAATGTTTAATGTGCCTTTAAAAAGACAGTATAACACCCGTGTTAAAATGAAAAGTCTCATTGCTCAAAACAACAGACCAGGGGAATGGCAGAGTGTCTCTAGAACTCCTGGAATACGTTTTAGAACCCGAACATTTCTACTGAATTTTGAAGTACTGAGAATTTGTATCCAAAGCGCGGTGAAAGGTAGGATAGACTGTCAAGTGGTAATAATGTTGAAAGTGCTGGTATATTTGTAAAAAAGTTTGTTTTACCAAATTAGAATTCACAATGAAAAAGCTTGAGACACTGGAAGAGAGAGACTCCAACTCGGGAAATTCACAATGATAACCTAGGTTAATATCTAAGAAAGTGCTTCAAACACTAGGAATACGTGAATAAAGGGCCTAAATATCTGTAAAACATTGTTTCCTGACAAGGAAATCGTGTTCAAAGAACATAGAACCGAGTTGGATACTGGTTACATTTATTATTCCGGGACAATGAGTTGGCGATTTTGAAAGAAGCGTGGTTAGGCCATTAAACCGGATGTGATGACATCACCAAGGGGGAGGGGCCACGTGGGCAGGCTTAATTGATCCCAGGTGATAATGATTTGGCCAGTGGACCAGCTGGGAGTGATGACGTCATGGAGATTAGTTCTTGTATTAGGGTTAGAGAATTGGAGCTCTGTTCATGGTTAGGGTTAGGATAAGGTTTTGGGCTAGGTAGGGTTCAGGCTCAGGTGTGGACTAGGTTTAGGGTTTGGGTTAGAGGGTTAGGGACAGGGTTACGGTCACAGTGTAGTAATGTTGGCTATTCACAATGAATGAGCTTCAATCACTCGACAATTTGGTGTGTAGCACTCAGAACTTACGACTCTAGACTAGGGAAATATTTAGAAATGTGCTTCACACAATAGGAATACATATTCCAGTAGACTGAATATCTGAACAGCACAATTTTGTCACTGGGAAATCTTGTTCAAACAGCTGAGAACTGAGTGTGACACTGTTTACATTTATTTTTCCCGTCAAAAGGAGTTGGCGTTTTCGGGAAAAGGTTTTGGTGAAACACTGAAAAACTCATTTTCCTAGAGCTATCGAACAGTATGAAAGTATTGAGAACACAATGAAATAAAAATGTTAGTTAGGCTAGGGTTCCAAGTAATGTTTTACTGTGCCTTTAAAAAGCCGGTATAACACCCGTGTTAAAATGAAAAGTCTCATTGCTCAAAACAACAGACCAGGGGAATGGCAGAGTGTCTCTAGAACTCCTGGAATACGTTTTAGAACCCGAACATCTCTACTGAATTTTGAAATACTGAGAATTTGTATCCAAAGCGCTGTGAAAGGTAGGATAGACTGTCAAGTGGTAATAATGTTGAAAGTGCTGGTATATTTGTAAAAAAGTTTGTTTTACCAAATTAGAATTCACAATGAAAAAGCTTGAGACACTGGAAGAGAGAGACTCCAACTCGGGAAATTCACAATGATAATCTAGGTTAATATCTAAGAAAGTGCTTCAAACACTAGGAATACGTGAATAAAGGGCCTAAATATCTGTAAAACATTGTTTCCTGACGAGGAAATCGTGTTCAAAGAACATAGAACCGAGTTGGATACTGGTTACATTTATTATTCCGGGACAATGAGTTGGCGATTTTGAAAGAAGCGTGGTTAGGCCATTAAACCGGATGTGATGACGTCACCAAGGGGGAGGGGCCACGTGGGCAGGCTTAATTGATCCCAGGTGATAATGATTTGGCCAGGGGACCAGCTGGGAGTGATGACGTCATCGAGATTAGTTCTTGTATTAGGGTTAGAGAATTGGGGCTCTGTTCATGGTTAGGGTTAGGATAAGGTTTTGGGCTAGGTAGGGTTCAGGCTCAGGTGTGGACTAGGTTTAGGGTTTGGGTTAGAGGGTTAGGGACAGGGTTACGGTCACAGTGTAGTAATGTTGGCTATTCACAATGAATGAGCTTCAATCACTCGACAATTTGGTGTGTAGCACTCAGAACTTACGACTCCAGACTAGGGAAATATTTAGAAATGTGCTTCACACAATAGGAATACATATTCCAGTAGACTGAATATCTGAACAGCACAATTTTGTCACTGGGAAATCTTGTTCAAACAGCTGAGAAGCGAGTGTGACACTGTTTACATTTATTTTTCCCGTCAAAAGGAGTTGGCGTTTTCGGGAAAAGGTTTTGGTGAAACACTGAAAAACTCATTTTCCTAGAGCTATCGAACAGTATGAAAGTATTGAGAACACAATGAAATAAAAATGTTAGTTAGGCTAGGGTTCCAAGTAATGTTTTACTGTGCCTTTAAAAAGCCGGTATAACACCCGTGTTAAAATGAAAAGTCTCATTGCTCAAAACAACAGACCAGGGGAATGGCAGAGTGTCTCTAGAACTCCTGGAATACGTTTTAGAACCCGAACATCTCTACTGAATTTTGAAATACTGAGAATTTGTATCCAAAGCGCTGTGAAAGGTAGGATAGACTGTAAAGTGGTAATAATGTTGAAAGTGCTGGTATATTTGTAAAAAAGTTTGTTTTACCAAATTAGAATTCACAATGAAAAAGCTTGAGACACTGGAAGAGAGAGACTCCAACTCGGGAAATTCACAATGATAACCTAGGTTAATATCTAAGAAAGTGCTTCAAACACCAGGAATACGTGAATAAAGGGCCTTAATATCTGTAACACATTGTTTCCTGACAAGGAAATCGTGTTGAAAGAACATACAACCGAGTTGAATACTGGTTACATTTATTATTCGGGACAATGTGTTGGCGATTTTGAAAGAAGCCTGGTTAGGCCATTAAACCGGATGTGATGACGTCACCAAGGGGGGAGGGGCCACGTGGGCAGGCTTAATTGATCCCAGGTGATAATGATTTGACCAGGGGACCAGCTGGGAGTGATGACGTCATCGAGATTAGTTCTGGTATTAGGGTTAGAGAATTGGGGCTCTGTTCATGGTTAGGGTTAGGATAAGGTTTTGGGCTAGGTAGGGTTCAGGCTCAGGTGTGGGCTAGGTTTAGGGTTTGGGTTAGAGGGTTAGGGACAGGGTTACGGTCACAGTGTAGTAATGTTGGCTATTCACAATGAATGAGCTTCAATCACTGGACAATTGGGTGTAGAGCACTCAGAACTTACGACTCCAGACTAGGGAAATATTTAGAAATGTGCTTCACACAATAGGAATACATATTCCAATAGACTGAATATCTGAACAGCACAATTTTGTAACTGGGAAATCTTGTTCAAACAGCTGAGAAGCGAGTGTGACACTCTTTACATTTATTTTTCCCGTCAAAAGGAGTTGGCGTTTTCGGGAAAAGGTTTTGGTGAAACACTAAAATACTCATTTTCCTAGAGCTATCGAACAGTATGAAAGTATTGAGAACACTATGAAATAAAAATGTTAGTTAGGCTAGGGTTCCAAGTAATGTTTTACTGTGCCTTTAAAAAGCCGGTATGACACCCGTGTTAAAATGAAAAGTCTCATTGCTCAAAACAACAGACCAGGGGAATGGCAGAGTGTCTCTACAACTCCTGGAATACGTTTTAGAACCCGAATATCTCTACTGAATTTTGAAGTACTGAGAATTTGTATCCAAAGCGCTGTGAAAGGTAGGATAGACTGTCAAGTGGTAATAATGTTGAAAGTGCTGGTATATTTGTAAAAAAGTTTGTTTTACCAAATTAGAATTCACAATGAAAAAGCTTGAGACACTGGAAGAGAGAGACTCCAACTCGGGAAATTCACAATGATAACCTAGGTTAATATCTAAGAAAGTGCTTCAAACACTAGGAATACGTGAATAAAGGGCCTAAATATCTGTAAAACATTGTTTCCTGACAAGGAAATCGTGTTCAAAGAACATAGAACCGAGTTGGATACTGGTTACATTTATTATTCCGGGACAATGAGTTGGCGATTTTGAAAGAAGCGTGGTTAGGCCATTAAACCGGATGTGATGACGTCACCAAGGGGGAGGGGCCACGTGGGCAGGCTTAATTGATCCCAGGTGATAATGATTTGGCCAGTGGACCAGCTGGGAGTGATGACGTCATGGAGATTAGTTCTTGTATTAGGGTTAGAGAATTGGAGCTCTGTTCATGGTTAGGGTTAGGATAAGGTTTTGGGCTAGGTAGGGTTCAGGCTCAGGTGTGGACTAGGTTTAGGGTTTGGGTTAGAGGGTTAGGGACAGGGTTACGGTCACAGTGTAGTAATGTTGGCTATTCACAATGAATGAGCTTCAATCACTCGACAATTTGGTGTGTAGCACTCAGAACTTACGACTCTAGACTAGGGAAATATTTAGAAATGTGCTTCACACAATAGGAATACATATTCCAGTAGACTGAATATCTGAACAGCACAATTTTGTCACTGGGAAATCTTGTTCAAACAGCTGAGAACTGAGTGTGACACTGTTTACATTTATTTTTCCCGTCAAAAGGAGTTGGCGTTTTCGGGAAAAGGTTTTGGTGAAACACTGAAAAACTCATTTTCCTAGAGCTATCGAACAGTATGAAAGTATTGAGAACACAATGAAATAAAAATGTTAGTTAGGCTAGGGTTCCAAGTAATGTTTTACTGTGCCTTTAAAAAGCCGGTATAACACCCGTGTTAAAATGAAAAGTCTCATTGCTCAAAACAACAGACCAGGGGAATGGCAGAATGTCTCTAGAACTCCTGGAATACGTTTTAGAACCCGAACATCTCTACTGAATTTTGAAATACTGAGAATTTGTATCCAAAGCGCTGTGAAAGGTAGGATAGACTGTCAAGTGGTAATAATGTTGAAAGTGCTGGTATATTTGTAAAAAAGTTTGTTTTACCAAATTAGAATTCACAATGAAAAAGCTTGAGACACTGGAAGAGAGAGACTCCAACTCGGGAAATTCACAATGATAACCTAGGTTAATATCTAAGAAAGTGCTTCAAACACTAGGAATACGTGAATAAAGGGCCTAAATATCTGTAAAACATTGTTTCCTGACGAGGAAATCGTGTTCAAAGAACATAGAACCGAGTTGGATACTGGTTACATTTATTATTCCGGGACAATGAGTTGGCGATTTTGAAAGAAGCGTGGTTAGGCCATTAAACCGGATGTGATGACGTCACCAAGGGGGAGGGGCCACGTGGGCAGGCTTAATTGATCCCAGGTGATAATGATTTGGCCAGGGGACCAGCTGGGAGTGATGACGTCATCGAGATTAGTTCTTGTATTAGGGTTAGAGAATTGGAGCTCTGTTCATGGTTAGGGTTAGGATAAGGTTTTGGGCTAGGTAGGGTTCAGGCTCAGGTGTGGACTAGGTTTAGGGTTTGGGTTAGAGGGTTAGGGACAGGGTTACGGTCACAGTGTAGTAATGTTGGCTATTCACAATGAATGAGCTTCAATCACTCGACAATTTGGTGTGTAGCACTCAGAACTTACGACTCCAGACTAGGGAAATATTTAGAAATGTGCTTCACACAATAGGAATACATATTCCAGTAGACTGAATATCTGAACAGCACAATTTTGTCACTGGGAAATCTTGTTCAAACAGCTGAGAAGCGAGTGTGACACTGTTTACATTTATTTTTCCCGTCAAAAGGAGTTGGCGTTTTCGGGAAAAGGTTTTGGTGAAACACTGAAAAACTCATTTTCCTAGAGCTATCGAACAGTATGAAAGTATTGAGAACACAATGAAATAAAAATGTTAGTTAGGCTAGGGTTCCAAGTAATGTTTTACTGTGCCTTTAAAAAGCCGGTATAACACCCGTGTTAAAATGAAAAGTCTCATTGCTCAAAACAACAGACCAGGGGAATGGCAGAGTGTCTCTAGAACTCCTGGAATACGTTTTAGAACCCGAACATCTCTACTGAATTTTGTAATACTGAGAATTTGTATCCAAAGCGCTGTGAAAGGTAGGATAGACTGTAAAGTGGTAATAATGTTGAAAGTGCTGGTATATTTGTAAAAAAGTTTGTTTTACCAAATTAGAATTCACAATGAAAAAGCTTGAGACACTGGAAGAGAGAGACTCCAATTCGGGAAATTCACAATGATAACCTAGGTTAATATCTAAGAAAGTGCTTCAAACACCAGGAATACGTGAATAAAGGGCCTTAATATCTGTAACACATTGTTTCCTGACAAGGAAATCGTGTTGAAAGAACATACAACCGAGTTGAATACTGGTTACATTTATTATTCGGGACAATGTGTTGGCGATTTTGAAAGAAGCCTGGTTAGGCCATTAAACCGGATGTGATGACGTCACCAAGGGGGGAGGGGCCACGTGGGCAGGCTTAATTGATCCCAGGTGATAATGATTTGACCAGGGGACCAGCTGGGAGTGATGACGTCATCGAGATTAGTTCTGGTATTAGGGTTAGAGAATTGGGGCTCTGTTCATGGTTAGGGTTAGGATAAGGTTTTGGGCTAGGTAGGGTTCAGGCTCAGGTGTGGGCTAGGTTTAGGGTTTGGGTTAGAGGGTTAGGGACAGGGTTACGGTCACAGTGTAGTAATGTTGGCTATTCACAATGAATGAGCTTCAATCACTGGACAATTGGGTGTAGAGCACTCAGAACTTACGACTCCAGACTAGGGAAATATTTAGAAATGTGCTTCACACAATAGGAATACATATTCCAATAGACTGAATATCTGAACAGCACAATTTTGTAACTGGGAAATCTTGTTCAAACAGCTGAGAAGCGAGTGTGACACTCTTTACATTTATTTTTCCCGTCAAAAGGAGTTGGCGTTTTCGGGAAAAGGTTTTGGTGAAACACTAAAATACTCATTTTCCTAGAGCTATCGAACAGTATGAAAGTATTGAGAACACTATGAAATAAAAATGTTAGTTAGGCTAGGGTTCCAAGTAATGTTTTACTGTGCCTTTAAAAAGCCGGTATAACACCCGTGTTAAAATGAAAAGTCTCATTGCTCAAAACAACAGACCAGGGGAATGGCAGAGTGTCTCTACAACTCCTGGAATACGTTTTAGAACCCGAATATCTCTACTGAATTTTGAAGTACTGAGAATTTGTATCCAAAGCGCTGTGAAAGGTAGGATAGACTGTCAAGTGGTAATAATGTTGAAAGTGCTGGTATATTTGTAAAAAAGGTTGTTTTACCAAATTAGAATTCACAATGAAAAAGCTTGAGACACTGGAAGAGAGAGACTCCAACTCGGGAAATTCACAATGATAACCTAGGTTAATATCTAAGAAAGTGCTTCAAACACTAGGAATACGTGAATAAAGGGCCTAAATATCTGTAAAACATTGTTTCCTGACAAGGAAATCGTGTTCAAAGAACATAGAACCGAGTTGGATACTGGTTACATTTATTATTCCGGGACAATGAGTTGGCGATTTTGAAAGAAGCCTGGTTAGGCCATTAAACCGGATGTGATGACGTCACCAAGGGGGAGGGGCCACGTGGGCAGGCTTAATTGATCCCAGGTGATAATGATTTGGCCAGTGGACCAGCTGGGAGTGATGACGTCATGGAGATTAGTTCTTGTATTAGGGTTAGAGAATTGGAGCTCTGTTCATGGTTAGGGTTAGGATAAGGTTTTGGGCTAGGTAGGGTTCAGGCTCAGGTGTGGACTAGGTTTAGGGTTTGGGTTAGAGGGTTAGGGACAGGGTTACGGTCACAGTGTAGTAATGTTGGCTATTCACAATGAATGAGCTTCAATCACTCGACAATTTGGTGTGTAGCACTCAGAACTTACGACTCTAGACTAGGGAAATATTTAGAAATGTGCTTCACACAATAGGAATACATATTCCAGTAGACTGAATATCTGAACAGCACAATTTTGTCACTGGGAAATCTTGTTCAAACAGCTGAGAACTGAGTGTGACACTGTTTACATTTATTTTTCCCGTCAAAAGGAGTTGGCGTTTTCGGGAAAAGGTTTTGGTGAAACACTGAAAAACTCATTTTCCTAGAGCTATCGAACAGTATGAAAGTATTGAGAACACAATGAAATAAAAATGTTAGTTAGGCTAGGGTTCCAAGTAATGTTTTACTGTGCCTTTAAAAAGCCGGTATAACACCCGTGTTAAAATGAAAAGTCTCATTGCTCAAAACAACAGACCAGGGGAATGGCAGAGTGTCTCTAGAACTCCTGGAATACGTTTTAGAACCCGAACATCTCTACTGAATTTTGAAGTACTGAGAATTTGTATCCAAAGCGCTGTGAAAGGTAGGATAGACTGTCAAGTGGTAATAATGTTGAAAGTGCTGGTATATTTGTAAAAAAGTTTGTTTTACCAAATTAGAATTCACAATGAAAAAGCTTGAGACACTGGAAGAGAGAGACTCCAACTCGGGAAATTCACAATGATAACCTAGGTTAATATCTAAGAAAGTGCTTCAAACACTAGGAATACGTGAATAAAGGGCCTAAATATCTGTAAAACATTGTTTCCTGACGAGGAAATCGTGTTCAAAGAACATAGAACCGAGTTGGATACTGGTTACATTTATTATTCCGGGACAATGAGTTGGCGATTTTGAAAGAAGCGTGGTTAGGCCATTAAACCGGATGTGATGACGTCACCAAGGGGGAGGGGCCACGTGGGCAGGCTTAATTGATCCCAGGTGATAATGATTTGGCCAGGGGACCAGCTGGGAGTGATGACGTCATCGAGATTAGTTCTTGTATTAGGGTTAGAGAATTGGGGCTCTGTTCATGGTTAGGGTTAGGATAAGGTTTTGGGCTAGGTAGGGTTCAGGCTCAGGTGTGGACTAGGTTTAGGGTTTGGGTTAGAGGGTTAGGGACAGGGTTACGGTCACAGTGTAGTAATGTTGGCTATTCACAATGAATGAGCTTCAATCACTCGACAATTTGGTGTGTAGCACTCAGAACTTACGACTCCAGACTAGGGAAATATTTAGAAATGTGCTTCACACAATAGGAATACATATTCCAGTAGACTGAATATCTGAACAGCACAATTTTGTCACTGGGAAATCTTGTTCAAACAGCTGAGAAGCGAGTGTGACACTGTTTACATTTATTTTTCCCGTCAAAAGGAGTTGGCGTTTTCGGGAAAAGGTTTTGGTGAAACACTGAAAAACTCATTTTCCTAGAGCTATCGAACAGTATGAAAGTATTGAGAACACAATGAAATAAAAATGTTAGTTAGGCTAGGGTTCCAAGTAATGTTTTACTGTGCCTTTAAAAAGCCGGTATAACACACGTGTTAAAATGAAAAGTCTCATTGCTCAAAACAACAGACCAGGGGAATGGCAGAATGTCTCTAGAACTCCTGGAATACGTTTTAGAACCCGAACATCTCTACTGAATTTTGAAATACTGAGAATTTGTATCCAAAGCGCTGTGAAAGGTAGGATAGACTGTAAAGTGGTAATAATGTTGAAAGTGCTGGTATATTTGTAAAAAAGTTTGTTTTACCAAATTAGAATTCACAATGAAAAAGCTTGAGACACTGGAAGAGAGAGACTCCAACTCGGGAAATTCACAAAGATAACCTAGGTTAATATCTAAGAAAGTGCTTCAAACACCAGGAATACGTGAATAAAGGGCCTTAATATCTGTAACACATTGTTTCCTGACAAGGAAATCGTGTTGAAAGAACATACATCCGAGTTGAATACTGGTTACATTTATTATTCGGGACAATGTGTTGGCGATTTTGAAAGAAGCCTGGTTAGGCCATTAAACCGGATGTGATGACGTCACCAAGGGGGAGGGGCCACGTGGGCAGGCTTAATTGATCCCAGGTGATAATGATTTGACCAGGGGACCAGCTGGGAGTGATGACGTCATCGAGATTAGTTCTGGTATTAGGGTTAGAGAATTGGGGCTCTGTTCATGGTTAGGGTTAGGATAAGGTTTTGGGCTAGGTAGGGTTCAGGCTCAGGTGTGGGCTAGGTTTAGGGTTTGGGTTAGAGGGTTAGGGACAGGGTTACGGTCACAGTGTAGTAATGTTGGCTATTCACAATGAATGAGCTTCAATCACTGGACAATTGTGTGTAGAGCACTCAGAACTTACGACTCCAGACTAGGGAAATATTTAGAAATGTGCTTCACACAATAGGAATACATATTCCAATAGACTGAATATCTGAACAGCACAATTTTGTAACTGGGAAATCTTGTTCAAACAGCTGAGAAGCGAGTGTGACACTCTTTACATTTATTTTTCCCGTCAAAAGGAGTTGGCGTTTTCGGGAAAAGGTTTTGGTGAAACACTAAAATACTCATTTTCCTAGAGCTATCGAACAGTATGAAAGTATTGAGAACACTATGAAATAAAAATGTTAGTTAGGCTAGGGTTCCAAGTAATGTTTTACTGTGCCTTTAAAAAGCCGGTATGACACCCGTGTTAAAATGAAAAGTCTCATTGCTCAAAACAACAGACCAGGGGAATGGCAGAGTGTCTCTACAACTCCTGGAATACGTTTTAGAACCCGAACATCTCTACTGAATTTTGAAATACTGAGAATTTGTATCCAAAGCGCTGTGAAAGGTAGGATAGACTGTAAAGTGGTAATAATGTTGAAAGTGCTGGTATATTTGTAAAAAAGTTTGTTTTACCGAATTAGAATTCACAATGAAAAAGCTTGAGACACTGGAAGAGAGAGACTCCAACTCCGGAAATTCACAATGATAACCTAGGTTAATATCTAAGAAAGTGCTTCAAACACCAGGAATACGTGAATAAAGGGCCTTAATATCTGTAACACATTGTTTCCTGACAAGGAAATCGTGTTGAAAGAACATAGAACCGAGTTGAATACTGGTTACATTTATTATTCGGGACAATGTGTTGGCGATTTTGAAAGAAGCCTGGTTAGGCCATTAAACCGGATGTGATGACGTCACCAAGGGGGAGGGGCCACGTGGGCAGGCTTAATTGATCCCAGGTGATAATGATTTGACCAGGGGACCAGCTGGGAGTGATGACGTCATCGAGATTAGTTCTGGTATTAGGGTTAGAGAATTGGGGCTCTGTTCATGGTTAGGGTTAGGATAAGGTTTTGGGCTAGGTAGGGTTCAGGCTCAGGTGTGGGCTAGGTTTAGGGTTTGGGTTAGAGGGTTAGGGACAGGGTTACGGTCACAGTGTAGTAATGTTGGCTATTCACAATGAATGAGCTTCAATCACTGGACAATTGGGTGTATAGCACTCAGAACTTACGACTCCAGACTAGGGAAATATTTAGAAATGTGCTTCACACAATAGGAATACATATTCCAATAGACTGAATATCTGAACAGCACAATTTTGTCACTGGGAAATCTTGTTCAAACAGCTGAGAAGCGAGTTTGACACTCTTTACATTTATTTTTCCCGTCAAAAGGAGTTGGCGTTTTCGGGAAAAGGTTTTGGTGAAACACTGAAATACTCATTTTCCTAGAGCTATCGAACAGTATGAAAGTATAGAGAACACTATGAAATAAAAATGTTAGTTAGGCTAGGGTTCCAAGTAATGTTTTACTGTGCCTTTAAAAAGCCGGTATGACACCCGTGTTAAAATGAAAAGTCTCATTGCTCAAAACAACAGACCAGGGGAATGGCAGAGTGTCTCTAGAACTCCTGGAATACGTTTTAGAACCCGAACATCTCTACTGAATTTTGAAGTACTGAGAATTTGTATCCAAAGCGCTGTGAAATGTAGGATAGACTGTCAAGTGGTAATAATGTTGAAAGTGCTGGTATATTTGTAAAATGGTTGTTTTACCAAATTAGAATTCACAATGAAAAAGCTTGAGACACTGGAAGAGAGAGACTCCAACTCGGGAAATTCACAATGATAACCTAGGTTAATATCTAAGAAAGTGCTTCAAACACTAGGAATACGTGAATAAAGGGCCTTAATATCTGTAACACATTGTTTCCTGACAAGGAAATCGTGTTCAAAGAACATAGAACCGAGTTGGATACTGGTTACATTTATTATTCCGGGACAATGAGTTGGCGATTTTGAAAGAAGCGTGGTTAGGCCATTAAACCGGATGTGATGATGTCACCAAGGGGGAGGGGCCACGTGGGCAGGCTTAATTGATCCCAGGTGATAATGATTTGGCCAGGGGACCAGCTGGGAGTGATGACGTCATCGAGATTAGTTCTGGTATTGGGTTAGAGAATTGGGGCTCTGTTCATGGTTAGGGTTAGGATAAGGTTTTGGGCTAGGTAGGGTTCAGGCTCAGGTGTGGGCTAGGTTTAGGGTTTGGGTTAGAGGGTTAGGGACAGGGTTACGGTCACAGTGTAGTAATGTTGGCTATTCACAATGAATGGGCTTCAATCACTGGACAATTGGGTGTATAGCACTCAGAACTTATGACTCCAAACTAGGGAAATATTTAGAAATGTGCTTCACACAATAGGAATACATACTCCAATAGACTGAATATCTGAACAGCACAATTTTGTCACTGGGAAATCTTGTTCAAACAGCGGAGAAGTGAGTGTGACACTCTTTACATTTATTTTTCCCGTCAAAAGGAGTTGGCGTTTTCGGGAAAAGGTTTTGGTGAAACACTGAAAAACTCATTTTCCTAGAGCTATCGAACAGTATGAAACTATTGACAACAGTATGAAATAAAAATGTTAGTTCGGCTAGGGTTCCAAGTAATGTTTTACTGTGCCTTTAAAAAGCCGGTATGACACCCTTGTTAAAATGAAAAGTCTCATTGCTCAAAACAACAGACCAGGGGAATGGCAGAGTGTCTCTAGAACTCCTGGAATACGTTTTAGAACCCGAACATCTCTACTGAATTTTGAAGTACTGAGAATTTGTATCCAAAGCACTGTGAAAGGTAGGATAGACTGTCAAGTGGTAATAATGTTGAAAGTGCTGGTATATTTGTAAAAAAGGTTGTTTTACCAAATTAGTATTCACAATGAAAAAGCTTGAGACACTGGAAGAGAGAGACTCCAACTCGGGAAATTCACAATGATAACCTAGGTTAATATCTAAGAAAGTGCTTCAAACACCAGGAATACGTGAATAAAGGGCCTTAATATCTGTAACACATTGTTTCCTGACAAGGAAATCGTGTTCAAAGAACATAGAACCAAGTTGAATACTGGATACATTTATTATTCGGGACAATGTGTTGGCGATTTTGAAAGAAGCCTTGTTAGGCCATTAAACCGGATGTGATGACGTCACCAAGGGGGAGGGGCCACGTGGGCAGGCTTAATTGATCCCAGGTGATAATGATTTGGCCAGGGGACCAGCTGGGAGTGATGACGTCATCGAGATTAGTTCTGGTATTAGGGTTAGAGAATTGGGGCTCTGTTCATGGTTAGGGTTAGGATAAGGTTTTGGGCTAGGTAGGGTTCAGGCTCAGGTGTGGGCTAGGTTTAGGGTTTGGGTTAGAGGGTTAGGGACAGGCTTACGGTCACAGTGTAGTAATGTTGGCTATTCACAATGAATGGGCTTCAATCACTGGACAATTGGGTGTACAGCACTCAGAACTTACGACTCCAGACTAGGGAAATATTTAGAAATGTGCTTCACACAATAGGAATACATATTCCAATAGACCGAATATCTGAACAGCACAATTTTGTCACTGGGAAATCTTATTCAAACAGCTGAGAAGCGAGTGTGACACTGTTTACATTTATTTGTCCCGTCAAAAGGAGTTGGCGTTTTCGGGAAAAGGTTTTGGTGAAACACTGAAAAACTCATTTTCCTAGAGCTATCGAACAGTATGAAAGTATTGAGAACACTATGAAATAAAAATGTTAGTTAGGCTAGGGTTCCAAGTAATGTTTTACTGTGCCTTTAAAAAGCCGGTATGACACCCTTGTTAAAATGAAAAGTCTCATTGCTCAAAACAACAGACCAGGGGAATGGCAGAGTGTCTCTAGAACTCCTGGAATACGTTTTAGAACCCGAACATCTCTACTGAATTTTGAAGTACTGAGAATTTGTATCCAAAGCGCTGTGAAAGGTAGGATAGACTGTCAAGTGGTAATAATGTTGAAAGTGCTGGTATATTTGTAAAAAAGGTTGTTTTACCAAATTAGAATTCACAATGAAAAAGCTTGAGACACTGGAAGAGAGAGACTCCAACTCGGGAAATTCACAATGATAACCTAGGTTAATATCTAAGAAAGTGCTTCAAACACTACGAATACGTGAATAAAGGGCCTTAATATCTGTAACACATTGTTTCCTGACAAGGAAATCGTGTTCAAAGAACATAGCACCGAGTTGGATACTGGTTACATTTATTATTCCGGGACAATGAGTTGGCGATTTTGAAAGAAGCGTGGTTAGGCCATTAAACCGGATGTGATGACGTCACCAAGGGGGAGGGGCCACGTGGGCAGGCTTAATTGATCCCAGGTGATAATGATTTGGCCAGAGGACCAGCTGGGAGTGATGACGTCATCGAGATTAGTTCTGGTATTAGGGTTAGAGAATTGGGGCTCTGTTCATGGTTAGGGTTAGGATAAGGTTTTGGGCTAGGTATTGTTGAGGCTCAGGTGTGGGCTAGGTTTAGGGTTTGGGTTAGAGGGTTAGGGACAGGGTTATGGTCACAGTATAGTAATGTTGGCTATTCATAATGAATGAGCTTCAATCACTGGACAATTGGGTGTGTAGCACTCAGAACTTACGACTCCAGACTAGGGAAATATTTAGAAATGTGCTTCACACAATAGGAATACATATTCCAATAGACTGAATATCTGAACAGCACAATTTTGTCACTGGGAAATCTTGTTCAAACAGCTGAGAAGCGAGTGTGACACTCTTTACATTTATTTTTCCCGTCAAAAGGAGTTGGCGTTTTCGGGCAAAGGTTTTGGTGAAACACTGAAAAACTCATTTTCCTAGAGCTATCGAACAGCATGAAAGTATTGAGAACACTATGAAATAAAAATGTTAGTTAGGCTAGGGTTCCAAGTAATGTTTTACTGTGCCTTTAAAAAGCCGGTATGACACCCGTGTTAAAATGAAAATTCTCATTGCTCAAAACAACAGACCAGGGGAATGGCAGTGTGTCTCTAGAACTCCTGGAATACGTTTTAGAACCCGAACATCTCTACTGAATTTTGAAATACTGAGAATTTGTATCCAAAGTGCTGTGAAAGGTAGGATAGACTGTCAAGTGGTAATAATGTTGAAAGTGCTGGTATATTTGTAAAAAAGTTTGTTTTACCAAATTAGAATTCACAATGAAAAAGCTTGAGACACTGGAAGAGAGAGACTCCAACTCGGGAAATTCACAATGATAACCTAGGTTAATATCTAAGAAAGTGCTTCAAACACTACGAATACGTGAATAAAGGGCCTTAATATCTGTAACACATTGTTTCCTGACAAGGAAATCGTGTTCAAAGAACATAGAACCGAGTTGGATACTGGTTACATTTATTATTCCAGGACAATGAGTTGGCGATTTTGAAAGAAGCGTGGTTAGGCCATTAAACCGGATGTGATGATGTCACCAAGGGGGAGGGGCCACGTGGGCAGGCTTAATTGATCCCAGGTGATAATGATTTGGCCAGGGGACCAGCTGGGAGTGATGACGTCATCGAGATTAGTTCTGGTATTGGGTTAGAGAATTGGGGCTCTGTTCATGGTTAGGGTTAGGATAAGGTTTTGGGCTAGGTAGGGTTCAGGCTCAGGTGTGGGCTAGGTTTAGGGTTTGGGTTAGAGGGTTAGGGACAGGGTTACGGTCACAGTGTAGTAATGTTGGCTATTCACAATGAATGGGCTTCAATCACTGGACAATTGGGTGTATAGCACTCAGAACTTATGACTCCAAACTAGGGAAATATTTAGAAATGTGCTTCACACAATAGGAATACATATTCCAATAGACTGAATATCTGAACAGCACAATTTTGTCACTGGGAAATCTTGTTCAAACAGCTGAGAAGCCAGTGTGACACTGTTTACATTTATTTTTCCCGTCAAAAGGAGTTGGCGTTTTCGGGAAAAGGTTTTGGTGAAACACTGAAAAACTCATTTTCCTAGAGCTATCGAACAGCATGAAAGTATTGAGAACACTATGAAATAAAAATGTTAGTTAGGCTAGGGTTCCAAGTAATGTTTTACTGTGCCTTTAAAAAGCCGGTATGACACCCGTGTTAAAATGAAAAGTCTCATTGCTCAAAACAACAGACCAGGGGAATGGCAGTGTGTCTCTAGAACTCCTGGAATACGTTTTAGAACCCGAACATCTCTACTGAATTTTGAAATACTGAGAATTTGTATCCAAAGCGCTGTGAAAGGTAGGATAGACTGTCAAGTGGTAATAATGTTGAAAGTGCTGGTATATTTGTAAAAAAGTTTGTTTTACCAAATTAGAATTCACAATGAAAAAGCTTGAGACACTGGGAGAGAGAGACTCCAACTAGGGAAATTCACAATGATAACCTAGGTTAATGTCTAAGAAAGTGCTTCAAACACTAGGAATACGTGAATAAAGGGCCTTAGTATTTGTAACACATTGTTTCCTGACAAGGAAATCGTGTTCAAAGAACATAGAACCGAGTTGGATACTGGTTACATTTATTATTCCGGGACAATGAGTTGGCGATTTTGAAAGAAGCCTGGTTAGGCTATTAAATCGGATGTGATGACGTCACGAAGAGGAGGGGTCACGTGGGCAGGCTTAATTGATCCCAGGTGATAATGATTTGGCCGGGGGACCAGCTGGGAGTGATGACATCATCGAGATTAGTTCTGGTATTAGGGTTAGAGAATTGGGGCTCTGTTCATGGTTAGGGTTAGGATAAGGTTTTGGGCTAGGTAGGGTTCAGGCTCAGGTGTGGGCTAGGTTTAGGGTTTGGGTTAGAGGGCTAGGGACAGGCTTACGGTCACAGTGTGGTAATGTTGGCTATTCACAATGAATGAGCTTCAATCACTCGACAATTTGGTGTGTAGCACTCAGAACTTACGACTCCAGACTAGGGAAATATTTAGAAATGTGCTTCACACAATAGGAATACATATTCCAGTAGACTGAATATCTGAACAGCACAATTTTGTCACTGGGAAATCTTGTTCAAACAGCTGAGAAGCGAGTGTGACACTGTTTACATTTATTTTTCCCGTCAAAAGGAGTAGGCGTTTTCGGGAAAAGGTTTTGGTGAAACACTGAAAAACTCATTTTCCTAGAGCTATCGAACAGTATGAAAGTATTGAGAACACTATGAAATAAAAATGTTAGTTAGGCTAGGGTTCCAAGTAATGTTTTACTGTGCCTTTAAAAAGCCGGTATGACACCCGTGATAAAATGAAAAGTCTCATTGCTCAAAACAACAGACCAGGGGAATGGCAGTGTGTCTCTAGAACTCCTGGAATACGTTTTAGAACCCGAACATCTCTACTGAATTTTGAAATACTGAGAATTTGTATCCAAAGCGGTGTGAAAGGTAGGATATACTGTCAAGTGGTAATAATGTTGAAAGTGCTGGTATATTTGTAAAAAAGTTTGTTTTACCAAATTAGAATTCACAATGAAAAAGCTTGAGACACTGGAAGAGAGAGACTCCAACTAGGGAAATTCACAATGATAACCATATTAATATCTAAGAAAGTGCTTCAAATACTAGGAATACGTGAATAAAGGGCATTAGTATCTGTAACACATTGTTTCCTGACAAGGAAATCGTGTTCAAAGAACAGAGAACCGAGTTGGATACTGGTTACATTTATTATTCTGGGACAATGAGTTGGCGATTTTGAAAGAAGCCTGGTTAGGCCATTAAACCAGATGTGATGACGTCACCAAGGGGGAGGGGCCACGTGGGCAGGCTTAATTGATCCCAGGTGATAATGATTTGGCCAGGGGACCAGCTGGGAGTGATGACGTCATCGAGATTAGTTCTGGTATTAGGGTTAGAGAATTGGGGCTCTGTTCATGGTTAGGGTTAGGATAAGGTTTTGGGCTAGGTAGGGTTCAGGCTCAGGTGTGGGCTAGGTTTAGGGTTTGGGTTAGAGGGTTAGGGACAGGGTGACGGTCACAGTGTAGTAATGTTGGCTATTCACAATGAATGAGCTTCAATCACTCGACAATTTGGTGTGTAGCACTCAGAACTTACGACTCCAGACTAGGGAAGTATTTAGAAATGTGCTTCACACAATAGGAATACATATTCCAATAGACTGAATATCTGAACAGCACAATTTTTTCACTGGGAAATCTTATTCAAACAGCTGAGAAGCGAGTGTGACACTGTTTACATTTATTTTTCCCGTCAAAAGGAGTTGGCGTTTTTGGGAAAAGGTTTTGGTGAAACACTGAAAAACTCATTTTCCTAGAGCTATCGAACAGTATGAAAGTATTGAGAACACTATGAAATAAAAATGTTAGTTAGGCTAGGATTCCAAGTAATGTTTTACTGTGCCTTTAAAAAGCCGGTATGACACCCGTGTTAAAATGAAAAGTCTCATTGCTCAAAACAACAGACCATGGGAATGGCAGAGTGTCTCTGGAACTCCTGGAATACGTTTTAGAACCCGAACATCTCTACTGAATTTTGAAATACTGAGAATTTGTATCCAAAGCGCTGTGAAAGGTAGGATAGACTGTCAAGTGGTAATAATGTTGAAAGTGCTGGTATATTTGTAAAAAAGTTTGTTTTACCAAATTAGAATTCACAATGAAAAGCTTGAGACACTGGAAGAGAGAGACTCCAACTAGGGAAATTCACAATGATAACCTAGGTTAATATCTAAGAAAGTGCTTCAAACACTAGGAATACGTGAATAAAGGGCCTTAGTATCTGTAACACATTGTTTCCTGACAAGGAAATCGTGTTCAAAGAACATAGAACCGAGTTGGATACTGGTTACATTTATTATTCCGGGACAATGAGTTGGCGATTTTGAAAGAAGCCTGGTTAGGCTATTAAATCGGATGTGATGACGTCACGAAGAGGAGGGGTCACGTGGGCAGGCTTAATTGATCCCAGGTGATAATGATTTGGCCGGGGGACCAGCTGGGAGTGATGACATCATCGAGATTAGTTCTGGTATTAGGGTTAGAGAATTGGGGCTCTGTTCATGGTTAGGGTTAGGATAAGGTTTTGGGCTAGGTAGGGTTCAGGCTCAGGTGTGGGCTAGGTTTAGGGTTTGGGTTAGAGGGCTAGGGACAGGCTTACGGTCACAGTGTGGTAATGTTGGCTATTCACAATGAATGAGCTTCAATCACTCGACAATTTGGTGTGTAGCACTCAGAACTTACGACTCCAGACTAGGGAAATATTTAGAAATGTGCTTCACACAATAGGAATACATATTCCAGTAGACTGAATATCTGAACAGCACAATTTTGTCACTGGGAAATCTTGTTCAAACAGCTGAGAAGCGAGTGTGACACTGTTTACATTTATTTTTCCCGTCAAAAGGAGTAGGCGTTTTCGGGAAAAGGTTTTGGTGAAACACTGAAAAACTCATTTTCCTAGAGCTATCGAACAGTATGAAAGTATTGAGAACACTATGAAATAAAAATGTTAGTTAGGCTAGGGTTCCAAGTAATGTTTTACTGTGCCTTTAAAAAGCCGGTATGACACCCGTGATAAAATGAAAAGTCTCATTGCTCAAAACAACAGACCAGGGGAATGGCAGTGTGTCTCTAGAACTCCTGGAATACGTTTTAGAACCCGAACATCTCTACTGAATTTTGAAATACTGAGAATTTGTATCCAAAGCGGTGTGAAAGGTAGGATATACTGTCAAGTGGTAATAATGTTGAAAGTGCTGGTATATTTGTAAAAAAGTTTGTTTTACCAAATTAGAATTCACAATGAAAAAGCTTGAGACACTGGAAGAGAGAGACTCCAACTAGGGAAATTCACAATGATAACCATATTAATATCTAAGAAAGTGCTTCAAACACTAGGAATACGTGAATAAAGGGCATTAGTATCTGTAACACATTGTTTCCTGACAAGGAAATCGTGTTCAAAGAACAGAGAACCGAGTTGGATACTGGTTACATTTATTATTCCGGGACAATGAGTTGGCGATTTTGAAAGAAGCCTGGTTAGGCCATTAAACCAGATGTGATGACGTCACCAAGGGGGAGGGGCCACGTGGGCAGGCTTAATTGATCCCAGGTGATAATGATTTGGCCAGGGGACCAGCTGGGAGTGATGACGTCATCGAGATTAGTTCTGGTATTAGGGTTAGAGAATTGGGGCTCTGTTCATGGTTAGGGTTAGGATAAGGTTTTGGGCTAGGTAGGGTTCAGGCTCAGGTGTGGGCTAGGTTTAGGGTTTGGGTTAGAGGGTTAGGGACAGGGTGACGGTCACAGTGTAGTAATGTTGGCTATTCACAATGAATGAGCTTCAATCACTCGACAATTTGGTGTGTAGCACTCAGAACTTACGACTCCAGACTAGGGAAGTATTTAGAAATGTGCTTCACACAATAGGAATACATATTCCAATAGACTGAATATCTGAACAGCACAATTTTTTCACTGGGAAATCTTATTCAAACAGCTGAGAAGCGAGTGTGACACTGTTTACATTTATTTTTCCCGTCAAAAGGAGTTGGCGTTTTTGGGAAAAGGTTTTGGTGAAACACTGAAAAACTCATTTTCCTAGAGCTATCGAACAGTATGAAAGTATTGAGAACACTATGAAATAAAAATGTTAGTTAGGCTAGGATTCCAAGTAATGTTTTACTGTGCCTTTAAAAAGCCGGTATGACACCCTTGTTAAAATGAAAAGTCTCATTGCTCAAAGCAACAGACCATGGGAATGGCAGAGTGTCTCTGGAACTCCTGGAATACGTTTTAGAACCCGAACATCTCTACTGAATTTTGAAATACTGAGAATTTGTATCCAAAGCGCTGTGAAAGGTAGGATAGACTGTCAAGTGGTAATAATGTTGAAAGTGCTGGTATATTTGTAAAAAAGTTTGTTTTACCAAATTAGAATTCACAATGAAAAGCTTGAGACACTGGAAGAGAGAGACTCCAACTAGGGAAATTCACAATGATAACCTAGGTTAATATCTAAGAAAGTGCTTCAAACACTAGGAATACGTGAATAAAGGGCCTTAATATCTGTAACACATTGTTTCCTGACAAGGAAATCGTGTTCAAAGAACATAGAACCGAGTTGGATACTGGTTACATTGATTATTCTGGGACAATGAGTTGGCGATTTTGAAAGAAGCGTGGTTAGGCCATTAAACCGGATGTGATGACGTCACCAAGGGGGAGGGGCCACGTGGGCAGGCTTAATTGATCCCAGGTGATAATGATTTGGCCAGGGGACCAGCTGGGAGTGATGACATCATCGAGATTAGTTCTGGTATTAGGGTTAGAGAATTGGGGCTCTGTTCATGGTTAGGGTTAGGATAAGGTTTTGGGCTAGGTAGGGTTCAGGCTCTGTGTGGGTTAGGTTTAGGGTTTGGGTTAGAGGGCTAGGGACAGGGTTACTGTCACAGTGTAGTAATGTTGGCTATTCACAATGAATGAGCTTCAATCACTTGACAATTTGGTGTGTAGCACTCAGAACTTAGGACTCCAGACTAGGGAAATATTTAGAAATGTGCTTCACACAATAGGAATACATATTACAATAGACTGAATATCTGAACAGCACAATTTTGTCACTGGGAAATCTTGTTCAAACAGCTGAGAAACGAGTGTGACACTGTTTACATTTATTTTTCCCGTCAAAAGGAATTGGCGTTTTCGGGAAAAGATTTTGGTGAAACACTGAAAAACTCATTTTCCTAGAGCTATCGAACAGTATGAAAGTATTGAGAACACTATGAAATAAAAATGTTAGTTAGGCTAGGGTTCCAAGTAATGTTTTACTGTGCCTTTAAAAAGCCGGTATGACACCCGTGTTAAAATGAAGAGTCTCATAGCTCAAAACCGCAGACCAGGGGAATGGCAGAGTGTCTCTAGAAATCCTGGAATACGTTTTAGAACCCGAACATCTCTACTGAATTTTGAAATACTGAGAATTTGTATCCAAAGCGCTGTGAAAGGTAGGATAGACTGTCAAGTGGTAATAATGTTGAAAGTGCTGGTATATTTGTAAAAAAGGTTGTTTTACGAAATTAGAATTCACAATGAAAAAGCTTGAGACACTGGAAGAGGGAGACTCCAACTCGGGAAATTCACAATGATAACCTAGGTTAATATCTAAGAAAGTGCTTCAAACACTAGGAATACCTGAATAAAGGGCCTTAATATCTGTAACACATTGTTTCCTGACAAGGAAATCGTGTTCAAAGAACATAGAACCGAGTTGGATACTGGTTACATTTATTATTCCAGGACAATGAGTTGGCGATTTTGAAAGAAGCCTGGTCAGGCCATTAAAGCGGAAGTGATGACGTCACCAAGGGGGAGGGGCCAAGTGGGCAGGCTTAATTGATCCCAGGTGATAATGATTTGGCCAGTGGACCAGCTGGGAGTGCTGACGTCATTGAGATTAGTTCTGGTATTAGGGTTAGAGAATTGGGGCTCTGTTCATGGTTAGGGTTAGGATAAGGTTTTGGGCTAGGTAGGGTTCAGGCTCAGGTGTGGGCTAGGTTTAGGGTTTGGGTTAGAGGGTTAGGGACAGGGTGACGGTCACAGTGTAGTAATGTTGGCTATTCACAATGAATGAGCTTCAATCACTTGACAATTTGGTGTGTAGCACTCAGAACTTAGGACTCCGGACTAGGGAAATATTTAGAAATGTGCTTCACACAATAGGAATACATATTACAATAGACTGAATATCTGAATAGCACAATTTTGTCACTGGGAAATCTTGTTCAAACAGCTGAGAACCGAGTGTGACACTGTTTACATTTATTTTTCCTGTCAAAAGGAGTTGGAGTTTTCGGGAAAAGGTTTTGGTGAAACACTGAAAAACTCATTTTCCTAGAGCTATCGAACAGTATGAAAGTATTGAGAACACTATGAAATAAAAATGTACTCAGGCTAGGGTTCCAAGTAATGTTTTAATGTTCCTTTAAAAAGCCGGTATGACACCCAGTTTAAAATGAAAAGTCTCATAGCTCAAAACAACAGACTAGGTGAATGGCAGAGTGTCTCTAGAACTCCTGGAATAGGTTTTAGAACCTGAACATCTCTATTGAATTTTGAAATACTGAGAATTTGTATCCAAAGCGCTTTGAAAGGTAGGATAGACTTTCAAGTGGTAATAATGTTGAAAGTGCTGGTATATTTGTAAAAAAGGTTGTTTTACCAAATTAGAATTCACAATGAAATAGCTTGAGACACTGGAAGAGAGAGACTCCAACTCGGGAAATTCACAATGATAACCTAGGTTAATATCTAAGACAGTGCTTCAAACACTAGGAATACGTGAATAAAGGGCCTTATTCAAACTCTAGGAATACGTGAATAAAGGGGGTAAAGGGGGAGATCAAACAAAGGACTTGCGTGCAGGCATATGAGCCTAACCAGCGGTTAAGGACAACAGGGGGTGGGGGCATGTGTGGGGAGGGGTGTGGGATGGGAATGGGGGGACGAGGGCAAATATGTGATACCTTAATCAATAAAGAAATTTAAAAAAAGAAAGAATTGGGGCTCTGTTCAGGGTTAGGGTTAGGATAAGGTTTCGGGCTAGGTAGGGTTCAGGCTCAGGTTAGGGCTAGGTTTACGGTTAGGGTTAGAGGGTTAGGGAAAAGGTTCCAGTCACCATGTAGTAACCTTGGCTATTCTCAATGAATGAGATTCAATCACTAATGATTTCTAGCTGTGTCTTATAATGGGCCATCTGCTCTATTTGTGGGACTTCACCACAT
Source organism: Cnephaeus nilssonii (assembly GCF_951640355.1). Classification (NCBI taxonomy): domain Eukaryota; kingdom Metazoa; phylum Chordata; class Mammalia; order Chiroptera; family Vespertilionidae; genus Cnephaeus; species Cnephaeus nilssonii. The sequence goes on from NC_137092.1 coordinate 44,128,340, forward strand.
GAACAAACAACTTTATACACTCTTCTCTGAACTGGAGAAGCTATATAAACTTGTCTTTCAACTGTTATACAGTTGAGTACTACTTTTCAGTGACTTATGGTGGATTCAAACACTGGTTTCATGTGAACTAACACTATTTCAAGGATTTCTGCAGTGTACAGCATCCTTTCTATTCCAGACACTTACATTTTGATGGTTTTCCAGTTGTTCTAACACAATTCTATGATATTTTTTAGTATTTGCTCTGAATTACTATGCTTTCTTGCAGTGTCCATTAATGGGCCTTCTGCTCTATTTGTGGGACTTCACCACTTATAGCAACATCTTTATACACTCTTCTCTGAACTTGAGAAGCTATATACACCTGTCTTTCAACTGTTTTACAGTTGAATACTACTTTTCAGTGAATTCTGTTCGTTTCAAACACTGCTTTCATGTGATCTAACTCTATTTCCAGGATTTCTGCAGTGTACAACATCCTTTCTAGACTAGACACTTACATTTTGATGGTTTTCCACTTTTTCTCACACAATTCTATGATATTCATTAATATTTGCTCTGAAATACTACTGATTTCTAGCTGTGTCTTATAATAGGCCTTCTGCTCTACTTGTGGGACTTCACCACATGTAAAAACAACTTCATACATTCTTCTCTGAACTTGAGAAGCTATATACACTTGTCTTTCAACAGTTTTACAGTTGAATGCTAATTTTCATTGTATTCTAGGGGTTTCAAACACTGGTTTCATGTGAACTAACTCTATTTCAAGGATTTCCGCAGTGTACAACATCCTTTCTAGACTAGACACTTACATTTTGATGTCTTTTCCACTTGGTGTCTCACAATTCTGTGATACTCATTAGTATTTGCTCTGAATTACTACTGCTTTCTTGCAGTGTCGTATAATGGGCCTTCTGCTCTACTTGTTGGACTTCTCCACAAGTACTAACAACATTATACACTCTTCTCTGAGCTTGAGAATCTATATATACTTGTCTTTCAACTGTTTTACAGTTGAATACTATTATTCAGTGAATTGTGGTTGTTTCAAACACTGGTTTCATGTGAACTAACTCTATTTCAAGGATTTCTGCAGTGTACAACATCCCTTCTAGACTAGACACTTACATTTTGATGGTTTTCCACTTGTTCTCACACAATTCTATGATATTCATTAGTATTTGCTCTGAATTACTACTGATTTCTAGCTGTGTCCTATAATGGGACTTCTGCTCTACTTGTGGGACTTCACCACATGTAAAAACAACTTCATACACTCTTCTCTGAACTTGAGAAGCTATATACACTTGTCTTTCAACAGTTTTACACTTGTATGCGAATTTTCATTGTATTCTAGGGGTTTCAAATACTGTTGTCATGTGAACTAACTCTATTTCAAGGATTTCCTCAGTGTACAACATCCTTGCTAGACTAGACACACTTACATTTTGATTGTTTTCCACTTGTTCTCACACAATTCTATGATATTTATTAGTATTTGCTCTGAATTACTACTGATTTCTAGCTGTGTCCTATTTTGGGCTTTCTACTCTACTTGTTGGACTTCTCCACAAGTGCAAACTACATTATACACTCTTCTCTGAGCTTGAGAATCTATATACACTTGTCTTTCAACTGTTTTACAGTTGAATACTATTATTCAGTGAATTCTGGTGGTTTCAAACACTGGTTTCATGTAAACTAACTCTATTTCAAGGATTTCTGCAGTGTACAACATCCTTTCTAGACTAGACACTTACATTTTATGGTTTTCCAGTTGTTCTCACACAATTCTATGATATTCATTAGTATTTGCTCTGTATTACTACTGCTTTCTTGCTGTGTCCTATAATAGCCCTTCCGCTCTACTTGTGGGACTTCACCACATGTAGAAACAACTTTATACACTCTTCTCTGAACTTGAGAAGCTATATAAACTTGTCTTTCAACTGTTTTACAGTAGAATACTACTTTTCATTGAATTCTGGTTGTTTCAAACACTGGTTTCATGTGAACTAACTCTATTTCAAGGATTTCTGCAGTGTACAACATCCTTTCTAGACTAGACACATTTTGATTTTTTTCCACTTGTTCTCACACAATTCTATGACATTCATTAGTATTTGCTCTGAATTACTACTGATTTCTAGCTGTGTACTCTAATGGGCCTTCTGCTCTACTTGTGGGACTTCACCACATGTAGAAACAACCTTATACACTATTCTCTGAACTTGAGAAGCTATATACACTTGTATCCCAACTGTTTTATAGTTGAATACTACTTTTTAGTTAATTCTGGTGGTTTCAAACACTGGTTTCATGTGAACTAACTCTATTTCAAGGATTTCCGCAGTGTACAACATCCTTTCTAGACTTGACACTTACATTTTGATGGTTTTCTACTTATTCTCACACAATTCCATGCTATTCATTAATATTTGCTCTGCATTACTACAGATTTCTAGCTGTGTCCTGTAATGGGCCCTCTTCTCTACTTGTGGGACTTCACCACATGTAAAAACAACTTCATACACTCTTCTCTGAACTTGAGAAGCTATATACACTTGTCTTTCAACTGTTTTACAGTTGAAAACGACTTTTCAGTGACTGCTGGTGGTTTCAAACACTGGTTTCATGTGAACTAACTCTATTTCAAGGATTTCTGCAGTGTACAACATCCTTTCTAGACTAGAGACTTACATTTTGATGTCTTTTCCACTTGTTCTCTCACTATTCTGTGATATTCATTAGTATTTGCTCTGAATTACTACTGATTTCTAGCTGTGTCCTCTAATGGGCCTTCTGCTCTACTTGTGGGACTTCACCACATGTAGAAACAACTTTATACACTCTTCTCTGAACTTGAGAAGCTATATACACTTGTCTTTCTACTGTTTTACAGTTGAATACTACTTTTCAGTGAATTCTGTTGTTTTCAAACACTGGTTTCATGTGAACTAACTCTATTTCAAGGATTTCTGCAGTGTACAACATCCCTTCTAGACTAGGCACTTACATGTTGATGGTTTTCCACTTGTTCTCACACAATTCTATGATATTCATTAGTATTTGCTCTGAATTACTACTGCTTTCTAGCTGTGTCCTATAATGGGACTTCTGCTCTACTTGTGGGACTTCACCACATGTAAAAACAACTTCATACACTCTTATCTGAACTTGAGAAGCTATATACACTTGTCTTTCAACAGTTTTACAGTTGTATGCGAATTTTCATTGTATTCTAGGGGTTTCAAACACTGTTTTCATGTGAACTAACTCTATTTCCAGGATTTCTGCAGTGTACTACATCCCTTCTAGACTAGACACTTACATTTTGATGTCTTTTCCACTTGGTCTCTCACAATTCTGTGATACTCATTAGTATTTGCTCTGAATTACTACTGATTTCTAGCTGTATCCTATAATGGGCCTTCTACTCTACTTGTTGGACTTCTCCACAAGTACAAAGTACATTATACACTCTTCTCTGAGCTTGAGAATCTATATATACTTGTCTTTCAACTGTTTTACAGTTGAATACTATTATTCAGTGAATTCTGGTTGTTTCAAACACTGCTTTCATGTGAACTAACTCTATTTCAAGGATTTCTTCAGTGTACAACATCCTTTCTAGACTAGACACTTACATTTTATGGTTTTCCACTTGTTCTCACACAATTCTGTGATATTCATTAGTATTTGCTATGAATTAATACTGATTTCTAGCTGTGTCCTATAATGGGACTTCTGCTCTAGTTGTGGGACTTCACCACTTGTAGAAACAACTTTATACATTCTTCTCTGAATTAGAGAAGCTATATACAATTGTCTTTCAACTGTTTTACAGTTGAATACTACTTTTCAGTGAATTCTGTTGTTTTCAAACACTGGTTTCATGTGAACTAACTCTATTTCAAGGATTTCTGCAGTGTACAACATCCCTTCTAGACTAGACACTTACATTTTGATGGTTTTCCACTTGTTCTCACACAATTCTATGATATTCATTAGTATTTGCTCTGAATTACTACTGCTTTCTAGCTGTGTCCTATAATGGGACTTCTGCTCTACTTGTGGGACTTCACCACATGTAAAAACAACTTCATACACTCTTATCTGAACTTGAGAAGCTATATACACTTGTCTTTCAACAGTTTTCCAGTTGTATGCGAATTTTCATTGTATTCTAGGGGTTTCAAACACTGTTTTCATGTGAACTAACTCTATTTCCAGGATTTCTGCAGTATACTACATCCGTTCAAGACTAGACACTTACATTTTGATGTCTTTTCCACCTGGTCTCTCACAATTCTGTGATAATCATTAGTATTTGCTCTGAATTACTACTGCTTTCTTGCAGTGTCCTATAATGGACCTTCTGCTCTACTTGTGGGACTTCACCACTTGTAGAAACAACTCTATACATTCTTATCTGAATTAGAGAAGCTATATACACTTGTCCTTCAACTGTTTTCCTGTTGAATACTACTTTTCTGTGAATTCTGATGGTTTCAAACACTGGTTTCATGTGAACTAACTCTATTTCAAGGATTTCTGCAGTGTACAACATCCTTTCTAGACTAGACACTTACATTTTAATGTCTTTTCCACTTGGTCTCTCACAATTCTGTGATACTCATTAGTATTTGCTCTGAATTACTACTGCTTTCATGCAGTGCCCTATAATAATCATTCTGCTCTACTTGTGGGACTTCACCACATGTAGAAACTACTTCATACACTCTTCTCTGAACTTGAGAAGCTATATACACTTGTCTTTCAACAGTTTTACAGTTGAATGCTAATTTTTTTTTTGTATTCTAGAGGTTTCAAACACTGGTTTCATGTGAACTAACTCTATTTCCAAGATTTCTGCAGTGTATAACATCCTTTATAGACTAGACACTTACATTTTGATGTCTTTTCCACCTGGTCTCTCACAATTCTGTGATACTCATTAGTATTTTCTCTGAATTACTACTGCTTTCTTGCAGTGTCCTTTAATGGGCCTTCTGCTCTACTTGTGGGACTTCACCACTTGTAGAAACAACTTTACACGTTCTTCTCTGAATTATAGAAGCTATATACACTTGTCTTTCAACTGTTTTCCTGTTGAATACTACTTTTCAGTGAATTCTGATGGTTTCAAACACTGGTTTCATGTGAACTAACTCTATTTCAAGGATTTCTGCAGTGTACAACATCCTTTCTAGACTAGACACATTTTGTTTTTTTTCCCCTTGTTCTCACACAATTCTATGATATTCATTAGTATTTGCTCTGAATTACTACTGCTTTCATGCAGTGCCCTATAATAGCCCTTCTGCTCTACTTGTGGGACTTCACCACATGTAGAAACAACTTCATACACTCTTCTCTGAACTTGAGAAGCTATATACACTTGTCTTTCAACAGTTTTACAGTTGAATGCTAATTTTTTTTTGTATTCTAGGGGTTTCAAACACTGGTTTCATGTGAACTAACTCTATTTCCAAGATTTATGCAGTGTATAACATCCTTTCTAGACTAGACACATTTTGATTATTTTCCACTGGTTCTCACACAATTCTATGATATTCATTAGTATTTGCTCTGAATTACTACTGCTTTCTTGCAGTGTCCTTTAATGGGCCTTCTGCTCTACTTGTGGGACTTCACCACTTGTAGAAACAACTTTATACATTCTTCTCTGAATTAGAGAAGCTATATACACTTGTCTTTCAACTGTTTTACTGTTGAATACTACTTTTCAGGGAATTCTGATGGTTTCAAACACCGGTTTCATGTGAACTAACTCTATTTCAAGGATTTCTGCAGTGTACAACATCCTTTCTAGACTAGACACTTACATTTTGATGTCTTTTTTACTTGGTCTGTCACAATTCTGTGATACTCATTAGTATTTGCTCTGAATTACTACTGCTTTCATGCAGTGCCCTATAATAGCCCTTCTGCTCTACTTGTGGGAATTCACCACATGTTGAAACAACTTCATACACTCTTCTCTGAACTTGAGAAGCTATATACATTTGTCTTTCAACTGTTTTACAGTTGAAAACTACTTTTCAGTGACTTCTGGTGGTTTCGAACACTGGTTTAATGTGAACTAACTCTATTTGAAGGATTTCTGCAGTGTACAACATACCTTCTAGACTAGACACTTACATTTTGATGGTTTTCCACTTGTTCTCACACAATTCTATGATATTCATTAGTATTTGCTCTGAATTACTACTGATTTCTTGCAGTGTCCTTTAATGGGCCTTCTGCTCTACTTGTTGATCTTCTCCACAAGTACAAACTATATTATACACTCTTCTCTGAACTTGAGAATCTATATACACTTGTCTTTCAACTGTTTTACTGTTGAATACTACTTTTCAGTGAATTCTGATGGTTTCAAACACTGGTTTCATGTGAACTAACTCTATTTCAAGGATTTCTGCAGTGTACAACATCCTTTCTAGACTAGACACTTACATTTTGATGTCTTTTTTACTTGGTGTCACAATTCTGTGATACTCATTAGTATTTGCTCTGAATTACTACTGCTTTCATGCAGTGCCCTATAATAGCCCTTCTGCTCTACTTGTGGGAATTCACCACATGTAGAAACTACATCATACACTCTTATCTGAACTTGAGAATCTATATACACTTGTCTTTCAACTGTTTTACAGTTGAAAACTACTTTTCAGTGACTTCTGGTGGTTTCAAACACTGGTTTCATGTGAACTAACTCTATTTCAAGGATTTCTGCAGTGTACACCATCCTTTCTAGACCAGACCCATTTTGATTTTTTTCCACTTGTTCTCACACAATTCTATGATATTCATTAGTATTTGCTCTGAATGACTACTGATTTCTAGCTGTGTCCTCTAATGGGCATTCTGCTCTACTTGTAGGACTTCACCACTTAAAGAAACAACTTCATACACTCTTCTCTGAACTTGAGAAGCTATATACACTTGTCTTTGAACAGTTTTACAGTTGAATGCTAATTTTCATTGTATTCTAGCGGTTTCAAACACTGTTTTCATGAGAACTAACTCTATATCCAGGATTTCTGCAGTGTACTACATCCTTTCTAGACCAGACACTTACATTTTGATGTCTTTTCCACCTGGTCTCTCACAATTCTGTGATACTCATTAGTATTTGCTCTGAATTACTACTGCTTTCTTGCTGTGTACTATAATGGACCTTCTGCTCTACCTGTGGGACTTCACCACTTGTAGAAACAACTTTATACATTCTTATCTGAATTAGAGAAGCTATATACACTTGTCCTTCAACTGTTTTCCTGTTGAATACTACTTTTCAGTGAATTCTGATGGTTTCAAACACTGGTTTCATGTGAACTAACTCTATTTCATTGATTTCTGCTGTGTACAACATCCTTTCTAGACTAGACACTTACATTTTGATGTCTTTTTTACTTGGTCTCTCACAATTCTGTGATACTCATTAGTATTTGCTCTGAATTACTACTGCTTTCATGCAGTGCCCTATAATAGCCCTTCTGCTCTACTTGTGGGACTTCACCACATGTAGAAACAACTTCATACACTCTTCTCTGAACTTGAGAAGCTATATACATTTGTCTTTCAACTGTTTTACAGTTGAAAACTACTTTTCAGTGACTTCTGGTGGTTTCGAACACTGGTTTAATGTGAACTAACTCTATTTGAAGGATTTCTGCAGTGTACAACATCCCTTCTAGACTAGACACTTACATTTTGATGGTTTTCCACTTGTTCTCACACAATTCTATGATATTCATTAGTATTTGCTCTGAATTACTACTGATTTCTTGCAGTGTCCTTTAATGGGCCTTCTGCTCTACTTGTTGATCTTCTCCACAAGTTCAAACTATATTATACACTCTTCTCTGAACTTGAGAATCTATATACACTTGTCTTTCAACTGTTTTACTGTTGAATACTACTTTTCAGTGAATTCTGATGGTTTCAAACACTGGTTTCATGTGAACTAACTCTATTTCAAGGATTTCTGCAGTGTACAACATCCTTTCTAGACTAGACACATTTTGATTATTTTTCACTGGTTCTCACACAATTTTATGATATTCATTAGTATTTGCTCTGAATTACTACTGATTTCTAGCTGTATCCTATAATGGGCCTTCTGCTCTACTTGTGGTACTTCACCACATGTAGAAACAACTTTAAACACTCTTCTCTGAAATTGAGAAGCTATATTAACTTGTGTTTCAACTGTTTTACAGTTGAATACTACTTTTCAGTGACTTCTGGTGGTTTCAAACACTGGTTTCATGTGAACTAACTCTATTTCAAGGATTTCCTCAGTGTACAACATCCTTTCTAGACTAGACACACTTACATTTTGATTGTTTTCCACTTGTTCTCACACAATTCTATGATATTTATTAGTATTTGCTCTGAATTACTACTGATTTCTAGCTGTGTCCTATTTTGGGCTTTCTACTCTACTTGTTGGACTTCTCCACAAGTACAAACTACATTATACACTCTTCTATGAGCTTGAAAATCTATATACACTTGTCTTTCAACTGTTTTACAGTAGAATACTACTTTTCATTGAATTCTGTTGTTTTCAAACACTGGTTTCATGTGAACTAACTCTATTTCAAGGATTTCTGTAGAGTACAACATCCTTTATGAACTAGACACTTACATTTTGATGGTTTTCCACTTGTTCTCACACAATTCTATGATATTCATTAGTATTTGCTCTCTATTACTGCTAATTTCTATCTGTGTCGTATAATGGGCCTTCTGCTCTACTTGTGGGACTTCTCCACAAGTACAAACAACATTATACACTCTTCTCTGAACTTGAGAAGCTATATAGACTTGTCTTTCAACTGTTTTACAGTTGAAAACTTTCTTTTCTGTGACTTCTGGTCATTTTAAACACTGGTTTCATGTGAACTAACTCTATTTCAAGGATTTCCGCAGTGTACAACATCCTTTCTAGACTAGACACTTACATTTTGATGGTTTTCCACTTGTTCTCACACAATTCTGTGATACTCATTAGTATTTGCTCTGAATTAATACTGCTTTCTTTTTTTAAAAAATTCTTTATTGATTAAGGTGTCACATATTTGTCCTCATCCCCCCATTCCCATCCCACACCTCTCCCCATGGATGCCCCAACCCCCTGTTGAACTTAACCATTGGTTAGGCTCATATGCATGCACACAAGACCTTTGGTTTATCTCGCCCCCCTCCCCCCACCCTCCCCTATCCTCCCTCTGAGGCCCGATAGTCCGATCGATGCCTCCTTGTTTCTGGTTCTTTTCTTGTTCATCAGTCTATGTTGTTCATCATTTCCCCTAGATGAGCGAAATCATGTGTCATTAGAGATATACTTATAAGAATTGAATGTTTGACGAGCAATAATAGTTATGCTAACAGGCAAATGAATCAGCCTGTAGTGAGTTTCTTTCTGGACCAATAGTTCTTTTGAGACCCAATATCAATGTCCACCAGTTTCCTATGAGTACATGTCGTCACTGACCCCACAGCTCTGGATGGTGGAGAAATGGTGGTAATGCAGGTCCGACTCCCTCTGGTTTGGTCTCGGCCGGACCCAGGGGCATGGCTTCACCCGGATCCAGGGGCCCACGGCCTCACCCGGACCCGGGACCCAGTCTCACCCGGATCCAGGTGCACACGGCCTCGCCCAGACCCAGGATTCAGCTTCACCCGGACCCAGGGGAGCATGGCCTCACCCGGACACAGGGGCGCGTGGCTTCTCCCCGGCCCGGGACTCAGCCTCACCCGGATCCAGGGGCACACGGCCTCGCCCGGACCCGGGATCTAGCTTCCCCTGGACCCAGGGGCACGTGGCCTCACCCGGACCCAGGGGCGCGCGGCCTCTCCCAGACCCAGGGTCGCATGACCTCACCCGGATCCAGGGGCCCACGGCCTCACGCAGACCTGGGACCCAGGCTCACCTGGATGCAGGGGCCCACGGCTTCACCCGGACCCGGGACCCAGCCTCACCCGGATCCAGGGGCACACGGCTTCGCCCAGACCCAGGATTGAGCTTTACCTGGACCCAGGGGCACATGGCCTCACCCAGACCCAGGGGTGCGTGGCCTCTCCTGGCCCTGGGACCCAGCCTCACCCGGATCCAGGGGCACACGGCCTCGCCCGGACCCGGGATCTAGCTTCCCCCGGACCCAGGGGCATGTGGCCTCACCCGGACCCAGGGGCGCGTGGCCTCTCCAAGACCCAGGGTCGCATGGCCTCACCCGGATCCAGGGGCCCACGGCCTCACGCGGACCTGGGACCCAGGCTCACCCGGATGCAGGGGCCCACGGCTTCACCCGAACCCGGGACCCAGCCTCACCCGGATCCAGGGGCACACGGCCTCGCCCAGACCCAGGATTCAGTTTAACCTAGGTTAATATCTAAGAAAGTGTTTCAAACACTAGAAATACGTGCAAAAAGGGCCTTAATATCTGTCAAACATTGTTTCCTGACAAGCAAATCATGTTCAAAGAACATAGAACCGAGTTGGATGCTGTTTACATTTAAAATTAAGAGACAATGAGTTGGCGTTTTTGAAAGAGGCCCGGTTAGGCCATTAAACAGGAAGTGATGACCTCACCAAGGGGGAGGGGCCACGAGGGCAGGTTTAATTGATACCAGGAGATAATGATTTAGCCGGGGGCCCAGCTGGGTGTGATGACGACATTGAAGTTAATTCTGGTGTTAGGGTTAGAGAATTGGGGTTCTGGCTAGGGTTAGGGTTAGGATAAGGGTTCGGGCTAGGTAGGGTTCAGGCTCAGGATAGGGCTAGGTTTAGGCTTAGGGTTAGAGGGTTAGGGACAGGGTTATGGTCACAGTGTAGTAAGGTTGGGTATTCACGATGAATGAGCTTCAACCACTGGACAAATTGGAGTGTAGCACTGAGAATTTACAACTCCAGACTAGGGAAATATTTAGAAATGTGCTTCACACACTAGGAATACATATTCCAATAGACTGAAACTCTGAACAGCACAATTTTGTCATTGGGAAAACTTGTTCAAACCGCTGAGAACCGAGTGTGACACTGTTTACATTTATTTTTCCCGTCAAAAGGAGTTGGCGTTTTCAGGAAAAGGAGTTGGTGAAACACTGAAAAATTCACTTTCATAGAGCTATACAATAGTATGAAAGTATTGAGAACACTATGAAATAAAAATGTTAGTTAAGCTAGGGTTCCAAGTAGTGTTTTAAAGTACCTTTTAAAAGCTGTTATGACATCCGTGTTAAAATGAAAACTCTCAGAGCTCAAAACAACAGAACAGGGGGATGTCTCAGAGTGTCTCTAGAACTCTTGGAATACGTTTTAGAACATGAACATCTCTACTGAATTTTGAAATACTAGGAATTTGTATCCAAAGCGCTGTGAAAAGTAGGGTAGACTTTCAAGTGGTAATAATGGTTAAAGTATGGTATATTTGTAAAAAACGCTGCTTCACCAATTTGGAATTCACAATGAAGGAGCTTGAGACACTGGAAGAGAGAGACTCCAACTCAGCCAATTCACAATGAAAACCTAGGTTAATATCTAAGAAAGTGTTTCAAACACTAGAAATATGTGAACAAAGGGCCTTAATATCTGTCACACATTGATTCCTGACAAGCAAATCATGTGCAAAGAACATAGAACCGAGTTGGATACTGGTTACATTTATAATTAAGAGACAATGAGTTGGCGTTTTTGAAAGAGGCCTGGTTAGGCCATTAAACAGGAAGTGATGACGTCACCAAGGTGGAGGGGCCACGAGGGCAGATTTAATTGATACCAGGAGATAATGATTTAGCCGGGGTCCCAGCTGGGTGTGATGACGTCATTGGGGTTAATTCTGGTCTTAGGGTTAGAGAATTGGGGTTCTGGCTAGGGTTAGGGTTAGGATAAGGGTTTGGGCTAGGTAGGGTTCAGGCTCAGGTTAGGGCTAGGTTTAGGGTTAGGGTTAGAGGGTTAGGGACAGGGTTAAGGTCACGGTGTAGTAAGGTTGTGTATTCACAATGAATGAGTTTCAACCACTGGACAAATTGGAGTGTAGCACTGAGAATTTACAACTCCAGACTAGGGAAATATTTAGAAAAGTGCTTCACACACTAGGAATACATATTCCAATAGACTGAATATCTGAACAGCACAATTTTGTCACTGGGAAATCTTGTTCAAACCGCTGAGAACCCTGTGTGACACTGTTAACATTTATTTTTCCCGTGAAAAGGAGTTGGCGTTTTTGGTAAAAGGAGTTGGTGAAACACTGAAAAATTCATTTTCCTAGAACTATCGAATAGTATGAAAGTATTGAGAACACTATGAAATCAAAATGTTAGTTAGGCTAGGGTTCGAAGTAGTGGTTTTAAGTACCTTTAAAAAGCCGGTATGACACCCGTGTTAAAATGGAAACTCTCAGAGCTCAAAACAACAGAACAGGGGGATGTCTCAGAGTGTCTCTAGAACTCTTGGAATACGTTTTAGAACACGAACATCTCTACTGAATTTTGAAATACTGAGAATTTGTATCCAAAGCGCTGTGAAAAGTAGGGTAGACTTTCAAGTGGTAATAATGATTAAAGTACTGGTATATTTGTAAAAAACTCTGTTTCACCAAATTTGAATTCACAATGAAGGAGCTTGAGACACTGGAAGAGAGAGACTCCAACTCGGGCAATTCACAATGAAAACCTAGGTTAATCTCTAAGAAAGTGTTTCAAACACTAGAAATACGTGAATAAAGGGCCTTAATATCTGTCACACATTGTTTCCTGACAAGCAAATCGTGTTCAAAGAACATAGAACCGAGTTGAATGCTGTTTACATTTATAATTAAGAGACAATGAGTTGGCGTTTTTGAAAGAGTCCTGGTTAGGCCATTAAACCGGAAGTGATGACATCACCAAGGGGGAGGGGCCAAGAGGGCAGGTTTAATTGATCCCAGGAGGTAATGATTTAGCAGGGGGCCCAGCTAGGAGTGATGACGTCATCGAGGTTAGTTCTGGTGTTGGGGTTAGAGAATTGGGTTCTGGCTAGGGTTAGGGTTAGGATAAGGGTTCGGGCTAGGTAGGGTTCAGGCTCAGGTTAGGGCTAGGTTTAGGGTTAGGGTTAGAGGGTTAGGGACAGGTTAAGGTCACGGTGCTGTAAGGTTGGGTATTCACAATGAATGAGCTTCAACCACTGGACAAATTGGAGTGTAGCACTGAGAATTTACAACTCCAGACTAGGGAAATATTTAGAAATGTGCTTCACACACTAGGAATACATATTCCAATAGACTGAATATCTTAACAGCACAATTTTGTCACTGGGAAATCTTGTTCAAACAGCTGAGAAGCGAGTGTGACACTGTTTACATTTATTTTTCTCGCCAAAAGGAGTAGGCGTTTTCGGGAAAAGGTTTTGTTGAAACACTGAAAAACTCATTTTCCTAGAGCTATCGAACAGTATGAAAGTATTGAGAACACTATGAAATAAAAATGATAGTTAGGCTAGGGTTCCAAGTAATGTTTTACTGTGCCTTTAAAAAGCCGGTATGACACCCGTGTTAAAATGAAAAGTCTCATTGCTCAAAACAACAGACCAGGGGAATGGCAGAGTGTCTCTAGAACTCCTGGAATACATTACAGAACCCGAACATCTCTACTGAATTGTGAAATACTGAGAATTTGTATCCAAAGCGCTTTGAAAGGTAGGATCGACTGTCAAGTGGTAATAATGTAGAAAGTGCTGGTATATTCGTAAAAAAGGTTGTTTTACCAAATTAGAATTCACAATGAAAAAGCTTGAGACACTGGAAGAGAGAGACTCCAACTCAGGAAATTCACAATGATAACCTAGGTTAATATCTAAGAAAGTGCTTCAAACACTAGGAATACGTGAATAAAGGGCCTTAATATCTGTAACACATTGTTTCCTGACAAGGAAATCGTGTTCAAAGAACATAGAACCGAGTTGGATACTGGTTACATTTATTATTCCGGGACAATGAGTTGGCGATTTTGAAAGAAGCCTGGTTAGGCCATTAAAGCAGATGTGATGACGTCACCAAGGGGGAGGGGCCACGTGGGCAGGCTTAATTGATCCCAGGTGATAATGATTTGGCCAGGGGACCAGCTGGGAGTGATGACGTCATCGAGATTAGTTCTGGTATTAGGGTTAGAGAATTGGGGCTCTGTTCATGGTTAGGGTTAGGATAAGGTTTTGGGCTAGGAAGGGTTCAGGCTCAGGTGTGGGCTAGGTTTAGGGGTTGGGTTAGAGGGTTAGTGACAGGGTTAGGGTCACAGTGTAGTAATGTTGGCTATTCACAATGAATGAGCTTCAATCACTGGACAATTTGGTGTGTAGCACTCAGAACTTACGACTCCAGACTAGGGAAATATTTAGAAATGTGCTTCACCCAATAGGAATACATATTCCAATAGACTGAATATCTGAACAGCACAATTTTGTCACTGGGAAATCTTGTTCAAACAGCTGAGAAGCGAGTGTGACACTGTTTACATTTATTTTTCCCGTGAAAAGGAGTTGGCGTTTTCGGGAAAAGGTTTTGGTGAAACACTGAAAAACTCATTTTCCTAGAGCTATCGAACAGTATGAAAGTATTGAGAACACTATGAAATAAAAATGTTAGTTAGGCTAGGGTTCCAAGTAACGTTTTACTGTGCCTTTAAAAAGCCGGTATGACACCCGTGTTAAAATGAAAAGTCTCATTGCTCAAAACAACAGACCAGGGGAATGGCAGAGTGTCTCTAGAACTCCTGGAATATGTTTTAGAACCCGAACATCTCTACTGAATTTTGAAATACTGAGAATTTATATCCAAAGCCCTGTGAAAGGTAGGATACACTTTCAAGTGGTAATAATGTAGAAAGTGCTGGTGTATTTGTAAAAAAGTTTGTTTTACCAAATTAGAATTCACAATGAAAATCCGTGAGACACTGGAAAAGAGAGACTCCAACTCGGGAAATTCACTATGATAACCTAGGTTAATATCTAAGAAAGTGCTTGAAACACTAGGAATACGTGAATAAAGGGCCTTAATATCTGTAACACATTCTTTCCTGACAAGGAAATCATGTTCAAAGAACATAGAACCGAGTTGGATACTGGTTACATTTATTATTCTGGGACAATGAGTTGGCGATTTTGAAAGAAGCCTGGTTAGGCCATTAAACCGGAGGTGATGACGTCACCAATGGCTGGGGCCACCTGGGCAGGCGTAATTGATCCCAGGTGATAATGATTTGGCCAGGGGACCAGCTGGGCGCGATGACGTCATCGAGATTAATTCTGGTATTAGGGTTAGAGAATTGGGGCTCTGTTCATGGTTAGGGTTAGGATAAGGTTTTGGGCTAGGTAGGGTTCAGGCTCAGGAGTGGGCTAGGTTTAGGGTTTGGGTTAGAGGGTTAGGGACAGGGTTACGGTCACAGTGTAGTAATGTTGGCTATTTAAAATGAATGAGATTCAATCACTGGACAATTTGGTGTGTAGCACTCAGAACTTACGACTCCAGACTAGGGAAATATTTAGAAATGTGCTTCACACAATAGGAATACATATTCCAATAGACTGAATATCTGAACAGCACAATTTTGTCACTGGGAAAACTTGTTCAAACAGCTGAGAACCCAGTGTGACACTGTTTACTTTTATTTTTCCCGTCAAAAGGAGTTGGCGTTTTCGGGAAAAGGTTTTCGTGTAACACTGAAAAACTCATTTTCCTAGAGCTATCGAACAGTATGAAAGTATTGAGAACACTATGAAATAAAAATGTTAGTTAGGCTAGGGTTCCAAGTAATTTTTTAATGTGCCTTTAAAAAGCCGGAATGACACCCGTGTTAAAATGTAAAGTCTCATAGCTCAAAACAACAGACCAGGGGAATGGCAGAGTGTCTCTAGAACTCCTGAAATACGTTTTAGATCCCAGACATCTCTACTGAATTTTGAAGTACTGAGAATTTGTATCCAAAGCGCTGTGAAAGGTAGGATAGACTTTCAAGTGGTAATAATGTTGAAAGTGCTGGTATATTTGTAAAAAAGGTTGTTTTACCAAATTAGAATTCACAATGAAAAAGCTTGAGACACTGGAAGAGAGACACTCCAACTCAGGAAATTCACAAAGATAACCTTGGTTAATATCTAAGAAAGTGCTTCAAACACTAGGAATACGTGAATAAAGGGCCTTATTCAAACACTAGGAATACGTGAATAAAGGGGATAAAGGGGGAGATCAAACAAAGGACTTGCTTGCAGGCATATGAGCCTAACCAGCGGTTAAGGACAACAGGGGGGTGGGGGCATGTGTGGGGAGGGGTGTGGGATGGGAATGGGGGACGAGGGCAAATATGTGATACCTTAATCAATAAAGAAATTTAAAAAAAGAAAGAATTGGGGCTCCGTTCAGGGTTAGGGTTAGGATAAGGTTTCAGGCTAGGTAGGGTTCAGGCTCAGGTTAGGGCTAGGTTTACGGGTAGGGTTAGAGGGTTAGGGACAGGGTTCCGGTCACCATGTAGTAACCTTGGCTATTCTCAATGAATGAGATTCAATCACTAATGATTTCTAGCCGTGTCTTATAATGGGCCATCTGCTCTATTTGTGGGACTTCACCACATGTACAAACAACTTTATACACTCTTCTCTGAACTGGAGAAGCTATATAAACTTGTCTTTCAACTGTTTTACAGTTGAGTACTACTTTTCGGTGAATTATGGTGGATTCAAACACTGGTTTCATGTGAACTAACACTATTTCAAGGATTTCTGCAGTGTACAACATCCTTTCTATTCTAGACACTTACATTTTGATGGTTTTCCAGTTGTTCTAACACAATTCTATGATATTTATTAGTATTTGCTCTGAATTACTATGCTTTCTTGCAGTGTCCTTTAATGGGCCTTCTGCTCTACTTGTGGGACTTCACCACATAGAGCAACATCTTTATACATTCTTCTCTGAACTTGAGAAGCTATATACACTTGTTTCTCAACTGTTTTACAGTTGAATACTACTTTTCAGTGAATTCTGGTGGTTTCAAAAACTGGTTTCATGTGATCTAACTCTATTTCAAGGATTTCTGCAGTGTACAACATCCTTTCTAGACTAGAGACTTACATTTTGATGGTTTTCTACTTGTTCTCACACAATTCCATGATATTCATTAATATTTGCTTTGTGTTACTAGAGATTTCTAGCTGTGTCCTATAATGGCCCTTCTGCTCTACTTGTGGGACTTCACCACATGTAAAAACAACTTCATACACTCTTCTCTGAATTTGACAAACTATATACACTTGTCTCTCAACTGTTGTACTGTTGAATGCTACTTTTCAGTGAATTCTAGTGGGTTGAATCACTGGTTTCTTGTGAACTAACTCTATTTCAAAGATTTATGCAGTGTACAACATCCTTTCTAGACTATACACTTATATTTTGATGGTTTTCCACTTGTTCTCACACAATTCTATAATATTCATTAGTATTTGCTCTTAAATACTAGTGATTTCTAGCTATGTCCTATACTGGGCCTGCTGCTCTATTTGTGGGACTTCACCAAATGTACAAACAATTTTATACATTCTTCTCTGAACTAGAGAAGCTATATACACTTGACTTTCAATAGTTTTACAGTTGAATGCTAATTTTCAGTGATTCTGGTGGTTTCAAAAACTGGTTTCATGTGAACTAACTCTATTTCAAGGATTTCCGCAGTGTACAACATCCTTTCTAGACTAGACACTTACATTTTGATGGTTTTCTACTTGTTATCACACAATTCCATGCTATTCATTAATATTTGCTCTGAATTACTACAGATTTCTAGCTGTGTCCTTTAATGGGCCCTCTGCTCTACTTGTGGGACTTCACCACAAGGAAAAACAACTTCATACACTCTTCTCAGAACTTGAGAATCTATATACACTTGTCTTTCAACAGTTTTACAGTTGTATGTGAATTTTCATTGTATTCTAGGGGTTTCAAACACAGTTTTCGTGTGAACTAACTCTATTTCCAGGATTTCTGCAGTGTACTACATCCTTTCTAGACTAGACACTTACATTTTGATGTCTTTTCCACCTGGTCTCTCACAATTCTGTGATACTCATTATTATTTACTCTGAATTACTACTGCTTTCTTGCAGTGTCCTATACAGAACCTTCTGCTCTACTTGTGGGACTTCACCACTTGTAGAAACAACTTTATACATTCTTATCTGAATTAGAGAAGGTATATACACTTGTCTTTCTACTGTTTTACAGTTGAATACTACTTTTCAGTGAATTCTGTTGTTTTCAAACACTGGTTTCATGTGAACTAACTCTATTTCAAGGATTTCTGCAGTGTACAACATCCTTTCTAGACTAGACACTTACATTTTGATGTGTTTTTTACTTGGTCTCTCACAATTCTGTGATACTCATTAGTATTTGCTCTGAATTACTACTGCTTTCATGCAGTGCCCTATAATAGCCCTTCTGCTCTACTTGTGGGACTTCACCACATGTAAAAACAACTTCATACACTCTTATCTGAACTTGGGAAGCTATATACACTTGTTTCCCAACTGTTTTACAGTTGAATACTACTTTTCAGTGAATTCTGGTGGTTTCAAACACTGGTTTCATGTAAACTAACTCTATTTCAAGGATTTCCGCAGTGTACAACATCCCTTCTAGAGTAGACACTTACATTTTGATGGTTTTCCACTTGTTCTCACACAATTCTATGATATTCATTAGTATTTGCTCTGAATTACTACTGATTTCTAGCTGTGTCCAATAATGGGACTTCTGCTCTACTTGTGGGACTTCACCACTTGTAGAAACAACTTTATACATTCTTCTCTGAATTAGAGAAGCTATATACTCTTGTCATTCAACAGTTTTACAGTTGAATGCTAATTTTCATTGTATTCTAGAGGTTTCAAACACTGGTTTCATGTGAACTAACTCTATTTCAAGTATTTCTGCAGTGTACAACATCCTTTATGACCTAGATACTTACATTTTGATGGTTTTCCACTTGTTCTCACACAATTCTATGATATTCAGTAGTATTTGCTCTGAATTACTACTGATTTCTAGCTGTGTCCTCTAATGGGCCTTCTGCTCTACTTGTGGGACTTCACCACATGTAGAAACAACTTTATACACTCTTCTCTGAACTTGAGAAGCTGTATACACTTGTCTTTCTACGGTTTTACAATTGAATACTACTTTTCAGAGAATTCTGTTGTTTTCAAACACTGGTTTCATGTGAACTAACTCTATTTCAAGGATTTCTGCAGTGTACAACATCCTTTCTAGACTAGACACTTACATTGTGATGTCTTTTTTACTTGGTCTCTCACAATTCTGTGATACTCATTAGTATTTGCTCTGAATTACTACTGCTTTCATGCAGTGCCCTATAATGGACCTTCTGCTCTACTTGTGGGACTTCGCCACTTGTAGAAACAACTTTATACATTCTTCTCTGAATTATAGAAGCTATATACACTTGTCTTTCAACTGTTTTACTGTTGAATACTACTTTTCAGTGACTTCTGATGGTTTCAAACACTGGTTTCATGTGAAGTAACTCTATTTCAAGGATTTCCACAGTGTACAACATCCCTTCTAGACTAGACACTTACATTTTGATGGTTTTCCACTTGTTCTCACACAATTCTATGATATTTATTAGTATTTGTCTGAATTACTACTGCTTTCTTGCAGTGTCCTTTAATGGGCCTTCTGCTCTACTTGTGGGACTTCACCACTTGTAGAAACAACTTTATACATTCTTCTCTGAATTAGAGAAGCTATATACACTTGTCTTTCAACTGTTTTACTGTTGAATACTACTTTTCAATGAATTCTGATGGTTTCAAACACTGGTTTCATGTGAACTAACTCTATTTAAAGGATTTCTGCAGTGTACAACATACTTTCTAGACTAGACACTTACATTGTGATGTCTTTTTTACTTGGTCTCTCACAATTCTGTGATACTCATTAGTATTTGCTCTGAATTACTACTGCTTTCATGCAGTGCCCTATAATAGCCCTTCTGCCTACTTGTGGGACTTCACCACATGTAGAAACTACTTCATACACTCTTCTCTGAAATTGAGAAGCTATATACATTTGTCTTTCAACTGTTTTACTGTTGAATACTACTTTTCAATGAATTCTGATGGTTTCAAACACTGGTTTCATGTGAACTAACTCTATTTCAAGGATTTCTGCAGTGTATAACATCCATTCTAGACTAGACACTTACATTTTGATGGTTTTCCACTTGTTCTCACACAATTCTATGATATTCATTAGTATTTGTCTGAATTACTACTGCTTTCTTGCAGTGTCCTTTAATGGGCCTTCTGCTCTACTTGTGGGACTTCACCACTTGTAGAAACAACTTTATATATTCTTCTCTGAATTAGAGAAGCTATATACACTTGTCTTTGAACTGTTTTACTGTTGAATACTACTTTTTAGTGAATTCTGATGGTTTCAAACACTGGTTTCATGTGAACTAACTCTATTTCAAGGATTTCTGCAGTGTACAACATCCTTTCTAGACTAGACACATTTTGATTTTTTTCCACTTGTTCTCACACAATTCTATGACATTCATTAGTATTTGCTCTGAATTACTACTGATTTCTAGCTGTGTCCTCTAATGGGCCTTCTGCTCTACTTGTGGGACTTCACCACATGTAGAAACAACTTTATACACTCTTCTCTGAGCTTGAGAAGCTATATACACTTGTCTTTCTACTGTTTTACAGTTGAATAATACTTTTCAGTGAATTCTGTTGTTTTCAAACACATGTTTCATGTGAACTAACTCTATTTCAAGGATTTCCGCAGTGTACAACATCCTTTCTACACTAGACACTTACATTTTGATGGTTTGCTACTTGTTCTCAAAAAATTCCCTGCCATTCATTAATATTTGCTCTGAATTACTACAGATATCTAGCTGTGTCCTGTAATGAGCCCTCTGCTCTACTTGTGGGACTTCACCACATGTAGAAACAACTTCTTACACTCTTCTCTGAACTTGAGAAGCTATATACACTTTTCTTTCAACAGTTTTACAGTTGTTTGCGAAATTTCATTGTATTCAAGGGGTTTCAAACACTGTTGTCATGTGAACTAACTCTATTTCCAGGATTTCTGCAGTGTACTACATCCTTTCTAGACTAGACACTTACATTTTGATGTCTTTTCCACGTGGTCTCTCACAATTTTGTGATACTCATTAGTATTTGCTCTGAATTACTACTGCTTTCTTGCAGTGTCCTATAATGGACCTTCTGCTCTACTTGTGGGACTTCACCACTTTTAGAAACAACTTTATACATTCTTCTCTGAACTTGAGAAGCTATATACACTTGTCTTTCAACTGTTTAACAGTTGAAAACTACTTTTCAGTGACTTGTGGTGGTTTCAAACACTGGTTTCATGTCAACTAACTCTATTTGAAGGATTTGTGCAGTGTACAACATCCCTTCTAGACTAGACACTTACATTTTGATGGTTTTCCACTTGGTCTCTCACAATTCTGTGATACTCATTAGTATTTGCTCTGAATTACTACTGATTTCTAGCTGTGTCCTATTTTGGGCTTTCTACTCTACTTGTTGGACTTCTCCACAAGTACACACTATATTATGTGTACACTCTTCTCTGAGCTTGAGAATCTATATCCACTTGTCTTTCAACTGTTTTACAGTTGAATACTATTATTCAGTGAATTCTGGTTGTTTCAAACACTGGTTTCATGTGAACTAACTCTATTTCAAGGATTTCTGCAGTGTACAACATCCTTTCTAGACCAGACACTTACATTGTGATGATTTTCCACTTGTTCTCACACAATTCTATGGTATTCATTAGTATTTGCTCTGAATTACTACTGCTTTCTTGCAGTGTCCTATAATAGCCCTTCTGCTCTACTTGTGGGACTTCATCACTTGTAGAAACAACTTTATACACTCTTCTCTGAACTTGTGTAGCTATATAAACTTGTCTTTCAACTGTTTTACAGTTGAATACTACCTTTCAGTGAATTCTATTGGTTTCAAACACTGGTTTCATGTGAACTAACTCTATTTCAAGGATTTCTGCAGTGTACAACATCCTTTCTAGACTAGACACATTTTGATTATTTTCCACTGGTTCTCACACAATTCTATGATATTCATTAGTATTTGCTCTGAATTACTACTGATTTCTAGCTGTATCCTATAATGGGCCTTCTGCTCTACTTGAGGGACTTCACCACATGTAGAAACAACTTTAAACACTCTTCTCTGAATTTGAGTACCTATATAAACTTGTCTTTCATCTGTTTTACAGTAGAATACTACTTTTCATTGAATTCTGTTGCTTTCAAACACTGGTTTCATGTGAACTAACTCTATTTCAAGGATTTCTGCAGTGTACAACATCCTTTATGAACTAGACACTTACATTTTGATGGTTTTCCACTTGTTCTCACACAATTCTATGATATTCATTACTATTTGCTCTCAATTACTGCTAATTTCTATCTGTGTCCTATAATGGGCCTTCTGCTCTACTTGTGGGACTTCTCCACAAGGACAAACAACATTATACACTCTTCTCTGAACTTGAGAAGCTATATACACTTGTCATTCAACAGTTTTACAGTTGAATGCTAATTTTCATTGTATTCTAGAGGTTTCAAACACTGGTTTCATGTGAACTAACTCTATTTCCAGGATTTCTGCAGTGTACAACATCCTTTATGACCTAGATACTTACATTTTGATGGTTTTCCACTTGTTCGCACACAATTCTATGATATTCATTAGTATTTGCTCTCAATTACTGCTAATTTCTATCTGTGTCCTATAATGGGCTTTCTGCTCTACTTGTGGGACTTCTCCACAAGTACAAACAACATTATACACTCTTCTCTGAACTTGAGAAGCTATATAGACTTGTCTTTCAACTGTTTTACAGTTGAAAACTTAATTTTCTGTGAATTCTGGTGGTTTCAAACACTGGTTTCATGTGAAGTAACTCTATTTCAAGGATTTCCGCAGTGTACAACATCCTTTCTAGACTAGACACTTACATTTTGATGGTTTTCTACTTATTCTCACACAATTCCATGCTATTCATTAATATTTGCTCTGAATTACTACAGATTACTAGCTGTGTCCTATAATGGGCCCTCTGCTCTACTTGTGGGACTTCACCACATGTAAAAACAACATTATACACTCTTCTCTGAACTTGAGAAGCTATATACACTTGTCTTTCAACAGTTTTACAGTTGAATGCTAATTTTCATTGTATTCTAGGGGTTTCTAACACTGGTTTCATGTAAATTAACTCTATTTCTACGATTTCTGCAGTGTACAACATCCTTTCTAGACTAGACACTTACATTTTGATGTCTTTTCCAGTTGGTCTCTCACAATTCTGTGATACTCATTAGTATTTGCTCTGAATTACTACTGCTTTCTTGCAGTGTCCTATAATAGCCCTTCTGCTCTACTTGTGGGACTTCATCACTTGTAGAAACAACTTTAAACACTCTTCTCTGAACTTGAGTAGCTATATAAACTTGTCTTTCAACTGTTTTACAGTAGAATACTACTTTTCATTGAATTCTGTTGTTTTGAAACACTGGTTTCATGTGAACTAACTCTATTTCAAGGATTTCTGCAGTGTACAACATCCTTTATGAACTAGACACTTACATTTTGATGGTTTTCCACTTGTTCTCACACAATTCTATGATATTCATTAGTATTTGCTCTCAATTACTGCTAATTTCTATCTGTGTCCTATAATGGGCCTTCTGCTCTACTTGTGGGACTTCTCCACAAGTACAAACAACATTATACACTCTTCTCTGAACTTGAGAAGCTATATACACTTGTCTTTCAACAGTTTTACAGTTGAATGCTAATTTTCATTGTATTCTAGGGGTTTCTAACACTGGTTTCATGTAAAGTAACTCTATTTCTACGATTTCTGCAGTGTACAACACCCTTCTAGACTAGACACTTACATTTTGATGGTTTTCTACTTGTTCTCACACAATTCCATGATATTCATTAATATTTCCTCTCAATTACTACTGATTTCTAGCTGTGTCCTGTAATGGGCCTTCTGCTCTACTTGTGGGACTTCTCCACAAGTACAAACAATATTATACACTCTTCTCTGAACTTTGGAAGCTATATACACTTGTCTTTCAAGTGTTTTACAGTTGAAAACTACTTTTCAGTGACTTCTGGTGGTTTCAAACACTGGTTTCATGTGAGCTAACTCTATTTCAAGGATTTCCGCAGTGTACAACATGCTTTCTACACTAGACACTTACATTTTGATGTCTTTTCCACTTGGTCTCTCACAATTCTGTGATACTCATTAGTATTTTCTCTGAATTACTACTGCTTTCTTGCAGTGTCCTATAATAGCCCTTCTGCTCTACTTCTGGGACTTATCCACATGTAGAAACAACTTTAAACACTCTTCTCTGAACTTTAGAAGCTATATACACTTGTCTTTCAACTGTTTTACAGTTGAATACTATTATTCAGTGAATTCTGGTTGTTTCAAACACTGGTTTCATGTGAAGTAACTCTATTTCAAGGATTTCTGCAGTGTACAACATCCTTTATGAACTAGACACTTACATTTTGATGGTTTTCCACTTGTTCTCACACAATTCTATGATATTCATTAGTATTTGCTCTGAATTACTGCAGATTTCTAGCTGTGTCCTCTAATGGGCCTTCTGCTCTACTTGCGGGACTTCACCACATGTAGAAACAACTTTATACACTCTTATCTGAACTTGAGAAGCTATATACACCTGTCTTTCAAATGTTTTACAGTTGAATACTACATTTCAGTGAATTCTGTTGGTTTCAAACACTGGTTTCATGTGAACTAACTCTATTTCAAGGATTTCTGCAGTGTACAACATCCCTTCTAGACTAGACACATTTTGATTATTTTCCACTGGTTCTCACACAATTCTATGATATTCATTAGTATTTGCTCTGAATTACTGCAGATTTCTAGCTGTGTCCTCTAATGGGCCTTCTGCTCTACTTGTGGGACTTCACCACATGTAGAAACAACTTTAAACACTCTTCTCTGAACTTGAGTAGCTATATAAACTTGTCTTTCAACTGTTTTACAGTAGAATACTACTTTTCATTGAATTCTGTTATTTTCAAACACTGGTTTCATGTGAACTAACTCTATTTCAAGGATTTCTGCAGTGTACAACATCCTTTATGAACTAGACACTTACATTTTGATGGTTTTCCACTTGTTCTCATACAATTCTATGATATTCATTAGTATTTGCTCTCAATTACTGCTAATTTCTATCTGTGTCCTATAATGGGCCTTTTGCTCTACTTGTGGGACTTCTCCACAAGTACAAACAACATTATGCACTCTTCTCTGAACTTGAGAAGCTATATAGACTTGTCTTTCAACTGTTTTACAGTTGAAAACTTAATTTTCTGTGAATTCTGGTGGTTTCAAACACTGGTTTCATGTGAAGTAACTCTATTTCAAGGATTTCTGCAGTGTACAACATCCTTTCTAGACTAGACACTTACATTTTGATGGTTTTCTACTTATTCTCACACAATTCCATGCTATTCATTAATATTTGCTCTGAATTACTACAGATTACTAGCTGTGTCCTATAATGGGCCCTCTGCTCTACTTGTGGGAGTTCACCACATGTAAAAACAACATTATACACTCTTCTCTGAACTTGAGAAGCTATATACATTTGTCTTTCAACAGTTTTACAGTTGAATGCTAATTTTCATTGTATTCTAGGGGTTTGTAACACTGGTTTCATGTAAATTAACTCTATTTCTACGATTTCTGCAGTGTACAACATCCTTTCTAGACTAGACACTTACATTTTGATGTCTTTTCCAGTTGATCTCTCACAATTCTGTGATACTCATTAGTATTTGCTCTGAATTACTACTGCTTTCTTGCAGTGTCCTATAATAGCCCTTCTGCTCTACTTGTGGGACTTCACCACTTGTAGAAACAACTTTATACATTCTTATCTGAATTATAGAAGCTATATACACTTGTCCTTCAACTGTTTTCCGGTTGAATACTACTTTTCAGTGAATTCTGATGGTTTCAAACACTGGTTTCATGTGAACTAACTCTATTTCAAGGATTTCTGCAGTGTACAACACCCTTCTAGACTAGACACTTACATTTTGATGATTTTCCACTTGTTCTCACACAATTCTATGGTATTCATTAGTATTTGCTCTGAATTACTACTGCTTTCTTGCATTGTCCTATAATAGCCCTTGTGATCTACTTGTGGGACTTCACCACATGTAGAAACAACTTTATACACTCTTCTCTGAACTTGTGTGGCTATATAACTTGTCTTTCAACTGTTTTACAGTAGAATACTACTTTTCATTGAATTCTGTTGTTTTCAAACACTGGTTTCATGTGAACTAACTCTATTTCAAGGATTTCTGCAGTGTACAACATCCTTTATGAACTAGACACTTACATTTTGATGGTTTTCCACTGGTTCTCACACAACTCTATGATATTCATTAGTATTTGCTCTGAATTACTACTGATTTCTAGCTGTATCCTATAATGGGCCTTCTGCTCTACTTGTGGGACTTCACCACATGTAGAAACAACTTTAAACACTCTTCTCTGAACTTGAGTAGCTATATAAACTTGTCTTTCAACTGTTTTACAGTAGAATACTACTTTTCATTGAATTCTGTTATTTTCAAACACTGGTTTCATGTGAACTAACTCTATTTCAAGGATTTCTGCAGTGTACAACATCCTTTATGAACTAGACACTTACATTTTGATGGTTTTCCACTTGTTCTCATACAATTCTATGATATTCATTAGTATTTGCTCTCAATTACTGCTAATTTCTATCTGTGTCCTATAATGGGCCTTTTGCTCTACTTGTGGGACTTCTCCACAAGTACAAACAACATTATACACTCTTCTCTGAACTTGAGAAGCTATATAGACTTGTCTTTCAACTGTTTTACAGTTGAAAACTTAATTTTCTGTGAATTCTGGTGGTTTCAAACACTGGTTTCATGTGAAGTAACTCTATTTCAAGGATTTCCGCAGTGTACAACATCCTTTCTAGACTAGACACTTACATTTTGATGGTTTTCTACTTATTCTCACACAATTCCATGCTATTCATTAATATTTGCTCTGAATTACTACAGATTACTAGCTGTGTCCTATAATGGGCCCTCTGCTCTACTTGTGGGACTTCACCACATGTAAAAACAACATTATACACTCTTCTCTGAACTTGAGAAGCTATATACATTTGTCTTTCAACAGTTTTACAGTTGAATGCTAATTTTCATTGTATTCTAGGGGTTTGTAACACTGGTTTCATGTAAATTAACTCTATTTCTACGATTTCTGCAGTGTACAACATCCTTTCTAGACTAGACACTTACATTTTGATGTCTTTTCCAGTTGATCTCTCAGAATTCTGTGATACTCATTAGTATTTGCTCTGAATTACTACTGCTTTCTTGCAGTGTCCTATAATAGTCCTTCTGCTCTACTTGTGGGACTTCACCACTTGTAGAAACAACTTTATACATTCTTATCTGAATTATAGAAGCTATATACACTTGTCCTTCAACTGTTTTCCGGTTGAATACTACTTTTCAGTGAATTCTGATGGTTTCAAACACTGGTTTCATGTGAACTAACTCTATTTCAAGGATTTCTGCAGTGTACAACACCCTTCTAGACTAGACACTTACATTTTGATGATTTTCCACTTGTTCTCACACAATTCTATGGTATTCATTAGTATTTGCTCTGAATTACTACTGCTTTCTTGCAGTGTCCTATAATAGCCCTTGTGCTCTACTTGTGGGACTTCACCACATGTAGAAACAACTTTATACACTCTTCTCTGAACTTGTGTGGCTATATAACTTGTCTTTCAACTGTTTTACAGTAGAATACTACTTTTCATTGAATTCTGTTGTTTTCAAACACTGGTTTCATGTGAACTAACTCTATTTCAAGGATTGCTGCAGTGTACAACATCCTTTATGAACTAGACACTTACATTTTGATGGTTTTCCACTGGTTCTCACACAACTCTATGATATTCATTAGTATTTGCTCTGAATTACTACTGATTTCTAGCTGTATCCTATAATGGGCCTTCTGCTCTACTTGTGGGACTTCACCACATGTAGAAACAACTTTAAACACTCTTCTCTGAACTTGAGTAGCTATATAAACTTGTCTTTCAACTGTTTTACAGTAGAATACTACTTTTCATTGAATTCTGTTGTTTTGAAACACTGGTTTCATGTGAACTAACTCTATTTCAAGGATTTCTGCAGTGTACAACATCCTTTATGAACTAGACACTTACATTTTGATGGTTTTCCACTTGTTCTCACACAATTCTATGATATTCATTACTATTTGCTCTCAATTACTGCTAATTTCTATCTGTGTCCTATAATGGGCCTTCTGCTCTACTTGTGGGACTTCTCCACAAGGACAAACAACATTATACACTCTTCTCTGAACTTGAGAAGCTATATACACTTGTCATTCAACAGTTTTACAGTTGAATGCTAATTTTCATTGTATTCTAGAGGTTTCAAACACTGGTTTCATGTGAACTAACTCTATTTCCAGGATTTCTGCAGTGTACAACATCCTTTATGACCTAGATACTTACATTTTGATGGTTTTCCACTTGTTCGCACACAATTCTATGATATTCATTAGTATTTGCTCTCAATTACTGCTAATTTCTATCTGTGTCCTATAATGGGCTTTCTGCTCTACTTGTGGGACTTCTCCACAAGTACAAACAACATTATACACTCTTCTCTGAACTTGAGAAGCTATATAGACTTGTCTTTCAACTGTTTTACAGTTGAAAACTTAATTTTCTGTGAATTCTGGTGGTTTCAAACACTGGTTTCATGTGAAGTAACTCTATTTCAAGGATTTCCGCAGTGTACAACATCCTTTCTAGACTAGACACTTACATTTTGATGGTTTTCTACTTATTCTCACACAATTCCATGCTATTCATTAATATTTGCTCTGAATTACTACAGATTACTAGCTGTGTCCTATAATGGGCCCTCTGCTCTACTTGTGGGACTTCACCACATGTAAAAACAACATTATACACTCTTCTCTGAACTTGAGAAGCTATATACACTTGTCTTTCAACAGTTTTACAGTTGAATGCTAATTTTCATTGTATTCTAGGGGTTTCTAACACTGGTTTCATGTAAATTAACTCTATTTCTACGATTTCTGCAGTGTACAACATCCTTTCTAGACTAGACACTTACATTTTGATGTCTTTTCCAGTTGGTCTCTCACAATTCTGTGATACTCATTAGTATTTGCTCTGAATTACTACTGCTTTCTTGCAGTGTCCTATAATAGCCCTTCTGCTCTACTTGTGGGACTTCATCACTTGTAGAAACAACTTTATACACTCTTCTCTGAACTTGTGTAGCTATATAAACTTGTCTTTCAACTGTTTTACAGTAGAATACTACTTTTCATTGAATTCTGTTGTTTTCAAACACTGGTTTCATGTGAACTAACTCTATTTCAAGGATTTCTGCAGTGTACAACATCCTTTATGAACTAGACACTTACATTTTGATGGTTTTCCACTTGTTCTCACACAATTCTATGATATTCATTAGTATTTGCTCTGAAGTACTGCAGATTTCTACCTGTGTCCTCTAATGGGCCTTCTGCTCTACTTGCGGGACTTCACCACATGTAGAAACAACTTTATACACTCTTATCTGAACTTGAGAAGCTATATACACCTGTCTTTCAAATGTTTTACAGTTGAATACTACATTTCAGTGAATTCTGTTGGTTTCAAACACTGGTTTCATGTGAACTAACTCTATTTCAAGGATTTCTGCAGTGTACAACATCCTTTCTAGACTAGACACATTTTGATTATTTTCCACTGGTTCTCACACAATTCTATGATATTCATTAGTATTTGCTCTGAATTCCTACTGATTTCTAGCTGTATCCTATAATGGGTCTTCTGCTCTACTTGTGTGACTTCACCACATGTAGAAACAACTTTAAACACTCTCCTCTGAACTTGAGTAGCTATATAAACTTGTCTTTCAACTGTTTTACAGTAGAATACTACTTTTCATTGAATTCTGTTGCTTTCAAACACTGGTTTCATGTGAACTAACTCTATTTCAAGGATTTCTGCATTGTACAACATCCTTTATGAACTAGATACTTACATTTTGATGGTTTTCCACTTGTTCTCACACAATTCTATGATATTCATTAGTATTTGCTCTCAATTACTGCTAATTTCTATCTGTGTCCTATAATGGGCCTTCTGTTCTACTTGTGGGACTTCTCCACAAGTACAAACAACATTATACACTCTTCTCTGAACTTGAGAAGCTATATAGACTTGTCTTTCAACTGTTTTACAGTTGAATACTTAATTTTCTGTGAATTCTGGTGGTTTCAAACACTGGTTTCATGTGAAGTAACTCTATTTCAAGGATTTCCGCAGTGTACAACATCCTTTCTAGACTAGACACTTACATTTTGATGGTTTTCTACTTATTCTCACACAATTCCATGCTATTCATTAATATTTGCTCTGAATTACTACAGATTACTAGCTGTGTCCTATAATGGGCCCTCTGCTCTACTTGTGGGACTTCACCACATGTAAAAACAACATTATACACTCTTCTCTGAACTTGAGAAGCTATATAGACTTGTCTTTCAACTGTTTTACAGTTGAAAACTTAATTTTCTGTGAATTCTGGTGGTTTCAAACACTGGTTTCATGTAAATTAACTCTATTTCTACGATTTCTGCAGTGTACAACATCCTTTCTAGACTAGACACTTACATTTTGATGTTTTTTCCACTTGGTCTCTCACAATTCTGTGATACTCATTAGTATTTGCTCTGAATTACTACTGCTTTCTTGCAGTGTCCTATAATAGCCCTTCTGCTCTACTTGTGGGACTTCACCACTTGTAGAAACAACTTTATACATTCTTATCTGAATTATAGAAGCTATATACACTTGTCCTTCAACTGTTTTCCGGTTGAATACTACTTTTCAGTGAATTCTGATTGTTTCAAACACTGGTTTCATGTGAACTAACTCTATTTCAAGGATTTCTGCAGTGTACAACACCCTTCTAGACTAGACACTTACATTTTGATGATTTTCCACTTGTTCTCACACAATTCTATGGTATTCATTAGTATTTGCTCTGAATTACTACTGCTTTCTTGCAGTGTCCTATAATAGCCCTTGTGCTCTACTTGTGGGACTTCACCACATGTAGAGACAACTTTATACACTCTTCTCTGAACTTGTGTGGCTATATAACTTGTCTTTCAACTGTTTTACAGTAGAATACTACTTTTCATTGAATTCTGTTGTTTTGAAACACTGGTTTCATGTGAACTAACTCTATTTCAAGGATTTCTGCAGTGTACAACATCCTTTATGAACTAGACACTTACATTTTGATGGTTTTCCACTTGTTCTCACACAATTCTATGATATTCATTAGTATTTGCTCTCAATTACTGCTAATTTCTATCTGTGTCCTATAATGGGCCTTCTGCTCTACTTGTGGGACTTCTCCACAAGTACAAACAACATTATACACTCTTCTCTGAACTTGAGAAGCTATATACACTTGTCTTTCAACAGTTTTACAGTTGAATGCTAATTTTCATTGTATTCTAGGGGTTTCTAACACTGGTTTCATGTAAAGTAACTCTATTTCTACGATTTCTGCAGTGTACAACACCCTTCTAGACTAGACACTTACATTTTGATGGTTTTCTACTTGTTCTCACACAATTCCATGATATTCA
Source organism: Cnephaeus nilssonii (assembly GCF_951640355.1). NCBI lineage: Eukaryota > Metazoa > Chordata > Mammalia > Chiroptera > Vespertilionidae > Cnephaeus > Cnephaeus nilssonii. The sequence continues at coordinate 44,160,322 of NC_137092.1, forward strand.
TTAATATTTCCTCTCAATTACTACTGATTTCTAGCTGTGTCCTGTAATGGGCCTTCTGCTCTACTTGTGGGACTTCTCCACAAGTACAAACAATATTATACACTCTTCTCTGAACTTTGGAAGCTATATACACTTGTCTTTCAAGTGTTTTACAGTTGAAAACTACTTTTCAGTGACTTCTGGTGGTTTCAAACACTGGTTTCATGTGAGCTAACTCTATTTCAAGGATTTCCGCAGTGTACAACATGCTTTCTACACTAGACACTTACATTTTGATGTCTTTTCCACTTGGTCTCTCACAATTCTGTGATACTCATTAGTATTTTCTCTGAATTACTACTGCTTTCTTGCAGTGTCCTATAATAGCCCTTCTGCTCTACTTCTGGGACTTATCCACATGTAGAAACAACTTTAAACACTCTTCTCTGAACTTTAGAAGCTATATACACTTGTCTTTCAACTGTTTTACAGTTGAATACTATTATTCAGTGAATTCTGGTTGTTTCAAACACTGGTTTCATGTGAAGTAACTCTATTTCAAGGATTTCTGCAGTGTACAACATCCTTTATGAACTAGACACTTACATTTTGATGGTTTTCCACTTGTTCTCACACAATTCTATGATATTCATTAGTATTTGCTCTGAATTACTGCAGATTTCTAGCTGTGTCCTCTAATGGGCCTTCTGCTCTACTTGCGGGACTTCACCACATGTAGAAACAACTTTATACACTCTTATCTGAACTTGAGAAGCTATATACACCTGTCTTTCAAATGTTTTACAGTTGAATACTACATTTCAGTGAATTCTGTTGGTTTCAAACACTGGTTTCATGTGAACTAACTCTATTTCAAGGATTTCTGCAGTGTACAACATCCCTTCTAGACTAGACACATTTTGATTATTTTCCACTGGTTCTCACACAATTCTATGATATTCATTAGTATTTGCTCTGAATTACTGCAGATTTCTAGCTGTGTCCTCTAATGGGCCTTCTGCTCTACTTGTGGGACTTCACCACATGTAGAAACAACTTTAAACACTCTTCTCTGAACTTGAGTAGCTATATAAACTTGTCTTTCAACTGTTTTACAGTAGAATACTACTTTTCATTGAATTCTGTTATTTTCAAACACTGGTTTCATGTGAACTAACTCTATTTCAAGGATTTCTGCAGTGTACAACATCCTTTATGAACTAGACACTTACATTTTGATGGTTTTCCACTTGTTCTCATACAATTCTATGATATTCATTAGTATTTGCTCTCAATTACTGCTAATTTCTATCTGTGTCCTATAATGGGCCTTTTGCTCTACTTGTGGGACTTCTCCACAAGTACAAACAACATTATGCACTCTTCTCTGAACTTGAGAAGCTATATAGACTTGTCTTTCAACTGTTTTACAGTTGAAAACTTAATTTTCTGTGAATTCTGGTGGTTTCAAACACTGGTTTCATGTGAAGTAACTCTATTTCAAGGATTTCTGCAGTGTACAACATCCTTTCTAGACTAGACACTTACATTTTGATGGTTTTCTACTTATTCTCACACAATTCCATGCTATTCATTAATATTTGCTCTGAATTACTACAGATTACTAGCTGTGTCCTATAATGGGCCCTCTGCTCTACTTGTGGGAGTTCACCACATGTAAAAACAACATTATACACTCTTCTCTGAACTTGAGAAGCTATATACATTTGTCTTTCAACAGTTTTACAGTTGAATGCTAATTTTCATTGTATTCTAGGGGTTTGTAACACTGGTTTCATGTAAATTAACTCTATTTCTACGATTTCTGCAGTGTACAACATCCTTTCTAGACTAGACACTTACATTTTGATGTCTTTTCCAGTTGATCTCTCACAATTCTGTGATACTCATTAGTATTTGCTCTGAATTACTACTGCTTTCTTGCAGTGTCCTATAATAGCCCTTCTGCTCTACTTGTGGGACTTCACCACTTGTAGAAACAACTTTATACATTCTTATCTGAATTATAGAAGCTATATACACTTGTCCTTCAACTCTTTTCCGGTTGAATACTACTTTTCAGTGAATTCTGATGGTTTCAAACACTGGTTTCATGTGAACTAACTCTATTTCAAGGATTTCTGCAGTGTACAACACCCTTCTAGACTAGACACTTACATTTTGATGATTTTCCACTTGTTCTCACACAATTCTATGGTATTCATTAGTATTTGCTCTGAATTACTACTGCTTTCTTGCATTGTCCTATAATAGCCCTTGTGATCTACTTGTGGGACTTCACCACATGTAGAAACAACTTTATACACTCTTCTCTGAACTTGTGTGGCTATATAACTTGTCTTTCAACTGTTTTACAGTAGAATACTACTTTTCATTGAATTCTGTTGTTTTCAAACACTGGTTTCATGTGAACTAACTCTATTTCAAGGATTTCTGCAGTGTACAACATCCTTTATGAACTAGACACTTACATTTTGATGGTTTTCCACTGGTTCTCACACAACTCTATGATATTCATTAGTATTTGCTCTGAATTACTACTGATTTCTAGCTGTATCCTATAATGGGCCTTCTGCTCTACTTGTGGGACTTCACCACATGTAGAAACAACTTTAAACACTCTTCTCTGAACTTGAGTAGCTATATAAACTTGTCTTTCAACTGTTTTACAGTAGAATACTACTTTTCATTGAATTCTGTTATTTTCAAACACTGGTTTCATGTGAACTAACTCTATTTCAAGGATTTCTGCAGTGTACAACATCCTTTATGAACTAGACACTTACATTTTGATGGTTTTCCACTTGTTCTCATACAATTCTATGATATTCATTAGTATTTGCTCTCAATTACTGCTAATTTCTATCTGTGTCCTATAATGGGCCTTTTGCTCTACTTGTGGGACTTCTCCACAAGTACAAACAACATTATACACTCTTCTCTGAACTTGAGAAGCTATATAGACTTGTCTTTCAACTGTTTTACAGTTGAAAACTTAATTTTCTGTGAATTCTGGTAGTTTCAAACACTGGTTTCATGTGAAGTAACTCTATTTCAAGGATTTCCGCAGTGTACAACATCCTTTCTAGACTAGACACTTACATTTTGATGGTTTTCTACTTATTCTCACACAATTCCATGCTATTCATTAATATTTGCTCTGAATTACTACAGATTACTAGCTGTGTCCTATAATGGGCCCTCTGCTCTACTTGTGGGACTTCACCACATGTAAAAACAACATTATACACTCTTCTCTGAACTTGAGAAGCTATATACATTTGTCTTTCAACAGTTTTACAGTTGAATGCTAATTTTCATTGTATTCTAGGGGTTTGTAACACTGGTTTCATGTAAATTAACTCTATTTCTACGATTTCTGCAGTGTACAACATCCTTTCTAGACTAGACACTTACATTTTGATGTCTTTTCCAGTTGATCTCTCAGAATTCTGTGATACTCATTAGTATTTGCTCTGAATTACTACTGCTTTCTTGCAGTGTCCTATAATAGTCCTTCTGCTCTACTTGTGGGACTTCACCACTTGTAGAAACAACTTTATACATTCTTATCTGAATTATAGAAGCTATATACACTTGTCCTTCAACTGTTTTCCGGTTGAATACTACTTTTCAGTGAATTCTGATGGTTTCAAACACTGGTTTCATGTGAACTAACTCTATTTCAAGGATTTCTGCAGTGTACAACACCCTTCTAGACTAGACACTTACATTTTGATGATTTTCCACTTGTTCTCACACAATTCTATGGTATTCATTAGTATTTACTCTGAATTACTACTGCTTTCTTGCAGTGTCCTATAATAGCCCTTGTGCTCTACTTGTGGGACTTCACCACATGTAGAAACAACTTTATACACTCTTCTCTGAACTTGTGTGGCTATATAACTTGTCTTTCAACTGTTTTACAGTAGAATACTACTTTTCATTGAATTCTGTTGTTTTCAAACACTGGTTTCATGTGAACTAACTCTATTTCAAGGATTTCTGCAGTGTACAACATCCTTTATGAACTAGACACTTACATTTTGATGGTTTTCCACTGGTTCTCACACAACTCTATGATATTCATTAGTATTTGCTCTGAATTACTACTGATTTCTAGCTGTATCCTATAATGGGCCTTCTGCTCTACTTGTGGGACTTCACCACATGTAGAAACAACTTTAAACACTCTTCTCTGAACTTGAGTAGCTATATAAACTTGTCTTTCAACTGTTTTACAGTAGAATACTACTTTTCATTGAATTCTGTTGTTTTGAAACACTGGTTTCATGTGAACTAACTCTATTTCAAGGATTTCTGCAGTGTACAACATCATTTATGAACTAGACACTTACATTTTGATGGTTTTCCACTTGTTCTCACACAATTCTATGATATTCATTAGTATTTGCTCTCAATTACTGCTAATTTCTATCTGTGTCCTATAATGGGCCTTCTGCTCTACTTGTGGGACTTCTCCACAAGTACAAACAACATTATACACTCTTCTCTGAACTTGAGAAGCTATATAGACTTGTCTTTAAACTGTTCTACAGTTGAAAACTTAATTTTCTGTGAATTCTGGTGGTTTCAAACACTGGTTTCATGTGAAGTAACTCTATTTCAAGGATTTCCGCAGTGTACAACATCCTTTCTGGACTAGACGCTTACATTTTGATGGTTTTCTACTTATTCTCACACAATTCCATGCTATTCATTAATATTTGCTCTGAATTACTACAGATTACTAGCTGTGTCCTATAATGGGCCCTCTGCTCTACTTGTGGTACTTCACCACATGTAAAAACTACATTATACACTCTTCTCTGAACTTGAGAAGCTATATACACTTGTCTTTCAACTGTTTTACAGGAGAATACTACTTTTAATTGAATTCTGTTGCTTTCAAACACTGGTTTCATGTGAACTAACTCTATTTCAAGGATTTCTGCAGTGTACAACATCCCTTCTAGACCAGACACTTACATTTTGATGATTTTCCACTTGTTCTCACACAATTCTATGGTATTCATTAGTATTTGCTCTGAATTACTACTGCTTTCTTGCAGTGTCCTATAATAGCCCTTCTGCTCTACTTGTGGGACATCACCACATGTAGAAACAACATTATACACTCTTCTCTGAACTTGAGAAGCTATATACACTTGTCTTTCAACAGTTTTACAGTTGAATGCTAATTTTCATTGTATTCTAGGGGTTTCTAACACTGGTTTCATGTAAATTAACTCTATTTCTACGATTTCTGCAGTGTACAACATCCTTTCTAGACTAGACACTTACATTTTGATGTCTTTTCCAGTTGGTCTCTCACAATTCTGTGATACTCATTAGTATTTGCTCTGAATTACTACTGCTTTCTTGCAGTGTCCTATAATAGCCCTTCTGCTCTACTTGTGGGACTTCACCACTTGTAGAAACAACTTTATACATTCTTATCTGAATTACAGAAGCTATATACACTTGTCCTTCAACTGTTTTCCGGTTGAATACTACTTTTCAGTGAATTCTGATGGTTTCAAACACTGGTTTCATGTGAACTAACTCTATTTCAAGGATTTCTGCAGTGTACAACATCCTTTCTATACTAGACACATTTTGATTATTTTCCACTGGTTCTCACACAATTCTATGATATTCATTAGTATTTGCTCTGAATTACTACTGATTTCTAGCTGTATCCTATAATGGGCCTTCTGCTCTACTTGTGGGACGTCACCACATGTAGAAACAACTTTAAACACTCTTCTCTGAACTTAAGTAGCTATATAAACTTGTCTTTCAACTGTTTTACAGTAGAATACTACTTTTCATTGAATTCTGTTGTTTTCAAACACTGGTTTCATGTGAACTAACTCTATTTCAAGGATTTCTGCAGTGTACAACACCCTTCTAGACTAGACACTTACATTTTGATGGTTTTCTTCTTGTTCTCACACAATTCCATGATATTCATTAATATTTCCTCTGAATTACTACTGATTTCTAGCTGTGTCCTGTAATGGGCCTTCTGCTCTACTTGTGGGACTTCTCCACAAGTACAAACAATATTATACACTCTTTTCTGAACTTTGGAAGCTATATACACTTGTCTTTCAACTGTTTTACAGTTGAAAACTACTTTTCAGTGACTTCTGGTGGTTTCAAACACTGGTTTCATGTGAGCTAACTCTATTTCAAGGATTTCAGCAGTGTACAACATGCTCTCTACACTAGACACTTACATTTTGATGTCTTTTCCACTTGGTCTCTCACAATTCTGTGATACTCATTAGTATTTGCTCTGAATTACTACTGATTTCTTGCAGTGTCCTATAATGGACCTTCTGCTCTACTTGTGGGACTTCACCACTTGTAGAAACAAATTTATACATTCTTATCTGAATTAGAGAAGCTATATACACTTGTCCTTCAACTGTTTTACTGTTGAATACTACTTTTCAGTGAATTCTGATGGTTTCAAACACTGGTTTCATGTGAACTAACTCTATTTCAATGATTTCTGCAGTGTACAACATCCTTTCTAGACTAGACACATTTTGATTATTTTCCACTGGTTCTCACACAATTCTAGGATATTCATTAGTATTTGCTCTGAATTACTACTGATTTCTAGCTGTATCCTATAATGGGCCTTCTGCTCTACTTGTGGGACTTCACCACATGTAGAAACAACTTTAAACACTCTTCTCTGAACTTGAGAAGCTATATACACTTGTCTTTCAACTGTTTTACAGTTGAACACTATTATTCAGTGAATTCTGGTTGTTTCAAACACTGGTTTCATGTGAACTAACTCTATTTCAAGGATTTCTGCAGTGTACAACATACTTTATGAACTAGACACTTACATTTTATGGTTTTCCACTTGTTCTCATACAATTCTATGATATTCATTAGTATTTGCTCTGAATTACTACTGCTTTCTTGCAGTGTCCTATAATAGCCCTTCTGCTCTACTTGTGGGACTTCACCACATGTAGAAACAACGTTATACAATCTTCTCTGAACTTGAGTAGCTATATAAACTTGTCTTTCAACTGTTTTACAGTAGAATACTACTTTTCATTGAATTCTGGTGGTTTCAAACACTGGTTTCATGTGAACTAACTCTATTTCAAGGATTTCCGCAGTGTACAACATCCTTTCTAGACTAGACACTTACATTTCTATGGTTTTCCACTTGTTCTCACACAATTCTATGATATTCATGAGTATTTGCTCTGAATTACTACAGATTACTAGCTGTGTCCTATAATGGGCCTTCTGCTCTACTTGTGGGACTTCACCACATGTAAAAACAACTTCATACACTCTTATGTGAACTTGAGAAGCTATATACACTTGTCTTTCAACAGTTTTACAGTTGAAAGCTAATTTTCCTTGTATTCTAGGGGTTTCAAACACTGGTTTCATGTAAACTAACTCTATTTACAGGATTTCTGCAGTGTACAATATCCTTTCTAGACTAGACACTTACATTTTAATGTCTTTTCCACTTGGTCTCTCACAATTCTGTGATACTCTTAGTATTTGCTCTGAATTACTACTGCTTTCTTGCAGTGTCCTATAATGGGCCTTCTGCTCTACTTGTGGGACTTCACCACTTGTAGAAACAACTTTATACATTCTTATCTGAATTATAGAAGCTATATACACTTGTCCTTCAACTGTTTTCCGGTTGAATACTAGTTTTCCGTGAATTCTGATGGTTTCAAACACTGGTTTCATGTGAACTAACTCTATTTCAAGGATTTCTACAGTGTATAACATCCCTTCTACACTAGACACTTACATTTTGATGGTTTTCTACTTGTTCTCTCACAATTCCATGATATTCATCAATATTTGCTCTGAATTACTACTGATTTCCAGCTGTGTCCTGTAATGGGCCTTCTGCTCTACTTGTGGGACTTCTCCACAAGTACAAACAATATTATACACTCTTTTCTGAACTTTGGAAGCTATATACACTTGTCTTTCAACTGTTTTACAGTTGAAAACTACTTTTCAGTGACTTCTGGTGGTTTCAAACACTGGTTTCATATGAGCTAACTCTATTTCAAGGATTTCCGCAGTGTACAACATGCTTTCTACACTAGACACTTACATTTTGATGTCTTTTCCACTGGGTCTTTCACAATTCTGTGATACTCATTAGTATTTGCTCTGAATTCCTACTGCTTTCTTGCAGTGTCCTATAAAAGCCCTTCTGCTCTAATTGTGGGACTTCACCACATGTAAAAACAACTTCATACATTCTTATCTGAATTACAGAAGCTATATACACTTGTCCTTCAACTGTTTTCCGGTTGAATACTACTTTTCAGTGAATTCTGATGGTTTCAAACACTGGTTTCATGTGAACTAACTCTATTTCAATGATTTCTGCAGTGTACAACATCCTTTCTATACTAGACACATTTTGATTATTTTCCACTGGTTCTCACACAATTCTATGATATTCATTAGTATTTGCTCTGAATTACTACTGATTTCTAGCTGTATCCTATAATGGGCCTTCTGCTCTACTTGTGGGACTTCAATACATGTAGAAACAACTTTAAACACTCTTCTCTGAACTTGAGTAGCTATATAAACTTGTCTTTCAACTGTTTTACAGTAGAATACTACTTTTCATTGAATTCTGTTGCTTTCAAACACTGGTTTCATGTGAACTAACTCTATTTCAAGGATTTCTGCAGTGTGCAACATCCTTTATGAACTATACACTTACATTTTGATGGTTTTCCACTTGTTCTCACACAATTCTATGATATTCATTAGTATTTGCTCTCAATTACTGCTAATTTCTATCTGTGTCCTATAATGGGCCTTCTGCTCTACTTGTGGGACTTCTCCACAAGTACAAACAATATTATACACTCTTCTCTGAACTTGAGAAGCTATATAGACTTGTCTTTCAACTGTTTTACAGTTGAAAACTTAATTTTCTGTGAATTCTGGTGGTTTCAAACACTGGTTTCATGTGAAGTAACTCTATTTCAAGGATTTCCGCAGTGTACAACATCCTTTCTAGACTAGACACTTACATTTTGATGGTTTTCTACTTATTCTCACACAATTCCATGCTATTCATTAATATTTGCTCTGAATTACTACAGATTACTAGCTGTGTCCTATAATGGGCCCTCTGCTCTACTTGTGGGACTTCACCACTTGTAGAAACAACTTTATACATTCTTATCTGAATTACAGAAGCTATATACACTTGTCCTTCAACTGTTTTCCGGTTGAATACTACTTTTCAGTGAATTCTGATGGTTTCAAACACTGGTTTCATGTGAACTAACTCTATTTCAAGGATTTCTGCAGTGTACAACATCCTTTCTATACTAGACACATTTTGATTATTTTCCACTGGTTCTCACACAATTCTATGATATTCATTAGTATTTGCTCTGAATTACTACTGATTTCTAGCTGTATCCTATAATGGGCCTTCTGCTCTACTTGTGGGACTTCACCACATGTAGAAACAACTTTAAACACTCTTCTCTGAACTTGAGTAGCTATATAAACTTGTCTTTCAACTGTTTTACAGTAGAATACTACTTTTCATTGAATTCTGTTGTTTTCAAACACTGGTTTCATGTGAACTAACTCTATTTCAAGGATTTCTGCAGTGTACAACACCCTTCTAGACTAGACACTTACATTTTGATGGTTTTCTTCTTGTTCTCACACAATTCCATGATATTCATTAATATTTCCTCTGAATTACTACTGATTTCTAGCAGTGTCCTGTAATGGCCCTTCTGCTCTACTTGTGGGACTTCTCCACAAGTACAAACAATATTATACACTCTTTTCTGAACTTTGGAAGCTATATACACTTGTCTTTCAACTGTTTTACAGTTGAAAACTACTTTTCAGTGACTTCTGGTGGTTTCAAACACTGGTTTCATGTGAGCTAACTCTATTTCAAGGATTTCCGCAGTGTACAACATGCTTTCTACACTAGACACTTACATTTTGATGTCTTTTCCACTTGGTCTCTCACAATTTTGTGATACTCATTAGTATTTGCTCTGAATTACTACTGATTTCTTGCAGTGTCCTATAATGGACCTTCTGCTCTACTTGTGGGACTTCACCACTTGTAGAAACAAATTTATACATTCTTATCTGAATTAGAGAAGCTATATACACTTGTCCTTCAACTGTTTTACTGTTGAATACTACTTTTCAGTGAATTCTGATGGTTTCAAACACTGGTTTCATGTGAACTAACTCTATTTCAAGGATTTCTGCAGTGTACAACATCCTTTCTAGACTAGACACATTTTGATTATTTTCCACTGGTTCTCACACAATTATATGATATTCATTAGTATTTGCTCTGAATTACTACTGATTTCTTGCAGTGTCCTATAATGGACCTTCTGCTCTACTTGTGGGACTTCACCACTTGTAGAAACAACTTTATACATTCTTATCTGAATTATAGAAGCTATATACACTTGTCCTTCAACTGTTTTCCGGTTGAATACCACTTTTCCGTGAATTCTGATGGTTTCAAACACTGGTTTCATGTGAACTAACTCTATTTCAAGGATTTCTACAGTGTACAACATCCCTTCTACACTAGACACTTACATTTTGATGGTTTTCTACTTGTTCTCACACAATTCCATGATATTCATCAATATTTGCTCTGAATTACTACTGATATCTCGCTGTGTCCTGTAATGGGCCTTCTGCTCTACTTGTGGGACTTCTCCACAAGTACAAACAATATTATACACTCTTTTCTGAACTTTGGAAGGTATATACACTTGTCTTTCAACTGTTTTACAGTTGAAAACTACTTTTCAGTGACTTCTGGTGGTTTCAAACACTGGTTTCATATGAGCTAACTCTATTTCAAGGATTTCCGCAGTGTACAACATGCTTTCTACACTAGACACTTACATTTTGATGTCTTTTCCACTTGGTCTCTCACAATTCTGTGATACTCATTAGTATTTGCTCTGAATTACTACTGCTTTCTTGCAGTGTCCTATAAAAGCCCTTCTGCTCTAATTGTGGGACTTCACCACATGTAAAAACAACTTCATACACTCTTCTCAGAACTTGAGAAGCTATATACACTTGTCTTTCAACTTTTTTACAGTTGAATACTACTTTTCAGTGACTTCTGGTGGTTTCAAACACTGGTTTCATGTGAACTAACTCTATTTCAAGGATTTCTGCAGTGTACAATATCCCTTCTAGACTAGACACATTTTGATGTCTTTTCCACCTGGTCTCTCACAATTCTGTGATACTCATTAGTATTTGCTCTGAATTACTACTGCTTTCTTGCAGTGTCCTTTAATGGGCCTTCTGCTCTACTTGTGGGACTTCACCACTTGTAGAAACAAATTTATACATTCTTATCTGAATTAGAGAAGCTATATACACTTGTCCTTCAACTGTTTTACTGTTGAATACTACTTTTCAGTGAATTCTGATGGTTTCAAACACTGGTTTCATGTGAACTAACTCTATTTCAAGGATTTCTGCAGTGTACAACATCCTTTCTAGACTAGACACATTTTGATTATTTTCCACTGGTTCTCACACAATTCTAGGATATTCATTAGTATTTGCTCTGAATTACTACTGATTTCTAGCTGTATCCTATAATGAGCCTTCTGCTCTACTTGTGGGACTTCACCACATGTAGAAACAACTTTAAACACTCTTCTCTGAACTTGAGAAGCTATATTAACTTGTGTTTCAACTGTTTTACAGTTCAATACTACTTTTCAGTGACTTCTGGTGGTTTCAAACACTGGTTTCATGTGAACTAACTCTATTTCAAGTATTTCATCAGTGTACAACATCCTTTCTAGACTAGACACACTTACATTTTGATTGTTTTCCACTTGTTCTCACTCAATTCTATGATATTTATTAGTATTTGCTCTGAATTACTACTGATTTCTAGCTGTGTCCTATTTTGGGCTTTCTACTCTACTTGTTGGACTTCTCCACAAGTACAAACTACATTATACACTCTTCTCTGAGCTTGAGAATCTATATACACTTGTCTTTCAACTGTTTTCCAGTTGAATACTATTATTCAGTGAATTCTGGTGGTTTCAAACACTGGTTTCATGTGAACTAACTCTATTTCAAGGATTTCTGCAGTGTACAACATCCTTTATGAACTAGACACTTACATTTTGATGGTTTTCCACTTGTTCTCACACAATTCTATGATATTCATTAGTATTTGCTCTCAATTACTGCTAATTTCTTTTTTTTTTTATTTTTTCCAATTTTTTTATTAAGGTATTATATGTGTACATATCTAACCATTGCCCTCCCCACACCCCACTCCCATATATGCCCCCACCCCCCAGAGTTTTGCATCCATTGGTTATGCTTATATGCATGCATACAAGTCCTTTGATTGATCTCTTATCTCCCCCACCTCTCCCTAACCTTCCCCTTGTAATTTGACAGTCTGTTTGATGCTTTACTGTCTCTGTATCTATCTTTTTGTTCAAGTTTATAATGTTCTTTATTATCCATAAATGAGTGAGATCATGTGGTATTTTTCTTTCATTGACTGACTTATTTCACTTAACATAATGTTCTCCAATTCCTCCCAGGTTGCTGCAAATGATGAGAATTCCTTCTTTTTTATGGCAGCATAGTATTCCATTGTGTAGATGTACCACAGTTTTCTGATCCAGTCATCTGCTGACGGGCACCTAGGCTGTTTCCAAATCTTAGCTATGGTGAATTGCGCTGCTATGAACATAGGGGTGCATATATCCTTTCTAATTGGTGTTTCTAGTTTCTTCGGATATATTCCCAGGAGTGGGATTACTGGGTCAAATGGGAGTTCCATTTTCAGTTTTTTGAGGAAACTCCATACTGTTCTCCACAGTGGCTGCACCAGTCTGCAATCCCACCAGCAGTGCACGAGGGTTCCTTTTTCTCCGCATCCTCGCCAACACTTGTCGTTTGTTGATTTGTTGATGATAGCCATTCTGACAGGTGTGAGATGGTACCGCATTGTTGTTTTGATTTGCATCTCTCGGATAATTAGTGACGTTGAGCATGTTTTCATGTGTCTCTTGGCCTTCCTTCTGTCTTCTTTTGAAAAGATTCTATTTAGGTCTGTTGCCCATTTTTTTATTGGATCATTTATCTTCCTTTTATTAAGTTGTATAAGCTGCCTGTAGATGTTGGAGATTAAACCTTTATCAGTGATGCCATTTGCAAATATGTTCTCCCATGCAGTGGGCCTTCTTGTTGTTTTGTTGATGGTTTCTTTTGCTGTGAAAAAGCTTTTTATTTTGATGTAGTCCCATTTGTTAATTTTCTCTTTAGCTTCCATTGCCCTAGGGGCAGTGTCAGTGAAGAATTTCTTTTGGCATATGTCTGACATTTTGCTGCCTGTGGATTGCTCTAGTATTTTTATGGTTTCCCGTCTTATGTTTAAGTCCTGTATCCATTTTGAGTTTATTTTTGTGTATGGCGTAAGTTGGTGATCAAGCTTCATTTTTTTGCATGTATCTGTCCAATTTTCCCAACACCATTTATTGAAGAGACTGTCTTTATTCCATTGTATGTTCATGCCTCCTTTGTCAAATATTAATTGAGCATAGTGGTTTGGGTCAATATCTGGATTCTCTATTCTGTTCCATTGATCTATATGTCTGTTCTTGTGCCAGTACCAGGCTGTTTTGAGAACAGTGGCTTTGTAATACAGCTTGAAATCTGGTATTGAGATCCCTCCTACTTTATTCTTCTTTCTCAGGATTGCTGTGGCTATTCGGGGTCTTTTTTTATTCCAGATGAATTTTTGGAGAGTTCTTTCAAGGTCTGTGAAATATGCCGTTGGTATTTTAATGGGGAGTGCATTGAATCTATAGATTGCTTTGGGTAGTATGGACATTTTAATGATGTTGATTCTACCAATCCATGAACATGGTATGTTCTTCCATCTGTTTACGTCTTCCTCTATCTCTTTTTTCAGTGTCCTGTAGTTTTCCGTGTATAGGTCTTTTACCTCCTTAGTTAAGTTTATTCCTAGGTATCTTAATTTTTTTGGTGCGATGGTAAATGGGATTGCCTTTTTAGTCTCTCTGTCTGTAAGTTCACTATTGGTGTATAGAAAGGCCATAGATTTCTTGGCGTTAATTTTGTATCCTGCTACATTGCCGAATTCATTTATTAAGTCTATGAGTTTTTTGACGGAGTCTTTCGGATTTTTTATGTACAATATCATGTCGTCTGCAAATAAAGACAGCTTTACTTGTTCTTTTCCAATCTGGATGCCTTTTATTTCTTCTTCTTGTCTAATTGCAATGGCTAATACTTCCAGTACTATGTCAAACAGGAGTGGTGAGAGTGGGCATCCCTGTCTTGTTCCTGGTCTTAGGGGAAATGTCTTTAGTTTTTGTCCATTGAGTATGATGTTTGCTGTGGGTTTATCATATATAGCTTTTATTATGTTGAGGTATGAGCCATCTATTCCCACCTTGTTGAGAGCTTTTATCAAGAAAGGGTGTTGGATTTTGTCAAATGCTTTTTCTGCATCAATTGATATGACTATGTGATTTTTATCTTTCAATTTGTTTATGTGATGTATCACGTTTATTGATTTGCGGATATTGTACCATCCTTGCATTCCTGGGATAAATCCTACTTGGTCATGGTGTATGATCTTTCTGATGTACTGCTGGAGCCGATTTGCTAGAATTTTGTTGAGGATTTTGGCATCTATGTTCATGAGGGATATTGGTCTGTAATTCTCTTTCATTGTGTTGTCTTTATCTGGTTTTGGTATTAGGGTGATGCTGGCTTCATAGAAGGAGCTTGGAAGTGTTCCTTCCACTTGAATTTTTTGGAATAGTCTGAGGAGGATAGGTTTTAGTTCTTCCTTGAATGTTTGGTAAAACTCTCCTGTGAAGCCATCAGGCCCCGGGCTTTTGTTTGCCGGAAGCTTTTTGATGACTGCTTCAATTTCGTCCATAGTTATTGGCCTATTGAGCTGTTTAGATTCTTCTTGATTGATTTTTGGAAGGTTATATTTTTCTAGGAATATGTCCATTTCCTCCAGATTGTCCAGTTTGTTGGAATAGAGTTGTTCGTAGTATTTTGTAACAATCCTTTGTATCTCAGCGGGGTCTGTTGTTATTTCACCTCTTTCATTTCTGATTTTGTTTATTTGGGTCCTCTCTCTTTGCTTCTTGGTGAGCCTGGCTAGAGGTCCATCAATCTTGTTTATCCTTTCAAAGAACCAGCTCTTGGTTTTGTTGATCTTATGTATTGTTTCTTTGGTCTCTATGTCATTTATCTCCGCTCTGATCTTTGTTATTTCCTTCCTTCTGGTTACACTGGGCTTTTCTTGCTGCTCTTTTTCTAGCTCTTTGAGTTGTAGGGTTAAGTAATTTATTACCATTGTTTCTTGTTTTTTGCAATAGGCCTGTAGAGCTATGAATTTCCCTCTCAAGACTGCTTTCGCTGTGTCCCATAGATTTTGGATTGTTGTGTTTTCATTGTAATTTGTTGCCATGATGTTTTTTATTTCTTCCTTGATCTCTCTGGTGACCCAGTCCTTGTTTAATAGCATGCTGTTTAGTCTCCATGTGTTTGATTTCTTTGGATTGTTTTTATTGTAGTTGATTTCCAGTTTTATGCCACTGTGATCTGAGAAGATGCTTGATATAATTTCTATCTTCTTGAATTTGAAGAGACTTTGCCTGTGACCCAGCATATGGTCTATCTTTGAAAATGACCCATGTGCACTTGAGAAGAATGTATATTCTGTGGCTTTGGGGTGAAATGTTCTGAAGATGTCAATTAATTCCATCTGGTCTAGTGAGTCATTTAGGATTGCTGTTTCTTTGCTGATTTTTTGTTTAGAGGATTTGTCCAGTGGTGATAGTGGGGTATTAAAGTCTCCTACTATGATTGTGTTGCTATTAATCTCTCCCTTGATATCCTCCAGGAGTTTTTTTATGTATTTGGGTGCTCCTATATTGGGAGCGTATATGTTTACCAGAATTATTTCTTCTTGTTGGATTTCTCCCTTTAGTATTATGAAGTGGCCTTCCTTATCTCTTGTTATGGCATTTACTTTGAGGTCTATTTTGTCAGATATAAGTATTGCTACCCCAGCTTTTTTTTCATTTCCATTTGCCTGAAAGATATTTTTCCATCCCTTCACTTTCAATCTGTGTGAGTCTCTTGTTCTGAGGTGGGTCTCTTGTAGACAGCATATATATGGGTCGTGTTTTTTTATCCATTCAGCTACTCGATGTCTTTTGATTGGAGCATTTAGTCCGTTTACATTTAAAGTTATTACTGAAAGGTATTTGTTTGCAGTCATATCTATTTTTGTGTCTGTATTCCTTCTTACCTGTTTATTTCTTCTTTTTACAGTATTCCCTTTAGCAATTCTTGCATTGCTGGTTTGGTGGTGATAAACTCCCTGAGGCTTTTTTTGTCTGCAAAGCTCCTGATTTCCCCTTCAATTTTGATTGATAGTCTTGCTGGATATAGTATTCTTGGATTCAGTCCTTTGCTTTGCAACACTTTGTATACCTCCTTCCATTCACTTCTAGCTTGTTGTGTTTCTGATGAGTAATCATTTGACAATCTGATGGGTGTTCCTTTGTAGGTAACTCTCTGTCTCTCTCTTGCCGCCTTTAGGATTCTCTCTTTATCATTTATATTTGCCATTGAAATTATGACATGTCTTGGTGTGGGTCTTTTGGGGTTGATCCTGCTTGGGACTCTCTTTACTTGCGTAACTTTTATCTTTCCCATATCCGGGAAGTTTTCTGTCATTATTTCTTCAAATAGATTTTCTAATCCCTGCTGCTCTTCTTGTCCTTCTGGCAGCCCTATTATACGCATGTTACTTCGTTTCATGTTGTCCCGAAGCTCCCTTAGGCTTTCCTCCTGCTTTTTAATTTTTTTCTCCAATTGCTGTTCAGCTTGAGCTTGTTTCTGTACCTGATCTTCTAACTCACTAATTCGGTCCTCTGCTTCTTGTAATCTACTGTTGAAACTTTCCATGGTGTTTTTGATTGTAGCTATATCACTTTTCATTTCTTCCTGATTCTTGCATAAGTTGTTGATTTTCTCATCCATCCGATGTATAAATTCCATGACCATTACTCTGAACTCCTTTTCGGTCATGTTGTAAGCTTCATTTTCACTAATTTCCTTTCTTGGCGACTCCACATTTTCTTTCCTCTGTGAGTTATTTCGTTTCCCCATTCTGGCTATTACCAGAGAGCTCAAGCTTCTGTTTGCGTGGACCTGGGTCGTGTGCTGTGGGGACTTCGCTCCACCCTAGTTTCACTGAAGTGCTCTGACACTAGGACGTGTGACTGTCTTTGGTTGGTGGGAACCAAACTTGCCCAGGATCAGTGTCCCCAGTGTTCCGTGTGGTCTCGTGTGCACATTTAGAATCAGGGGCCCTGTCTGCACCACACTGTTGGTATGTGCCGAGAATGAGATCCTTAGCATGTGCCAGGAGTCAGAGTTTCCCTGTGTCTGCACCAAGACTCGAGTGTCAAAGTCTCTGTTGCCTTGTGCGGTTTCTCGTTGAGAATCAGGGTCCCTGTGTGTGCACGCACCAACAATTGGGGTCGCTGGCTCTTAGTGTGAATGCGCTGTGAGTCAGGGATCCCAGGCAGCTGTGTCCGGCGTGCCAAATTCCCTGAAGTGGGGCTGCGTCCTGTGTGTGCTCTCTCTACTGAGCCAAACCGGCTAGAGCGCACATTCTTAAAAACCTGAAGGTGAGCCGGCTCAGTGCACTCTCCCAAAGTCCCAGAAGGGGGGCGGAGTCCGTCCTGCGCGCCAAATTCCCCAAAGGGAAGCCCCTCTGTGCACGCTCTTAAGAATCTCCGAAGGGGGAGCTGTGCCCCGCGAGCCAAATTCCCCCAAATTCCCCGAAGGGGAGCCCTCTGTGCGCACTGACAGATTTCCCCGACGGGGAGCTGCTTCTGTCCCGTGCGCGAGCGCGCGCCAAATTCCCTAAGAGGGAGCGCGTCCCTGCGCAAAGCTCGGCAGCTTGGGCCAGGTGCGGGTCTATCAGTTACTATGACGCTGTCTGTGCGCGTGAGCAGCTTGGGCGAGGGGCGCGTCTATCAGTTACTATGGCGCTTTCCGCATGCCTGTGGGTGCTCAGCAGCTTGGGGGAGGGGCGGGTCTATCAGTTACTATGGCGCTATCAGCGCCTGCGAGGAGGGGGATAGGCTCTTTGACTCACGGAAATCTGCCGGGAAGTCTGGATTCTTGTTTGTTTGTCTGAAGCTGTGATAGCAGTTCTCTGTCCCCAGTGGCTGCAGGGTCCTGGTTTGTGTCAGAAGCCAGGATCCGAGTCTCGGGCAGCTCTGTTTCCCAAGATGGCGTGGTCTCTGCGTCCGCACCAGTCGCCGAGAAGTGTCCGCTTTGTGCGCGGGGCTCCGCCGTCTAGGGCTGCCCTGTTCGGGAGCCCCTAGGAAGACCTGCAGAATCTAACTGACCCTATCTCATACACACACACACACACCACACACATCTACACTCTCCTCTATGGGTTCCTCACTCACACTCTCTCTCTCCCTACCTTCCTGCCGGTCGCCATCTTTTTTCTCCTGGTGTTAGTTCCAATTACTGCTAATTTCTATCTGTGTCCTATAATGGGCCTTCTGCTCTACTTGTGGGACTTCTCCACAAGTACAAACAACATTATACACTCTTCTCTGAACTTGAGAAGCTATATAGACTTGTCTTTCAACTGTTTTACAGTTGAAAACTTTCTTTTCTGTGACTTCTGGTGGTTTTAAACACTGGTTTCATGTGAACTAACTCTATTTCCAGGATTTCTGCAGTGTACAACATCCCTTCTAGATTAGACACTTACATTTTGATGGTTTTCCACTTGCTCTCACACAATTCTGTGAGACTCATTAGTATTTGCTCTGAATTAATACTGCTTTCTTTTTTTTAAAAAAAATTTCTTTATTGATTAAGGTGTCACATATTTGTCCTCATCCCCCCATTCCCATCCCACACCCCTCCCCATGGATGCCCCAACCCCCTGTTGAACTTAACCATTGGTTAGGCTCATATGCATGCACACAAGACCTTTGGTTGATCTCTCCCCCTTCCCCCCACCCTCCCCTATCCTCCCTCTGAGGCCCGATAGTCCGATCGATGCCTCCTTGTTTCTGGTTCTTTTCTTGTTCATCAGTCTATGTTGTTCATCATTTCCCCTAGATGAGCAAAATCATGTGTCACTAGAGATATACTTATAAGAATTGAATGTGAGACGAGCAATAATAGTTATGCTGACAGGCAAATGAATCAGTCTGTAGTGAGTTTCTTTGTGGACCAATAGTTCTTTTGAGACCCAATATCAATGTCCACCAGTTCCTTATGAGTACAGGTCGTCACTGACCCCTCAGCTCTGGATGGTGGAGAAATGGTGGTAATGCAGGTCCGACTCTCTCTGGTTTGGTCTCGGCCGGTCCCAGGGGCACGGCTTCACCCGGATCCAGGGGCCCACGGCCTCACCTGGACCCGGGACCAAGTCTCACCCGGATCCAGGTGCACACGGCCTCGCCCAGACCCAGGATTCAGCTTCACCCGGACCCAGGGGCGCATGGCCTCACCCGGACCCAGGGACGCGTGGCTTCTCCCCGGCCCGGGACTCAGCCTCACCCAGATCCAGGGGCACACGGCCTCGCCCGGATCCGGGATCTAGCTTCCCCCGGACCCAGGGGCATGTGGCCTCACACAGACCCAGGGGCGTGTGGCCTCTCCCAGACCCAGGGTCGCGTGGCCTCACCCGGATCCAGGGGCCCACGGCCTCACGCGGACCTGGGACCCAGGCTCACCCGGACGCAGGGGCCCACTGCTTCACCCGGACCCGGGACCCAGCCTCACCCGGATCCAGGGACACACGGCCTCGCCCAGTCCCAGGATTCAGTTTAACCTAGGTTAATATCTAAGAAAGTGTTTCAAACACTAGAAATACGTGAAAAAAGGGCCTTAATATCTGTCACACATTGTTTCCTGACAAGCAAATCGTGTTCAAAGAACATAGAACCGAGTTGGATGCTGTTTACATTTATAATTAAGAGACAATGAGTTGGCGTTTATGAAAGAGGCCCGGTTAGGCCATTAAACAGGAAGTGATGACGTCACCAAGGGGGAGGGGCCACGAGGACAGGTTTAATTGATACCAGGAGATAATGATTTAGCCCGGGGCCCAGCTGGGTGTGATGACGACATTGAAGTTAGTTCTAGTGTTAGGGTTAGAGAATTGGGGTTCTGGCTAGGGTTAGGGTTAGGATAAGGGTTCGGGCTAGGTAGGGTTCAGGCTCAGGATAGGGCTAGGTTTAGGCTTAGGGTTAGAGGGTTAGGGACAGGGTTATTGTCACAGTGTAGTAAGGTTGGGTATTCACGATGAATGAGCTTCAACCACTGGACAAATTGGAGTGTAGCACTGAGAATTTACAACTCCAGACTAGGGAAATATTTAGAAATGTGCTTCATACACTAGGAATACATATTCCAATAGACTGAAAATCTGAACAGCACAATTTTATCATTGGGAAATCTTATTCAAACCGCTGAGAACCGAGTGTGACACTGTTTACATTTATTTTTCCCGTCAAAAGGAGTTGGCGTTTTCGGGAAAAGGAGTTGGTGAAACACTGAAAAATTCATTTTCCTAGAGCTATAGAATAGTATGAAACTATTGAGAACACTATGAAATAAAAATGTTAGTTAGGCTAGGGTTCCAAGTAGTGTTTTAAATTACCTTTAAAAAGCTGTTATGACACCCGTGTTAAAATGAAAACTCTCAGAGCTCAAAACAACAGAACAGGGGGATGTCTCAGAGTGTCTCTAGAACTCTTGGAATACGTTTTAGAACATGAACATCTCTACTGAATTTTGAAATACTAAGAATTTGTATCCAAAGCGCTGTGAAAAGTAGGGTAGACTTTCAAGTGGTAATAATGGTTAAAGTATGGTATATTTGTAAAAAACGCTGTTTCACCAATTTGGAATTTACAATGAAGGAGCTTGAGACACTGGAAGAGAGAGACTCCAACTCGGGCAATTCACAATGAAAACCTAGGTTAATATCTAAGAAAGTGTTTCAAACACTAGAAATACGTGAATAAAGGGCCTTAATATCTGTCACACATTGATTTCTGACAAGCAAATCTTGTTCAAAGAACATAGAACCGAGTTGAATGCTGTTTACATTTATAATTAAGAGACAATGAGTTGGCGTTTTTGAAAGAGGCCTGTTTAGGCCATTAAACAGGAACTGATGACGTCACCAAGGGGAGGGGCCATGAGGGCAGGTTTAATTGATCCCAGGAGATAATGATTAGCCAGGGGTCCAGCTTGGAGTGATGACCTCATCGAGGTTAGTTCTGGTGTTGGGTTGGGGTTCTGGCTAGGGTTAGGGTTAGGATAAGGGTTCGGGCTAGGTAGGGTTCAGGCTCAGGTTAGGGCTAGGTTTAGGGTTAGGGTTAGAGGGTTAGGGACAGGGTTAAGGTCACGGTGCAGTAAGGTTGGGTATTCACAATGAATGAGCTTCAACCACCGGACAAATTGGAGTGTAGCACTGAGAATTTACAACTCGAGACTAGGGAAATATTTAGAAATGTGCTTCAGACACTAGGAATACATATGCCAATAGACTGAATATCTGAACAGCACAATTTTGTCACTGGGAAATCTTGTTCAAACCGCTGAGAACCGAGTGTGACACTGTTTACATTTATTTTTCCCGTCAAAAGTCGTTGGCGTTTTCGGGAAAAGGAGTTGGTGAAACACTGAAAAATTCATTTTCCTAGAACTATCCAATAGTATGAAAGTATTGAGAACACTATGAAATCAAAATGTTAGTTAGGCTAGGGTTCCAAGTAGTGTTTTAAAGTACCTTTAAAAAGCCGGTATGACACCCGTGTTAAAATGAAAACTCTCAGAGCTCAAAACAACAGAACAGGGGGATGTCTCATAGTGTCTCTAGAACTCTTGGAATACGTTTTAGAACATGAACATCTCTCCTGAATTTTGAAATACTGAGAATTTGTATCCAAAGCGCTGTGAAAAGTAGGGTAGACTTTCAAGTGGTAATAATGGTTAAAGTACTGGTATATTTGTAAAAAACTGTGTTTCAGCAAATTGGAATTCACAATGAAGGAGATTGAGACACTGGAAGAGAGAGACTCCAACTCGGGCAATTCACAATGAAAACCTAGGTTAATATCTAAGAAAGTGTTTCAAACACTAGAAATACGTGAATAAAGGGCCTTAATGTCTGTCACACATTGTTTCCTGACAAGCAAATCGTGTTCAAAGAACATAGAACCGAGTTGAATGCTGTTTATATTTATAATTAAGAGACAATGAGTTGGCGTTTTTGAAAGAGGCATGGTTAGGCCATTAAACTGGAAGTGATGACGTCACCAAGGGGGAGGGGCCTTGAGGGCAGGTTTAATTGATCCCAGGAGAAAATGATTTAGCAGGGGGCCCAGCTAGGAGTGATGACGTCATCGAGGTTAGTTCTGGTGTTGGGTTGGGGTTCTGGCTAGGGTTAGGGTTAGGATAAGGGTTCGGGCTAGATAGGGTTCAGGCTCAGGTTAGGGCTAGGTTTAGGGTTAGGGTTAGAGGGTTAGGGACAGGGTTTTAGTCACAGTGCTGTAAGGTTGGGTATTCACAATGAATGAGCTTCAACCACTGGACAAATTGGAGTGTAGCACAGAGAATTTACAACTCCAGACTAGGGAAATATTTACAAATGTGCTTCACACACTAGGAGTACATATTCCAATAGACTGAATATCTGAACAGCACAATTTTGTCACTGGGAGATCTTGTTCAAACAGCTGAGAACCGAGTGTGACACTGTTTACATTCATTTTTCCCTTCAAAAGGAGTTGGCGTTTTCGGGAAAAGCAGTTGGTGAAACACTGAAAAATTCATTTTCCTAGAGCTATAGAATAATATGAAAGTATTGAGAACACTATGAAATCAAAATTTTAGTTAGGCTAGGGTTCCAAGTAGTGTTTTAAAGTACCTTTAAAAAGCCGGTATGACACCCGTGTTAAAATGAAAACTCTCAGAGCTCAAAACAACAGAACAGGGGGATGTCTCAGAGTGTCTCTAGAACTCTTGGAATACGTTTTAGAAAACGAACATCTCTACTGAATTTTGAAATACTGAGAATTTGTATCCAAAGCGCTGTGAAAAGTAGGGTAGACTTTCAAGTGGTAATAATGGTTAAAGTATGGTATATTTGTAAAAAACGCTGTTTCACCAAATTGGAATTCACAATGAAGGAGCTTGAGACACTGGAAGAGAGAGACTCCAACTCGGGCAATTCACAATGAAAACCTAGGTTAATCTCTAAGAAAGTGTTTCAAACACTAGAAATACGTGAATAAAGGGCCTTAATATCTGTCACACATTGTTTCCTGACAAGCAAATCGTGTTCAAAGAACATAGAACTGAGTTGGATGCTATTTACATTGGTAATTAAGAGACAATGAGTTGGCATTTTGAAACAGGCCTGGTTAGGCCATTAAACAGGAAGTGATGACGTCACCAAGGGGGAGGGGCCATGAGGGCAGGTTTAATTGATCCCAGGAGATAATGATTTAGCAGGCGGCCCAACTGGGAGTGATGACGTCATCGAGGTTAGTTCTGGTGTTAGGGTTAGAGAATTGGGGTTCTGGCTAGGGTTAGGGTTAGGATAAGGGTTCGGGCTAGGTAGGGTTCAGGCTCAGGTAGGGCTAGGTTTAGCATTAGGGTTAGAGGGTTAGGGACAGGGTTAAGGTCACGTTGCAGTAAGGTTGGGTATTCACAATGAATGAGCTTCAACCACTGGACAAATTGGAGCGTAGCACTGTTATAGTAATAGTGATAAGAATAATATAGAATAAGTATCAAAATGTGGAATTACAGTGTGATATTAAAATATGATGTTAAAAAATATTGAATGTAATGTAAATAGGTTGATTAAACACCCCTGAGTGGCCTGTATGTAGAAAAAAAAAAAGTAAAGTGATCTGTTCCCCATATGTAAAACCAGATATGCAAGGCTCCTGGGACCCGCTGATAAGACACACTGAAGACGCCCATCTAGGCACATAAAAAGAGGAAGCACCAGAGGAAGATTAGAGAGGCCTGCTCTGCTCCTCCACAGACGGTCACTCTCCACCCCCCTTTCTGCATCTGCCTAAGCTCTGCCGTGGACCGTGAGTCCAAACAGTGAGCCGGAAAGTGAGGCCTCAAGCAAGACGCCGAGCCGCAGCTGCAATGTCCAACGTCCAGTGTGTGTGTCTGTCGGCGCGGATCCCCGGGTGGCCTGCCGAGGTCTGGAAACCACCAGGACTCTGGTAAATAAACCGTGTGTGATTCTTGCATTGCATGTCTGTCTCCTGTGTAATTTATGCTCGGTCAATATTAAGTAAGTACCTTGGGTTGTACGTGTCAGTTTAGAGACTGGCTGAGGCACCCTTGGTCACCTGTGCTTATGTCCCTGAAGGAGAAATTGGGACAATTGGCGTAGTCGGCAGTTGCTAAATTAAAATTGGACATTAAGGGGGTAAGTGAAACCAAATTTCCTAAATTAATTTTTCTAAATTGCTCCGGGCACAGCAGAGATCAATTTGAATAAGAGAGAAAAGGGGAAGCTTCTAGCCAAATCTGATGTCAAGTGTTGGGCCTGCTAAGAGCAGATAATGTCGTCCACCCAAACCCGAAAGTAATCAGGCATAGAGAACCGATCGGTGTTACTTCTGAAAAACCTTGAGCTTGCTTCAAACTAAAAGTTGTCCACCGTAAGGGCACGCCCAGGAGAGGCTGACTCCCAAAGGCAAACGCCGGAGGGTCCTAGCAGTTTCTCTGCCCAAGCGGAGCCGTGCAGAAGGGTTATATCTGCCAACCGTTTACGCAAGCAAGGGGCTGTGGAGGCAGCCAAGAGGAAGGACACGCGAAAGGGGAAACTAGGCTTGAGAAATCGGTGGAGGGACCCAAGTTGGCGGATTATACCAACCGACAGCTTACGTAGGCAGCACAACCGTGGCATAAACGGGACGGAGGAATTGTGGCTGGAAGGAATAATTCTCTCATTGCAAATTACGGAAAGAAAGAGGAATATATATATAAATATAGATTTTATAAATGAATGGCAGAGCATAAATTACAAAACAGGATCCTGAATTTCTTAAGAAAGGCTCACAATTATCTCTTTCTTTGCAATATATACCTGACTGAAGTCCAGAGGGAAACTTCCCCTTGTGCCATCTATCCCTTTGGGAGAGCAGGTCCTAAAATAATAATTTGTCCGGACTGCCTTCAAGATAGGAAGGAAGATTAAAATGGAATAACTCAGAAGCTTCTAGCAGAAACTAAGGAGGAATAAAGAACGACTAGCTAACATACCGGCCGAAAGTAAATGGTGCACCCTAGAGGACAGCCTCAGGGAGAAATGCAAGGTCAGATACACTCCCAGATTGGGAGAGAAAGTAATCAATAACCCTGATACATTAATACCAGTAATTCAAAGGGCTTCACCTGAAGAGGTGATCCCAATACTTCTACATACAATTCATAATCTTCAGGAAGATAATGATAAAGGCAAAAGATTAGCACAAAAGGTGATAGGACAATATTCTAGCAAGCCAGCCATAGTAAGAAAAAAGGTGGTGAGGAAGGAAGGAACAGAAGGTGAAGGAGAGACAGTAGAATTTTCCTCCTTCACCACACAAGACATGAATTAACTTAGAGGCCTATTAATAAAGGGAGAACTGACAGACATTGATTGGTTGCTACATCTGTATGAGAAGAGAGGCCACACCGTTATGATCAGTGCAGATGAATTATCACAAGTAATTGATGCAATAGAACACCCAAAACTAAGAGAACAACTACTAAAAGACATAGAACAGCAAGGAAGACAGGCACTGGCGTCTATATGGCACTGGGTGTCTAAGGCTTGGAAAAAGTCTTTCCCCCATATAGATTTCTCCTCATCACAATTTTCAAAACCATGGAATAATATAGGCCAGCTCCAACATCAATTGAGGAAATTAACTATCCTTAATGGAATATACCATGGAGATAATCCCTGGGAAGCCACTAATGTGGATGGCATCATAAGCTGTCTAATTAAAAATGCACGCGAGGGATATAAAATACAAATGCAAAATTTATTAGCAGGGTCAAGAACCCCAAATGAGATTAAGGAAAAAATCACCCTCCATCAGGACATGATTACAGATAAAAAATTCACCTTTGTAGCAAAGGAGGAGAGAACACAAAATTACTCTTTAAAAAATAAATAAATAAATAAATAAATAAATAAATAAATAAATAATAAAATAAAATAAAATAAAATAAGGAAGGAAATAAGGGGACCCCAGAATATGTATAGAAATAATAATAATTTCCAGAACAAGGGAAGAAATTGGACACAACCAAAGCCATGCCTAGCACAGCAAAAACCTTACTGGAAGGTGAATAACCCTTTCTTTAAAAGGGGACCCCCACAAAACCCATTTACAAAAAATCAATCTGGAAATTCATTCAATAAAACCCAATCCAGAAACCCCTTCCCCACTTACCAATCTAAGAATAACCCATTTCAACAACAACCCAGAAATAATCCATTCAGACAACAGGGAAACTACCAAGGCCCCCGCCCCCAATGGAAGGGCAACCAAGGGGGCATAAGAAGAAACTAACCTCTCTTGCTCTAGCAGACGAGTTTTATAGGGAAAATGATAAGAGGCCATATATTACTTTGAATATAAAACCCCAAGATGATTTAATCTTACCTAAAACATTTTTAATATACACTGGATCCCAAATCTCTTTAATGGCCATAGATAATATACCCACAAAATCCTGTGAAAACACAGGATTTCTATTGAAAGAATCACAGGAAATATTATTAAGGCAAATCCAATACACTGTAAAATACTGTACAGAAATAGACAGATTAAAGAATACATTGGGATTCTACAGGAAGAACAGTACCAAATAAGGTCATCAATAAATTAGACTCACTTAAAAGCCCCACATCAAAAAAGGAAGCACAACAAGTTGTGGGATTATTTATGTTTTGGAAACAACACATACCATATCTGTCAGACATAGCAAAACCTATATACAAAGTAACTAGAAAAGCAGTAAACTTCCAATGGAATAAAGAACAGAAAGAAGCTTTCCAACAATTAAAACACTACATCCACCTCTTTTCTCAACTACAAAATATACAACCAGGTGACAAGGTAGTTCTAGATATTGCTTTTATATCAGAACATGGTAATTGGGGACTATATAAAAAAGGGAAAGATGACCATAAGCTAATGCCAGTAGGATTCTGGTCCAAGAAATTTCCATACTCTCATTTTAAATACTCATATTTTGAGAAATTGATTTGGACTTTATATGCAGCACTGCTACACACAGAACCTCTGACAGGACAACAGCCAAGAACAGTCAGGAGCACCCTGCCTCTTAAGGCATGGTTAAATATGTCAGCGGAAGAGTTGGCAGGTAACCAAATTGAAGAAAAGGTACTCGCGTGGAAGTGGTACATAAACACGCGTTGTATCAGCGGCTCCGGAGAACCAGCCCTCCTCACCGAGGAGGTAAACAAACTTGAGGTGGAGCCACCCACCTGTGCCAACAAGTTTGAACCTATAGAGACATCTATAGGTGTACAGGGGCCAAAATACACCCCTGTCTTTAAAAATGCCTGGTTTACAGACGGATCAGCCCCCGTATCCGGTGACCGCAACACCTGGAGGGCAGCAGCCTTCATTCCCGCGACACAACAAGCTCTGACTGTGTCTGGTGAGTCCAATTCTGCACAACATGCAGAACTTATAGCCGCATATATGGCTATACAGGAAGCAGTGCGGACACAAAAACAAAATATATATATTTACAGACTCTTGGGCAGTATATAATGGCATTATATTATGGTCAGGAAAATGGAAACAAACTAATTGGCAAATTAATGGCAAAGATTTATGGTCTAGAGAATATTGGGAAGAGATATATATTTTATCACAAAAGATAAAAATATATGTAACACATGTCAATGCACATGCTAGTGACAGCTCTAAAACAACACTATACAACAAAATAGTAGATCAACTAGCAAAAGGACTAACACCAGGAAATAACCTCACTATCACTGACAAATCTAAATCTTTAGCAATAACATTAGCATTAAAAAAGGAAGATAACAATTCTTACTCCTTGCCACCAATTCCATCAATTAAATTAAAAAAGGAAGATGGAAAATACAAAATACAACCTCCAGAATTAGAAATGAAATTGACCATACCATTTATCACACAAATACATCAAACATTAGGACACATAGGACAATCAGCACTTATAAACTGGTTTCTAAAAAGAAACATAAAAGCCCCAATCAGAGACATTAAATCAGCCATAAATGCATGCACTGTTTGCAAAGGAACACACATGTTCCGCACACTTCAGCCACCTAGAATGAATAAACCATATATACCCAACCAACTCTTACAGATAGATTTTATTGGACCTTTAAAAGTACCATATTCACAAAAATATGCATGCACATTAGTGGATGTAAATACAGGAATCCTTGCTGCCACAGCATCGTCACATCCAGATGCAAATACAACATTACGCTCCCTAAATACCTGGATGATGCATTTTGGCCCGCCACAAATCATAGATCAAGGATCACACTTTACTGCCACATCTGTACAAAAGTTGGCAGCAGAATATGACATAGATTGGAACTTTCACTTATCATACAACCCAACAGCAGCAGGAACAATTGAAAGGCACAATGGACTCCTCAAACATAAAATGCAAACATTATTGATGGATAATAAATAGCCATCTTTACAAGTTCTTTTAAATAAAGCATGCCTTTTATTGAATTCTAGACCTAGACAGAACAGACCCTCCCCCCTAGAACAACTATATCTTCCACACATTGAAAATATCAATGAATACCAATTCATCCCTCCACCTAGAACAAATAGGAAAATTCCTTACAAAATCTTAACAAAAAACTCTAAAGATAACTCCTTGTCCTTGCAGGAAATCATAGCTGACAGCGGAGCCTCACTTTACTGGACAGCAAATGATAAGGGAGAACTACAACAAACCAAAATCCAAAACACACAACCAAGATTTTAAATGAACATTATATTATTTATTTATTGTCTTATCTCAGCCATAATCACTCTTACACTCCTCCTGCCACTCATATCATACATTGAACAGAATGTACACAAGAATATTTGCCAGGAGAAACAGCTGTACGTTTTCATGCTCTACTCAGAGACTATATTGCCATAGGAGAACAAGCAATCTATTCTGCTTACAGATACCCAAGCTCACTTCCACCATTAACAACCCCAAATGAATTATTCAATATAATTTGCATATGAGACTTAAATGCAGAATATTTGACACCACCTTGGAACTATATCCCTGCAATCTCTCAGAGAGAACTTGAAGACAGAGAAAGATGGGAACATATGATGGAACTAGATGGCCCAGAGGAATTTTCCACTGGACATTGATTTTACTCTTTACTAATATTCTTGCTAATGATGTTATTTCTAGTGCTTCTAGCACTACAACTACTTTTAGTACTTCTACTAATGCTGATATTACTCCTGAAGTGCCTGCTACTGCTTTACCTATTACTACTTTTCCTACTACTATTACTACTACTAATACTGGCAAGCCAGATACCATAAAACCAGCTATAGCCCATAAATTATCCATACAACTAACTAAACCAAACAAACATTATGTTTTCCACCACCCAGTCACACTTACAGCAAATAACTCAATCTTTTCACTAACTATAGGTGATTTTTCTTTCAATACTTCTTTACAATATTACTCCACATACAAGATGTGTCCATCATATTACCACCCAGATTTTTGCCAACTTAAAATATTGAATTATGTACAAAATTCTATGAGAACATATGGTCACACTCAATTGAAAGAATGCATTTCCCAACAATGGTTTCAGGACTCTCTGTCTCTGAGATCAGTTTCCATTATAGATGTCCAATCAAGAGATCCTCCCACAACAACTTATCATATAACTACTGATACCCTTATAACTCTCAATTCCAAATTTATAAACATAGTTCAAAATGTAGATCCATATTTAAATATAGAAAATAATTCATGCATTCAGAGAGCACTAATTAATGTAGTTCCATTTCAAGAACATCTCATGCATTTTTGGTATACAGGAGAACTAGGAGATGAATTTGAGGATTATGATGAATATGATAAATATGAGGAGATGATGAACACAACAGAGGCATCCATACCTACACTCACAACAGAAACACCCATATCAACCTATTTTAACAGACAACCATTCTTTTCACCACCCACCACAAACCCAACCCTACCAGAAGGCTTTCCTATCTCACCATATTATAACATGACACACATTGTAAAAGAAAATGACATAACTTATTATCAATATTATTTAACAGGCTTTCCAAATTTTCCAACATTTGGCAACT
Source organism: Cnephaeus nilssonii (assembly GCF_951640355.1). Taxonomy (NCBI): domain Eukaryota; kingdom Metazoa; phylum Chordata; class Mammalia; order Chiroptera; family Vespertilionidae; genus Cnephaeus; species Cnephaeus nilssonii. The sequence continues at coordinate 44,190,918 of NC_137092.1, forward strand.
TTTGTGTAGGCATTAAATGTCACATGTCAAAGTCTGAATATGGCCCTGTGATGATAACCTTTTTAACTGATGCCATCACACCAGAAGAATATTTAGCTCATGATAACAACTACTGGCCATTTAGACACATACCTCAGATGATGATAGACCTCATTAGTCCTGTCAATTTTGACTCTGGTGAAACTATGCATAAACTTTGGAATTCACCTATGTTTGGCACCATATACCAAATTTGCTTTCCAGCAGCTATATCTAATAATTCCCTTCATATTAATACCACTGGGACAAACTTTACTCATTTTTATACCAAACTAGAACCAGCTATATATTGTGTTGACCCCAACAAGAAATTGGCCAAATCTGTTCTAAATCTATTACAAAGACTAACCCCCAATATGCTATATCCAAATTCTTACAAACTAAGATCACAGCAATTTCTAGGATTCTGGAATATAAATTATATCACCCTTTACTACCCAGATATAATTACACATACCTTTACAGAAATCCCACAAGGAGAACAATTTGTCATGAATTCAACCCACATTTGTTCTAATACCATAGCCATTGGTAAAATTAACCCATCAATTATGCCCTCCTATAACTGCTCTATATTATCCACAAAAATGACAATGTCTATAACGGATTGGTTGCAGTCTAAAAGATACATACTAGAACAAGCTAATTCCTTAGCAAATTTAACTATGTTTTTCTCTAACTACACACAGAAATTTTTTCCTTTATTCATGTTTAATTCCTCTACAACATCATATCTATTAGATTGCTCCCCAAGTGTCACAGAAATGCTCACCTATGCAATTATTCCTAAACATGATCAACAAGCACGACAACCTACATTTTTAAACCACCCATACTCATATGGACCATTCCCCATTATAAGCTATAGAAATTTTACATTTAGCTACACCTCTACAAACATTCTTTCAAATCTTACCACAGGCCAACAACACCAAACAACCTATACAGTTCTTTATCCCAAGTCAACATTAAGACCTACGCCTATACCACTAAATCACTCACATTTTCCTTGCAGAGGATATGACCCACTCATTAGTTTACATTATAATATTTCTTATGGACTAAAACCTACTTCTTGGTTTACAACCTTTGGAGCCTATATTAATCCCTCAAAAGCAAAACGTATAGCTGGATCCTTCACTACTGGTTTCAAATCATATATGCTACATTACTTAGACGGCGGATGGAAAAAATTATTCCTCCACCACCATTCACCCATGACTAATCATTCTCTTCTACTCTTCACTGATTTCTACTATATACCTAATATTGCTGATAAATGTTATAATAACCTATTAGAACCATGCAAAGAGGTTGCTACAATTCTACGACATGCTTAAGAACCTTACATTTCTCACCTGTCTATTCTTATGGCATTACAAAACCTGAACCTAAACTTCTTGAGGCCCAATCAGTAATTACACAAATCAATAACCCAGGTAGACTAATTTTCCAACCACAGATTCAGAGAACTACCATATACTTCTCACCAGATGATTTTCTAGCCTCCTCATTAGTCAAAGCTTGTGCAGATGTAGAACCCCCAATTCCAATCAGAAATGCACCATTCCCTCAAAAATTTAGACAACATTCAGGAAGGAAACTCTTACAACTAGACGCAGCTTTCCTTTGCATTGGCATCAATCGCAGCATCTGTATCTATAGCAAATTCAGTTAAAATTAATCAATTAACTAATGCTTTAAATAAATACTTCCACCATACAACCGAATTTGAAACTAAAACATTAGAACTCATCTCTAAATCATTTGACAGTGCCTATCAACTGGCAGCACAAACCCATCAGCAAGTTATGCTCTTATCAGACATAGTTAAGGAACAGGATCACTATATGCACACATTACATCAAGACATAGAGGACATTAATCAAAGATTCCAAAAATACCAATTTAGACAACAATGTCAACTTATACAAAATTCCCTAACACAAGCCCAACGAGACCTTTTGTCTCTCATTGTCAGGGGACAAGGACTGAACCCATTGTGGAATGATGCAATAGCTGCAATTGACTTTACAAAACCTATAGGATGCTCCTACTCAGACTGTGAACTTTCAATACTCACAGCAGTAGGAGGAGAAAACGTAGTGGCATATCCTACATTGAATATACCAATACACATGAACAATAATGAATATGCAATGCCTAATGGAGACATGCTATATGTGGAACCTTATTTCTTCTTAAAATCTTCACTAATACAATTCACTCCAAATATCTTCATTGCATTCCAACCACTATCTGTAGATACATTTCCTGTATCACTTCTTCCACATGACCCAAGACCACTCATGTATAATATAGGCAGACACAACTTTGTCGCCTGCTTTACAAATATCTCTGTATATGATCACACAATAAGGAAGAATGTGAACAACTCCTTCCCTAATTCTTGTCACTTAATCACTAATGCTATGAACATCACCTTTAATAATAAAATATATTATTCATTCTTTGACACCAAAACCTCTCTATACTTCTCACCCTCTTTACCCTTATACCAACGCTTGCAAGAAAAACATTATACTGCACCTCCTACTCTTAATGAATCTTTTAACAAGCTTAGCTCTTTAGAACCCCTTGTAAAAGATACTATGAAGACCTTGAAGTCACAAGCTGAACAACTACATCACTTAGCCTACATCCCAAACGCCGAAACCATCACAACCTTGGAAGACTTGAAAAAACTACACCGTAATTGCAAGACAGCGGACACTCTCCTATCCTTATGGAGGACCGTCCCCTGCACTCCTGATTGGAATTTCATCAACCCCATCGCATGGATTCAGCATGGACTCTCTTCATTTGAAGCTACATGGACTTTAATTAAGGAGATATTATTTGCATTGGCTATTATTTTCCTCTTTTGTTTATTTGTTAAGATTGCTAAAATCATTATATGCCTTATCCCCAATAAAATGAAAAATAATTGATTCCCTTAGGGTAAACCCTTCAGGAATCACCGGGTGGAATGTTATAGTAATAGTGATAAGAATAATATAGAATAAGTATCAAAATGTGGAATTACAGTGTGATATTAAAATATGATGTTAAAAAGTATTGAATGTAATGAAAACAGGTTGATTAAACACCCCTGAGTGGCCTGTATGTAGAAAAAAAAGTAAAGTGATCTGTTCCCCATATGTAAAACCAGATATGCAAGGCTCCTGGGACCCGCTGATAAGACAAACACTGAAGACGCCCATCTAGGCACATAAAAAGAGGAAGCACCAGAGGAAGATCAGAGAGGCCTGCTCTGCTCCTCCACAGACGGTCACTCTCCACCCCCCTTTCTGCATCTGCCCAAGCTCTGCCGTGGACCATGAGTCCAAACAATGAGCCGGAAAGTGAGGCCTCAAGCAAGACTCTGAGCCGCAGCTGCAACGTCCAACGTCCAGTGTGTGTATCTGTCGACGCGGATCCCCGGGTGGCCTGCCGAGGTCTGGAAACCACCAGGACTCTGGTAAATAAACCGTGTGTGATTCGAGCATTGCATGTCTGTCTCCTGTGTAATTTATGCTCGGTCAATATTAAGTAAGTACCTTGGGTCGTACATGTCAGTTTAGAGACAGGCTGAGGCACCCTTGGTCACCTGTGCTTACATCCCTGAAGGAGAAATTGGGACAAGCACTGAGAATTTACAACTCCAGACTAGGGAAATATTTAGAAATGTGCTTCACACACTAGGAATACATATTCCAATAGACTGAATATCTGAAGAGCACAATTTTGTCACTGGGAAATCTTGCTCAAACCGCTGAGAACCGAGTGTGACACTGTTTACATTTATTTTTCCCATCAAAAGGACTTGGCGTTTTCGGGAAAAGGAGTTGGTGAAACACTGAAAAATTCATTTTCCTAGAACTATAGAACAGTATGAAAGTATTGAGAACACTATGAAATCAAAATGTTAGTTAGGCTAGGGTTCCAAGTAGTGTTTTAAAGTACCTTTAAAAAGCCGGTATGACACCCGTGTTAAAATGAAAACTCTCAGAGCTCAAAACAACAGAACAGGGGGATGTCTCACAGTGTCTCTAGAACACTTGGAATACGTTTTAGAACACGAACATCTCTACTGAATTTTAAAATACTGAGAATTTGTATCCCAAGCGCTGTGAAAAGTAGGGTAGACTATCAAGTGGTAATAATGGTTAAAGTACTGGTATATTTGTAAAAAACGCTGTTTCAGCAAATTGGAACTCACAATGAAGGAGCTTGAGACACTGGAAGAGAGAGACTCCAACTCGGGCAATTCACAATGAAAACCTAGGTTAATATCTAAGACAGTGTTTCAAACACTAGAAATACGTGAATAAAGGGCCTTAATATCTGTCACACATTGTTTCCTGACAAGCAAATCATGTTCAAAGAACATAGAACCGAGTTGGAAGCTGTTTATATTTATAATTAAGAGACAATGAGTTGGCCTTTTTGAAAGAGGCCTGGTTAGGCCATTAAACAGGAAGTGATGACATCACCAAAGGGGAGGGGCCACGAGGGCAGGTTTAATTGATACCAGGAGATAATGATTTAGCCTGGGGCCCAGCTAGGAGTGATGACGTCATCGAGGTTAGTTCTGGTGTTAGGGTTAGAGAATTGGGGTTCTGGCTCGGGTTAAGGATAAGATAAGGGTTCGGGCTAGATAGGGTTCAGGCTCAGGTTAGGGCTAGGTTTAGGGTTAGGGTTAGAGGGTTAGGGACAGGGTTTCGGTCACAGTGTTGTAAGGTTGGGTATTCACAATGAATGAGCTTCAAACACTGGACAAATTGGAGTGTAGGACTGAGAATTTACAACTCCAGACTAGGGAAATATTTAGAAATGTGCTTCACACACTAGGAATACATATTCCAATAGACAGAATATCTGAACAGCACAATTTTGTCACTGGGAAATCTTGTTCAAACCGCTGAGAACCGAGTGTGACACTGTTTACATTTATTTTTCCCGTCAAAAGGAGCTGGCGTTTTCGGGAAAAGGAGTTGGTGAAACACTGAAAAATTCATTTTCCTAGAACTATAGAATAGTATGAAAATATTGAGAACACTATGAAATCAAAATGTTAGTTAGGCTAGGGTTCCAAGTAGTGTTTTAAAGTACCTTTAAAAAGCCGGTATGACACCCGTGTTAAAATGAAAACTCTCAGAGCTCAAAACAACAGAACAGGGGGATGTCTCACAGTGTCTCTAGAACTCTTGGAATACGTTTTAGAACACGAACATCTCTACTGAATTTTGAAATACTGAGAATATGTATCCAAAGCGCTGTGAAAAGTAGGGTAGACTATCAAGTGGTAATAATGGTTAAAGTACTGGTATATTTGTAAAAAACGCTGTTTCAGCAACTTGGAACTCACAATGAAGGAGCTTGAGACACTGGAAGAGAGAGACTCCAACTCGGGCAATTCACAATGAAAACCTAGGTTAATATCTAAGACAGTGTTTCAAACACTAGAAATACGTAAATAAAGGGCCTTAATATCTGTCACACATTGTTTCCTGACAAGCAAATCATGTTCAAAGAACATAGAACCGAGTTGGAAGCTGTTTACATTTATAATTAAGAGACAATGAGTTGGCGTTTTTGAAAGAGGCCTGGTTAGGCCATTAAACAAGTAGTGATGACGTCACCAAGGGGGAGGGGCCACGAGGGCAGGTTTAATTGATACCAGGAGATAATGATTTAGACTGGGGCCCAGCTGGGAGTGATGATGTCATCGAGGTTAGTTCTGGTGTTAGGGTTAGAGAATTGGGGCTCTGGCTAGGGTTAGGGATAAGATAAGGGTTCGGGCTAGATAGGGTTCAGGCTCAGGTTAGGGCTAGGTTTAGGGTTAGGGTTAGAGGGTTAGGGACAGGGTTTTGGTCACAGTGCTGTAAGGTTGGGTATTCACAATGAATGAGCTTCAAACACTGGACAAATTGGAGTGTAGGACTGAGAATTTACAACTCCAGACTAGGGAAATATTTAGAAATGTGCTTCACACACCAGGAATACATATTCCAATAGACTGAATATCTGAACAGCACAATTTTGTCACTGGGAAATCTTGTTCAAACCGCTGAGAACCGAGTGTGACACTGTTTACATTTATTTTTCCCGTCAAAAGCAGCTGGCGTATTCCGGAAAAGGAGTTGGTGAAACACTGAAAAATTCATTTTACTAGAACTATAGAAGAGTATGAAAGTATTGAGAACACTATGAAATCAAAATGTTAGTTAGGCTAGGGTTCCAAGTAGTGTTTTAAATTACCTTTTTAAAGCCTGTATGACACCCGTGTTAAAATGAAAACTCTCAGAGCTCAAAACAACAGAACAGGGGTATGTCTCATAGTGTCTCTAGAACTCTTGGAATACGTTTTAGAACACGAACATCTCTACTGAATTTTGAAATACTGAGAATTTGTATCCAAAACGCTGTGAAAAGTAGGGTAAACTATCAAGTGTTAATAATGGTTAAAGTACTGCTATATTTGTAAAAAACGCTGTTTCAGCAACTTGGAACTCACAATGAAGGAGCTTGAGACACTGGAAGAGAGAGACTCCAACTCGGGCAATTCACAATGAAAACCTAGGTTAATATCTAAGACAGTGTTTCAAACACTTGAAATACGTGAATATAGGGCCTTAATATCTGTCACACATTGTTTCCTGACAAGCAAATCCTGTTCAAAGAACATAGAACCGAGTTGGAAGCTGTTTACATTTATAATTAAGAGACAATGAGTTGGCGTTTTTGGAAGAGGCCTGGTTAGGCCATTAAACAAGTAGTGATGACGTCACCAAGGGGGGAGGGGCCACGAGGGCAGGTTTAATTGATACCAGGAGATAATGATTTAGCCTGGGGCCCAGCTGGGAGTGATGACGTCATTGAGGTTAGTTCTGGTGTTAGGGTTAGAGAATTGGGGTTCTGGCTAGGGTTAGGGATAAGATAAGGGTTCGGCTAGATAGGGTTCAGGCTCAGGTTAGGGCTAGGTTTAGGGTTAGGGTTAGAGGGTTAGGGACAGGGTTTTGGTCACAGTGCTGTAAGGTTGGGTATTCACAATGAATGAGCTTCAAACACTGGACAAATTGGAGTGTAGGACTGAGAATTTACAACTCCAGACTAGGGAAATATTTAGAAATGTGCTTCACACACTAGGAATACATATTCCAATAGACTGAATATCTGAACAGCACAATTTTTTCACTGGGAAATCTTGTTCAAACCGCTGAGAACCTAGTGTGACACTGTTTACATTTATTTTTCCCGTCAAAAGCAGCTGGCGTTTTCCGGAAAAGGAGTTGGTGAAACTCTGAAAAATTCATTTTCCTAGAACTATAGAAGAGTATGAAAGTATTGAGAACACTATGAAATCAAAATGTTAGTTAGGCTAGGGTTCCAAGTACTGTTTTAAGTACCTTTAAAAAGCCGGTATGACACCCGTGTTAAAATGAAAACTCTCAGAGCTCAAAACAACAGAACAGGGGTATGTCTCATAGTGTCTCTAGAACTCTTGGAATATGTTTTAGAACACGAACATCTCTACTGAATTTTGAAATACTGAGAATTTGTATCCAAAACGCTGTGAAAAGTAGGGTAAACTATCAAGTGTTAATAATGGTTAAAGTACTGCTATATTTGTAAAAAACGCTGTTTCAGCAACTTGGAACTCACAATGAAGGAGCTTGAGACACTGGAAGAGAGAGACTCCAACTCGGGCAATTCACAATGAAAACCTAGGTTAATATCTAAGACAGTGTTTCAAACACTTGAAATACGTGAATATAGGGCCTTAATATCTGTCACACATTGTTTCCTGACAAGCAAATCCTGTTCAAAGAACATAGAACCGAGTTGGAAGCTGTTTACATTTATAATTAAGAGACAATGAGTTGGCGTTTTTGGAAGAGGCCTGGTTAGGCCATTAAACAAGTAGTGATGACGTCACCAAGGGGGGAGGGGCCACGAGGGCAGGTTTAATTGATACCAGGAGATAATGATTTAGCCTGGGGCCCAGCTGGGAGTGATGACGTCATTGAGGTTAGTTCTGGTGTTAGGGTTAGAGAATTGGGGTTCTGGCTAGGGTTAGGGATAAGATAAGGGTTCGGCTAGATAGGGTTCAGGCTCAGGTTAGGGCTAGGTTTAGGGTTAGGGTTAGAGGGTTAGGGACAGGGTTTTGGTCACAGTGCTGTAAGGTTGGGTATTCACAATGAATGAGCTTCAAACACTGGACAAATTGGAGTGTAGGACTGAGAATTTACAACTCCAGACTAGGGAAATATTTAGAAATGTGCTTCACACACTAGGAATACATATTCCAATAGACTGAATATCTGAACAGCACAATTTTTTCACTGGGAAATCTTGTTCAAACCGCTGAGAACCTAGTGTGACACTGTTTACATTTATTTTTCCCGTCAAAAGCAGCTGGCGTTTTCCGGAAAAGGAGTTGGTGAAACTCTGAAAAATTCATTTTCCTAGAACTATAGAAGAGTATGAAAGTATTGAGAACACTATGAAATCAAAATGTTAGTTAGGCTAGGGTTCCAAGTACTGTTTTAAAGTACCTTTAAAAAGCCGGTATGACACCCGTGTTAAAATGAAAACTCTCAGAGCTCAAAACAACAGAACAGGGGGATGTCTCAGAGTGTCTCTAGAACTCTTGGAATACGTTTTAGAACACGAACATCTCTACTGAATTTTGAAATACTGAGAATTTGTATCCAAAGCGCTGTGAAAAGTAGGGTAAACTATCAAGTGTTAATAATGGTTAAAGTACTGCTATATTTGTAAAAAACGCTGTTTCAGCAAATTGGAACTCACAATGAAGGAGCTTGAGACACTAGAAGAGAGAGACTCCAACTCGGGCAATTCACAATGAAAACCTAGGTTAATATTTAAGACAGTGTTTCAAACACTAGAAATATGTGAATAAAGGGCCTTAATATCTGTCACACATTGTTTCCTGACAAGCAAATCATGTTCAAAGAACATAGAACCGAGTTGGAAGCTGTTTATATTTATAATTAAAAGACAATGAGTTGGCCTTTTTGAAAGAGGCCTGGTTAGGCCATTAAACAGGAAGTGATGACATCACCAAGGGGGAGGGGCCACGAGGGCAGGTTTAATTGATACCAGGAGATAATGATTTAGCCTGTGGCCCAGCTGGGAGTGATGATGTCATCGAGGTTAGTTCTGGTGTTAGGGTTAGAGAATTGGGGTTCTGGCTAGGGTTAGGGATAAGATAAGGGTTCGGGCTAGATAGGGTTCAGGCTCAGGTTAGGGCTAGGTTTAGGGTTAGGGTTAGAGGGTTAGGGACAGGGTTTTGGTCACAGTGCTGTAAGGTTGGGTATTCACAATGAATGAGCTTCAAATACTGGACAAATTGGAGTGTAGGACTGAGAATTTACAACTCCAGACTAGGGAAATATTTAGAAATGTGCTTCACACACCAGGAATACATATTCCAATAGACTGAATATCTGAACAGCACAATTTTGTCACTGGGAAATCTTGTTCAAACCGCTGAGAACCGAGTGTGACACTGTTTACATTTATTTTTCCCGTCAAAAGCAGCTGGCGTATTCCGGAAAAGGAGTTGGTGAAACACTGAAAAATTCATTTTACTAGTACTATAGAAGAGTATGAAAGTATTGAGAACACTATGAAATCAAAATGTTAGTTAGGCTAGGGTTCCAAGTAGTGTTTTAAATTACCTTTTAAAAGCCTGTATGACACCCGTGTTAAAATGAAAACTCTCAGAGCTCAAAACAACAGAACAGGGGTATGTCTCATAGTGTCTCTAGAACTCTTGGAATACGTTTTAGAACACGAACATCTCTACTGAATTTTGAAATACTGAGAATTTGTATCCAAAGCGCTGTGAAAAGTAGGGTAAACTATCAAGTGTTAATAATGGTTAAAGTACTGCTATATTTGTAAAAAACGCTGTTTCAGCAACTTGGAACTCACAATGAAGGAGCTTGAGACACTGGAAGAGAGAGACTCCAACTCGGGCAATTCACAATGAAAACCTAGGTTAATATCTAAGACAGTGTTTCAAACACTAGAAATACGTAAATAAAGGGCCTTAATATCTGTCACACATTGTTTCCTGACAAGCAAATCATGTTCAAAGAACATAGAACCGAGTTGGAAGCTGTTTACATTTATAATTAAGAGACAATGAGTTGGCGTTTTTGAAAGAGGCCTGGTTAGGCCATTAAACAAGTAGTGATGACGTCACCAAGGGGGAGGGGCCACGAGGGCAGGTTTAATTGATACCAGGAGATAATGATTTAGACTGGGGCCCAGCTGGGAGTGATGATGTCATCGAGGTTAGTTCTGGTGTTAGGGTTAGAGAATTGGGGCTCTGGCTAGGGTTAGGGATAAGATAAGGGTTCGGGCTAGATAGGGTTCAGGCTCAGGTTAGGGCTAGGTTTAGGGTTAGGGTTAGAGGGTTAGGGACAGGGTTTTGGTCACAGTGCTGTAAGGTTGGGTATTCACAATGAATGAGCTTCAAACACTGGACAAATTGGAGTGTAGGACTGAGAATTTACAACTCCAGACTAGGGAAATATTTAGAAATGTGCTTCACACACCAGGAATACATATTCCAATAGACTGAATATCTGAACAGCACAATTTTGTCACTGGGAAATCTTGTTCAAACCGCTGAGAACCGAGTGTGACACTGTTTACATTTATTTTTCCCGTCAAAAGCAGCTGGCGTATTCCGGAAAAGGAGTTGGTGAAACACTGAAAAATTCATTTTACTAGAACTATAGAAGAGTATGAAAGTATTGAGAACACTATGAAATCAAAATGTTAGTTAGGCTAGGGTTCCAAGTAGTGTTTTAAATTACCTTTTTAAAGCCTGTATGACACCCGTGTTAAAATGAAAACTCTCAGAGCTCAAAACAACAGAACAGGGGTATGTCTCATAGTGTCTCTAGAACTCTTGGAATACGTTTTAGAACACGAACATCTCTACTGAATTTTGAAATACTGAGAATTTGTATCCAAAACGCTGTGAAAAGTAGGGTAAACTATCAAGTGTTAATAATGGTTAAAGTACTGCTATATTTGTAAAAAACGCTGTTTCAGCAACTTGGAACTCACAATGAAGGAGCTTGAGACACTGGAAGAGAGAGACTCCAATTCGGGCAATTCACAATGAAAACCTAGGTTAATATCTAAGACAGTGTTTCAAACACTTGAAATACGTGAATATAGGGCCTTAATATCTGTCACACATTGTTTCCTGACAAGCAAATCCTGTTCAAAGAACATAGAACCGAGTTGGAAGCTGTTTACATTTATAATTAAGAGACAATGAGTTGGCGTTTTTGGAAGAGGCCTGGTTAGGCCATTAAACAAGTAGTGATGACGTCACCAAGGGGGGAGGGGCCACGAGGGCAGGTTTAATTGATACCAGGAGATAATGATTTAGCCTGGGGCCCAGCTGGGAGTGATGACGTCATTGAGGTTAGTTCTGGTGTTAGGGTTAGAGAATTGGGGTTCTGGCTAGGGTTAGGGATAAGATAAGGGTTCGGCTAGATAGGGTTCAGGCTCAGGTTAGGGCTAGGTTTAGGGTTAGGGTTAGAGGGTTAGGGACAGGGTTTTGGTCACAGTGCTGTAAGGTTGGGTATTCACAATGAATGAGCTTCAAACACAGGACAAATTGGAGTGTAGGACTGAGAATTTACAACTCCAGACTAGGGAAATATTTAGAAATGTGCTTCACACACTAGGAATACATATTCCAATAGACTGAATATCTGAACAGCACAATTTTTTCACTGGGAAATCTTGTTCAAACCGCTGAGAACCTAGTGTGACACTGTTTACATTTATTTTTCCCGTCAAAAGCAGCTGGCGTTTTCCGGAAAAGGAGTTGGTGAAACTCTGAAAAATTCATTTTCCTAGAACTATAGAAGAGTATGAAAGTATTGAGAACACTATGAAATCAAAATGTTAGTTAGGCTAGGGTTCCAAGTACTGTTTTAAAGTACCTTTAAAAAGCCGGTATGACACCCGTGTTAAAATGAAAACTCTCAGAGCTCAAAACAACAGAACAGGGGGATGTCTCAGAGTGTCTCTAGAACTCTTGGAATACGTTTTAGAACACGAACATCTCTACTGAATTTTGAAATACTGAGAATTTGTATCCAAAGCGCTGTGAAAAGTAGGGTAAACTATCAAGTGTTAATAATGGTTAAAGTACTGCTATATTTGTAAAAAACGCTGTTTCAGCAAATTGGAACTCACAATGAAGGAGCTTGAGACACTAGAAGAGAGAGACTCCAACTCAGCCAATTCACAATGAAAACCTAGGTTAATATCTAAGACAGTGTTTCAAACACCAGAAATACGTGAATAAAGGGCCTTAATATCTGTCACACATTGTTTCCTGACAAGCAAATCGTGTTCAAAGAACAAAGAACCGAGTTTGAAGCTGTTTATATTTATAATTAAGAGACAATGAGTTGGCCTTTTTGAAAGAGGCCTGGTTAGGCCATTAAACAGGAAGTGATGACATCACCAAGGGGGAGGGGCCACGAGGGCAGGTTTAATTGATACCAGGAGATAATGATTTAGCCTGGGGCCCAGCTGGGAATGATGATGTCATCGAGGTTAGTTCTGGTTTTAGGGTTAGAGAATTGGGGTCTGGATAGGGTTAGGGATAGGATAAGGGTTCGGACTAGGTAGGGTTCAGGCTCAGGTTAGGGCTAGGTTTAGGGTTAGGGTTAGAGAGTTAGGGACAGGGTTAAGGTCACGGTGCTGTAAGGTTGGGTATTCACAATGAATGAGCTTCAACCACTGGACAAATTGGAGTGTAGCACTGAGAATTTACAACTCCAGACTAGGGAAATATTTAGAAATGTGCTTCACACACTAGGAATACATATTCCAATAGACTGAATATCTTAACAGCACAATTTTGTCACTGGGAAATCTTGTTCAAACCGCTGAGAACCGAGTGTGACACTGTTTACATTTATTTTTCCCATCAAAAGGAGTTGGCGTTTTCGGGAAAAGGAGTTGGTGAAACACTGAAAAATTCATTTTCCTAGAGCTATAGAATACTATGAAAGTATTGAGAACACTATGAAATCAAAATGTTAGTTAGGCTAGGGTTCCAAGTAGTGTTTTAAAGTACCTTTAAAAAGGCAGTATGACACCCGTGTTAAAATGAAAACTCTCAGAGCTCAAAACAACAGAACAGGGGGATGTCTCAGAGTGTCTCTAGAATTCTTGGAATAAGTTTTAGAAAACGAACATCTCTACTGAATTTTGAAATACTGAGAATTTGTATCCAAAGCGCTGTGAAAAGTAGGGTACACTATCAAGTGGTAATAATGGTTAAAGTACTGGTATATTTGTAAAAAACGCTGTTTCAGCAAATTGGAACTCACAATGAAGGAGCTTGAGACACTGGAAGAGAGAGACTCCAACTTGGGCAATTCACAATGAAAACCTAGGTTAATATTTAAGACAGTGTTTCAAACACTAGAAATATGTGAATAAAGGGCCTTCATATCTGTCACACATTGTTTCCTGACAAGCAAATCATGTTCAAAGAACATAGAACCGAGTTGGAAGCTGTTTATATTTATAATTAAGAGACAATGAGTTGGCCTTTTTGAAAGAGGCCTGGTTAGGCCATTAAACAGGAAGTGATGACATCACCAAGGGGGAGGGGCCACGAGGGCAGGTTTAATTGATACCAGGAGATAATGATTTAGCCTGGGGCCCAGCTGGGAGTGATGATGTCATCGAGGTTAGTTCTGGTGTTAGGGTTAGAGAATTGGGGTTCTGGCTAGGGTTAGGGATAAGATAAGGGTTCGGGCTAGATAGGGTTCAGGCTCAGGTTAGGGCTAGGTTTAGGGTTAGGGTTAGAGGGTTAGGGACAGGGTTTTGGTCACAGTGCTGTAAGGTTGGGTATTCACAATGAATGAGCTTCAAACACTGGACAAATTGGAGTGTAGGACTGAGAATTTACAACTCCAGACTAGGGAAATATTTAGAAATGTGCTTCACACACCAGGAATACATATTCCAATAGACTGAATATCTGAACAGCACAATTTTGTCACTGGGAAATCTTGTTCAAACCGCTGAGAACCGAGTGTGACACTGTTTACATTTATTTTTCCCGTCAAAAGCAGCTGGCGTATTCCGGAAAAGGAGTTGGTGAAACACTGAAAAATTCATTTTACTAGAACTATAGAAGAGTATGAAAGTATTGAGAACACTATGAAATCAAAATGTTAGTTAGGCTAGGGTTCCAAGTAGTGTTTTAAATTACCTTTTTAAAGCCTGTATGACACCCGTGTTAAAATGAAAACTCTCAGAGCTCAAAACAACAGAACAGGGGTATGTCTCATAGTGTCTCTAGAACTCTTGGAATACGTTTTAGAACACGAAGATCTCTACTGAATTTTGAAATACTGAGAATTTGTATCCAAAGCGCTGTGAAAAGTAGGGTAAACTATCAAGTGTTAATAATGGTTAAAGTACTGCTATATTTGTAAAAAACGCTGTTTCAGCAACTTGGAACTCACAATGAAGGAGCTTGAGACACTGGAAGAGAGAGACTCCAACTCGGGCAATTCACAATGAAAACCTAGGTTAATATCTAAGACAGTGTTTCAAACACTAGAAATACGTGAATATAGGGCCTTAATATCTGTCACACATTGTTTCCTGACAAGCAAATCCTGTTCAAAGAACATAGAACCGAGTTGGAAGCTGTTTACATTTATAATTAAGAGACAATGAGTTGGCGTTTTTGAAAGAGGCCTGGTTAGGCCATTAAACAAGTAGTGATGACGTCACCAAGGGGGGAGGGGCCACGAGGGCAGGTTTAATTGATACCAGGAGATAATGATTTAGCCTGGGGCCCAGCTGGGAGTGATGACGTCATTGAGGTTAGTTCTGGTGTTAGGGTTAGAGAATTGGGGTTCTGGCTAGGGTTAGGGATAAGATAAGGGTTCGGCTAGATAGGGTTCAGGCTCAGGTTAGGGCTAGGTTTAGGGTTAGGGTTAGAGGGTTAGGGACAGGGTTTTGGTCACAGTGCTGTAAGGTTGGGTATTCACAATGAATGAGCTTCAAACACTGGACAAATTGGAGTGTAGGACTGAGAATTTACAACTCCAGACTAGGGAAATATTTAGAAATGTGCTTCACACACTAGGAATACATATTCCAATAGACTGAATATCTGAACAGCACAATTTTTTCACTGGGAAATCTTGTTCAAACCGCTGAGAACCTAGTGTGACACTGTTTACATTTATTTTTCCCGTCAAAAGCAGCTGGCGTTTTCCGGAAAAGGAGTTGGTGAAACTCTGAAAAATTCATTTTCCTAGAACTATAGAAGAGTATGAAAGTATTGAGAACACTATGAAATCAAAATGTTAGTTAGGCTAGGGTTCCAAGTACTGTTTTAAAGTACCTTTAAAAAGCCGGTATGACACCCGTGTTAAAATGAAAACTCTCAGAGCTCAAAACAACAGAACAGGGGGATGTCTCAGAGTGTCTCTAGAACTCTTGGAATACGTTTTAGAACACGAACATCTCTACTGAATTTTGAAATACTGAGAATTTGTATCCAAAGCGCTGTGAAAAGTAGGGTAAACTATCAAGTGTTAATAATGGTTAAAGTACTGCTATATTTGTAAAAAACGCTGTTTCAGCAAATTGGAACTCACAATGAAGGAGCTTGAGACACTGGAAGAGAGAGACTCCAACTCAGCCAATTCACAATGAAAACCTAGGTTAATATCTAAGACAGTGTTTCAAACACTAGAAATACGTGAATAAAGGGCCTTAATATCTGTCACACATTGTTTCCTGACAAGCAAATCGTGTTCAAAGAACAAAGAACCGAGTTTGAAGCTGTTTATATTTATAATTAAGAAACAATGAGTTGGCCTTTTTGAAAGAGGCCTGGTTAGGCCATTAAACAGGAAGTGATGACATCACCAAGGGGGAGGGGCCACGAGGGCAGGTTTAATTGATACCAGGAGATAATGATTTAGCCTGGGGCCCAGCTGGGAATGATGATGTCATCGAGGTTAGTTCTGGTGTTAGGGTTAGAGAATTGGGGTCTGGATAGGGTTAGGGATAGGATAAGGGTTCGGACTAGGTAGGGTTCAGGCTCAGGTTAGGGCTAGGTTTAGGGTTAGGGTTAGAGGGTTAGGGACAGGGTTAAGGTCACGGTGCTGTAAGGTTGGGTATTCACAATGAATGAGCTTCAACCACTGGACAAATTGGAGTGTAGCACTGAGAATTTACAACTCCAGACTAGGGAAATATTTAGAAATGTGCTTCACACACTAGGAATACATATTCCAATAGACTGAATATCTTAACAGCACAATTTTGTCACTGGGAAATCTTGTTCAAACCGCTGAGAACCGAGTGTGACACTGTTTACATTTATTTTTCCCATCAAAAGGAGTTGGCGTTTTCGGGAAAAGGAGTTGGTGAAACACTGAAAAATTCATTTTCCTAGAGCTATAGAATACTATGAAAGTATTGAGAACACTATGAAATCAAAATGTTAGTTAGGCTACGGTTCCAAGTAGTGTTTTAAAGTACCTTTAAAAAGGCAGTATGACACCCGTGTTAAAATGAAAACTCTCAGAGCTCAAAACAACAGAACAGGGGGATGTCTCAGAGTGTCTCTAGAATTCTTGGAATAAGTTTTAGAAAACGAACATCTCTACTGAATTGTGAAATACTGAGAATTTGTATCCAAAGCGCTGTGAAAAGTAGGGTACACTATCAAGTGGTAATAATGGTTAAAGTACTGGTATATTTGTAAAAAACGCTGTTTCAGCAAATTGGAACTCACAATGAAGGAGCTTGAGACACTGGAAGAGAGAGACTCCAACTTGGGCAATTCACAATGAAAACCTAGGTTAATATCTTAGACAGTGTTTCAAACACTAGAAATACGTGAATAAAGGGCCTTAATATCTGTCACACATTGTTTCCTGACAAGCAAATCCTGTTCAAAGAACATAGAACCGAGTTGGAAGCTTTTTACATTTATAATTAAGAGACAATGAGTTGGCGTTTTTGAAAGAGGCCTGGTTAGGCCATTAAACAAGAAGTGATGAAGTCACCAAGGGGGGAGGGGTCACCAGGGCAGGTTTAATTGATACCAGGAGATAATGATTTAGCCTGGGGCCCAGCTGGGAGTGATGACGTCATCGAGGTTAGTTCTGGTGTTAGGGTTAGAGAATTGGGGTTCTGGCTAGGGTTAGGGATAAGATAAGGGTTCGGGCTAGATAGGGTTCAGGCTCAGGTTAGGGCTAGGTTTAGGGTTAGGGTTAGAGGGTTAGGGACAGGGTTAAGGTCTCGGTGCTGTAAGGTTGGGTATTCACAATGAATGAGCTTCAACCACTGGACAAATTGGAGTGTAGCACTGAGAATTTACAACTCCAGACTAGGGAAATATTTAGAAATGTGCTTCACACACCAGGAATACATATTCCAATAGACTGAATATCTGAACAGCACAATTTTGTCACTGGGAAATCTTGTTCAAACCGCTGAGAACCGAGTGTGACACTGTTTACATTTATTTTTCCCATAAAAAGGAGTTGGCGTTTTCGGGAAAAGGAGTTGGTGAAACAGTGAAAAATTCATTTTCCTAGAGCTATAGAATAGTATGAAAGTATTGAGAACACTATGAAATCAAAATGTTAGTTAGGCTAGGGTTCCAAGAAGTGTTTTAAAGTACCTTTAAAAAGCCGGTATGACACCCGTGTTAAAATGAAAACTCTCAGAGCTCAAAACAACAGAACAGGGGGATGTCTCAGAGTTCCTCTAGAACTCTTGGAATACGTTTTAGAAAACGAACATCTCTACTGAATTTTGAAATACTGAGAATTTGTATCCTAAGCGCTGTGAAAAGTAGGGTAGACTTTCAAGTGGTAATAATGGCTAAAGTACTGGTACATTTGTAAAAAACGCTGTTTCAGCAAATTGGAATTCACAATGAAGGAGCTTGAGACACTGGAAGAGAGAGACTCCAACTCGGGCAATTCACAATGAAAACCTAGGTTAATATCTAAGAAAGTGTTTCAAACACTAGAAATACGTGAATAAAGGGCCTTAATATCTGTCAGACATTGTTTCCAGACAAGCAAATCGTGTTCAAAGAATATAGAACCAAGTTGGATGCTGTTTACATATATAATTAAGAGACAATGAGTTGGCCTTTTTGAAAGAGGCCTGGTTAGGCAATTGAACAGGAAGTGATGACATCACCAAGGGGGAGGGGCCACGAGGGCAGGTTTAATTGATACCAGGAGATAATGATTTAGCCTGGGGCCCAGCTGGGAGTGATGATGTCATCGAGGTTAGTTCTGGTGTTAGGGTTAGAGAATTGGGGTTCTGGCTAGGGTTAGGGATAGGATAAGGGTTCGAGCTAGGTAGGGTTCAGGCTCACGTTAGGGCTAGGTTTAGGGTAGAGTTAGAGGGTTAGGGACAAGGTTAAGGTCACGGTGCTGTAAAATTGGGTATTCACAATGAATAAGCTTCAACCACTGGACAAATTGGAGTGTAGCACTGAGAATTTACAACTCCAGACTAGGGAAATATTTAGAAATGTGCTTCACACACCAGGAATACATATTCCAATAGACTGAATATCTGAAGAGCACAATTTTGTCACTGGGAAATCTTGTTCAAACCGCTGAGAACCGAGTGTGACACTGTTTACATTTATTTTTCCCGTCAAAAGCTGCTGGCGTTTTCCGGAAAAGGAGTTGGTGAAACACTGAAAAATTCATTTTCCTAGAACTATAGAAGAGTATGAAAGTATTGAGAACACTATGAAATCAAAATGTTAGTTAGGCTAGGGTTCCAAGTAGTGTTTTAAAGTACCTTTAAAAAGCCGGTATGACACCCGTGTTAAAATGAAAACTCTCAGAGCTCAAAACAACAGAACAGGGGGATGTCTCAGAGTTTCTCTAGAACTCTTGGAATACGTTTTAGAAAACGAACATCTCTACTGAATTTTGAAATGCTGAGAATTTGTATCCAAAGCGCTGTGAAAAGTAGGGTAAACTATCAAGTGTTAATAATGGTTAAAGTACTGCTATATTTGTAAAAAACGCTGTTTCAGCAAATTGGAACTCACAATGAAGGAGCTTGAGACACTGGAAGAGAGAGACTCCAACTCGGGCAATTCACAATGAAAACCTAGGTTAATATCTAAGACAGTGTTTCAAACACTAGAAATACGTGAATAAAGGGCCTTAATATGTGTAACACATTGTTTCCTGACAAGCAAATCGTGTTCAAAGAACATAGAACCGAGTTTGAAGCTGTTTATATTTATAATTAAGAGACAATGAGTTGGCCTTTTTGAAAGAGGCCTGGTTAGGCCATTAAACAGGAAGTGATGACATCACCAAGGGGGAGGGGCCACGAGGGCAGGTTTAATTGATACCAGGAGATAATGATTTAGCCTGGGGCCCAGCTGGGAGTGATGATGTCATCGAGGTTAGTTCTGGTGTTAGGGTTAGAGAATTGGGGTTCTGGCTAGGGTTAGGGATAGGATAAGGGTTTGAGCTAGGTAGGGTTCAGGCTCACATTAGGGCTAGGTTTAGGGTAGAGTTAGAGGGTTAGGGACAAGGTTAAGGTCACGGTGCTGTAAAATTGGGTATTCACAATGAATGAGCTTGAACCACTGGACAAATTGGAGTGTAGCACTGAGAATTTACAACTCCAAACTAGCGAAATATTTAGAAATGTGCTTCACACACTAGGAATACATATTCCAATAGACTGAATATCTTAACAGCACAATTTTGTCACTGAGAAATCTTGTTCAAACCGCTGAGAACCGAGTGTGACACTGTTTACATTTATTTTTCCCGTCAAAAGGAGTTGGCGTTTTCGGGAAAAGGAGTTGGTGAAACACTGAAAAATTCATTTTCCTAGAGCTATACAATAGTATGAAAGTATTGAGAACACTATGATATCAAAATGTTAGTTAGGCTAGGGTTCCAAGTAGTGTTTTAAAGTACCTTTAAAAAGCCGGTATGACACCCGTGTTAAACTGAAAACTCTCAGAGCTCAAAACAACAGAACAGGGGGATGTCTCAGAGTGTCTCTAGAACTCTTGGAATACATTTTAGAACACGAACATCTCTACTGAATTTTGAAATACTGAGAATTTGTATCCAAAGCGCTGTGAAAGGTAGGATAGACTGTCAAGTGGTAATAATGTTGAAAGTGCTTGTATATTTGTAAAAAAGGTTGTTTTACCAAATTAGAATTCACAATGAAAAAGCTTGAGACACTGGAAGAGAGAGACTCCAACTCGCGCGAAATTCACAATGATAACCTAGGTTAATATCAAAGAAAGTGCTTCAAACACTAGGAATACGTGAATAAAGTGCCTTAATATCTGTAACACATTGTTTCCTGACAAGGAAATCGTATTCAAAGAACATAGAACCAAGTTGGATACTGGTTACATTTATTATTCTGGGACAATGAGTTGGCGATTTTGAAAGAAGCCTGGTTAGGCCATTAAACCAGATGTGATGACGACACCAAGGGGGAGGGGCCACGTGGGCAGGCTTAATTGATCCCAGGTGATAATGATTTGGCCAGGAGACCAGCTGGGAGTGATGACATCATCGAGATTAGTTCTGATATTAGGGTTAGAGTATTGGGGCTCTGTTCATGGTTAGGGTTAGGATAAGGTTTTGGGCTCGGTAGGGTTCAGGCTCAGGTGTGGGCTAGGTTTAGGGTTTGGGTTAGAGGGTTAGGGACAGGGTTACGGTCACAGTGTAGTAATGTTGGCTATTCACAATGAATGAGCTTCAATCACTGGACAATTTGGTGTGTAGCACTCAGAACTTACGACTCCAGACTAGGGAAATATTTAGAAATGTGCTTCACACAATCGGAATACATATTCCAATAGACTGAATATCTGAACAGCACAATTTTTTCACTGGGAAATCTTATTCAAACCGCTAAGAACCGAGTGTGACACTGTTTACATTTATTTTTCCCGTCAAAAGCAGCTGGCGTTTTCGGGAAAAGGTTTTGGTGAAACACTGAAAAACTAATTTTCCTAGAGCTATCGAACAGTATGAAAGTATTGAGAACACTATGAAATAAAAATGTTAGTTAGCCTAGGGTTCCAAGTAATGTTTTACTGTGCCTTTAAAAAGCCGGTATGACACCCGTGTTAAAATGAAAACTCTCATTGCTCAAAACAACAGACCAGGGGAATGGCAGAGTGTCTCTAGAACTCCTGGAATACGTTTCAGAACCCGAACATCTCTACTGAATTTTGAAATACTGAGAATTTGTATCCAAAGCGCTGTGAAAGTTAGGATAGACTGTCAAGTGGTAATAATGTTGAAAGTGCTGGTATATTTGTATAAAAGGTTGTTTTACCAAATTAGAATTCACAATGAAAAAGCTTGAGTCACTGGAAGAGAGAGATTCCAACTCGGGAAATTCACAATGATAACCTAGGTTAATATCTAAGAAAGTGCTTCAAACACTAGGAATACGTGAATAAGGGGCCTTAATATCTGTAACACATTGTTTCCTGACAAGGAAATCGTGTTCAAAGAACATAGAACCGAGTTGGATACTGGTTACATTTATTATTCCGGGACAATGAGTTGGCGATTTTGAAAGAAGCCTGGTTAGGCCGTTAAACTGGATGTGGTGACGTCACCAAGGGGGAGGGGCCACGTGGGCAGGCTTAATTGATCCTGAAAGAATGCACTCTCATAGCAGGCACCCAGGAGACTGTCCCGGGAGGCAGGAATAGTTTAGATTAAGCAAGCACAGCTCAGTTCCCAGAAGGGAGCATGCTGACCTCCCCTTCAGCGCTTATCAGTAAACATCCTAGCTTCTGGTCTTTGTATCAGTAAATGTCCTGGTTTCTCTTGAAACAGATTAAGACATCCTGGCTTCTGGTCTCTGGTAAAACAAAGTCTTGTTTTTACAAGTTTTCTTTTTACAAAGTTTTCTGTTTTTCTGCTGAAGATAAGGCATACCGTTCCCATGAGAACGGGCCATCACCCCCACTTTCCACCCCCACTTGCGTGTGGTTTTTGCCTTTAAAAGCTTGTAATCAACCCTAGCTCAGGGCACCAGTCAGCAGTCTCTTGTTAGAGCTGTTGCCTGTGAGTCCCTGCGCATGGCTTGAATAAAGAAACCTCTTGCTTTTGCATCAAGACTCGAGTTAGGCGTTTTATTTGGGGTCGTCGCTCTGCCAGAGGACCTACCGGGGGTCTTCACGGCCTTACATTTGGGGGCTCGTCTGGGATCGATCGACCACCCCTCAAAAGTCAGAACCGACCTTGGAGGTAAGGGGGCCCCATTTCGTTTTGTTGTCTGTTGTCTGGTTCGTCTGGTAACTGTTTCAGGATTTCTGGTTCTGGTGACAGGTTGTTCTCTCCGTAAGGAGAGGGCTCCTCTGACCGGTTAGAGTCCGGTCAGTAAAACTGTCAAACTGGGGGACGCCCCAGATTCAGGAGATGACCGAGTGAAATTGGTCGTCGTCGGGTGTCCGGCGAAGGGCGGATCGAAGTCCGGCCGGACAAACTGTAGGACGGGAGTCCGTCCGTCTGGTTCTGGTTATATCAGGTCATTGTTTCAGTCTCGTTGGGCCCGTTGTCTGAGTGTCTTGTTCATTTTTTTCTCCTTTTGTTTGCTTCTCTCTTTTCATCCTGACACGGACGGAATGGGACAGGGAAAGAGTACACCTCTGTCTCTGACTCTTACTAACTGGAAGGACGTACGGGGACGAGGTTTTGATCTTTCTGTCAATGTTAAAAAAGGACCTTGACAGACTTTCTGCTCCTCTGAATGGCCTCGGCTCAACGTCGGGTGGCCACCGGAGGGCACTTTTGATCTTTCCGTTATTTTTGCAGTAAAAGACACTGTTTTTCAGCCCGGACCAGGGTCGCACCCCGACCAGCAGCCCTACATCGTCGTCTGGCAGGATCTCGTGCAGAATCCTCCCCCGTGGGTCCGACCCTGGTTGCCCCGGAACGCCTCGCGGGTTCTAACTGTCCAGTCTCCCCCACAAGAGCCGTCCAAGAGGCCGCTGGTCGACCCTCAGGCCGACCTCCTCCTTCTCGATTCTCCGCCGCCCTATCCTCCCTCCCTCCAGCCGTCTCTGCGAGGGGGCCCAGGGCCGGCGGTCCCCTCTGCTCCCGCTCCTCCCCCTGCTGAGGGACCGGCTCAGGGCACCCAAAAGCCGGAGGGGACTGCCCCCTTCCCCGGATTCCACCGTTGCATGTCCCCTCCGAGCATACGGACCTCCGCCTCCCCCGTCGGACGATGGGGGACCGGCACCGCTTCAGCCCCTTCAGTATTGGCCTTTCTCCTCTGCTGACCTCCACTGTTTAAACTCTGGTAAATATCTAATAGGAGTCAAAAACTCAGATTGTTTAGTATATAAATATAAATGTGAAAGTATTTGTTATCTCTTTCTGCTGTTTAATTTATTTAAAGATGGGGCGGACCTGCTATGGCGGAATACAAAGGTCTTTAGCAGCTGCTGAGACACCTTTTTCTCAGAGTCCTTTGTTCTCCGTCAGGGAGGGAATCAGCCCACTTAGATGATAAAAATTCCTCTGTCTGTATAAATGAAGGTTTCAGTTTGCTCTGATTTGTGAATTTACTGTATTAAATTGAATTTTAAAGTCCTAGGGTTGATTTAAAAGTATCCATTTATAACATTTCAAAGAACAGAAGAACTTTTATTTACAACTTCCTTATCTCTTTTGGTGCTGGAAGACTCCCAGCTGACAGCTTCACAGGGCGGAGAGATTTACAGACCCTGTCCCTGCCTGTGACATCATAGTCCAAGGTGAAATTAAGGCTGAAGTTACTATTAACTCTTTATGGACCCCGTTAACCATTTGTTTAACTTACTGTTTTCAGTTATTAGGATCCTCATAGAGGACATAACCTGATCTTTCCCTTCCTCTCTCATTCTGATTCTAATAGCATCTGTAACTGGATTAAAAACCTTTTCTTTCAGGAGGCCATCCAGGCTTTCAGCTCACAAGAAATCTCCTCCTGCGAGAGGAGAGAGGGACCCCCCCCCCCCCCCAGAAGGGGCTGGAGGCTCTCCCTCTCAACAGGTGTTTGTTTTGTATTTTGTCATGTTGGTATCAGGACTGTTTGTTTTGTCTTTTTGTCTTATATTTTCTGTCATAATTGGGATATTATTTGTTGAGTTTTGATTTGTCAAGGTTTTGTCAGTTTGTTATCAGTTTGTTAAAATCCTCTCAGAGGACATTGAGTGGTTCTTCCCTTCCTGTTTAACCTTTGACTGTGTAATTGGATTACTGAGCTTTTATCAAGGTTTTGCCTCTCCTGAAATAATGCTCTGTGTGTAACCTGTCCCTCCCCGACCAAGCATTTTTCCCCCCAGGTCAACGCCGGACTGTAGGATAACTTTCCCTTCACAGTCCCTGGAATATTAGTCTTGTTTTCTTTGTCCAATATGAGTGTCATTTCTGTTTTGCTGAAACATGAGTCAAGAATCCTGTCCTGGGATATGGGAAAGGGAGGCCCCCATCAGGGGACTTAGAGGCAGTGTTCCTGTTATCTGCTCAGATCACAAAACTATAAGAATACTTGTTCACTGAAATGGTGTAAGTACAGACGTTTGTTTGATATTTTGTTTGTCTGCCTGGGTATAATTATTTGTTCATGTGTGGAAGTCTGTGAGAAGAAAAAAGAAACATTTAATTTGTTTAAGGCTGAGTGCTCTGACACATAGCAAATCGCCCTGAGTGGCCACAGGGATTTCTTTTTTCCCGGGGGTGTTTGCTCTCTGTCAGAGGGGGAATCGGCCCGCCTAACAAAATTTCTGTCTATGTTTATTAATTTGAAGGTATAACGTTGTAACAATTATGGTCCAAGAGATTAAAAGCAGGGACCAAATTTTAAAGTTAACTATTTATAAAAAGAAAGCTTGAGCTGGCAAAATCACCAAGTATGCCCAGCAAGCTCAAAAACTAAATGAATCTTATTTCTAACACCTGCTGCCACCCAGTCTTAATCAGTAGTGGAGAAACGGTCTCAGAAGTGTTTGTCTCAATTGGCCATTTAACTTTGATGTAATTAATGATTACAGCACATTGTAAAATCTTTAGAAAGGAAAATATTTTGTGGGCCACATGGTCCTTATGTGTGTGTGTCAACTCTTAAGTTATAGTTTTAAAGTCAGTAATTTTAATGGAAACACACTCAAGCAGAGGGGCTTTTCAGAAAGGTCAGGGAGTCTGATTGCAGTGTAAGGGTCACTGGTTCCCCCCATGCCACCTTCATTGGCAGGAGACAAGCGCTTTTCCCAGTGGGAACAGAGAGTAGACTGCCAGATTAAAACGCCCTGGTGGGAGCATTCCTTCACCACCTGGGACCCTCGCCGCGCTCCCTGCCTCCGCCCACCCGGTGTCCATCCCCTCCAGGGGTTGTTTTGAGTAGCTGCTGGAGGCAGCGATGAAAAGGGAAATTTCCTTGTGACCCCCTGCGCCCCAATGAGACCCAAGAACCCCTGACGACTCCTTGGACACTTTTCACCGTGTTCTGTTAGGGGACTTAAAGAAGGCACAGCTAGTAATTCCCCTTTTCAGGCTTATCAGAATCTGAGATCATTATCTGTAGGAAGAATGTGGCCATTTGGGACTCAAGTGGCTAGAGGCCTGGCTAGCCTGGGAGCCAGCTGCGGAGCCTGCTCCCTCCCCCACTGCCTTTTCTAGCATACAATACTGAAACATTGATTGCTAGACATGTTTAGAAATACTTAATAGAAGGTCTGAGGCATAGTTATGCATTTTTGAAGGACATAGAAGGAAGGTTTGAAGGCTAATTTAAAATTGTGAAAATTTTTGTGAAGGTTTGTGCATGTGATGAGATAGAACAGAGAAAAGTAGAAAGAAAGAAAAGGCCAGCAGCAAATAGGAAGGAATTAATATGCTTATTGTAGGAAGCGAGGGCACTGCAAGAGAGAATGTCCTGGCAGGTTACCTAGAGAAGCAAAAGGGGAGACTCAGACTCCAAGAGTCTTTAACTTAAAGGAAGAGAACTGACAGGACTGTGGCTCCTTTCCATTGAGCCCCCAGGAGCCCAGGGTAACCTTACAAGTGGGGGGCAAACCTGTTAGTTTCCTGGTGGACACTGGGGCAGCCTATTCAGTCTTGACAGAGCCGATGGGACCCGTAACCTCTAAGAAGACATCAGTCCAGGGAGCCACCGGACAAATTTCCTGTTTTCCTTGAACATCAAAAAGGACTGTAGACCTCGAAAGGACACGGTAACGCATTCATTTCTGATCATGCCACAATGTCCGTACCCCTGTGTAGACGTGACCTCCTGCAGAAACTATTTGGATGTGCCACCATATCCTTTGAGGGGGACGGAGCGGGAATTCCTACGGGCAGTTGGATACTACAACCTGTGGATATCGGGGCTCGCGGAGATTGCTAAACCTCTGTACTCAAGTACTAGGGTAATGCATCCACTGAACTGGACCGAAGTAGAACAACAGGCCTTTGAGAAGCTAAAGAAGGCTCTCGTCTCAGCACCTGCCCTAGCCTTGCCAGACGTCACGAAGCCCTTCCACCTCTACGTGAGTGAGGTAAGGGGCATTGCCAAAGGGGTTCTCATTCAGACTCTAGGTCCCTGGAAGAGACCTGTTGCTAAGAGGCTAGACCCCGTGGCAGCAGGGTGGCCAGCGTGCCTCCGGGCAGTGGCCACCACAGCATTGCTGGTGAAGGAGGCAGATAAGTAGACTCTGGGTCAGGAACTAGCCCTGACAACACCCCATGGTGTGGAGGCCCTCCTTCGAGGTGCTCCAGAGAGATCGATGTCAAACACCAGGATCACCCAGTGCCCAGCTCTTCTCCTAGACCAGCCCTGTGTCCGGTTCCATAAGACACTGGCCATCAACCCTGCCAGCCTGCTTCCAGATGATAATCCAGAGGAACCTATTCAGGACTGCACAGAGGTAACAGAAGCAGTACGAACAGCTCGCCCAGACCTGACAGATGTCCCGCTATCATCACCAGACAAGGTACTGTTCACGGTTGGGAGCAGTTATGTTCAGGATGGCATCTGATATGCAGAGCAGCGGTAGTAGCCCTGGACCGCACCATTTGGGCGCAGTCCTTGAATAGGGGAACCACGGCACAAAAAGTCAAACTTTTGGCCTTAATCCAGGCCCTTCGATGGGGACACAGTGCCATCCACCGGGAAAGAGGGTTACCAACTACAGCGGGAAAGGACATTAAAAATAAGGAAGACATTTTAGCCTTATTAGAGGTCATCTGGCCCCCAAGGGCAGTTGCAATAGTGCACTGCAAAGGACATCAGAAAGGAGAGACAATTGCGGCCAGAGGAAATAGAGCCGCAGACCAAACTGCCAAGGAAGCCGCCCAAAAACCAATGGGGCCTTTACAAGTTTTAGTAACCCTGCCGTACCTGGACCTACGCAGACCCCCTCTTACACCAAACAAGAGGAGGAATTGGCAGAACAGAAGCAAGCCATCAAAGGACCAGATGGTTGGTGGATCCTACCAGATGACAGACTGTTGGTCCCAGAGACTCTAGGTCGGACGTGAGTTGCCCAGTTACACCAGGCTACCCACTTGGCATCACCAAGACTTCTGAACTTCTGCGAGGCAGGTACTACCAAGCTTAGATAAGGTAATAAATATCTGCTAGCTCTCATAGACACCTTCTCGGGTTAGGTTAAAGCATACCCCATTAAGACAGAAACTGCCTCTATAGTTGTCAAGAGATTACTCCAGGAGATTATATCTAGCTTCGGGCTGCCAGTAGTCATAGAATCAGATAACAGCCCCGCCTTTGTAGCCAAGGTATTTCTAGATATAGCTCAAGCCTTAGGCCCAGAATCTAGACAGGCATGAGCAGGACTCTAAAAGTACTTTAACTAAATTTGTCCTAGAAACCGAGAAACCGGTAAAAACTGGACCAACCTCCTGCCCTTCGCTATCTTATGGGCCAGGTGTACCCCCTACCAGAAGGGGTTCCCCCTTCGTTTATGATCATGTATAGTAGACCTTCCCCCATCCTTCCCAGGGTCAGGGAAAAACTGAAAGCTAGAATTCATAACCATTCCCTTCCTTAAGTCCTTACAGGCTCTATACCCAGAGAGCCACCCATAAGCTTGTTTGAGATGCACTGCCAGTGCCCACCGCGGACCCTGTACATCCCTTCCAGCCCGGGGACTCGGTGTAGGTAAAGAAGCTCACTGCCCAAGGACTCCCCCCAACCTGAAAGGGATACTACACTGTTATCCTGAGCATGCCCACGGCTGTTGAAGTGGACGGCACCCAGATCTGGCTACACCACTCCCAGCTCCTGCACCAGGAAACAGCCCGGATCCTGGCAACCAGCGGCCTCACCCGTGAGATCCCTAGCCTGGGCTCCACGCAGGCCAGGAGGAGACTCGACACCTGCAGGAGGGGAACTGGACTTCAGTGAGGACAGTACTGATGGGGACTGTGGTACTGAAGTATAGTAGCAACCATACCTAGGTAAAAACTGCTGTTTGAATTTTAACCCTGCTATTCTGGCTTCTGTACACACTTGCTTGCTTAGATAATTTGAAAGTTGGTACAGCCGATCCCCTTGGTTCACCACCCTGATATCCACCCTAGTGGGGCCCCTAGTAATTCTTTTGATGCTCCTGACTTTTGGCCCCTGTATCCTCAATAGATTGGTGACCTTTATCCGAGACAGAATAAGTGCAGTCCAGGTAATGGTTCTCCAACAGAGATACCAACCGCTTCCTCAAGATGAGGGTCTGTAGTCCCAGGATTGGAACTCCCCAAAAAGAAAAGGGAGGAATGAAAGAATGCACTCTCAGAGCAGGCGCCCAGGAGACTGTCCCGGGAGGCAGGAATAGTTTAGATTAAGCAAGCACAGCTCAGTTCCCAGAAGGGAGCATGCTGACCTCCCCTTCAGCGCTTATCAGTAAACATCCTAGCTTCTGGTCTTTGTATCAGTAAATGTCCTGGTTTCTCTTGAAACAGATTAAGACATCCTGGCTTCTGGTCTCTGGTAAAACAAAGTCTTGTTTTTACAAGTTTTCTTTTTACAAAGTTTTCTGTTTTTCTGCTGAAGATAAGGCATACCGTTCCCATGAGAACGGGCCATCACCCCCACTTTCCACCCCCACTTGCGTGTGGTTTTTGCCTTTAAAAGCTTGTAATCAACCCTAGCTCAGGGCTCCAGTCAGCAGTCTCTTGTTAGAGCTGTTGCCTGTGAGTCCCTGCGCATGGCTTGAATAAAGAAACCTCTTGCTTTTGCATCAAGACTCGAGTTCGGCGTTTGATTTGGGGTCGTCGCTCTGCCAGAGGACCTACCGGGGGTCTTCACGGCCTTACAATCCCAGGTGATAATGAGTTGGCCAGGGGACCAGCTGGGAGTGATGACGTCATCGAGATTAGTTCTGGTATTAGGGTTAGAGAATTGGGGCTCTGTTCATGGTTAGGGTTAGGATAAGGTTTTGGGCTAGGTAGCCTTCAGGCTCAGGTGTGGGCTAGGTTTAGGGTTTGGGTTAGAGGGTTAGGGACAGGGTTAGGGTCACAGTGTAGTAATGTTGGCTATTCACAATGAATGAGCTTCAATCACTGGACAATTGGGTGTGTAGCACTCAGAACTTATGACTCCAGACTAGGGAAATATTTAGAAATGTGCTTCACACAATAGGAATACATATTCCGATAGACTGAATATCTGAACAGCACAATTTTGTCACTGAGAAATCTTGTTCAAACAGCTGAGAAGCGAGTGTGACACTCTTTACATTTATTTTTCCCGTAAAGGAGTTGGCGTTTTCGGGAAAAGGTTTTGGTGAAACACTGAAAAACTCATTTTCCTAGAGCTATCGAACAGTATGAAAGTACTGAGAACACTATGAAATAAAAATGTTAGTTAGGCTAGGGTTCCAAGTAATGTTTTACTGTGCCTTTAAAAAGCCGGTATGACACCCGTGTTAAAATGAAAAGTCTCATTGCTCAAAACAACAGACCAGGGGAATGGCAGAGTGTCTCTAGAACTCCTGGAATACGTTTTAGAACCCGAACATCTCTACTGAATTTTGAAATACTGAGCATTTGTATCCAAAGCGCTGTGAAAGGTAGGATAGACTGTCAAGTGGTAATAATGTTGAAAGTGCTGGTATATTTGTAAAAAAGGTTGTTTTACCAAATTAGAATTCACAATGAAAAAGCTTGAGACACTGGAAGAGAGAGACTCCAACTCGGGAAATTCACAATGATAACCTAGGTTAATATCTAAGAAAGTGCTTCAAACACTAGGAATACGTGAATAAAGGGCCTTAATATCTGTAACACATTGTTTCCTGACAAGGAAATCGGGTTCAAAGATCATAGAACCGAGTTGGATACTGGTTACATTTATTATTCCTGGACAATGAGTTGGCGATTTTGAAAGAAGCCTGGTTAGGCCATTAAACCGGATGTGATGACGTCACCAAGGGGGAGGGGCCACGTGGGGAGGCTTAATTGATCCCAGGTGATAATGATTTGGCCAGGGGACCAGCTGGGAGTGATGACGTCATCGAGATTAGTTCTGGTATTAGGGTTAGAGAATTGGGGCTCTGTTCATGGTTAGGGTTAGGATAAGGTTTTGGGCTAGGTAGGGTTCAGGCTCAGGTGTGGGCTAGGTTTAGGGTTTGGGTTAGTGGGTTAGGGACAGGGTTACGGTCACAGTGTAGTAATGTTGGCTATTCACAATGAATGAGCTTCAATCACTGGACAATTGGGTGTGTAGCACTCAGAACTTACGACTCCAGACTAGGGAAATATTTAGAAATGTGCTTCACACAATAGGAATACATATTCCAGTAGACTGAATATCTGAACAGCACAATTTTGTCACTGGGAAATCTTGTTCAAACAGCTGAGAAGCGAGTGTGACACTGTTTACATTTATTTTTCCCATCAAAAGGAGTTGGCGTTTTCAGGAAAAGGTTTTGGTGAAACACTGAAAAACTCATTTTCCTAGAGCTATCGAACAGTATGAAAGTATTGAGAACACTATGAAATAAAAATGTTAGTTAGGCTAGGGTTCCAAGTAATGTTTTACTGTGCCTTTAAAAAGCCAATATGACACCCGTGATAAAATGAAAAGTCTCATTGCTCAAAACAACAGACCAGGGGAATGGCAGTGTGTCTCTAGAACTCCTGGAATACGTTTTAGAACCCGAACATCTCTACTGAATTTTGAAATACTGAGAATTTGTATCCAAAGCGCTGTGAAAGGTAGGATAGACTGTCAAGTGGTAATAATGTTGAAAGTGCTGGTATATTTGTAAAAAAGGTTGTTTTACCAAATTAGAATTCACAATGAAAAAGCTTGAGACACTGGAAGAGAGAGACTCCAACTCGGGAAATTCACAATGATAACCTAGGTTAATATCTAAGAAAGTGCTTCAAACACTAGGAATACGTGAATAAAGGGCCTTAATATCTGTAACACATTGTTTCCTGACAAGGAAATGGTGTTCAAAGAACATAGAACCGAGTTGGATACTGGTTACATTTATTATTCCATGACAATGAGTTGGCGATTTTGAAAGAGGCCTGGTTAGGCCATTAAACCGGATGTGATGACGTCACCAAGGGGGGGCACGTGGGCAGGCTTAATTGATCCCAGGTGATAATGATTTGGCCAGGGGACCAGCTGGGAGTGATGACGTCATCGAGATTAGTTCTGGTATTAGGGTTAGAGAATTGGGGCTCTGTTCATGGTTAGGGTTAGGATAAGGTTTTGGGCTAGGTAGGGTTCAGGCTCAGGTGTGGGCTAGGTTTAGGGTTTGGGTTAGAGGGTTAGGGACAGGGTTACGGTCACAGTGTAGTAATGTTGGCTATTCACAATGAATGAGCTTCAATCACTGGACAATTGGGTGTGTAGCACTCAGAACTTACGACTCCAGACTGGGGAAATATTTAGAAATGTGCTTCACACAATAGGAATACATATTCCAATAGACTGAATATCTGAACAGCAAAATTTTGTCACTGGGAAATCTTGTTCAAACAGCTGAGAAGCGAGTGTGACACTCTTTACATTTATTTTTCCCGTCAAAAGGAGTTGGCGTTTTCGGGAAAAGGTTTTGGTGAAACACTGAAAAACTCATTTTCCTAGAGCTATCGAACAGTATGAAAGTATTGAGAACACTATGAAATAAAAAAGTTAGTTAGGCTAGGGTTCCAAGTAATGTTTTACTGAGCCTTTAAAAAGCCGGTATGACACCCGTGATAAAATGAAAAGTCTCATTGCTCAAAACAACAGACCAGGGGAATGGCAGTGTGTCTCTAGAACTCCTGGAATACGTTTTAGAACCCGAACATCTCTACTGAATTTTGAAATACTAAGAATTTGTATCCAAAGCGCTGTGAAAGGTAGGATAGACTGTCAAGTGGTAATAATGTTGAAAGTGCTGGTATATTTGTAAAAAAGGTTGTTTTACCAAATTAGAATTCACAATGAAAAAGCTTGAGACACTGGAAGAGAGAGACTCCAACTCGGGAAATTCACAATGATAACCTAGGTTAATATCTAAGAAAGTGCTTCAAACACTAGGAATACGTGAATAAAGGGCCTTAATATCTGTAACACATTGTTTCCTGACAAGGAAATCGTGTTCATAGAACATAGATCCGAGTTGGATACTGGTTACAATTATTATTCCGGGACAATGAGTTGGCGATTTTGAAAGAAGCCTGGTTAGGCCATTAAACTGGATGTGATGACGTCACCAAGGGGGAGGGGCCACGTGGGCAGGCTTAATTGATCCCAGGTGATAATGATTTGGCCAGGGGACCAGCTGGGAGTGATGACGTCATCGAGATTAGTTCTGGTATTAGGGTTAGAAAATTGGGGCTCTGTTCATGGTTAGGGTTAGGATAAGGTTTTGGGCTAGGTAGGGTTCAGGCTCAGGTGTGGGCTAGGTTTAGGGTTTGGGTTAGAGGGTTAGGGACAGCATTTCGGTCACAGTGTAGTAATGTTGGCTATTTACAATGAATGAGCTTCAATCACTGGACAATTGGGTGTGTAGCACTCAGAACTTACGTCTCCAGACTAGGGAAATATTTAGAAATGTGCTTCACACAATAGGAATACATATTCCAGTACACTGAATATATGAACAGCACAATTTTGTCACTGGGAAATCTTGTTGAAACAGCTGAGAAGCGAGTGTGACACTGTTTACATTTATTTTTCCTGTCAAAAGGAGTTGGCGTTTTCGGGAAAAGGTTTTGGTGAAACACTGAAAAACTCATTTTCCTAGAGCTATCGAACAGTATGAAAGTATTGAGAACACTATGAAATAAAAATGTTAATTAGGCTAGGGTTCCCAGTAATGTTTTACTGTGCCTTTAAAAAGCTGGTATGACACCCGTGTTAAAATGAAAAGTCTCATTGCTCAAAACAAAAGACCAGGGGAATGGCAGTGTGTCTCTAGAACTCCTGGAATACATTTTAGAACCCGAACATCTCTACTGAATTTTGAAAAACTGAGAATGTGTATCTAAAGCGCTGTGAAAGGTAGGATGGACTGTCAAGTGGTAATAATGTTGAAAGTGCTGGTATATTTGTAAAAAAGGTTGTTTTACCAAATTAGAAATCACAATAAAAAAGCTTGAGACACTGGAAGAGAGAGACTCCAACTCGGGAAATTCACAATGATAACCTAGGTTAATATCTAAGACAGTGCTTCAAACACTAGGAATACGTGAATAAAGGGCCTTAATATCTGTAACACATTGTTTCCTGACAAGGAAATCGTGCTCAAAGAACATAGAACCGAGTTGGATACTGGTTACATTTATTATTCCGGGACAATGAGTTGGCGATTTTGAAAGAAGCCTGGTTAGGCCATTAAACCGGATGTGATGGCGTCACCAAGAGGGAGGGGCCACGTGGGCAGGCTTAATTGATCCCAGGTGATAATGATTTCGCCAGGGGACCAGCTGGGAGTGATGACGTCATGGAGATTAGTTCTGGTATTAGGGTTAGAGAATTGGGGCTCTGTTCATGGTTAGGGTTAGGATAAGGTTTTGGGCTAGGTAGGGTTCAGGCTCAGGTGTGGGCTAGGTTTAGGTTTTGGGTTAGAGGGTTAGGGACAGGGTTACGGTCACAGTGTAATAAAGTTGGCTGTTCACAATGAATGAGCTTCAAACACTGGACAATTTGGTATGTAGCACTCAGAACTTACGACTCCAGACTAGGGAAATATTTATTTATTTATTTTTTATTTTTTTTTTCAATTTTTTTATTAAGGTATTATATGTGTACATATCTTACCATTGCCCTCCCCACACCCCCCTCCCATATATGCCCCCACCCCCCAGAGTTTTGCATCCATTGGTTATGCTTATATGCATGCATACAAGTCCTTTGATTGATCTCTTATCTCCCCCACCTCTCCCTAACCTTCCCCTTGTAATTTGACAGTCTGTTTGATGCTTTACTGTCTCTGTATCTATCTTTTTGTTCAAGATTATAATGTTCTTTATTATCCATAAATGAGTGAGATCATGTGGTATTTTTCTTTCATTGACTGACTTATTTCACTTAACATAATGTTCTCCAATTCCTCCCAGGTTGCTGCAAATGATGTGAATTCCTTCTTTTTTATAGCAGCATAGTATTCCATTGTGTAGATGTACCACAGTTTTCTGATCCAGTCATCTGCTGACGGGCACCTAGGCTGTTTCCAAATCTTAGCTATGGTGAATTGTGCTGCTATGAACATAGGGGTGCATATATCCTTTCTAATTGGTGTTTCTAGTTTCTTCGGATATATTCCCAGGAGTGGGATTACTGGGTCAAATGGGAGTTCCATTTTCAGTTTTTTGAGGAAACTCCATACTGTTCTCCACAGTGGCTGCACCAGTCTGCAATCCCACCAGCAGTGCACGAGGGTTCCTTTTTCTCCGCATCCTCGCCAACACTTGTCGTTTGTTGATTTGTTGATGATAGCCATTCTGACAGGTGTGAGATGGTACCGCATTGTTGTTTTGATTTGCATCTCTCGGATAATTAGTGACGTTGAGCATGTTTTCATGTGTCTCTTGGCCTTCCTTCTGTCTTCTTTTGAAAAGATTCTATTTAGGTCTGTTGCCCATTTTTTTTTGGATCATTTATCTTCCTTTTATTAAGTTGTATAAGCTGCCTGTAGATGTTGGAGATTAAACCTTTATCAGTGATGCCATTTGCAAATATGTTCTCCCATGCAGTGGGCCTTCTTGTTGTTTTGTTGATGGTTTCTTTTGCTGTGAAAAAGCTTTTTATTTTGATGTAGTCCCATTTGTTAATTTTCTCTTTAGCTTCCATTGCCCTAGGGGCAGTGTCAGTGAAGAATTTCTTTTGGCATATGTCTGACATTTTGCTGCCTGTGGATTGCTCTAGTATTTTTATGGTTTCCCGTCTTATGTTTAAGTCCTGTATCCATTTTGAGTTTATTTTTGTGTATGGCGTAAGTTGGTGATCAAGCTTCATTTTTTTGCATGTATCTGTCCAATTTTCCCAACACCATTTATTGAAGAGACTGTCTTTATTCCATTGTATGTTCATGCCTCCTTTGTCAAATATTAATTGAGCATAGTGGTTTGGGTCAATATCTGGATTCTCTATTCTGTTCCATTGATCTATATGTCTGTTCTTGTGCCAGTACCAGGCTGTTTTGAGAACAGTGGCTTTGTAATACAGCTTGAAATCTGGTATTGAGATCCCTCCTACTTTATTCTTCTTTCTCAGGATTGCTGTGGCTATTCGGGGTCTTTTTTTATTCCAGATGAATTTTTGGAGAGTTCTTTCAAGGTCTGTGAAATATGCCGTTGGTATTTTAATGGGGAGTGCATTGAATCTATAGATTGCTTTGGGTAGTATGGACATTTTAATGATGTTGATTCTACCAATCCATGAACATGGTATGTTCTTCCATCTGTTTACGTCTTCCTCTATCTCTTTTTTCAGTGTCCTGTAGTTTTCCGTGTATAGGTCTTTTACCTCCTTAGTTAAGTTTATTCCTAGGTATCTTAATTTTTTTGGTGCGATGGTAAATGGGATTGCCTTTTTAGTCTCTCTGTCTGTAAGTTCACTATTGGTGTATAGAAAGGCCATAGATTTCTTGGCGTTAATTTTGTATCCTGCTACATTGCCGAATTCATTTATTAAGTCTATTAGTTTTTTGACGGAGTCTTTCGGATTTTTTATGTACAAGATCATGTCGTCTGCAAATAAAGACAGCTTTACTTGTTCTTTTCCAATTTGGATGCCTTTTATTTCTTCTTCTTGTCTAATTGCAATGGCTAATACTTCCAGTACTATGTCAAACAGGAGTGGTGAGAGTGGGCATCCCTGTCTTGTTCCTGTTCTTAGGGGAAATGTTTTTAGTTTTTGTCCATTGAGTATGATGTTTGCTGTGGGTTTATCATATATAGCTTTTATTATGTTGAGGTATGAGCCATCTATTCCCACCTTGTTGAGAGTTTTTATCAAGAAAGGGTGTTGGATTTTGTCAAATGCTTTTTCTGCATCAATTGATATGACTATGTGATTTTTATCTTTCAATTTGTTTATGTGATGTATCACGTTTATTGATTTGCGGATATTGTACCATCCTTGCATTCCTGGGATAAATCCTACTTGGTCATGGTGTATGATCTTTCTGATGTACTGCTGGAGCCGATTTGCTAGAATTTTGTTGAGGATTTTGGCATCTATGTTCATGAGGGATATTGGTCTGTAATTCTCTTTCATTGTGTTGTCTTTATCTGGTTTTGGTATTAGGGTGATGCTGGCTTCATAGAAGGAGCTTGGAAGTGTTCCTTCCACTTGAATTTTTTGGAATAGTCTGAGGAGGATAGGTTTTAGTTCTTCCTTGAATGTTTGGTAAAACTCTCCTGTGAAGCCATCAGGCCCCGGGCTTTTGTTTGTCGGAAGCTTTTTGATGACTGCTTCAATTTCGTCCATAGTTATTGGCCTATTGAGCTGTTTAGATTCTTCTTGATTGATTTTTGGAAGGTTATATTTTTCTAGGAATATGTCCATTTCCTCCAGGTTGTCCAGTTTGTTGGAATAGAGTTGTTCGTAGTATTTTGTAACAATCCTTTGTATCTCAGCGGGGTCTGTTGTTATTTCACCTCTTTCATTTCTGATTTTGTTTATTTGGGTCCTCTCTCTTTGCTTCTTGGTGAGCCTGGCTAGAGGTCCATCAATCTTGTTTATCCTTTCAAAGAACCAGCTCTTGGTTTTGTTGATCTTATGTATTGTTTCTTTGGTCTCTATGTCATTTATCTCCGCTCTGATCTTTGTTATTTCCTTCCTTCTGGTTACACTGGGCTTTTCTTGCTGCTCTTTTTCTAGCTCTTTGAGTTGTAGGGTTAAGTAATTTATTACCATTGTTTCTTGTTTTTTGCAATAGGCCTGTAGAGCTATGAACTTCCCTCTCAAGACTGCTTTCGCTGTGTCCCATAGATTTTGGATTGTTGTGTTTTCATTGTCATTTGTTGCCATGATGTTTTTTATTTCTTCCTTGATCTCTCTGGTGACCCAGTCCTTGTTTAATAGCATGCTGTTTAGTCTCCATGTGTTTGATTTCTTTGGATTGTATTTATTGTAGTTGATTTCCAGTTTTATGCCACTGTGATCTGAGAAGATGCTTGATATAATTTCTATCTTCTTGAATTTGAAGAGACTTTGCCTGTGACCCAGCATATGGTCTATCTTTGAAAATGACCCATGTGCACTTGAGAAGAATGTATATTCTGTGGCTTTGGGGTGAAATGTTCTGAAGATGTCAATTAATTCCATCTGGTCTAGTGAGTCATTTAGGATTGCTGTTTCTTTGCTGATTTTTTGTTTAGAGGATTTGTCCAGTGGTGATAGTGGGGTATTAAAGTCTCCTACTATGATTGTGTTGCTATTAATCTCTCCCTTGATATCCTCCAGGAGTTTTTTTATGTATTTGGGTGCTCCTATATTGGGAGCGTATATGTTTACCAGAATTATTTCTTCTTGTTGGATTTCTCCCTTTAGTATTATGAAGTGGCCTTCCTTATCTCTTGTTATGGCATTTACTTTGAGGTCTATTTTGTCAGATATAAGTATTGCTACCCCAGCTTTTTTTTCATTTCCATTTGCCTGAAAGA
Source organism: Cnephaeus nilssonii (assembly GCF_951640355.1). Lineage (NCBI taxonomy): Eukaryota > Metazoa > Chordata > Mammalia > Chiroptera > Vespertilionidae > Cnephaeus > Cnephaeus nilssonii. The sequence continues at coordinate 44,229,188 of NC_137092.1, forward strand.
TATTTTTCCATCCCTTCACTTTCAATCTGTGTGAGTCTCTTGTTCTGAGGTGGGTCTCTTGTAGACAGCATATATATGGGTCGTGTTTTTTTATCCATTCAGCTACTCGATGTCTTTTGATTGGAGCATTTAGTCCGTTTACATTTAAAGTTATTACTGAAAGGTATTTGTTTGCAGTCATATCTATTTTTGTGTCTGTATTCCTTCTTACCTGTTTATTTCTTCTTTTTACAGTATTCCCTTTAGCAATTCTTGCATTGCTGGTTTGGTGGTGATAAACTCCCTGAGGCTTTTTTTGTCTGCAAAGCTCCTGATTTCCCCTTCAATTTTGATTGATAGTCTTGCTGGATATAGTATTCTTGGATTCAGTCCTTTGCTTTGCAACACTTTGTATACCTCCTTCCATTCACTTCTAGCTTGTTGTGTTTCTGATGAGTAATCATTTGACAATCTGATGGGTGTTCCTTTGTAGGTAACTCTCTGTCTCTCTCTTGCCGCCTTTAGGATTCTCTCTTTATCATTTATATTTGCCATTGAAATTATGACATGTCTTGGCGTGGGTCTTTTGGGGTTGATCCTGCTTGGGACTCTCTTTACTTGCGTAACTTTTATCTTTCCCATATCCGGGAAGTTTTCTGTCATTATTTCTTCAAATAGATTTTCTAATCCCTGCTGCTCTTCTTGTCCTTCTGGCAGCCCTATTATACGCATGTTACTTCGTTTCATGTTGTCCCGAAGTTCCCTTAGGCTTTCCTCCTGCTTTTTAATTTTTTTCTCCAATTGCTGTTCAGCTTGAGCTTGTTTCTGTACCTGATCTTCTAACTCACTAATTCGGTCCTCTGCTTCTTGTAGTCTACTGTTGAAACTTTCCATGGTGTTTTTGATTGTAGCTATATCACTTTTCATTTCTTCCTGATTCTTGCATAAGTTGTTGATTTTCTCATCCATCCGATGTATAAATTCCATGACCATTACTCTGAACTCCTTTTCGGTCATGTTGCAAGCTTCATTTTCACTAATTTCCTTTCTTGGCGACTCCACATTTTCTTTCCTCTGTGAGTTATTTCGTTTCCCCATTCTGGCTATTACCAGAAAGCTCAAGCTTCTGTTTGCGTGGACCTGGGCCGTGTGCTGTGGGGACTTCGCTCCACCCTAGTTTCACTGAAGTGCTCTGACACTAGGACGTGTGGCTGTCTTTGGTTGGTGGGAACCAGACTTGCCCAGGATCAGTGTCCCCAGTGTTCTGTGTGGTCTCGTGTGCACATTTAGAATCAGGGGCCCTGTCTGCACCACACTGTTGGTATGTGCCGAGAATGAGATCCTTAGCATGTGCCAGGAGTCAGAGTTTCCCTGTGTCTGCACCAAGACTCGAGTGTCAAAGTCTCTGTTGCCTTGTGCGGTTTCTCGTTGAGAATCAGGGTCCCTGTGTGTGCACGCACCAACAATTGGGGTCGCTGGCTCTTAGTGTGAATGCGCTGTGAGTCAGGGATCCCAGGCAGCTGTGTCCGGCGTGCCAAATTCCCTGAAGTGGAGCTGCGTCCTGTGTGTGCTCTCTCTGCTGAGCCAAACCGGCTAGAGCGCACTTTCTTAAAAACCTGAAGGTGAGCCGGCTCAGTGCACTCTCCCAAAGTCCCAGAAGGGGGGCGGAGTCCGTCCTGCGCGCCAAATTCCCCAAAGGGAAGCCCCTCTGTGCAGGCTCTTAAGAATCTCCAAAGGGGGAGCTGTGACCCGCGAGCCAAATTCCCCCAAATTCCGGAAGGGGAGCCCTCTGTGTGCACTGACAGATTTCCCCGAAGGGGAGCTGCTTCTGTCCCGTGCGCGAGCGCGCGCCAAATTCCCTAAGAGGGAGCGCGTCCCTGCGCAAAGCTCGGCAGCTTGGGCCGGGGGCGGGTCTATCAGTTACTATGGCGCTGTCTGTGCGCGCTGTGCGGGCTCCTGTGAGCAGCTAGGGCGAAGGGCGCGTCTATCAGTTACTATGGCGCTTTCCGCGCGCTGTGGGCGCTCAGCAGCTTGGGGGAGGGGCAGGTCTATCAGTTACTATGGCGCTATCAACGCCTGCGAGGAGGGGGATAGGCTCTTTGACTCACGGAAATCTGCCGGGAAGTCTGGATTCTTGTTGTTTGTTTGTCTGAAGCTGTGATAGCAGTTCTCTGTCCCCGGTGGCTGCAGGGTCCTGGTTTGTGTCAGAAGCCAGGATCTGAGTCTCAGGCAGCTCTGTTTCTCAAGATGGCGTGGTCTCTGCGTCCGCACCAGCCGCCGAGAAGTGTCCGCTTTGTGCGCGGGGCTCCGCCGTCTAGGGCTGCCCTGTTCGGGAGCCCCTTGGAAGACCTGCAGAATCTAACTGACCCTATCTCATACACACACACACACCACACACATCTACACTCTCCTCTATGGGTTCCTCACTCACACTCTCTCTCTCCCTACCTTCCTGCCGGTCGCCATCTTTTTCCAATCCCCAGACTAGGGAAATATTTAGAAATGTGCTTCACACAATAGGAATACATATTCCAATAGACTGAATATCTGAACAGCACAATTTTGTCACTGGGAAATCTTGTTCAAACAGCTGAGAAGCGAGTGTGACACTGTTTACATTTATTTTTCCCGTCAAAAGGAGTTGGCGTTTTCGGTAAAAGGTTTTGGTGAAACACTGAAAAACTCATTTTCCTAGAGCTATCGAACAGTATGAAAGTATTGAGAACACTATGAAATAAAAATGTTACTTAGGCTAGGGTTCCAAGTAATGTTTTACTATGCCTTTAAAAAGCCGGTATGCCACCCGTGTTAAAATGAAAAGTCTCATTGCTCAAAACAACAGACCAGGGGAATGGCAGAGTGTCTCTAGAACTCCTGGAATACGTTTTAGAACCCGAACATCTCTACTGAATTTTGAAATACTGAGCATTTGTATCCAAAGCGCTATGAAAGGTAGGATAGACTGTCAAGTGGTAATAATATTGAAAGTGCTGGTATATTTGTAAAAAAGGTTGTTTTACCCAATTAGAATTCACAATGAAAAAGCTTGAGACACTGGAAGAGAGAGACTCCAACTAGGGAAATTCAAAATGACAACCTAGGTTAATATCTAAGAAAGTGCTTCAAACACTAGGAAGACGTGAATAAAGGGCCTTAATATCTGTAACACATTGTTTCCTGACAAGGAAATCGTGATCAAAGAACATAGAACCAAGTTGAATACTGGTTACATTTATTATTCGGGACAATGAGTTGGCGATTTTGAAAGAAGCCTGGTTAGGCCATTAAACCGGATTTGATGACGTCACCAAGGGGGAGGGGCCACGTGGGCAGGCTTAATTGATCCCAGATGATAATGATTTGGCCAGGGGACCAGCTGGGAGTGATGACGTCATCGAGATTAGTTCTGGTATTAGGGTTAGAGAATTGTGACGCTGTTCATGGTTAGGGTTAGGATAAGGTTTTGGGCTAGGTAGGGTTCAGGCTCAGGTGTGGGCTAGGTTTAGGGTTTGGGTTAGAGGGTTAGGGACAGGGTTACGGTCACAGTGTAGTAATGTTGGCTATTTACAATGAATGAGATTCAATCACTGGACAATTGGGTGTGTAGCACTCAGAACTTACGACTCCAGACTAGGGAAATATTTAGAAATGTGCTTCACACAATAGGAATACATATTCCAGTAGACTGAATATCTGCACAGCACAATTTTGTCACTGGGAAATCTTGTTCAAACTGCTGAGAAGCGATTGTGACAGTGTTTATATTTATTTTTCCCGTCAAAAGGAGTTGGCGTTTTTGGGAAAAGGTTTTGGTGAAACACTGAAAAACTAATTTTCCTAGAGCTATCGAACAGTATGAAAGTATTGAGAACACTATGAAATAAAAATGTTAGTTAGCCTAGCGTTCCAAGTAATGTTTTACTGTGCCTTTAAAAAGCCGGTATGACACCCGTGTTAAAATGAAAAGTCTCATTGCTCAAAACAACAGACCAGGGTTATGGCCGAGTGTCTCTAGAACTCCTGGAATACGTTTTAGAACCCGAACATCTCTACTGAATTTTGAAATACTGAGAATTTGTATCCAAAGCGCTGTGAAAGGTAGGATAGAGTGTCAAGTGGTCATAATGTTGAAAGTGCTGGTATATTTGTAAAAAAGGTTGTTTTACCAAATTAGAATTCACAATGAAAAAGCTTGAGACACTGGAAGAGAGAGACTCCAACTCGGGAAATTCACAATGATAACCTAGGTTAATATCTAAGACAGTGCTTCAAACACTAGGAATACGTGAATAAAGGGCCTTAATATCTGTAACACATTGTTTCCTGACAAGGAAATCGTGTTCAAAGAACATAGAACCGAGTTGGATACTGGTTACATTTATTATTCCGGGACAATGAGTTGGCGATTTTGAAAGAAGCCTGGTTAGGCCATTAAACCGGATGTGATGGCGTCACCAAGGGGGAGGGGCCACGTGGGCAGGCTTAATTGATCCCAGGTGATAATGATTTGGCCAGGGGACCAGCTGGGAGTGATGACGTCATGGAGATTAGTTCTGGTATTAGGGTTAGAGAATTGGGGCTCTGTTCATGGTTAGGGTTAGGATAAGGTTTTGGGCTAGGTAGGGTTCAGGCTCAGGTGTGGGCTAGGTTTAGGTTTTGGGTTAGAGGGTTAGGGACAGGGTTACGGTCACAGTGTAATAATGTTGGCTGTTCACAATGAATGAGCTTCAATCACTGGACAATTTGGTGTGTAGCACTCAGAACTTACGACTCCAGACTAGGGAAATATTTAGAAATGTGCTTCACACAATAGGAATACATATTCCAATAGACTGAATATCTGAACAGCACAATTTTGTCACTGGGAAATCTTGTTCAAACAGCTGAGAAGCGAGTGTGACACTGTTTACATTTATTTTTCCCGTCAAAAGGAGTTGGCGTTTTTTGGAAAAGGTTTTGGTGAAACACTGAAAAACTCATTTTCCTAGAGCTATCGAACAGTATGAAAGTATTGAGAACACTATGAAATAAAAATGTTGGTTAGGCTAGGGTTCCAAGTAATGTTTTACTGTGCCTTTAAAAAGCCAGTATGACACCCGTGTTAAAATGAAAAGTCTCATTGCTCAAAACAACAGACCAGGGGAATGACAGAGTGTCTCTGGAACTCCTGGAATACGTTTTAGAACCCGAACCTCTCTACTGAATTTTGAAATACTGAGAATTTGTATCCAAAGCGCTGTGAAAGGTAGGATAGACTGTCAAGTGGTAATAATGTTGAAAGTGCTGGTATATTTGTAAAAAGTTTGTTTTACCAAATTAGAATTCACAATGAGAAAGCTTGAGACACTGGAAGAGAGAGACTCCAACTCGGGAAATTCACAATGATAACCTAGGTTAATATCTAAGAAAGTGCTTCAAACACTAGGAATACGTGAATAAAGGGCCTTAATATCTGTAACACATTGTTTCCTGACAAGGAAATCGTGTTCAAAGAACATAGAACCGAGTTGAATACTGGTTACATTTATTATTCGGGACAATGAGTTGGCGATTTTGAAAGAAGCCTGGTTAGGCCATTAAACCGGATGTGATGACGTCACCAAGGGGGAGGGGCCACGTGGGCAGGCTTAATTGATCCCAGGTGATAATGATTTGGCCAGGGGACTAGCTGGGAGTGATGACGTCATCGAGATTAGTTCTGGTATTAGGGTTAGAGAATTGGGGCTCTGTTCATGGTTAGGGTTAGGATAAGGAATTGGGCTAGGTAGGGTTCAGGCTCAGGTGTGGGCTAGGTTTAGGGTTTGGGTTAGAGGGTTAGGGACAGGGATACGGTCACAGTGTAGTAATGTTGGCTATTCACAATGAATGAGCTTCAATCATTGGACAATTGGGTGTGTAGCACTCAGAACTTACGACTGCAGACTAGGGAAATATTTAGAAATGTGCTTCACACAATAGGAATACAAATTCCAATATACTGAACATCTGACCAGCACAATGTTCTCACTGGGAAATCTTGTTCAAACAGCTGAGAAGCGAGTGTGACACTGTTTACATTTATTTTTCCCATCAAAAGGAGTTGGCGTTTTTGGGAAAAGGTTTTGGTGAAACACTGAAAAACTCATTTTCCTAGAGCTATCGAACAGTATGAAAGTATTGAGAACACTATGAAATAAAAATAATAGTGAGGCTAGGGTTCCAAGTAATGTTTTACTGTGCCTTTAAAAAGCCGGTATGACACCCGTGTTAAATGAAAAGTCTCATTGCTCAAAACAACAGACCAAGGGGAATGGCAGAGTGTCTCTAGAACTCCTGGAATACGTTTCAGAACCCGAACATCTCTACTGAATTTTGAAATACTGAGAATTTGTATCCAAAGCGCTGTGAAAGGTAGGATAGACTGTCAATTGGTAATAATGTTGAAAGTGCTGGTATATTTGTAAAAAAGGTTGTTTTACCAAATTAGAATTCACAATGAAAAAGCTTGAGACACTGGAAGAGAGAGACTCCAACTCGGGAAATTCACAATGATAACCTAGGTTAATATCTAAGAAAGTGCTTCAAACACTAGGAATACGTGAATAAAGGGCCTTAATATCTGTAACACATTGTTTCCTGACAAGGAAATCGTGTTCAAAGAACATAGAACCGAGTTGGATACTGGTTACATTTATTATTCCGGGACAATGAGTTGGCGATTTTGAAAGAAGCCTGGTTATGCCATTAAACAGGATGTGATGACGTCACCAACGGGGAGGGGCCACGTGGGCAGGCTTAATTGATCCCAGGTGATAATGATTTGGCCAGGGGACCAGCTGGGAGTGATGAGGTCATCCAGATCAGTTCTGGTATTAGGGTTAGAGAATTGGGGCTCTGTTCATGGTTAGGGTTAGGATAAGGTTTTGGGCTAGGTAGGGTTCAGGGTTCAGGCTCAGGTGTGGGCTAGGTTGAGGGTTTGGGTTAGAGGGTTAGGGACAGGGTTAAGGTCTCAGTGTAGTAATGTTGGCTATTCACAATGCATGAGCTTCAATCACTGGACAATTTGGTGTGTAGCACTCAGAACTTACGACTCCAGACTAGGGAAATATTTAGAAATGTGCTTCAAACAATAGGAATACATATTCCAATAGACTGAATATCTGAACAGCACAATGTTGTCACTGGGAAATCTTGTTCAAACAGCTGAGAAGCGAGTGTGCCACTGTTTACATTTATTTTTCCCATCAAAAGGAGTTGGCGTTTTCGGGTAAAGGTTTTGGTGAAACACTGAAAAACTCATTTTCCTAGAGCTATCGAACAGTATGAAAGTATTGAGAACACTATGAAATAAAAATGTTAGTTAGGCTAGGGTTCCAAGTAATGTTTTACTGTGCCTTTAAAAAGCCGGTATGACACCCGTGTTAAAATGAAAAGTCTCATTGATCATACAACAGACCAGGGGAATGGCAGAGTGTCTCTAGAACTCCTGGAATAGGTTTCAGAACCCGAACATCTCTACTGAATTTTGAAATACTGAGAATTTGTATCCAAAGCGCTGTGAAAGGTAGGATAGACTGTCAAGTGGTAATAATGTTGAAAATGCTGGTATATTTGTGAAAAAGGTTGTTTTACCAAATTAGAATTCACAATGAAAAAGCTTGAGACACTGGAAGAGAGAGACTCCAACTCGGGAAATTCACAATGATAACCTACATTAATATCTAAGAAAGTGCTTCAAACACTACGAATACGTGAATAAAGGGCCTTAATATCTGTAACACATTGTTTCCTGACAAGGAAATCGTGTTCAAAGAACATAGAACCGAGTTGGATACTGGTTACATTTATTATTCCGGGACAATGAGTTGGCGATTTTGAAAGAAGCCTGGTTAGGCCATTAAACCGGATGTGATGACGTCATCAAGGGGGAGGGGCCACGTGGGCAGGCTTAATTGATCCCAGGTGATAAAGATTTGGTCAGGGGACCAGCTGGGAGTGATGACGTCATCGAGATTAGTTCTGGTATTAGGGTTAGAGAATTGGGGCTCTGTTCATGGTTAGGGTTAGGATAAGGTTTTGGGCTAGGTAGCATTCAGGCTCAGGTGTGGGCTAGGTTTAGGGTTTGGGTTAGAGGGTTATGGACAGGCTTAAGGTCACAGTGTAGTAATGTTGGCTATTCACAATGAATGAGCTTCAATCACTCGACAATTTGGTGTGTAGCACTCAGAACTTACGACTCCAGACTAGGGAAATATTTAGAAATGTGCTTCACACAATAGGAATACATATTCCAATAGACTGAATATCTGAACAGCACAATGTTGTCACTGGGAATTCTTGTTCAAATAGCTGAGAAGCGAGTGTGCCACTGTTTACATTTATTTTTCCCATCAAAAGGAGTTGGCGTTTTCGGGAAAAGGTTTTGGTGAAACACTGAAAAACTCATTTTCCTAGAGCTATCGAACAGTATGAAAGTATTAAGAACACTATGAAATAAAAATATTAGTTAGGCTAGGGTTCCAAGTAATGTTTTACTGTGCCTTTAAAAAGCCGGTATGACACCCGTGTTAAAATGAAAAGTCTCATTGCTCAAAACAACAGACCAAGGGGAATGGCAGAGTGTCTCTAGAACTCCTGGAATACGTTTCAGAACCCGAACATCTCTACTGAATTTTGAAATACTGAGAATTTGTATCCAAAGCGCTGTGAAAGGTAGGGTGGACTGTCAAGTGGTAATAATGTTGAAAGTGCTGGTATATTTGTAAAAAAGGTTGTTTTACCAAATTAGAATTCACAATGAAAAAGCTTGAGACACTGGAAGAGAGAGACTCCAACTCGGGAAATTCACAATGATAACCTAGGTTAATATCTAAGAAAGTGCTTCAAACACTACGAATATGTGAATAAAGGGACTTAATATCTGTAACACATTGTTTCCTTACAAGGAAATCGTGTTCAAAGAACATAGAACCGAGTTGGATACTGGTTACATTTATTATTCCGGGCCAATGAGTTGGCGATTTTGAAAGAAGCCTGGTTAGGCCATTAAACTGGATGTGATGACGTCACCAAGGGGGAGGGGCCACGTGGGCAGGCTTAATTGATCCCAGGTGATAATGATTTGGCCAGGGGACCAGCTGGGAGTGATGACGTCATTGAGATGAGTTCTGGTATTAGGGTTAGAGAATTGGGGCTCTGTTCATGGTTAGGGTTAGGATAAGGTTTTGGGCTAGGTAGCCTTCAGGCTCAGGTGTGGGCTAGGTTTAGGATTTGGGTTAGAGGGTTAGGGACAGGCTTACGGTCACAGTTTAGTAATGTTGGCTATTCACAATGAATGAGCTTCAATCACTCGACAATTTGGTGTGTAGCACTGAGAACTTACGACTCCAGACTAGGGAAATATTTAGAAATGTGCTTCACACAATAGGAATACATATTCCAATAGACTGAATATCTGACCAGCACAATGTTGTCACTGGGAAATCTTGTTCAAACAGCTGAGAAGAGAGTGTGACACTGTTTACATTTATTTTTCCCATCAAAAGTAGTTGGCGTTTTTGGGAAAAGGTTTTGGTGAAACACTGAAAAACTCATTTTCCTAGAGCTATCGAACAGTATGAAAGTATTGAGAACACTATGAAATAAAAATATTAGTGAGGCTAGGGTTCCAAGTAATGTTTTACTGTGCCTTTAAAAAGCCGGTATGACACCCGTGTTAAAATGAAAAGTCTCATTGCTCAAAACAACAGACCAGGGGGAATGGCAGAGTGTCTCTAGAACTCCTGGAATACGTTTCAGAACCCGAACATCTCTACTGAATTTTGAAATACTGAGAATTTGTATCCAAAGCGCTGTGAAAGGTAGGATAGACTGTCAAGTGGTAATAATGTTGAAAGTGCTGGTATATTTGTAAAAAAGGTTGTTTTACCAAATTAGAATTCACAATGAAAAAGCTTGAGACACTGGAAGAGAGAGACTCCAACTCGGGAAATTCACAATGATAACCTAGGTTAATATCTAAGAAAGTGCTTCAAACACTACGAATACGTGAATAAAGGGCCTTAATATCTGTAACACATTGTTTCCTGACAAGGAAATCGTGTTCAAAGAACATAGAACCGAGTTGGATACTGGTTACATTTATTATTCCTGGACAATGAGTTGGCGATTTTGAAAGAAGCCTGGTTAGGCCATTAAACTGGATGTGATGACGTCACCAAGGGGGAGGGGCCACGTGGGCAGGCTTAATTGATCCCAGGTGATAATGATTTGGCAAGGGGACCAGCTGGGAGTGATGACGTCATCGAGATGAGTTCTGGTATTAGGGTTAGAGAATTGGGGCTCTGTTCATGGTTAGGGTTAGGATAAGGTTTTGGGCGAGGTAGCGTTCAGGCTCAGGTGTGGGCTAGGTTTAGGGTTTGGGTTAGAGGGTTAGGGACAGGCTTACGGTCACAGTGTAGTAATGTTGGCTATTCACAATGAATGAGCTTCAATCACTCGACAATTTGGTGTGTAGCACTCAGAACTTACGACTCCAGACTCGGGAAATATTTAGAAATGTGCTTCACACAATAGGAATACATATTCCAATAGACTGAATATCTGAACAGCACAATGTTGTCACTGGGAAATCTTGTTCAAACAGCTGAGAAGCGAGTGTGCCACTGTTTACATTTATTTTTCCCATCAAAAGGAGTTGGCGTTTTCGGGAAAAGGTTTTGGTGAAACACTGAAAAACTCATTTTCCTAGAGCTATCGAACAGTATGAAAGTATTGAGAACACTGTGAAATAAAAATGTTAGTTAGGCTAGGGTTCCAAGTAATGTTTTACTGTGCCTTTAAAAAGCCGGTATGACACCCGTGTTAAAATGAAAAGTCTCATTGCTCAAAACAACAGACCAGGGGAAGGGCAGAGTGTCTCTAGAACTCCTGGAATACGTTTTAGAACCCGAACATCTCTACTGAATTTTGAAATACTGAGAATTTGTATCCAAAGCGCTGTGAAAGGTAGGATAGACTGTCAAGTGGTAATAATGTTGAAAGTGCTGGTATATTTGTAAAAAAGGTTGTTTTACCAAATTAGAATTCACAATGAAAAAGCTTGAGACACTGGAAGAGAGAGACTCCAACTCGGGAAATTCACAATGATAACCTAGGTTAATATCTAAGAAAGTGCTTCAAACACTAGTAATACGTGAATAAAGGGCCTTAATATCTGTAACACATTGTTTCCTGACAAGGAAATCGTGTTCAAAGAACATAGAACCGAGTTGGATACTGGTTACATTTATTATTCCGGGACAATGAGTTGGCGATTTTGAAAGAAGCCTGGTTAGGCCATTAAACTGGATGTGATGACGTCACCCAGGGGGAGGGGCCACGTGGGCAGGCTTAATTGATCCCAGGTGATAATGATTTGGCCAGGGGACCAGCTGGGAGTGATGACGTCATCGAGATGAGTTCTGGTATTAGGGTTAGAGAATTGGGGCTCTGTTCATGGTTAGGGTTAGCATAAGGTTTTGGGCTAGGTAGCGTTCAGGCTCAGGTGTGGGCTACGTTTAGGGTTTGGGTTAGAGGGTTAGGGACAGGCTTACGGTCACAGTGTAGTTATGTTGGCTATTCACAATGAATGAGCTTTAATCACTCGACAATTTGGTGTGTAGCACTCAGAACTTACGACTCCACTAGGGAAATATTTAGAAATGTGCTTCACACAATAGGATTCCAATAGACTGAATATCTGAACAGCACAATGTTTACACTGGGAATTCTTGTTCAAACAGCTGAGAAGCGAGTGTGCCACTGTTTACATTTATTTTTCCCATCAAAAGGAGTTGGCGTTTTCGGGAAAAGGTTTTGGTGAAACACTGAAAAACTCATTTTCCTAGAGCTATCGAACAGTATGAAAGTATTGAGAACACTATGAAATAAAAATATTAGTTAGGCTAGGGTTCCAAGTAATGTTTTACTGTGCCTTTAAAAAGCCGGTATGACACCCGTGTTAAAATGAAAAGTCTCATTGCTCAAAACAACAGACCAAGGGGAATGGCAGAGTGTCTCTATAACTCCTGGATTACGTTTCAGAACCCGAACATCTCTACTGAATTTTGAAATACTGAGAATTTGTATCCAAAGCGCTGTGAAAGGTAGGGTGGACTGTCAAGTGGTAATAATGTTGAAAGTGCTGGTATATTTGTAAAAAAGGTTGTTTTACCAAATTAGAATTCACAATGAAAAAGCTTGAGACACTGGAAGAGAGAGACTCCAACTCGGGAAATTCACAATGATAACCTAGGTTAATATCTAAGAAAGTGCTTCAAACACTACGAATACGTGAATAAAGGGACTTAATATCTGTAACACATTGTTTCCTGACAAGGAAATTGTGTTCAAAGAACATAGAACCGAGTTGGATACTGGTTACATTTATTATTCCGGGCCAATGAGTTGGCGATTTTGAAAGAAGCCTGGTTAGGCCATTAAACTGGATGTGATGACGTCACCAAGGGGGAGGGGCAACGTGGGCAGGCTTAATTGATCCCAGGTGATAATGATTTGGCCAGGGGACCAGCTGGGAGTGATGACTTCATTGAGATGAGTTCTGGTATTAGGGTTAGAGAATTGGGGCTCTGTTCATGGTTAGGGTTATGATAAGGTTTTGGGCTAGGTAGCCTTCAGGCTCAGGTGTGGGCTAGGTTTAGGGTTTGGGTTAGAGGGTTAGGGACAGGGTTAAGGTCACAGTGTAGTAATGTTGGCTATTCACAATGCATGAGCTTCAATCACTCGACAATTTGGTGTGTAGCACTCAGAACTTACGACTCCAGACTAGGGAAATATTTAGAAATGTGCTTCACACAATAGGAATACATATTCCAATAGACTGAATATCTGAACAGCACAATTTTGTCACTGGGAAATCTTGTCCAAACAGCTGAGAAGCGAGTGTGCCACTGTTTACATTTATTTTTCCCATCAAAAGGAGTTGGCGTTTTCGGGAAAAGGTTTTGGTGAAACACTGAAAAACTCATTTTCCTAGAGCTATCGAACAGTATGAAAGTATTGAGAACACTATGAAATAAAAATGTTAGTTAGGCTAGGGTTCCAAGTAATGTTTTACTGTGCCTTTAAAAAGCCGGTATGACACCCGTGTTAAAATGAAAAGTCTCATTGCTCAAAACAACAGACCAGGGGGATGGCAGAGTGTCTCTAGAACTCCTGGAATACGTTTCAGAACCCGAACATCTCTACTGAATTTTGAAATACTGAGAATTTGTATCCAAAGCACTGTGAAAGGTAGGATAGACTGTCAAGTGGTAATAATGTTGAAAGTGCTGGTATATTTGTAAAAAAGGTTGTTTTACCAAATTAGAATTCACAATGAAAAAGCTTGAGACACTGGAAGAGAGAGACTCCAACTCGGGAAATTCACAATGATAACCTAGGTTAATATCTAAGAAAGTGTTTCAAACACTTGGAATACGTGAATAAAGGGCCTTAATATCTGTAACACATTGTTTCCTGACAAGGAAATCGTGTTCAAAGAACATAGAACCGAGTTGGATACTGGTTACATTTATTATTCCGGGACAATGAGTTGGCGATTTTGAAAGAAGCCTGGTTAGGCCATTAAACCGGATGAGATGACGTCATCAAGGGGGAGGGGCCACGTGGGCAGGCTTAATTGATCCCAGGTGATAATGATTTGGCCAGGGGACCAGCTGGGAGTGATGACGTCATCGAGATTAGTTCTGGTATTAGGGTTAGAGAATTGGGGCTCTGTTCATGGTTAGGGTTAGGATAAGGTTTTGGGCTAGGTAGCGTTCAGTCTCAGGTGTGGGCTAGGTTTAGGGTTTGGGTTAGAGGGTTAGGGACAGGCTTACGGTCACAGTGTAGTAATGTTGGCTATTCACAATGAATGAGCTTCAATCACTCGACAATTTGGTGTGTAGCACTCAGAACTTACGACTCCAGACTCGGGAAATATTTAGAAATGTGCTTCACACAATAGGAATACATATTCCAATAGACTGAATATCTGAACAGCACAATGTTGTCACTGGGAAATCTTGTTCAAACAGCTGAGAAGCGAGTGTGCCACTGTTTACATTTATTTTTCCCATCAAAAGGAGTTGGCGTTTTCGGGAAAAGGTTTTGGTGAAACACTGAAAAACTCATTTTCCTAGAGCTATCGAACAGTATGAAAGTATTGAGAACACTATGAAATAAAAATGTTAGTTAGGCTAGGGTTCCAAGTAATGTTTTACTGTGCCTTTAAAAAGCCGGTATGACACCCGTGTTAAAATGAAAAGTCTCATTGCTCAAAACAACAGACCAGGGGAAGGGCAGAGTGTCTCTAGAACTCCTGGAATACGTTTTAGAACCCGAACATCTCTACTGAATTTTGAAATACTGAGAATTTGTATCCAAAGCGCTGTGAAAGGTAGGATAGACTGTCAAGTGGTAATAATGTTGAAAGTGCTGGTATATTTGTAAAAAAGGTTGTTTTACCAAATTAGAATTCACAATGAAAAAGCTTGAGACACTGGAAGAGAGAGACTCCAACTCGGGAAATTCACAATGATAACCTAGGTTAATATCTAAGAAAGTGCTTCAAACACTAGTAATACGTGAATAAAGGGCCTTAATATCTGTAACACATTGTTTCCTGACAAGGAAATCGTGTTCAAAGAACATAGAACCGAGTTGGATACTGGTTACATTTATTATTCCGGGACAATGAGTTGGCGATTTTGAAAGAAGCCTGGTTAGGCCATTAAACTGGATGTGATGACGTCACCCAGGGGGAGGGGCCACGTGGGCAGGCTTAATTGATCCCAGGTGATAATGATTTGGCCAGGGGACCAGCTGGGAGTGATGACGTCATCGAGATGAGTTCTGGTATTAGGGTTAGAGAATTGGGGCTCTGTTCATGGTTAGGGTTAGCATAAGGTTTTGGGCTAGGTAGCGTTCAGGCTCAGGTGTGGGCTACGTTTAGGGTTTGGGTTAGAGGGTTAGGGACAGGCTTACGGTCACAGTGTAGTTATGTTGGCTATTCACAATGAATGAGCTTTAATCACTCGACAATTTGGTGTGTAGCACTCAGAACTTACGACTCCAGTAGGGAAATATTTAGAAATGTGCTTCACACAATAGGATTCCAATAGACTGAATATCTGAACAGCACAATGTTTACACTGGGAATTCTTGTTCAAACAGCTGAGAAGCGAGTGTGCCACTGTTTACATTTATTTTTCCCATCAAAAGGAGTTGGCGTTTTCGGGAAAAGGTTTTGGTGAAACACTGAAAAACTCATTTTCCTAGAGCTATCGAACAGTATGAAAGTATTGAGAACACTATGAAATAAAAATATTAGTTAGGCTAGGGTTCCAAGTAATGTTTTACTGTGCCTTTAAAAAGCCGGTATGACACCCGTGTTAAAATGAAAAGTCTCATTGCTCAAAACAACAGACCAAGGGGAATGGCAGAGTGTCTCTATAACTCCTGGATTACGTTTCAGAACCCGAACATCTCTACTGAATTTTGAAATACTGAGAATTTGTATCCAAAGCGCTGTGAAAGGTAGGGTGGACTGTCAAGTGGTAATAATGTTGAAAGTGCTCTTATATTTGTAAAAAAGGTTGTTTTACCAAATTAGAATTCACAATGAAAAAGCTTGAGACACTGGAAGAGAGAGACTCCAACTCGGGAAATTCACAATGATAACCTAGGTTAATATCTAAGAAAGTGCTTCAAACACTACGAATACGTGAATAAAGGGACTTAATATCTGTAACACATTGTTTCCTGACAAGGAAATTGTGTTCAAAGAACATAGAACCGAGTTGGATACTGGTTACATTTATTATTCCGGGCCAATGAGTTGGCGATTTTGAAAGAAGCCTGGTTAGGCCATTAAACTGGATGTGATGACGTCACCAAGGGGGAGGGGCAACGTGGGCAGGCTTAATTGATCCCAGGTGATAATGATTTGGCCAGGGGACCAGCTGGGAGTGATGACTTCATTGAGATGAGTTCTGGTATTAGGGTTAGAGAATTGGGGCTCTGTTCATGGTTAGGGTTATGATAAGGTTTTGGGCTAGGTAGCCTTCAGGCTCAGGTGTGGGCTAGGTTTAGGGTTTGGGTTAGAGGGTTAGGGACAGGGTTAAGGTCACAGTGTAGTAATGTTGGCTATTCACAATGCATGAGCTTCAATCACTCGACAATTTGGTGTGTAGCACTCAGAACTTACGACTCCAGACTAGGGAAATATTTAGAAATGTGCTTCACACAATAGGAATACATATTCCAATAGACTGAATATCTGAACAGCACAATTTTGTCACTGGGAAATCTTGTCCAAACAGCTGAGAAGCGAGTGTGCCACTGTTTACATTTATTTTTCCCATCAAAAGGAGTTGGCGTTTTCGGGAAAAGGTTTTGGTGAAACACTGAAAAACTCATTTTCCTAGAGCTATCGAACAGTATGAAAGTATTGAGAACACTATGAAATAAAAATGTTAGTTAGGCTAGGGTTCCAAGTAATGTTTTACTGTGCCTTTAAAAAGCCGGTATGACACCCGTGTTAAAATGAAAAGTCTCATTGCTCAAAACAACAGACCAGGGGGATGGCAGAGTGTCTCTAGAACTCCTGGAATACGTTTCAGAACCCGAACATCTCTACTGAATTTTGAAATACTGAGAATTTGTATCCAAAGCACTGTGAAAGGTAGGATAGACTGTCAAGTGGTAATAATGTTGAAAGTGCTGGTATATTTGTAAAAAAGGTTGTTTTACCAAATTAGAATTCACAATGAAAAAGCTTGAGACACTGGAAGAGAGAGACTCCAACTCGGGAAATTCACAATGATAACCTAGGTTAATATCTAAGAAAGTGTTTCAAACACTTGGAATACGTGAATAAAGGGCCTTAATATCTGTAACACATTGTTTCCTGACAAGGAAATCGTGTTCAAAGAACATAGAACCGAGTTGGATACTGGTTACATTTATTATTCCGGGACAATGAGTTGGCGATTTTGAAAGAAGCCTGGTTAGGCCATTAAACCGGATGAGATGACGTCATCAAGGGGGAGGGGCCACGTGGGCAGGCTTAATTGATCCCAGGTGATAATGATTTGGCCAGGGGACCAGCTGGGAGTGATGACGTCATCGAGATTAGTTCTGGTATTAGGGTTAGAGAATTGGGGCTCTGTTCATGGTTAGGGTTAGGATAAGGTTTTGGGCTAGGTAGCGTTCAGTCTCAGGTGTGGGCTAGGTTTAGGGTTTGGGTTAGAGGGTTAGGGACAGGCTTACGGTCACAGTGTAGTAATGTTGGCTATTCACAATGAATGAGCTTCAATCACTCGACAATTTGGTGTGTAGCACTCAGAACTTACGACTCCAGACTCGGGAAATATTTAGAAATGTGCTTCACACAATAGGAATACATATTCCAATAGACTGAATATCTGAACAGCACAATGTTGTCACTGGGAAATCTTGTTCAAACAGCTGAGAAGCGAGTGTGCCACTGTTTACATTTATTTTTCCCATCAAAAGGAGTTGGCGTTTTCGGGAAAAGGTTTTGGTGAAACACTGAAAAACTCATTTTCCTAGAGCTATCGAACAGTATGAAAGTATTGAGAACACTATGAAATAAAAATGTTAGTTAGGCTAGGGTTCCAAGTAATGTTTTACTGTGCCTTTAAAAAGCCGGTATGACACCCGTGTTAAAATGAAAAGTCTCATTGCTCAAAACAACAGACCAGGGGAAGGGCAGAGTGTCTCTAGAACTCCTGGAATACGTTTTAGAACCCGAACATCTCTACTGAATTTTGAAATACTGAGAATTTGTATCCAAAGCGCTGTGAAAGGTAGGATAGACTGTCAAGTGGTAATAATGTTGAAAGTGCTGGTATATTTGTAAAAAAGGTTGTTTTACCAAATTAGAATTCACAATGAAAAAGCTTGAGACACTGGAAGAGAGAGACTCCAACTCGGGAAATTCACAATGATAACCTAGGTTAATATCTAAGAAAGTGCTTCAAACACTAGTAATACGTGAATAAAGGGCCTTAATATCTGTAACACATTGTTTCCTGACAAGGAAATCGTGTTCAAAGAACATAGAACCGAGTTGGATACTGGTTACATTTATTATTCCGGGACAATGAGTTGGCGATTTTGAAAGAAGCCTGGTTAGGCCATTAAACTGGATGTGATGACGTCACCCAGGGGGAGGGGCCACGTGGGCAGGCTTAATTGATCCCAGGTGATAATGATTTGGCCAGGGGACCAGCTGGGAGTGATGACGTCATCGAGATGAGTTCTGGTATTAGGGTTAGAGAATTGGGGCTCTGTTCATGGTTAGGGTTAGCATAAGGTTTTGGGCTAGGTAGCGTTCAGGCTCAGGTGTGGGCTACGTTTAGGGTTTGGGTTAGAGGGTTAGGGACAGGCTTACGGTCACAGTGTAGTTATGTTGGCTATTCACAATGAATGAGCTTTAATCACTCGACAATTTGGTGTGTAGCACTCAGAACTTACGACTCCAGACTAGGGAAATATTTAGAAATGTGCTTCACACAATAGGATTCCAATAGACTGAATATCTGAACAGCACAATGTTTACACTGGGAATTCTTGTTCAAACAGCTGAGAAGCGAGTGTGCCACTGTTTACATTTATTTTTCCCATCAAAAGGAGTTGGCGTTTTCGGGAAAAGGTTTTGGTGAAACACTGAAAAACTCATTTTCCTAGAGCTATCGAACAGTATGAAAGTATTGAGAACACTATGAAATAAAAATATTAGTTAGGCTAGGGTTCCAAGTAATGTTTTACTGTGCCTTTAAAAAGCCGGTATGACACCCGTGTTAAAATGAAAAGTCTCATTGCTCAAAACAACAGACCAAGGGGAATGGCAGAGTGTCTCTATAACTCCTGGATTACGTTTCAGAACCCGAACATCTCTACTGAATTTTGAAATACTGAGAATTTGTATCCAAAGCGCTGTGAAAGGTAGGGTGGACTGTCAAGTGGTAATAATGTTGAAAGTGCTGGTATATTTGTAAAAAAGGTTGTTTTACCAAATTAGAATTCACAATGAAAAAGCTTGAGACACTGGAAGAGAGAGACTCCAACTCGGGAAATTCACAATGATAACCTAGGTTAATATCTAAGAAAGTGCTTCAAACACTACGAATACGTGAATAAAGGGACTTAATATCTGTAACACATTGTTTCCTGACAAGGAAATTGTGTTCAAAGAACATAGAACCGAGTTGGATACTGGTTACATTTATTATTCCGGGACAATGAGTTGGCGATTTTGAAAGAAGCCTGGTTAGGCCATTAAACTGGATGTGATGACGTCACCAAGGGGGAGGGGCAACGTGGGCAGGCTTAATTGATCCCAGGTGATAATGATTTGGCCAGGGGACCAGCTGGGAGTGATGACTTCATGGAGATGAGTTATGGTATTAGGGTTAGAGAATTGGGGCTCTGTTCATGGTTAGGGTTATGATAAGGTTTTGGGCTAGGTAGCGTTCAGTCTCAGGTGTGGGCTAGGTTTAGGGTTTGGGTTAGAGGGTTAGGGACAGGCTTACGGTCACAGTGTAGTAATGTTGGCTATTCACAATGAATGAGCTTCAATCACTCGACAATTTGGTGTGTAGCACTCAGAACTTACGACTCCAGACTAGGGAAATATTTAGAAATGTGCTTCACACAATAGGAATACATATTCCAATAGACTGAATATCTGAACAGCACAATGTTGTCACTGGGAAATCTTGTTCAAACAGCTGAGAAGCGAGTGTGACACTGTTTACATTTATTTTTCCCATCAAAAGGAGTTGGCCTTTTCGGGAAAAGGTTTTGGTGAAACACTGAAAAACTCATTTTCCTAGAGCTATCGAATAGTATGAAAGTATTGAGAACACTATGACATAAAAATGTTAGTTAGGCTAGGGTTCCAAGTAATGTTTTACTGTGCCTTTAAAAAGCCGGTATGACACCCGTGTTAAAAGGAAAAGTCTCATTGCTCAAAACAACAGACCAGGGGAATGGCAGAGTGTCTCTAGAACTCCTGGAATACGTTTCAGAACCCGAACATTTCTACTGAATTTTGAAATACTGAGAATTTGTATCCAAAGCGCTGTGAAAGGTAGGATAGACTGTCAAGTGGTAATAATGTTGAAAGTGCTGGTATATTTGTAAAAAAGGTTGTTTTACCAAATTAGAATTCACAATGAAAAAGCTTGAGACACTGGAAGAGAGAGACTCCAACCCGGGAAATTCACAATGATAACCTAGTTTAATATCTAAGAAAGTGCTTCAAACACTAGGAATACGTGAATAAAGGGCCTTAATATCTGTAACACATTGTTTCCTGACAAGGATATTGTGTTCAAAGAACATAGAACCGAGTAGGATACTGGTTACATTTATTATTCCGGGACAATGAGTTGGCGATTTTGAAAGAAGCCTGGTTAGGCCATTAAACCGGAGGTGATGACGTCATCAAGGGGGGAGGGGCCACGTGGGCAGGCTTAATTGATCCCAGGTGATAATGATTTGGACAGGGGACCAGCTGGGAGTGATGAGGTCATCCAGATTACTTCTGGTATTAGGGTTAGAGAATTGGGTTCTGTTCATGGTTAGGGTTAGGATAAGGTTTTGGGCTAGGTAGCCTTCAGGCTCAGGTGTGGGCTAGGTTTAGGGTTTGGGATAGAGGGTTAGGGACAGGCTTACGGTTACAGTGTAGTAATGTTGGCTATTCACAATGAATGAGCTTCAATCACTCGACAATTTGGTGTGTAGCACTCAGAACTTACGACTCCAGACTAGGGAAATATTTAGAAATGTGCTTCACACAATAGGAATACATATTCCAATAGACTGAATATCTGAACAGCACAATGTTGTCACTGGGAAATCTTGTTCAAACAGCTGAGAAGCCAGTGTGACACTGTTTACATTTATTTTTCCCTGCAAAAGGAGTTGGCGTTTTCGGGAAAAGGTTTTGGTGAAACACTGAAAAACTCATTTTCCTAGAGCTATCGAACAGTATAAAAGTATTGAGAACACTATGAAATAAAAATGTTAGTTAGGCTAGGGTTCCAAGTAATGTTTTACTGTGCCTTTAAAAAGCCGGTATGACACGCGTGTTAAAATGAAAAGTCTCATTGCTCAAAACAACAGACCAGGGGAATGGCAGAGTGTCTCTAGAACTCCTGGAATACGTTTTTGAATCCGAACATCTCTACTGAATTTTGAAATACTGAGAATTTGTATCCAAAGCGCTGTGAAAGGTAGGATAGACTGTCAAGTGGTAATAATGTTGAAAGTGCTGGTATATTTGTAAAAATGGTAGTTTTACCAAATTAGAATTCACAATGAAAAAGCTTGAGACACTGGAAGAGAGAGACTCCAACTCGGGAAATTCACAATGATAAGCTAGTTTAATATCTAAGAAAGTGCTTCAAACACTAGGAATACGTGAATAAAGGGCCTTAATATCTGTAACACATTGTTTCCTGACAAGGAAATCGTGTTCAAAGAACATAGAACCGAGTTGGATACTGGTTACATTTATTATTCCGGGACAATGAGTTGGCGATTTTGAAAGAAGCCTGGTTAGGCCATTAAACCGGATGTGATGACGTCACCAACGGGGAGGGGCCACGTGGGCAGGCTTAATTGATCCCAGGTGATAATGATTTGGCCAGGGGACCAGCTGGGAGTGATGATGTCATCGAGATTAGTTCTGGTATTAGGGTTAGAGAATTGGGGCTCTGTTCATGGTTAGGGTTAGGATAAGGTTTTGGGCTAGGTAGGGTTCAGGGTTCAGGCTCAGGTGTGGGCTAGGTTGAGGGTTTGGGTTAGAGGGTTAGGGACAGGGTTAAGGTCTCAGTGTAGTAATGTTGGCTATTCACAATGCATGAGCTTCAATCACTGGACAATTTGGTGTGTAGCACTCAGAACTTACGACTCCAGACTAGGGAAATATTTAGAAATGTGCTTCACACAATAGGAATACATATTCCAATAGACTGAATATCTGAACAGCACAATTTTGTCACTGGGAAATCTTGTCCAAACAGCTGAGAAGCGAGTGTGCCACTGTTTACATTTATTTTTCCCATCAAAAGGAGTTGGCGTTTTCGGGAAAAGGTTTTGGTGAAACACTGAAAAACTCATTTTCCTAGAGCTATCGAACAGTATGAAAGTATTGAGAACACTATGAAATAAAAATGTTAGTTAGGCTAGGGTTCCAAGTAATGTTTTACTGTGCCTTTAAAAAGCCGGTATGACACACGTGTTAAAATGAAAAGTCTCATTGCTCAAAACAACAGACCAGGGGAAGGGCAGAGTGTCTCTAGAACTCCTGGAATACGTTTTAGAACCCGAACATCTCTACTGAATTTTGAAATACTGAGAATTTGTATCCAAAGTGCTGTGAAAGGTAGGATAGACTGTCAAGTGGTAATAATGTTGAAAGTGCTGGTATATTTGTAAAAAAGGTTGTTTTACCAAATTAGAATTCACAATGAAAAAGCTTGAGACACTGGAAGAGAGAGACTCCAACTCGGGAAATTCACAATGATAACCTAGTTTAATATCTAAGAAACTGCTTCAAACACTACGAATACGTTAATAAAGGGCCTTAATATCTGTAACACATTGTTTCCTGACAAGGAAATCGTGTTCAAAGAACATAGAACCGAGTTGGATACTGGTTACATTTATTATTCCGGGCCAATGAGTTGGCGATTTTGAAAGAAGCCTGGTTAGGCCATTAAACTGGATGTGATGACGTCATCAAGGGGGAGGGGCCACGTGGGCAGGCTTAATTGATCCCAGGTGATAATGATTTGGCCAGGGGACCAGCTGGGAGTGATGACGTCATCGAGATTAGTTCTGGTATTAGGGTTAGAGAATTGGGGCTCTGTTCATGGTTAGGGTTAGGATAAGGTTTTGGGCTAGGTAGCATTCAGTCTCAGGTGTGGGCTAGGTTTAGGGTTTGGGTTAGAGGGTTAGGGACAGGCTTACGGTCACAGTGTAGTAATGTTGGCTATTCACAATGAATGAGCTTCAATCACTCGACAATTTGGTGTGTAGCACTCAGAACTTACGACTCCAGACTAGGGAAATATTTAGAAATGTGCTTCACACAATAGGAATACATATTCCAATAGACTGAATATCTGAACAGCACAATGTTGTCACTGGGAAATCTTGTTCAAACAGCTGAGAAGCGAGTGTGCCACTGTTTACATTTATTTTTCCCATCAAAAGGAGTTGGCGTTTTCGGGAAAAAGTTTTGGTGAAACACTGAAAAACTCATTTTCCTAGAGCTATCGAACAGTATGAAAGTATTGAGAACACTATGAAATAAAAATGTTAGTTAGGCTAGGGTTCCAAGTAATGTTTTACTGTGCCTTTAAAAAGCCGGTATGACACCCGTGTTAAAATGAAAAGTCTCATTGCTCAAAACAACAGACCAGGGGAAGGGCAGAGTGTCTCTAGAACTCCTGGAATACGTTTTAGAACCCGAACATCTCTACTGAATTTTGAAATACTGAGAATTTGTATCCAAAGCGCTGTGAAAGGTAGGATAGACTGTCAAGTGGTAATAATGTTGAAAGTGCTGGTATATTTGTAAAAATGGTTGTTTTACCAAATTAGAATTCACAATGAAAAAGCTTGAGACACTGGAAGAGAGAGACTCCAACTCGGGAAATTCACAATGATAACCTACGTTAATATCTAAGAAAGTGCTTCAAACACTAGGAATACGTGAATAAAGGGCCTTAATATCTGTAACACATTGTTTCCTGACAAGGAAATCGTGTTCAAAGAACATAGAACCGAGTTGGATACTGGTTACATTTATTATTCCGGGACAATGAGTTGGCGATTTTGAAAGAAGCCTGGTTAGGCCATTAAACAGGATGTGATGACGTCACCAACGGGGAGGGGCCACGTGGGCAGGCTTAATTGATCCCAGGTGATAATGATTTGACCAGGGGACCAGCTGAGAGTGATGAGGTCATCCAGATGAGTTCTGGTATTAGGGTTAGAGAATTGGGGCTCTGCTCATGGTTAGGGTTAGGATAAGGTTTTGGGCTAGGTAGGGTTCAGGGTTCAGGCTCAGGTGTGGGCTAGGTTGAGGGTTTGGGTTAGAGGGTTAGGGACAGGGTTAAGGTCTCAGTGTAGTAATGTTGGCTATTCACAATGCATGAGCTTCAATCACTCGACAATTTGGTGTGTAGCACTCAGAACTTACGACTCCAGACTAGGGAAATATTTAGAAATGTGGTTCACACAATAGGAATACATATTCCAATAGACTGAATATCTGAACAGCACAATGTTGTCACTGGGAAATCTTGTTCAAACAGCTGAGAAGCGAGTGTGACACTGTTTACATTTATTTTTCCCATCAAAAGGAGTTGGCGTTTTCGGGAAAAGGTTTTGGTGAAACACTGAAAAACTCATTTTCCTAGAGCTATCGAACAGTATGAAAGTATTGAGAACACTATGAAATAAAAATATTAGTGAGGCTAGGGTTCCAAGTAATGTTTTACTGTGCCTTTAAAAAGCCGGTATGACACCCGTGTTAAAATGAAAAGTCTCATTGCTCAAAACAACAGACCAAGGGGAATGGCAGAGTGTCTCTAGAACTCCTGGAATACGTTTCAGAACCTGAACATCTCTACTGAATTTTGAAATACTGAGAATTTGTATCCAAAGCGCTGTGAAAGGTAGGATAGACTGTCAAGTGGTAATAATGTTGAAAGTGCTGGTATATTTGTAAAAAAGGTTGTTTTACCAAATTAGAATTCACAATGAAAAAGCTTGAGACACTGGAAGAGAGAGACTCCAACTCGGGAAATTCACAATGATAACCTAGGTTAATATCTAAGAAAGTGCTTCAAACACTATGAATACGTGAATAAAGGGCCTTAATATCTGTAACACATTGTTTCCTGACAAGAAAATCGTGTTCAAAGAACATAGAACCGAGTTGGATACTGGTTACATTTATTATTCCGGGACAATGAGTTGGCGATTTTGAAAGAAGCCTGGTTAGGCCATTAAACTGGATGTGATGACGTCACCCAGGGGGAGGGGCCACGTGGGCAGGCTTAATTGATCCCAGGTGATAATGATTTGGCCAGGGGACCAGCTGGGAGTGATGACGTCATCGAGATGAGTTCTGGTATTAGGGTTAGAGAATTGGGGCTCTGTTCATGGTTAGGGTTAGCATAAGGTTTTGGGCTAGGTAGCGTTCAGGCTCAGGTGTGGGCTACGTTTAGGGTTTGGGTTAGAGGGTTAGGGACAGGCTTACGGTCACAGTGTAGTTATGTTGGCTATTCACAATGAATGAGCTTTAATCACTCGACAATTTGGTGTGTAGCACTCAGAACTTACGACTCCAGACTAGGGAAATATTTAGAAATGTGCTTCACACAATAGGATTCCAATAGACTGAATATCTGAACAGCACAATGTTTACACTGGGAATTCTTGTTCAAACAGCTGAGAAGCGAGTGTGCCACTGTTTACATTTATTTTTCCCATCAAAAGGAGTTGGCGTTTTCGGGAAAAGGTTTTGGTGAAACACTGAAAAACTCATTTTCCTAGAGCTATCGAACAGTATGAAAGTATTGAGAACACTATGAAATAAAAATATTAGTTAGGCTAGGGTTCCAAGTAATGTTTTACTGTGCCTTTAAAAAGCCGGTATGACACCCGTGTTAAAATGAAAAGTCTCATTGCTCAAAACAACAGACCAAGGGGAATGGCAGAGTGTCTCTATAACTCCTGGATTACGTTTCAGAACCCGAACATCTCTACTGAATTTTGAAATACTGAGAATTTGTATCCAAAGCGTTGTGAAAGGTAGGGTGGACTGTCAAGTGGTAATAATGTTGAAAGTGCTGGTATATTTGTAAAAAAGGTTGTTTTACCAAATTAGAATTCACAATGAAAAAGCTTGAGACACTGGAAGAGAGAGACTCCAACTCGGGAAATTCACAATGATAACCTAGGTTAATATCTAAGAAAGTGCTTCAAACACTACGAATACGTGAATAAAGGGACTTAATATCTGTAACACATTGTTTCCTGACAAGGAAATTGTGTTCAAAGAACATAGAACCGAGTTGGATACTGGTTACATTTATTATTCCGGGACAATGAGTTGGCGATTTTGAAAGAAGCCTGGTTAGGCCATTAAACTGGATGTGATGACGTCACCAAGGGGGAGGGGCAACGTGGGCAGGCTTAATTGATCCCAGGTGATAATGATTTGGCCAGGGGACCAGCTGGGAGTGATGACTTCATGGAGATGAGTTATGGTATTAGGGTTAGAGAATTGGGGCTCTGTTCATGGTTAGGGTTATGATAAGGTTTTGGGCTAGGTAGCGTTCAGTCTCAGGTGTGGGCTAGGTTTAGGGTTTGGGTTAGA
Source organism: Cnephaeus nilssonii (assembly GCF_951640355.1). Lineage (NCBI taxonomy): Eukaryota > Metazoa > Chordata > Mammalia > Chiroptera > Vespertilionidae > Cnephaeus > Cnephaeus nilssonii. The sequence goes on from NC_137092.1 coordinate 44,255,619, forward strand.
GGGTTAGGGACAGGCTTACGGTCACAGTGTAGTAATGTTGGCTATTCACAATGAATGAGCTTCAATCACTCGACAATTTGGTGTGTAGCACTCAGAACTTACGACTCCAGACTAGGGAAATATTTAGAAATGTGCTTCACACAATAGGAATACATATTCCAATAGACTGAATATCTGAACAGCACAATGTTGTCACTGGGAAATCTTGTTCAAACAGCTGAGAAGCGAGTGTGACACTGTTTACATTTATTTTTCCCATCAAAAGGAGTTGGCCTTTTCGGGAAAAGGTTTTGGTGAAACACTGAAAAACTCATTTTCCTAGAGCTATCGAATAGTATGAAAGTATTGAGAACACTATGACATAAAAATGTTAGTTAGGCTAGGGTTCCAAGTAATGTTTTACTGTGCCTTTAAAAAGCCGGTATGACACCCGTGTTAAAAGGAAAAGTCTCATTGCTCAAAACAACAGACCAGGGGAATGGCAGAGTGTCTCTAGAACTCCTGGAATACGTTTCAGAACCCGAACATTTCTACTGAATTTTGAAATACTGAGAATTTGTATCCAAAGCGCTGTGAAAGGTAGGATAGACTGTCAAGTGGTAATAATGTTGAAAGTGCTGGTATATTTGTAAAAAAGGTTGTTTTACCAAATTAGAATTCACAATGAAAAAGCTTGAGACACTGGAAGAGAGAGACTCCAACCCGGGAAATTCACAATGATAACCTAGTTTAATATCTAAGAAAGTGCTTCAAACACTAGGAATACGTGAATAAAGGGCCTTAATATCTGTAACACATTGTTTCCTGACAAGGATATTGTGTTCAAAGAACATAGAACCGAGTAGGATACTGGTTACATTTATTATTCCGGGACAATGAGTTGGCGATTTTGAAAGAAGCCTGGTTAGGCCATTAAACCGGAGGTGATGACGTCATCAAGGGGGGAGGGGCCACGTGGGCAGGCTTAATTGATCCCAGGTGATAATGATTTGGACAGGGGACCAGCTGGGAGTGATGAGGTCATCCAGATTACTTCTGGTATTAGGGTTAGAGAATTGGGTTCTGTTCATGGTTAGGGTTAGGATAAGGTTTTGGGCTAGGTAGCCTTCAGGCTCAGGTGTGGGCTAGGTTTAGGGTTTGGGATAGAGGGTTAGGGACAGGCTTACGGTTACAGTGTAGTAATGTTGGCTATTCACAATGAATGAGCTTCAATCACTCGACAATTTGGTGTGTAGCACTCAGAACTTACGACTCCAGACTAGGGAAATATTTAGAAATGTGCTTCACACAATAGGAATACATATTCCAATAGACTGAATATCTGAACAGCACAATGTTGTCACTGGGAAATCTTGTTCAAACAGCTGAGAAGCCAGTGTGACACTGTTTACATTTATTTTTCCCTGCAAAAGGAGTTGGCGTTTTCGGGAAAAGGTTTTGGTGAAACACTGAAAAACTCATTTTCCTAGAGCTATCGAACAGTATAAAAGTATTGAGAACACTATGAAATAAAAATGTTAGTTAGGCTAGGGTTCCAAGTAATGTTTTACTGTGCCTTTAAAAAGCCGGTATGACACGCGTGTTAAAATGAAAAGTCTCATTGCTCAAAACAACAGACCAGGGGAATGGCAGAGTGTCTCTAGAACTCCTGGAATACGTTTTTGAATCCGAACATCTCTACTGAATTTTGAAATACTGAGAATTTGTATCCAAAGCGCTGTGAAAGGTAGGATAGACTGTCAAGTGGTAATAATGTTGAAAGTGCTGGTATATTTGTAAAAATGGTAGTTTTACCAAATTAGAATTCACAATGAAAAAGCTTGAGACACTGGAAGAGAGAGACTCCAACTCGGGAAATTCACAATGATAAGCTAGTTTAATATCTAAGAAAGTGCTTCAAACACTAGGAATACGTGAATAAAGGGCCTTAATATCTGTAACACATTGTTTCCTGACAAGGAAATCGTGTTCAAAGAACATAGAACCGAGTTGGATACTGGTTACATTTATTATTCCGGGACAATGAGTTGGCGATTTTGAAAGAAGCCTGGTTAGGCCATTAAACCGGATGTGATGACGTCACCAACGGGGAGGGGCCACGTGGGCAGGCTTAATTGATCCCAGGTGATAATGATTTGGCCAGGGGACCAGCTGGGAGTGATGATGTCATCGAGATTAGTTCTGGTATTAGGGTTAGAGAATTGGGGCTCTGTTCATGGTTAGGGTTAGGATAAGGTTTTGGGCTAGGTAGGGTTCAGGGTTCAGGCTCAGGTGTGGGCTAGGTTGAGGGTTTGGGTTAGAGGGTTAGGGACAGGGTTAAGGTCTCAGTGTAGTAATGTTGGCTATTCACAATGCATGAGCTTCAATCACTGGACAATTTGGTGTGTAGCACTCAGAACTTACGACTCCAGACTAGGGAAATATTTAGAAATGTGCTTCACACAATAGGAATACATATTCCAATAGACTGAATATCTGAACAGCACAATTTTGTCACTGGGAAATCTTGTTCAAACAGCTGAGAAGCGAGTGTGCCACTGTTTACATTTATTTTTCCCATCAAAAGGAATTGGCGTTTTCGGGAAAAGGTTTTGGTGAAACACTGAAAAACTCATTTTCCTAGAGCTATCGAACAGTATGAAAGTATTGAGAACACTATGAAATAAAAATGTTAGTTAGGCTAGGGTTCCAAGTAATGTTTTACTGTGCCTTTAAAAAGCCGGTATGACACACGTGTTAAAATGAAAAGTCTCATTGCTCAAAACAACAGACCAGGGGAAGGGCAGAGTGTCTCTAGAACTCCTGGAATACGTTTTAGAACCCGAACATCTCTACTGAATTTTGAAATACTGAGAATTTGTATCCAAAGTGCTGTGAAAGGTAGGATAGACTGTCAAGTGGTAATAATGTTGAAAGTGCTGGTATATTTGTAAAAAAGGTTGTTTTACCAAATTAGAATTCACAATGAAAAAGCTTGAGACACTGGAAGAGAGAGACTCCAGCTCGGGAAATTCACAATGATAACCTAGTTTAATATCTAAGAAACTGCTTCAAACACTACGAATACGTTAATAAAGGGCCTTAATATCTGTAACACATTGTTTCCTGACAAGGAAATCGTGTTCAAAGAACATAGAACCGAGTTGGATACTGGTTACATTTATTATTCCGGGCCAATGAGTTGGCGATTTTGAAAGAAGCCTGGTTAGGCCATTAAACTGGATGTGATGACGTCATCAAGGGGGAGGGGCCACGTGGGCAGGCTTAATTGATCCCAGGTGATAATGATTTGGCCAGGGGACCAGCTGGGAGTGATGACGTCATCGAGATTAGTTCTGGTATTAGGGTTAGAGAATTGGGGCTCTGTTCATGGTTAGGGTTAGGATAAGGTTTTGGGCTAGGTAGCATTCAGTCTCAGGTGTGGGCTAGGTTTAGGGTTTGGGTTAGAGGGTTAGGGACAGGCTTACGGTCACAGTGTAGTAATGTTGGCTATTCACAATGAATGAGCTTCAATCACTCGACAATTTGGTGTGTAGCACTCAGAACTTACGACTCCAGACTAGGGAAATATTTAGAAATGTGCTTCACACAATAGGAATACATATTCCAATAGACTGAATATCTGAACAGCACAATGTTGTCACTGGGAAATCTTGTTCAAACAGCTGAGAAGCGAGTGTGCCACTGTTTACATTTATTTTTCCCATCAAAAGGAGTTGGCGTTTTCGGGAAAAAGTTTTGGTGAAACACTGAAAAACTCATTTTCCTAGAGCTATCGAACAGTATGAAAGTATTGAGAACACTATGAAATAAAAATGTTAGTTAGGCTAGGGTTCCAAGTAATGTTTTACTGTGCCTTTAAAAAGCCGGTATGACACCCGTGTTAAAATGAAAAGTCTCATTGCTCAAAACAACAGACCAGGGGAAGGGCAGAGTGTCTCTAGAACTCCTGGAATACGTTTTAGAACCCGAACATCTCTACTGAATTTTGAAATACTGAGAATTTGTATCCAAAGCGCTGTGAAAGGTAGGATAGACTGTCAAGTGGTAATAATGTTGAAAGTGCTGGTATATTTGTAAAAATGGTTGTTTTACCAAATTAGAATTCACAATGAAAAAGCTTGAGACACTGGAAGAGAGAGACTCCAACTCGGGAAATTCACAATGATAACCTACGTTAATATCTAAGAAAGTGCTTCAAACACTAGGAATACGTGAATAAAGGGCCTTAATATCTGTAACACATTGTTTCCTGACAAGGAAATCGTGTTCAAAGAACATAGAACCGAGTTGGATACTGGTTACATTTATTATTCCGGGACAATGAGTTGGCGATTTTGAAAGAAGCCTGGTTAGGCCATTAAACAGGATGTGATGACGTCACCAACGGGGAGGGGCCACGTGGGCAGGCTTAATTGATCCCAGGTGATAATGATTTGACCAGGGGACCAGCTGAGAGTGATGAGGTCATCCAGATGAGTTCTGGTATTAGGGTTAGAGAATTGGGGCTCTGCTCATGGTTAGGGTTAGGATAAGGTTTTGGGCTAGGTAGGGTTCAGGGTTCAGGCTCAGGTGTGGGCTAGGTTGAGGGTTTGGGTTAGAGGGTTAGGGACAGGGTTAAGGTCTCAGTGTAGTAATGTTGGCTATTCACAATGCATGAGCTTCAATCACTCGACAATTTGGTGTGTAGCACTCAGAACTTACGACTCCAGACTAGGGAAATATTTAGAAATGTGGTTCACACAATAGGAATACATATTCCAATAGACTGAATATCTGAACAGCACAATGTTGTCACTGGGAAATCTTGTTCAAACAGCTGAGAAGCGAGTGTGACACTGTTTACATTTATTTTTCCCATCAAAAGGAGTTGGCGTTTTCGGGAAAAGGTTTTGGTGAAACACTGAAAAACTCATTTTCCTAGAGCTATCGAACAGTATGAAAGTATTGAGAACACTATGAAATAAAAATATTAGTGAGGCTAGGGTTCCAAGTAATGTTTTACTGTGCCTTTAAAAAGCCGGTATGACACCCGTGTTAAAATGAAAAGTCTCATTGCTCAAAACAACAGACCAAGGGGAATGGCAGAGTGTCTCTAGAACTCCTGGAATACGTTTCAGAACCTGAACATCTCTACTGAATTTTGAAATACTGAGAATTTGTATCCAAAGCGCTGTGAAAGGTAGGATAGACTGTCAAGTGGTAATAATGTTGAAAGTGCTGGTATATTTGTAAAAAAGGTTGTTTTACCAAATTAGAATTCACAATGAAAAAGCTTGAGACACTGGAAGAGAGAGACTCCAACTCGGGAAATTCACAATGATAACCTAGGTTAATATCTAAGAAAGTGCTTCAAACACTATGAATACGTGAATAAAGGGCCTTAATATCTGTAACACATTGTTTCCTGACAAGAAAATCGTGTTCAAAGAACATAGAACCGAGTTCGATACTGGTTACATTTATTATTCCGGGACAATGAGTTGGCGATTTTGAAAGAAGCCTGGTTAGGCCATTAAACCGGATGTGATGACGTCACCAACGGGGAGGGGCCACGTGGGCAGGCTTAATTGATCCCAGGTGATAATGATTTGGCCAGGGGACCAGCTGGGAGTGATGACGTCATCGAGATTAGTTCTGGTATTAGGGTTAGAGAATTGGGGCTCTGTTCATGGTTAGGGTTAGGATAAGGTTTTGGGCTAGGTAGGGTTCAGGGTTCAGGCTCAGGTGTGGGCTAGGTTGAGGGTTTGGGTTAGAGGGTTAGGGACAGGGTTAAGGTCTCAGTGTAGTAATGTTGGCTATTCACAATGTATGAGCTTCAATCACTGGACAATTTGGTGTGTAGCACTCAGAACTTACGACTCCAGACTAGGGAAATATTTAGAAATGTGCTTCACACAATAGGAATACATATTCCAATAGACTGAATATCTGAACAGCACAATTTTGTCACTGGGAAATCTTGTCCAAACAGCTGAGAAGCGAGTGTGCCACTGTTTACATTTATTTTTCCCATCAAAAGGAGTTGGCGTTTTCGGGAAAAGGTTTTGGTGAAACACTGAAAAACTCATTTTCCTAGAGCTATCGAACAGTATGAAAGTATTGAGAACACTATGAAATAAAAATGTTAGTTAGGCTAGGGTTCCAAGTAATGTTTTACTGTGCCTTTAAAAAGCCGGTATGACACACGTGTTAAAATGAAAAGTCTCATTGCTCAAAACAACAGACCAGGGGAAGGGCAGAGTGTCTCTAGAACTCCTGGAATACGTTTTAGAACCCGAACATCTCTACTGAATTTTGAAATACTGAGAATTTGTATCCAAAGTGCTGTGAAAGGTAGGATAGACTGTCAAGTGGTAATAATGTTGAAAGTGCTGGTATATTTGTAAAAAAGGTTGTTTTACCAAATTAGAATTCACAATGAAAAAGCTTGAGACACTGGAAGAGAGAGACTCCAACTCGGGAAATTCACAATGATAACCTAGTTTAATATCTAAGAAACTGCTTCAAACACTACGAATACGTTAATAAAGGGTCTTAATATCTGTAACACATTGTTTCCTGACAAGGAAATCGTGTTCAAAGAACATAGAACCGAGTTGGATACTGGTTACATTTATTATTCCGGGCCAATGAGTTGGCGATTTTGAAAGAAGCCTGGTTAGGCCATTAAACTGGATGTGATGACGTCATCAAGGGGGAGGGGCCACGTGGGCAGGCTTAATTGATCCCAGGTGATAATGATTTGGCCAGGGGACCAGCTGGGAGTGATGACGTCATCGAGATTAGTTCTGGTATTAGGGTTAGAGAATTGGGGCTCTGTTCATGGTTAGGGTTAGGATAAGGTTTTGGGCTAGGTAGCATTCAGTCTCAGGTGTGGGCTAGGTTTAGGGTTTGGGTTAGAGGGTTAGGGACAGGCTTACGGTCACAGTGTAGTAATGTTGGCTATTCACAATGAATGAGCTTCAATCACTCGACAATTTGGTGTGTAGCACTCAGAACTTACGACTCCAGACTAGGGAAATATTTAGAAATGTGCTTCACACAATAGGAATACATATTCCAATAGACTGAATATCTGAACAGCACAATGTTGTCACTGGGAAATCTTGTTCAAACAGCTGAGAAGCGAGTGTGCCACTGTTTACATTTATTTTTCCCATCAAAAGGAGTTGGCGTTTTCGGGAAAAAGTTTTGGTGAAACACTGAAAAACTCATTTTCCTAGAGCTATCGAACAGTATGAAAGTATTGAGAACACTATGAAATAAAAATGTTAGTTAGGCTAGGGTTCCAAGTAATGTTTTACTGTGCCTTTAAAAAGCCGGTATGACACCCGTGTTAAAATGCAAAGTCTCATTGCTCAAAACAACAGACCAGGGGAAGGGCAGAGTGTCTCTAGAACTCCTGGAATACGTTTTAGAACCCGAACATCTCTACTGAATTTTGAAATACTGAGAATTTGTATCCAAAGCGCTGTGAAAGGTAGGATAGACTGTCAAGTGGTAATAATGTTGAAAGTGCTGGTATATTTGTAAAAATGGTTGTTTTACCAAATTAGAATTCACAATGAAAAAGCTTGAGACACTGGAAGAGAGAGACTCCAACTCGGGAAATTCACAATGATAACCTACGTTAATATCTAAGAAAGTGCTTCAAACACTAGGAATACGTGAATAAAGGGCCTTAATATCTGTAACACATTGTTTCCTGACAAGGAAATCGTGTTCAAAGAACATAGAACCGAGTTGGATACTGGTTACATTTATTATTCCGGGACAATGAGTTGGCGATTTTGAAAGAAGCCTGGTTAGGCCATTAAACAGGATGTGATGACGTCACCAACGGGGAGGGGCCACGTGGGCAGGCTTAATTGATCCCAGGTGATAATGATTTGACCAGGGGACCAGCTGAGAGTGATGAGGTCATCCAGATGAGTTCTGGTATTAGGGTTAGAGAATTGGGGCTCTGCTCATGGTTAGGGTTAGGATAAGGTTTTGGGCTAGGTAGGGTTCAGGGTTCAGGCTCAGGTGTGGGCTAGGTTGAGGGTTTGGATTAGAGGGTTAGGGACAGGCTTACGGTCACAGTGTAGTAATGTTGGCTATTCACAATGAATGAGTTTCAATCACTCGACAATTTGGTGTGTAGCACTCAGAACTTCCGACTCCAGACTAGGGAAATATTTAGAAATGTGCTTCACACAATAGGAATACATATTCCAATAGACTGAATATCTGAACAGCACAATGTTGTCACTGGGAAATCTTGTTCAAACAGGTGAGAAGCGAGTGTGACACTGTTTACATTTATTTTTCCCGTCAAAAGGAGTTGGCGTTTTCGGGAAAAGGTTTTGGTGAAACACTGAAAAACTCATTTTCCTAGAGCTATCGAACAGTATGAAAGTATTGAGAACACTATGAAATAAAAATGTCAGTTAGGCTAGGGTTCCAAGTAATGTTTTACTGTGCCTTTAAAAAGCCGGTATGACACACGTGTTAAAATGAAAAGTCTCATTGCTCAAAACAACAGACCAGGGGAAGGGCAGAGTGTCTCTAGAACTCCTGGAATACGTTTTAGAACCCGAACATCTCTACTGAATTTTGAAATACTGAGAATTTGTATCCAAAGTGCTGTGAAAGGTAGGATAGACTGTCAAGTGGTAATAATGTTGAAAGTGCTGGTATATTTGTAAAAAAGGTTGTTTTACCAAATTAGAATTCACAATGAAAAAGCTTGAGACACTGGAAGAGAGAGACTCCAACTCGGGAAATTCACAATGATAACCTAGTTTAATATCTAAGAAACTGCTTCAAACACTACGAATACGTTAATAAAGGGCCTTAATATCTGTAACACATTGTTTCCTGACAAGGAAATCGTGTTCAAAGAACATAGAACCGAGTTGGATACTGGTTACATTTATTATTCCGGGCCAATGAGTTGGCGATTTTGAAAGAAGCCTGGTTAGGCCATTAAACTGGATGTGATGACGTCATCAAGGGGGAGGGGCCACGTGGGCAGGCTTAATTGATCCCAGGTGATAATGATTTGGCCAGGGGACCAGCTGGGAGTGATGACGTCATCGAGATTAGTTCTGGTATTAGGGTTAGAGAATTGGGGCTCTGTTCATGGTTAGGGTTAGGATAAGGTTTTGGGCTAGGTAGCATTCAGTCTCAGGTGTGGGCTAGGTTTAGGGTTTGGGTTAGAGGGTTAGGGACAGGCTTACGGTCACAGTGTAGTAATGTTGGCTATTCACAATGAATGAGCTTCAATCACTCGACAATTTGGTGTGTAGCACTCAGAACTTACGACTCCAGACTAGGGAAATATTTAGAAATGTGCTTCACACAATAGGAATACATATTCCAATAGACTGAATATCTGAACAGCACAATGTTGTCACTGGGAAATCTTGTTCAAACAGCTGAGAAGCGAGTGTGCCACTGTTTACATTTATTTTTCCCATCAAAAGGAGTTGGCGTTTTCGGGAAAAAGTTTTGGTGAAACACTGAAAAACTCATTTTCCTAGAGCTATCGAACAGTATGAAAGTATTGAGAACACTATGAAATAAAAATGTTAGTTAGGCTAGGGTTCCAAGTAATGTTTTACTGTGCCTTTAAAAAGCCGGTATGACACCCGTGTTAAAATGAAAAGTCTCATTGCTCAAAACAACAGACCAGGGGAAGGGCAGAGTGTCTCTAGAACTCCTGGAATACGTTTTAGAACCCGAACATCTCTACTGAATTTTGAAATACTGAGAATTTGTATCCAAAGCGCTTTGAAAGGTAGGATAGACTGTCAAGTGGTAATAATGTTGAAAGTGCTGGTATATTTGTAAAAAAGGTTGTTTTACCAAATTAGAATTCACAATGAAAAAGCTTGAGACACTGGAAGAGAGAGACTCCAACTCGGGAAATTCACAATTATAACCTAGGTTAATATCTAAGAAAGTGCTTCAAACACCAGGAATACGTGAATAAAGGGCCTTAATATCTGTAACACATTGTTTCCTGACAAGGAAATCGTGTTCAAAAAACATAGTACCGAGTTGGATACTGGTTACATTTATTATTCCGGGAAAATGAGTTCGCGATTTTGAAAGAAGCCTGGTTAGGCCATTAAACCGGATGTGATGACGTCACCAACGGGGAGGGGACACGTGGGCAGGCTTAATTGATCCCAGGTGATAATGATTTGGCCAGGGGACCAGCTGGGAGTGATGACGTCATCAAGATTAGTTCTGGTATTAGGGTTAGAGAATTGGGGCTCTGTTCATGGTTAGGGTTAGGATAAGGTTTTGGGCTAGGTAGCGTTCAGGCTCAGGTGTGGGCTAGGTTTAGGGTTTGGGTTAGAGTGATAGGGACAGGGTTACGGTCACACTGTAGTAATGTTGGCTATTCACAATGAATGAGCTTCAAACACTCGACCAATTGGTGTGTAGCACTCAGAACTTACGACTCCAGACTAGGGAAATATTTAGAAATGTGCTTCACACAATAGGAATACATATTCCAATAGACTGAATATCTGAACAGCACAATTTTGTCACTGGGAAATCTTGTTCAAACAGCTGAGAAGCGAGTGTGACACTGTTTACATTTATTTTTCCCGTCAAAAAGAGTTGGCGTTTTCGGGAATAGCTTTTGGTGAAACTCTGAAAAACTCATTTTCCTAGAGCTATGGAACAGTATGAAAGTATTGAGAACACTATGAAATAAAAATGTTAGTTAGGCTAGTGTTCCAAGTAATGTTTTACTGTGGCTTTAAAGAGCCGGTATGACACCCGTGTTAAAATGAAAAGTCTAATTGCTCAAAACAACAGACCAGGGGAATGGCAGAGTGTCTCTAGAACTCCTGGAATACGTTTCAGAACCCGAACATCTCTACTGAATTTTGAAATACTAAGAATTTGTATCCAAAGCGCTTTGAAAGGTAGGATAGACTGTCAAGTGGTAATAATGTTGAAAGTGCTGGTATATTTGTAAAAAAGGTTGTTTTACCAAATTAGAATTCACAATGAAAAAGCTTGAGACACTGGAAGAGAGAGACTCCAACTCGGGAAATTCACAATGATAACCTAGGTTAATATCTAAGAAAGTGCTTCAAACACTAGGAATACGTGAATAAAGGGCCTTAATATCTGTAACACATTGTTTCCTGACAAGGAAATCGTGTTCAAAGAACATAGAACCGAGTTGGATACTGGTTACATTTATTATTCCGGGACAATGAGTTGGCGATTTTGAAAGAAGCCTGGTTAGGCCATTAAACCGGATGTGATGGCGTCACCAAGAGGGAGGGGCCACGTGGGCAGGCTTAATTGATCCCAGGTGATAATGATTTGGCCAGGGGACCAGCTGGGACTGATGACGTCATCGAGATTAGTTCTGGTATTAGGGTTAGAGAATTGGGGCTCTGTTCATGGTTAGGGTTAGGATAAGGTTTTGGGCTAGGTAGCGTTCAGGCTCAGGTGTGGGCTAGGTTTAGGGTTTGGGTTAGAGGGTTAGGGACAGGCTTATGGTCACACTGTAGTAATGTTGGCTATTCACAATGAATGAGCTTCAAACACTCGACCAATTGGTGTGTAGCACTCAGAACTTACGACTCCAGACTAGGGAAATATTTAGAAATGTGCTTCACACAATAGGAATACATATTCCGATAGACTGAATATCTGAACAGCACAATTTTGTCACTGGGAAATCTTGTTCAAACAGCTGAGAAGCGAGTGTGACACTGTTTACATTTATTTTTCCCGTCAAAAGGTGTCGGCGTTTTCGGGAAAAGGTTTTGGTGAAACACTGAAAAACTCATTTTCCTAGAGCTATCGAACAGTGTGAAAGTATTGAGAACACTATGAAATAAAAATGTTAGTTAGGCTAGGGTTCCAAGTAATGTTTTACTGTGCCTTTAAAGAGCCGGTATGACACTCGTGTTAAAATGAAAAGTCTAATTGCTCAAAACAACAGACCAGGGGAATGGCAGAGTGTCTCTAGAACTCCTGGAATACGTTTCAGAACCCGAACATCTCTACTGAATTTTGAAATACTGAGAATTTGTATCCAAAGCGCTGTGAAAGGTAGGATAGACTGTCAAGTGGTAATAATGTTGAAAGTGCTGGTATATTTGTAAAAAAGGTTGTTTTACCAAATTAGAATTCACAATGAAAAAGCTTGAGACACTGGAAGAGAGAGACTCCAACTCGGGAAATTCACAATGATAACCTAGGTTAATATCTAAGAAAGTGCTTCAAACACTAGGAATACGTGAATAAAGGGCCTTAATATCTGTAACACATTGTTTCCTGACAAGGAAATCGTGTTCAAAGAACATAGAACCCAGTTGGATACTGGTTACATTTATTATTCCGGGACAATGAGTTCGCGATTTTGAAAGAAGCCTGGTTAGGCCATTAAACCGGATGTGATGACGTCACCAAGGGGGAGGGGCCACGTGTGCAGGCTTAATTGATCCCAGGTGATAATGATTTGGCCAGGGGACCAGCTGGGAGTGATGATGTCATCGAGATTAGTTCTGGTATTAGGGTTAGAGAATTGGGGCTCTGTTCATGGTTAGGGTTAGGATAAGGTTTTGGGCTAGGTAGCGTTCAGGCTCAGGTGTGGGCTAGGTTTAGGGTTTGGGTTAGAGTGATAGGGACAGGGTTATGGTCACACTGTAGTAATGTTGGCTATTCACAATGAATGAGCTTCAAACACTCGACCAATTGGTGTGTAGCACCCAGAACTTACGACTCCAGACTAGGGAAATATTTAGAAATGTGCTTCACACAATAGGAATACATATTCCAATAGACTGAATATCTGAACAGAACAATTTTGTCACTGGGAAATCTTGTTCAAACAGCTGAGAAGCGAGTGTGACACTGTTTACATTTATTTTTCCCGTCAAAAGGAGTTGGCATTTTCGGGAAAAGGTTTTGGTGAAACACTGAAAAACTCATTTTCCTAGAGATATCGAACAGTGTGAAAGTATTGAGAACACTATGAAATAAAAATGTTAGTTAGGCTAGGGTTCCACGTAATGTTTTACTGTGCCTTTAAAGAGCCGGTATGACACCCGTGTTAAAATGAAAAGTCTAATTGCTCAAAACAACAGACCAGGGGAATGGCAGAGTGTCTCTAGAACTCCTGGAATACGTTTCAGAACCCGAACATCTCTACTGAATTTTGAAATACTGAGAATTTGTATCCAATGCGCTTTGAAAGGTAGGATAGACTGTCAAGTGGTAATAATGTTGAAAGTGCTGGTATATTTGTAAAAAAGTTTGTTTTACCAAATTAGAATTCACAATGAAAAAGCTTGAGACACTGGAAGAGAGAGTCTCCAACTCGGGAAATTCACAATGATAACCTAAGTTAATATCTAAGAAAGTGCTTCAAACACTAGGAATCCGTGAATAAAGGGCCTTAATATCTGTAACACATTGTTTCCTGACAAGGAAATCGTGTTCAAAGAACATAGAACCGAGTTGGATACTGGTTACATTTATTATTCCGGGACAATGAGTTCGCGATTTTGAAAGAAGCCTGGTTAGGCCATTAAACCGGATGTGATGACGTCACCAAGGGGGAGGGGTCACGTGGGCAGGCTTAATTGATCCCAGGTGTTAATGATTTGGCCAGGGGACCAGCTGGGAGTGATGACGTCATCGAGATTTGTTCTGGTATTAGGGTTAGAGAATTGGGGCTCTGTTCATGGTTAGGGTTAGGATAAGGTTTTGGGCTAGGTAGCGTTCAGGCTCAGGTGTGGGCTAGGTTTAGGGTTTGGGTTAGAGTGATAGGGACAGGGTTACGGTCACACTGTAGTAATGTTGGCTATTCACAATGAATGAGCTTCAAACACTCGACCAATTGGTGTGCAGCACTCAGAACTTACGACTCCAGACTAGGGAAATATTTAGAAATGTGCTTCACACAATAGGAATACATATTCCAATAGACTGAATATCTGAACAGCACAATGTTGTCACTGGGAAATCTTGTTCAAACAGCTGAGAAGCGAGTGTGACACTGTTTACATTTATTTTTCCCGTCAAAAGGAGTCGGCGTTTTCGGGAAAAGGTTTTGGTGAAACACTGAAAAACTCATTTTCCTAGAGCTATCGAACAGTGTGAAAGTATTGAGAACACTATGAAATAAAAATGTTAGTTAGGCTAGGGTTCCAAGTAATGTTTTACTGTGCCTTTAAAAAGCCGGTATGACACCCGTGTTAAAATGAAAAGTCTCATTGCTCAAAACAACAGACCAGGGGAATGGCAGAGTGTCTCTAGAACTCCTGGAATACGTTTTAGAACCCGAACATCTCTACTGAATTTTGAAATACTGAGAATTTGTATCCAAAGCGCTTTGAAAGGTAGGATAGACTGTCAAGTGGTAATAATGTTGAAAGTGCTGGTATATTTGTAAAAAAGGTTGTTTTACCAAATTAGAATTCACAATGAAAAAGCTTGAGACACTGGAAGAGAGAGACTCCAACTCGGGAAATTCACAATGATAACCTAGGTTAATATCTAAGAAAGTGCTTCAAACACTTGGAATACGTGAATAAAGGGCCTTAATATCTGTAACACATTGTTTCCTGACAAGGAAATCGTGTTCAAAGAACATAGAACCGAGTTGGATACTGGTTACATTTATTATTCCGGGACAATGAGTTGGCGATTTTGAAAGAAGCCTGGTTAGGCCATTAAACAGGATGTGATGACGTCACCAACGGGGAGGGGCCACGTGGGCAGGCTTAATTGATCCCAGGTGATAATGATTTGGCCAGGGGACCAGCTGAGAGTTATGAGGTCATCCAGATGAGTTCTGGTATTAGGGTTAGAGAATTGGGGCTCTGCTCATGGTTAGGGTTAGGATAAAGTTTTGGGCTAGGTAGGGTTCAGGGTTCAGGCTCAGGTGTGGGCTAGGTTGAGGGTTTGGGTTAGAGGGTTAGGGACAGGGTTAAGGTCTCAGTGTAGTAATGTTGGCTATTCACAATGCATGAGCTTCAATCACTGGACAATTTGGTGTGTAGCACTCAGAACTTACGACTCCAGACTAGGGAAATATTTAGAAATGTGGTTCACACAATAGGAATACATATTCCAATAGACTGAATATCTGAACAGCACAATGTTGTCACTGGGAAATCTTGTTCAAACAGCTGAGAAGCGAGTGTGCCACTGTTTACATTTATTTTTCCCATCAAAAGGAGTTGGCGTTTTCGGGAAAAAGTTTTGGTGAAACACTGGAAAACTCATTTTCCTAGAGCTATCGGACAGTATGAAAGTATTGAGAACACTATGAAATAAAAATGTTAGTTAGGCTAGGGTTCCAAGTAATGTTTTACTGTGCCTTTAAAAAGCCGGTATGACACCCGTGTTAAAATGAAAAGTCTCATTGATCATACAACAGACCAGGGGAATGGCAGAGTGTCTCTAGAACTCCTGGAATACGTTTCAGAACCCGAACATCTCTACTGAATTTTGAAATACTGAGAATTTGTATCCAAAGCGCTGTGAAAGGTAGGATAGACTGTCAAGTGGTAATAATGTTGAAAGTGCTGGTATATTTGTAAAAAAGGTTGTTTTACCAAATTAGAATTCACAATGAAAAAGCTTGAGACACTGGAAGAGAGAGATTCCAACTCGGGAAATTCACAATGATAACCTAGGTTAATATCTAAGAAAGTGCTTCAAACACTAGGAATACGTGAATAAAGGGCCTTAATATCTGCAACACATTGTTTCCTGACAAGGAAATCGTATTTAAAGAACATAGAACCGAGTTGGATACTGGTTACATTTATTATTCCGGGACAATGAGTTGGCGATTTTGAAAGAAGCCTGGTTAGGCCATTAAACCGGATGTGATGACGTCACCAAGGGGGAGGGGCCACGTGGGCAGGCTTAATTGATCCCAGGTGATAATGATTTGGCCAGGGGACCATCTGGGAGTGATGACGTCATCGAGATGAGTTCTGGTATTAGGGTTAGAGAATTGGGGCTCTGTTCATTGTTAGGGTTATGATAAGGTTTTGGGCTAGGTAGCGTTCAGGCTCAGGTGTGGGCTAGGTTTAGGGTTTGGGTTAGAGGGTTAGGGACAGGCTTACGGTCACAGTGTAGTAATGTTGGCTATTCACAATGAATGAGCTTCAATCACTCGACAATTTGGTTTGTAGCACTCAGAACTTACGACTCCAGACTAGGGAAATATTTAGAAATGTGCTTCACACAATAGGAATACATATTCCAATAGACTGAATATCTGACCAGCACAATGTTGTCACTGGGAAATCTTGTTCAAACAGCTGAGAAGCGAGTGTGACACTGTTTACATTTATTTTTCCCATCAAAAGGAGTTGGCGTTTTCGGGAAAAGGTTTTGGTGAAACACTGAAAAACTCATTTTCCTAGAGCTATCGAACAGTATGAAAGTATTGAGAACACTATGAAATAAAAATATTAGTGAGGCTAGGGTTCCAAGTAATGTTTTACTGTGCCTTTAAAAAGCCGGTATGACACCCGTGTTAAAATGAAAAGTCTCATTGCTCAAAACAACAGACCAAGGGGAATGGCAGAGTGTCTCTAGAACTCCTGGAATACGTTTCAGAACCTGAACATCTCTACTGAATTTTGAAATACTGAGAATTTGTATCCAAAGCGCTGTGAAAGGTAGGATAGACTGTCAAGTGGTAATAATGTTGAAAGTGCTGGTATATTTGTAAAAAAGGTTGTTTTACCAAATTAGAATTCACAATGAAAAAGCTTGAGACACTGGAAGAGAGAGACTCCAACTCGGGAAATTCACAATGATAACCTAGGTTAATATCTAAGAAAGTGCTTCAAACACTATGAATACGTGAATAAAGGGCCTTAATATCTGTAACACATTGTTTCCTGACAAGAAAATCGTGTTCAAAGAACATAGAACCGAGTTGGATACTGGTTACATTTATTATTCCGGGACAATGAGTTGGCGATTTTGAAAGAAGCCTGGTTAGGCCATTAAACCGGATGTGATGACGTCATCAAGGGGGAGGGGCCACGTGGGCAGGCTTAATTGATCCCAGGTGATAATGATTTGGCCAGGGGACCAGCTGGGAGTGATGACGTCATCGAGATTAGTTCTGGTATTAGGGTTAGAGAATTGGGGCTCTGTTCATGGTTAGGGTTAGGATAAGGTTTTGGGCTAGGTAGCGTTCAGGCTCAGGTGTGGGCTAGGTTTAGGGTTTGGATTAGAGGGTTAGGGACAGGCTTACGGTCACAGTGTAGTAATGTTGGCTATTCACAATGAATGAGTTTCAATCACTCGACAATTTGGTGTGTAGCACTCAGAACTTCCCACTCCAGACTAGGGAAATATTTAGAAATGTGCTTCACACAATAGGAATACATATTCCAATAGACTGAATATCTGAACAGCACAATGTTGTCACTGGGAAATCTTGTTCAAACAGCTGAGAAGCGAGTGTGACACTGTTTACATTTATTTTTCCCGTCAAAAGGAGTTGGCGTTTTCGGGAATAGCTTTTGGTGAAACTCTGAAAAACTCATTTTCCTAGAGCTATGGAACAGTATGAAAGTATTGAGAACACTATGAAATAAAAATGTTAGTTAGGCTAGTGTTCCAAGTAATGTTTTACTGTGGCTTTAAAGAGCCGGTATGACACCCGTGTTAAAATGAAAAGTCTAATTGCTCAAAACAACAGACCAGGGGAATGGCAGAGTGTCTCTAGAACTCCTGGAATACGTTTTAGAACCCGAACATCTCTACTGAATTTTGAAATACTAAGAATTTGTATCCAAAGCGCTTTGAAAGGTAGGATAGACTGTCAAGTGGTAATAATGTTGAAAGTGCTGGTATATTTGTAAAAAAGGTTGTTTTACCAAATTAGAATTCACAATGAAAAAGCTTGAGACACTGGAAGAGAGAGACTCCAACTCGGGAAATTCACAATGATAACCTAGGTTAATATCTAAGAAAGTGCTTCAAACACTAGGAATCCGTGAATAAAGGGCCTTAATATCTGTAACACATTGTTTCCTGACAAGGAAATCGTGTTCAAAGAACATAGAACCGAGTTGGATACTGGTTACATTTATTATTCCGGGACAATGAGTTGGCGATTTTGAAAGAAGCCTGGTTAGGCCATTAAACCGGATGTGATGACGTCATCAAGGGGGAGGGGCCACGTGGGCAGGCTTAATTGATCCCAGGTGATAATGATTTGGCCAGGGGACCAGCTGGGAGTGATGACGTCATCGAGATTAGTTCAGGTATTAGGGTTAGAGAATTGGGGCTCTGTTCATGGTTAGGGTTAGGATAAGGTTTTGGGCTAGGTAGCATTCAGGCTCAGGTGTGGGCTAGGTTTAGGGTTTGGGTTAGAGTGATAGGGACAGGGTTACGGTCACACTGTAGTAATGTTGGCTATTCACAATGAATGAGCTTCAAACACTCGACCAATTGGTGTGTAGCACTCAGAACTTACGACTCCAGACTAGGGAAATATTTAGAAATGTGCTTCACACAATAGGAATACATATTCCAATAGACTGAATATCTGAACAGCACAATTTTGTCACTGGGAAATCTTGTTCAAACAGCTGAGAAGCGAGTGTGACACTGTTTACATTTATTTTTCCCGTCAAAAGGAGTCGGCGTTTTCGGGAAAAGGTTTTGGTGAAACACTGAAAAACTCATTTTCCTAGAGCTATCGAACAGTGTGAAAGTATTGAGAACACTATGAAATAAAAATGTTAGTTAGGCTAGGGTTCCAAGTAATGTTTTACTGTGCCTTTAAAAAGCCGGTATGACACCCGTGTTAAAATGAAAAGTCTCATTGCTCAAAACAACAGACCAGGGGAATGGCAGAGTGTCTCTAGAACTCCTGGAATACGTTTTAGAACCCGAACATCTCTACTGAATTTTGAAATACTGAGAATTTGTATCCAAAGCGCTTTGAAAGGTAGGATAGACTGTCAAGTGGTAATAATGTTGAAAGTGCTGGTATATTTGTAAAAAAGGTTGTTTTACCAAATTAGAATTCACAATGAAAAAGCTTGAGACACTGGAAGAGAGAGACTCCAACTCGGGAAATTCACAATGATAACCTAGGTTAATATCTAAGAAAGTGCTTCAAACACTTGGAATACGTGAATAAAGGGCCTTAATATCTGTAACACATTGTTTCCTGACAAGGAAATCGTGTTCAAAGAACATAGAACCGAGTTGGATACTGGTTACATTTATTATTCCGGGACAATGAGTTGGCGATTTTGAAAGAAGCCTGGTTAGGCCATTAAACAGGATGTGATGACGTCACCAACGGGGAGGGGCCACGTGGGCAGGCTTAATTGATCCCAGGTGATAATGATTTGGCCAGGGGACCAGCTGAGAGTTATGAGGTCATCCAGATGAGTTCTGGTATTAGGGTTAGAGAATTGGGGCTCTGCTCATGGTTAGGGTTAGGATAAAGTTTTGGGCTAGGTAGGGTTCAGGGTTCAGGCTCAGGTGTGGGCTAGGTTGAGGGTTTGGGTTAGAGGGTTAGGGACAGGGTTAAGGTCTCAGTGTAGTAATGTTGGCTATTCACAATGCATGAGCTTCAATCACTGGACAATTTGGTGTGTAGCACTCAGAACTTACGACTCCAGACTAGGGAAATATTTAGAAATGTGGTTCACACAATAGGAATACATATTCCAATAGACTGAATATCTGAACAGCACAATGTTGTCACTGGGAAATCTTGTTCAAACAGCTGAGAAGCGAGTGTGCCACTGTTTACATTTATTTTTCCCATCAAAAGGAGTTGGCGTTTTCGGGAAAAAGTTTTGGTGAAACACTGGAAAACTCATTTTCCTAGAGCTATCGAACAGTATGAAAGTATTGAGAACACTATGAAATAAAAATGTTAGTTAGGCTAGGGTTCCAAGTAATGTTTTACTGTGCCTTTAAAAAGCCGGTATGACACCCGTGTTAAAATGAAAAGTCTCATTGATCATACAACAGACCAGGGGAATGGCAGAGTGTCTCTAGAACTCCTGGAATACGTTTCAGAACCCGAACATCTCTACTGAATTTTGAAATACTGAGAATTTGTATCCAAAGCGCTGTGAAAGGTAGGATAGACTGTCAAGTGGTAATAATGTTGAAAGTGCTGGTATATTTGTAAAAAAGGTTGTTTTACCAAATTAGAATTCACAATGAAAAAGCTTGAGACACTGGAAGAGAGAGATTCCAACTCGGGAAATTCACAATGATAACCTAGGTTAATATCTAAGAAAGTGCTTCAAACACTAGGAATCCGTGAATAAAGGGCCTTAATATCTGCAACACATTGTTTCCTGACAAGGAAATCATATTTAAAGAACATAGAACCGAGTTGGATACTGGTTACATTTATTATTCCGGGACAATGAGTTGGCGATTTTGAAAGAAGCCTGGTTAGGCCATTAAACCGGATGTGATGACGTCACCAAGGGGGAGGGGCCACGTGGGCAGGCTTAATTGATCCCAGGTGATAATGATTTGGCCAGGGGACCATCTGGGAGTGATGACGTCATCGAGATGAGTTCTGGTATTAGGGTTAGAGAATTGGGGCTCTGTTCATTGTTAGGGTTATGATAAGGTTTTGGGCTAGGTAGCGTTCAGGCTCAGGTGTGGGCTAGGTTTAGGGTTTGGGTTAGAGGGTTAGGGACAGGCTTACGGTCACAGTGTAGTAATGTTGGCTATTCACAATGAATGAGCTTCAATCACTCGACAATTTGGTTTGTAGCACTCAGAACTTACGACTCCAGACTAGGGAAATATTTAGAAATGTGCTTCACACAATAGGAATACATATTCCAATAGACTGAATATCTGACCAGCACAATGTTGTCACTGGGAAATCTTGTTCAAACAGCTGAGAAGCGAGTGTGACACTGTTTACATTTATTTTTCCCATCAAAAGGAGTTGGCGTTTTCGGGAAAAGGTTTTGGTGAAACACTGAAAAACTCATTTTCCTAGAGCTATCGAACAGTATGAAAGTATTGAGAACACTATGAAATAAAAATATTAGTGAGGCTAGGGTTCCAAGTAATGTTTTACTGTGCCTTTAAAAAGCCGGTATGACACCCGTGTTAAAATGAAAAGTCTCATTGCTCAAAACAACAGACCAAGGGGAATGGCAGAGTGTCTCTAGAACTCCTGGAATACGTTTCAGAACCTGAACATCTCTACTGAATTTTGAAATACTGAGAATTTGTATCCAAAGCGCTGTGAAAGGTAGGATAGACTGTCAAGTGGTAATAATGTTGAAAGTGCTGGTATATTTGTAAAAAAGGTTGTTTTACCAAATTAGAATTCACAATGAAAAAGCTTGAGACACTGGAAGAGAGAGACTCCAACTCGGGAAATTCACAATGATAACCTAGGTTAATATCTAAGAAAGTGCTTCAAACACTATGAATACGTGAATAAAGGGCCTTAATATCTGTAACACATTGTTTCCTGACAAGAAAATCGTGTTCAAAGAACATAGAACCGAGTTGGATACTGGTTACATTTATTATTCCGGGACAATGAGTTGGCGATTTTGAAAGAAGCCTGGTTAGGCCATTAAACCGGATGTGATGACGTCACCAAGGGGGAGGGGCCACGTGGGCAGGCTTAATTGATCCCAGGTGATAATGATTTGGCCAGGGGACCAGCTGGGAGTGATGACGTCATCGAGATTAGTTCTGGTATTAGGGTTAGAGAATTGGGGCTCTGTTCATGGTTAGGGTTAGGATAAGGTTTTGGGCTAGGTAGCATTCAGGCTCAGGTGTGGGCTAGGTTTAGGGTTTGGGTTAGAGTGATAGGGACAGGGTTACGGTCACATTGTAGTAATGTTGGCTATTCACAATGAATGAGCTTCAAACACTCGACAATTTGGTGCGTAGCACTCAGAACTTACGACTCCAGACTAGGGAAATATTTAGAAATGTGCTTCACACAATAGGAATACATATTCCAATAGACTGAATATCTGAACAGCACAATTTTGTCACTGGGAAATCTTGTTCAATCAGCTGAGAAGCGAGTGTGACACTGTTTACATTTATTTTTCCCGTCAAAAGGAGTTGGCGTATTCGGGAAAAGGTTTTGGTGAAACACTGAAAAACTCATTTTCCTAGAGCTATCGAACAGTATGAAAGTATTGAGAACACTATGAAATAAAAATGTTAGTTAGGCTAGGGTTCCAAGTAATGTTTTACTGTGCCTTTAAAGAGCCGGTATGACACCCGTGTTAAAATGAAAAGTCTAATTGCTCAAAAGAACAGACCAGGGGAATGGCAGTGCGTCTCTAGAACTCCTGGAATACGTTTCAGAACCCGAACATCTCTACTGAATTTTGAAATACTGAGAATTTGTATCCAAAGCGCTTTGAAAGGTAGGATAGACTGTCAAGTGGTAATAATGTTGAAAGTGCTGGTATATTTGTAAAAAAGGTTGTTTTACCAAATTAGAATTCACAATGAAAAAGCTTGAGACACTGGAAGAGAGAGACTCCAACTCGGGAAATTCACAATGATAACCTAGGTTAATATCTAAGAAAGTGCTTCAAACACCAGGAATACGTGAATAAAGGGCCTTAATATCTGTAACACATTGTTTCCTGACAAGGAAATCGTGTTCAAAAAACATAGTACCGAGTTGGATACTGGTTACATTTATTATTCCGGGAAAATGAGTTCGCGATTTTGAAAGAAGCCTGGTTAGGCCATTAAACCGGATGTGATGACGTCACCAACGGGGAGGGGACACGTGGGCAGGCTTAATTGATCCCAGGTGATAATGATTTGGCCAGGGGACCAGCTGGGAGTGATGACGTCATCAAGATTAGTTCTGGTATTAGGGTTAGAGAATTGGGGCTCTGTTCATGGTTAGGGTTAGGATAAGGTTTTGGGCTAGGTAGCGTTCAGGCTCAGGTGTGGGCTAGGTTTAGGGTTTGGGTTAGAGTGATAGGGACAGGGTTACGGTCACACTGTAGTAATGTTGGCTATTCACAATGAATGAGCTTCAAACACTCGACCAATTGGTGTGTAGCACTCAGAACTTACGACTCCAGACTAGGGAAATATTTAGAAATGTGCTTCACACAATAGGAATACATATTCCAATAGACTGAATATCTGAACAGCACAATTTTGTCACTGGGAAATCTTGTTCAAACAGCTGAGAAGCGAGTGTGACACTGTTTACATTTATTTTTCCCGTCAAAAAGAGTTGGCGTTTTCGGGAATAGCTTTTGGTGAAACTCTGAAAAACTCATTTTCCTAGAGCTATGGAACAGTATGAAAGTATTGAGAACACTATGAAATAAAAATGTTAGTTAGGCTAGTGTTCCAAGTAATGTTTTACTGTGGCTTTAAAGAGCCGGTATGACACCCGTGTTAAAATGAAAAGTCTAATTGCTCAAAACAACAGACCAGGGGAATGGCAGAGTGTCTCTAGAACTCCTGGAATACGTTTCAGAACCCGAACATCTCTACTGAATTTTGAAATACTAAGAATTTGTATCCAAAGCGCTTTGAAAGGTAGGATAGACTGTCAAGTGGTAATAATGTTGAAAGTGCTGGTATATTTGTAAAAAAGGTTGTTTTACCAAATTAGAATTCACAATGAAAAAGCTTGAGACACTGGAAGAGAGAGACTCCAACTCGGGAAATTCACAATGATAACCTAGGTTAATATCTAAGAAAGTGCTTCAAACACTAGGAATACGTGAATAAAGGGCCTTAATATCTGTAACACATTGTTTCCTGACAAGGAAATCGTGTTCAAAGAACATAGAACCGAGTTGGATACTGGTTACATTTATTATTCCGGGACAATGAGTTGGCGATTTTGAAAGAAGCCTGGTTAGGCCATTAAACCGGATGTGATGGCGTCACCAAGAGGGAGGGGCCACGTGGGCAGGCTTAATTGATCCCAGGTGATAATGATTTGGCCAGGGGACCAGCTGGGAGTGATGACGTCATCGAGATTAGTTCTGGTATTAGGGTTAGAGAATTGGGGCTCTGTTCATGGTTAGGGTTAGGATAAGGTTTTGGGCTAGGTAGCGTTCAGGCTCAGGTGTGGGCTAGGTTTAGGGTTTGGGTTAGAGGGTTAGGGACAGGCTTATGGTCACACTGTAGTAATGTTGGCTATTCACAATGAATGAGCTTCAAACACTCGACCAATTGGTGTGTAGCACTCAGAACTTACGACTCCAGACTAGGGAAATATTTAGAAATGTGCTTCACACAATAGGAATACATATTCCGATAGACTGAATATCTGAACAGCACAATTTTGTCACTGGGAAATCTTGTTCAAACAGCTGAGAAGCGAGTGTGACACTGTTTACATTTATTTTTCCCGTCAAAAGGTGTCGGCGTTTTCGGGAAAAGGTTTTGGTGAAACACTGAAAAACTCATTTTCCTAGAGCTATCGAACAGTGTGAAAGTATTGAGAACACTATGAAATAAAAATGTTAGTTAGGCTAGGGTTCCAAGTAATGTTTTACTGTGCCTTTAAAGAGCCGGTATGACACTCGTGTTAAAATGAAAAGTCTAATTGCTCAAAACAACAGACCAGGGGAATGGCAGAGTGTCTCTAGAACTCCTGGAATACGTTTCAGAACCCGAACATCTGTACTGAATTTTGAAATACTGAGAATTTGTATCCAAAGCGCTGTGAAAGGTAGGATAGACTGTCAAGTGGTAATAATGTTGAAAGTGCTGGTATATTTGTAAAAAAGGTTGTTTTACCAAATTAGAATTCACAATGAAAAAGCTTGAGACACTGGAAGAGAGAGACTCCAACTCGGGAAATTCACAATGATAACCTAGGTTAATATCTAAGAAAGTGCTTCAAACACTAGGAATACGTGAATAAAGGGCCTTAATATCTGTAACACATTGTTTCCTGACAAGGAAATCGTGTTCAAAGAACATAGAACCCAGTTGGATACTGGTTACATTTATTATTCCGGGACAATGAGTTCGCGATTTTGAAAGAAGCCTGGTTAGGCCATTAAACCGGATGTGATGACGTCACCAAGGGGGAGGGGCCACGTGGGCAGGCTTAATTGATCCCAGGTGATAATGATTTGGCCAGGGGACCAGCTGGGAGTGATGATGTCATCGAGATTAGTTCTGGTATTAGGGTTAGAGAATTGGGGCTCTGTTCATGGTTAGGGTTAGGATAAGGTTTTGGGCTAGGTAGCGTTCAGGCTCAGGTGTGGGCTAGGTTTAGGGTTTGGGTTAGAGTGATAGGGACAGGGTTATGGTCACACTGTAGTAATGTTGGCTATTCACAATGAATGAGCTTCAAACACTCGACCAATTGGTGTGTAGCACCCAGAACTTACGACTCCAGACTAGGGAAATATTTAGAAATGTGCTTCACACAATAGGAATACATATTCCAATAGACTGAATATCTGAACAGAACAATTTTGTCACTGGGAAATCTTGTTCAAACAGCTGAGAAGCGAGTGTGACACTGTTTACATTTATTTTTCCCGTCAAAAGGAGTTGGCATTTTCGGGAAAAGGTTTTGGTGAAACACTGAAAAACTCATTTTCCTAGAGATATCGAACAGTGTGAAAGTATTGAGAACACTATGAAATAAAAATGTTAGTTAGGCTAGGGTTCCACGTAATGTTTTACTGTGCCTTTAAAGAGCCGGTATGACACCCGTGTTAAAATGAAAAGTCTAATTGCTCAAAACAACAGACCAGGGGAATGGCAGAGTGTCTCTAGAACTCCTGGAATACGTTTCAGAACCCGAACATCTCTACTGAATTTTGAAATACTGAGAATTTGTATCCAATGCGCTTTGAAAGGTAGGATAGACTGTCAAGTGGTAATAATGTTGAAAGTGCTGGTATATTTGTAAAAAAGTTTGTTTTACCAAATTAGAATTCACAATGAAAAAGCTTGAGACACTGGAAGAGAGAGTCTCCAACTCGGGAAATTCACAATGATAACCTAAGTTAATATCTAAGAAAGTGCTTCAAACACTAGGAATCCGTGAATAAAGGGCCTTAATATCTGTAACACATTGTTTCCTGACAAGGAAATCGTGTTCAAAGAACATAGAACCGAGTTGGATACTGGTTACATTTATTATTCCGGGACAATGAGTTCGCGATTTTGAAAGAAGCCTGGTTAGGCCATTAAACCGGATGTGATGACGTCACCAAGGGGGAGGGGTCACGTGGGCAGGCTTAATTGATCCCAGGTGTTAATGATTTGGCCAGGGGACCAGCTGGGAGTGATGACGTCATCGAGATTTGTTCTGGTATTAGGGTTAGAGAATTGGGGCTCTGTTCATGGTTAGGGTTAGGATAAGGTTTTGGGCTAGGTAGCGTTCAGGCTCAGGTGTGGGCTAGGTTTAGGGTTTGGGTTAGAGTGATAGGGACAGGGTTACGGTCACACTGTAGTAATGTTGGCTATTCACAATGAATGAGCTTCAAACACTCGACCAATTGGTGTGCAGCACTCAGAACTTACGACTCCAGACTAGGGAAATATTTAGAAATGTGCTTCACACAATAGGAATACATATTCCAATAGACTGAATATCTGAACAGCACAATGTTGTCACTGGGAAATCTTGTTCAAACAGCTGAGAAGCGAGTGTGACACTGTTTACATTTATTTTTCCCGTCAAAAGGAGTCGGCGTTTTCGGGAAAAGGTTTTGGTGAAACACTGAAAAACTCATTTTCCTAGAGCTATCGAACAGTGTGAAAGTATTGAGAACACTATGAAATAAAAATGTTAGTTAGGCTAGGGTTCCAAGTAATGTTTTACTGTGCCTTTAAAAAGCCGGTATGACACCCGTGTTAAAATGAAAAGTCTCATTGCTCAAAACAACAGACCAGGGGAATGGCAGAGTGTCTCTAGAACTCCTGGAATACGTTTTAGAACCCGAACATCTCTACTGAATTTTGAAATACTGAGAATTTGTATCCAAAGCGCTTTGAAAGGTAGGATAGACTGTCAAGTGGTAATAATGTTGAAAGTGCTGGTATATTTGTAAAAAAGGTTGTTTTACCAAATTAGAATTCACAATGAAAAAGCTTGAGACACTGGAAGAGAGAGACTCCAACTCGGGAAATTCACAATGATAACCTAGGTTAATATCTAAGAAAGTGCTTCAAACACTTGGAATACGTGAATAAAGGGCCTTAATATCTGTAACACATTGTTTCCTGACAAGGAAATCGTGTTCAAAGAACATAGAACCGAGTTGGATACTGGTTACATTTATTATTCCGGGACAATGAGTTGGCGATTTTGAAAGAAGCCTGGTTAGGCCATTAAACAGGATGTGATGACGTCACCAACGGGGAGGGGCCACGTGGGCAGGCTTAATTGATCCCAGGTGATAATGATTTGGCCAGGGGACCAGCTGAGAGTTATGAGGTCATCCAGATGAGTTCTGGTATTAGGGTTAGAGAATTGGGGCTCTGCTCATGGTTAGGGTTAGGATAAAGTTTTGGGCTAGGTAGGGTTCAGGGTTCAGGCTCAGGTGTGGGCTAGGTTGAGGGTTTGGGTTAGAGGGTTAGGGACAGGGTTAAGGTCTCAGTGTAGTAATGTTGGCTATTCACAATGCATGAGCTTCAATCACTGGACAATTTGGTGTGTAGCACTCAGAACTTACGACTCCAGACTAGGGAAATATTTAGAAATGTGCTTCACACAATAGGAATACATATTCCAATAGACTGAATATCTGAACAGCACAATGTTGTCACTGGGAAATCTTGTTCAAACAGCTGAGAAGCGAGTGTGCCACTGTTTACATTTATTTTTCCCATCAAAAGGAGTTGGCGTTTTCGGGAAAAAGTTTTGGTGAAACACTGGAAAACTCATTTTCCTAGAGCTATCGAACAGTATGAAAGTATTGAGAACACTATGAAATAAAAATGTTAGTTAGGCTAGGGTTCCAAGTAATGTTTTACTGTGCCTTTAAAAAGCCGGTATGACACCCGTGTTAAAATGAAAAGTCTCATTGATCATACAACAGACCAGGGGAATGGCAGAGTGTCTCTAGAACTCCTGGAATACGTTTCAGAACCCGAACATCTCTACTGAATTTTGAAATACTGAGAATTTGTATCCAAAGCGCTGTGAAAGGTAGGATAGACTGTCAAGTGGTAATAATGTTGAAAGTGCTGGTATATTTGTAAAAAAGGTTGTTTTACCAAATTAGAATTCACAATGAAAAAGCTTGAGACACTGGAAGAGAGAGATTCCAACTCGGGAAATTCACAATGATAACCTAGGTTAATATCTAAGAAAGTGCTTCAAACACTAGGAATACGTGAATAAAGGGCCTTAATATCTGCAACACATTGTTTCCTGACAAGGAAATCGTATTTAAAGAACATAGAACCGAGTTGGATACTGGTTACATTTATTATTCCGGGACAATGAGTTGGCGATTTTGAAAGAAGCCTGGTTAGGCCATTAAACCGGATGTGATGACGTCACCAAGGGGGAGGGGCCACGTGGGCAGGCTTAATTGATCCCAGGTGATAATGATTTGGCCAGGGGACCATCTGGGAGTGATGACGTCATCGAGATGAGTTCTGGTATTAGGGTTAGAGAATTGGGGCTCTGTTCATTGTTAGGGTTATGATAAGGTTTTGGGCTAGGTAGCGTTCAGGCTCAGGTGTGGGCTAGGTTTAGGGTTTGGGTTAGAGGGTTAGGGACAGGCTTACGGTCACAGTGTAGTAATGTTGGCTATTCACAATGAATGAGCTTCAATCACTCGACAATTTGGTTTGTAGCACTCAGAACTTACGACTCCAGACTAGGGAAATATTTAGAAATGTGCTTCACACAATAGGAATACATATTCCAATAGACTGAATATCTGACCAGCACAATGTTGTCACTGGGAAATCTTGTTCATACAGCTGAGAAGCGAGTGTGACACTGTTTACATTTATTTTTCCCATCAAAAGGAGTTGGCGTTTTCGGGAAAAGGTTTTGGTGAAACACTGAAAAACTCATTTTCCTAGAGCTATCGAACAGTATGAAAGTATTGAGAACACTATGAAATAAAAATATTAGTGAGGCTAGGGTTCCAAGTAATGTTTTACTGTGCCTTTAAAAAGCCGGTATGACACCCGTGTTAAAATGAAAAGTCTCATTGCTCAAAACAACAGACCAAGGGGAATGGCAGAGTGTCTCTAGAACTCCTGGAATACGTTTCAGAACCTGAACATCTCTACTGAATTTTGAAATACTGAGAATTTGTATCCAAAGCGCTGTGAAAGGTAGGATAGACTGTCAAGTGGTAATAATGTTGAAAGTGCTGGTATATTTGTAAAAAAGGTTGTTTTACCAAATTAGAATTCACAATGAAAAAGCTTGAGACACTGGAAGAGAGAGACTCCAACTCGGGAAATTCACAATGATAACCTAGGTTAATATCTAAGAAAGTGCTTCAAACACTATGAATACGTGAATAAAGGGCCTTAATATCTGTAACACATTGTTTCCTGACAAGAAAATCGTGTTCAAAGAACATAGAACCGAGTTGGATACTGGTTACATTTATTATTCCGGGACAATGAGTTGGCGATTTTGAAAGAAGCCTGGTTAGGCCATTAAACCGGATGTGATGACGTCACCAAGGGGGAGGGGCCACGTGGGCAGGCTTAATTGATCCCAGGTGATAATGATTTGGCCAGGGGACCAGCTGGGAGTGATGACGTCATCGAGATTAGTTCTGGTATTAGGGTTAGAGAATTGGGGCTCTGTTCATGGTTAGGGTTAGGATAAGGTTTTGGGCTAGGTAGCGTTCAGGCTCAGGTGTGGGCTAGGTTTAGGGTTTGGATTAGAGGGTTAGGGACAGGCTTACGGTCACAGTGTAGTAATGTTGGCTATTCACAATGAATGAGTTTCAATCACTCGACAATTTGGTGTGTAGCACTCAGAACTTCCCACTCCAGACTAGGGAAATATTTAGAAATGTGCTTCACACAATAGGAATACATATTCCAATAGACTGAATATCTGAACAGCACAATGTTGTCACTGGGAAATCTTGTTCAAACAGCTGAGAAGCGAGTGTGACACTGTTTACATTTATTTTTCCCGTCAAAAGGAGTTGGCGTTTTCGGGAATAGCTTTTGGTGAAACTCTGAAAAACTCATTTTCCTAGAGCTATGGAACAGTATGAAAGTATTGAGAACACTATGAAATAAAAATGTTAGTTAGGCTAGTGTTCCAAGTAATGTTTTACTGTGGCTTTAAAGAGCCGGTATGACACCCGTGTTAAAATGAAAAGTCTAATTGCTCAAAACAACAGACCAGGGGAATGGCAGAGTGTCTCTAGAACTCCTGGAATACGTTTCAGAACCCGAACATCTCTACTGAATTTTGAAATACTAAGAATTTGTATCCAAAGCGCTTTGAAAGGTAGGATAGACTGTCAAGTGGTAATAATGTTGAAAGTGCTGGTATATTTGTAAAAAAGGTTGTTTTACCAAATTAGAATTCACAATGAAAAAGCTTGAGACACTGGAAGAGAGAGACTCCAACTCGGGAAATTCACAATGATAACCTAGGTTAATATCTAAGAAAGTGCTTCAAACACTAGGAATCCGTGAATAAAGGGCCTTAATATCTGTAACACATTGTTTCCTGACAAGGAAATCGTGTTCAAAGAACATAGAACCGAGTTGGATACTGGTTACATTTATTATTCCGGGACAATGAGTTGGCGATTTTGAAAGAAGCCTGGTTAGGCCATTAAACCGGATGTGATGACGTCATCAAGGGGGAGGGGCCACGTGGGCAGGCTTAATTGATCCCAGGTGATAATGATTTGGCCAGGGGACCAGCTGGGAGTGATGACGTCATCGAGATTAGTTCTGGTATTAGGGTTAGAGAATTGGGGCTCTGTTCATGGTTAGGGTTAGGATAAGGTTTTGGGCTAGGTAGCATTCAGGCTCAGGTGTGGGCTAGGTTTAGGGTTTGGGTTAGAGTGATAGGGACAGGGTTACGGTCACACTGTAGTAATGTTGGCTATTCACAATGAATGAGCTTCAAACACTCGACCAATTGGTGTGTAGCACTCAGAACTTACGACTCCAGACTAGGGAAATATTTAGAAATGTGCTTCACACAATAGGAATACATATTCCAATAGACTGAATATCTGAACAGCACAATTTTGTCACTGGGAAATCTTGTTCAAACAGCTGAGAAGCGAGTGTGACACTGTTTACATTTATTTTTCCCGTCAAAAGGAGTCGGCGTTTTCGGGAAAAGGTTTTGGTGAAACACTGAAAAACTCATTTTCCTAGAGCTATCGAACAGTGTGAAAGTATTGAGAACACTATGAAATAAAAATGTTAGTTAGGCTAGGGTTCCAAGTAATGTTTTACTGTGCCTTTAAAAAGCCGGTATGACACCCGTGTTAAAATGAAAAGTCTCATTGCTCAAAACAACAGACCAGGGGAATGGCAGAGTGTCTCTAGAACTCCTGGAATACGTTTTAGAACCCGAACATCTCTACTGAATTTTGAAATACTGAGAATTTGTATCCAAAGCGCTTTGAAAGGTAGGATAGACTGTCAAGTGGTAATAATGTTGAAAGTGCTGGTATATTTGTAAAAAAGGTTGTTTTACCAAATTAGAATTCACAATGAAAAAGCTTGAGACACTGGAAGAGAGAGACTCCAACTCGGGAAATTCACAATGATAACCTAGGTTAATATCTAAGAAAGTGCTTCAAACACTTGGAATACGTGAATAAAGGGCCTTAATATCTGTAACACATTGTTTCCTGACAAGGAAATCGTGTTCAAAGAACATAGAACCGAGTTGGATACTGGTTACATTTATTATTCCGGGACAATGAGTTGGCGATTTTGAAAGAAGCCTGGTTAGGCCATTAAACAGGATGTGATGACGTCACCAACGGGGAGGGGCCACGTGGGCAGGCTTAATTGATCCCAGGTGATAATGATTTGGCCAGGGGACCAGCTGAGAGTTATGAGGTCATCCAGATGAGTTCTGGTATTAGGGTTAGAGAATTGGGGCTCTGCTCATGGTTAGGGTTAGGATAAAGTTTTGGGCTAGGTAGGGTTCAGGGTTCAGGCTCAGGTGTGGGCTAGGTTGAGGGTTTGGGTTAGAGGGTTAGGGACAGGGTTAAGGTCTCAGTGTAGTAATGTTGGCTATTCACAATGCATGAGCTTCAATCACTGGACAATTTGGTGTGTAGCACTCAGAACTTACGACTCCAGACTAGGGAAATATTTAGAAATGTGCTTCACACAATAGGAATACATATTCCAATAGACTGAATATCTGAACAGCACAATGTTGTCACTGGGAAATCTTGTTCAAACAGCTGAGAAGCGAGTGTGCCACTGTTTACATTTATTTTTCCCATCAAAAGGAGTTGGCGTTTTCGGGAAAAAGTTTTGGTGAAACACTGGAAAACTCATTTTCCTAGAGCTATCGAACAGTATGAAAGTATTGAGAACACTATGAAATAAAAATGTTAGTTAGGCTAGGGTTCCAAGTAATGTTTTACTGTGCCTTTAAAAAGCCGGTATGACACCCGTGTTAAAATGAAAAGTCTCATTGATCATACAACAGACCAGGGGAATGGCAGAGTGTCTCTAGAACTCCTGGAATACGTTTCAGAACCCGAACATCTCTACTGAATTTTGAAATACTGAGAATTTGTATCCAAAGCGCTGTGAAAGGTAGGATAGACTGTCAAGTGGTAATAATGTTGAAAGTGCTGGTATATTTGTAAAAAAGGTTGTTTTACCAAATTAGAATTCACAATGAAAAAGCTTGAGACACTGGAAGAGAGAGATTCCAACTCGGGAAATTCACAATGATAACCTAGGTTAATATCTAAGAAAGTGCTTCAAACACTAGGTATCCGTGAATAAAGGGCCTTAATATCTGCAACACATTGTTTCCTGACAAGGAAATCGTATTTAAAGAACATAGAACCGAGTTGGATACTGGTTACATTTATTATTCCGGGACAATGAGTTGGCGATTTTGAAAGAAGCCTGGTTAGGCCATTAAACCGGATGTGATGACGTCACCAAGGGGGAGGGGCCACGTGGGCAGGCTTAATTGATCCCAGGTGATAATGATTTGGCCAGGGGACCATCTGGGAGTGATGACGTCATCGAGATGAGTTCTGGTATTAGGGTTAGAGAATTGGGGCTCTGTTCATTGTTAGGGTTATGATAAGGTTTTGGGCTAGGTAGCGTTCAGGCTCAGGTGTGGGCTAGGTTTAGGGTTTGGGTTAGAGGGTTAGGGACAGGCTTACGGTCACAGTGTAGTAATGTTGGCTATTCACAATGAATGAGCTTCAATCACTCGACAATTTGGTTTGTAGCACTCAGAACTTACGACTCCAGACTAGGGAAATATTTAGAAATGTGCTTCACACAATAGGAATACATATTCCAATAGACTGAATATCTGACCAGCACAATGTTGTCACTGGGAAATCTTGTTCAAACAGCTGAGAAGCGAGTGTGACACTGTTTACATTTATTTTTCCCATCAAAAGGAGTTGGCGTTTTCGGGAAAAGGTTTTGGTGAAACACTGAAAAACTCATTTTCCTAGAGCTATCGAACAGTATGAAAGTATTGAGAACACTATGAAATAAAAATATTAGTGAGGCTAGGGTTCCAAGTAATGTTTTACTGTGCCTTTAAAAAGCCGGTATGACACCCGTGTTAAAATGAAAAGTCTCATTGCTCAAAACAACAGACCAAGGGGAATGGCAGAGTGTCTCTAGAACTCCTGGAATACGTTTCAGAACCTGAACATCTCTACTGAATTTTGAAATACTGAGAATTTGTATCCAAAGCGCTGTGAAAGGTAGGATAGACTGTCAAGTGGTAATA
Source organism: Cnephaeus nilssonii (assembly GCF_951640355.1). NCBI lineage: Eukaryota > Metazoa > Chordata > Mammalia > Chiroptera > Vespertilionidae > Cnephaeus > Cnephaeus nilssonii. Next base: position 44,289,544 of record NC_137092.1, read on the forward strand.
ATGTTGAAAGTGCTGGTATATTTGTAAAAAAGGTTGTTTTACCAAATTAGAATTCACAATGAAAAAGCTTGAGACACTGGAAGAGAGAGACTCCAACTCGGGAAATTCACAATGATAACCTAGGTTAATATCTAAGAAAGTGCTTCAAACACTATGAATACGTGAATAAAGGGCCTTAATATCTGTAACACATTGTTTCCTGACAAGAAAATCGTGTTCAAAGAACATAGAACCGAGTTGGATACTGGTTACATTTATTATTCCGGGACAATGAGTTGGCGATTTTGAAAGAAGCCTGGTTAGGCCATTAAACCGGATGTGATGACGTCACCAAGGGGGAGGGGCCACGTGGGCAGGCTTAATTGATCCCAGGTGATAATGATTTGGCCAGGGGACCAGCTGGGAGTGATGACGTCATCGAGATTAGTTCTGGTATTAGGGTTAGAGAATTGGGGCTCTGTTCATGGTTAGGGTTAGGATAAGGTTTTGGGCTAGGTAGCGTTCAGGCTCAGGTGTGGGCTAGGTTTAGGGTTTGGATTAGAGGGTTAGGGACAGGCTTACGGTCACAGTGTAGTAATGTTGGCTATTCACAATGAATGAGTTTCAATCACTCGACAATTTGGTGTGTAGCACTCAGAACTTCCCACTCCAGACTAGGGAAATATTTAGAAATGTGCTTCACACAATAGGAATACATATTCCAATAGACTGAATATCTGAACAGCACAATGTTGTCACTGGGAAATCTTGTTCAAACAGCTGAGAAGCGAGTGTGACACTGTTTACATTTATTTTTCCCGTCAAAAGGAGTTGGCGTTTTCGGGAATAGCTTTTGGTGAAACTCTGAAAAACTCATTTTCCTAGAGCTATGGAACAGTATGAAAGTATTGAGAACACTATGAAATAAAAATGTTAGTTAGGCTAGTGTTCCAAGTAATGTTTTACTGTGGCTTTAAAGAGCCGGTATGACACCCGTGTTAAAATGAAAAGTCTAATTGCTCAAAACAACAGACCAGGGGAATGGCAGAGTGTCTCTAGAACTCCTGGAATACGTTTCAGAACCCGAACATCTCTACTGAATTTTGAAATACTAAGAATTTGTATCCAAAGCGCTTTGAAAGGTAGGATAGACTGTCAAGTGGTAATAATGTTGAAAGTGCTGGTATATTTGTAAAAAAGGTTGTTTTACCAAATTAGAATTCACAATGAAAAAGCTTGAGACACTGGAAGAGAGAGACTCCAACTCGGGAAATTCACAATGATAACCTAGGTTAATATCTAAGAAAGTGCTTCAAACACTAGGAATCCGTGAATAAAGGGCCTTAATATCTGTAACACATTGTTTCCTGACAAGGAAATCGTGTTCAAAGAACATAGAACCGAGTTGGATACTGGTTACATTTATTATTCCGGGACAATGAGTTGGCGATTTTGAAAGAAGCCTGGTTAGGCCATTAAACCGGATGTGATGACGTCATCAAGGGGGAGGGGCCACGTGGGCAGGCTTAATTGATCCCAGGTGATAATGATTTGGCCAGGGGACCAGCTGGGAGTGATGACGTCATCGAGATTAGTTCTGGTATTAGGGTTAGAGAATTGGGGCTCTGTTCATGGTTAGGGTTAGGATAAGGTTTTGGGCTAGGTAGCATTCAGGCTCAGGTGTGGGCTAGGTTTAGGGTTTGGGTTAGAGTGATAGGGACAGGGTTACGGTCACACTGTAGTAATGTTGGCTATTCACAATGAATGAGCTTCAAACACTCGACCAATTGGTGTGTAGCACTCAGAACTTACGACTCCAGACTAGGGAAATATTTAGAAATGTGCTTCACACAATAGGAATACATATTCCAATAGACTGAATATCTGAACAGCACAATTTTGTCACTGGGAAATCTTGTTCAAACAGCTGAGAAGCGAGTGTGACACTGTTTACATTTATTTTTCCCGTCAAAAGGAGTCGGCGTTTTCGGGAAAAGGTTTTGGTGAAACACTGAAAAACTCATTTTCCTAGAGCTATCGAACAGTGTGAAAGTATTGAGAACACTATGAAATAAAAATGTTAGTTAGGCTAGGGTTCCAAGTAATGTTTTACTGTGCCTTTAAAAAGCCGGTATGACACCCGTGTTAAAATGAAAAGTCTCATTGCTCAAAACAACAGACCAGGGGAATGGCAGAGTGTCTCTAGAACTCCTGGAATACGTTTTAGAACCCGAACATCTCTACTGAATTTTGAAATACTGAGAATTTGTATCCAAAGCGCTTTGAAAGGTAGGATAGACTGTCAAGTGGTAATAATGTTGAAAGTGCTGGTATATTTGTAAAAAAGGTTGTTTTACCAAATTAGAATTCACAATGAAAAAGCTTGAGACACTGGAAGAGAGAGACTCCAACTCGGGAAATTCACAATGATAACCTAGGTTAATATCTAAGAAAGTGCTTCAAACACTTGGAATACGTGAATAAAGGGCCTTAATATCTGTAACACATTGTTTCCTGACAAGGAAATCGTGTTCAAAGAACATAGAACCGAGTTGGATACTGGTTACATTTATTATTCCGGGACAATGAGTTGGCGATTTTGAAAGAAGCCTGGTTAGGCCATTAAACAGGATGTGATGACGTCACCAACGGGGAGGGGCCACGTGGGCAGGCTTAATTGATCCCAGGTGATAATGATTTGGCCAGGGGACCAGCTGAGAGTTATGAGGTCATCCAGATGAGTTCTGGTATTAGGGTTAGAGAATTGGGGCTCTGCTCATGGTTAGGGTTAGGATAAAGTTTTGGGCTAGGTAGGGTTCAGGGTTCAGGCTCAGGTGTGGGCTAGGTTGAGGGTTTGGGTTAGAGGGTTAGGGACAGGGTTAAGGTCTCAGTGTAGTAATGTTGGCTATTCACAATGAATGAGCTTCAATCACTCGACAATTTGGTTTGTAGCACTCAGAACTTACGACTCCAGACTAGGGTAATATTTAGAAATGTGCTTCACACAATAGGAATACATATTCCAATAGACTGAATATCTGACCAGCACAATGTTGTCACTGGGAAATCTTGTTCAAACAGCTGAGAAGCGAGTGTGACACTGTTTACATTTATTTTTCCCATCAAAAGGAGTTGGCGTTTTCGGGAAAAGGTTTTGGTGAAACACTGAAAAACTCATTTTCCTAGAGCTATCGAACAGTATGAAAGTATTGAGAACACTATGAAATAAAAATATTAGTGAGGCTAGGGTTCCAAGTAATGTTTTACTGTGCCTTTAAAAAGCCGGTATGACACCCGTGTTAAAATGAAAAGTCTCATTGCTCAAAACAACAGACCAAGGGGAATGGCAGAGTGTCTCTAGAACTCCTGGAATACGTTTCAGAACCTGAACATCTCTACTGAATTTTGAAATACTGAGAATTTGTATCCAAAGCGCTGTGAAAGGTAGGATAGACTGTCAAGTGGTAATAATGTTGAAAGTGCTGGTATATTTGTAAAAAAGGTTGTTTTACCAAATTAGAATTCACAATGAAAAAGCTTGAGACACTGGAAGAGAGAGACTCCAACTCGGGAAATTCACAATGATAACCTAGGTTAATATCTAAGAAAGTGCTTCAAACACTATGAATACGTGAATAAAGGGCCTTAATATCTGTAACACATTGTTTCCTGACAAGAAAATCGTGTTCAAAGAACATAGAACCGAGTTGGATACTGGTTATATTTATTATTTCGGGACAATGAGTTGGCGATTTTGAAAGAAGCCTGGTTAGGCCATTAAACCGGATGTGATGACGTCATCAAGGGGGAGGGGCCACGTGGGCAGGCTTAATTGATCCCAGGTGATAATGATTTGGCCAGGGGACCAGCTGGGAGTGATGACGTCATCGAGATTAGTTCTGGTATTAGGGTTAGAGAATTGGGGCTCTGTTCATGGTTAGGGTTAGGATAAGGTTTTGGGCTAGGTAGCGTTCAGGCTCAGGTGTGGGCTAGGTTTAGGGTTTGGATTAGAGGGTTAGGGACAGGCTTACGGTCACAGTGTAGTAATGTTGGCTATTCACAATGAATGAGTTTCAATCACTCGACAATTTGGTGTGTAGCACTCAGAACTTCCGACTCCAGACTAGGGAAATATTTAGAAATGTGCTTCACACAATAGGAATACATATTCCAATAGACTGAATATCTGAACAGCACAATGTTGTCACTGGGAAATCTTGTTCAAACAGCTGAGAAGCGAGTGTGACACTGTTTACATTTATTTTTCCCGTCAAAAGGAGTTGGCGTTTTCGGGAATAGCTTTTGGTGAAACTCTGAAAAACTCATTTTCCTAGAGCTATGGAACAGTATGAAAGTATTGAGAACACTATGAAATAAAAATGTTAGTTAGGCTAGTGTTCCAAGTAATGTTTTACTGTGGCTTTAAAGAGCCGGTATGACACCCGTGTTAAAATGAAAAGTCTAATTGCTCAAAACAACAGACCAGGGGAATGGCAGAGTGTCTCTAGAACTCCTGGAATACGTTTCAGAACCCGAACATCTCTACTGAATTTTGAAATACTAAGAATTTGTATCCAAAGGGCTTTGAAAGGTAGGATAGACTGTCAAGTGGTAATAATGTTGAAAGTGCTGGTATATTTGTAAAAAAGGTTGTTTTACCAAATTAGAATTCACAATGAAAAAGCTTGAGACACTGGAAGAGAGAGACTCCAACTCGGGAAATTCACAATGATAACCTAGGTTAATATCTAAGAAAGTGCTTCAAACACTAGGAATCCGTGAATAAAGGGCCTTAATATCTGTAACACATTGTTTCCTGACAAGGAAATCGTGTTCAAAGAACATAGAACCGAGTTGGATACTGGTTACATTTATTATTCCGGGACAATGAGTTGGCGATTTTGAAAGAAGCCTGGTTAGGCCATTAAACCGGATGTGATGGCGTCACCAAGAGGGAGGGGCCACGTGGGCAGGCTTAATTGATCCCAGGTGATAATGATTTGGCCAGGGGACCAGCTGGGAGTGATGACGTCATCGAGATTAGTTCTGGTATTAGGGTTAGAGAATTGGGGCTCTGTTCATGGTTAGGGTTAGGATAAGGTTTTGGGCTAGGTAGCGTTCAGGCTCAGGTGTGGGCTAGGTTTAGGGTTTGGGTTAGAGGGTTAGGGACAGGCTTATGGTCACACTGTAGTAATGTTGGCTATTCACAATGAATGAGCTTCAAACACTCGACCAATTGGTGTGTAGCACTCAGAACTTACGACTCCAGACTAGGGAAATATTTAGAAATGTGCTTCACACAATAGGAATACATATTCCAATAGACTGAATATCTGAACAGAACAATTTTGTCACTGGGAAATCTTGTTCAAACAGCTGAGAAGCGAGTGTGACACTGTTTACATTTATTTTTCACGTCAAAAGGAGTTGGCATTTTCGGGAAAAGGTTTTGGTGAAACACTGAAAAACTCATTTTCCTAGAGATATCGAACAGTGTGAAAGTATTGAGAACACTATGAAATAAAAATGTTAGTTAGGCTAGGGTTCCACGTAATGTTTTACTGTGCCTTTAAAGAGCCGGTATGACACCCGTGTTAAAATGAAAAGTCTAATTGCTCAAAACAACAGACCAGGGGAATGGCAGAGTGTCTCTAGAACTCCTGGAATACGTTTCAGAACCCGAACATCTCTACTGAATTTTGAAAAACTGAGAATTTGTATCCAATGCGCTTTGAAAGGTAGGATAGACTGTCAAGTGGTAATAATGTTGAAAGTGCTGGTATATTTGTAAAAAAGTTTGTTTTACCAAATTAGAATTCACAATGAAAAAGCTTGAGACACTGGAAGAGAGAGTCTCCAACTCGGGAAATTCACAATGATAACCTAGGTTAATATCTAAGAAAGTGCTTCAAACACTAGGAATCCGTGAATAAAGGGCCTTAATATCTGTAACACATTGTTTCCTGACAAGGAAATCGTGTTCAAAGAACATAGAACCGAGTTGGATACTGGTTACATTTATTATTCCGGGACAATGAGTTCGCGATTTTGAAAGAAGCCTGGTTAGGCCATTAAACCGGATGTGATGACGTCACCAAGGGGGAGGGGTCACGTGGGCAGGCTTAATTGATCCCAGGTGTTAATGATTTGGCCAGGGGACCAGCTGGGAGTGATGACGTCATCGAGATTAGTTCTGGTATTAGGGTTAGAGAATTGGGGCTCTGTTCATGGTTAGGGTTAGGATAAGGTTTTGGGCTAGGTAGCATTCAGGCTCAGGTGTGGGCTAGGTTTAGGGTTTGGGTTAGAGTGATAGGGACAGGGTTACGGTCACACTGTAGTAATGTTGGCTATTCACAATGAATGAGCTTCAAACACTCGACCAATTGGTGTGTAGCACTCAGAACTTACGACTCCAGACTAGGGAAATATTTAGAAATGTGCTTCACACAATAGGAATACATATTCCAATAGACTGAATATCTGAACAGCACAATTTTGTCACTGGGAAATCTTGTTCAAACAGCTGAGAAGCGACTGTGACACTGTTTACATTTATTTTTCCCGTCAAAAGGAGTCGGCGTTTTCGGGAAAAGGTTTTGGTGAAACACTGAAAATCTCATTTTCCTAGAGCTATCGAACAGTGTGAAAATATTGAGAACACTATGAAATAAAAATGTTAGTTAGGCTAGGGTTCCAAGTAATGTTTTACTGTGCCTTTAAAAAGCCGGTATGACACCCGTGTTAAAATGAAAAGTCTCATTGCTCAAAACAACAGACCAGGGGAATGGCAGAGTGTCTCTATAACTCCTGGAATACGTTTTAGAACCCGAAAATCTCTACTGAATTTTGAAATACTGAGAATTTGTATCCAAAGCGCTTTGAAAGGTAGGATAGACGTTCAAGTTGTCATAATGTTGAAAGTGCTGGTATATTTGTAAAAAAGGTTGTTTTACCAAATTAGAATTCACAATGAAAAAGCTTGAGACACTGGAAGAGAGAGACTCCAACTCGGGAAATTCACAATGATAACCTAGGTTAATATCTAAGAAAGTGCTTCAAACACTTGGAATACGTGAATAAAGGGCCTTAATATCTGTAACACATTGTTTCCTGACAAGGAAATCGTGTTCAAAGAACATAGAACCGAGTTGGATACTGGTTACATTTATTATTCCGGGACAATGAGTTGGCGATTTTGAAAGAAGCCTGGTTAGGCCATTAAACCGGATGTGATGACGTCATCAAGGGGGAGGGGCCACGTGGGCAGGCTTAATTGATCCCAGGTGATAATGATTTGGCCAGGGGACCAGCTGGGAGTGATGACGTCATCGAGATTAGTTGTGGTATTAGGGTTAGAGAATTGGGGTCTGTTCATGGTTAGGGTTAGGATAAGGTTTTGGGCTAGGTAGCGTTCAGTCTCAGGTGTGGGCTAGGTTTAGGGTTTGGGTTAGAGGGTTAGGGACAGGCTTACGGTCACAGTGTAGTAATGTTGGCTATTCACAATGAATGAGCTTCAATCACTCGACAATTTGGTGTGTAGCACTTAGAACTTACGACTCCAGACTAGGGAAATATTTAGAAATGTGCTTCACACAATAGGAATACATATTCCAATAGACTGAATATCTGAACAGCACAATGTTGTCACTGGGAAATCTTGTTCAAACAGCTGAGAAGCTAGTGTGCCACTGTTTACATTTATTTTTCCCATCAAAAGGAGTTGGCGTTTTCGGGAAAAGGTTTTGGTGAAACACTGAAAAACTCATTTTCCTAGAGCTATCGAACAGTATGAAAGTATTGAGAACACTATGAAATAAAAATATTAGTGAGGCTAGGGTTCCAAGTAATGTTTTACTGTGCCTTTAAAAAGCCGGTATGACACCCGTGTTAAAATGAAAAGTCTCATTGATCATACAACAGACCAGGGGAATGGCAGAGTGTCTCTAGAACTCCTGGAATACGTTTCAGAACCTGAACATCTCTACTGAATTTTGAAATACTGAGAATTTGTATCCAAAGCGCTGTGAAAGGTAGGATAGACTGTCAAGTGGTAATAATGTTGAAAGTGCTGGTATATTTGTAAAAAAGGTTGTTTTACCAAATTAGAATTCACAATGAAAAAGCTTGAGACACTGGAAGAGAGAGAATCCAACTCGGGAAATTCACAATGATAACCTAGGTTATTATCTAAGAAAGTGCTTCAAACACTAGGAATACGTGAATAAAGGGCCTTAATATCTGTAACACATTGTTTCCTGACAAGGAAATCGTGTTCAAAGAACATAGAACCCAGTAGGATATTGGTTACATTTATTATTCCGGGACAATGAGTTGGCGATTTTGAAAGAAGCCTGGTTAGGCCATTAAACCGGATGTGATGACGTCACCAAGGGGGAGGGGCCACGTGGGCAGGCTTAATTGATCCCAGGTGATAATGATTTGGCCAGGGGACCAGCTGGGAGTGATGACGTCATCGAGATTAGTTCTGGTATTAGGGTTAGAGAATTGGGGCTCTGTTCATGGTTAGGGTTAGGATAAGGTTTTGGGCTAGGTAGCGTTCAGGCTCAGGTGTGGGCTAGGTTTAGGGTTTGGGTTAGAGTGATAGGGACAGGGTTACGGTCACACTGTAGTAATGTTGGCTATTCACAATGAATGAGCTTCAAACACTCGACCAATTGGTGTGTAGCACTCAGAACTTACGACTCCAGACTAGGGAAATATTTAGAAATGTGCTTCACACAATAGGAATACATATTCCGATAGACTGAATATCTGAACAGCACAATTTTGTCACTGGGAAATCTTGTTCAAACAGCTGAGAAGCGAGTGTGACACTGTTTACATTTATTTTTCCCGTCAAATGGAGTCGGCGTTTTCGGGAAAAGGTTTTGGTGAAACACTGAAAAACTCATTTTCCTAGAGCTATCGAACAGTGTGAAAGTATTGAGAACACTATGAAATAAAAATGTTAGTTAGGCTAGGGTTCCAAGTAATGTTTTACTGTGCCTTTAAAGAGCTGGTATGACACTCGTGTTAAAATGAAAAGTCTAATTGCTCAAAACAACAGACCAGGGGAATGGCAGAGTGTCTCTAGAACTCCTGGAATACGTTTCAGAACCCGAACATCTGTACTGAATTTTGAAATACAGAGAATTTGTATCCAAAGCGCTGTGAAAGGTAGGATAGACTGTCAAGTGGTAATAATGTTGAAAGTGCTGGTATATTTTAAAAAAGGTTGTTTTACCAAATTAGAATTCACAATGAAAAAGCTTGAGACACTGGAAGAGAGAGACTCCAACTCGGGAAATTCACAATGATAACCTAGGTTAATATCTAAGAAAGTGCTTCAAACACTAGGAATACGTGAATAAAGGGCCTTAATATCTGTAACACATTGTTTCCTGACAAGGAAATCGTGTTCAAAGAACATAGAACCCAGTTGGATACTGGTTACATTTATTATTCCGGGACAATGAGTTCGCGATTTTGAAAGAAGCCTGGTTAGGCCATTAAACTGGATGTGATGACGTCACCAAGGAGGAGGGGCCACGTGGGCAGGCTTAATTGATCCCAGGTGATAATGATTTGGCCAGGGGACCAGCTGGGAGTGATGATGTCATCGAGATTAGTTCTGGTATTAGGGTTAGAGAATTGGGGCTCTGTTCATGGTTAGGGTTAGGATAAGGTTTTGGGCTAGGTAGCGTTCAGGCTCAGGTGTGGGCTAGGTTTAGGGTTTGGGTTAGAGTGATAGGGACAGGGTTACGGTCACATTGTAGTAATGTTAGCTATTCACAATGAATGAGCTTCAAACACTCGACAATTTGGTGCGTAGCACTCAGAACTTACGACTCCAGACTAGGGAAATATTTAGAAATGTGCTTCACACAATAGGAATACATATTCCAATAGACTGAATATCTGAACAGCACAATTTTGTCACTGGGAAATCTTGTTCAAACAGCTGAGAAGCGAGTGTGACACTGTTTACATTTATTTTTCCCGTCAAAAGGAGTTGGCGTATTCGGGAAAAGGTTTTGGTGAAACACTGAAAAACTCATTTTCCTAGAGCTATCGAACAGTATGAAAGTATTGAGAACACTGTGAAATAAAAATGTTAGTTAGGCTAGGGTTCCAAGTAATGTTTTTCTGTGCCTTTAAAGAGCCGGTATGACACCCGTGTTAAAATGAAAAGTCTAATTGCTCAAAACAACAGACCAGGGGAATGGCAGAGTGTCTCTAGAACTCCTGGAATACGTTTCAGAACCCGAACATCTCTACTGAATTTTGAAATACTGAGAATTTGTATCCAAAGCGCTTTGAAAGGTAGGATAGACTGTCAAGTGGTAATAATGTTGAAAGTGCTGGTATATTTGTAAAAAAGTTTGTTTTACCAAATTAGAATTCACAATGAAAAAGCTTGAGACACTGGAAGAGAGAGAATCCAACTCGGGAAATTCACAATGATAACCTAGGTTAATATCTAAGAAAGTGCTTCAAACACTAGGAATACGTGAATAAAGGGCCTTAATATCTGTAACACATTGTTTCCTGACAAGGAAATCGTGTTCAAAGAACATAGAACCGAGTTGGATACTGGTTACATTTATTATTCCGGGACAATGAGTTGGCGCTTTTGAAAGAAGCCTGGTTAGGCCATTCAACCGGATGTGATGACGTCACCAAGGGGGAGGGGCCACGTGGGCAGGCTTAATTGATCCCAGGTGATAATGATTTGGCCAGGGGACCAGCTGGGAGTGATGACGTCATCGAGATTAGTTCTGGTATTAGGGTTAGAGAATTGGGGCTCTGTTCATGGTTAGGGTTAGGATAAGGTTTTGGGCTAGGTAGCGTTCAGGCTCAGGTGTGGGCTAGGTTTAGGGTTTGGGTTAGAGTGATAGGGACAGGGTTATGGTCACACTGTAGTAATGTTGGCTATTCACAATGAATGAGCTTCAAACACTCGACCAATTGGTGTGTAGCACTCAGAACTTACGACTCCAGACTAGGGAAATATTTAGAAATGTGCTTCACACAATAGGAATACATATTCCAATAGACTGAATATCTGAACAGAACAATTTTGTCACTGGGAAATCTTGTTCAAACAGCTGAGAAGCGAGTGTGACACTGTTTACATTTATTTTTCCCGTCAAAAGGAGTCGGCGTTTTCGGGAAAAGGTTTTGGTGAAACACTGAAAAACTCATTTTCCTAGAGATATCGAACAGTATGAAAGTATTGAGAACACTATGAAATAAAAATGTTAGTTAGGCTAGTGTTCCAAGTAATGTTTTACTGTGCCTTTAAAGAGCCGGTATGACACCCGTGTTAAAATGAAAAGTCTAATTGCTCAAAACAACAGACCAGGGGAATGGCAGAGTGTCTCTAGAACTCCTGGAATACGTTTCAGAACCCGAACATCTCTACTGAATTTTGAAATACTGAGAATTTGTATCCAAAGCGCTTTGAAAGGTAGGATAGACTGTCAAGTGGTAATAATGTTGAAAGTGCTGGTATATTTGTAAAAAAGGTTGTTTTACCAAATTAGAATTCACAATGAAAAAGCTTGAGACACTGGAAGAGAGAGACTCCAACTCGGGAAATTCACAATGATAACCTAGGTTAATATCTAAGAAAGTGCTTCAAACACTAGGAATACGTGAATAAAGGGCCTTAATATCTGTAAGACATTGTTTCCTGACAAGGAAATCGTGTTCAAAGAACATAGAACCGAGTTGGATACTGGTTACATTTATTATTCCGGGACAATGAGTTGGCGATTTTGAAAGAAGCCTGGTTAGGCCATTCAACCGGATGTGATGACGTCACCAAGGGGGAGGGGCCACGTGGGCAGGCTTAATTGATCCCAGGTGATAATGATTTGGCCAGGGGACCAGCTGGGAGTGATGACGTCATCGAGATTAGTTCTGGTATTAGGGTTAGAGAATTGGGGCTCTGTTCATGGTTAGGGTTAGGATAAGGTTTTGGGCTAGGTAGCATTCAGGCTCAGGTGTGGGCTAGGTTTAGGGTTTGGGTTACAGTGATAGGGACAGGGTTACGGTCACACTGTAGTAATGTTGGCTATTCACAATGAATGAGCTTCAAACACTCGACCAATTGGTGTGTAGCACTCAGAACTTACGACTCCAGACTAGGGTAATATTTTGAAATGTGCTTCACACAATAGGAATACATATTCCAATAGACTGAATATCTGAACAGCACAATTTTGTCACTGGGAAATCTTGTTCAAACAGCTGAGAAGCGAGTGTGACACTGTTTACATTTATTTTTCCTGTCAAAAGGAGTTGGCGTATTCGGGAAAAGGTTTTGGTGAAACACTGAAAAACTCATTTTCCTAGAGCTATCGAACAGTATGAAAGTATTGAGAACACTGTGAAATAAAAATGTTAGTTAGGCTAGGGTTCCAAGTAATGTTTTACTGTGCCTTTAAAGAGCCGGTATGACACACGTGTTAAAATGAAAAGTCTCATTGCTCAAAACAACAGACCAGGGGAATGGCAGAGTGTCTCTAGAACTCCTGGAATACGTTTCAGAACCCGAACATCTCTACTGAATTTTGAAATACTGAGAATTTGTATCCAAAGCGCTTTGAAAGGTAGGATAGACTGTCAAGTGGTAATAATGTTGAAAGTGCTGGTATATTTGTAAAAAAGTTTGTTTTACCAAATTAGAATTCACAATGAAAAAGCTTGAGACACTGGAAGAGAGAGAATCCAACTCGGGAAATTCACAATGATAACCTAGGTTAATATCTAAGAAAGTGCTTCAAACACTAGGAATACGTGAATAAAGGGCCTTAATATCTGTAACACATTGTTTCCTGACAAGGAAATCGTGTTCAAAGAACATAGAACCGAGTTGGATACTGGTTACATTTATTATTCCGGGACAATGAGTTGGCGCTTTTGAAAGAAGCCTGGTTAGGCCATTAAACCGGATGTGATGACGTCACCAAGGGGGAGGGGCCACGTGGGCAGGCTTAATTGATCCCTGGTGATAATGATTTGGCCAGGGGACCAGCTGGGAGTGATGACGTCATCGAGATTAGTTCTGGTATTAGGGTTAGAGAATTGGGGCTCTGTTCATGGTTAGGGTTAGGATAAGGTTTTGGGCTAGGTAGCGTTCAGGCTCAGGTGTGGGCTAGGTTTAGGGTTTGGGTTAGAGTGATAGGGACAGGGTTATGGTCACACTGTAGTAATGTTGGCTATTCACAATGAATGAGCTTCAAACACTCGACCAATTGGTGTGTAGCACTCAGAACTTACGACTCCAGACTAGGGAAATATTTAGAAATGTGCTTCACACAATAGGAATACATATTCCAATAGACTGAATATCTGAACAGAACAATTTTGTCACTGGGAAATCTTGTTCAAACAGCTGAGAAGCGAGTGTGACACTGTTTACATTTATTTTTCCCGTCAAAAGGAGTCGGCGTTTTCGGGAAAAGGTTTTGGTGAAACACTGAAAAACTCATTTTCCTAGAGATATCGAACAGTATGAAAGTATTGAGAACACTATGAAATAAAAATGTTAGTTAGGCTAGTATTCCAAGTAATGTTTTACTGTGCCTTTAAAGAGCCGGTATGACACCCGTGTTAAAATGAAAAGTCTCATTGCTCAAAACAACAGACCAGGGGAATGGCAGAGTGTCTCTAGAACTCCTGGAATACGTTTCAGAACCCGAACATCTCTACTGAATTTTGAAATACTGAGAATTTGTATCCAAAGCGCTTTGAAAGGTAGGATAGACTGTCAAGTGGTAATAATGTTGAAAGTGCTGGTATATTTGTAAAAAAGGTTGTTTTACCAAATTAGAATTCACAATGAAAAAGCTTGAGACACTGGAAGAGAGAGACTCCAACTCGGGAAATTCACAATGATAACCTAGGTTAATATCTAAGAAAGTGCTTCAAACACTAGGTATACGTGAATAAAGGGCCTTAATATCTGTAAGACATTGTTTCCTGACAAGGAAATCGTGTTCAAAGAACATAGAACCGAGTTGGATACTGGTTACATTTATTATTCCGGGACAATGAGTTGGCGATTTTGAAAGAAGCCTGGTTAGGCCATTCAACCGGATGTGATGACGTCACCAAGGGGGAGGGGCCACGTGGGCAGGCTTAATTGATCCCAGGTGATAATGATTTGGCCAGGGGACCAGCTGGGAGTGATGACGTCATCGAGATTAGTTCTGGTATTAGGGTTAGAGAATTGGGGCTCTGTTCATGGTTAGGGTTAGGATAAGGTTTTGGGCTAGGTAGCATTCAGGCTCAGGTGTGGGCTAGGTTTAGGGTTTGGGTTAGAGTGATAGGGACAGGGTTACGGTCACACTGTAGTAATGTTGGCTATTCACAATGAATAAGCTTCAAACACTCGACCAATTGGTGTGTAGCACTCAGAACTTACGACTCCAGACTAGGGTAATATTTTGAAATGTGCTTCACACAATAGGAATACATATTCCAATAGACTGAATATCTGAACAGCACAATTTTGTCACTGGGAAATCTTGTTCAAACAGCTGAGAAGCGAGTGTGACACTGTTTACATTTATTTTTCCTGTCAAAAGGAGTTGGCGTATTCGGGAAAAGGTTTTGGTGAAACACTGAAAAACTCATTTTCCTAGAGCTATCGAACAGTATGAAAGTATTGAGAACACTGTGAAATAAAAATGTTAGTTAGGCTAGGGTTCCAAGTAATGTTTTACTGTGCCTTTAAAGAGCCGGTATGACACCCGTGTTAAAATGAAAAGTCTAATTGCTCAAAACAACAGACCAGGGGAATGGCAGAGTGTCTCTAGAACTCCTGGAATACGTTTCAGAACCCGAACATCTCTACTGAATTTTGAAATACTGAGAATTTGTATCCAAAGCGCTTTGAAAGGTAGGATAGACTGTCAAGTGGTAATAATGTTGAAAGTGCTGGTATATTTGTAAAAAAGTTTGTTTTACCAAATTAGAATTCACAATGAAAAAGCTTGAGACACTGGAAGAGAGAGACTCCAAGTCGGGAAATTCACAATGATAACCTAGGTTAATATCTAAGAAAGTGCTTCAAACACTAGGAATACGTGAATAAAGGGCCTTAATATCTGTAACACATTGTTTCCTGACAAGGAAATCGTGTTCAAAGAACATAGAACCGAGTTGGATACTGGTTACATTTATTATTCCGGGACAATGAGTTGGCGATTTTGAAAGAAGCCTGGTTAGGCCATTAAACCGGATGTGATGACGTCACCAAGGGGGAGGGGCCACGTGGGCAGGCTTAATTGATCGCAGGTGATAATGATTTGGCCAGGGGACCAGCTGGGAGTGATGACGTCATCGAGATTAGTTCTGGTATTAGGGTTAGAGAATTGGGGCTCTGTTCATGGTTAGGGTTAGGATAAGGTTTTGGGCTAGGTAGCGTTCAGGCTCAGGTGTGGGCTAGGTTTAGGGTTTGGGTTAGAGTGATAGGGACAGGGTTATGGTCACACTGTAGTAATGTTGGCTATTCACAATGAATGAGCTTCAAACACTCGACCAATTGGTGTGTAGCACTCAGAACTTACGACTCCAGACTAGGGAAATATTTAGAAATGTGCTTCACACAATAGGAATACATATTCCAATAGACTGAATATCTGAACAGAACAATTTTGTCACTGGGAAATCTTGTTCAAACAGCTGAGAAGCGAGTGTGACACTGTTTACATTTATTTTTCCCGTCAAAAGGAGTCGGCGTTTTCGGGAAAAGGTTTTGGTGAAACACTGAAAAACTCATTTTCCTAGAGATATCGAACAGTATGAAAGTATTGAGAACACTATGAAATAAAAATGTTAGTTAGGCTAGTGTTCCAAGTAATGTTTTACTGTGCCTTTAAAGAGCCGGTATGACACCCGTGTTAAAATGAAAAGTCTAATTGCTCAAAACAACAGACCAGGGGAATGGCAGAGTGTCTCTAGAACTCCTGGAATACGTTTCAGAACCCGAACATCTCTACTGAATTTTGAAATACTGAGAATTTGTATCCAAAGCGCTTTGAAAGGTAGGATAGACTGTCAAGTGGTAATAATGTTGAAAGTGCTGGTATATTTGTAAAAAAGGTTGTTTTACCAAATTAGAATTCACAATGAAAAAGCTTGAGACACTGGAAGAGAGAGACTCCAACTCGGGAAATTCACAATGATAACCTAGGTTAATATCTAAGAAAGTGCTTCAAACACTAGGAATACGTGAATAAAGGGCCTTAATATCTGTAAGACATTGTTTCCTGACAAGGAAATCGTGTTCAAAGAACATAGAACCGAGTTGGATACTGGTTACATTTATTATTCCGGGACAATGAGTTGGCGATTTTGAAAGAAGCCTGGTTAGGCCATTCAACCGGATGTGATGACGTCACCAAGGGGGAGGGGCCACGTGGGCAGGCTTAATTGATCCCAGGTGATAATGATTTGGCCAGGGGACCAGCTGGGAGTGATGACGTCATCGAGATTAGTTCTGGTATTAGGGTTAGAGAATTGGGGCTCTGTTCATGGTTAGGGTTAGGATAAGGTTTTGGGCTAGGTAGCATTCAGGCTCAGGTGTGGGCTAGGTTTAGGGTTTGGGTTACAGTGATAGGGACAGGGTTACGGTCACACTGTAGTAATGTTGGCTATTCACAATGAATGAGCTTCAAACACTCGACCAATTGGTGTGTAGCACTCAGAACTTACGACTCCAGACTAGGGTAATATTTTGAAATGTGCTTCACACAATAGGAATACATATTCCAATAGACTGAATATCTGAACAGCACAATTTTGTCACTGGGAAATCTTGTTCAAACAGCTGAGAAGCGAGTGTGACACTGTTTACATTTATTTTTCCCGTCAAAAGGAGTTGGCGTATTCGGGAAAAGGTTTTGGTGAAACACTGAAAAACTCATTTTCCTAGAGCTATCGAACAGTATGAAAGTATTGAGAACACTGTGAAATAAAAATGTTAGTTAGGCTAGGGTTCCAAGTAATGTTTTACTGTGCCTTTAAAGAGCCGGTATGACACACGTGTTAAAATGAAAAGTCTCATTGCTCAAAACAACAGACCAGGGGAATGGCAGAGTGTCTCTAGAACTCCTGGAATACGTTTCAGAACCCGAACATCTCTACTGAATTTTGAAATACTGAGAATTTGTATCCAAAGCGCTTTGAAAGGTAGGATAGACTGTCAAGTGGTAATAATGTTGAAAGTGCTGGTATATTTGTAAAAAAGTTTGTTTTACCAAATTAGAATTCACAATGAAAAAGCTTGAGACACTGGAAGAGAGAGAATCCAACTCGGGAAATTCACAATGATAACCTAGGTTAATATCTAAGAAAGTGCTTCAAACACTAGGAATACGTGAATAAAGGGCCTTAATATCTGTAACACATTGTTTCCTGACAAGGAAATCGTGTTCAAAGAACATAGAACCGAGTTGGATACTGGTTACATTTATTATTCCGGGACAATGAGTTGGCGCTTTTGAAAGAAGCCTGGTTAGGCCATTAAACCGGATGTGATGACGTCACCAAGGGGGAGGGGCCACGTGGGCAGGCTTAATTGATCCCTGGTGATAATGATTTGGCCAGGGGACCAGCTGGGAGTGATGACGTCATCGAGATTAGTTCTGGTATTAGGGTTAGAGAATTGGGGCTCTGTTCATGGTTAGGGTTAGGATAGGGTTTTGGGCTAGGTAGCGTTCAGGCTCAGGTGTGGGCTAGGTTTAGGGTTTGGGTTAGAGTGATAGGGACAGGGTTATGGTCACACTGTAGTAATGTTGGCTATTCACAATGAATGAGCTTCAAACACTCGACCAATTGGTGTGTAGCACTCAGAACTTACGACTCCAGACTAGGGAAATATTTAGAAATGTGCTTCACACAATAGGAATACATATTCCAATAGACTGAATATCTGAACAGAACAATTTTGTCACTGGGAAATCTTGTTCAAACAGCTGAGAAGCGAGTGTGACACTGTTTACATTTATTTTTCCCGTCAAAAGGAGTCGGCGTTTTCGGGAAAAGGTTTTGGTGAAACACTGAAAAACTCATTTTCCTAGAGATATCGAACAGTATGAAAGTATTGAGAACACTATGAAATAAAAATGTTAGTTAGGCTAGTGTTCCAAGTAATGTTTTACTGTGCCTTTAAAGAGCCGGTATGACACCCGTGTTAAAATGAAAAGTCTAATTGCTCAAAACAACAGACCAGGGGAATGGCAGAGTGTCTCTAGAACTCCTGGAATACGTTTCAGAACCCGAACATCTCTACTGAATTTTGAAATACTGAGAATTTGTATCCAAAGCGCTTTGAAAGGTAGGATAGACTGTCAAGTGGTAATAATGTTGAAAGTGCTGGTATATTTGTAAAAAAGGTTGTTTTACCAAATTAGAATTCACAATGAAAAAGCTTGAGACACTGGAAGAGAGAGACTCCAACTCGGGAAATTCACAATGATAACCTAGGTTAATATCTAAGAAAGTGCTTCAAACACTAGGTATACGTGAATAAAGGGCCTTAATATCTGTAAGACATTGTTTCCTGACAAGGAAATCGTGTTCAAAGAACATAGAACCGAGTTGGATACTGGTTACATTTATTATTCCGGGACAATGAGTTGGCGATTTTGAAAGAAGCCTGGTTAGGCCATTCAACCGGATGTGATGACGTCACCAAGGGGGAGGGGCCACGTGGGCAGGCTTAATTGATCCCAGGTGATAATGATTTGGCCAGGGGACCAGCTGGGAGTGATGACGTCATCGAGATTAGTTCTGGTATTAGGGTTAGAGAATTGGGGCTCTGTTCATGGTTAGGGTTAGGATAAGGTTTTGGGCTAGGTAGCATTCAGGCTCAGGTGTGGGCTAGGTTTAGGGTTTGGGTTAGAGTGATAGGGACAGGGTTACGGTCACACTGTAGTAATGTTGGCTATTCACAATGAATAAGCTTCAAACACTCGACCAATTGGTGTGTAGCACTCAGAACTTACGACTCCAGACTAGGGTAATATTTTGAAATGTGCTTCACACAATAGGAATACATATTCCAATAGACTGAATATCTGAACAGCACAATTTTGTCACTGGGAAATCTTGTTCAAACAGCTGAGAAGCGAGTGTGACACTGTTTACATTTATTTTTCCTGTCAAAAGGAGTCGGCGTATTCGGGAAAAGGTTTTGGTGAAACACTGAAAAACTCATTTTCCTAGAGCTATCGAACAGTATGAAAGTATTGAGAACACTGTGAAATAAAAATGTTAGTTAGGCTAGGGTTCCAAGTAATGTTTTACTGTGCCTTTAAAGAGCCGGTATGACACCCGTGTTAAAATGAAAAGTCTAATTGCTCAAAACAACAGACCAGGGGAATGGCAGAGTGTCTCTAGAACTCCTGGAATACGTTTCAGAACCCGAACATCTCTACTGAATTTTGAAATACTGAGAATTTGTATCCAAAGCGCTTTGAAAGGTAGGATAGACTGTCAAGTGGTAATAATGTTGAAAGTGCTGGTATATTTGTAAAAAAGTTTGTTTTACCAAATTAGAATTCACAATGAAAAAGCTTGAGACACTGGAAGAGAGAGAATCCAACTCGGGAAATTCACAATGATAACCTAGGTTAATATCTAAGAAAGTGCTTCAAACACTAGGAATACGTGAATAAAGGGCCTTAATATCTGTAACACATTGTTTCCTGACAAGGAAATCGTGTTCAAAGAACATAGAACCGAGTTGGATACTGGTTACATTTATTATTCCGGGACAATGAGTTGGCGATTTTGAAAGAAGCCTGGTTAGGCCATTAAACCGGATGTGATGACGTCACCAAGGGGGAGGGGCCACGTGGGCAGGCTTAATTGATCGCAGGTGATAATGATTTGGCCAGGGGACCAGCTGGGAGTGATGACGTCATCGAGATTAGTTCTGGTATTAGGGTTAGAGAATTGGGGCTCTGTTCATGGTTAGGGTTAGGATAAGGTTTTGGGCTAGGTAGCGTTCAGGCTCAGGTGTGGGCTAGGTTTAGGGTTTGGGTTAGAGTGATAGGGACAGGGTTATGGTCACACTGTAGTAATGTTGGCTATTCACAATGAATGAGCTTCAAACACTCGACCAATTGGTGTGTAGCACTCAGAACTTACGACTCCAGACTAGGGAAATATTTAGAAATGTGCTTCACACAATAGGAATACATATTCCAATAGACTGAATATCTGAACAGAACAATTTTGTCACTGGGAAATCTTGTTCAAACAGCTGAGAAGCGAGTGTGACACTGTTTACATTTATTTTTCCCGTCAAAAGGAGTCGGCGTTTTCGGGAAAAGGTTTTGGTGAAACACTGAAAAACTCATTTTCCTAGAGATATCGAACAGTATGAAAGTATTGAGAACACTATGAAATAAAAATGTTAGTTAGGCTAGTGTTCCAAGTAATGTTTTACTGTGCCTTTAAAGAGCCGGTATGACACCCGTGTTAAAATGAAAAGTCTAATTGCTCAAAACAACAGACCAGGGGAATGGCAGAGTGTCTCTAGAACTCCTGGAATACGTTTCAGAACCCGAACATCTCTACTGAATTTTGAAATACTGAGAATTTGTATCCAAAGCGCTTTGAAAGGTAGGATAGACTGTCAAGTGGTAATAATGTTGAAAGTGCTGGTATATTTGTAAAAAAGGTTGTTTTACCAAATTAGAATTCACAATGAAAAAGCTTGAGACACTGGAAGAGAGAGACTCCAACTCGGGAAATTCACAATGATAACCTAGGTTAATATCTAAGAAAGTGCTTCAAACACTAGGAATACGTGAATAAAGGGCCTTAATATCTGTAAGACATTGTTTCCTGACAAGGAAATCGTGTTCAAAGAACATAGAACCGAGTTGGATACTGGTTACATTTATTATTCCGGGACAATGAGTTGGCGATTTTGAAAGAAGCCTGGTTAGGCCATTCAACCGGATGTGATGACGTCACCAAGGGGGAGGGGCCACGTGGGCAGGCTTAATTGATCCCAGGTGATAATGATTTGGCCAGGGGACCAGCTGGGAGTGATGACGTCATCGAGATTAGTTCTGGTATTAGGGTTAGAGAATTGGGGCTCTGTTCATGGTTAGGGTTAGGATAAGGTTTTGGGCTAGGTAGCATTCAGGCTCAGGTGTGGGCTAGGTTTAGGGTTTGGGTTAGAGTGATAGGGACAGGGTTACGGTCACACTGTAGTAATGTTGGCTATTCACAATGAATGAGCTTCAAACACTCGACCAATTGGTGTGTAGCACTCAGAACTTACGACTCCAGACTAGGGTAATATTTTGAAATGTGCTTCACACAATAGGAATACATATTCCAATAGACTGAATATCTGAACAGCACAATTTTGTCACTGGGAAATCTTGTTCAAACAGCTGAGAAGCGAGTGTGACACTGTTTACATTTATTTTTCCCGTCAAAAGGAGTCGGCGTTTTCGGGAAAAGGTTTTGGTGAAACACTGAAAAACTCATTTTCCTAGAGCTATCGAACAGTGTGAAAGTATTGAGAACACTATGAAATAAAAATGTTAGTTAGGCTAGGGTTCCAAGTAATGTTTTACTGTGCCTTTAAAAAGCCGGTATGACACCCGTGTTAAAATGAAAAGTCTCATTGCTCAAAACAACAGACCAGGGGAATGGCAGAGTGTCTCTAGATCTCCTGGAATACGTTTCAGAACCCGAACATCTCTACTGAATTTTGAAATACTGAGAATTTGTATCCAAAGCGCTGTGAAAGGTAGGATAGACTGTCAAGTGGTAATAATGTTGAAAGTGCTGGTATATTTGTAAAAAAGGTTTTTTTTACCAAATTAGAATTCACAATGAAAAAGCTTGAGACACTGGAAGAGAGAGACTCCAACTCGGGAAATTCACAATGATAACCTAGGTTAATATCTAAGAAAGTGCTTCAAACACTAGGAATACGTGAATAAAGGGCCTTAATATCTGTAACACATTGTTTCCTGACAAGGAAATCGTGTTCAAAGAACATAGAACCGAGTTGGATACTGGTTACATTTACTATTCCGGGATAATGAGTTGGCGATTTTGAAAGAAGCCTGGTTAGGCCATTAAACCGGATGTGATGACATCACCAACGGGGAGGGGACACGTGGGCAGGCTTAATTGATCCCAGGTGATAATGATTTGGCCAGGGGACCAGCTGGGAGTGATGACGTCATCGAGATTAGTTCTGGTATTAGGGTTAGAGAATTGGGGCTCTGTTCATGGTTAGGGTTAGGATAAGGTTTTGGGCTAGGTAGCGTTCAGGCTCAGGTGTGGGCTAGGTTTAGGGTTTGGGTTAGAGTGATAGGTACAGGGTTACAGTCACAGTGTAGTAATGTTGGCTATTCACAATGAATGAGCTTCAAACACTCGACAATTTGGTGTGTAGTACTCAGAACTTACGACTCCAGACTAGGGAAATATTTAGAAATGTGCTTCACACAATAGGAATACATATTCCAATAGACTGACTATCTGAACAGCACAATTTTGTCACTGGGAAATCTTGTTCAAACAGCTGAGAAGCGAGTGTGACACTGTTTACATTTTTTTTTCCCGTCAAAAGGAGTTGGCGTTTTAGGGAAAAGGTTTTGGTGAAACACTGAAAAACTCATTTTCCTAGAGCTATCGAAAAGTGTGAAAGTATTAAGAACACTATGAAATAAAAATGTTAGTTAGGCTAGGGTTCCAAGTAATGTTTTACTGTGCCTTTAAAGAGCCGGTATGACACCCGTGTTAAAATGAAAAGTCTAATTGCTCAAAACAACAGACCAGGGGAATGGCAGAGTGTCTCTAGAACTCCTGGAATACGTTTCAGAACCCGAACATCTCTACTGAATTTTGAAATACTGAGAATTTGTATCCAAAGCGCTTTGAAAGGTAGGATAGACTGTCAAGTGGTAATAATGTTGAAAGTGCTGGTATATTTGTAAAAAAGTTTGTTTTACCAAATTAGAATTCACAATGAAAAAGCTTGAGACACTGGAAGAGAGAGAATCCAACTCGGGAAATTCACAATGATAACCTAGGTTAATATCTAAGAAAGTGCTTCAAACACTAGGAATACGTGAATAAAGGGCCTTAATATCTGTAACACATTGTTTCCTGACAAGGAAATCGTGTTCAAAGAACATAGAACCGAGTTGGATACTGGTTACATTTATTATTCCGGGACAATGAGTTGGCGATTTTGAAAGAAGCCTGGTTAGGCCATTAAACCGGATGTGATGACGTCACCAAGGGGGAGGGGCCACGTGGGCAGGCTTAATTGATCGCAGGTGATAATGATTTGGCCAGGGGACCAGCTGGGAGTGATGACGTCATCGAGATTAGTTCTGGTATTAGGGTTAGAGAATTGGGGCTCTGTTCATGGTTAGGGTTAGGATAAGGTTTTGGGCTAGGTAGCGTTCAGGCTCAGGTGTGGGCTAGGTTTAGGGTTTGGGTTAGAGTGATAGGGACAGGGTTACGGTCACACTGTAGTAATGTTGGCTATTCACAATGAATGAGCTTCAAACACTCGACCAATTGGTGTGTAGCACTCAGAACTTACGACTCCAGACTAGGGAAATATTTAGAAATGTGCTTCACACAATAGGAACACATATTCCAATAGACTGAATATCTGAACAGCACAATTTTGTCACTGGGAAATCTTGTTCAAACAGCTGAGAAGCGAGTGTGACACTGTTTACATTTATTTTTCCCGTCAAAAGGAGTCGGCGTTTTCGGGAAAAGGTTTTGGTGAAACACTGAAAAACTCATTTTCCTAGAGCTATCGAACAGTATGACAGTATTGAGAACACTATGAAATAAAAAATGTTAGTTAGGCTAGGGTTCCAAGTAATGTTTTACTGTGCCTTTAAAGAGCCGGTATGACACCCGTGTTAAAATGAAAAGTCTCATTGCTCAAAACAACAGACCAGGGGAATGGCAGAGTGTCTCTAGAACTCCTGAAATATGTTTTAGAACCCGAACATCTCTACTGAATTGTGAAATACTGAGAATTTGTATCCAAAGCACTGTGAAAGGTAGGATAGACTGTCAGGTGGTAATAATGTTGAAAGTGCTGGTATATTTGTAAAAAAGGTTGTTTTACCAAATTAGAATTCACAATGAAAAAGCTTGAGACACTGGAAGAGAGAGACTCCAACTCGGGAAATTCACAATGATAACCTAGGTTAATATCTAAGAAAGTGCTTCAAACACTAGGAATACGTGAATAAAGGGCCTTAATATCTGTAACACATTGTTTCCTGACAAGGAAATCGTGTTCAAAGAACATAGAACCGAGTTGGATACTGGTTACATTTATTATTCCGGGACAATGAGTTGGCGATTTTGATAGAAGCCTGGTTAGGCCATTAAACAGGATGAGATGATGTCACCAAGGGGGAGGGGCCACGTGGGCAGGCTTAATTGATCCCAGGTGATAATGATTTGGCCAGGGGACCAGCTGGGAGTGATGAGGTCATCGAGATTAGTTCTGGTATTAGGGTTAGAGAATTGGGGCTCTGTTCATGGTTAGGGTTAGGATAAGGTTTTGGGCTAGGTAGGGTTCAGGCTCAGGAGTGGGCTAGGTTTAGGGTTTGGGTTAGAGGGTTAGGGACAGGGTTAGGTCACAGTGTAGTAATGTTGGCTATTCAAAATGAATGAGATTCAATCACTGGACAATTTGGTGTGTAGCACTCAGAACTTAGGACTCCAGACTAGGGAAATATTTAGAAATGTGCTTCAAACAATAGTAATACATATTCCAATAGACTGAATATCTGAACAGCACAATTTTGTCACTGGGAAATCTTGTTCAAACAGCTGAGAACCGAGTGTGACACTGTTTACATTTATTTTTCCCGTCAAAAGGAGTTGGCGTTTTCAGGAAAAGGTTTTGGTGTAACACTGAAAAACTCTTTTTCCTAGAGCTATCGAACAGTATGAAAGTATTGAGAACACTATGAAATAAAAATGTTAGTTAGGCTAGGGTTCCAAGTAATTTTTTAATGTGCCTTTAAAAAGCCGGAATGACACCCGTGTTAAAATGTAAAGTCTCATAGCTCAAAACAACAGACCAGGGGAATGGCAGAGTGTCTCTAGTACTCCTGGAATACGTTTTAGATCCCGGACATCTCTACTGAATTTTGAAATACTGACAATTTGTATCCAAAACGCTGTGAAAGGTAGGATAGACTTTCAAGTGGTAATAATGTTGAAAGTGCTGGTATATTTGTAAAAAAGGTTGTTTTACCAAATTAGAATTCACAATGAAAAAGCTTGAGACACTGGAAGAGAGACACTCCAACTCGGGAAATTCACAAAGATAACCTTGGTTAATATCTAAGAAAGTGCTTCAAACACTAGGAATACGTGAATAAAGGGCCTTATTCAAACACTAGGAATACGTGAATAAAGGGGGTAAAGGGGGAGATCAAACAAAGGACTTGCGTGCAGGCATATGAGCCTAACCAGCGGTTAAGGACAACAGGGGGTGGGGGCATGTGTGTGGAGGGGTGTGGGATGGGAATGGGGGGACGAGGGCAAATATGTGATACCTTAATCAATAAAGAAATTTTAAAAAAGAAAGAATTGGGGCTCTGTTCAGGGTTAGGGTTAGGATAAGGTTTCGGGCTAGGTAGGGTTCAGGCTCAGGTAGGGCTAGGTTTACGGTTAGGGTTAGAGGGTTAGGGACAGGGTTCCGGTCACCATGTAGTAACCTTGGCTATTCTCAATGAATGAGATTCAATCACTAATGATTTCTAGCTGTGTCTTATAATGGGCGATCTGCTCTATTTGTGGGACTTCACCACATGTACAAACAACTTTATACACTATTCTCTGAACTGGAGAAGCTATATAAACTTGTCTTTCAACTGTTTTACAGTTGAGTACTACTTTTCAGTGAATTATGGTGGATTCAAACACTGGTTTCATGTGAACTAACACTATTTCAAGGATTTCTGCAGTGTACAACATCCTTTCTATTCTAGACACTTACATTTTGATGGTTTTCCAGTTGTTCTAACACAATTCTATGATATTTATTAGTATTTGCTCTGAATTACTATGCTTTCTTGCAGTGTCCTTTAATGGGCCTTCTGCTCTACTTGTGGGACTTCACCACATGTAGCAACATCTTTATACATTCTTCTCTGAACTTGAGAAGCTATATACACTTGTTTCTCAACTGTTTTACAGTTGAATACTACTTTTCAGTGAATTCTGGTGGTTTCAAAAACTGGTTTCATGTGATCTAACTCTATTTCAAGGATTTCTGCAGTGTACAACATCCTTTCTAGACTAGACACTTACATTTTGATGGTTTTCTACTTGTTCTCACACAATTCCATGATATTCATTAATATTTGCTTTGTGTTACTACAGATTTCTAGCTGTGTCCTATAATGGCCCTTCTGCTCTACTTGTGGGACTTCACCACATGTAAAAACAACTTCATACACTCTTCTCTGAATTTGACAAACTATATACACTTGTCTCTCAACTGTTGTACTGTTGAATGCTACTTTTCAGTGAATTCTAGTGGGTTGAATCACTGGTTTCTTGTGAACTAACTCTATTTCAAAGATTTATGCAGTGTACAACATCCTTTCTAGACTATACACTTATATTTTGATGGTTTTCCACTTGTTCTCACACAATTCTATGATATTCATTAGTATTTGCTCTTAAATACTAGTGATTTCTAGCTGTGTCCTATACTGGGCCTGCTGCTCTATTTGTGGGACTTCACCAAATGTACAAACAATTTTATACACTCTTCTCAGAACTTGAGAAGCTATATACACTTGTCTTTCAATAGTTTTACAGTTGAATGCTAATTTTCAGTGAATTCTGGTGGTTTCAAAAACTGGTTTCATGTGAACTAACTCTATTTCAAGGATTTCCGCAGTGTACAACATCCTTTCTAGACTAGACACTTACATTTTGATGGTTTTCTACTTGTTATCACACAATTCCATCCTATTCATTAATATTTGCTCTGAATTACTACAGATTTCTAGCTGTGTCCTTTAATGGGCCCTCTGCTCTACTTGTTGGACTTCATCACAAGGAAAAACAACTTCATACACTCTTCTCAGAACTTGAGAAGCTATATACACTTGTCTTTCAACAGTTTTACAGTTGTATGCGAATTTTCATTGTATTCTAGGGGTTTCAAACACTGTTTTCATGTGAACTAACTCTATTTCCAGGATTTCTGCAGTGTACTACATCCTTTCTAGACTAGACACTTACATTTTGATGTCTTTTCCACCTGGTCTCTCACAATTCTGTGATACTCATTATTATTTACTCTGAATTACTACTGCTTTCTTGCAGTGTCCTATACAGAACCTTCTGCTCTACTTGTGGGACTTCACCACTTGTAGAAACAACTTTATACATTCTTATCTGAATTAGAGAAGCTATATACACTTGTCTTTCTACAGTTTTACAGTTGAATACTACTTTTCAGTGAATTCTGATGGTTTCAAACACTGGTTTCATGTGAACTAACTCTATTTCAAGGATTTCTGCAGTGTACAACATCCTTTCTAGACTAGACACTTACATTTTGATGTGTTTTTTACTTGGTCTCTCACAATTCTGTGATACTCATTAGTATTTGCTTTGAATTACTACTGCTTTCATGCAGTGCCCTATAATAGCCCTTCTGCTCTACTTGTGGGACTTCACCATATGTAAAAACAACTTCATACACTCTTATCTGAACTTGGGAAGCTATATACACTTGTTTCCCAACTGTTTTACAGTTGAATACTACTTTTCAGTGAATTCTGGTGGTTTCAAACACTGGTTTCATGTGAACTAACTCTATTTCAAGGATTTCCGCAGTGTACAACATCCCTTCTAGACTAGACACTTACATTTTGATGGTTTTCCACTTGTTCTCACACAATTCTATGATATTCATTAGTATTTGCTCTGAATTACTACTGATTTCTAGCTGTGTCCTATAATGGGACTTCTGCTCTACTTGTGGGACTTCACCACTTGTAGAAACAACTTTATACATTCTTCTCTGAATTAGAGAAGCTATATACACTTGTCTTTCAACTGTTTTACTGTTGAATACTACTTTTCAGTGAATTCTGATGGTTTCAAACACTGGTTTCATGTGAACTAAATCTATTTCAAGGATTTCTGCAGTGTACAACATCCTTTCTAGACTAGACATATTTTGATTTTTTCCACTTGTTCTCATACAAGTCTATGATATTCATTAGTATTTGCTCTGAATTACTACTGATTTCTAGCTGTGTCCTCTAATGGGCCTTCTGCTCTACTTGTGGGACTTCACCACATGTAGAAACAACTTTATACACTCTTCTCTGAACTTGAGAAGCTGTATATACTTGTCTTTCTACTGTTTTACAGTTGAATACTACTTTTCAGTGAATTCTGTTGTTTTCAAACACTGGTTTCATGTGAACTAACTCTATTTCAAGGATTTCTGCAGTGTACAACATCCTTTCTAGACTAGACACTTACATTTTGATGTCTTTTTTACTTGGTCTCTCACTATTCTGTGATACTCATTAGTATTTGCTCTGAATTACTACTGCTTTCATGCAGTGCCCTATAATAGTCCTTCTGCTCTACTTGTGGGACTTCACCACATGTAAAAACAACTTCATACATTCTTATCTGAATTAGAGAAGCTATATACACTTGTCTTTCTACAGTTTTACAGTTGAATACTACTTTTCAGTGAATTCTGTTGTTTATCAAACACTGGTTTCATGTGAACTAACCCTATTTCAAGGATTTCTACAGTGTACAACATCCTTTCTAGACTAGACACTTATATTTTGATGTCTTTTTTACTTGGTCTCTCACAATTCTTTGATACTCATTAGTATTTGCTCTGAATTACTACTGCTTTCATGCAGTGCCCTATAATAGCCCTTCAGCTCTACTTGTGGGACCTCACCACGTGTAAAAACAAATTCATACACTCTTATCTGAACTTGAGAAGCTATATACACTTGTCTTTCAACTGTTTTACAGTTGAATACTACTTTTCAGTGACTTCTGTTGGTTTCAAACACTGGTTTCATGTGAAGTAACTCTATTTCAAGGATTTCTGCCGTGTACAACATCCCTTCTAGACTAGACACTTACATTTTGATGGTTTTCCACTTGTTCTCACACAATTCTATGATATTCATTAGTATTTGCTCTGAATTACTACTGATTTCTAGCTGTGTCCTATAATGAGACTTCTGCTCTACTTGTGGGACTTCACCACATGTAAAAACAACTTCATACACTCTTATCTGAACTTGAGAAGCTATATATACTTGTCTTTCAACAGTTGTACAGTTGAATGCTAATTTTCATTGTATTCTAGGGGTTTCAAACACTGGTTTCATGTAAACTAACTCTATTTCCACAATTTCTGCAGTGTACAACATCCTTTCTAGACTAGACACTTACATTTTGATGTCTTTTCCACTTGGTCTCTCACAATTCTGTGATACTCATTAGTATTAGCTCTGAATTACTACTGCTTACTTGCAGTGTCGTATAATGGGCCTTCTGCTCTACTTGTTGGACTTCTCCACAAGTACAAACAACATTATACACTCTTCTCTGAGCTTGAGAATCTATATACACTTGTCTTTCTACTGTTTTACAGTTGAATACTATTATTCAGTGAATTCTGGTTGTTTCAAAAACTGGTTTGATGTGCACTAACTCTATTTCAAGGATTTCTGCAATGTACAACATCCTTTCTAGACTGGACACTTACATTTTGATGGTTTTCCACTTGTTCTCACAGAATTCTATGATATTCATTAGTATTTGCTCTGAATTACTACTGATTTCTAGCTGTGTCCTATAATGGGACTTCTGCTCTACTTGTGGGACTTCACCACATGTAAAAACAACTTCATACACTCTTTTCTGAACTTGAGAAGCTATATACACTTGTCTTTCAACAGTTTTACAGTTGTATGCGAATTTTCATTGTATTCTAGGGGTTTCAAACACTGTTTTCATGTGAACTAACTCTATTTCCAGGATTTGTGCAGTGTACAACATCCTTTCTAGACTAGACACTTACATTTTGATGTCTTTTCCACCTGGTCTCTCACAATTCTGTGATACTCATTAATATTTGCTCTGAATTACTACTGCTTTCTTGCAGTGTCCTATATGGGACCTTCTGCTCTACTTGTGGGACTTCACCACTTTTAGAAACAACTTTATACATTCTTCTCTGAACTTGAGAAGCTATATACACTTGTCTTTCAACTGTTTTACAGTTGAAAACTACTTTTCAGTGACTTGTGGTGGTTTCAAACACTGGTTTCATGTGAACTAACTCTATTTGAAGGATTTGTGCAGTGTACAACATCCCTTCTAGACACTTACATTTTGATGGTTTTCCACTTGGTCTCTCACAATTCTGTGATACTCATTAGTATTTGCTCTGAATTACTACTGATTTCTAGCTGTGTCCTATTTTGGGCTTTCTACTCTACTTGTTGGACTTCTCCACAAGTACACAAAATATTATGTGTACACTCTTCTCTGAGCTTGAGAATCTATATACACTTGTCTTTCAACTGTTTTACAGTTGAATACTATTATTCAGTGAATTCTGGTGGTTTCAAACACTGGTTTCATGTGAACTAACTCTATTTCAAGGATTTCTGCAGTGTACAACATACTTTCTAGACTAGACACATTTTGATTATTTTCCACTGGTTCTCACACAATTCTATGATATTCATTAGTATTTGCTCTGAATTACTACTGATTTCTAGCTGTATCCTATAATGGGCCTTCTGCTCTACTTGAGGGACTTCACCACATGTAGAAACAACTTTAAACACTCTTCTCTGAAATTGAGTAGCTATATAAACTTGTCTTTCAACTGTTTTACAGTAGAATACTACTTTTCATTGAATTCTGTTGCTTTCAAACACTGGGTTCATGTGAACTAACTCTATTTCAAGGATTTCTGCAGTGTGCAACATCCTTTATGAACTAGACACTTACATTTTGATGGTTTTCCACTTGTTCTCACACAATTCTATGATATTCATTAGTATTTGCTCTCAATTATTGCTAATTTCTATCTGTGTCCTATAATGGGCCTTCTGCTCTACTTGTGGGACTTCTCCACAAGTACAAACAACATTATACACTCTTCTCTGAACTTGAGAAGCTATATACACTTGTCATTCAACAGTTTTACAGTTGAATGCTAATTTTCATTGTATTCTAGGGGTTTCAAACACTGGTTTCATGTGAACTAACTCTATTTCCAGGATTTCTGCAGTGTACAACAACCTTTCTAGACTAGACACTTACATTTTGATGTCTTTTCCACTTGGTCTCTCACAATTCTGTGATACTCATTAGTATTTTGTCTGAATTACTACTGCTTTCTTGCAGTGTCCTATAATAGCCCTTCTGCTCTACTTGTGGGCCTTCACCACATGTAGAAACAACTTTAAACACTCTTCTCTGAACTTGAGAAGCTATATACACTTGTCTTTCAACTGTTTTACAGTTGAATAATACTTTTCAGTGACTTCTGGTGGTTTCAAACACTGGTTTCATGTGAAGTAACTCTATTTCAAGGATTTCTGCAGTGTACAACATCCCTTCTAGACTAGACACTTACATTTCTATGGTTTTCCACTTGTTCTCACACAATTCTATGATATTCATGAGTATTTGCTCTGAATTACTACTGATTTCTAGCTGTGTCCTATAATGGGCCTTCTGCTCTACTTGTGGGACTTCTCCACAAGTACAAACTATATTATACACTCTTCTCTGAGCTTGAGAATCTATATACACTTGTCTTTCAACTGTTTTACAGTTGAATACTATTATTCAGTGAATTCTGGTTGTTTCAAACACTGGTTTCATGTGAACTAACTCTATTTCAAGGATTTTTGCAGTGTACAACATCCTTTCTAGACCAGACACTTACATTTTGATGATTTTCCACTTGTTCTCACACAATTCTATGGTATTCATTAGTATTTGCTCTGAATTACTACTGCTTTCTTGCAGTGTCCTATAATAGCCCTTCTGCTCTACTTGTGGGACTTCACCACATGTAGAAACAACTTTATACACTCTTCTCTGAACTTGTGTAGCTATATAAACTTGTCTTTCAACTGTTTTACAGTAGAATACTACTTTTCATTGAATTCTGTTGTTTTCAAACACTGGTTTCATGTGAACTAACTCTATTTCAAGGATTTCTGCAATGTACAACATCCTTTATGAACTAGACACTTACATTTCGATGGTTTTCCACTTGTTCTCACAGAATTCTATGATATTCATTAGTATTTGCTCTGAAATACTGCAGATTTCTAGCTGTGTCCTCTAATGGGCCTTCTGCTCTACTTGCGGGACTTCACCACATGTAGAAACAACTTTATACACTCTCATCTGAACTTGAGAAGCTATATACACCTGTCTTTCAAATGTTTTACAGTTGAATACTACATTTCATTGAATTCTGTTGGTTTCAAACACTGGTTTCATGTGAACTAACTCTATTTCAAGGATTTCTGCAGTGTACAACATCCTTTCTAGACTAGACACTTACATTTTGATGTATTTTCCAGTTGGTCTCTCACAATTCTGTGATACTCATTAGTATTTGCTCTGAATTACTACTGCTTTCTTGCAGTGTCCTATAATAGCCCTTCTGCTCTACTTGTGGGACTTCACCACTTGTAGAAACAACTTTATACATTCTTATCTGAATTACAGAAGCTATATACATTTGTCCTTCAACTGTTTTCCGGTTGAATACTACTTTTTAGTGAATTCTGATGGTTTCAAACACTGGTTTCATGTGAACTAAATCTATTTCAAGGATTTCTGCAGTGTACAACATCCTTTCTAGACTAGACATATTTTGATTTTTTTCCACTTGTTCTCACACAAGTCTATGATATTCATTAGTATTTGCTCTGAATTACTACTGATTTCTAGCTGTGTCCTCTAATGGGCCTTCTGCTCTACTTGTGGGACTTCACCACATGTAGAAACAACTTTATACACTCTTCTCTGAACTTGAGAAGCTGTATATACTTGTCTTTCTACTGTTTTACAGTTGAATACTACTTTTCAGTGAATTCTGTTGTTTTCAAACACTGGTTTCATGTGAACTAACTCTATTTCAAGGATTTCTGCAGTGTACAACATCCTTTCTAGACTAGACACTTACATTTTGATGTCTTTTTTACTTGGCCTCTCACTATTCTGTGATACTCATTAGTATTTGCTCTGAATTACTACTGCTTTCATGCAGTGCCCTATAATAGCCCTTCTGCTCTACTTGTGGGACTTCACCACATGTAAAAACAACTTCATACATTCTTATCTGAATTAGAGAAGCTATATACACTTGTCTTTCTACAGTTTTACAGTTGAATACTACTTTTCAGTGAATTCTGTTGTTTATCAAACACTGGTTTCATGTGAACTAACTCTATTTCAAGGATTTCTGCAGTGTACAACATCCTTTCTAGACTAGACACTTATATTTTGATGTCTTTTTTACTTGGTCTCTCACAATTCTTTGATACTCATTAGTATTTGCTCTGAATTACTACTGCTTTCATGCAGTGCCCTATAATAGCCCTTCAGCTCTACTTGTGGGACCTCACCACGTGTAAAAACAAATTCATACACTCTTATCTGAACTTGAGAAGCTATATACACTTGTCTTTCAACTGTTTTACAGTTGAATACTACTTTTCAGTGACTTCTGTTGGTTTCAAACACTGGTTTCATGTGAAGTAACTCTATTTCAAGGATTTCCGTCGTGTACAACATCCCTTCTAGACTAGACACTTACATTTTGATGGTTTTCCACTTGTTCTCACACAATTCTATGATATTCATTAGTATTTGTCTGAATTACTACTGCTTTCTTGCAGTGTCCTTTAATGGGCCTTCTGCTCTACTTGTGGGACTTCACCACTTGTAGAAACAACTTTATACATTCTTCTCTGAATTAGAGAAGCTATATACACTTGTCTTTCAACTGTTTTACTGTTGAATACTACTTTTCAGTGAATCCTGATGGTTTCAAACACTGGTTTCATGTGAACTAACTCTATTTAAAGGATTTCTGCAGTGTACAACATCCTTTCTATACTAGACACTTACATTTTGATGGTTTTCCACTTGTTCTCACACAATTCTATGATATTCATTAGTATTTGCTCTGAATTACTACTGATTTCTAGCTGTGTCCTATAATGAGACTTCTGCTCTACTTGTGGGACTTCACCACATGTAAAAACAACTTCATACACTCTTATCTGAACTTGAGAAGCTATATATACTTGTCTTTCAACAGTTGTACAGTTGAATGCTAATTTTCATTGTATTCTAGGGGTTTCAAACACTGG
Organism: Cnephaeus nilssonii; assembly: GCF_951640355.1. Classification (NCBI taxonomy): domain Eukaryota; kingdom Metazoa; phylum Chordata; class Mammalia; order Chiroptera; family Vespertilionidae; genus Cnephaeus; species Cnephaeus nilssonii. The sequence goes on from NC_137092.1 coordinate 44,324,004, forward strand.
TTTCATGTAAACTAACTCTATTTCCACAATTTCTGCAGTGTACAACATCCTTTCTAGACTAGACACTTACATTTTGATGTCTTTTCCACTTGGTCTCTCACAATTCTGTGATACTCATTAGTATTAGCTCTGAATTACTACTGCTTACTTGCAGTGTCGTATAATGGGCCTTCTGCTCTACTTGTTGGACTTCTCCAGAAGTACAAACAACATTATACACTCTTCTCTGAGCTTGAGAATCTATATACACTTGTCTTTCTACTGTTTTACAGTTGAATACTATTATTCAGTGAATTCTGGTTGTTTCAAAAACTGGTTTCATGTGCACTAACCCTATTTCAAGGATTTCTGCAATGTACAACATCCTTTCTAGACTGGACACTTACATTTTGATGGTTTTCCACTTGTTCTCACAGAATTCTATGATATTCATTAGTATTTGCTCTGAATTACTACTGATTTCTAGCTGTGTCCTATAATGGACTTCTGCTCTACTTGTGGGACTTCACCACATGTAGAAACAACTTTAAACACTCTTCTCTGAACTTGAGTAGCTATATAAACTTGTCTTTCAACTGTTTTACAGTAGAATACTACTTTTCATTGAATTCTGTTGCTTTCCAACACTGGTTTCATGTGAACTAACTCTATTTCAAGGATTTCTGCAGTGTACAACATCCTTTATGAACTAGACAGTTACATTTTGATGGTTTTCCACTTGTTCTCACACAATTCTATGATATACGTTAGTATTTGCTCTCAATTACTGCTAATTTCTATCTGTGTCCTATAATGGGCCTTCTGCTCTACTTGTGGGACTTCTCCACAAGTACAAACAACATTATACACTCTTCTCTGAACTTGAGAAGCTATATAGACTTGTCTTTCAACTGTTTTACAGTTGAAAACTTAATTTTCTGTGAATTCTGGTGGTTTCAAACACTGCTTTCATGTGAAGTAACTCTATTTCAAGGATTTCCGCAGTGTACAACATCCTTTCTAGAGTAGACACTTACATTTTGATGGTTTTCTATTTATTCTCACACAATTCCATGCTATTCATTAATATTTGCTCTGAATTACTACAGATTACTAGCTGTGTCCTATAATGGGCCCTCTGCTCTACTTGTGGGACTTCACCACATGTAAAAACAACATTATACACTCTTCTCTGAACTTGAGAAGCTATATACACTTGTCTTTCAACAGTTTTACAGTTGAATGCTAATTTTCGTTGTATTCTAGGGGTTTCTAATACTGGTTTCAAGTAAATTAACTCTATTTCTACGATTTCTGCAGTGTACAACATCCTTTCTAGACTAGACACTTACATTTTGATGTCTTTTCCACCTGGTCTCTCACAATTCTGTGATACTCATTAGTATTTGCTCTGAATTACTACTGCTTTCTTGCAGTGTCCTATAATAGCCCTTCTGCTCTACTTGTGGGACTTCACCACTTGTAGAAACAACTTTATACATTCTTATCTGAATTATAGAAGCTATATACACTTGTCCTTCAACTGTTTTCCGGTTGAATACTACTTTTCAGTGAATTCTGATGGTTTCAAACACTGGTTTCATGTGAACTAACTCTATTTGAAGGTTTTCTGCAGTGTACAACACCCTTCTAGACTAGACACTTACATTTTGATGGTTTTCTACTTGTTCTCACACAATTCCATGATATTCATTAATATTTCCTCTGAATTACTACTGATTTCTAGCTGTGTCTTGTAATGGGCCTTCTGCTCTACTTGTGGGACTTCTCCACAAGTACAAACAATATTATACACTCTTTTCTGAACTTTGGAAGCTATATACACTTGTCTTTCAACTGTTTTACAGTTGAAAACTACTTTTCAGTGACTTCTGGTGGTTTCAAACACTGGATTCATGTGAGCTAACTCTATTTCAAGGATTTCTGCAGTGTACAACATCCTTTCTAGACCAGACACTTACATTTTTATGATTTTCCACTTGTTCTCACACAATTCTATGGTATTCATTAGTATTTGCTCTGAATTACTACTGCTTTCTTGCAGTGTCCTATAATAGCCCTTCTGCTCTACTTGTGGGACTTCACCACATGTAGAAACAACTTTAAACACTCTTCTCTGAACTTGAGTAGCTATATAAACTTGTCTTTCAACTGTTTTACAGTAGAATACTACTTTTCATTGAATTCTGTTGCTTTCAAACACTGGTTTCATGTGAACTAACTCTATTTCAAGGATTTCTGCAGTGTACAACATCCTTTATGAACTAGACACTTACATTTTGATGGTTTTCCACTTGTTCTCACACAATTCTATGATATTCATTAGTATTTGCTCTCAATTACTGCTAATTTCTATCTGTGTCCTATAATGGGCCTTCTGCTCTACTTGTGGGACTTCTCCACAAGTACAAACAACATTATACACTCTTCTCTGAACTTGAGAAGCTATATAGACTTGTCTTTCAACTGTTTTACAGTTGAAAACTTAATTTTCTGTGAATTCTGGTTGTTTTCAAACACTGGTTTCATGTGAAGTAACTCTATTTCAAGGATTTCCGCAGTGTACAACATCCTTTCTAGACTAGACACTTACACTTTGATGGTTTTCTATTTATTCTCACACAATTCCATGCTATTCATTAATATTTGCTCTGAATTACTACAGATTACTAGCTGTGTCCTATAATGGGCCCTCTGCTCTACTTGTGGGACTTCACCATATGTAAAAACAACATTATACACTCTTCTCTGAACTTGAGAAGCTATATACACTTGTCTTTCAACAGTTTTACAGTTGAATGCTAATTTTCATTGTATTCTAGGGGTTTCTAACACTGGTTTCATGTAAATTAACTCTATTTCTACGATTTCTGCAGTGTAAAACATCCTTTCTAGACTAGACACTTACATTTTGATGTCTTTTCCGGTTGGTCTCTCACAATTCTTTGATACTCATTAGTATTTGCTCTGAATTACTACTGCTTTCTTGCAGTGTCCTATAATAGCCCTTCTGCTCTACTTGTGGGACTTCACCACTTGTAGAAACAACTTTATACATTCTTATCTGAATTACAGAAGCTATATACACTTGTCCTTCAACTGTTTTCCGGTTGAATACTACTTTTCAGTGAATTCTGATGGTTTCAAACACTGGTTTCATGTGAACTAACTCTATTTCAAGGATTTCTGCAGTGTACAACACCCTTCTAGACTAGACACTTACATTTTGATGGTTTTCTACTTGTTCTCACACAATTCCATGATATTCATTAATATTTCCTCTAATTACTACTGATTTCTAGCTGTGTCCTGTAATGGGCCTTCTGCTCTACTTGTGGGACTTCACCACATGTAGAAACAACTTTAAACACTCTTCTCTGAACTTGAGAAGCTATTTACACTTGTCTTTCAACTGTTTTACAGTTGAATACTATTATTCAGAGAATTCTGGTTGTTTCAAACACTGGTTTCATGTGAACTAACTCTATATCAAGGATTTCTGCAGTGTACAACATCCTTTCTAGACCAGACACTTACATTTTGATGATTTTCCACTTGTTCTCACAGAATTCTATGGTATTCATTAGTATTTGCTCTGAATTACTACTGCTTTCTTGCAGTGTCCTATAATAGCCCTTCTGCTCTACTTGTGGGACTTCACCACTTGTAGAAACAACTTTATACATTCTTATCTGAATTATAGAAGCTATATACACTTGTCCTTCAACTGTTTTCCGGTTGAATACTACTTTTCAGTGAATTCTGATGGTTTCAAACACTGGTTTCATGTGAACTAACTCTATTTCCAGGATTTCTGCAGTGTACAACACCCTTCTAGACTAGACACTTACATTTTGATGGTTTTCTACTTGTTCTCACACAATTCCATGATATTCATTAATATTTCCTCTGAATTACTACTGATTTCTAGCTGTGTCCTGTAATGGCCCTTCTGCTCTACTTGTGGGACTTCTCCACAAGTACAAACAATATTATACACTCTTCTCTGAACTTTGGAAGCTATATACACTAGTCTTTCAACTGTTTTACAGTTGAAAACTACTTTTCAGTGACTTCTGATGGTTTCAAACACTGGTTTCATGTGAGCTAACTCTATTTCAAGGATTTCCGCAGTGTACAACATGCTTTCTACACTAGACACTTACATTTTGATGTCTTTTCCACTTGGTCTCTCACAATTCTGTGATACTCATTAGTATTTTCTCTGAATTACTACTGCTTTCTTGCAGTGTCCTATAATAGCCCTTCTGCTCTACTTGTGGGACTTCACCACAGGTAGAAACAACTTTAAACACTCTTCTCTGAACTTGAGAAGCTATATACACTTGTCTTTCAACTGTTTTACAGTTGAATACTATTATTCAGTGAATTCTGGTTGTTTCAAACACTGGTTTCATGTGAAGGAACTCTATTTCAAGGATTTCTGCAGTGTACAACATCCTTTCTAGACCAGACACTTACATTTTGATGATTTTCTACTTGTTCTCACACAATTCTATGGTATTCATTAGTATTTGCTCTGAATTATTACTGCTTTCTTGCAGTGTCCTATAATAGCCCTTCTGCTCTACTTGTGCGACTTCACCACATGTAGAAATAACTTTATACACTCTTCTCTGAACTTGTGTAGCTATATAAACTTGTCTTTCAACTGTTTTACAGTAGAATACTACTTTTCATTGAATTCTGTTGTTTTCAAACACTGGTTTCATGTGAACTAACTCTATTTCAAGGATTTCTGCAGTGTACAACATCCTTTATGAACTAGAAACTTACATTTTGATGGTTTTCCACTTGTTCTCACACAATTCTATGATATTCATTAGTATTTGCTCTGAATTACTGCAGATTTCTAGCTGTGTCCTCTAATGGGCCTTCTGCTCTACTTGCGGGACTTCACCACATGTAGAAACAACTTTATACACTCTTATCTGAACTTGAGAAGCTATATACACCTGTCTTTCAAATGTTTTACAGTTGAATACTACAGTTCAGTGAATTCTGTTGGTTTCAAACACTGGTTTCATGTGAACTAACTCTATTTCAAGGATTTCTGCAGTGTACAACATCCTTTATGAACTAGAAACTTACATTTTGATGGTTTTCCACTTGTTCTCACACAATTCTATGATATTCATTAGTATTTGCTCTCAATTACTGCTAATTTCTATCTGTGTCCTATAATGGGCCTTCTGCTCTACTTGAGGGACTTCTCCACAAGTACAAACAACATTATACACTCTTCTCTGAACTTGAGAAGCTATATAGACTTGTCTTTCAACTGTTTTACAGTTGAAAACTTAATTTTCTGTGAATTCTGGTGGTTTCAAACACTGGTTTCATGTGAAGTAACTCTATTTCAAGGATTTCCGCAGTGTACAACATCCTTTCTAGACTAGACACTTACATTTTGATGGTTTTCTACTTATTCTCACACAATTCCATGCTATTCATTAATATTTGCTCTGAATTACTACAGGTTACTAGCTGTGTCCTATAATGGGCCCTCTGCTCTACTTGTGGGACTTCACCACATGTAAAAACAACATTATACACTCTTCTCTGAACTTGAGAAGCTATATACACTTGTCTTTCAACAGTTTTACAGTTGAATGCTAATTTTCATTGTATTCTAGGGGTTTCTAACGCTGGTTTCATGTAAATTAACTCTATTTCTACGATTTCTGCAGTGTACAATATCCTTTCTAGACTAGACACTTACATTTTGATGTCTTTTCCAGTTGGTCTCTCACAATTCTGTGATACTCATTAGTATTTGCTCTGAATTACTACTGCTTTCTTGCAGTGTCCTATAATAGCCCTTCTGCTCTACTTGAGGGACTTCACCACTTGTAGAAACAACTTTATACATTCTTATCTGAATTACAGAAGCTATATACACTTGTCCTTCAACTGTTTTCCGGTTGAATACTACTTTTCAGTGAATTCTGATGGTTTCAAACACTGGTTTCATGTGAACTAACTCTATTTCAAGGATTTCTGCAGTGTACAACAGCCTTTCTATACTAGACACATTTTGATTATTTTCCACTGGTTCTCACACAATTCTATGATATTCATTAGTATTTGCTCTGAATTACTACTGATTTCTAGCTGTATCCTATAATGGGCCTTCTGCTCTACTTGTGGGACTTCACCACATGTAGAAACAACTTTATTTATTTATTTATTTATTTATTTATTTATTTTCAATTTTTTTATTAAGGTATTATATGTGTACATATCTTACCATTGCCTTCCCCACACCCCACTCCCATATATGCCCCCACCCCCCAGAGTTTTGCATCCATTGGTTATGCTTATATGCATGCATACAAGTCCTTTGATTGAACACTGGTTTCATGTGAACTAACTCTATTTCAAGGATTTCTGCAGTGTACAACATCCTTTCTAGACTAGACACATTTTGATTATTTTCCACTGGTTCTCACACAATTCTATGATATTCATTAGTATTTGCTCTGAATTACTACTGATTTCTAGCTGTATCCTATAATGGGCCTTCTGCTCTACTTGTGGGACTTCACCACATGTAGAAACAACTTTAAACACTCTTCTCTGAACTTGAGTAGCTATATAAACTTGTCTTTCAACTGTTTTACAGTAGAATACTACTTTTCATTGAATTCTGTTGTTTTCAAACACTGGTTTCATGTGAACTAACTCTATTTCAAGGATTTCTGCAGTGTACAACACCCTTCTAGACTAGACACTTACATTTTGATGGTTTTCTTCTTGTTCTCACACAATTCCATGATATTCATTAATATTTCCTCTGAATTACTACTGATTTCTAGCTGTGTCCTGTAATGGGCCTTCTGCTCTACTTGTGGGACTTCTCCACAAGTACAAACAATATTATACACTCTTTTCTGAACTTTGGAAGCTATATACACTTGTCTTTCAACTGTTTTACAGTTGAAAACTACTTTTCTGTGACTTCTGGTGGTTTCAAACACTGGTTTCATGTGAGCTAACTCTATTTCAAGGATTTCCGCAGTGTACAACATGCTTTCTACACTAGACACTTACATTTTGATGTCTTTTCCACTTGGTCTCTCACAATTCTGTGATACTCATTAGTATTTGCTCTGAATTACTACTGATTTCTTGCAGTGTCCTATAAAGGACCTTCTGCTCTACTTGTGGGACTTCACCACTTGTAGAAACAAATTTATACATTCTTATCTGAATTAGAGAAGCTATATACACTTGTCCTTCAACTGTTTTACTGTTGAATACTACTTTTCAGTGAATTCTGATGGTTTCAAACACTGGTTTCATGTGAACTAACTCTATTTCAAGGATTTCTGCAGTGTACAACATCCTTTCTAGACTAGACACATTTTGATTATTTTCCACTGGTTCTCACACAATTATGTGATATTAATTAGTATTTGCTCTGAATTACTACTGATTTCTAGCTGTATCCTATAATGGGCCTTCTGCTCTACTTGTGGGACTTCACCACATGTAGAAACAACTTTAAACACTCTTCTCTGAACTTGAGAAGCTATATACACTTGTCTTTCAACTGTTTTACAGTTGAAAACTACTTTTCAGTGACTTCTGGTGGTTTCCAACACTGGTTTCATGTGAACTAACTCTATTTCAAGGATTTCCTCAGTGTACAACATCCTTTCTAGACTAGACACACTTACATTTTGATTGTTTTCCACTTGTTCTCACACAATTCTATGATATTTATTAGTATTTGCTCTGAATTACTACTGATTTCTAGTTGTGTCCTATTTTGGGCTTTCTACTCTACTTGTTGGACTTCTCCACAAGTACAAACTACATTATACACTCTTCTCTGAGCTTGAGAATCTATATACACTTGTCTTTCAACTGTTTTACAGTTGAACACTATTATTCAGTGAATTCTGGTGGTTTCAAACACTGGTTTCATGTGAACTAACTCTATTTCAAGGATTTCTGCAGTGTACAACATACTTTCTAGACTAGACACTTACATTTTATGGTTTTCCACTTGTTCTCATACAATTCTATTATATACATTAGTATTTGCTCTGAATTACTACTGCTTTCTTGCAGTGTCCTATAATAGCCCTTCTGCTCTACTTGTGGGACTTCACCACATGTAGAAACAACTTTATACACTCTTCTCTGAACTTGAGTAGCTATATAAACTTGTCTTTCAACTGTTTTACAGTAGAATACTACTTTTCATTGAATTCTGGTGGTTTCAAACACTGGTTTCATGTGAACTAACTCGATTTCAAGGATTTCCGCAGTGTACAGCATCCTTTCTAGACTAGACACTTACATTTCTATGATTTTCCACTTGTTCTCACACAATTCTATGATATTCATGAGTATTTGCTCTGAATTACTACAGATTACTAGCTGTGTCCTATAATGGGCCTTCTGCTCTACTTGTGGGACTTCACCACATGTAAAAACTTCTTCATACACTCTTATGTGAACTTGAGAAGCTATATACACTTGTCTTTCAACAGTTTTACAGTTGAATGCTAATTTTCATTGTATACTAGGGGTTTCAAACACTGGTTTCATGTAAACTAACTCTATTTCCACATTTTCTGCAGTGTACAACATCCTTTCTAGACTAGACACTTACATTTTGATGTCTTTTCCACTTAGTCTCTCACAATTCTGTGATACTCATTAGTATTTGCTCTGAATTACTACTGCTTTCTTGCAGTGTCCTATAATGGGCCTTCTGCTCTACTTGTGGGACTTCACCACTTGTAGAAACAACTTTATACATTCTTATCTGAATTATAGAAGCTATATACACTTGTCCTTCAACTGTTTTCCGGTTGAATACTACTTTTCCGTGAATTCTGATGGTTTCAAACACTGGTTTCATGTGAACTAACTCTATTTCAAGGATTTCTACAGTGTACAACATTCCTTCTAGACTAGACACGTACATTTTGATGGTTTTCTACTTGTTCTCACACAATTCCATGATATTCATCAATATTTGCTCTGAATTACTACTGATTTCTAGCTGTGTCCTGTAATGGGCCTTCTGCTCTACTTGTGGGACTTCTCCACAAGTACAAACAATATTATACACTCTTTTCTGAACTTTGGAAGCTATATACACTTGTCTTTCAACTGTTTTACAGTTGAAAACTACTTTTCAGTGACTTCTGGTGGTTTCATACACTGGTTTCATGTGAGCTAACTCTATTTTAAGGATTTCCGCAGTGTACAACATGCTTACTACACTAGACACTTACATTTTGATGTCTTTTCCACTTGGTCTCTCACAATTCTGTGATACTCATTAGTATTTGCTCTGAATTACTACTGCTTTCTTGCAGTGTCCTATAAAAGCCCTTCTGCTCTACTTGTGGGACTTCACCACATGTAAAAACAACTTCATACACTCTTCTCAGAACATGAGAAGCTATATACACTTGTCTTTCAACTTTTTTACAGTTGAATACTACTTTTCAGTGACTTCTGGTGGTTTCAAACACTGGTTTCATATGAACTAACTCTATTTCAAGGATTTCTGCAGTGTACAACATCCTTTCTAGACTAGACACATTTTGATTATTTTCCACTGGTTCTCACACAATTATATGATATTCATTAGTATTTGCTCTGAATTACTACTGATTTCTAGCTGTATCCTATAATGAGCCTTCTGCTCTACTTGTGGGACTTCACCACATGTAGAAACAACTTTAAACACTCTTCTCTGAACTTGAGAAGCTACATTAACTTGTGTTTCAACTGTTTTACAGTTGAATACTACTTTACAGTGACTTCTGGTTGTTTCAAACACTGGTTTCATGTGAACTAACTCTATTTCAAGTATTTCATCAGTGTACAACATCCTTTCTAGACTAGACACACTTACATTTTGATTGTTTTCCGCTTGTTCTCACACAATTCTATGATATTTATTAGTATTTGCTCTGAATTACTACTGATTTCTAGCTGTGTCCTATTTTGGGCTTTCTACTCTACTTGTTGGACTTCTCCACAAGTACAAACTACATTATACACTCTTCTCTGAGCTTGAGAATCTATATACACTTGTCTTTCAACTGTTTTACAGTTGAATACTATTATTCAGTGAATTCTGGTGGTTTCAAACACTGGTTTCATATGAACTAACTCTATTTCAAGGATTTCTGTAGTGTACAACATCGTTTATGAACTAGACACTTACATTTTGATGGTTTTCCACTTGTTCTCACACAATTCTATGATATTCATTAGTATTTGCTCTCAATTACTGCTAATTTCTATCTGTGTCCTATAATGGGCCTTCTGCTCTACTTGTGGGACTTCTCCACAAGTACAAACAACATTATACACTCTTCTCTGAACTTGAGAAGCTATATAGACTTGTCTTTCAACTGTTTTACAGTTGAAAACTTTCTTTTCTGTGACTTCTGGTGGTTTTAAACACTGGTTTCATGTGAACTAACTCTATTTCCAGGATTTCTGCAGTGTACAACATCCCTTCTAGATTAGACACTTACATTTTGATGGTTTTCCACTTGCTCTCACACAATTCTGTGAGACTCATTAGTATTTGCTCTGAATTAATACTGCTTTCTTTTTTTAAAAAATTTCTTTATTGATTATGGTGTCACATATTTGTCCTCATCCCCCCATTCCCATCCCACACCCCTCCCCATGGATGCCCCAACCCCCTGTTGAACTTAACCATTGGTTAGGCTCATATGCATGCACACAAGACCTTTGGTTGATCTCTCCCCCCTCCCCCCACCCTCCCCTATCCTCCCTCTGAGGCCCGATAGTCCGATCGATGCCTCCTTGTTTCTGGTTCTTTTCTTGTTCATCAGTCTATGTTGTTCATCATTTCCCCTAGATGAGCGAAATCATGTGTCACTAGAGATATACTTATAAGAATTGAATGTGAGACGAGCAATAATAGTTATGCTGACAGGCAAATGAATCAGTCTGTAGTGAGTTTCTTTCTGGACCAATAGTTCTTTTGAGACCCAATATCAATGTCCACCAGTTCCTTATGAGTACAGGTCGTCACTGACCCCTCAGCTCTGGATGGTGGAGAAATGGTGGTAATGCAGGTCCGACTCTCTCTGGTTTGGTCTTGGCCGGACCCAGGGGCACGGCTTCACCCGGATCCAAGGGCCCACGGCCTCACCTGGACCCCGGACCAAGTCTCACCCAGATCCAGGTGCACACGGCCTCGCCCAGACCCAGGCTTCAGCTTCACCCGGACCCAGGGGCGCATGGCCTCACCCGGACCCAGGGGCGCGTGGCTTCTCCCCGGCCCGGGACTCAGCCTCACCCGGATCCAGGGGCACACAGCCTCGCCCGGACCCGGGATCTAGCTTCCCCTGGACCCAGGGGCACGTAGCCTCACCCGGACCCAGGGGTGCGTGGCCTCTCCCAGACCCAGGGTCGCGTGACCTCACCCGGATCCAGGGGCCCATGGCCTCACGCGGACCTGGGACCCAGGCTCACCCGGATGCAGGGGCCCACGGCTTCACCCGGACCCGGGACCCAGCCTCACCAGGATCCAGGGGCACACGGCCTCGCCCAGACCCAGGATTCAGCTTTACCTGGACCCAGGGGCACATGGCCTCACCCGGACCCAGGGGTGCGTGGCCTCTCCTGGCCCTGGGACCCAGCCTCACCCGGATCCAGGGGCACACGGCCTCGCCCGGACCCGGGATCTAGCTTCCCCCGGACCCAGGGGCATGTGGCCTCACACAGACCCAAGGGCGCGTGGCCTCTCCCAGACCCAGGGTCGCGTGGCCTCACCCGGATCCAGGGGCCCACAGCCTCACGCGGACCTGGGACCCAGACTCACCCGGATGCAGGGGCCCACTGCTTCACCCGGACCCGGGACCCAGCCTCACCCGGATCCAGGGACACACGGCCTCGCCCAGACCCAGGATTCAGTTTAACCTAGGTTAATATCTAAGAAAGTGTTTCAAACACTAGAAATACGTGAAAAAAGGGCCTTAATATCTGTCACACATTGTTTCCTGACAAGCAAATCGTGTTCAAAGAACATAGAACCGAGTTGGATGCTGTTTACATTTATAATTAAGAGACAATGAGTTGGCGTTTTTGAAAGAGGCCCAGTTAGGCCATTAAACAGGAAGTGATGACGTCACCAAGGGGGAGGGGCCACGAGGGCAGGTTTAATTGATACCAGGAGATAATGATTTAGCCCGGGGCCCAGCTGGGTGTGATGACCACATTGAAGTTAGTTCTAGTGTTAGGGTTAGAGAATTGGGGTTCTGGCTAGGGTTAGGGTTAGGATAAGGGTTCGGGCTAGGTAGGGTTCAGGCTCAGGATAGGGCTAGGTTTAGGCTTAGGGTTAGAGGGTTAGGGACAGGGTTATTGTCACAGTGTAGTAAGGTTGGGTATTCACGATGAATGAGCTTCAACCACTGGACAAATTGGAGTGTAGCACTGAGAATTTACAACTCCAGACTAGGGAAATATTTAGAAATGTGCTTCACACACTAGGAATACATATTCCAATAGACTGAAAATCTGAACAGCACAATTTTATCATTGGGAAATCTTATTCAAACCGCTGAGAACCGAGTGTGACACTGTTTACATTTATTTTTCCCGTCAAAAGGAGTTGGCCTTTCCGGGAAAAGGAGTTGGTGAAACACTGAAAAATTCATTTTCCTAGAGCTATAGAATAGTATGAAAGTATTGAGAACACTATGAAATCAAAATGTTAGTTAGGCTAGGGTTCCAAGTAGTGTTTTAAAGTACCTTTAAAAAGCCGGTATGACACCCGTGTTAAAATGAAAACTCTCAGAGCTCAAAACAACAGAACAGGGGGATGTCTCAGAGTGTCTCTAGAACTCTTGGAATACGTTTTAGAACATGAACATCTCTACTGAATTTTGAAATACTGAGAATTTGTATCCAAAGCGCTGTGAAAAGTAGGGTAGACTTTCAAGTGGTAATAATGGTTAAAGTATGGTATATTTGTAAAAAACGCTGTTTCACCAAATTGGAATTCACAATGAAGGAGCTTGAGACACTGGAAGAGAGAGACTCCAACTCGGGAAATTCACAATGAAAACCTAGGTTAATCTCTAAGAAAGTGTTTCAAACACTAGAAATACGTGAATAAAGGGCCTTAATATCTGTCACACATTGTTTCCTGACAAGCAAATCGTGTTCAAAGAACATAGAACCGAGTTGAATGCTGTTTACATTTATAATTAGGAGACAATGAGTTGGCGTTTTTGAAAGAGGCCTGGTTAGGCCATTAAACAGGAAGTGATGACGTCACCAAGGGGGAGGGGCCAAGAGGGCAGGTTTAATTGATCCCAGGAGATAATGATTTAGCCTGGGGCCCTGTTTGGAGTGATGATGTCATCGAGGTTAGTTCTGGTGTTAGGGTTAGAGAATTGGGGTTCTGGCTAGGGTTAGGGTTAGGATAAGGGTTCGGCCTAGATAGGGTTCAGGCTCAGGTTAGGGCTAGGTTTAGTGTTAGGGTTAGAGGGTTAGGGACAGGGTTAAGGTCACGGTGCAGTAAGGTTTGGTATTCACAATGAATGATCTTCAACCACTGGACAAATTGGAGCGTAGCACTGTTATAGTAATAGTGATAAGAATAATATAGAATAAGTATCAAAATGTGGAATTACAGTGTGATATTAAAATATGATGTTAAAAAATATTAAATGTAATGTAAATAGGTTGATTAAACACCCCTGAGTGGCCTGTATGTAGAAAAAAAAAAAGTAAAGTGATCTGTTCCCCATATGTAAAACCAGATATGCAAGGCTCCTTGGACCCGCTGATAAGACACACTGAAGACGCCCATCTAGGCACATAAAAAGAGGAAGCACCAGAGGAAGATTAGAGAGGCCTGCTCTGCTCCTCCACAGACGGTCACTCTCCACCCCCCTTTCTGCATCTGCCCAAGCTCTGCCGTGGACCGTGAGTCCAAACAGTGAGCCGGAAAGTGAGGCCTCAAGCAAGACGTCGAGCCGCAGCTGCAATGTCCAACGTCCAGTGTGTGTGTCTGTAGGCGCGGATCCCCGGGTGGCCTGCCGAGGTCTGGAAACCACCAGGACTCTGGTAAATAAACCGTGTGTGATTCTTGCATTGCATGTCTGTCTCCTGTGTAATTTATGCTCGGTCAATATTAAGTAAGTACCTTGGGTTGTACGTGTCAGTTTAGAGACTGGCTGAGGCACCCTTGGTCACCTGTGCTTACGTCCCTGAAGGAGAAATTGGGACAATTGGCGTAGTCGGCAGTTGCTAAATTAAAATTGGACATTAAGGGGGTAAGTGAAACCAAATTTCCTAAATTAATTTTTCTAAATTGCTCCGGGCACAGCAGAGATCAATTTGAATAAGAGAGAAAAGGGGAAGCTTCTAGCCAAATCTGACGTCAAGTGTTGGGCCTGCTAAGAGCAGATAATGTCGTCCACCCAAACCCGAAAGTAATCAGGCATAGAGAACCGATCGGTGTCACTTCTGAAAAACCTTGAGCTTGCTTCAAACTAAAAGTTGTCCACCGTAAGGGCACGCCCAGGAGAGGCTGACTCCCAAAGGCAAAGCCGGAGGGTCCTAGCAGTTTCTCTGCCCAAGCGGAGCCGTGCAGAAGGGTTATATCTGCCAACCGTTTACGCAAGCAAGGGGCTGTGGAGGCAGCCAAGAGGAAGGACACGCGAAAGGGGAAACTAGGCTTGAGAAATCGGTGGAGGGACCCAAGTTGGCGGATTATACCAACCGACAGCTTACGTAGGCAGCACAACCGTGGCATAAACGGGACGGAGGAATTGTGGCTGGAAGGAATAATTCTCTCATTGCAAATTACGGAAAGAAAGAGGAATATATATATAAATATAGATTTTATAAATGAATGGCAGAGCATAAATTACAAAACAGGATCCTGAATTTCTTAAGAAAGGCTCACAATTATCTCTTTCTTTGCAATATATACCTGACTGAAGTCCAGAGGGAAACTTCCCCTTGTGCCATCTATCCCTTTGGGAGAGCAGGTCCTAAAATAATAATTTGTCCGGACTGCCTTCAAGATAGGAAGGAAGATTAAAATGGAATAACTCAGAAGCTTCTAGCAGAAACTAAGGAGGAATAAAGAACGACTAGCTAACATACCGGCCGAAAGTAAATGGTGCACCCTAGAGGACAGCCTCAGGGAGAAATGCAAGGTCAGATACACTCCCAGATTGGGAGAGAAAGTAATCAATAACCCTGATACATTAATACCAGTAATTCAAAGGGCTTCACCTGAAGAGGTGATCCCAATACTTCTACATACAATTCATAATCTTCAGGAAGATAATGATAAAGGCAAAAGATTAGCACAAAAGGTGATAGGACAATATTCTAGCAAGCCAGCCATAGTAAGAAAAAAGGTGGTGAGGAAGGAAGGAACAGAAGGTGAAGGAGAGACAGTAGAATTTTCCTCCTTCACCACACAAGACATGAATTAACTTAGAGGCCTATTAATAAAGGGAGAACTGACAGACATTGATTGGTTGCTACATCTGTATGAGAAGAGAGGCCACACCGTTATGATCAGTGCAGATGAATTATCACAAGTAATTGATGCAATAGAACACCCAAAACTAAGAGAACAACTACTAAAAGACATAGAACAGCAAGGAAGACAGGCACTGGCGTCTATATGGCACTGGGTGTCTAAGGCTTGGAAAAAGTCTTTCCCCCATATAGATTTCTCCTCATCACAATTTTCAAAACCATGGAATAATATAGGCCAGCTCCAACATCAATTGAGGAAATTAACTATCCTTAATGGAATATACCATGGAGATAATCCCTGGGAAGCCACTAATGTGGATGGCATCATAAGCTGTCTAATTAAAAATGCACGCGAGGGATATAAAATACAAATGCAAAATTTATTAGCAGGGTCAAGAACCCCAAATGAGATTAAGGAAAAAATCACCCTCCATCAGGACATGATTACAGATAAAAAATTCACCTTTGTAGCAAAGGAGGAGAGAACACAAAATTACTCTTTAAAAAATAAATAAATAAATAAATAAATAAATAAATAATAAAATAAAATAAGGAAGGAAATAAGGGGACCCCAGAATATGTATAGAAATAATAATAATTTCCAGAACAAGGGAAGAAATTGGACATAACCAAAGCCATGCCTAGCACAGCAAAAACCTTACTGGAAGGTGAATAACCCTTTCTTTAAAAGGGGACCCCCACAAAACCCATTTACAAAAAATCAATCTGGAAATTCATTCAATAAAACCCAATCCAGAAACCCCTTCCCCACTTACCAATCTAAGAATAACCCATTTCAACAACAACCCAGAAATAATCCATTCAGACAACAGGGAAACTACCAAGGCCCCCGCCCCCAATGGAAGGGCAACCAAGGGGGCATAAGAAGAAACTAACCTCTCTTGCTCTAGCAGACGAGTTTTATAGGGAAAATGATAAGAGGCCATATATTACTTTGAATATAAAACCCCAAGATGATTTAATCTTACCTAAAACATTTTTAATATACACTGGATCCCAAATCTCTTTAATGGCCATAGATAATATACCCACAAAATCCTGTGAAAACACAGGATTTCTATTGAAAGAATCACAGGAAATATTATTAAGGCAAATCCAATACACTGTAAAATACTGTACAGAAATAGACAGATTAAAGAATACATTGGGATTCTACAGGAAGAACAGTACCAAATAAGGTCATCAATAAATTAGACTCACTTAAAAGCCCCACATCAAAAAAGGAAGCACAACAAGTTGTGGGATTATTTATGTTTTGGAAACAACACATACCATATCTGTCAGACATAGCAAAACCTATATACAAAGTAACTAGAAAAGCAGTAAACTTCCAATGGAATAAAGAACAGAAAGAAGCTTTCCAACAATTAAAACACTACATCCACCTCTTTTCTCAACTACAAAATATACAACCAGGTGACAAGGTAGTTCTAGATATTGCTTTTATATCAGAACATGGTAATTGGGGACTATATAAAAAAGGGAAAGATGACCATAAGCTAATGCCAGTAGGATTCTGGTCCAAGAAATTTCCATACTCTCATTTTAAATACTCATATTTTGAGAAATTGATTTGGACTTTATATGCAGCACTGCTACACACAGAACCTCTGACAGGACAACAGCCAAGAACAGTCAGGAGCACCCTGCCTCTTAAGGCATGGTTAAATATGTCAGCGGAAGAGTTGGCAGGTAACCAAATTGAAGAAAAGGTACTCGCGTGGAAGTGGTACATAAACACGCGTTGTATCAGTGGCTCCGGAGAACCAGCCCTCCTCACCGAGGAGGTAAACAAACTTGAGGTGGAGCCACCCACCTGTGCCAACAAGTTTGAACCTATAGAGACATCTATAGGTGTACAGGGGCCAAAATACACCCCTGTCTTTAAAAATGCCTGGTTTACAGACAGATCAGCCCCCGTATCCGGTGACCGCAACACCTGGAGGGCAGCAGCCTTCATTCCCGCGACACAACAAGCTCTGACTGTGTCTGGTGAGTCCAATTCTGCACAACATGCAGAACTTATAGCCGCATATATGGCTATACAGGAAGCAGTGCGGACACAAAAACAAAATATATATATTTACAGACTCTTGGGCAGTATATAATGGCATTATATTATGGTCAGGAAAATGGAAACAAACTAATTGGCAAATTAATGGCAAAGATTTATGGTCTAGAGAATATTGGGAAGAGATATATATTTTATCACAAAAGATAAAAATATATGTAACACATGTCAATGCACATGCTAGTGACAGCTCTAAAACAACACTATACAACAAAATAGTAGATCAACTAGCAAAAGGACTAACACCAGGAAATAACCTCACTATCACTGACAAATCTAAATCTTTAGCAATAACATTAGCATTAAAAAAGGAAGATAACAATTCTTACTCCTTGCCACCAATTCCATCAATTAAATTAAAAAAGGAAGATGGAAAATACAAAATACAACCTCCAGAATTAGAAATGAAATTGACCATACCATTTATCACACAAATACATAAAACATTAGGACACATAGGACAATCAGCACTTATAAACTGGTTTCTAAAAAGAAACATAAAAGCCCCAATCAGAGACATTAAATCAGCCATAAATGCATGCACTGTTTGCAAAGGAACACACATGTTCCGCACACTTCAGCCACCTAGAATGAATAAACCATATATACCCAACCAACTCTTACAGATAGATTTTATTGGACCTTTAAAAGTACCATATTCACAAAAATATGCATGCACATTAGTGGACGTAAATACAGGAATCCTTGCTGCCACAGCATCGTCACATCCAGATGCAAATACAACATTACGCTCCCTAAATACCTGGATGATGCATTTTGGCCCGCCACAAATCATAGATCAAGGATCACACTTTACTGCCACATCTGTACAAAAGTTGGCAGCAGAATATGACATAGATTGGAACTTTCACTTATCATACAACCCAACAGCAGCAGGAACAATTGAAAGGCACAATGGACTCCTCAAACATAAAATGCAAACATTATTGATGGATAATAAATATCCATCTTTACAAGTTCTTTTAAATAAAGCATGCCTTTTATTGAATTCTAGACCTAGACAGAACAGACCCTCCCCCCTAGAACAACTATATCTTCCACACATTGAAAATATCAATGAATACCAATTCATCCCTCCACCTAGAACAAATAGGAAAATTCCTTACAAAATCTTAACAAAAAACTCTAAAGATAACTCCTTGTCCTTGCAGGAAATCATAGCTGACAGCGGAGCCTCACTTTACTGGACAGCAAATGATAAGGGAGAACTACAACAAACCAAAATCCAAAACACACAACCAAGATTTTAAATGAACATTATATTATTTATTTATTGTCTTATCTCAGCCATAATCACTCTTACACTCCTCCTGCCACTCATATCATACATTGAACAGAATGTACACAAGAATATTTGCCAGGAGAAACAGCTGTACGTTTTCATGCTCTACTCAGAGACTATATTGCCATAGGAGAAGAAGCAATCTATTCTGCTTACAGATACCCAAGCTCACTTCCACCATTAACAACCCCAAATGAATTATTCAATATAATTTGCATATGAGACTTAAATGCAGAATATTTGACACCACCTTGGAACTATATCCCTGCAATCTCTCAGAGAGAACTTGAAGACAGAGAAAGATGGGAACATATGATGGAACTAGATGGCCCAGAGGAATTTTCCACTGGACATTGATTTTACTCTTTACTAATATTCTTGTTAATGATGTTATTTCTAGTGCTTCTAGCACTACAACTACTTTTAGTACTTCTACTAATGCTGATATTACTCCTGAAGTGCCTGCTACTGCTTTACCTATTACTACTTTTCCTACTACTATTACTACTACTAATACTGGCAAGCCAGATACCATAAAACCAGCTATAGCCCATAAATTATCCATACAACTAACTAAACCAAACAAACATTATGTTTTCCACCACCCAGTCACACTTACAGCAAATAACTCAATCTTTTCACTAACTATAGGTGATTTTTCTTTCAATACTTCTTTACAATATTACTCCACATACAAGATGTGTCCATCATATTACCACCCAGATTTTTGCCAACTTAAAATATTGAATTATGTACAAAATTCTATGAGAACATATGGTCACACTCAATTGAAAGAATGCATTTCCCAACAATGGTTTCAGGACTCTCTGTCTCTGAGATCAGTTTCCATTATAGATGTCCAATCAAGAGATCCTCCCACAACAACTTATCATATAACTACTGATATCCTTATAACTCTCAATTCCAAATTTATAAACATAGTTCAAAATGTAGATCCATATTTAAATATAGAAAATAATTCATGCATTCAGAGAGCACTAATTAATGTAGTTCCATTTCAAGAACATCTCATGCATTTTTGGTATACAGGAGAACTAGGAGATGAATTTGAGGATTATGATGAATATGATAAATATGAGGAGATGATGAACACAACAGAGGCATCCATACCTACACTTACAACAGAAACACCCATATCAACCTATTTTAACAGACAACCATTCTTTTCACCACCCACCACAAACCCAACCCTACCAGAAGGCTTTCCTATCTCACCATATTATAACATGACACACATTGTAAAAGAAAATGACATAACTTATTATCAATATTATTTAACAGGCTTTCCAAATTTTCCAACATTTGGCAACTTTTGTGTAGGCATTAAATGTCACATGTCAAAGTCTGAATATGGCCCTGTGATGATAACCTTTTTAACTGATGCCATCACACCAGAAGAATATTTAGCTCATGATAACAACTACTGGCCATTTAGACACATACCTCAGATGATGATAGACCTCATTAGTCCTGTCAATTTTGACTCTGGTGAAACTATGCATAAACTTTGGAATTCACCTATGTTTGGCACCATATATCAAATTTGCTTTCCAGCAGCTAGATCTAATAATTCCCTTCATATTAATACCACTGGGACAAACTTTACTCATTTTTATACCAAACTAGAACCAGCTATATATTGTGTTGACCCCAACAAGAAATTGGCCAAATCTGTTCTAAATCTATTACAAAGACTAACCCCCAATATGCTATATCCAAATTCTTACAAACTAAGATCACAGCAATTTCTAGGATTCTGGAATATAAATTATACCACCCTTTACTACCCAGATATAATTACACATACCTTTACAGAAATCCCACAAGGAGAACAATTTGTCATGAATTCAACCCACATTTGTTCTAATACCATAGCCATTGGTAAAATTAACCCATCAATTATGCCCTCCTATAACTGCTCTATATTATCCACAAAAAATGACAATGTCTATAACGGATTGGTTGCAGTCTAAAAGATACATACTAGAACAAGCTAATTCCTTAGCAAATTTAACTATGTTTTTCTCTAACTACACACAGAAATTTTTTCCTTTATTCATGTTTAATTCCTCTACAACATCATATCTATTAGATTGCTCCCCAAGTGTCACAGAAATGCTCACCTATGCAATTATTCCTAAACATGATCAACAAGCACGACAACCTACATTTTTAAACCACCCATACTCATATGGACCATTCCCCATTATAAGCTATAGAAATTTTACATTTAGCTACACCTCTACAAACATTCTTTCAAATCTTACCACAGGCCAACAACACCAAACAACCTATACAGTTCTTTATCCCAACTCAACATTAAGACCTACGCCTATACCACTAAATCACTCACATTTTGCTTGCAGAGGATATGACCCACTCATTAGTTTACATTATAATATTTCTTATGGACTAAAACCTACTTCTTGGTTTACAACCTTTGGAGCCTATATTAATCCCTCAAAAGCAAAACGTATAGCTGGATCCTTCACTACTGGTTTTCAATCATATATGCTACATTACTTAGACGGCGGATGGAAAAAATTATTCCTCCACCACCATTCACCCATGACTAATCATTCTCTTCTACTCTTCACTGATTTCTACTATATACCTAATATTGCTGATAAATGTTATAATAACCTATTAGAACCATGCAAAGAGGTTGCTACAATTCTACGACATGCTTAAGAACCTTACATTTCTCACCTGTCTATTCTTATGGCATTACAAAACCTGCACCTAAACTTCTTGAGGCCCAATCAGTAATTACACAAATCAATAACCCAGGTAGACTAATTTTCCAACCACAGATTCAGAGAACTACCATATACTTCTCACCAGATGATTTTCTAGCCTCCTCATTAGTCAAAGCTTGTGCAGATGTAGAACCCCCAATTCCAATCAGAAATGCACCATTCCCTCAAAAATTTAGACAACATTCAGGAAGGAAACTCTTACAACTAGACGCAGCTTCCTTTGCATTGGCATCAATCGCAGCATCTGTATCTATAGCAAATTCAGTTAAAATTAATCAATTAACTAATGCTTTAAATAAATACTTCCACCATACAACCGAATTTGAAACTAAAACATTAGAACTCATCTCTAAATCATTTGACAGTGCCTATCAACTGGCAGCACAAACCCATCAGCAAGTTATGCTCTTATCAGACATAGTTAAGGAACAGGATCACTATTTGCACACATTACATCAAGACATAGAGGACATTAATCAAAGATTCCAAAAATACCAATTTAGACAACAATGTCAACTTATACAAAATTCCCTAACACAAGCCCAACGAGACCTTTTGTCTCTCATTGTCAGGGGACAAGGACTGAACCCATTGTGGAATGATGCAATAGCTGCAATTGACTTTACAAAACCTATAGGATGCTCCTACTCAGACTGTGAACTTTCAATACTCACAGCAGTAGGAGGAGAAAACGTAGTGGCATATCCTACATTGAATATACCAATACACATGAACAATAATGAATATGCAATGCCTAATGGAGACATGCTATATGTGGAACCTTATTTCTTCTTAAAATCTTCACTAATACAATTCACTCCAAATATCTTCATTGCATTCCAACCACTATCTGTAGATACATTTCCTGTGTCACTTCTTCCACATGAACCAAGACCACTCATGTATAATATAGGCAGACACAACTTTGTCGCCTGCTTTACAAATATCTCTGTATATGATCACACAATAAGGAAGAATGTGAACAACTCCTTCCCTAATTCTTGTCACTTAATCACTAATGCTATGAACATCACCTTTAATAATAAAATATATTATTCATTCTTTGACACCAAAACCTCTCTATACTTCTCACCCTCTTTACCCTTATACCAACGCTTGCAAGAAAAACATTATACTGCACCTCCTACTCTTAATGAATCTTTTAACAAGCTTAGCTCTTTAGAACCCCTTGTAAAAGATACTATGAAGACCTTGAAGTCACAAGCTGAACAACTACATCACTTAGCCTACATCCCAAACGCCGAAACCATCACAACCTTGGAAGACTTGAAAAAACTACACCGTAATTGCAAGACAGCGGACACTCTCCTATCCTTATGGAGGACCGTCCCCTGCACTCCTAATTGGAATTTCATCAACCCCATCGCATGGATTCAGCATGGACTCTCTTCATTTGAAGCTACATGGACTTTAATTAAGGAGATATTATTTGCATTGGCTATTATTTTCCTCTTTTGTTTATTTGTTAAGATTGCTAAAATCATTATATGCCTCATCCCCAATAAAATAAAAAATAATTGATTCCCTTAGGGTTAACCCTTCAGGAATCACCGGGTGGAATGTTATAGTAATAGTGATAAGAATAATATAGAATAAGTATCAAAATGTGGAATTACAGTGTGATATTAAAATATGATGTTAAAAAGTATTGAATGTAATGAAAACAGGTTGATTAAACACCCCTGAGTGGCCTGTATGTAGAAAAAAAAGTAAAGTGATCTGTTCCCCATATGTAAAACCAGATATCCAAGGCTCCTGGCACCCGCTGATAAGACAAACACTGAAGACGCCCATCTAGGCACATAAAAAGAGGAAGCACCAGAGGAAGATCAGAGAGGCCTGCTCTGCTCCTCCACAGACGGTCACTCTCCACCCCCCTTTCTGCATCTGCCCAAGCTCTGCCGTGGACCATGAGTCCAAACAATGAGCCGGAAAGTGAGGCCTCAAGCAAGACTCTGAGCCGCAGCTGCAACGTCCAACGTCCAGTGTGTGTGTCTGTCGGCGCGGATCCCCGGGTGGCCTGCCGAGGTCTGGAAATCACCAGGACTCTGGTAAATAAACCGTGTGTGATTCGAGCATTGCATGTCTGTCTCCTGTGTAATTTATGCTCGGTCCATATTAAGTAAGTACCTTGGGTCGTACATGTCAGTTTAGAGACAGGCTGAGGCACCCTTGGTCACCTGTGCTTACATCACTGAAGGAGAAATTGGGACAAGCACTGAGAATTTACAACTCCAGACTAGGGAAATATTTAGAAATGTGCTTCACACACTAGGAATACATATTCCAATAGACTGAATATCTGAGCAGCACAATTTTGTCACTGGGAAATCTTGCTCAAACCGCTGAGAACCGAGTGTGACACTGTTTACATTTATTTTTCCCATCTAAAGGAATTGGCATTTTCGGGAAAAGGAGTTGGTGAAACACTGAAAAATTCATTTTCCTAGAACTATAGAATAGTATGAAAGTATTGAGAACACTATGAAATCAAAATGTTAGTTAGGCTAGGGTTCCAAGTAGTGTTTTAAAGTACCTTTAAAAAGCCTGTATGACACCCCTGTTAAAATGAATACTCTCAGAGCTCAATACAACAGAACAGGGGGATATCTCAGAGTGTCTCTAGAACTCTTGGAATACGTTTTAGAACACGAACATCTCTACTGAATTTTGAAATACTGAGAATTTGTATCTAAAGCGCTGTGAAAAGTAGGGTAGACTTTCAAGTGGTAATAATGTTTAAAGTACTGGTATATTTGTAAAAAACTCTGTTTCAGCAAATTGGAATTCACAATGAAGGATCTTGTGTCACTGGAAGAGAGATACTCCAACTCGGGCAATTCAAAATGAAAACCTAGGTTAATATCTAAGAAAGTGTTTCAAACACTAGAAATACGTGAATAAAGGGCCTTAATATCTGTCACACATTGTTTCCTGACAAGCAAATCGTGTTCAAAGAACATAGAACCGAGTTGGATGCTATTTACATTGATAATTAAGAGACAATGAGTTGGCGTTTTTGAAAGAGGCCTAGTTAGGCCATTAAACAGGAGGTGATGATGTCACCAAGAGGGAGGGGCCACGTGGGCAGGCTTAATTGATCCCAGGTGATAATGATTTGGCCAGGGGACCAGCTGGGAGTGATGACGTCATCGAGATTAGTTCTGGTATTAGGGTTAGAGAATTGGGGCTCTGTTCATGGTTAGGGTTAGGATAAGGTTTTGGGCTAGGTAGGGTTCAGGCGCAGGTGTGGGCTAGGTTTGGGGTTTGGGTTAGAGGGTTAGGGACAGGGTTACGGTCTCAGTGTAGTAATGTTGGCTATTCACAAAGAATGAGCTTCTATCACTGGACAATTTGGTGTGTAGCACTCAGAACTTACGACTCCAGACTAGGGAAATATTTAGAAATGTGCTTCACACAATAGGCATAAATATTCCAATAAACTGAATATCTGAACAGCACAATTTTGTCACTGGGAAATCTTGTTCAAACAGCTGAGAAGCGAGTGTGACACTGTTTACATTTATTTTTCCTGTCAAAAGGAGTTGGCGTTTTCGGGAAAAGGTTTTGGTAAAACACTGAAAAACTCATTTTCCTAGAGCTATCGGACAGTATGAAAGTATTGAGAACACTATGAAATAAAAATGTTAGTTAGGCTAGGGTTCCAAGTAATGTTTTACTGTGCCTTTAAAAAGCCGGTATGACACCCGTGTTAAAATGTAAAGTCTCATTGCTCAAAACAACAGACCAGGGGAATGGCAGAGTGTCTCTAGAACTCCTTGAATACGTTTTAGAACCCGAACATCTCTACTGAATTTTGAAATACTGAGAATTTGTATCCAAAGCGCTGTGAAAGTTAGGATAGACTTTCAAGTGGTAATAATGTTGAAAGTGCTGGTATATTTGTAAAAAAGGTTGTTTTACCAAATTAGAATTCACAATCAAAAACCTTGAGACACTGGAAGAGAGAGACTCCAACTCGGGAAATTCACAATGATAACCTAGGTTAATATCTAAGAAAGTGCTTCAAACACTATGAATACGTGAATAAAGGGCCTTAATATCTGTAACACATTGTTTCCTGACAAGGAAATCATGTTCAAAGAACATAGAACCGAGTTGGATACTGGTTACATTTATTATTCGGGACAATGAGTTGGCGATTTTGAAAGAAGCCTGGTTAGGCCATTAAACCGGATGTGATGACGTCACCAAGGGGGAGGGGCCACGTGGGCAGGCTTCATTGATCCCAGATAATAATGATTTGTCCAGGGGACCAGCTGGGAGTGATGACGTCATCGAGATTAGTTCTGGTATTAGGGTTAGAGAATTGGGGCTCTGTTCATGGTTAGGGTTAGGATAAGGTTTTGGGCTAGGTAGGGTTCAGGGTTCAGGCTCAGGTTTGGGCTAGGTTTAGGGTTTGGGTTAGAGGGTTAGGGACAGGGTTAAGGTCTCAGTGTAGTAATGTTGGCTATTCACAATGCATGAGCTTCAATCACTGGACAATTTGGTGTGTAGCACTCAGAACTTACGACTCCAGACTAGGGAAATATTTAGAAATGTGCTTCAAACAATAGGAATACATATTCCAATAGACTGAATATCTGAACAGCACAATTTTGTCACTGGGAAATCTTGTTCAAACAGCTGAGAAGCGAGTGTGACACTGTTTACATTTATATTTCCCGTCAAAAGGAGTTGGCGTTTTCGGGAAAAGGTTTTGGTGAAACACTGAAAAACTCATTTTCCTAGAGCTATCGAACAGTATGAAAGTATTGAGAACACTATGAAATAAAAATGATAGTTAGGCTATGGTTCCAAGTAATGTTTTACTGTGCCTTTAAAAAGCCGGTATGACACCCGTGTTAAAATGAAGATTCTCATAGCTCAAAACAGCAGACCGGGGGAATGGCAGAGTGCCTCTAGAACTCCTGGAATATGTTTTAGACCCCGAACATCTCTACTGAATTTTGAAATAATGAGAATTTGTATCCAAAGCGCTGTGAAAGGTAGGATAGACTTTCAAGTGGTAATAATGTTGAAAGTGCTGGTATATTTGTGAAAAAGGTTGTTTTACCAAATTAGAATTCACAATTAAAAAGCTTGAGACACTGGAAGAGAGAGACTTCACCTCGGGAAATTCACAATGATAACCTAGGTTAATATCTAAGAAAGTGCTTCAAACACTAGGAATACGTTAATAAAGGGCCTTAATATCTGTAACACATTGTTTCCTGACAAGGAAATTGTGTTCAAATAACATAGAACCGAGTTGGATACTGGTTACATTTATTATTCCGGGACAATGAGTTGGCGATTTTGAAAGAAGCCTGCTTAGGCCATTAAACCGGAAGTGATGACGTCACCAAGGGGGAGGGGCCATGTGGGCAGACTTAATTGATCCCAGGTGATAATGATTTGGCCAGGGGACCAGCTGGGAGTGATGACGTCATCTAGATTAGTTCTGGTATTAGGGTTAGAGAATTCGGGCTCTGTTCATAGTTAGGGTTAGGATAAGTTTTTGGGCTAGGTAGGGTTCAGGCTGAGGTTAGGGCTAGGTTTAGGGTTTGGGATAGAGGGTTAGGGACAGGGTTACGGTCACAGTGTAGTAATGTTGGCTATTCACAAAGAATGAGCTTCAATCACTGGACAATTTGGTGTGTAGCACTCAGAACTTACGACTCCAGACTAGGGAAATATTTAGAAATGTGCTTCACACAATAGGAATACATATTCCAATAGACTGAATATCTGAACAGCACAATTTTGTCACTGGGAAATCTTGTTCAAACAGCTGAGAACCGAGAGTGACACTGTTTACATTTATTTTTTTCCGTCAAAAGGAGTTGGCGTTTTCGGGAAAAGGTTTTGGTGAAACACTGAAAAACTCATTTTCCTAGAGCTATCGAACAGTATGAAAGTATTGAGAACACTAGGAAATAAAAATGTTAGTTAGGCTAGGGTTCCAAGTAATGTTTTACTGTGCCTTTAAAAAGGCGGTATGACACCCGTGTTAAAATGTAAAGTCTCATTGCTCAAAACAACAGACCAGGGGAATGGCAGAGTGTCTCTAGAACTCCTGGTATACGTTTTAGAACCCGAACATCTCTACTGAATTTTGAAATACTGAGAATTTGTATCCAAAGCGCTGTGAAAGTTAGGATAGACTGTCAAGTGGTAATAATGTTTAAAGTGCTGGTATATTTGTAAAAAAGGTTGTTTTACCAAATTAGAATTCACAATCAAAAAGCTTGAGACACTGGAAGAGAGAGACTCCAACTCGGGAAATTCACAATGATAACCTAGGTTAATATCTAAGAAAGTGCTTGAAACACTAGGAATACGTGAATAAAGGGCCTTAATATCTGTAACAGATTGTTTCCTGACAAGGAAATCGTGTTCAAAGAACATAGATCCGAGTTGGATACTGGTTACATTTATTATTCCGGGACAATGAGTTGGCGATTTTGAAAGAAGCCTGGTTTGGCTATTAAACCGGATGTGATGACGTCACCAAGGGGGAGGGGCCACGTGGGCAGGCTTAATTGATCCCAGGTGATAATGATTTGGCCAGGGGACCAGCTTGGAGTGATGACGTCATTGAGATTAGTTCTGGTATTAGGGTTAGAGAATTGGGGCTCTGTTCATGGTTAGGGTTAGGATAAGGTTTTGGGCTAGGTAGGGTTCAGGGTTCAGGCTCAGGTTTGGGCTAGGTTTAGGGTTTGGGTTAGAGGGTTAGGGACAGGGTTAAGGTCTCAGTGTAGTAATGTTGGCTATTCACAATGCATGAGCTTCAATCACTGGACAATTTGGTCTGTAGCACTCAGAACTTACGACTCCAGACTAGGGAAATATTTAGAAATGTGCTTCACACAATAGGAATACATATTCCAATAGACTGATTATCTGAACAGCACAATTTTGTCACTGGGAAATCTTGTTCAAACAGCTGAGAAGCGAGTGTGAAACTGTTTACATTTATATTTCCCGTCAAAAGGAGTTGGCGTTTTCAGGAAAAGGTTTTGGTGAAACACTGAAAAACTCATTTTCATAGAGCTATCGAACAGTATGAAAGTATTGAGAACACTATGAAATAAAAATGTTAGTTAGGCTAGGGTTCCAAGTAATGTTTTACTGTGCCTTTAAAAAGCCAGTATGACACCCGTGTTAAAATGAAGATTCTCATAGCTCAAAACAGCAGACCAGGGGAATGGCAGAGTGCCTCTAGAACTCCTGGAATATGTTTTAGACCCCGAACATCTCTACTGAATTTTGAAATACTGAGAATTTGTATCCAAAGTGTTGTGAAAGGTAGGATAGACTTTCAAGTGGTAATAATGTTGAAAGTGTTGGTATATTTGTCAAAAAGGTTCTTTTACCAAATTAGAATTCACAATGAAAAAGCTTAAGACACTGGAAGAGATAGACTCCAACTCGGGAAATTCACAATGATAACCTAGATTAATATCTAAGAAAGTGCCTGAAACACTAGGAATACGTGAATAAAGGGCCTTAGTATCTGTAACACATTGTTTCCTGACAAGGAAATCGTGTTCAAAGAACATAGAATCGAGTTGGATACTGGTTACATTTATTATTCCAGGATAATGAGTTGGCGATTTTGAAAGAAGCCTGGTCAGGCTATTAAAGCGGAAGTGATGACGTCACCAAGGGGGAGGGACCAAGTGGGCAGGCTTAATTGATCCCAGGTGATAATGATTTGGCCAGGGGACCAACTGGGAGTGCTGACGTCATTGAGATTAGTTCTGGTATTAGGGTTAGAGAATTGGGACTCTGTTCATGGTTAGGGTTAGGATAAGGTTTTGGGCTATGTAGGGTTCAGGCTCAGGTTAGGGCTCTGTTTAGGGTTTGGGTTAGAAGGTTAGGGACAGGGTTACGGTCACAGTGTGGTAATGTTGGCTATTCACAATGAATGAGCTTCAATCACTGCACAATTTGGTGTGTAGCACTCAGAACTAAGACTCCAGACTAGGGAAATATTTAGAAATGTGCTTCACACAATAGGAATACATATTCCAATAGACTGAATATCTGAACAGCACAATTTTGTCACTGGGAAATCTTGTTCAAACAGCTGAGAACCGAGTGTGACACTGTTTACATTTATTTTTCCCGGCAAAAGGAGTTGGAGTTTTCGGGAAAAAGGTTTTGGTGAAACACTGAAAAACTCATTTTCCTAGAGCTATAGAACAGTATGAAAGTATTGAGAACACTATGAAATAAAAATGTTTGTTAGGCTAGGGTTCCGAGTAATGTTTTAATGTGCCTTTAAAAAGCCGGTATGACACCCGTGTTAAAATGAAGAGTCTCATAGCTCAAAATAACAGACCAGGGGAATGGCAGAGTGTCTCTAGAACTCCTGGAATACGTTTTAGAACCCGAACATCTCTACTGAATTTTGAAATGCTGAGAATTTGTATCAAAAACTCTGTGAAAGGTAGGATAGACTTTCAAGTGGTAATAATGTTGAAAGTGCTGGTATATTTGTAAAAAAGGTTGTTTTACTAAATTAGAATTCACAATGAAAAACCGTGAGACACTGGAAGAGAGAGACTCCAACTCGGGAAATTCACAATGATAACCTAGGTTAATATCTAAGAAAGTGCTTGAAACATTAGGAATACGTGAATAAAGGGCCTTAATATCTGTAACACATTGTTTCCTGACAAGGAAATCGTGTTCAAAGAACATAGAACCGAGTTGGATACTGGTTACATTTATTATTCCGGGACAATGGGTTGGTGATTTTGAAAGAACCCTGTTTAGGCCATTAAACCGGAGGTGATGACGTCACCAAGGGGTGGGGCCACCTGGGCAGGCTTAATTGATCCCAGGTGATAATGATTTGGCCAGGGGACCAGTTGCTAGTGATGATGTCCTCGAGATTAGTTCTGGTATTAGGGTTAGAGAATTGGGGCTCTGTTCAGGGTTAGGGTTAGGAAAGGTTTTGGGCTAGTTATGGTTCAGGCTCAGGTTAGGGCTAGGTTTAGGGTTTGGGTTAGAGGGTTAAGGACAGGGTTACGGTCACAGTGTAGTAATGTTGGCTATTCACAAAGAATGAGCTTCAATCACTGGACATTTTGGTGTGTAGCACTCAGAACTTACGACTCCAGACTAGGGAAATATTTAGAAATGTGCTTCATACAATAGGAATACATATTCCAATAGACTGAATATCTGAACAGCACAATTTTGTCACTGGGAAATCTTGTTCAAATGCTGAGAACCGAGTGTGACACTGTTTCCATTTATTTTTCCCATGAAAAGGAGTTGGCGTTTTCGGGAAAAGGTTTTGGTGAAACACTGAAAAACTCATTTTCCTAGAGCTATAGAATAGTATGACAGTATTGAGAACACTATGAAATAAAAATGTTACTTAGGCTAGGGTTCCAAGTAATGTTTTAATATGCCTTTAAAAAGCCGGTATGACACCCATTTTAAAATGAAAAGTCTCATAGCTCAAAACAACAGACCAGTGGAATACAGAGTGTCTCTAGAACTCCTGGAATACATTTCAGAACCAGAACGTCTCTACTGAATTTTGAAATACTGAGAATTTGTATCCAAAGCGCTTTGAAAGGTAGGATAGACATTCAAGTGGTAATAATGTTGTAAGTGCTGGTATATTTGTAAAAAAGGTTGTTATACCAAATTAGAATTCGCAATGAAAGAGCTTGAGACACTGGAAGAGAGAGACTCCTACTCGGGAAATTCACAATGATAACCTAGGTTAATATCTAAGACAGTGCTTCAAACACTAGGAATACGTGAATAAAGGCCCTTAATATCTGTAACACATTGTTTCCTGACAAGGAAATCGTGTTCAAAGAACATAGAACCGAGTTGGATACTGGTTACATTTATTATTCAAGGACAATAAGTTGGCGATTTTGAAAGAAGCCTGGTTAGGCCATTAAACTGGAAGTGATGACGTCACCAAGAGGGAGAGGCCATGTGGGCAGGCTTAATTGATCCCAGGTGATAATGATTTGGCCAGGGCACCAGTTGCGAGTGATGATGTCATCGAGATTAGTTCTGGCATTAGGGCAGAGAATTGGGGCTCTGTTCAGGGTTAGGGTTAGGATAAGGTTTCGGGGTAGGTAGGGTTCAGGCTCAGGATAGGGCTAGGTTTAGGGTTAGGGTTAGAGGGTTAAGGACATGGTTCCGGTCTCGGTGTAGTAACGTTGGCTATTCTCAATGAATAAGCTTCAATCACTGGACTATTTGCTGTGTATCACTGAGAACTTACGACTCCAGACTAGGGAAATATTTAGAAATGTGCTTCACACAATAGGAATACATATTCCAATAGACTGAATATCTGAACAGCACAATTTTGTCACTGGGAAATCTTGTTCAAACAGCTGAGAACCCAGTGTGACACTGTTTACATTTATTTTTCCCGTCAAAAGAAGTTGGCGTTTTCGGGAAAAGGTTTTGGTGAAACACTGAAAAACTCATTTTCCTAGAGCTATCTAACCGTATGAAAGTATTGAGAGCACTATGAAATAAAAATGTTAGTTAGGCTAGGGTTCCAAGTAATGTTTTACTGTGCCTTTAAAAAGCCTGTATGACACCCGTGTTAAAATGAAGAGTCTCATAGCTCAAAACAGCAGACCAGGGGAATGGCAGAGTGTCTCTAGAACTCCTGGAATACGTTTTAGAACCCGAACATCTCTACTGAATTTTGAAATACTGAGAATTTGTATCCAAAGTGCTGTGAAAGGTAGGATAGACTTTCAAGTGGTAATAATGTTGAAAGTGCTGGTATATTTGTAAAAACGGTTGTTTTACCAAATTAGAATTCAAAATGAAAAAGCTTGAGACACTGGAAGACAGACAATCCAACTCGGGAAATTCACAATGATAACCTAGGTTAATATCTAAGACAGTGCTTCAAACACTAGGAATACGTGAGTAAAGGGCCTTATTCAAACACTAGGAATACGTGAATAAAGGGGGTAAAGGGAGATATCAAACAAAGGACTTGCATGCAGGCATATGAGCCTAACCAGCGGTTAAGGCCAACAGGGGGGTGGGGGCATGTGTGGGGAGGGGTGTGGGATGGGAATGGGGGGACGAGGGCAAATACGTGATACCTTAATCAATAAAGAAATTTAAAAAAAGAAAGAATTGGGGCTCTGTTCAGGGTTAGGGTTAGGATAAGGTTTCGGGCTAGGTAGGGTTCAGGCTCAGGTTAGGGCTAGGTTTACGGTTAGGGTTAGAGGGTTAGGGACAGGGTTCCGGTCACCATGTAGTAACCTTGGCTATTCTCAATGAATGAGATTCAATCACTAATGATTTCTAGCTGTGTCTTATAATGGGCCATCTGCTCTATTTGTGGGACTTCACCACATGTACAAACAACTTTATACACTCTTCTCTGAACTGGAGAAGCTATATAAACTTGTCTTTCAACTGTTTTACAGTTGAGTACTACTTTTCAGTGACTTATGGTGGATTCAAACACTGGTTTCAAGTAAATTAACTCTATTTCTACGATTTCTGCAGTGTACAACATCCTTTCTAGACTAGACACTTACATTTTGATGTCTTTTCCACTTGGTCTCACACAATTCTGTGATACTCATTAGTATTTGCTCTGAATTACTACTGCTTTCTTGCAGTGTCCTATAATAGCTCTCTGCTCTACATGTGGGACTTCACCACATGTAGAAACAACTTCAAACACTCTTCTCTGAACTTGAGAAGCTATATACACTTGTCTTTCAACTGTTTTACAGTTTAAAACTACTTTTCAGTGACTTCTGGTGGTTTCAAACACTGGTTTCATGTGAACTAACTCTATTTGAAGGATTTGTGCAGTGTACAACATCCCTTCTAGACTAGACACTTACATTTTGATGGTTTTCCACTTGTTCTCACACAATTCTATGATATTCATTAGTATTTGCTCTGAATTACTACTGATTTCTAGCTGTGTCCTATAATGGGACTTCTGCTCTACTTGTGGGACTTCACCACATGTATAAACAACTTCATACACTCTTATCTGAACTTGAGAAGCAATATATACTTGTCTTTCAAGAGTTTTACAGTTGAATGCTAATTTTCATTGTATTCTAGGGGTTTCAAACACCGGTTTCATGTAAACTAACTCTATTTCCACGATTTCTGCAGTGTACAACATCCTTTATAGACTAGACACTTACATTTTGATGTCTTTTCCACTTGGTCTCTCACAATTCTGTGATACTCATTAGTAGTTGCTCTGAATTACTACTGCTTTCTAGCAGTGTCGTATAATGGGCCTTCTGCTCTACTTGTTGGACTTCATCTCAAGTACAAACAACATTATACACTCTTCTCTGAGCTTGAGAATCTATATACACTTGTCTTTCAACTGTTTTACAGATGAATACTATTATTCAGAGAATTCTGGTTGTTTCAAACACTGGTTTCATGTGCACTAACTCTATTTCAAGGATTTCTGCAGTGTAAAACATTCTTTCTAGACTAGACACTTACATTTTGATGGTTTTATACTTATTCTCACACAATTCCATGCTATTCATTAATATTTGCTCTGAATTACTACAGATTTCTAGCAGTGTCCTATAATAGCCCTTCTGCTCTACTTGTGGGACGTTACCACAGGTGAAAACAACTTCATACACTCTTCTCTGAACGTGAGAAGCTATATACACCTGCCTTTCAACTGTTTTACAGTTGAATACTACTTTTCAGTCAATTCTGTTCGTTTCAAACACTGCTTTCATGTGATCTAACTCTATTTCCAGGATTTCTACAGTGTACAACATCCTTTCTAGACTAGACACTTACATTTTGATGGTTTTCCACTTGTTCTCACACAATTCTATGATATTCATTAATATTTGCTCTGAAATACTACTGATTTCTAGCTGTGTCTTATAATAGGCCTTCTGCTCTACTTGTGGGACGTCACCACATGTGAAAAAAAACTTCATACACTCTTCTCTGAACTTGAGAAGCTATATACACTTGTCTTTCAACAGTTTTACAGTTGAATGCTAATTTTCATTGTATTCTAGGGGTTTCAAACACTGTTTTCATGTGAACTAACTCTATTTCCAGGATTTCTGCAGTGTACAACATCCCTTCTAGACTTGACACATTTTTATGTCTTTTCCACTTGGTCTCTCACAATTCTGTGATACTCATTAGTATTTGCTCTGAATTACTACTGCTTTCTTGCAGTGTCGTATAATGGGCCTTCTGCTCTACTTGTTGGACTTCTCCACAAGTACAAACAACATTATACACTCTTCTCTGAGCTTGAGAATCTATATACACTTTTCTTTCAACTGCTTTACAGTTGAATACTATTATTCAGTGAATTCTGGTTGTTTCAAACAGTGGTTTCATGTGAACTAACTCTATTTCAAGGATTTCTGCAGTGTACAACATCCCTTCTAAACTAGAGACTTACATTTTGATGGTTTTCCACTTGTTCACACACAATTCTATGATATTCATTAGTATTTGCTCTGAATTACTACTGCTTTCTAGCTGTGTCCTATAATGGGACTTCTGCTCTACTTGTGGGAATTCACCACATGTAAAAACAACTTCATACACTCTTATCTGAACTTGAGAAGCTATATATACTTGTCTTTCAACAGTTTTATAGTTGAAAGCTAATTTTCCTTGTATTTTAGGGGTTTCAAACACTGTTTTCATGTGAACTAACTCTATTTCCACGATTTCTGCATTGTACAACATCCTTTCTAGACTAGACACTTATATTTTGATGTCTTTTCCAATTGGTCTCTCACAATTCTGTGATACTCATTAGTATTTGCTCTGAATTACTACTGCTTTCATGCAGTGCCCTATAATAGCCCTTCTGCTCTACTTGTGGGACTTCACCACATGTAGAAACAGCTTCATACACTCTTCTCTGAACTTGAGAAGCTATATACACTTGTCTTTCAACTGTTTTACAGTTGAAAACTATTTTTCAGTGACGTCTGGTGGTTTCAAACACTGGTTTCATGTGAACTAACTCTATTTGAAGGATTTCTCAAGTGTACAACATACCTTCTAGACTAGACACTTACATTTTGATGGTTTTCACTTGTTCTCACACAATTCTATGATATTCATTAGTATTTGCTCTGAATTACTACTGCTTTCTTACAGTGTCCTATAACAGCCCTTCTGCTCTACTTGTGAGACTTCACCACAGGTAGAAACAACTTCATATGCTCTTCTCTGAACTTGAGAAGCTATATACACTTGTCTTTCAACTGTTTTACAGTTGAAAACTACTTTTCAGTGACTTGTGGTGGTTTCAAACACTGGTTTCATGTGAACTAACTCTTTTTGAAGGATTTCTGCAGTGTACAACATCCCTTCTAGACTAGACACTTCCATTATGATGGTTTTCCACTTGTTCTCACACAATTCTATGATATTCATTAGTATTTGCTCTGAATTACTACTGATTTCTAGGTGTGTCCTATTTTGGGCTTTCTACTCTACTTGTTGATCTTCTCCACAAGTACAAACTATATTATACACGATTCTCTGAGCTTGAGAATCTATATACACTTGTCTTTCAACTGTTTTACTGTTGAATACTACTTTTCAGTGAATTCTGATGGTTTCAAACACTGGTTTCATGTGAACTAACTCTATTTCAAGGATTTCTGCAGTGTACAACATCCTTTCTAGACTACACACATTTTGATTATTTTCCACTTGTTCTCACACAATTCTATGACATTCATTAGTATTTGCTCTGAATTACTACTGATTTAGCTGTATCCTATAATGGGCCTTCTGCTCTACTTGTGGGACTTCACCACATGTAGAAACAACTTTAAACACTCTTCTCTGAACTTGAGAAGCTATATTAACTTGTGTTTCTACTGTTTTACAGTTGAATACTACTTTTCAGTGACTTCTGGTGGTTTCAAACACTGGTTTCATGTGAACTACCTCTATTTCAAGGATTTCCTCAGTGTACAACATCTTTTCTAGACTAGACACCCTTACATTTTGATTGTTTTCCACTTGTTCTCACACAATTCTATGATATTTATTAGTATTTGCTCTGAATTACTACTGATTTCTAGCTGTGTCCTATTTTGGGCTTTCTACTCTACTTGTTGGACTTCTCCACAAGTACAAACTACATTATACACTCTTCTCTGAGCTTGAGAATCTATATACACTTGTCTTTCAACTTTTTTACAGTTGAATACTATTATTCATTGAATTCTGGTTGTTTCAAACACTGGTTTCATGTGAACTAACTCTATTTCAAGGATTTCTGCAGTGTACAACATACTTTCTAGACTAGACACTTACATTTTATGGTTTTCCACTTGTTCTCACACAATTCTATGACATTCATTAGTATTTGCTCTGAATTACTACTGCTTTCTAGTTGTTTCCTATAATGGACTTCTGCTCTACTTGTGGGACTTCACCACTTGTAGAAACAACTTTATACATTCATCTCTGAATTAGAGAAGCTATATACACTTGTCTTTCAACTGTTTTATTGTTGAATACTACTTTTCAGTGAATTCTGATGGTTTCAAACACTGGTTTCATGTGAACTAACTATTTCAAGGATTTCTGCAGTGTACAACATCCTTTCTAGACTAGACACTTACATTTTGATGTCTTTTTTACTTGGTCTCTCACAATTCTGTGATACTCATTAGTATTTGCTCTGAATTACTACTGCTTTCATGCAGTGCCCTATAATAGCCCTTCTGCTCTACTTGTGGGACTTCACCACATGTAGAAACAACTTCATACACTCTTCTCTGAACATGAGAAGCTATATACACTTGTCTTTCAACTGTTTTACAGTTGAAAACTACTTTTCAGTGACTTCTGGTGGTTTCAAACACTGGTTTCATGTGAACTAACTCTATTTGAAGGATTTCTGCAGTGTACAACATCCCTTCTAGACTATACACTTACATTTTGATGGTTTTCCACTTATTCTAACACAATTCTATGATATTCATTAGTATTTGCTCTGAATTACTACTGATTTCTAGCTGTGTCCTACTTTGGGCTTTCTATTCTACTTGTTGATCTTCTCCACAAGTACAAACTATATTATACACTCTTCTCTGAGCTTGAGAATCTATATACACTTGTCTTTCAACTTTTTTACAGTTGAATACTATTATTCATTGAATTCTGGTTGTTTCAAACACTGGTTTCATGTGAACTAACTCTATTTCAAGGATTTCTGCAGTGTACAACATACTTTCTAGACTAGACACTTACATTTTATGGTTTTCCACTTGTTCTCACACAATTCTATGACATTCATTAGTATTTGCTCTGAATTACTACTGCTTTCTAGTTGTTTCCTATAACGGACTTCTGCTCTACTTGTGGGACTTCACCACTTGTAGAAACAACTTTATACATTCATCTCTGAATTAGAGAAGCTATATACATACACTTGTCTTTCAACTGTTTTATTGTTGAATACTACTTTTCAGTGAATTCTGATGGTTTCAAACACTGGTTTCATGTGAACTAACTATTTCAAGGATTTCTGCAGTGTACAACATCCTTTCTAGACTAGACACTTACATTTTGATGTCTTTTTTACTTGGTCTCTCACAATTCTGTGATACTCATTAGTATTTGCTCTGAATTACTACTGCTTTCATGCAGTGCCCTATAATAGCCCTTCTGCTCTACTTGTGGGACTTCACCACATATAGAAACAACTTCATACACTCTTCTCTGAACATGAGAAGCTATATACACTTGTCTTTCAACTGTTTTACAGTTGAAAACTACTTTTCAGTGACTTCTGGTGGTTTCAAACACTGGTTTCATGTGAACTAACTCTATTTCAAGGAGTTCTGCAGTGTACAACATCCCTTCTAGACTAGACACTTACATTTTGATGGTTTTCCACTTGTTCTCACACAATTCTATGATATTCATTAGTATTTGCTCTGAATTACTACTGATTTCTTGCTGTGTCCTACTTTGGGCTTTCTACTCTACTTGTTGATCTTCTCCACAAGTACAAACTATATTATACACGATTCTCTGAGCTTGAGAATCTATATATACTTGTCTTTCAACTGTTTTACTGTTGAATACTACTTTTCAATGAATTCTGATGGTTTCAAACACTGGTTTCATGTGAACTAACTCTATTTCAAGGATTTCTGCAGTGTACAACATCCTTTCTAGACTACACACATTTTGATTATTTTCCACTAGTTCTCACACAATTTTCTGATATTCATTAGTATTTGCTCTGAATTACTACTGATTTCTAACTGTATCCTATAATGGGCCTTCTGCTCTACTTGTGGGACTTCACCACATGTAGAAACAACTTTAAACACTCTTCTCTGAACTTGAGAAGCTATATTAACTTGTGTTTCAACTGTTTTACAGTTGAATACTACTTTTCAGTGACTTCTGGTGGTTTCAAACACTGGTTTCATGTGAACTAACTCTATTTCAAGGATTTCCTCAGTGTACAACATCCTTTCTAGACTAGACACACTTACATTTTGATTGTTTTCCACTTGTTCTCACACAATTCTATGATATTTATTAGTATTTGCTCTGAATTACTACTGATTTCTAGCTGTGTCCTATTTTGGGCTTTCTACTCTACTTGTTGGACTTCTCCACAAGTACAAACTATATTATACACTCTTCTCTGAGCTTGAGAATCTATATACACTTGTCTTTCAACTGTTTTACTGTTGAATACTACTTTTCAGTGAATTCTGATGGTTTCAAACACTGGTTTCATGTGAACTAACTCTATTTCAAGGATTTCTGCAGTGTACAACATCCTTTCTAGACTACACACATTTTGATTATTTTCCACTAGTTCTCACACAATTTTCTGATATTCATTAGTATTTGCTCTGAATTACTACTGATTTCTAACTGTATCCTATAAAGGGCCTTCTGCTCTACTTGTGGGACTTCACCACATGTAGAAACAACTTTAAACACTCTTCTCTGAACTTGAGAAGCTATATTAACTTGTGTTTCTACTGTTTTACAGTTGAAAACTACTTTTCAGTGACTTCTGGTGGTTTCAAACACTGGTTTCATGTGAACTAACTCTATTTGAAGGATTTCTGCAGTGTACAACATCCCTTCTAGACTAGACACTTACATTTTGATGGTTTTCCACTTGTTCTCACACAATTCTATGATATTTATTAGTATTTGCTCTGAATTACTACTGATTTCTAGCTGTGTCCTATTTTGGGCTTTCTACTCTACTTGTTGGACTTCTCCACAAGTACAAACTATATTATACACTCTTCTCTGAGCTTGAGAATCTATATACACTTGTCTTTCAACTTTTTTACAGTTGAATACTATTATTCATTGAATTCTGGTTGTTTCAAACACTGGTTTCATGTGAACTAACTCTATTTCAAGGATTTCTGCAGTGTACAACATACTTTCTCGACTAGACACTTACATTTTATGGTTTTCCACTTGTTCTCACACAATTCTATGACATTCATTAGTATTTGCTCTGAATTACTACTGCTTTCATGCAGTGCCCTATAATAGCCCTTCTGCTCTACTTGTGGGACTTCACCACATATAGAAACAACTTCATACACTCTTCTCTGAACTTGAGAAGCTATATACACTTGTCTTTCAACTGTTTTACAGTTGAAAACTACTTTTCAGTGACTTCTGGTGGTTTCAAACACTGGTTTCATGTGAACTAACTCTATTTGAAGGATTTCTGCAGTGTACAACATCCCTTCTAGACTAGACACTTACATTTTGATGGTTTTCCACTTGTTCTCACACAATTCTATGATATTCATTAGTATTTGCTCTGAATTACTACTGATTTCTTGCTGTGTCCTACTTTGGGCTTTCTACTCTACTTGTTGATCTTCTCCACAAGTACAAACTATATTATACACCATTCTCTGAGCTTGAGAATCTATATACACTTGTCTTTCAACTGTTTTACTGTTGAATACTACTTTTCAATGAATTCTGATGGTTTCAAACACTGGTTTCATGTGAACTAACTCTATTTCAAGGATTTCTGCAGTGTACAACATCCTTTCTAGACTACACACATTTTGATTATTTTCCACTAGTTCTCACACAATTTTCTGATATTCATTAGTATTTGCTCTGAATTACTACTGATTTCTAACTGTATCCTATAATGGGCCTTCTGCTCTACTTGTGGGACTTCACCACATGTAGAAACAACTTTATACACTCTTCTCTGAACCTTAGTAGCTATATAAACTTGTCTTTCAACTGTTTTAGAGTAGAATACTACTTTTCATTGAATTCTGTTGTTTTCAAACACTGGTTTCATGTGAACTAACTCTATTTCAAGGATTTCTGCAGTGTACAACATCCTTTATGAACTAGACACTTACATTTTGATGGTTTTCCACTTGTTCTCACACAATTCTATGATATTCATTAGTATTTGCTCTCAATTACTGCTAATTTCTATCTGTGTCGTATAATGGGCCTTCTGCTCTACTTGTGGGACTTCTCCACAACTACAAACAACATTATACACTCTTCTCTGAACTTGAGAAGCTATATAGACTTGTCTTTCAACTATTTTCCAGTTGAAAACTTTCTTTTTTGTGACTTCTGGTTGTTTTAAACACTGGTTTCATGTGAACTAACTCTATTTCAAGGATTTCTGCAGTGTACAACATTCCTTCTAGATTAGACACTTACATTTTGATGGTTTTCCACTTGTTCTCACACAATTCTGTGATACTCATTAGTATTTGCTCTGAATTAATACTGCTTTCTTTTTTTTAA
Source organism: Cnephaeus nilssonii (assembly GCF_951640355.1). NCBI lineage: Eukaryota > Metazoa > Chordata > Mammalia > Chiroptera > Vespertilionidae > Cnephaeus > Cnephaeus nilssonii. The sequence continues at coordinate 44,365,570 of NC_137092.1, forward strand.
AATTCTTTATTGATTAAGGTGTCACATATTTGTCCTCATCCCCCCATTCCCATCCCACACCCCTCCCCATGGATGCCCCAACCCCCTGTTGAACTTAACCATTGGTTAGGCTCATATGCATGCACACAAGACCTTTTGGTTGATCTCTCCCCCCTCCCCCCACCCTCCCCTATCCTCCCTCTGAGGCCCGATAGTCCGATCGATGCCTCCTTGTTTCTGGTTCTTTTCTTGTTCATCAGTCTATGTTGTTCATCATTTCCCCTAGATGAGCGAAATCATGTGTCACTAGAAATATACTTATAAGAATTGAATGTGAGACTAGCAATAATAGTTATGCTGACAGGCAAATGAATCAGCCTGTAGTGAGTTTCTTTCTGGACCAATAGTTCTTTTGAGACCCAATATCAATGTCCACCAGTTCCTTATGAGTACATATCGGCACTGACCCCTCAGCTCTGGATGGTGGAGAAATTGTGGTAATGCAGGTCCGACTCCCTCTGGTTTGGTCTCGGCCGGACCCAGGGGCACGGCTTCACCCGGATCCAGGGGCCCACGGCCTCACTCGGACACGGGACCCAGTCTCACCCGGATCCAGGTGCACACGGCCTCGCCCAGAACCAGGATTCAGCTTCACCCGGACCCAGGGGCGCATGGCCTCACCCGGACCCAGGGACGCGTGGCTTCTCCCTGGTCCGGGACTCAGCCTCACCCGAATCCAGGGGCACCCGGCCTCGCCCGGACCCGGGATCTAGCTTCCCCCGGACCCAGGGGCACGTGGCCTCACCCGGACCCAGGGGCGCATGGCCTCTCCCAGACCCAGGGTCGCGTGACCTCACCCGGATCCAGGGGCCCACGGCCTCACGCGACCTGGGACCCAGGCTCACCCGGATGCAGGGGCCCACAGCTTCACCTGGACCCGGGACCAAGCCTCACCCGGATCCAGGGGCACACGGCCTCGCCCAGACCCAGGATTCAGCTTTACCTGGACCCAGGGGCACATGGCCTCACCCTGACCCAGGGGTGCGTGGCCTCTCCTGGCCCTGGGACCCAGCCTCACCCGGATCCAGGGGCACACGGCCTCGCCGAGACCCAGGATTTAGTTTAACCTAGGTTAATATCTAAGAAAGTGTTTCAAACACTAGAAATACGTGAAAAAAGGGCCTTAATATCTGTCACACATTGTTTCCTGACAAGCAAATCGTGTTCAAAGAACATAGAACCGAGTTGGATGCTGTTTACATTTATAATTAAGAGACAATGAGTTGGCGTTTTTGAAAGAGGCCTGGTTAGGCCATTAAACAAGAAGTGATGACGTCACCAAGGGGGAGGGGCCACGAGGGCAGGTTTAATTGATACCAGGAGATAATGATTTAGCCAGGGGCCCCGCTGGGTGTGATGACGACATTGAAGTTAGTTCTGGTGTTAGGGTTAGAGAATTGGGGTTCTGGCTAGGGTTAGGGTTAGGATAAGGGTTCGGGCTAGGTAGGGTTCAGGCTCAGGATAGGGCTAGGTTTAGGCTTAGGGTTAGAGGGTTAGGGACAGGGTTATTGTCACAGTGTAGTAAGGTTGGGTATTCACGATGAATGAGCTTCAACCACTGGACAAATTGGAGTGTAGCACTGAGCATTTACAACTCCAGACTAGGGAAATATTTAGAAATGTGCTTCACACACTAGGAATACATATTCCAATAGACTGAATATCTGAACAGCACAATTTTGTCACTGGGAAATCTTGTTCAAACCGCTGAGAACCGAGTGTGACACTGTTTACATTTATTTTTCCCGTCAAAAGGAGTTGGCGTTTTCGGGAAAAGGAGTTGGTGAAACACTGAAAAATTCATTTTCCTAGAACTATAGAATAGTATGAAAGTATTGAGAACACTATGAAATCAAAATGTTAGTTAGGCTAGGGTTCCAAGTAGTGTTTTAAAGTACCTTTAAAAAGCCGGTATGACACCCGTGTTAAAATGAAAACTCTCAGAGCTCAAAACAACAGAACAGGGGGATGTCTCAGAGTGTCTCTAGAACTCTTGGAATATGTTTTAGAAAACAAACATCTCTACTGAATTTTGAAATACTGAGAATTTGTATCCAAAGCGCTGTGAAAAGTAGGGTAGACTTTCAAGTGGTAATAATGGTTAAAGTATGGTATATTTGTAAAAAACGCTGTTTCACCAAATTGGAATTCACAATGAAGGAGCTTGAGACACTGGAAGAGAGAGACTCCAACTCGGGCAATTCACAATGAAAACCTAGGTTAATCTCTAAGAAAGTGTTTCAAACACTAGAAATACGTGAATAAAGGGCCTTAATATCTGTCACACATTGTTTCCTGACAAGGAAATCGTGTTCAAAGAACATAGAACCGAGTTGGATGCTATTTACATTTATAATTAAGAGACAATGAGTTGGCATTTTGAAACAGGCCTGGTTAGGCCATTAAACAGGAAGTGATGATGTCACCAAGGGTGAGGGGCCATGAGGGCAGGTTTAATTGATCCCAGGAGATAATGATTTAGCAGGGGGCCTAGCTAGGGGTGATGATGTCATTGAGGTTAGTTCTGGTGTTAAGGTTAGAGAATTGGGGTTCTGGCTAGGGTTAGGGTTAGGATAAGGGTTCGGGCTAGGTAGGGTTCAGGCTCAGGTTAGGGCTAGGTTTAGCGTTAGGGTTAGAGGGTTAGGGACAGGGTTAAGGTCACGGTGCAGTAAGGTTGGGTATTCACAATGAATGAGCTTCAACCACTGGACAAATTGGAGCGTAGCACTGTTATAGTAATAGTGATAAGAATAATATAGAATAAGTATCAAAATGTGGAATTACAGTGTGATATTAAAATATGATGTTAAAAATATTGAATGTAATGTAAATAGGTTGATTAAACACCCCTGAGTGGCCTGTATGTAGAAAAAAAAAAAGTAAAGTGATCTGTTCTTTATATGTAAAACCAGATATGCAAGGCTCCTGTGACCCGCTGATAAGACACACTGAAGACGCCCATCTAGGCACATAAAAAGAGGAAGCACCTGAGGAAGATTAGAGAGGCCTGCTCTGCTCCTCCACAGACGGTCACTCTCCACCCCCCTTTCTGCATCTGCCCAAGCTCTGCCGTGGACCGTGAGTCCAAACAGTGAGCCGGAAAGTGAGGCCTCAAGCAAGACGCCGAGCCGCAGCTGCAATGTCCAACGTCCAGTGTGTGTGTCTGTCTGCGCGGATCCCCGGGTGGCCTGCCGAGGTCTGGAAACCACCAGGACTCTGGTAAATAAACCGTTTGTGATTCTTGCATTGCATGTCTGTCTCCTGTGTAATTTATGCTCGGTCAATATTAAGTAAGTACCTTGGGTTGTACGTGTCAGTTTAGAGACTGGCTGAGGCACCCTTGGTCACCTTTGCTTACGTCCCTGAAGGAGAAATTGGGACAATTGGCGTAGTCGGCAGTTGCTAAATTAAAATTGGACATTAAGGGGGTAAGTGAAACCAAATTTCCTAAATTAATTTTTCTAAATTGCTCCGGGCACAGCGGAGATCAATTTGAATAAAGAGAGAAAAGGAGAAGCTTCTAGCCAAATCTGACGTCAAGTGTTGGGCCTGCTAAGAGCAGATAATGTCGTCCACCCAAACCCGAAAGTAATCAGGCATAGAGAACCGATCGGTGTCACTTCTGAAAAACCTTGAGCTTGCTTCAAACTAAAAGTTGTCCACCATAAGGGCACGCCCAGGAGAGGCTGACTCCCAAAGGCAAACGCCGGAGGGTCCTAGCAGTTTCTCTGCCCAAGCGGAGCCGTGCAGAAGGGTTATATCTGCCAACCGTTTACGCAAGCAAGGGGCTGTGGAGGCAGCCAAGAGGAAGGACACGCGAAAGGGGAAACTAGGCTTGAGAAATCGGTGGAGGGACCCAAGTTGGCGGATTATACCAACCGACAGCTTACGTAGGCAGCACAACCGTGGCATAAACGGGACGGAGGAATTGTGGCTGGAAGGAATAATTCTCTCATTGCAAATTACAGAAAGAAAGAGGAATATATATATAAATATAGATTTTATAAATGAATGGCAGAGCATAAATTACAAAACAGGATCCTGAATTTCTTAAGAAAGGCTCACAATTATCTCTTTCTTTGCAATATATACCTGACTGAAGTCCAGAGGGAAACTTCCCCTTGTGCCATCTATCCCTTTGGGAGAGCAGGTCCTAAAATAATAATTTGTCTGGACTGCCTTCAAGATAGGAAGGAAGATTAAAATGGAATAACTCAGAAGCTTCTAGCAGAAACTAAGGAGGAATAAAGAACGACTAGCTAACATACCGGCCGAAAGTAAATGGTGCACCCTAGAGGACAGCCTCAGGGAGAAATGCAAGGTCAGATACACTCCCAGATTGGGAGAGAAAGTAATCAATAACCCTGATACATTAATACCAGTAATTCAAAGGGCTTCACCTGAAGAGGTGATCCCAATACTTCTACATACAATTCATAATCTTCAGGAAGATAATGATAAAGGCAAAAGATTAGCACAAAAGGTGATAGGACAATATTCTAGCAAGCCAGCCATAGTAAGAAAAAAGGTGGTGAGGAAGGAAGGAACAGAAGGTGAAGGAGAGACAGTAGAATTTTCCTCCTTCACCACACAAGAAATGAATTAACTTAGAGGCCTATTAATAAAGGGAGAACTGACAGACATTGATTGGTTGCTACATCTGTATGAGAAGAGAGGCCACACCGTTATGATCAGTGCAGATGAATTATCACAAGTAATTGATGCAATAGAACACCCAAAACTAAGAGAACAACTACTAAAAGACATAGAACAGCAAGGAAGACAGGCACTGGCGTCTATATGGCACTGGGTGTCTAAGGCTTGGAAAAAGTCTTTCCCCCATATAGATTTCTCCTCATCACAATTTTCAAAACCATGGAATAATATAGGCCAGCTCCAACATCAATTGAGGAAATTAACTATCCTTAATGGAATATACCATGGAGATAATCCCTGGGAAGCCACTAATGTGGATGGCATCATAAGCTGTCTAATTAAAAATGCACGCGAGGGATATAAAATACAAATGCAAAATTTATTAGCAGGGTCAAGAACCCCAAATGAGATTAAGGAAAAAATCACCCTCCATCAGGACATGATTACAGATAAAAAATTCACCTTTGTAGCAAAGGAGGAGAGAACACAAAATTACTCTTTAAAAAATAAATAAATAAATAAATAAATAAATAAATAAATAAATAAATAATAAAATAAAATAAAATAAGGAAGGAAATAAGGGGACCCCAGAATATGTATAGAAATAATAATAATTTCCAGAACAAGGGAAGAAATTGGACACAACCAAAGCCATGCCTAGCACAGCAAAAACCTTACTGGAAGGTGAATAACCCTTTCTTTAAAAGGGGACCCCCACAAAACCCATTTACAAAAAATCAATCTGGAAATTCATTCAATAAAACCCAATCCAGAAACCCCTTCCCCACTTACCAATCTAAGAATAACCCATTTCAACAACAACCCAGAAATAATCCATTCAGACAACAGGGAAACTACCAAGGCCCCCGCCCCCAATGGAAGGGCAACCAAGGGGGCATAAGAAGAAACTAACCTCTCTTGCTCTAGCAGACGAGTTTTATAGGGAAAATGATAAGAGGCCATATATTACTTTGAATATAAAACCCCAAGATGATTTAATCTTACCTAAAACATTTTTAATATACACTGGATCCCAAATCTCTTTAATGGCCATAGATAATATACCCACAAAATCCTGTGAAAACACAGGATTTCTATTGAAAGAATCACAGGAAATATTATTAAGGCAAATCCAATACACTGTAAAATACTGTACAGAAATAGACAGATTAAAGAATACATTGGGATTCTACAGGAAGAACAGTACCAAATAAGGTCATCAATAAATTAGACTCACTTAAAAGCCCCACATCAAAAAAGGAAGCACAACAAGTTGTGGGATTATTTATGTTTTGGAAACAACACATACCATATCTGTCAGACATAGCAAAACCTATATACAAAGTAACTAGAAAAGCAGTAAACTTCCAATGGAATAAAGAACAGAAAGAAGCTTTCCAACAATTAAAACACTACATCCACCTCTTTTCTCAACTACAAAATATACAACCAGGTGACAAGGTAGTTCTAGATATTGCTTTTATATCAGAACATGGTAATTGGGGACTATATAAAAAAGGGAAAGATGACCATAAGCTAATGCCAGTAGGATTCTGGTCCAAGAAATTTCCATACTCTCATTTTAAATACTCATATTTTGAGAAATTGATTTGGACTTTATATGCAGCACTGCTACACACAGAACCTCTGACAGGACAACAGCCAAGAACAGTCAGGAGCACCCTGCCTCTTAAGGCATGGTTAAATATGTCAGCGGAAGAGTTGGCAGGTAACCAAATTGAAGAAAAGGTACTCGCGTGGAAGTGGTACATAAACACGCGTTGTATCAGCGGCTCCGGAGAGCCAGCCCTCCTCACCGAGGAGGTAAACAAACTTGAGGTGGAGCCACCCACCTGTGCCAACAAGTTTGAACCTATAGAGACATCTATAGGTGTACAGGGGCCAAAATACACCCCTGTCTTTAAAAATGCCTGGTTTACAGACGGATCAGCCCCCGTATCCGGTGACCGCAACACCTGGAGGGCAGCAGCCTTCATTCCCGCGACACAACAAGCTCTGACTGTGTCTGGTGAGTCCAATTCTGCACAACATGCAGAACTTATAGCCGCATATATGGCTATACAGGAAGCAGTGCGGACACAAAAACAAAATATATATATTTACAGACTCTTGGGCAGTATATAATGGCATTATATTATGGTCAGGAAAATGGAAACAAACTAATTGGCAAATTAATGGCAAAGATTTATGGTCTAGAGAATATTGGGAAGAGATATATATTTTATCACAAAAGATAAAAATATATGTAACACATGTCAATGCACATGCTAGTGACAGCTCTAAAACAACACTATACAACAAAATAGTAGATCAACTAGCAAAAGGACTAACACCAGGAAATAACCTCACTATCACTGACAAATCTAAATCTTTAGCAATAACATTAGCATTAAAAAAGGAAGATAACAATTCTTACTCCTTGCCACCAATTCCATCAATTAAATTAAAAAAGGAAGATGGAAAATACAAAATACAACCTCCAGAATTAGAAATGAAATTGACCATACCATTTATCACACAAATACATCAAACATTAGGACACATAGGACAATCAGCACTTATAAACTGGTTTCTAAAAAGAAACATAAAAGCCCCAATCAGAGACATTAAATCAGCCATAAATGCATGCACTGTTTGCAAAGGAACACACATGTTCCGCACACTTCAGCCACCTAGAATGAATAAACCATATATACCCAACCAACTCTTACAGATAGATTTTATTGGACCTTTAAAAGTACCATATTCACAAAAATATGCATGCACATTAGTGGATGTAAATACAGGAATCCTTGCTGCCACAGCATCGTCACATCCAGATGCAAATACAACATTACGCTCCCTAAATACCTGGATGATGCATTTTGGCCCGCCACAAATCATAGATCAAGGATCACACTTTACTGCCACATCTGTACAAAAGTTGGCAGCAGAATATGACATAGATTGGAACTTTCACTTATCATACAACCCAACAGCAGCAGGAACAATTGAAAGGCACAATGGACTCCTCAAACATAAAATGCAAACATTATTGATGGATAATAAATATCCATCTTTACAAGTTCTTTTAAATAAAGCATGCCTTTTATTGAATTCTAGACCTAGACAGAACAGACCCTCCCCCCTAGAACAACTATATCTTCCACACATTGAAAATATCAATGAATACCAATTCATCCCTCCACCTAGAACAAATAGGAAAATTCCTTACAAAATCTTAACAAAAAACTCTAAAGATAACTCCTTGTCCTTGCAGGAAATCATAGCTGACAGCGGAGCCTCACTTTACTGGACAGTAAATGATAAGGGAGAACTACAACAAACCAAAATCCAAAACACACAACCAAGATTTTAAATGAACATTATATTATTTATTTATTGTCTTATCTCAGCCATAATCACTCTTACACTCCTCCTGCCACTCATATCATACATTGAACAGAATGTACACAAGAATATTTGCCAGGAGAAACAGCTGTACGTTTTCATGCTCTACTCAGAGACTATATTGCCATAGGAGAACAAGCAATCTATTCTGCTTACAGATACCCAAGCTCACTTCCACCATTAACAACCCCAAATGAATTATTCAATATAATTTGCATATGAGACTTAAATGCAGAATATTTGACACCACCTTGGAACTATATCCCTGCAATCTCTCAGAGAGAACTTGAAGACAGAGAAAGATGGGAACATATGATGGAACTAGATGGCCCAGAGGAATTTTCCACTGGACATTGATTTTACTCTTTACTAATATTCTTGTTAATGATGTTATTTCTAGTGCTTCTAGCACTACAACTACTTTTAGTACTTCTACTAATGCTGATATTACTCCTGAAGTGCCTGCTACTGCTTTACCTATTACTACTTTTCCTACTACTATTACTACTACTAACACTGGCAAGCCAGATACCATAAAACCAGCTATAGCCCATAAATTATCCATACAACTAACTAAACCAAACAAACATTATGTTTTCCACCACCCAGTCACACTTACAGCAAATAACTCAATCTTTTCACTAACTATAGGTGATTTTTCTTTCAATACTTCTTTACAATATTACTCCACATACAAGATGTGTCCATCATATTACCACCCAGATTTTTGCCAACTTAAAATATTGAATTATGTACAAAATTCTATGAGAACATATGGTCACACTCAATTGAAAGAATGCATTTCCCAACAATGGTTTCAGGACTCTCTGTCTCTGAGATCAGTTTCCATTATAGATGTCCAATCAAGAGATCCTCCCACAACAACTTATCATATAACTACTGATACCCTTATAACTCTCAATTCCAAATTTATAAACATAGTTCAAAATGTAGATCCATATTTAAATATAGAAAATAATTCATGCATTCAGAGAGCACTAATTAATGTAGTTCCATTTCAAGAACATCTCATGCATTTTTGGTATACAGGAGAACTAGGAGATGAATTTGAGGATTATGATGAATATGATAAATATGAGGAGATGATGAACACAACAGAGGCATCCATACCTACACTCACAACAGAAACACCCATATCAACCAATTTTAACAGACAACCATTCTTTTCACCACCCACCACAAACCCAACCCTACCAGAAGGCTTTCCTATCTCACCATATTATAACATGACACACATTGTAAAAGAAAATGACATAACTTATTATCAATATTATTTAACAGGCTTTCCAAATTTTCCAACATTTGGCAACTTTTAATGTAGGCATTAAATGTCACATGTCAAAGTCTGAATATGGCCCTGTGATGATAACCTTTTTAACTGATGCCATCACACCAGAAGAATATTTAGCTCATGATAACAACTACTGGCCATTTAGACACATACCTCAGATGATGATAGACCTCATTAGTCCTATCAATTTTGACTCTGGTGAAACTATGCATAAACTTTGGAATTCACCTATGTTTGGCACCATATATCAAATTTGCTTTCCAGCAGCTAGATCTAATAATTCCCTTCATATTAATACCACTGGGACAAACTTTACTCATTTTTATACCAAACTAGAACCAGCTATATATTGTGTTGACCCCAACAAGAAATTGGCCAAATCTGTTCTAAATCTATTACAAAGACTAACCCCTAATATGCTATATCCAAATTCTTACAAACTAAGATCACAGCAATTTCTAGGATTCTGGAATATAAATTATACCACCCTTTACTACCCAGATATAATTACACATACCTTTACAGAAATCCCACAAGTAGAACAATTTGTCATGAATTCAACCCACATTTGTTCTAATACCATAGCCATTGGTAAAATTAACCCATCAATTATGCCCTCCTATAACTGCTCTATATTATCCACAAAAATGACAATGTCTATAACGGATTGGTTGCAGTCTAAAAGATACATACTAGAACGAGCTAATTCCTTAGCAAATTTAACTATGTTTTTCTCTAACTACACACAGAAATTTTTTCCTTTATTCATGTTTAATTCCTCTACAACATCATATCTATTAGATTGCTCCCCAAGTGTCACAGAAATGCTCACCTATGCAATTATTCCTAAACATGATCAACAAGCACGACAACCTACATTTTTAAACCACCCATACTCATATGGACCATTCCCCATTATAAGCTATAGAAATTTTACATTTAGCTACACCTCTACAAACATTCTTTCAAATCTTACCACAGGCCAACAACACCAAACAACCTATACAGTTCTTTATCCCAACTCAACATTAAGACCTACGCCTATACCACTAAATCACTCACATTTTGCTTGCAGAGGATATGACCCACTCATTAGTTTACATTATAATATTTCTTATGGACTAAAACCTACTTCTTGGTTTACAACCTTTGGAGCCTATATTAATCCCTCAAAAGCAAAACGTATAGCTGGATCCTTCACTACTGGTTTTCAATCATATATGCTACATTACTTAGACGGCGGATGGAAAAAATTATTCCTCCACCACCATTCACCCATGACTAATCATTCTCTTCTACTCTTCACTGATTTCTACTATATACCTAATATTGCTGATAAATGTTATAATAACCTATTAGAACCATGCAAAGAGGTTGCTACAATTCTACGACATGCTTAAGAACCTTACATTTCTCACCTGTCTATTCTTATGGCATTACAAAACCTGCACCTAAACTTCTTGAGGCCCAATCAGTAATTACACAAATCAATAACCCAGGTAGACTAATTTTCCAACCACAGATTCAGAGAACTACCATATACTTCTCACCAGATGATTTTCTAGCCTCCTCATTAGTCAAAGCTTGTGCAGATGTAGAACCCCCAATTCCAATCAGAAATGCACCATTCCCTCAAAAATTTAGACAACATTCAGGAAGGAAACTCTTACAACTAGACGCAGCTTCCTTTGCATTGGCATCAATCGCAGCATCTGTATCTGTAGCAAATTCAGTTAAAATTAATCAATTAACTAATGCTTTAAATAAATACTTCCACCATACAACCGAATTTGAAACTAAAACATTAGAACTCATCTCTAAATCATTTGACAGTGCCTATCAACTGGCAGCACAAACCCATCAGCAAGTTATGCTCTTATCAGACATAGTTAAGGAACAGGATCACTATATGCACACATTACATCAAGACATAGAGGACATTAATCAAAGATTCCAAAAATACCAATTTAGACAACAATGTCAACTTATACAAAATTCCCTAACACAAGCCCAACGAGACCTTTTGTCTCTCATTGTCAGGGGACAAGGACTGAACCCATTGTGGAATGATGCAATAGCTGCAATTGACTTTACAAAACCTATAGGATGCTCCTACTCAGACTGTGAACTTTCAATACTCACAGCAGTAGGAGGAGAATACTTAGTGGCATATCCTACATTTTTATACCAATACACATGAACAATAATGAATATGCAATGACTAATGGAGACATGCTATATGTGGAACCTTATTTCTTCTTAAAATCTTCACTAATACAATTCACTCCAAATATCTTCATTGCATTCCAACCACTATCTGTAAATACATTTCCTGTATCACTTCTTCCACATGACCCAAGACCACTCATGTATAATATAGGCAGACACAACTTTGTCGCCTGCTTTACAAATATCTCTGTATATGATCACATAATAAGGAAGAATGTGAACAACTCCTTCCCTAATTCTTGTCACTTAATCACTAATGCTATGAACATCACCTTTAATAATAAAATATATTATTCATTCTTTGACACCAAAACCTCTCTATACTTCTCACCCTCTTTACCCTTATACCAACGCTTGCAAGAAAAACATTATACTGCACCTCCTACTCTTAATGAATCTTTTAACAAGCTTAGCTCTTTAGAACCCCTTGTAAAAGATACTATGAAGACCTTGAAGTCACAAGCTGAACAACTACATCACTTAGCCTACATCCCAAACGCCGAAACCATCACAACCTTGGAAGACTTGAAAAAACTACACCGTAATTGCAAGACAGCGGACACTCTCCTATCCTTATGGAGGACCGTCCCCTGCACTCCTGATTGGAATTTCATCAACCCCATCGCATGGATTCAGCATGGACTCTCTTCATTTGAAGCTACATGGACTTTAATTAAGGAGATATTATTTGCATTGGCTATTATTTTCCTCTTTTGTTTATTTGTTAAGATTGCTAAAATCATTATATGCCTTATCCCCCAAAAAATAAAAAATAATTGATTCCCTTAGGGTTAACCCTTCAGGAATCACCGGGTGGAATGTTATAGTAATAGTGATAAGAATAATATAGAATAAGTATCAAAATGTGGAATTACAGTGTGATATTAAAATATGATGATAAAAAGTATTGAATGTAATGAAAACAGGTTGATTAAACACCCCTGAGTGGCCTGTATGTAGAAAAAAAAGTAAAGTGATCTGTTCCTCATATGTAAAACCAGATATGCAAGGCTCCTGGCACCCGCTGATAAGACAAACACTGAAGACGCCCATCTAGGCACATAAAAAGAGGAAGCACCAGAGGAAGATCAGAGAGGCCTGCTCTGCTCCTCCACAGACGGTCACTCTCCACCCCCCTTTCTGCATCTGCCCAAGCTCTGCCGTGGACCATGAGTCCAAACAATGAGCCGGAAAGTGAGGCCTCAAGCAAGACTCTGAGCCGCAGCTGCAACGTCCAACTTCCAGTGTGTGTGTCTGTCGGCGCGGATCCCCAGGTGGCCTGCCGAGGTCTGGAAATCACCAGGACTCTGGTAAATAAACCGTGTGTGATTCGAGCATTGCATGTCTGTCTCCTGTGTAATTTATGCTCGGTCAATATTAAGTAAGTACCTTGGGTCGTACATGTCAGTTTAGAGACAGGCTGAGGCACCCTTGGTCACCTGTGCTTACATCCCTGAAGGAGAAATTGGGACAAGCACTGAGAATTTACAAGCACTGAGACACTCCAACTCGGGAAATTCACAAGGATAACCTTGGTTAATATCTAAGAAAGTGCTTCAAACACTAGGAATATGTGAATAAAGGGCCTTAATATCTGTAACACATTGTTTCCTGACAAGGAAATCGTGTTCAAAGAACATAGAACCGAGTTGAATACTGGTTACATTTATTATTCGGGACAATGAGTTGGCGATTTTGAAAGAAGCCTGGTTAGGCCATTAAACAGGATGTGATGACGTCACCAAGCCGGAGGGGCCACGTGGGCTGGCTTAATTGATCCCAGGTGATAATGATTTGGCCAGGGGACCAGCTGGGAGTGATGACGTCATCGAGATTAGTTCTGGTATTAGGGTTAGAGAATTGGGGCTCTGTTCATGGATAGGGTTAGGATAAGGTTTTGGGCTAGGTAGGGTTCAGGCTAAGGTGTGGGCTAGGTTTAGGGTTTGGCTTAGAGGGTTAGGGACAGGGTTACGGTCACAGTGTAGTAATGTTGGCTATTCACAATGAATGAGCTTCAATCACTGGACAATTTGGTGTGTAGCACTCAGAACTTACGACTCCAGACTTGGGAAATATTTAGAAATGTGCTTCACACAATAGGAATACATATTCCAATAGACTGAATATCTGAACAGCACAATTTTGTCACTGGGAAATCTTGTTCAAACAGCTGAGAAGCAAGTGTGACACTCTTTACATTTATTTTTCCGGTCAAAAGGAGTTGGCGTTTTCGGGAAAAGGTTTTGGTGAAACACTGAAAAACTCGTTTTCCTAGAGCTATCGAACAGTATGAAAGTATTGAGAACACTATGAAATAAAAATGTTAGTTAGGCTTGGGTTCCAAGTAGTGTTTTACTGTGCCTTTAAAAAGCCGGTATGACACCCGTGTTAAAATGAAAAGTCTCATTGCTCAAAACAACAGACCAGGGGAATGGCAGAGTGTCTCCAGAACTCCTGGAATACGTTTTAGAACCCGAACATCTCTACTGAATTTTGAAATACTGAGAATTTGTATCCAAAGCGCTGTGAAAGGCAGGATAGACGTTCAAGTGGTCATAATGTTGAAAGTGCTGGTATATTTGTAAAAAAGGTTGTTTTACCAAATTAGAATTCACAATGAAAAAGCTTGAGACACTGGAAGAGAGAGACTCCAACTCGGGAAATTCACAATGATAACCTCGGTTAATATCTAAGAAAGTGCTTCAAACACTAGGAATACGTTAATAAAGGGCCTTAATATCTGTAACACATGGTTTCCTGACAAGGAAATCGTATTCAAAGATCATAGAACCGAGTTGGATGCTGGTTACATTTATTATTCGGGACAATGAGTTGGCGATTTTGAAAGAAGCCTGGTTAGGCCATTAAACCGGATGTGATGACGTCACCAAGGGGAAGGGGCCATGTGGGCAGGCTTAATTGATCCCAGGTGATAATGATTTGGCCAGGGGACCAGCTGGGAGTGATGACGTCATGGAGATTAGTTCTGGTATTAGGGTTAGAGAATTGGGGCTCTGTTCATGGTTAGGGTTAGGATAAGGTTTTGGGCTAGGTAGGGTTCAGGCTCAGGTGTGGGCTAGGTTTAGGGTTTGGGTTAGAGGGTTAGGGACAGGGGTACGGTCACAGTGTAGTAATGTTGGCTATTCACAATGAATGAGCTTCAATCACTGGACAATTTGGTGTGTATCACTCAGAACTTATGACTCCAGAATAGGGAAATATTTAGAAAAGTGCTTCACACAATAGGAATACATATTCCAATAGACTGAATATCTGAACAGCACAATTTTGTCACTGGAAAATCTTGTTCAAACAGGTGAGAAGCGAGTGTGACACTGTTTACATTTATTTTTTCCGTCAAAAGGAGTTGGCGTTTTCGGGAAAAGGTTTTGGTGAAACACTGAGAAACTCATTTTCCTAGAGCTATCGAACAGTATGAAAGTATTGAGAACACTATGAAATAAAAATGTTAGTTAGGCTAGGGTTCCAAGTAATGTTTTACTATGCCTTTAAAAAGCCGGTATGACACCCGTGTTAAACGGAAAAGTCTCAATGCTCAAAACAACAGACCAGGGGAACTCCTGGAATACGTTTCAGAACCCGAACATCTCTACTGAATTTTTAAATACTGAGAATTTGTATCCACAGCGCTGTGAAAGGTAGGATAGACTGTCAAGTGGTAATAATGTTGAAAGTGCTGGTATATTTGTAAAAAAGGTTGTTTTACCAAATTAGATTTCACAATGAAAAAGCTTGAGACACTGGAAGAGAGAGTCTCCAACTCGGGAAATTCACAATGATAACCTAGGTTAATATCTAAGAAAGTGCTTCAAACACTAGGAATACGTGAATAAAGGGCCTTAATATCTGTAACACATTGTTTCCTGACAAGGAAATCGTGTTCAAAGAACATAGAACCGAGTTGGATACTGGTTACATTTATTATTCCGGGACAATGAGTTGGCGATTTTGAAAGAAGCCTGGTTAGGCCATTAAACCGGATGTGATGACGTCACCAAGGGAGAGGGGCCACGTTGGCAGACTTAATTGATCCCAGGTGATAATGATTTGGCCAGGGGACCAGCTGGGAGTGATGACGTCATCGAGATTAGTTCTGGTATTAGGGTTTGAGAATTGGGGCTCTGTTCATGGTTAGGGTTAGGATAAGGTTTCGGGCTAGGTAGCCTTCAGGCTCAGGTGTGGGCTAGGTTTAGGGTTTGGGTTAGAGTGATAGGGACAGGGTTAGGGTCACAGTGTAGTAATGTTGGCTATTCAGAATGAATGAGCTTGAAACACTGGACAATTTGGTGTGTAGCACTCAGAACTTACGACTCCAGACGAGGGAAATATTTAGAAATGTGCTTCACACAATAGGAATACATATTCCAATAGACTGAATATCTGAACAGCACAATTTTGTCACTGGGAAATCTTGTTCAAACAGCTGAGAAGCGAGTGTGACACTGTTTACATTTATTTTTCCCGTCAAAAGGAGTTGGCGTTTTCTTGAAAAGGTTTTGGTGAAACACTGAAAAACTCATTTTCCTAGAGCTATCGAACAGTATGAAAGAATTGAGAACACTATGAAATAAAAATGTTAGTTAGGCTAGGGTTCCAAGTAATGTTTTACTGTGCCTTTAAAAAGCCGGTATGACACCCGTGTTAAAATGAAAAGTCTCATTGCTCAAAACAACAGACCAGGGGAATGGCAGAGTGTCTCTAGAACTCCTGGAATACGTTTTAGAATCCGAACATCTCTACTGAATTTGGAAATACTGAGAATTTGTATCCAAAGTGCTGTGAAAGGTAGGATAGACGTTCAAGTGGTCATAATGTTGAAAGTGCTGGTATATTTGTAAAAAAGGTTGTTTTACCAAATTAGAATTCACAATGAAACAGCTTGAGACACTGGAAGAGAGAGACTCCAACTCGGGAAATTCACAATGATAACCTCGGTTAATATCTAAGAAAGTGCTTCAAACACTAGGAATACGTGAATAAAGGGCCTTAATATCTGTAACACATTGTTTCCTGACAAGGAAATCGTGTTCAAAGAACATAGAACCGAGTTGGATACTGGTTACATTTATTATTCCGGGACAATGAGTTGGCGATTTTGAAAGAAGCCTGGTTAGGCCATTAAACCGGATGTGATGACGTCACCAAGTGGGAGGGGCCACGTGGGCAGGCTTAATTGATCCCAGGTGATAATGATTTGGCCAGGGGACCAGCTGGGAGTGATGACGTCATCGAGGTTAGTTCTGGTATTAGGGTTAGAGAATTGGGGCTCTGTTCCTGTTAGGGTTAGGATAAGGTTTTAGGCTAGGTAGCGTTCAGGCTCAGGTGTGGGCTAGGTTTAGGGTTTGGGTTAGAGGGTTAGGGACAGGGTTATGGACACAGTGTAGTAATGTTGGCTATTCATAATGAATGAGCTTCAATCACTGGACAATTGGGTGTGTAGCACTCAGAACTTACGACTGCAGACTAGGGAAATATTTAGAAATGTGCTTCACACAATAGGAATACAAATTCCAATAGACTGAACATCTGAACAGCACAATTTTGTCACTGGGAAATCTTGTTCAAACAGCTGAGAAGCGAGTGTGACACTGTTTACATTTATTTTTCCCGTCAAAAGGAGTTGGCGTTTTCTTGAAAAGGTTTTGGTGAAACACTGAAAAACTCATTTTCCTAGAGCTATTGAACAGTATGAAAGAATTGAGAACACTATGAAATAAAAATGTTAGTTAGGCTAGGGTTCCAAGTAATGTTTTACTGTGCCTTTAAAAAGCCGGTATGACACCCGTGTTAAAATGAAAAGTCTCATTGCTCAAAACAACAGACCAGGGGAATGGCAGAGTGTCTCTAGAACTCCTGGAATACGTTTTAGAACCCGAACATCTCTACTGAATTTGGAAATACTGAGAATTTGTATCCAAAGCGCTGTGAAAGGTAGGATAGACGTTCAAGTGGTCATAATGTTGAAAGTTCTGGTATATTTGTAAAAAAGGTTGTTTTACCAAATTAGAATTCACAATGAAAAAGCTTGAGACACTGGAAGAGAGAGACTCCAACTCGGGAAATTCACAATGATAACCTAGGTTAATATCTAAGAAAGTGCTTCAAACACTAGGAATACGTGAATAAAGGGCCTTAATATCTGTAACACATTGTTTCCTGACAAGGAAATCGTGTTCAAAGAACATAGAACCGAGTTGGATACTGGTTACATTTATTATTCCGGGACAATGAGTTGGCGATTTTGAAAGAAGCCTGGTTAGGCCATTAAACCGGATGTGATGGCTTCACCAAGGGGGAGGGGCCACGTGGGCAGGCTTAATTGATCCCAGGTGATAATGATTTGGCCAGGGGACCAGCTGGGAGTGATGACGTCATGGAGATTAGTTCTGGTATTAGGGTTAGAGAATTGGGGCTCTGTTCATGGTTAGGGTTAGGATAAGGTTTTGGGCTAGGTAGGGTTAAGGCTCAGGTGTGGGCTAGGTTTAGGGTTTGGGTTAGAGGGTTAGGGACAGGGTTACGGTCACAGTGTAATAATGTTGGCTGTTCACAATGAATGAGCTTCAATCACTGGACAATTTGGTGTGTAGCACTCAGAACTTACGATTCCAGACTAGGGAAATATTTAGAAATGTGCTTCACACAATAGGAATACATATTCCAATAGACTGAATATCTGGACAGCACAATTTTGTCACTGGGAAATCTTGTTCAAACAGCTGAGAACCGAGTTTGATACTGTTTAAATTTATTTTTCCCGTCAAAAGGAGTTGGCGTTTTTGGGAAAAGGTTTTGGTGAAACACTGAAAAACTCATTTCCTAGAGCTATCGAACAGTATGAAAGTATTGAGAACACTATGAAATAAAAATGTTAGTTAGGCTAGGATTCCAAGTAATGTTTTACTGTGCCTTTAAAAAGCCGGTATGACACCCGTGTTAAAATGAAAAGTCTCATTGCTCAAAACAACAGACCAGGGGAATGGCAGAGTGTCTCTGGAACTCCTGGAATACGTTTTAGAACCCGAACATCTCTACTGAATTTGGAAATACTGAGAATTTGTATCCAAAGCGCTGTGAAAGGTAGGATAGACTGTCAAGTGCTAATAATGTTGAAACTGCTGGTATATTGGTAAAAAAGTTTGTTTTACCAAATTAGAATTCACAATGAAAAAGCTTGAGACACTGGAAGAGAGAGACTCCAACTCGGGAAATTCACAATGATAACCTAGGTTAATATCTAAGAAAGTGCTTCAAACACTAGGAATACGTGAATAAAGGGCCTTAATATCTGTAACACATTGTTTCCTGACAAGGAAATCGTGTTCAAAGAACATAGAACCGAGTTGAGTACTGGTTACATTTATTATTCGGGACAATGAGTTGGCGATTTTGAAAGAAGCCTGGTTAGGCCATTAAACCGGATGTGATGACGTCACCAAGGGGGAGGGGCCACGTTGGCAGACTTAATTGATCCCAGGTGATAATGATTTGGCCAGGGGACCAGCTGGGAGTGATGACGTCATCTAGATTAGTTCTGGTATTAGGGTTAGAGAATTGGGGCTCTGTTCATGGTTAGGGTTAGGATAAGGTTTTGGGCTAGGTAGGGTTCAGGCTCAGGTGTGGGCTAGGTTTAGGGTTTGGGTTAGAGGGTTAGGGACAGGGTTACGGTCACAGTGTAGTAATGTTGGCTATTCATAATGAATGAGCTTCAATCACTGGACAATTGGGTGTGTAGCACTCAGAACTTACGACTCCAGACTAGGGAAATATTTAGAAATGTGCTTCACACAATAGGAATACATATTCCAATAGACTGAATATCTGAACAGCACAATTTTGTCAGTGGGAAATCTTGTTCAAACAGCTGAGAAGCGAGTGTGACACTCTTTACATTTATTTTTCCCATCAAAAGGAGTTGGCGTTTTCGGGCAAAGGTTTTGGTGAAACACTGAAAAACTCATTTTCCTAGAGCTATCGAACAGTATGAAAGTATTGAGAACACTATGAAATAAAAATGTTAGTTAGGCTAGGGTTCCAAGTAATGTTTTACTGTGCCTTTAAAAAGCCAGTATGACACCCGTGTTAAAATGAAAAGTCTCATTGCTCAAAACAACAGACCAGGGGAATGGCAGAGTGTCTCTAGAACTCCTGGAATACGTTTTAGAACCCGAACATCTCTACTGAATTTTGAAGTACTGAGAATTTGTATCCAAAGCGCAGTGAAAGGTAGGATAGACTGTCAAGTGGTAATAATGTTGAAAGTGCTGGTATATTTGTAAAAAAGTTTGTTTTACCAAATTAGAATTCACAATAAAAAAGCTTGAGACACTGGAAGAGAGAGACTCCAACTCGGGAAATTCACAATGATAACCTAGGTTAATATCTAAGAAAGTGCTTCAAACACTACGAATACGTGAATAAAGGGCCTTATTATCTGTAACACATTGTTTCCTGACAAGGAAATCGTGTTCAAAGAACATAGAACCGAGTTGGATACTGGTTACATTTATTATTCCGGGACAATGAGTTGGCGATTTTGAAAGAAGCGTGGTTAGGCCATGAAACCGGATGTAATGACGTCACCAAGGGGGAGGGGCCACGTGGGCAGGCTTAATTGATCCCAGGTGATAATGATTTGGCCAGGGGACCAGCTGGGAGTGATGACGTCATGGAGATTAGTTCTGGTATTAGGGTTAGAGAATTGGGGCTCTGTTCATGGTTAGGGTTAGGATAAGGTTTTGGGCTAGGTAGGGTTCAGGCTCAGGTGTGGGCTAGGTTTAGGGTTTGGGTTAGAGGGTTAGGGACAGGGTTACGGTCACAGTGTAGTAATGTTGGCTATTCACAATGAATGAGCTTCAATCACTCGACAATTTGGTGTGTAGCACTCAGAACTTACGACTGCAGACTAGGGAAATATTTAGAAATGTGCTTCACACAATAGGAATACAAATTCCAATAGACTGAACATCTGAACAGCACAATTTTGTCACTGGGAAATCTTGTTCAAACAGCTGAGAAGCGAGTGTGACACTGTTTACATTTATTTTTCCCGTCAAAAGGAGTTGGCGTTTTCTTGAAAAGGTTTTGGTGAAACACTGAAAAACTCATCTTCCTAGAGCTATCGAACAGTATGAAAGAATTGAGAACACTATGAAATAAAAATGTTAGTTAGGCTAGGGTTCCAAGTAATGTTTTACTGTGCCTTTAAAAAGCCGGTATGACACCCGTGTTAAAATGAAAATTCTCATTGCTCAAAACAACAGACCAGGGGAATGGCAGAGTGTCTCTAGAACTCCTGGAATACGTTTTAGAACCCGAACATCTCTACTGAATTTGGAAATACTGAGAATTTGTATCCAAAGCGCTGTGAAAGGTAGGATAGACGTTCAAGTGGTCATAATGTTGAAAGTGCTGGTATATTTGTAAAAAAGGTTGTTTTACCAAATTAGAATTCACAATGAAAAAGCTTGAGACACTGGAAGAGAGAGACTCCAACTCGGGAAATTCACAATGATAACCTAGGTTAATATCTAAGAAAGTGCTTCAAACACTAGGAATACGTGAATAAAGGGCCTTAATATCTGTAACACATTGTTTCCTGACAAGGAAATCGTGTTCAAAGAACATAGAACCGAGTTGGATACTGGTTACATTTATTATTCCGGGACAATGAGTTGGCGATTTTGAAAGAAGCCTGGTTAGGCCATTAAACCGGATGTGATGGCGTCACCAAGGGGGAGGGGCCACGTGGGCAGGCTTAATTGATCCCAGGTGATAATGATTTGGCCAGGGGACCAGCTGGGAGTGATGACGTCATGGAGATTAGTTCTGGTATTAGGGTTAGAGAATTGGGGCTCTGTTCATGGTTAGGGTTAGGATAAGGTTTTGGGCTAGGTAGGGTTAAGGCTCAGGTGTGGGCTAGGTTTAGGGTTTGGGTTAGAGGGTTAGGGACAGGGTTACGGTCACAGTGTAATAATGTTGGCTGTTCACAATGAATGAGCTTCAATCACTGGACAATTTGGTGTGTAGCACTCAGAACTTACGATTCCAGACTAGGGAAATATTTAGAAATGTGCTTCACACAATAGGAATACATATTCCAATAGACTGAATATCTGGACAGCACAATTTTGTCACTGGGAAATCTTGTTCAAACAGCTGAGAACCGAGTTTGATACTGTTTAAATTTATTTTTCCCGTCAAAAGGAGTTGGCGTTTTCGGGAAAAGGTTTTGGTGAAACACTGAAAAACTCATTTCCTAGAGCTATCGAACAGTATGAAAGTATTGAGAACACTATGAAATAAAAATGTTAGTTAGGCTAGGATTCCAAGTAATGTTTTACTGTGCCTTTAAAAAGCCGATATGACACCCGTGTTAAAATGAAAAGTCTCATTGCTCAAAACAACAGACCAGGTGAATGGCAGAGTGTCTCTGGAACTCCTGGAATACGTTTTAGAACCCGAACATCTCTACTGAATTTTGAAATACTGAGAATTTGTATCCAAAGCGCTGTGAAAGGTAGGATAGACTGTCAAGTGCTAATAATGTTGAAACTGCTGGTATATTGGTAAAAAAGTTTGTTTTACCAAATTAGAATTCACAATGAAAAAGCTTGAGACACTGGAAGAGAGAGACTCCAACTCGGGAAATTCACAATGATAACCTAGGTTAATATCTAAGAAAGTGCTTCAAACACTAGGAATACGTGAATAAAGGGCCTTAATATCTGTAACACATTGTTTCCTGACAAGGAAATCGTGTTCAAAGAACATAGAACCGAGTTGAGTACTGGTTACATTTATTATTCGGGACAATGAGTTGGCGATTTTGAAAGAAGCCTGGTTAGGCCATTAAACCGGATGTGATGACGTCACCAAGGGGGAGGGGCCACGTGGGCAGGCTTAATTGATCCCAGGTGATAATGATTTGGCCAGGGGACCAGCTGGGAGTGATGATGTCATCGAGATTAGTTCTGGTATTAGGGTTAGAGAATTGGGGCTCTGTTCATGGTTAGGGTTAGGATAAGGTTTTGGGCTAGGTAGGGTTCAGGCTCAGGTGTGGGCTAGGTTTAGGGTTTGGGTTAGAGGGTTAGGAACAGGGTTACGGTCACAGTATAGTAATGTTGGCTATTCACAATGAATGAGCTTCAATCACTGGATAATTTGGTGTGTAGCACTCAGAACTTACGACTGCAGACTAGGGAAATATTTAGAAATGTGCTTCACACAATAGGAATACAAATTCCAATAGACTGAACATCTGAACAGCACAATTTTGTCACTGGGAAATCTTGTTCAAACAGCTGAGAAGCGAGTGTGACACTGTTTACATTTATTTTTCCCGTCAAAAGGAGTTGGCGTTTTCGGGAAAAGGTTTTGGTGAAACACTGAAAAACTCATTTTCCTAGAGCTATCGAACAGTATGAAAGAATTGAGAACACTATGAAATAAAAATGTTAGTTAGGCTAGGGTTCCAAGTAATGTTTTACTGTGCCTTTAAAAAGCCGGTATGACACCCGTGTTAAAATGAAAAGTCTCATTGCTCAAAACAACAGACCAGGGGAATGGCAGAGTGTCTCTAGAACTCCTGGAATACGTTTTAGAACCCGAACATCTCTACTGAATTTGGAAATACTGAGAATTTGTATCCAAAGCGCTGTGAAAGGTAGGATAGACGTACAAGTGGGCATAATGTTGAAAGTGCTGGTATATTTGTAAAAAAGGTTGTTTTACCAAATTAGAATTCACAATGAAAAAGCTTGAGACACTGGAAGAGAGAGACTCCAACTCGGGAAATTCACAATGATAACCTAGGTTAATATCTAAGAAAGTGCTTCAAACACTAGGAATACGTGAATAAAGGGCCTTAATATCTGTAACACATTGTTTCCTGACAAGGAAATCGTGTTCAAAGAACATAGAAGCGAGTTGGATACTGGTTACATTTATTATTCCGGGACAATGAGTTGGCGATTTTGAAAGAAGCCTGGTTAGGCCATTAAACCGGATGTGATGGCGTCACAAAGTGGGAGGGGCCACGTGGGCAGGCTTAATTGATCCAAGGTGATAATGATTTGGTCAGGGGACCAGCTGGGAGTGATGACGTCATGAAGATTAGTTCTGGTATTAGGGTTAGAGAATTGGGGCTCTGTTCATGGTTAGGGTTAGGATAAGGTTTTGGGCTAGGTAGGGTTCAGGCTCAGGTGTGGGCTAGGTTTAGGGTTTGGGTTAGAGGGTTAGGGACAGGGTTACGGTCACAGTGTAATAATGTTGGCTGTTCACAATGAATGAGCTTCAATCACTGGACAATTTGGTGTGTAGCACTCAGAACTTACGATTCCAGACTAGGGAAATATTTAGAAACGTGCTTCACACAATAGGAATACATATTCCAATAGACTGAATATCTGGACAGCACAATTTTGTCACTGGGAAATCTTGTTCAAACAGCTGAGAACCGAGTTTGACACTGTTTAAATTTATTTTTCCCATCAAAAGGAGTTGGCGTTTTCGGGAAAAGGTTTTGGTGAAACACTGAAAAAC
This sequence comes from Cnephaeus nilssonii, assembly GCF_951640355.1. NCBI lineage: Eukaryota > Metazoa > Chordata > Mammalia > Chiroptera > Vespertilionidae > Cnephaeus > Cnephaeus nilssonii. The sequence goes on from NC_137092.1 coordinate 44,389,778, forward strand.
TCATTTCCTAGAGCTATCGAACAGCATGAAAGTATTGAGAACAGTATGAAATAAAAATGTTAGTAAGGCTAGGGTTCCAAGTAATGTTTTACTGTGCCTTTAAAAAGCCGGTATGACACCCGTGTTAAAATGAAAAGTCTCATTGCTCAAAACAACAGACCAGGGGAATGGCAGAGTGTCTCTGGAACTCCTGGAATACGTTTTAGAACCCGAACATCTCTACTGAATTTTGAAATACTGAGAATTTGTATCCAAAGCGCTGTGAAAGGTAGGATAGACTGTCAAGTGCTAATAATGTTGAAACTGCTGGTATATTGGTAAAAAAGTTTGTTTTACCAAATTAGAATTCACAATGAAAAAGCTTGAGACACTGGAAGAGAGAGACTCCAACTCGGGAAATTCACAATGATAACCTAGGTTAATATCTAAGAAAGTGCTTCAAACACTAGGAATACGTGAATAAAGGGCCTTAATATCTGTAACACATTGTTTCCTGACAAGGAAATCGTGTTCAAAGAATATAGAACCGAGTTGGATACTGGTTACATTTATTATTCGGGACAATGAGTTGGCGATTTTGAAAGAAGCCTGGTTAGGCCATTAAACCGGATGTGATGACGTCACCAAGGGGGAGGGGCCACGTGGGCAGGCTTAATTGATCCCAGGTGATAATGATTTGGCCAGGGGACCAGCTGGGAGTGATGACGTCATCGAGATTAGTTCTGGTATTAGGGTTAGAGAATTGGGGCTCTGTTCATGGTTAGGGTTAGGATAAGGTTTTGGGCTAGGTAGGGTTCAGGCTCAGGTGTGGGCTAGGTTTAGGGTTTGGGTTAGAGGGTTAGGAACAGGGTTATGGTCACAGTATAGTAATGTTGGCTATTCACAATGAATGAGCTTCAATCACTGGATAATTTGGTGTGTAGCACTCAGAACTTACGACTGCAGACTAGGGAAATATTTAGAAATGTGCTTCACACAATAGGAATACAAATTCCAATAGACTGAACATCTGAACAGCACAATTTTGTCACTGGGAAATCTTGTTCAAACAGCTGAGAAGCGAGTGTGACACTGTTTACATTTATTTTTCCCGTCAAAAGGAGTTGGCGTTTTCGGGAAAAGGTTTTGGTGAAACACTGAAAAACTCATTTTCCTAGAGCTATCGAACAGTATGAAAGAATTGAGAACACTATGAAATAAAAATGTTAGTTAGGCTAGGGTTCCAAGTAATGTTTTACTGTGCCTTTAAAAAGCCGGTATGACACCCGTGTTAAAATGAAAAGTCTCATTGCTCAAAACAACAGACCAGGGAAATGGCAGAGTGTCTCTAGAACTCCTGGAATACGTTTTAGAACCCGAACATCTCTACTGAATTTGGAAATACTGAGAATTTGTATCCAAAGCGCTGTGAAAGGTAGGATAGATGTTCAAGTGGGCATAATGTTGAAAGTGCTGGTATATTTGTAAAAAAGGTTGTTTTACCAAATTAGAATTCACAATGAAAAAGCTTGAGACACTGGAAGAGAGAGACTCCAACTCGGGAAATTCACAATGATAACCTAGGTTAATATCTAAGAAAGTGCTTCAAACACTAGGAATACGTGAATAAAGGGCCTTAATATCTGTAACACATTGTTTCCTGACAAGGAAATCGTGTTCAAAGAACATAGAAGCGAGTTGGATACTGGTTACATTTATTATTCCGGGACAATGAGTTGGCGATTTTGAAAGAAGCCTGGTTAGGCCATTAAACCGGATGTGATGGCGTCACAAAGCGGGAGGGGCCACGTGGGCAGGCTTAATTGATCCAAGGTGATAATGATTTGGTCAGGGGACCAGCTGGGAGTGATGACGTCATGAAGATTAGTTCTGGTATTAGGGTTAGAGAATTGGGGCTCTGTTCATGGTTAGGGTTAGGATAAGGTTTTGGGCTAGGTAGGGTTCAGGCTCAGGTGTGGGCTAGGTTTAGGGTTTGGGTTAGAGGGTTAGGGACAGGGTTACGGTCACAGTGTAATAATGTTGGCTGTTCACAATGAATGAGCTTCAATCACTGGACAATTTGGTGTGTAGCACTCAGAACTTACGATTCCAGACTAGGGAAATATTTAGAAATGTGCTTCACACAATAGGAATACATATTCCAATAGACTGAATATCTGGACAGCACAATTTTGTCACTGGGAAATCTTGTTCAAACAGCTGAGAACCGAGTTTGACACTGTTTAAATTTATTTTTCCCATCAAAAGGAGTTGGCGTTTTCGGGAAAAGGTTTTGGTGAAACACTGAAAAACTCATTTCCTAGAGCTATCGAACAGCATGAAAGTATTGAGAACAGTATGAAATAAAAATGTTAGTAAGGCTAGGGTTCCAAGTAATGTTTTACTGTGCCTTTAAAAAGCCGGTATGACACCCGTGTTAAAATGAAAAGTCTCATTGCTCAAAACAACAGACCAGGGGAATGGCAGAGTGTCTCTGGAACTCCTGGAATACGTTTTAGAACCCGAACATCTCTACTGAATTTTGAAATACTGAGAATTTGTATTCAAAGCGCTGTGAAAGGTAGGATAGACGTTCAAGTGGTCATAATGCTGAAAGTGCTGGTATATTTGTAAAAAAGGTTGTTTTACCAAATTAGAATTCACAATGAAAAAGCTTGAGACACTGGAAGGGAGAGACTCCAACTCGGGAAATTCACAATGATAACCTAGGTTAATATCTAAGAAAGTGCTTCAAACACTACGAATACGTGAATAAAGGGCCTTAATATCTGTAACACATTGTTTCCTGACAAGGAAATCGTGTTCAAAAAACATAGAACCGAGTTGGATACTGGTTACATTTATTATTCCGGGACAATGAGTTGGCGATTTTGAAAGAAGCCTGGTTAGGCCATTAAACCGGATGTGATGACGTCACCAAGGGGGAGGGGCCACGTGAGCAGGCTTAATTGATCCCAGGTGATAATGATTTGGCCAGAGGACCAGCTGGGAGTGATGATGTCATCGAGATTAGTTCTGGTATTAGGGTTAGAGAATTGGGGCTCTGTTCATGGTTAGGGTTAGGATAAGGTTTTGGGCTAGGTAGAGTTCAGGCTCAGGTGTGGGCTAGGTTTAGGGTTTGGGTTAGAGGGTTAGGGACAGGGTTATGGTCTCAGTGTAGTAATGTTGGCTATTCACAATGAATGAGCTTCAATCACTGGACAATTTGGTGTGTAGCACTCAGAACCTATGACTCCAGACTAGGGAAATATTTAGAAATGTGCTTCACACAATAGGAATACATATTCCAATAGACTGAATATCTGAACAGCACAATTTTGTCACTGGGAAATCTTGTTCAAACAGCTGAGAAGCGAGTGTGACACTCTTTACATTTATTTTTCCCGTCAAAAGGAGTTGGCGTTTTCGGGCAAAGGTTTTGGTGAAACACTGAAAAACTCATTTTCCTAGAGCTATCGAACAGTATGAAAGTATTGAGAACACTATGAAATAAAAATGTTAGTTAGGCTAGGGTTCCAAGTAATGTTTTACTGTGCCTTTAAAAAGCCGGTATGACACCCGTGTTAAAATGAAAAGTCTCATTGCTCAAAACAACAGACCAGGGGAATGGCAGAGTGACTCTGGAACTCCTGGAATACGTTTTAGAACCCGAACATCTCTACTGAATTTTGAAATACTGAGAATTTGTATCCAAAGCGCTGTGAAAGGTAGGATAGACTGTCAAGTGCTAATAATGTTGAAACTGCTGGTATATTGGTAAAAAAGTTTGTTTTACCAAATTAGAATTCACAATGAAAAAGCTTGAGACACTGGAAGAGAGAGACTCCAACTCGGGAAATTCACAATGATAACCTAGGTTAATATCTAAGAAAGTGCTTCAAACACTAGGAATACGTGAATAAAGGGCCTTAATATCTGTAACACATTGTTTCCTGACAAGGAAATCGTGTTCAAAGAACATAGAACCGAGTTGAGTACTGGTTACATTTATTATTCGGGACAATGAGTTGGCGATTTTGAAAGAAGCCTGGTTAGGCCATTAAACCGGATGTGATGACGTCACCAAGGGGGAGGGGCCACGTGGGCAGGCTTAATTGATCCCAGGTGATAATGATTTGGCCAGGGGACCAGCTGGGAGTGATGACGTCATCGAGATTAGTTCTGGTATTAGGGTTAGAGAATTGGGGCTCTGTTCATGGTTAGGGTTAGGATAAGGTTTTGGGCTAGGTAGGGTTCAGGCTCAGGTGTGGGCTAGGTTTAGGGTTTGGGTTAGAGGGTTAGGAACAGGGTTACGGTCACAGTATAGTAATGTTGGCTATTCACAATGAATGAGCTTCAATCACTGGATAATTTGGTGTGTAGCACTCAGAACTTACGACTGCAGACTAGGGAAATATTTAGAAATGTGCTTCACACAATAGGAATACAAATTCCAATAGACTGAACATCTGAACAGCACAATTTTGTCACTGGGAAATCTTGTTCAAACAGCTGAGAAGCGAGTGTGACACTGTTTACATTTATTTTTCCCGTCAAAAGGAGTTGGCGTTTTCGGGAAAAGGTTTTGGTGAAACACTGAAAAACTCATTTTCCTAGAGCTATCGAACAGTATGAAAGAATTGAGAACACTATGAAATAAAAAGGTTAGTTAGGCTAGGGTTCCAAGTAATGTTTTACTGTGCCTTTAAAAAGCCGGTATGACACCCGTGTTAAAATGAAAAGTGTCATTGCTCAAAACAACAGACCAGGGGAATGGCAGAGTGTCTCTGGAACTCCTGGAATACGTTTTAGAACCCGAACATCTCTACTGAATTTTGAAGTACTGAGAATTTGTATCCAAAGCGCAGTGAAAGGTAGGATAGACTGTCAAGTGGTAATAATGTTGAAAGTGCTGGTATATTTGTAAAAAAGTTTGTTTTACCAAATTAGAATTCACAATAAAAAAGCTTGAGACACTGGAAGAGAGAGACTCCAACTCGGGAAATTCACAATGATAACCTAGGTTAATATCTAAGAAAGTGCTTCAAACACTACGAATACGTGAATAAAGGGCCTTATTATCTGTAACACATTGTTTCCAGACAAGGAAATCGTGTTCAAAGAACATAGAACCGAGTTGGATACTGGTTACATTTATTATTCCGGGACAATGAGTTGGCGATTTTGAAAGAAGCGTGGTTAGGCCATGAAACCGGATGTAATGACGTCACAAAGGGGGAGGGGCCACGTGGGCAGGCTTAATTGATCCCAGGTGATAATGATTTGGCCAGGGGACCAGCTGGGAGTGATGACGTCATGGAGATTAGTTCTGGTATTAGGGTTAGAGAATTGGGGCTCTGTTCATGGTTAGGGTTAGGATAAGGTTTTGGGCTAGGTAGGGTTCAGGCTCAGGTGTGGGCTAGGTTTAGGGTTTGGGTTAGAGGGTTAGGGACAGGGTTAAGGTCACAGTGTAGTAATGTTGGCTATTCATAATGAATGAGCTTCAATCACTGGATAATTTTGTGTGTAGCACTCAGAACTTACGACTGCAGACTAGGGAAATATTTAGAAATGTGCTTCACACAATAGGAATACAAATTCCAATAGACTGAACATCTGAACAGCACAATTTTGTCACTGGGAAATCTTGTTCAAACAGCTGAGAAGCGAGTGTGACACTGTTTACATTTATTTTTCCCGTCAAAAGGAGTTGGCGTTTTCTTGAAAAGGTTTTGGTGAAACACTGAAAAACTCATCTTCCTAGAGCTATCGAACAGTATGAAAGAATTGAGAACACTATGAAATAAAAATGTTAGTTAGGCTAGGGTTCCAAGTAATGTTTTACTGTGCCTTTAAAAAGCCGGTATGACACCCGTGTTAAAATGAAAAGTCTCATTGCTCAAAACAACAGACCAGGGGAATGGCAGAGTGTCTCTAGAACTCCTGGAATACGTTTTAGAACCCGAACATCTCTACTGAATTTGGAAATACTGAGAATTTGTATCCAAAGCGCTGTGAAAGGTAGGATAGACGTTCAAGTGGTCATAATGTTGAAAGTGCTGGTATATTTGTAAAAAAGGTTGTTTTACCAAATTAGAATTCACAATGAAAAAGCTTGAGACACTGGAAGAGAGAGACTCCAACTCGGGAAATTCACAATGATAACCTAGGTTAATATCTAAGAAAGTGCTTCAAACACTAGGAATACGTGAATAAAGGGCCTTAATATCTGTAACACATTGTTTCCTGACAAGGAAATCGTGTTCAAAGAACATAGAACCGAGTTGGATACTGGTTACATTTATTATTCCGGGACAATGAGTTGGCGATTTTGAAAGAAGCCTGGTTAGGCCATTAAACCGGATGTGATGGCGTCACCAAGGGGGAGGGGCCACGTGGGCAGGCTTAATTGATCCCAGGTGATAATGATTTGGCCAGGGGACCAGCTGGGAGTGATGACGTCATGGAGATTAGTTCTGGTATTAGGGTTAGAGAATTGGGGCTCTGTTCATGGTTAGGGTTAGGATAAGGTTTTGGGCTAGGTAGGGTTAAGGCTCAGGTGTGGGCTAGGTTTAGGGTTTGAGTTAGAGGGTTAGGGACAGGGTTAAGGTCACAGTGTAATAATGTTGGCTGTTCACAATGAATGAGCTTCAATCACTGGACAATTTGGTGTGTAGCACTCAGAACTTACGATTCCAGACTAGGGAAATATTTAGAAATGTGCTTCACACAATAGGAATACATATTCCAATAGACTGAATATCTGGACAGCACAATTTTGTCACTGGGAAATCTTGTTCAAACAGCTGAGAACCGAGTTTGATACTGTTTAAATTTATTTTTCCCGTCAAAAGGAGTTGGCGTTTTCGGGAAAAGGTTTTGGTGAAACACTGAAAAACTCATTTCCTAGAGCTATCGAACAGTATGAAAGTATTGAGAACACTATGAAATAAAAATGTTAGTTAGGCTAGGATTCCAAGTAATGTTTTACTGTGCCTTTAAAAAGCCGGTATGACACCCGTGTTAAAATGAAAAGTCTCATTGCTCAAAACAACAGACCAGGGGAATGGCAGAGTGTCTCTGGAACTCCTGGAATACGTTTTAGAACCCGAACATCTCTACTGAATTTTGAAATACTGAGAATTTGTATCCAAAGCGCTGTGAAAGGTAGGATAGACTGTCAAGTGCTAATAATGTTGAAACTGCTGGTATATTGGTAAAAAAGTTTGTTTTACCAAATTAGAATTCACAATGAAAAAGCTTGAGACACTGGAAGAGAGAGACTCCAACTCGGGAAATTCACAATGATAACCTAGGTTAATATCTAAGAAAGTGCTTCAAACACTAGGAATATGTGAATAAAGGGCCTTAATATCTGTAACACATTGTTTCCTGACAAGGAAATCGTGTTCAAAGAACATAGAACCGAGTTGAGTACTGGTTACATTTATTATTCGGGACAATGAGTTGGCGATTTTGAAAGAAGCCTGGTTAGGCCATTAAACCGGATGTGATGACGTCACCAAGGGGGAGGGGCCACGTGGGCAGGCTTAATTGATCCCAGGTGATAATGATTTGGCCAGGGGACCAGCTGGGAGTGATGACGTCATCGAGATTAGTTCTGGTATTAGGGTTAGAGAATTGGGGCTCTGTTCATGGTTAGGGTTAGGATAAGGTTTTGGGCTAGGTAGGGTTCAGGCTCAGGTGTGGGCTAGGTTTAGGGTTTGGGTTAGAGGGTTAGGAACAGTGTTACGGTCACAGTATAGTAATGTTGGCTATTCACAATGAATGAGCTTCAATCACTGGATAATTTGGTGTGTAGCACTCAGAACTTACGTCTGCAGACTAGGGAAATATTTAGAAATGTGCTTCACACAATAGAAATACAAATTCCAATAGACTGAACATCTGAACAGCACAATTTTGTCACTGGGAAATCTTGTTCAAACAGCTGAGAAGCGAGTGTGACACTGTTTACATTTATTTTTCCCGTCAAAAGGAGTTGGCGTTTTCGGGAAAAGGTTTTGGTGAAACACTGAAAAACTCATTTTCCTAGAGCTATCGAACAGTATGAAAGAATTGAGAACACTATGAAATAAAAATGTTAGTTAGGCTAGGGTTCCAAGTACTGTTTTACTGTGCCTTTAAAAAGCCGGTATGACACCCGTGTTAAAATGAAAAGTCTCATTGCTCAAAACACCAGACCAGGGGAATGGCAGAGTGTCTCTAGAACTCCTGGAATACGTTTTAGAACCCGAACATCTCTACTGAATTTGGAAATACTGAGAATTTGTATCCAAAGCGCTGTGAAAGGTAGGATAGACGTTCAAGTGGGCATAATGTTGAAAGTGCTGGTATATTTGTAAAAAAGGTTGTTTTACCAAATTAGAATTCACAATGAAAAAGCTTGAGACACTGGAAGGGAGAGACTCCAACTCGGGAAATTCACAATGATAACCTAGGTTAATATCTAAGAAAGTGCTTCAAACACTACGAATACGTGAATAAAGGGCCTTAATATCTGTAACACATTGTTTCCTGACAAGGAAATCGTGTTCAAAAAACATAGAACCGAGTTGGATACTGGTTACATTTATTATTCCGGGACAATGAGTTGGCGATTTTGAAAGAAGCCTGGTTAGGCCATTAAACCGGATGTGATGACGTCACCAAGGGGGAGGGGCCACGTGAGCAGGCTTAATTGATCCCAGGTGATAATGATTTGGCCAGAGGACCAGCTGGGAGTGATGATGTCATCGAGATTAGTTCTGGTATTAGGGTTAGAGAATTGGGGCTCTGTTCATGGTTAGGGTTAGGATAAGGTTTTGGGATAGGTAGAGTTCAGGCTCAGGTGTGGGCTAGGTTTAGGGTTTGGGTTAGAGGGTTAGGGACAGGGTTATGGTCTCAGTGTAGTAATGTTGGCTATTCACAATGAATGAGCTTCAATCACTGGACAATTTGGTGTGTAGCACTCAGAACCTATGACTCCAGACTAGGGAAATATTTAGAAATGTGCTTCACACAATAGGAATACATATTCCAATAGACTGAATATCTGAACAGCACAATTTTGTCACTGGGAAATCTTGTTCAAACAGCTGAGAAGCGAGTGTGACACTCTTTACATTTATTTTTCCCGTCAAAAGGAGTTGGCGTTTTCGGGCAAAGGTTTTGGTGAAACACTGAAAAACTCATTTTCCTAGAGCTATCGAACAGTATGAAAGTATTGAGAACACTATGAAATAAAAATGTTAGTTAGGCTAGGGTTCCAAGTAATGTTTTACTGTGCCTTTAAAAAGCCGGTATGACACCCGTGTTAAAATGAAAAGTCTCATTGCTCAAAACAACAGACCAGGGGAATGGCAGAGTGTCTCTGGAACTCCTGGAATACGTTTTAGAACCCGAACATCTCTACTGAATTTTGAAATACTGAGAATTTGTATCCAAAGCGCTGTGAAAGGTAGGATAGACTGGCAAGTGCTAATAATGTTGAAACTGCTGGTATATTGGTAAAAAAGTTTGTTTTACCAAATTAGAATTCACAATGAAAAAGCTTGAGACACTGGAAGAGAGAGACTCCAACTCGGGAAATTCACAATGATAACCTAGGTTAATATCTAAGAAAGTGCTTCAAACACTAGGAATACGTGAATAAAGGGCCTTAATATCTGTAACACATTGTTTCCTGCCAAGGAAATCGTGTTCAAAGAACATAGAACCGAGTTGAGTACTGGTTACATTTATTATTCGGGACAATGAGTTGGCGATTTTGAAAGAAGCCTGGTTAGGCCATTAAACCGGATGTGATGACGTCACCAAGGGGGAGGGGCCACGTGGGCAGGCTTAATTGATCCCAGGTGATAATGATTTGGCCAGGGAACCAGCTGGGAGTGATGACGTCATCGAGATTAGTTCTGGTATTAGGGTTAGAGAATTGGGGCTCTGTTCATGGTTAGGGTTAGGATAAGGTTTTGGGCTAGGTAGGGTTCAGGCTCAGGTGTGGGCTAGGTTTAGGGTTTGGGTTAGAAGGTTAGGGACAGGGTTATGGTCTCAGTGTAGTAATGTTGGCTATTCACAATGAATGAGCTTCAATCACTGGACAATTTGGTGTGTAGCACTCAGAACCTATGACTCCAGACTAGGGAAATATTTAGAAATGTGCTTCACACAATAGGAATACATATTCCAATAGACTGAATATCTGAACAGCACAATTTTGTCACTGGGAAATCTTGTTCAAACAGCTGAGAAGCGAGTGTGACACTCTTTACATTTATTTTTCCCGTCAAAAGGAGTTGGCGTTTTCGGGCAAAGGTTTTGGTGAAACACTGAAAAACTCATTTTCCTAGAGCTATCAAACAGTATGAAAGTATTGAGAACACTATGAAATAAAAATGTTAGTTAGGCTAGGGTTCCAAGTAATGTTTTACTGTGCCTTTAAAAAGCCGGTATGACACCCGTGTTAAAATGAAAAGTCTCATTGCTCAAAACAACAGACCAGGGGAATGGCAGAGTGTCTCTGGAACTCCTGGAATACGTTTTACAACCCGAACATCTCTACTGAATTTTGAAATACTGAGAATTTGTATCCAAAGCGCTGTGAAAGGTAGGATAGACTGTCAAGTGGTAATAATGTTGAAAGTGCTGGTATATTTGTAAAAAAGTTTGTTTTACCAAATTAGAATTCACAATGAAAAAGCTTGAGACACTGGAAGAGAGAGACTCCAACTCGGGAAATTCACAATGATAACCTAGGTTAATATCTAAGAAAGTGCTTCAAACACTAGGAATACGTGAATAAAGGGCCTTAATATCTGTAACACATTGTTTCCTGACAAGGAAATCGTGTTCAAAGAACATAGAACCGAGTTGAGTACTGGTTACATTTATTATTCGGGACAATGAGTTGGCGATTTTGAAAGAAGCCTGGTTAGGCCATTAAACCGGATGTGATGACGTCACCAAGGGGGAGGGGCCACGTGGGCAGGCTTAATTGATCCCAGGTGATAATGATTTGGCCAGGGGACCAGCTGGGAGTGATGACGTCATCGAGATTAGTTCTGGTATTAGGGTTAGAGAATTGGGGCTCTGTTCATGGTTAGGGTTAGGATAAGGTTTTGGGCTAGGTAGGGTTCAGGCTCAGGTGTGGGCTAGGTTTAGGGTTTGGGTTAGAGGGTTAGGAACAGGGTTACGGTCACAGTATAGTAATGTTGGCTATTCACAATGAATGAGCTTCAATCACTGGATAATTTGTTGTGTAGCACTCAGAACTTACGACTGCAGACTAGGGAAATATTTAGAAATGTGCTTCACACAATAGGAATACAAATTCCAATAGACTGAACATCTGAACAGCACAATTTTGTCACTGGGAAATCTTGTTCAAACAGCTGAGAAGCGAGTGTGACACTGTTTACATTTATTTTTCCCGTCAAAAGGAGTTGGCGTTTTCGGGAAAAGGTTTTGGTGAAACACTGAAAAACTCATTTTCCTAGAGCTATCGAACAGTATGAAAGAATTGAGAACACTATGAAATAAAAATGTTAGTTAGGCTAGGGTTCCAAGTAATGTTTTACTGTGCCTTTAAAAAGCCGGTATGACACCCGTGTTAAAATGAAAAGTCTCATTGCTCAAAACAACAGACCAGGGGAATGGCAGAGTGTCTCTAGAACTCCTGGAATACGTTTTAGAACCCGAACATCTCTACTGAATTTGGAAATACTGAGAATTTGTATCCAAAGCGCTGTGAAAGGTAGGATAGACGTTCAAGTGGTCATAATGTTGAAAGTGCTGGTATATTTGTAAAAAAGGTTGTTTTACCAAATTAGAATTCACAATGAAAAAGCTTGAGACACTGGAAGAGAGAGACTCCAACTCGGGAAATTCACAATGATAACCTAGGTTAATATCTAAGAAAGTGCTTCAAACACTAGGAATACGTGAATAAAGGGCCTTAATATCTGTAACACATTGTTTCCTGACAAGGAAATCGTGTTCAAAGAACATAGAAGCGAGTTGGATACTGGTTACATTTATTATTCCGGGACAATGAGTTGGCGATTTTGAAAGAAGCCTGGTTAGGCCATTAAACCGGATGTGATGGCCTCACAAAGCGGGAGGGGCCACGTGGGCAGGCTTAATTGATCCCAGGTGATAATGATTTGGCCAGAGGACCAGCTGGGAGTGATGATGTCATCGAGATTAGTTCTGGTATTAGGGTTAGAGAATTGGGGCTCTGTTCATGGTTAGGGTTAGGATAAGGTTTTGGGCTAGGTAGGGTTCAGGCTCAGGTGTGGGCTAGGTTTAGGGTTTGGGTTAGAGGGTTAGGGACAGGGTTATGGTCTCAGTGTAGTAATGTTGGCTATTCACAATGAATGAGCTTCAATCACTGGACAATTTGGTGTGTAGCACTCAGAACCTATGACTCCAGACTAGGGAAATATTTAGAAATGTGCTTCACACAATAGGAATACATATTCCAATAGACTGAATATCTGAACAGCACAATTTTGTCACTGGGAAATCTTGTTCAAACAGCTGAGAAGCGACTGTGACACTCTTTACATTTATTTTTCCCGTCAAAAGGAGTTGGCGTTTTCGGGCAAAGGTTTTGGTGAAACACTGAAAAACTCATTTTCCTAGAGCTATCTAACAGTATGAAAGTATTGAGAACACTATGAAATAAAAATATTAGTTAGGCTAGGGTTCCAAGTAATGTTTTACTGTGCCTTTAAAAAGCCGGTATGACACCCGTGTTAAAATGAAAAGTCTCATTGCTCAAAACAACAGACCAGGGGAATGGCAGAGTGTCTCTAGAACTCCTGGAATACGTTTTAGAACCCGAACATCTCTACTGAATTTTGAAGTACTGAGAATTTGTATCCAAAGCGCTGTGAAAGGTAGGATAGACTGTCATGTGGTAATAATGTTGAAAGTGCTGGTATATTTGTAAAAAAGGTTGTTTTACCAAATTAGAATTCACAATGAAAAAGCTTGAGACACTGGAAGAGAGAGACTCCAACTCGGGAAATTCACAATGATAAGCTAGGTTAATATCTAAGAAAGTGCTTCAAACACTATGAATACGTGAATAAAGGGCCTTAATATCTGTAACACATTATTTCCTGACTAGGAAATCGTGTTCAAAGAACATAGAACCGAGTTGGATACTGGTTACATTTATTATTCCGGGACAATGAGTTGGCGATTTTGAAAGAAGCCTGGTTAGGCCATTAAACCGGATGTGATGACGTCACCAAGGGGGAGGGGCCACGTGGGCAGGCTTAATTGATCCCAGGTGATAATGATTTGGCCAGGGGACCAGCTTGGAGTGATGACGTCATCGAGATTAGTTCTGGTATTGGGTTAGAGAATTGGGGCTCTGTTCATGGTTAGGGTTAGGATAAGGTTTTGGGCTAGGTAGGGTTCAGGGTTCAGGCTCAGGTGTGAGCTAGGTTGAGGGTTTGGGTTAGAGGGTTAGGGACAGGGTTAAGGTCTCAGTGTAGTAATGTTGGCTATTCACAATGCATGAGCTTCAATCACTGGACAATTTGGTGTGTAGCACTCAGAACTTACGACTCCAGACTAGGGAAATATTTAGAAATGTGCTTCACCCAATAGGAATACATATTCCAATAGACTGAATATCTGAACAGCACAATTTTGTCACTGGGAAATCTTGTTCAAACAGCTGGGAAGCGAGTGTGACACTGTTTACATTTATTTTTCCCATCAAAAGGAGTTGGTGTTTTCGGGAAAAGATTTTGGTGAAACACTGAAAAACTCATTTTCCTAGAGCTATCGAACAGTATGAAAGTATTGAGAACACTATGAAATAAAAATGCTAGTTAGGCTAGGGTTCCAAGTAATGTTTTACTGTGCCTTTAAAAAGCCGGTATGACACCCATGTTAAAATGAAAAGTCTCATTGCTCAAAACAACAGACCAGGGGAGTGGCAGAGTGTCTCTAGAACTCCTGGAATACGTTTTAGAACCCGAACATCTCTACTGAATTTTGAAATACTGAGAATTTGTATCCAAAGCGCTGTGAAAGGTAGGATAGACTGTCAAGTGGTAATAATGTTGAAAGTGCTGGTATATTTGTAAAAATGGTTGTTTTACCAAATTAGAATTCACAATGAAAAAGCTTGAGACACTGGAAGAGAGAGACTCCAACTAGGGAAATTCACAATGATAAGCTAGGTTAATATCTAAGAAAGTGCTTCAAACACTAAGAATACGTGCATAAAGGGCCTTAATATCTGTAACACATTGTTTAATGACAAGGAAATCGTGTTCAAAGAACATAGATCCGAGTGAGATACTGGTTACATTTATTATTCCGGGACAATGAGTTGGCGATTTTGAAAGAAGCCTGGTTAGGCCATTAAACCGGATGTGATGACGTCACCAAGGGGGAGGGGCCACGTGGGCAGGCTTAATTGATCCCAGGTGATAATGATTTGGCCAGGGGACCAGCTGGGAGTGATGATGTCATCGAGATTAGTTCTGGTATTAGGGTTAGAGAATTGGGGCTCTGTTCATGGTTAGGGTTAGGATAAGGTTTTGGGCTAGGTAGGGTTCAGGCTCAGGTGTGGGCTAGGTTTAGGGTTTGGGTTTGAGGATTAGGGACAGGCTTATTGTCACAGTGTAGTAATGTTGGCTATTCACAATGAATGAGCTTCAATCACTGGACAATTTGGTGTGTAGCACTCAGAACTTAGGACTCCAGACTAGGGAAATATTTAGAAATGTGCTTCAAACAATAGGAATACATATTCCAATAGACTGAATATCTGAACAGCACAATTTTGTCACTGGGAAATCTTGTTCAAACAGCTGAGAAGCGAGTGTGCCACTGTTTACATTTATTTTTCCCATCAAAAGGAGTTGGCGTTTTCGGGAAAAGGTTTTGGTGAAACACTGAAAAACTCATTTTCCTAGAGCTATCGAACAGTATGAAAGTATTGAGAGCACTATGAAATAAAAATGTTAGTTAAGCTAGGGTTCCAAGTAATGTTTTACTGTGCCTTTAAAAAGCCGGTATGACACCCGTGTTAAAATGAAAAGTCTCATTGATCATAGAACAGACCAGGGGAATGGCAGAGTGTCTCTAGAACTCCTGGAATACGTTTCAGAACCCGAACAACTCTACTGAATTTTGAAATACTGAGAATTTGTATCCAAAGCGCTGTGAAAGGTAGGATAGACTGTCAAGTGGTAATAATGTTGAAAGTGCTGGTATATTTGTGAAAAAGGTTGTTTTACCAAATTAGAATTCACAATGAAAAAGCTTGAGACACTGGAAGAGAGAGACTCCAACTCGGGAAATTCACAATGATAACCTAGGTTAATATCTAAGAAAGTGCTTCAAACACTAGGAATACGTGAATAAAGGGCCTTAATATCTGTAACACATTGTTTACTGACAAGGAAATCGTGTTCAAAGAACATAGAACCGAGTTGGATACTGGTTACATTTATTATTCCGGGACAATGAGTTGGCGATTTTGAAAGAAGCCTGGTTAGGCCATTAAACCGGATGTGATGACGTCATCAAGGGGCAGGGGCCACGTGGGCAGGCTTAATTGATCCCAGGTGATAAAGATTTGGTCAGGGGACCAGCTGGGAGTGATGACGTCATCGAGATTAGTTCTGGTATTAGGGTTAGAGAATTGGGGCTCTGTTCATGGTTAGGGTTAGGATAAGGTTTTGGGCTAGGTAGCCTTCAGGCTCAGGTGTGGGCTAGGTTGAGGGTTTGGGTTAGTGGGTTAGGGACAGGCTTAAGGTCACAGTGTAGTAATGTTGGCTATTCACAATGAATGAGCTTCAATCACTCGACAATTTGGTGTGTAGCACTAAGAACTTACGACTCCAGACTAGGGAAATATTTAGAAATGTGCTTCACACAATAGGAATACATATTACAATAGACTGAATATCTGAACAGCACAATGCCGTCACTGGAAATCTTGTTCAAACAGCTGAGAAGCGAATGTGAAACTGTTTACATTTATTTTTCCCGTCAAAAGGACTTGGCGTTTTCAGGAAAAGGTTTTGATGAAACACTGAAAAACTCATTTGCCTAGAGCTATCGAACAGTGTGAAAGTATTGAGAACACTATGAAATAAAAATGTTAGTTAGGCTAGGGTTCCAAGTAATGTTTTACTGTGCCTTTAAAAAGCCGGTATGACACCCGTGTTAAAATGAAAAGTCTCATTGCTCAAAACAACAGACCAGGGGAAGGGCAGAGTGTCTCTAGAACTCCTGGAATACGTTTTAGAACCCGAACATCTCTACTGAATTTTGAAATACTGAGAATTTGTATCCAAAGCGCTGTGAAAGGTAGGATAGACTGTCAATTGGTAATAATGTTGAAAGTGCTGGTATATTTGTAAAAAAGGTTGTTTTACCAAATTAGAATTCACAATGAAAAAGCTTGAGACACTGGAAGAGAGAGACTCCAACTCGGGAAATTCACAATGATAACCTAGGTTAATATCTAAGAAAGTGCTTCAAACACTAGGAATACGTGAATAAAGGGCCTTAATATCTGTAACACATTGTTTCCTGACAAGGAAATCGTGTTCAAAGAACATAGAACCGAGTTGGATACTGGTTACATTTATTATTCCGGGACAATGAGTTGGCGATTTTGAAAGAAGGCTGGTTAGGCCATTAAACAGGATGTGATGACGTCACCAACGGGGAGGGGCCACGTGGGCAGGCTTAATTGATCCCAGGTGATAATGATTTGGCCAGGGGACCAGCTGGGAGTGATGAGGTCATGCAGATCAGTTCTGATATTAGGGTTAGAGAATTGGGGCTCTGTTCATGGTTAGGGTTAGGATAAGGTTTTGGGCTAGGTAGGGTTCAGGGTTCAGGCTCAGGTGTGGGCTAGGTTGAGGGTTTGGGTTAGAGGATTAGGGACAGGCTTATTGTCACAGTGTAGTAATGTTGGCTATTCACAATGAATGAGCTCCAATCACTGGACATTTTGGTGTGTAGCACTCAGAACTTACGACTCCAGACTAGGGAAATATTTACAAATGTGCTTCACACAATAGGAATACATATTACAATAGACTGAATATCTGAACAGCACAATGCTGTCACTGGGAAATCTTGTTCAAACAGCTGAGAAGCGAGTGTGAAACTGTTTACATTTATTTTTCCCGTCAAAAGGACTTGGCGTTTTCGGGAAAAGGTTTTGATGAAACACTGAAAAACTCATTTGCCTAGAGCTATCGAACAGTGTGAAAGTATTGAGAACACTATGAAATAAAAATGTTAGTTAGGCTAGGGTTCCAAGTAATGTTTTACTGTGCCTTTAAAAAGCCGGTATGACACCCGTGTTAAAATGAAAAGTCTCATTGCTCAAAACAACAGACCAGGGGAAGGGCAGAGTGTCTCTAGAACTCCTGGAATACGTTTTAGAACCCGAACATCTCTACTGAATTTTGAAATACTGAGAATTTGTATCCAAAGCGCTGTGAAAGGTAGGATAGACTGTCAATTGGTAATAATGTTGAAAGTGCTGGTATATTTGTAAAAAAGGTTGTTTTACCAAATTAGAATTCACAATGAAAAAGCTTGAGACACTGGAAGAGAGAGACTCCAACTCGGGAAATTGACAATGATAACCTAGGTTAATATCTAAGAAAGTGCTTCAAACACTAGGAATACGTGAATAAAGGGCCTTAATATCTGTAACACATTGTTTCCTGACAAGGAAATCGTGTTCAAAGAACATAGAACCGAGTTGGATACTGGTTACATTTATTATTCCGGGACAATGAGTTGGCGATTTTGAAAGAAGCCTGGTTAGGCCATTAAACCGGATGTGATGACGTCACCAACGGGGAGGGGCCACGTGGGCAGGCTTAATTGATCCCAGGTGATAATGATTTGGCCAGGGGACCAGCTGGGAGTGACGATGTCATCGAGATTAGTTCTGGTATTAGGGTTAGAGAATTGGGGCTCTGTTCATGGTTAGGGTTATGATAAGGTTTTGGGCTAGGTAGGGTTCAGGGTTCAGGCTCAGGTGTGGGCTAGGTTGAGGGTTTGGGTTAGAGGATTAGGGACAGGCTTATTGTCACAGTGTAGTAATGTTGGCTATTCACAATGAATGAGCTTCAATCACTGGACAATTTGGTGTGTAGCACTCAGAACTTACGACTCCAGACTAGGGAAATATTTACAAATGTGCTTCACACAATAGGAATACATATTACAATAGACTGAATATCTGAACAGCACAATGCTGTCACTGGGAAATCTTGTTCAAACAGCTGAGAAGCGAGTGTGAAACTGTTTACATTTATTTTTCCCGTCAAAAGGACTTGGCGTTTTCGGGAAAAGGTTTTGATGAAACACTGAAAAACTCATTTGCCTAGAGCTATCGAACAGTGTGAAAGTATTGAGAACACTATGAAATAAAAATGTTAGTTAGGCTAGGGTTCCAAGTAATGTTTTACTGTGCCTTTAAAAAGCCGGTATGACACCCGTGTTAAAATGAAAAGTCTCATTGCTCAAAACAACAGACCAGGGGAAGGGCAGAGTGTCTCTAGAACTCCTGGAATACGTTTTAGAACCCGAACATCTCTACTGAATTTTGAAATACTGAGAATTTGTATCCAAAGCGCTGTGAAAGGTAGGATAGACTGTCAAGTGGTAATAATGTTGAAAGTGCTGGTATATTTGTAAAAAAGGTTGTTTTACCAAATTAGAATTCACAATGAAAAAGCTTGAGACACTGGAAGAGAGAGACTCCAACTCGGGAAATTCACAATGATAACCTACGTTAATATCTAAGAAAGTGCTTCAAACACTACGAATACGTGAATAAAGGGCCTTAATATCTGTAACACATTGTTTCCTGACAAGGAAATCGTGTTCAAAGAACATAGAACCGAGTTGGATACTGGTTACATTTATTATTCTGGGACAATGAGTTGGCGATTTTGAAAGAAGCCTGGTTATGCCATTAAACAGGATGTGATGACGTCACCAACGGGGAGGGGCCACGTGGGCAGGCTTAATTGATCCCAGGTGATAATGATTTGGCCAGGGGACCAGCTGGGAGTGATGAGGTCATCCAGATCAGTTCTGGTATTAGGGTTAGAGAATTGGGGCTCTGTTCAGGGTTAGGGTTAGGATAAGGTTTTGGGCTAGGTAGGGTTCAGGGTTCAGGCTTAGGTGTGGGCTAGGTTGAGGGTTTGGGTTAGAGGGTTAGGGACAGGGTTAAGGTCTAAGTGTAGTAATGTTGGCTATTCACAATGCATGAGCTTCAATCACTGGACAATTTGGTGTGTAGCACTCAGAACTTACGACTCCAGACTAGGGAAATATTTAGAAATGTGCTTCACACAATAGGAATACATATTCCAATAGACTGAATATCTGAACAGCACAATTTTGTCACTGGGAAATCTTGTTCAAACAGCTGAGAAGCGAGTGTGCCACTGTTTACATTTATTTTTCCCATCAAAAGGAGTTGGCGTTTTCGGGAAAAGGTTTTGGTGAAACACTGAAAAACTCATTTTCCTAGAGCTATCGAACAGTATGAAAGTATTGAGAACACTATGAAATAAAAATGTTAGTTAGGCTAGGGTTCCAAGTAATGTTTTACTGTGCCTTTAAAAAGCCGGTATGACACCCGTGTTAAAATGAAAAGTCTCATTGCTCAAAACAACAGACCAGGGGAATGGCAGAGTGTCTCTAGAACTCCTGGAATACGTTTCAGAACGAGAACATCTCTACTGAATTTTGAAATACTGAGAATTTGTATCCAAAGCGCTGTGAAAGGTAGGATAGACTGTCAAGTGGTAATAATGTTGAAAGTGCTGGTATATTTGTAAAAAAGGTTGTTTTACCAAATTAGAATTCACAATGAAAAAGCTTGAGACACTGGAAGAGAGAGACTCCAACTCGGGAAATTCACAATGATAACCTAGGTTAATATCTAAGAAAGTGCTTCAAACACTAGGAATACGTGAATAAAGGGACTTAATATCTGTAACACATTGTTTCCTGAAAGGAAATAGTGTTCAAAGAACATAGAACCGAGTTAGATACTGGTTACATTTATTATTCCGGGACAATGAGTTGGCGATTTTGAAAGAAGCCTGGTTAGGCCATTAAATTGGATGTGATGACGTCACCAAGGGGGAGGGGCCACGTGGGCAGGCTTAATTGATCCCAGGTGATAATGATTTGGCCAGGGGACCAGCTGGGAGTGATGACGTCATCGAGATGAGTTCTGGTATTAGGGTTAGAGAATTGGGGCTCTGTTCATGGTTAGGGTTATGATAAGGTTTTGGGCTAGGTAGCGTTCAGGCTCAGGTGTGGGCTAGGTTTAGGGTTTGGGTTAGAGGGTTAGGGACAGGCTTACGGTCACAGTGTAGTAATGTTGGCTATTCACAATGAATGAGCTTCAATCACTCGACAATTTGGTGTGTAGCACTCAGAACTTACGACTCCAGACTAGGGAAATATTTAGAAATGTGCTTCACACAATAGGAATACATATTACAATAGACTGAATATCTGAACAGCACAATGCTGTCACTGGAAATATTGTTCAAACAGCTGAGAAGCGAGTGTGACACTGTTTACATTTATTTTTCCCGTCAAAAGGAGTTGGCGTTTTCAGGAAAAGGTTTTGATGAAACACTGAAAAACTCATTTGCCTAGAGCTATCGAACAGTGTGAAAGTATTGAGAACACTATGAAATAAAAATGTTAGTTAGGCTAGGGTTCCAAGTAATGTTTTACTGTGCCTTTAAAAAGCCGGTATGACACCCGTGTTAAAATGAAAAGTCTCATTGCTCAAAACAACAGACCAGGGGAAGGGCAGAGTGTCTCTAGAACTCCTGGAATACGTTTCAGAACCCGAACATCTCTACTGAATTTTGAAATACTGAGAATTTGTATCCAAAGCGCTGTGAAAGGTAGGATAGACTGTCAATTGGTAATAATGTTGAAAGTGCTGGTATATTTGTAAAAAAGGTTGTTTTACCAAATTAGAATTCACAATGAAAAAGCTTGAGACACTGGAAGAGAGAGACTCCAACTCGGGAAATTCACAATGATAACCTAGGTTAATATCTAAGAAAGTGCTTCAAACACTAGGAATACGTGAATAAAGGGCCTTAATATCTGTAACACATTGTTTCCTGACAAGGAAATCGTGTTCAAAGAACATAGAACCGAGTTGGATACTGGTTACATTTATTATTCCGGGACAATGAGTTGGCGATTTTGAAAGAAGCCTGGTTATGCCATTAAACAGGATGTGATGAGGTCACCAAGGGGGAGGGGCCACGTGGGCAGGCTTAATTGATCCCAGGTGATAATGATTTGGCCAGGGGACCAGCTGGGAGTGATGAGGTCATCCAGATCAGTTCTGGTATTAGGGTTAGAGAATTGGGGCTCTGTTCATGGTTAGGGTTAGGATAAGGTTTTGGGCTAGGTAGGGTTCAGGGTTCAGGCTCAGGTGTGGGCTAGGTTGAGGGTTTGGGTTAGAGGGTTAGGGACAGGGTTAAGGTCTCAGTGTAGTAATGTTGGCTATTCACAATGCATGAGCTTCAATCACTGGACAATTTGGTGTGTAGCACTCAGAACTTACGACTCCAGACTAGGGAAATATTTAGAAATTTGCTTCAAACAATAGGAATACATATTCCAATAGACTGAATATCTGAACAGCACAATGTTGTCACTGGGAAATCTTGTTCAAACAGCTGAGAAGCGAGTGTGCCACTGTTTACATTTATTTTTCCCATCATAAGGAGTTGGCGTTTTCGGGTAAAGGTTTTGGTGAAACACTGAAAAACTCATTTTCCTAGAGCTATCGAACAGTATGAAAGTATTGAGAACACTATGAAATAAAAATGTTAGTTAGGCTAGGGTTCCAAGTAATGTTTTACTGTGCCTTTAAAAAGCCGGTATGACACCCGTGTTAAAATGAAAAGTCTCATTGCTCAAACAACAGACCAGGGGAATGGCAGAGTGTCTCTAGAACTCCTGGAATACGTTTCAGAACCCGAACATCTCTACTGAATTTTTAAAATACTGAGAATTTGTATCCAAAGCGCTGTGAAAGGTAGGATAGACTGTCAAGTGGTAATAATGTTGAAAGTGCTGGTATATTTGTAAAAAAGGTTGTTTTACCAAATTAGAATTCACAATGAAAAAGCTTGAGACACTGGAAGAGAGAGACTCCAACTCGGGAAATTCACAATGATAACCTAGGTTAATATCTAAGAAAGTGCTTCAAACACTAGGAATACGTGAATAAAGGGACTTAATATCTGTAACACATTGTTTCCTGACAAGGAAATCGTGTTCAAAGAACATAGAACCGAGTTGGATACTGGTTACATTTATTATTCCGGGACAATGAGTTGGCGATTTTGAAAGAAGCCTGGTTAGGCCATTAAACCGGATGTGATGACGTCACCAAGGGGGAGGGGCCAGTGGGCAGGCTTAATTGATCCCAGGTGATAATGATTTGGCCAGGGGACCAGCTGGGAGTGATGACGTCATCGAGATGAGTTCTGGTATTAGGGTTAGAGAATTGGGGCTCTGTTCATGGTTAGGTTTAGGATAAGGTTTTGGGCTAGGTAGCATTCAGGCTCAGGTGTGGGCTAGGTTTAGGGTTTGGGTTAGAGGGTTATGGACAGGCTTACGGTCACAGTGTAGTAATGTTGCCTATTCACAATGAATGAGCTTCAATCACTCGACAATTTGGTGTGTAGCACTCAGAACTTACGACTCCAGACTAGGGAAATATTTAGAAATGTGCTTCACAAAATAGGAATACATATTCCAATAGACTGAATATCTGACCAGCACAATGTTCTCACTGGGAAATCTTGTTCAAACAGCTGAGAAGCGAGTGTGACACTGTTTACATTTATTTTTCCCATCAAAAGGAGTTGGCGTTTTCCGGAAAAGGTTTTGGTGAAACACTGAAAAACTCATTTTCCTAGAGCTATCGAACAGTATGAAAGTATTGAGAACACTATGAAATAAAAATATTAGTGAGGCTAGGGTTCCAAGTAATGTTTTACTGTGCCTTTAAAAAGCCGGTATGACACCCGTGTTAAAATGAAAAGTCTCATTGCTCAAAACAACAGACCAAGGGGAATGGCAGAGTGTCTCTAGAACTCCTGGAATACGTTTCAGAACCCGAACATCTCTACTGAATTTTGAAATACTGAGAATTTGTATCCAAAGCGCTGTGAAAGGTAGGATAGACTGTCAATTGGTAATAATGTTGAAAGTGCTGGTATATTTGTAAAAAAGGTTGTTTTACCAAATTAGAATTCACAATGAAAAAGCTTGAGACACTGGAAGAGAGAGACTCCAACTCGGGAAATTCACAATGATAACCTAGGTTAATATCTAAGAAAGTGCTTCAAACACTAGGAATACGTGAATAAAGGGCCTTAATATCTGTAACACATTGTTTCCTGACAAGGAAATCGTGTTCAAAGAACATAGAACCGAGTTGGATACTGGTTACATTTATTATTCCGGGACAATGAGTTGGCGATTTTGAAAGAAGCCTGGTTATGCCATTAAACAGGATGTGATGACGTCACCAACGGGGAGGGGCCACGTGGGCAGGCTTAATTGATCCCAGGTGATAATGATTTGGCCAGGGGACCAGCTGGGAGTGATGAGGTCATCCAGATCAGTTCTGGTATTAGGGTTAGAGAATTGGGGCTCTGTTCATGGTTAGGGTTAGGATAAGGTTTTGGGCTAGGTAGGGTTCAGGGTTTAGGCTCTGGTGTGGGCTAGGTTGAGGGTTTGGGTTAGAGGGTTAGGGACAGGGTTAAGGTCTCAGTGTAGTAATGTTGGCTATTCACAATGCATGAGCTTCAATCACTGGACAATTTGGTGTGTAGCACTCAGAACTTACGACTCCAGACTAGGGAAATATTTAGAAATGTGCTTCAAACAATAGGAATACATATTCCAATAGACTGAATATCTGAACAGCACAATGTTGTCACTGGGAAATCTTGTTCAAACAGCTGAGAAGCGAGTGTGCCACTGTTTACATTTATTTTTCCCATCAAAAGGAGTTGGCGTTTTCGGGAAAAGGTTTTGGTGAAACACTGAAAAACTCATTTTCCTAGAGCTATCGAACAGTATGAAAGTATTGAGAACACTATGAAATAAAAATGTTAGTTAGGCTAGGGTTCCAAGTAATGTTTTACTGTGCCTTTAAAAAGCCGGTATGACACCCGTGTTAAAATGAAAAGTCTCATTGATCATACAACAGACCAGGGGAATGGCAGAGTGTCTCTAGAACTCCTGGAATAGGTTTCAGAACCCGAACATCTCTACTGAATTTTGAAATACTGAGAATTTGTATCCAAAGCGCTGTGAAAGGTAGGATAGACTGTCAAGTGGTAATAATGTTGAAAATGCTGGTATATTTGTGAAAAAGGTTGTTTTACCAAATTAGAATTCACAATGAAAAAGCTTGAGACACTGGAAGAGAGAGACTCCAACTCGGGAAATTCACAATGATAACCTAGGTTGATATCTAAGAAAGTGCTTCAAACACTAGGAATACGTGAATAAAGGGACTTAATATCTGTAACACATTGTTTCCTGACAAGGAAATCGTGTTCAAAGAACATAGAACCGAGTTAGATACTGGTTACATTTATTATTCCGGGACAATGAGTTGGCGATTTTGAAAGAAGCCTGGTTAGGCCATTAAACCGGATGTGATGACGTCACCAAGGGGGAGGGGCACGTGGGCAGGCTTAATTGATCCCAGGTGATAATGATTTGGCCAGGGGACCAGCTGGGAGTGATGACGTCATCGAGATGAGTTCTGGTATTAGGGTTAGAGAATTGGGGCTCTGTTCATGGTTAGGGTTATGATAAGGTTTTGGGCTAGGTAGCGTTCAGGCTCAGGTGTGGGCTAGGTTTAGGGTTTGGGTTAGAGGGTTAGGGACAGGCTTACGGTCACAGTGTAGTAATGTTGGCTATTCACAATGAATGAGCTTCAATCACTCGACAATTTGGTGTGTAGCACTCAGAACTTACGACTCCAGACTAGGGAAATATTTAGAAATGTGCTTCACACAATAGGAATACATATTACAATAGACTGAATATCTGAACAGCACAATGCTGTCACTGGAAATATTGTTCAAACAGCTGAGAAGCGAGTGTGACACTGTTTACATTTATTTTTCCCGTCAAAAGGAGTTGGCGTTTTCAGGAAAAGGTTTTGATGAAACACTGAAAAACTCATTTGCCTAGAGCTATCGAACAGTGTGAAAGTATTGAGAACACTATGAAATAAAAATGTTAGTTAGGCTAGGGTTCCAAGTAATGTTTTACTGTGCCTTTAAAAAGCCGGTATGACACCCGTGTTAAAATGAAAAGTCTCATTGCTCAAAACAACAGACCAGGGGAAGGGCAGAGTGTCTCTAGAACTCCTGGAATACGTTTCAGAACCCGAACATCTCTACTGAATTTTGAAATACTGAGAATTTGTATCCAAAGCGCTGTGAAAGGTAGGATAGACTGTCAATTGGTAATAATGTTGAAAGTGCTGGTATATTTGTAAAAAAGGTTGTTTTACCAAATTAGAATTCACAATGAAAAAGCTTGAGACACTGGAAGAGAGAGACTCCAACTCGGGAAATTCACAATGATAACCTAGGTTAATATCTAAGAAAGTGCTTCAAACACTAGGAATACGTGAATAAAGGGCCTTAATATCTGTAACACATTGTTTCCTGACAAGGAAATCGTGTTCAAAGAACATAGAACCGAGTTGGATACTGGTTACATTTATTATTCCGGGACAATGAGTTGGCGATTTTGAAAGAAGCCTGGTTATGCCATTAAACAGGATGTGATGAGGTCACCAAGGGGGAGGGGCCACGTGGGCAGGCTTAATTGATCCCAGGTGATAATGATTTGGCCAGGGGACCAGCTGGGAGTGATGAGGTCATCCAGATCAGTTCTGGTATTAGGGTTAGAGAATTGGGGCTCTGTTCATGGTTAGGGTTAGGATAAGGTTTTGGGCTAGGTAGGGTTCAGGGTTCAGGCTCAGGTGTGGGCTAGGTTGAGGGTTTGGGTTAGAGGGTTAGGGACAGGGTTAAGGTCTCAGTGTAGTAATGTTGGCTATTCACAATGCATGAGCTTCAATCACTGGACAATTTGGTGTGTAGCACTCAGAACTTACGACTCCAGACTAGGGAAATATTTAGAAATTTGCTTCAAACAATAGGAATACATATTCCAATAGACTGAATATCTGAACAGCACAATGTTGTCACTGGGAAATCTTGTTCAAACAGCTGAGAAGCGAGTGTGCCACTGTTTACATTTATTTTTCCCATCAAAAGGAGTTGGCGTTTTCGGGTAAAGGTTTTGGTGAAACACTGAAAAACTCATTTTCCTAGAGCTATCGAACAGTATGAAAGTGTTGAGAACACTATGAAATAAAAATGTTAGTTAGGCTAGGGTTCCAAGTAATGTTTTACTGTGCCTTTAAAAAGCCGGTATGACACCCGTGTTAAAATGAAAAGTCTCATTGATCATACAACAGACCAGGGGAATGGCAGAGTGTCTCTAGAACTCCTGGAATAGGTTTCAGAACCCGAACATCTCTACTGAATTTTGAAATACTGAGAATTTGTATCCAAAGCGCTGTGAAAGGTAGGATAGACTGTCAAGTGGTAATAATGTTGAAAATGCTGGTATATTTGTGAAAAAGGTTGTTTTACCAAATTAGAATTCACAATGAAAAAGCTTGAGACACTGGAAGAGAGAGACTCCAACTCGGGAAATTCACAATGATAACCTAGGTTAATATCTAAGAAAGTGCTTCAAACACTAGGAATACGTGAATAAAGGGACTTAATATCTGTAACACATTGTTTCCTGACAAGGAAATCGTGTTCAAAGAACATAGAACCGAGTTGGATACTGGTTACATTTATTATTCCGGGACAATGAGTTGGCGATTTTGAAAGAAGCCTGGTTAGGCCATTAAACCGGATGTGATGAGGTCACCAAGGGGGAGGGGCCACGTGGGCAGGCTTAATTGATCCCAGGTGATAATGATTTGGCCAGGGGACCAGCTGGGAGTGATGACGTCATCGAGATGAGTTCTGGTATTAGGGTTAGAGAATTGGGGCTCTGTTCATGGTTAGGGTTAGGATAAGGTTTTGGGCTAGGTAGGGTTCAGGCTCAGGTGTGGGCTAGGTTTAGGGTTTGGGTTAGAGGGTTAGGGACAGGGTTACGGTCACAGTGTAGTAATGTTGGCTATTCACAATGAATGAGCTTCAATCACTCCACAATTTGGTGTGTAGCACTCAAAACTTACGACTCCAGACTAGGGAAATATTTAGAAATGTGCTTCACACAATAGGAATACATATTACAATAGACTGAATATCTGAACAGCACAATTTTGTCAGTGGGAAATCTTGTTCAAACAGCTGAGAAGCGAGTGTGACACTGTTTACATTTATTTTTCCTGTCAAAAGGAGTTGGCGTTTTGGAAAAAGGTTTTGGTGAAACACTGAAAAACTCATTTTCCTAGAGCTATCAAACAGTATGAAAGTATTGAGAACACTATGAAATAAAAATGTTAGTTAGGCTAGGGTTCCAAGTAATGTTTTACTGTGCCTTTAAAAAGCCGGTATGACACCTGTGTTAAAATGAAAAGTCTCATTGCTCAAAACAACAGACCAAGGGGAATGGCAGAGTGTCTCTAGAACTCCTGGAATACGTTTCAGAACCCGAACATCTCTACTGAATTTTGAAATACTGAGAATTTGTATCCAAAGCGCTGTGAAAGGTAGGATAGACTGTCAAGTGGTAATAATGTTGAAAGTGCTGGTATATTTGTAAAAAAGGTTGTTTTACCAAATTAGAATTCACAATGAAAAAGCTTGAGACACTGGAAGAGAGAGACTCCAACTCGGGAAATTCACAATGATAACCTAGGTTAATATCTAAGAAAGTGCTTCAAACACTACGAATACGTGAATAAAGGGCCTTAATATCTGTAACACATTGTTTCCTGACAAGGAAATCGTGTTCAAAGAACATAGAACCGAGTTGGATACTGGTTACATTTATTATTCCGGGACAATGAGTTGGCGATTTTGAAAGAAGCCTGGTTAGGCCATTAAACCGGATGTGATGACGTCACCAACGGGGAGGGGCCACGTGGGCAGGCTTAATTGATCCCAGGTGATAATGATTTGGCCAGGGGACCAGCTGGGAGTGACGATGTCATCGAGATTAGTTCTGGTATTAGGGTTAGAGAATTGGGGCTCTGTTCATGGTTAGGGTTATGATAAGGTTTTGGGCTAGGTAGGGTTCAGGCTCAGGTGTGGGCTAGGTTTAGGGTTTGGGTTAGAGGATTAGGGACAGGCTTATTGTCACAGTGTAGTAATGTTGGCTATTCACAATGAATGAGCTTCAATCACTGGACAATTTGGTGTGTAGCACTCAGAACTTACGACTCCAGACTAGGGAAATATTTACAAATGTGCTTCACACAATAGGAATACATATTACAATAGACTGAATATCTGAACAGCATAATACTGTCACTGGGAAATCTTGTTCAAACAGCTGAGAAGCGAGTGTGAAACTGTTTACATTTATTTTTCCCGTCAAAAGGACTTGGCGTTTTCGGGAAAAGGTTTTGATGAAACACTGAAAAACTCATTTGCCTAGAGTTATCGAACAGTGTGAAAGTATTGAGAACACTATGAAATAAAAATGTTAGTTAGGCTAGGGTTCCAAGTAATGTTTTACTGTGCCTTTAAAAAGCCGGTATGACACCCGTGTTAAAATGAAAAGTCTCATTGCTCAAAACAACAGACCAGGGGAAGGGCAGAGTGTCTCTAGAACTCCTGGAATACGTTTCAGAACCCGAACATCTCTACTGAATTTTGAAATACTGAGAATTTGTATCCAAAGCGCTGTGAAAGGTAGGATAGACTGTCAAGTGGTAATAATGTTGAAAGTGCTGGTATATTTGTAAAAATGGTAGTTTTACGAAATTAGAATTCACAATGAAAAAGCTTGAGACACTGGAAGAGAGAGACTCCAACTCGGGAAATTCACAATGATAACCTAGGTTAATATCTAAGAAAGTGCTTCAAACACTAGGAATACGTGAATAAAGGGCCTTAATATCTGTAACACATTGTTTCCTGACAAGGAAATCGTGTTCAAAGAACATAGAACCGAGTTGGATACTGGTTACATTTATTATTCCGGGACAATGAGTTGGCGATTTTGAAAGAAGCCTGGTTAGGCCATTAAACAGGATGTGATGACGTCACCAACGGGGAGGCTTAATTGATCCCAGGTGATAATGATTTGGCCAGGGGACCAGCTGGGAGTGATGACGTCATCGAGATGAGTTCTGGTATTAGGGTTAGAGAATT
Organism: Cnephaeus nilssonii; assembly: GCF_951640355.1. Lineage (NCBI taxonomy): Eukaryota > Metazoa > Chordata > Mammalia > Chiroptera > Vespertilionidae > Cnephaeus > Cnephaeus nilssonii. The sequence goes on from NC_137092.1 coordinate 44,419,216, forward strand.
GGGGCTCTGTTCATGGTCAGGGTTAGGATAAGGTTTTGGGCTAGGTAGGGTTCAGGCTCAGGTGTGGGCTAGGTTTAGGGTTTGGGTTAGAGGGTTAGGGACAGGCTTACGGTCACAATGTAGTAATGTTGGTTATTCACAATGAATGAGCTTCAATCACTCGACAATTTGGTGTGTAGCACTCAGAACTTAAGACTCCAGACTAGGGAAATATTTAGAAATGTGCTTCACACAATAGGAATACATATTCCAATAGACTGAATATCTGAACAGCACAATTTTGTCAGTGGGAAATCTTGTTCAAACAGCTGAGAAGCGAGTGTGACACTGTTTACATTTATTTTTCCTGTCAAAAGGAGTTGGCGTTTTGGGAAATGGTTTTGGTGAAACACTGAAAAACTCATTTTCCTAGAGCGATCAAACAGGATGAAAGTATTGAGAACACTATGAAATAAAAATGTTAGTTAGGCTAGGGTTCCAAGTAATGTTTTACTGTGCCTTTAAAAAGCCGGTATGACACCTGTGTTAAAATGAAAAGTCTCATTGCTCAAAACAACAGACCAGGGGAATGGCAGAGTGTCTCTAGAACTCCTGGAATACGTTTTAGAATCCGAAAATTTCTACTGAATTTTGAAATACTGAGAATTTGTATCCAAAGCGCTGTGAAAGGTAGGATAGACTGTCAAGTGGTAATAATGTTGAAAGTGCTGGTATTTTTGTAAAAAAGGTTGTTTTACCAAATTAGAATTCACAATGAAAAAGCTTGAGACACTGGAAGAGAGAGACTCCAACTCGGGAAATTCACAATGATAACCTAGGTTAATATCTAAGAAAGTGCTTCAAACACTAGGAATACGTGAATAAAGGGCCTTAATATCTGTAACACATTGTTTCCTGACAAGGAAATCGTGTTCAAAGAACATAGAAGCGAGTTGGATACTGGTTACATTTATTATTCCGGGACAATGAGTTGGCGATTTTGAAAGAAGCCTGGTTAGGCCATTAAACCGGATGTGATGATGTCACCAAGGGGGAGGGGCCACGTGGGCAGACTTAATTAATCCCAGGTGATAATGATTTGGCCAGGGGACCAGCTGGGAGTGATGACGTCATCGAGATTAGTTCTGGTATTCGGGTTAGAGAATTGGGGCTCTTTTCATGGTTAGGGTTAGGATAAGGTTTTGGGCTAGGTAGGGTTCAGGCTAAGGTGTGGGCTAGGTTTAGGGTTTGGGTTAGAGGGTTAGGGACAGGGTTACGGTCACAGTGTAGTAATGTTGGCTATTCACAATGAATGAGCTTCAATCACTCCACAATTTGGTGTGTAGCACTCAAAACTTACGACTCCAGACTAGGGAAATATTTAGAAATGTGCTTCACACAATAGGAGTACATATTACAATAGACTGAATATCTGAACAGCACAATTTTGTCAGTGGGAAATCTTGTTCAAACAGCTGAGAAGCGAGTGTGACACTGTTTACATTTATTTTTCCTGTCAAAAGGAGTTGGCGTTTTGGAAAAAGGTTTTGGTGAAACACTGAAAAACTCATTTTCCTAGAGCTATCAAACAGTATGAAAGTATTGAGAACACTATGAAATAAAAATGTTAGTTAGGCTAGGGTTCCAAGTAATGTTTTACTGTGCCTTTAAAAAGCCGGTATGACACCTGTGTTAAAATGAAAAGTCTCATTGCTCAAAACAACAGGCCGGGGTAATGGCAGAGTGTCTCTAGAACTCCTAGAATACGTTTTAGAACCCGAACATCTCTACCGAATTTTGAAATACTGAGAATTTGTATCCAAAGCGCTGTGAAAGGTAGGATAGACTGTCAAGTGGTAATAATGTTGAAAGTGCTGGTATATTTGTAAAAAAGGTTGTTTTACCAAATTAGAATTCACAATGAAAAAGCTTGAGACACTGGAAGAGAGAGACTCCAACTCGGGAAATTCACAATGATAACCTAGGTTAATATCTAAGAAAGTGCTTCAAACACTAGGAATACGTGAATAAAGGACCTTAATATCTGTAACACATTGTTTCCTGACAAGGAAATCGTGTTCAAAGAACATAGAACCCAGTTGGATACTGGTTACATTTATTATTCCGGGACAATGAGTTGGCGATTTTGAAAGAAGCCTGGTTAGGCCATTAAACCGGATGTGATGATGTCACCAAGGGGGAGGGGCCACGTGGGCAGGCTTAATTGATCCCAGGTGATAATGATTTGGCCAGGGGACCAGCTGGGAGTGATGACGTCATCGAGATTAGTTCTGGTATTAGGGTTAGAGAATTGGGGCTCTGTTCATGGTTAGGGTTAGGATAAGGTTTTGGGCTAGGTAGGGTTCAGGCTCAGGTGTGGGCTAGGTTTAGGGTTTGGGTTAGAGGGTTTGGGAAAGGCTGACGGTCACAGTGTAGTAATGTTGGCTATTCACAATGAATGAGCTTCAATCACTGGACAATTTGGTGTATAGCACTCAGAACTTACGAGTACAGACTAGGGAAATGTTTAGAAATGTGCTTCACACAATAGGAATACATATTCCAGTAGACTGAATATCTGAACAGCACAATTTTGTCACTGGGAAATCTTGTTCAAACAGCTGAGAAGCGAGTGTGACACGGTTTACATTTATTTTTCCCGTCAAAAGGAGTTTGCGTTTTCGGGAAAAGGTTTTGGTGAAACACTGAAAAACTCATTTTCCTAGAGCTATCGAACAGTATGAAAGTATTGAGAACACTATGAAATAAAAATGTTAGTTAGGCTAGGGTTCCAAGTAATGTTTTACTGTGCCTTTAAAAATCCGGTATGCCACCCGAGTTAAAATGAAAAGTCTCATTGCTCAAAACAACAGACCAGGGGAATGGCAGAGTGTCTCTAGAACTCCTGGAATACGTTTTAGAATCCGAAAATTTCTACTGAATTTTGAAATACTGAGAATTTGTATCCAAAGCGCTGTGAAAGGTAGGATAGACTGTCAAGTGGTAATAATGTTGAAAGTGCTGGTATATTTGTAAAAAAGGTTGTTTTACCAAATTAGAATTCACAATGAAAAAGCTTGAGACACTGGAAGAGAGAGACTCCAACTCGGGAAATTCACAATGATAACCTAGGTTAATATCTAAGAAAGTGCTTCAAACACTAGGAATACGTGAATAAAGGGCCTTAATATCTGTAACACATTGTTTCCTGACAAGGAAATCGTGTTCAAAGAACATAGAACCCAGTTGGATACTGGTTACATTTATTATTCCGGGACAATGAGTTGGCGATTTTGAAAGAAGCCTGGTTAGGCCATTAAACCGGATGTGATGACGTCACCAAGGGGGAGGGGCCACGTGGGCAGGCTTAATTGATCCCAGGTGATAATGATTTGGCCAGGGGACCAGCTGGGAGTGATGACGTCATCGAGATTAGTTCTGGTATTAGGGTTAGAGAATTGGGGCTCTGTTCATGGTTAGTGTTAGGATAAGGTTTTGGGCTAGGTAGGGTTCAGGCTCAGGTGTGGGCTAGCTTTAGGGTTTGGGTTAGAGGGTTTGGGAAAGGCTGACGGTCACAGTGTAGTAATGTTGGCTATTCACAATGAATGAGCTTCAATCACTCGACAATTTGGTGTGTAGCACTCAGAACTTACGACTCCAGACTAGGGAAATGTTTAGAAATGTGCTTCACACAATAGGAATACATATTCCAGTAGACCGAATATCTGAACAGCACAATTTTGTCAGTGGGAAATCTTGTTCAAACAGCTGAGAAGCGAGTGTGACACTGTTTACATTTATTTTTCCTGTCAAAAGGAGTTGGCGTTTTGGGAAAAGGTTTTGGTGAAACACTGAAAAACTCATTTTCCTAGAGCTATCAAACAGTATGAAAGTATTGAGAACACTATGAAATAAAAATGTTAGTTAGGCTAGGGTTCCAAGTAATGTTTTACTGTGCCTTTAAAAAGCCGGTATGACACCTGTGTTAAAATGAAAAGTCTCATTGCTCAAAACAACAGGCCGGGGTAATGGCAGAGTGTCTCTAGAACTCCTGGAATACGTTTTAGAACCCGAACATCTCTACTGAATTTTGAAATACTGAGAATTTGTATCCAAAGCGCTGTGAAAGGTAGGATAGACTGTCAAGTGGTAATAATGTTGAAAGTGCTGGTATATTTGTAAAAAAGGTTGTTTTACCAAATTAGAATTCACAATGAAAAAGCTTGAGACACTGGAAGAGAGAGACTCCAACTCGGGAAATTCACAATGATAACCTAGGTAAATATCTAAGAAAGTGCTTCAAACACTAGGAATACGTGAATAAAGGACCTTAATATCTGTAACACATTGTTTCCTGACAAGGAAATCGTGTTCAAAGAACATAGAACCCAGTTGGATACTGGTTACATTTATTATTCCAGGACAATGAGTTGGCGATTTTGAAAGAAGCCTGGTTAGGCCATTAAACCGGACGTGATGACGTCACCAAGGGGGAGGGGCCACGTGGGCAGGCTTAATTGATCCCAGGTGATAATGATTTGGCCAGGGGACCAGCTGGGAGTGATGACGTCATCGAGATTAGTTCTGGTATTAGGGTTAGAGAATTGGGGCTCTGTTCATGGTTAGGGTTAGGATAAGGTTTTGGGCTAGGTAGGGTTCAGGCTCAGGTGTGGGCTAGGTTTAGGGTTTGGGTTAGAGGGTTTGGGAAAGGCTGACGGTCACAGTGTAGTAATGTTGGCTATTCACAATGAATGAGCTTCAATCACTGGACAATTTGGTGTATAGCACTCAGAACTTACGAGTACAGACTAGGGAAATGTTTAGAAATGTGCTTCACACAATAGGAATACATATTCCAGTAGACTGAATATCTGAACAGCACAATTTTGTCACTGGGAAATCTTGTTCAAACAGCTGAGAAGCGAGTGTGACACGGTTTACATTTATTTTTCCCGTCAAAAGGAGTTTGCGTTTTCGGGAAAAGGTTTTGGTGAAACACTGAAAAACTCATTTTCCTAGAGCTATCGAACAGTATGAAAGTATTGAGAACACTATGAAATAAAAATGTTAGTTAGGCTAGGGTTCCAAGTAATGTTTTACTGTGCCTTTAAAAATCCGGTATGCCACCCGAGTTAAAATGAAAAGTCTCATTGCTCAAAACAACAGACCAGGGGAATGGCAGAGTGTCTCTAGAACTCCTGGAATACGTTTTAGAATCCGAAAATTTCTACTGAATTTTGAAATACTGAGAATTTGTATCCAAAGCGCTGTGAAAGGTAGGATAGACTGTCAAGTGGTAATAATGTTGAAAGTGCTGGTATATTTGTAAAAAAGGTTGTTTTACCAAATTAGAATTCACAATGAAAAAGCTTGAGACACTGGAAGAGAGAGACTCCAACTCGGGAAATTCACAATGATAACCTAGGTTAATATCTAAGAAAGTGCTTCAAACACTAGGAATACGTGAATAAAGGGCCTTAATATCTGTAACACATTGTTTCCTGACAAGGAAATCGTGTTCAAAGAACATAGAACCCAGTTGGATACTGGTTACATTTATTATTCCGGGACAATGAGTTGGCGATTTTGAAAGAAGCCTGGTTAGGCCATTAAACCGGATGTGATGACGTCACCAAGGGGGAGGGGCCACGTGGGCAGGCTTAATTGATCCCAGGTGATAATGATTTGGCCAGGGGACCAGCTGGGAGTGATGACGTCATCGAGATTAGTTCTGGTATTAGGGTTAGAGAATTGGGGCTCTGTTCATGGTTAGTGTTAAGATAAGGTTTTGGGCTAGGTAGGGTTCAGGCTCAGGTGTGGGCTAGCTTTAGGGTTTGGGTTAGAGGGTTTGGGAAAGGCTGACGGTCACAGTGTAGTAATGTTGGCTATTCACAATGAATGAGCTTCAATCACTCGACAATTTGGTGTGTAGCACTCAGAACTTACGACTCCAGACTAGGGAAATGTTTAGAAATGTGCTTCACACAATAGGAATACATATTCCAGTAGACCGAATATCTGAACAGCACAATTTTGTCAGTGGGAAATCTTGTTCAAACAGCTGAGAAGCGAGTGTGACACTGTTTACATTTATTTTTCCTGTCAAAAGGAGTTGGCGTTTTGGGAAAAGGTTTTGGTGAAACACTGAAAAACTCATTTTCCTAGAGCTATCAAACAGTATGAAAGTATTGAGAACACTATGAAATAAAAATGTTAGTTAGGCTAGGGTTCCAAGTAATGTTTTACTGTGCCTTTAAAAAGCCGGTATGACACCTGTGTTAAAATGAAAAGTCTCATTGCTCAAAACAACAGGCCGGGGTAATGGCAGAGTGTCTCTAGAACTCCTGGAATACGTTTTAGAACCCGAACATCTCTACTGAATTTTGAAATACTGAGAATTTGTATCCAAAGCGCTGTGAAAGGTAGGATAGACTGTCAAGTGGTAATAATGTTGAAAGTGCTGGTATATTTGTAAAAAAGGTTGTTTTACCAAATTAGAATTCACAATGAAAAAGCTTGAGACACTGGAAGAGAGAGACTCCAACTCGGGAAATTCACAATGATAACCTAGGTAAATATCTAAGAAAGTGCTTCAAACACTAGGAATACGTGAATAAAGGACCTTAATATCTGTAACACATTGTTTCCTGACAAGGAAATCGTGTTCAAAGAACATAGAACCCAGTTGGATACTGGTTACATTTATTATTCCAGGACAATGAGTTGGCGATTTTGAAAGAAGCCTGGTTAGGCCATTAAACCGGACGTGATGACGTCACCAAGGGGGAGGGGCCACGTGGGCAGGCTTAATTGATCCCAGGTGATAATGATTTGGCCAGGGGACCAGCTGGGAGTGATGACGTCATCGAGATTAGTTCTGGTATTAGGGTTAGAGAATTGGGGCTCTGTTCATGGTTAGGGTTAGGATAAGGTTTTGGGCTGGGTAGGGTTCAGGCTCAGGTGTGGGCTAGGTTTAGGGTTTGGGTTAGAGGGTTTGGGAAAGGCTGACGGTCACAGTGTAGTAATGTTGGCTATTCACAATGAATGAGCTTCAATCACTCGACAATTTGGTGTGTAGCACTCAGAACTTACGAGTCCAGACTAGGGAAATGTTTAGAAATGTGCTTCACACAATAGGAATACATATTCCAGTAGACTGAATATCTGAACAGCACAATTTTGTCACTGGGAAATCTTGTTCAAACAGCTGAGAAGCGAGTGTGACACTGTTTACATTTATTTTTCCCATCAAAAGGAGTTGGCGTTTTCGGGAAAAGGTTTTGGTGAAACACTGAAAAACTCATTTTCCTAGAGCTATCGAACAGTATGAAAGTATTGAGAACACTATGAAATAAAAATGTTAGTTAGGCTAGGGTTCCAAGTAATGTTTTACTGTGCCTTTAAAAAGCCGGTATGACACCCGTGTTAAAATGAAAAGTCTCATTGCTCAAAACAACAGACCAGGGGAATGGCAGAGTGTCTCTAGAACTCCTGGAATACGTTTTAGAACCCGAACATCTGTGCTGAATTTTGAAATACTGTGAATTTGTATCCAAAGCACTGTGAAAGGTAGGATAGACTGTCAAGTGGTAATAATGTTGAAATTGCTGGTATATTTGTAAAAAAGGTTGTTTTACCAAATTAGAATTCACAATGAAAAAGCTTGAGACTCTGGAAGAGAGAGACTCCAACTCGGGAAATTCACAATGATAACCTAGGTTAATATCTAAGAAAGTGCTTCAAACACTAGGAATACGTGAATAAAGGGCCTTAATATCTGTAACACATTGTTTCCTGACAAGGAAATCGTGTTCAAAGAACATAGAACCCAGTTGGATACTGGTTACATTTATTATTCCGGGACAATGAGTTGGCGATTTTGAAAGAAGCCTGGTTAGGCCATTAAACCGGATGTGATGACGTCACCAAGGGGGAGGGGCCACGTGGGCAGGCTTAAATGATCCCAGGTGATAATGATTTGGCCAGGGGACCAGCTGGGAGTGATGACGTCATCGAGATTAGTTCTGGTATTCGGGTTAGAGAATTGGGGCTCTGTTCATGGTTAGGGTTAGGATAAGGTTTTGGGCTAGGTAGGGTTCAGGCTCAGGTGTGGGCTAGGTTTAGGGTTTGGGTTAGAGGGTAAGGGACAGGGTTATGGTCACAGTGTAGTAATGTTGGCTATTCACAATGAATGAGCTTCAATCACTCCACAATTTGGTGTGTAGCACTCAAAACTTACGACTCCAGACTAGGGAAATATTTAGAAATGTGCTTCACACAATAGGAATACATATTCCAGTAGACTGAATATCTGAACAGCACAATTTTGTCACTGGCAAATCTTGTTCAAACAGCTGAGAAGCGAGTGTGACACTGTTTACATTTATTTTTCCTGTCAAAAGGAGTTGGCGTTTTGGGAAATGGTTTTGGTGAAACACTGAAAAACTCATTTTCCTAGAGCGATCAAACAGGATGAAAGTATTGAGAACACTATGAAATAAAAATGTTAGTTAGGCTAGGGTTCCAAGTAATGTTTTACTGTGCCTTTAAAAAGCCGGTATGACACCTGTGTTAAAATGAAAAGTCTCATTGCTCAAAACAACAGACCAGGGGAATGGCAGAGTGTCTCTAGAACTCCTGGAATACGTTTTAGAATCCGAAAATTTCTACTGAATTTTGAAATACTGAGAATTTGTATCCAAAGCGCTGTGAAAGGTAGGATAGACTGTCAAGTGGTAATAATGTTGAAAGTGCTGGTATTTTTGTAAAAAAGGTTGTTTTACCAAATTAGAATTCACAATGAAAAAGCTTGAGACACTGGAAGAGAGAGACTCCAACTCGGGAAATTCACAATGATAACCTAGGTTAATATCTAAGAAAGTGCTTCAAACACTAGGAATACGTGAATAAAGGGCCTTAATATCTGTAACACATTGTTTCCTGACAAGGAAATCGTGTTCAAAGAACATAGAAGCGAGTTGGATACTGGTTACATTTATTATTCTGGGTCAATGAGTTGGCGATTTTGAAAGAAGCCTGGTTAGGCCATTAAACCGGATGTGATGACGTCACCAAGGGGGAGGGGCCACGTGGGCAGCCTTAATTGATCCCAGGTGATAATGATTTGGCCAGGGGACCAGCTGGGAGTGATGACGTCATCGAGATTAGTTCTGGTATTAGGGTTAGAGAATTGGGGCTCTGTTCATGGTTAGGGTTAGGATAAGGTTTTGGGCTAGGTAGGGTTCAGGCTCAGGTGTGGGCTAGGTTTAGGGTTTGGGTTAGAGGGTTTGGGAAAGGCTGACGGTCACAGTGTAGTAATGTTGGCTATTCACAATGAATGAGCTTCAATCACTCGACAATTTGGTGTGTAGCACCCAGAACTTACGAGTCCAGACTAGGGAAATGTTTAGAAATGTGCTTCACACAATAGGAATACATATTCCAGTAGACTGAATATCTGAACAGCACAATTTTGTCACTGGGAAATCTTGTTCAAACAGCTGAGAAGCGAGTGTGACACTGTTTACATTTATTTTTCCCGTCAAAAGGAGTTTGCGTTTTCGGGAAAAGGTTTTGGTGAAACACTGAAAAACTCATTTTCCTAGAGCTATCGAACAGTATGAAAGTATTGAGAACACTATGAAATAAAAATGTTAGTTAGGCTAGGGTTCCAAGTAATGTTTTACTGTGCCTTTAAAAAGCCTGTATGCCACCCGAGTTAAAATGAAAAGTCTCATTGCTCAAAACAACAGACCAGGGGAATGGCAGAGTGTCTCTAGAACTCCTGGAATACGTTTTTGAACCCGAACATCTCTACAGAATTTTGAAATACTGAGAATTTGTATCCAAAGCGCTGTGAAAGGTAGGATAGACGTTCAAGTGGTCATAATGATGAAAGTGCTGGTATATTTGTAAAAAATGTTGTTTTACCAAATTAGAATTCACAATGAAAAAGCTTGAGACACTGGAAGAGAGAGACTCCAACTCGGGAAATTCACAATGATAACCTAGGTTAATATCTAAGAAAGTGCTTCAAACACTAGGAAAACGTGAATAAAGGGCCTTAATATCTGTAACACATTGTTTCCTGACAAGGAAATCGTGTTCAAAGAACATAGAACCGAGTTGAATACTGGTTACATTTATTATTCGGGACAATGAGTTGGCAATTTTGAAAGAAGCCTGGTTAGGCCATTAAACAGGATGTGATGACGTCACCAAGGGGGAGGGGCCACGTGGGCAGCCTTAATTGATCCCAGGTGATAATGATTTGGCCAGGGGACCAGCTGGGAGTGATGACGTCATGGATATTAGTTCTGGTATTAGGGTTAGAGAATTGGGGCTCTGTTCATGGTTAGGGTTAGGATAAGGTTTTGGGCTAGGTAGGGTTCAGGCTCAGGTGTGGGCTAGGTTTAGGGTTTGGGTTAGAGGGTTAGGGATAGGGTTACGGTCACAGTGTAGTAATGTTGGCTATTCACAATGAATGAGCTTCAATCACTGGAAAATTTGGTGTGTAGCACTCAGAACTTACGACTCCAGACTTGGGAAATATTTAGAAATGTGCTTCACATAATAGGAATACATATTCCAATAGACTGAATATCTGAACAGCACAATTTTGTCACTGGGAAATCTTGTTCAAACAGCTGAGAACCGAGTTTGACACTGTTTACATTTATTTTTTCCCTTCAAAAGGAGTTGGCGTTTTCGGAAAATGTTTTGGTGAAATACTGAAAAACTCATTTTCCTAGAGCTATCGAACAGTATGAAAGTATTGAGAACACTATGAAATAAAAATGTTAGTTAGGCTAGGGTTCCAAGTAGTGTTTTACTGTGCCTTTAAAAAGCCGGTATGACACCCGTGTTAAAATGAAAAGTCTCAATGCTCAAAACAACAGACCAGGGGAATGGCAGAGTGTCTCTAGAACTCCTGGAATACGTTTTAGAACCCGAACATCTCTACTGAATTTTGAAATACTGAGAATTTGTATCCAAAGCGCTGTGAAAGGTAGGATAGACGTTCAAGTGGTCATAATGATGAAAGTGCTGGTATATTTGTAAAAAAGGTTGTTTTACCAAATTAGAATTCACAATGAAAAAGCTTGAGACTCTGGAAGAGTGAGACTCCAACTCGGGAAATTAACAATGATAACCTAGGTTAATATCTAAGAAAGTGCTTCAAACACTAGGAATACGTGAATAAAGGGCCTTAATATCTGTAACACATTGTTTCCTGACAAGGAAATCGAGTTCAAAGAACATAGAACCGAGTTTGATACTGGTTACATTTATTATTCCGGGACAATGAGTTGGCGATTTTGAAAGAAGCCTGGTTAGGCCATTAAACCGGATGTGATGGCGTCACAAAGGGGGAAGGGCCACGTGGACAGGCTTAATTGATCCCAGGTGATAATGATTTGGCCAGGGGACCAGCTGGGAGGTGATGACGTCATCGAGATTAGTTCTGGTATTAGGGTTAGAGAATTGGGGCTCTGTTTATGGTTAGGGTTAGGATAAGGTTTTGGGCTAGGTAGGGTTCAGGCTCAGGTTTGGGCTAGGTTTAGGGTTTGGGTTAGAGGTTTAGGGACAGGGTTACGGTCACAGTGTAATAATGTTGGCTGTTCACAATGAATGAGCTTCAATCACTGGACAATTTGGTGTGTAGCACTCAGAACTTACGACTCCAGACTAGGGAAATATTTAGAAATGTGCTTCACAAAATAGGAATACATATTCCAATAGACTGAATATCTGAACAGCACAATTTTGTCACTGGGAAATCTTGTTCAAACAGCTGAGAAGCGAGTGTGACACTCTTTACATTTATTTTTCCCGTCAAAAGGAGTTGGCGTTTTCGGGAAAAGGTTTTGGTGAAACACTGAAAATCTCATTTTCCTAGAGCTATCGAACAGTATGAAAGTATTGAGAACACTATGAAATAAAAATGTTAGTTAGGCTAGGGTTCCAAGTAGTGTTTTACTGTGCCTTTAAAAAGCCGGTATGACACCCGTGTTAAAATGAAAAGTCTCAATGCTCAAAACAACAGACCAGGGGAATGGCAGAGTGTCTCTAGAACTCCTGGAATACGTTTTAGAACCCGAACATCTCTACTGAATTTTGAAATACTGAGAATTTGTATCCAAAGCGCTGTGAAAGGTAGGATAGACGTTCAAGTGGTCATAATGATGAAAGTGCTGGCATATTTGTAAAAAAGGTTGTTTTACCAAATTAGAATTCACAATGAAAAAGCTTGAGACACTGGAAGAGAGAGACTCCAACTCGGGAAATTCACAATGATAACCTAGGTTAATATCTAAGAAAGTGCTTCAAACACTAGGAATACGTGAATAAAGGGCCTTAATATCTGTAACACATTGTTTCCTGACAAGGAAATCGAGTTCAAAGAACATAGAACCGAGTTTGATACTGGTTACATTTATTATTCCGGGACAATGAGTTGGCGATTTTGAAAGAAGCCTGGTTAGGCCATTAAACCGGATGTGATGGCGTCACAAAGGGGGAAGGGCCACGTGGACAGGCTTAATTGATCCCAGGTGATAATGATTTGGCCAGGGGACCAGCTGGGAGGTGATGACGTCATCGAGATTAGTTCTGGTATTAGGGTTAGAGAATTGGGGCTCTGTTTATGGTTAGGGTTAGGATAAGGTTTTGGGCTAGGTAGGGTTCAGGCTCAGGTTTGGGCTAGGTTTAGGGTTTGGGTTAGAGGTTTAGGGACAGGGTTACGGTCACAGTGTAATAATGTTGGCTGTTCACAATGAATGAGCTTCAATCACTGGACAATTTGGTGTGTAGCACTCAGAACTTACGACTCCAGACTAGGGAAATATTTAGAAATGTGCTTCACAAAATAGGAATACATATTCCAATAGACTGAATATCTGAACAGCACAATTTTGTCACTGGGAAATCTTGTTCAAACAGCTGAGAAGCGAGTGTGACACTCTTTACATTTATTTTTCCCGTCAAAAGGAGTTGGCGTTTTCGGGAAAAGGTTTGGTGAAACACTGAAAAACTCATTTTCCTAGAGGTATCGAACAGTATGAAAGTATTGAGAACACTATGAAGTAAAAATGTTAGTTAGGCTAGGGTTCCAAGTAGTGTTTTACTGTGCCTTTAAAAAGCTGGTATGACTCCCGTGTTAAAATGAAAAGTCTCATTGTTCAAAACAACAGACCAGGGGAATGGCAGAGTGTCTCTAGAACTCCTGGAATACGTTTTAGAACCAGAACATCTCTAATGAATTTTGAAATACTGAGAATTTGTATCCATAGCGCTGTGAAGGGTAGGATAGACTGTCAAGTGGTAATAATGTTGAAAGTGCTGGTATATTTGTAAAAAAGGTTGTTTTACCAAATTAGAATTCACAATGAAAAAGCTTGAGACACTGGAAGAGAGAGACTCCAACTCGGGACATTCACAATGATAACCTAGGTTAATATCTAAGAAAGTGCTTCAAACACTAGGAATACGTGAATATCTATAACACATTGTTTCCTGACAAGGAAATCGAGTTCAAAGAACATAGAACCGAGTTTGATACTGGTTACATTTATTATTCCGGGACAATGAGTTGGCGATTTTGAAAGAAGCCTGGTTAGGCCATTAAACCGGATGTGATGGCGTCACAAAGGGGGAAGGGCCACGTGGACAGGCTTAATTGATCCCAGGTGATAATGATTTGCCCAGGGGACCAGCTGGGAGGTGATGACGTCATCGAGATTAGTTCTGGTATTAGGGTTAGAGAATTGGGGCTCTGTTTATGGTTAGGGTTAGGATAAGGTTTTGGGCTAGGTAGGGTTCAGGCTCAGGTTTGGGCTAGGTTTAGGGTTTGGGTTAGAGGTTTAGGGACAGGGTTACGGTCACAGTGTAATAATGTTGGCTGTTCACAATGAATGAGCTTCAATCACTGGACAATTTGGTGTGTAGCACTCAGAACTTACGACTCCAGACTAGGGAAATATTTAGAAATGTGCTTCACAAAATAGGAATACATATTCCAATAGACTGAATATCTGAACAGCACAATTTTGTCACTGGGAAATCTTGTTCAAACAGCTGAGAAGCGAGTGTGACACTCTTTACATTTATTTTTCCCGTCAAAAGGAGTTGGCGTTTTCGGGAAAAGGTTTGGTGAAAAACTGAAAAACTCATTTTCCTAGAGGTATCGAACAGTATGAAAGTATTGAGAACACTATGAAGTAAAAATGTTAGTTAGGCTAGGGTTCCAAGTAGTGTTTTACTGTGCCTTTAAAAAGCCGGTATGACTCCCGTGTTAAAATGAAAAGTCTCATTGTTCAAAACAACAGACCAGGGGAATGGCAGAGTGTCTCTAGAACTCCTGGAATACGTTTTAGAACCAGAACATCTCTAATGAATTTTGAAATACTGAGAATTTGTATCCATAGCGCTGTGAAAGGTAGGATAGACTGTCAAGTGGTAATAATGTTGAAAGTGCTGGTATATTTGTAAAAAAGGTTGTTTTACCAAATTAGAATTCACAATGAAAAAGCTTGAGACACTGGAAGAGAGAGACTCCAACTCGGGAAATTCACAATGATAACCTAGGTTAATATCTAAGAAAGTGCTTCAAACACTAGAAAACGTGAACAAAGGGCCTTAATATCTGTAACACATTGTTTCCTGACAAGGAAATCGTGTTCAAAGAACATAGAACCGAGTTGAATACTGGTTACATTTATTATTCGGGACAATGAGTTGGCAATTTTGAAAGAAGCCTGGTTAGGCCATTAAACCGGATGTGATGACGTCACCAAGGGGGAGGGGCCACATGGGCAGGCTTAATTGATCCCAGGTGATAATGATTTGGCCAGGGGACTAGCTGGGAGTGATGACGTCATGGATATTAGTTCTGGTATTAGGGTTATAGAATTGGGGCTCTGTTCATGGTTAGGGTTAGGATAAGGTTTTGGGCTAGGTAGGGTTCAGGCTCAGGTGTGGGCTAGGCTTAGGGTTTGGGTTAGAGGGTTAGGGACAGGGTAAGGTCACAGTGTAGTAATGTTGGCTATTCACAATGAATGAGCTTCAATCACTGGACAATTTGGTGTGTAGCACTCAGAACTTACGACTCCAGACTTGGGAAATATTTAGAAATGTGCTTCACACAATAGGAATACATATTCCAATAGACTGAATATCTGAACAGCACAATTTTGTCACTGGGAAATCTTGTTCAAACAGCTGAGAAGCGAGTGTGACACTGTTTACATTTATTTTTCCCGTCAAAAGGAGTTGGCGTTTTCGGGAAAAGGTTTTGGTGAAACACTGAAAATCTCATTTTCCTAGAGCTATCGAACAGTATGAAAGTATTGAGAACACTATGAAATAAAAATGTTAGTTAGGCTAGGGTTCCAAGTAATGTTTTACTGTGCCTTTAAAAAGCCGGTATGACACCCGTGTTAAAATGAAAAGTCTCAATGCTCAAAACAACAGACCAGGGGAATGGCAGAGTGTCTCTAGAACTCCTGGAATACGTTTTAGAACCCGAACATCTCTACTGAATTTTGAAATACTGAGAATTTGTATCCAAAGCGCTGTGAAAGGTAGGATAGACGTTCAAGTGGTCATAATGATGAAAGTGCTGGTATATTTGTAAAAAAGGTTGTTTTACCAAATTAGAATTCACAATGAAAAAGCTTGAGACACTGGAAGAGAGAGACTCCAACTCGGGAAATTCACAATGATAACCTAGGTTAATATCTAAGAAAGTGCTTCAAACACTAGGAATACGTGAATAAAGGGCCTTAATATCTGTAACACATTGTTTCCTGACAAGGAAATCGAGTTCAAAGAACATAGAACCGAGTTTGATACTGGTTACATTTATTATTCCGGGACAATGAGTTGGCGATTTTGAAAGAAGCCTGGTTAGGCCATTAAACCGGATGTGATGGCGTCACAAAGGGGGAAGGGCCACGTGGACAGGCTTAATTGATCCCAGGTGATAATGATTTGGCCAGGGGACCAGCTGGGAGGTGATGACGTCATCGAGATTAGTTCTGGTATTAGGGTTAGAGAATTGGGGCTCTGTTCATGGTTAGGGTTAGGATAAGGTTTTGGGCTAGGTAGGGTTCAGGCTCAGGTGTGGGCTAGGTTTTGGGTTTGGGTTAGAGGGTTAGGGATAGGGTTATGGTCACAGTGTAGTAATGTTGGCTATTCACAATGAATGAGCTTCAATCACTGGAAAATTTGGTGTGTAGCACTCAGAACTTACGACTCCAGACTTGGGAAATATTTAGAAATGTGCTTCACATAATAGGAATACATATTCCAATAGACTGAATATCTGAACAGCACAATTTTGTCACTGGGAAATCTTGTTCAATCAGCTGAGAACCGAGTTTGACACTGTTTACATTTATTTTTTCCCGTCAAAAGGAGTTGGCGTTTTCGGAAAATGTTTTGGTGAAATACTGAAAAACTCATTTTCCTAGAGCTATCGAACAGTATGAAATTATTGAGAACACTATGAAATAAAAATGTTAGTTAGGCTTGGGTTCCAAGTAATGTTTTACTGTGCCTTTAAAAAGCCGGTATGACACCCGTGTTAAAATGAAAAGTCTCATTGCTCAAAACAACAGACCAGGGGAATGGCAGAGTGTCTCTAGAACTCCTGGAATACATTTTAGAACCCGAACATCTCTACTGAATTTTGAAATACTGAGAATTTGTATCCAAAGCGCTGTAAAAGGTAGGATAGTCTGTCAAGTGGCAATAATGTTGAAAGTGCTGGTATATTTGTAAAAAAGTTTGTTTTACCAAATTAGAATTCACAATGAAAAAGCTTGAGACACTGGAAGAGAGAGACTCCAACTCGGGAAATTCACAATGATAACCTAGGTTAATATATAAGAAAGTGCTTCAAACACTAGGAAAACGTGAATAAAGGGCCTTAATATATGTAACACATTGTTTCCTGACAAGGAAATCGTGTTCAAAGAACATAGAACCGAGTTGGATACTGGTTACATTTATTATTCGGGACAATGAGTTGGCGATTTTCAAAGAAGCCTGGTTAGGCCATTAAACCGGATGTGATGGCGTCACCAAGGGGGAAGGGCCACGAGGGCAGGCTTAATTGATCCCAGGTGATAAAGATTTGGCCAGGGAATCTGGTGGGAGTGATGACGTCATCGAGATTAGTTCTGGTATTAGGGTTAGAGAATTGGGGCTCTGTTCATGGTTAGGGTTAGGATAAGGTTCTGGGGTAGGTAGGGTTCAGGCTCAGGTGTGGGCTAGGTTTAGGGTTTGGGTTAGAGGGTTAGGGACAGGGTTAAGGTCACAGTGTAATAATGTTGGCTGTTCACAATGAATGAGCTTCAATCACTGGACAATTTGGTGTGTAGCACTCAGAACTTACGACTCCAGACTAGGGAAATATTTAGAAATGTGATTCACACAATAGGAATACATATTCCAATAGACTGAATATCTGAAGAGCACAATTTTGTCACTGGGAAATCTTGTTCAAACAGCTGAGAAGCGAGTGTGACACTCTTTCCATTTATTTTTCCCGTCAAAAGGAGTTGGCGTTTTCGGGGAAAGGTTTTGGTGAAACACTAAAAAACTCATTTTCCTAGAGCTATCGAACAGTATGAAAGTATTGAGAACACTATGAAATAAAAATGCTAGTTAGGCTAGGGTTCCAAGTAGTGCTTTACTGTGCCTTTAAAAAGCCGGTATGACACCCGTGTTAAAATGAAGAGTCTCATAGCTCAAAACAGCGGACCAGGGGAATGGCAGAGTGTCTGTAGAACTCCTGGAATACGTTTCAGAAGCCGAACATCTCTACTGAATTTTTAAAATACTGAGAATTTGTATCCAAAGCGCTGTGAAAGGTAGGATAGACTGTCAAGTGGTAATAATGTTGAAAGTGCTGGTATATTTGTAAAAAAGGTTGTTTTACCAAATTAGAATTCACAATGAAAAAGCTTGAGACACTGGAAGAGAGAGACTCCAACTCGGGAAATTCACAATGATAACCTGGGTTAATATCTAAGAAAGTGCTTCAAACACTAGGAATACGAGAATAAAGGGCCTTAATATCTGTAACACATTGTTTCCTGAAAAGGCAATCATGTTCAAAGAACATAGAACCGAGTTGGATACTGGTTACATTTATTATTCCAGGACAATGAGTTGGCGATTTTGAAAGAAGCCTGGTTAGGCCATTAAACCGGATGTGATTATGTCACCAAGGGGGAGCGGCCACGTGGGCAGGCTTAATTGATCCCAGGTGATAATGATTTGGCCAGGGGACCAGCAGGGAGTGATGACGTCATCGAGATTAGTTCTGGTATTAGGGTTAGAGAATTGGGGCTCTGTTCATGGTTAGGGTTAGGATAAGGTTTTGGGCTAGGTAGGGTTCAGGCTCAGGTGTGGGCTAGTTTAGGGTTTTGGATAGTGCTAGGGACAGGGTTACGGTCACAGTGTAGTAATGTTGGCTATTTACAATGAATGAGCTTCAATCACTGGACAATTTGGTGTGTCGCACTCAGAACTTACGACTCCAGACTATGGAAATATTTAGAAATGTGCTTCACACAATAGGAATACATATTCCAATAGACTGAATATCTGAACAGCACAATTTTGTCACTGGGAAATCTTGTTCAAACAGCTGAGAAGCGAGTGTGACACTCTTTACATTTATTTTTCCTGTCAAAAGGAGTTGGCATTTTCGGGAAAAGGTTTTGGTGAAACACTGAAAAACTCATTTTCCTAGAGCTATCGAACAGTATGAAAGTATTGAGAACACTATGAAATAAAAATGTTAGTTAGGCTAGGGTTCCAAGTACTGTTTTACTGTGCCTTTAAAAAGCCGGTATGACACCCGTGTTAAAATGAAAAGTCTCATTGCTCAAAACAACAGACCAGGGGAATGGCAGAGTGTCTCTAGAACTCCTGGAATACGTTTTAGAACCCGAACATCTCTACTGAATTTTGAAATACTGAGAATTTGTATTCAAATCGCTGTGAAAGGTAGGATAGACTGTCAAGTGGTAATAATGTTGAAAGTGCTGGTATATTTGTAAAAAAGGTTGTTTTACCAAATTAGAATACACAATGAAAAAGCTTGAGACACTGGAAGAGAGAGACTCCAACTCGGGAAATTCACAATGATAACCTAGGTTAATATCTAAGAAATTGCTTCAAACACTAGGAATACGTGAATAAAGGGCCTTAATATCTGTAACACATTGTTTCCTGACAAGGAAATCGTGTTCAAAGATCATAGAACCGAGTTGAATACTGGTTACATTTATTATTCCGGGACAAAGAGTTGGCGATTTTGAAAGAAGCCTGGTTAGGCCATTAAACCGGATGTGATGACGTCACCAAGGGGGAGGGGCCACGTGTGCAGGCTTAATTGATCCCAGGTGATAATGATTTGGCCAGGGGACCAGCTGGGAGTGATGAAGTCATCGAGATTAGTTCTGGTATTAGGGTTAGAGAATTGGGGCTCTGTTCATGGTTAGGGTTAGGATAAGGTTTTGGGCTAGGTAGGGTTCAGGCTCAGGTGTGGGCTAGGTTTAGGGTTTGGGTTAGAGGGCTAGGGACAAGGTTACGGTCACAGTGTAGTAATGTTGGCTATTCATAATGAATGAGCTTCAATCACTGCACAATTTGGTGTGTAGCACTCAGAACTTACGACTCCAGACTAGGGAAATATTTAGAAATGTGCTTCACAATAGGAATAAATATTCCAATAGACTGAATATCTGAACAGCACTATTTTGTCACTGGGAAATCTTGTTCAAACAGCTGAGAAGCGAGTGTGACACTCTTTACATTTATTTTTCCTGTCAAGAGGAGTTGGCATTTTCTGGAAAAGGTTTTGGTGAAACACTGAAAAACTCATTTTCCTAGAGCTATCGAACAGTATGAAAGAATTGAGAACACTATGAAATAAAAATGTTAGTTAGGCTAGGATTCCAAGTACTGTTTTACTGTGCCTTTAAAAAGCCGGTATGACACCCGTGTTAAAATGAAGAGTCTCATAGCTCAAAACAGCGGACCAGGGGAATGGCAGAGTGTCTCTAGAACTCCTGGAATACGTTTTAGAACCCGAACATCTCTACTGAATTTTGAAATACTGGGAATTTGTATCCAAAGCGCTGTGAAAGGTAGGATAGACTTTCAAGTGGTAATAATGTTGAAAGTGCTGGTATATTTGTGAAAAAGGTTGTTTTAACAAATTAGAATTCACAATTGAAAAGCTTGAGACACTGGAAGAGAGAGACTTCAACTCGGGAAATTCACAATGATAACCTAGGTTAATATCTAAGAAAGTGCTTCAAACACTAGGAATACGTGAATAAAGGGCCTTAATATCTGTAACACATTGTTTCCTGACAAGGAAATCGTGTTCAAAGAACATAGAACCGAGTTGGATACTGGTTACATTTATTATTCCAGGACAATGAGTTGGCGATCTTGAAAGAAGCCTGCTTAGGCCATTAAACCGGAAGTGATGACGTCACCAAGGGGGAGGGACCACGTGGGCAGGCTTAATTGATCCCAGGTGATAATGATTTGGCCAGGGGACCAGCTGGGAGTGATGACGTCATGGAGATTAGTTCTGGTATTAGGGTTAGAGAATTCGGGCTCTGTTCATAGTTAGGGTTAGGATAAGGTTTTGGGCTAGGTAGGGTTCAGGCTCAGGTGTGGGCTAGGTTTAGGGTTTGGGTTAGAGGGCTAGGGACAAGGTTACGGTCACAGTGTAGTAATGTTGGCTATTCATAATGAATGAGCTTCAATCACTGCACAATTTGGTGTGTAGCACTCAGAACTTACGACTCCAGACTAGGGAAATATTTAGAAATGTGCTTCACAATAGGAATAAATATTCCAATAGACTGAATATCTGAACAGCACTATTTTGTCACTGGGAAATCTTGTTCAAACAGCTGATAACCGAGTGTGACACTGTTTACATTTATTTTTCCCGTCAAAAGGAGTTGGCGTTTTCGGGAAAAGGTTTTGGTGAAACACTGAAAAACTCATTTTCCTAGAGCTATCGAACAGTATGAAAGTATTGAGAACACTATGAAATACAAATGTTAGTTAGGCTAGGGTTCCAAGTAATGTTTTACTGTGCCTTTAAAAAGCCGGTATGACACCCGTGTTAAAATGAAAACTCTCATTGCTCAAAACAACAGACCAGGGGAATGGCAGAGTGTCTGTAGAACTCCTGGAATACGTTTCAGAAGCCGAACATCTCTACTGAATTTTTAAAATACTGAGAATTTGTATCCAAAGCGCTGTGAAAGGTAGGATAGACTGTCAAGTGGTAATAATGTTGAAAGTGCTGGTATATTTGTAAAAAAGGTTGTTTTACCAAATTAGAATTCACAATGAAAAAGCTTGAGACACTGGAAGAGAGAGACTCCAACTCGGGAAATTCACAATGATAACCTGGGTTAATATCTAAGAAAGTGCTTCAAACACTAGGAATACGTGAATAAAGGGCCTTAATATCTGTAACACATTGTTTCCTGACAAGGCAATCATGTTCAAAGAACATAGAACCGAGTTGGATACTGGTTACATTTATTATTCCAGGACAATGAGTTGGCGATTTTGAAAGAAGCCTGGTTAGGCCATTAAACCGGATGTGATGACGTCACCAAGGGGGAGGGGCCACGTGGGCAGGCTTAATTGATCCCAGGTGATAATGATTTGGCCAGGGGACCAGCAGGGAGTGATGACGTCATCGAGATTAGTTCTGGTATTAGGGTTAGAGAATTGGGGCTCTGTTCATGGTTAGGGTTAGGATAAGGTTTTGGGCTAGGTAGGGTTCAGGCTCAGGTGTGGGCTAGTTTAGGGTTTTGGATAGTGCTAGGGACAGGGTTACGGTCACAGTGTAGTAATGTTGGCTATTTACAATGAATGAGCTTCAATCACTGGACAATTTGGTGTGTCGCACTCAGAACTTACGACTCCAGACTATGGAAATATTTAGAAATGTGCTTCACACAATAGGAATACATATTCCAATAGACTGAATATCTGAACAGCACAATTTTGTCACTGGGAAATCTTGTTCAAACAGCTGAGAAGCGAGTGTGACACTCTTTACATTTATTTTTCCTGTCAAAAGGAGTTGGCATTTTCGGGAAAAGGTTTTGGTGAAACACTGAAAAACTCATTTTCCTAGAGCTATCGAACAGTATGAAAGTATTGAGAACACTATGAAATAAAAATGTTAGTTAGGCTAGGGTTCCAAGTACTGTTTTACTGTGCCTTTAAAAAGCCGGTATGACACCCGTGTTAAAATGAAAAGTCTCATTGCTCAAAACAACAGACCAGGGGAATGGCAGAGTGTCTCTAGAACTCCTGGAATACGTTTTAGAACCCGAACATCTCTACTGAATTTTGAAATACTGAGAATTTGTATTCAAATCGCTGTGAAAGGTAGGATAGACTGTCAAGTGGTAATAATGTTGAAAGTGCTGGTATATTTGTAAAAAAGGTTGTTTTACCAAATTAGAATACACAATGAAAAAGCTTGAGACACTGGAAGAGAGAGACTCCAACTCGGGAAATTCACAATGATAACCTAGGTTAATATCTAAGAAATTGCTTCAAACACTAGGAATACGTGAATAAAGGGCCTTAATATCTGTAACACATTGTTTCCTGACAAGGAAATCGTGTTCAAAGATCATAGAACCGAGTTGAATACTGGTTACATTTATTATTCCGGGACAAAGAGTTGGCGATTTTGAAAGAAGCCTGGTTAGGCCATTAAACCGGATGTGATGACGTCACCAAGGGGGAGGGGCCACGTGTGCAGGCTTAATTGATCCCAGGTGATAATGATTTGGCCAGGGGACCAGCTGGGAGTGATGAAGTCATCGAGATTAGTTCTGGTATTAGGGTTAGAGAATTGGGGCTCTGTTCATGGTTAGGGTTAGGATAAGGTTTTGGGCTAGGTAGGGTTCAGGCTCAGGTGTGGGCTAGGTTTAGGGTTTGGGTTAGAGGGCTAGGGACAAGGTTACGGTCACAGTGTAGTAATGTTGGCTATTCATAATGAATGAGCTTCAATCACTGCACAATTTGGTGTGTAGCACTCAGAACTTACGACTCCAGACTAGGGAAATATTTAGAAATGTGCTTCACAATAGGAATAAATATTCCAATAGACTGAATATCTGAACAGCACTATTTTGTCACTGGGAAATCTTGTTCAAACAGCTGAGAAGCGAGTGTGACACTCTTTACATTTATTTTTCCTGTCAAAAGGAGTTGGCATTTTCTGGAAAAGGTTTTGGTGAAACACTGAAAAACTCATTTTCCTAGAGCTATCGAACAGTATGAAAGAATTGAGAACACTATGAAATAAAAATGTTAGTTAGGCTAGGATTCCAAGTACTGTTTTACTGTGCCTTTAAAAAGCCGGTATGACACCCGTGTTAAAATGAAGAGTCTCATAGCTCAAAACAGCGGACCAGGGGAATGGCAGAGTGTCTCTAGAACTCCTGGAATACGTTTTAGAACCCGAACATCTCTACTGAATTTTGAAATACTGGGAATTTGTATCCAAAGCGCTGTGAAAGGTAGGATAGACTTTCAAGTGGTAATAATGTTGAAAGTGCTGGTATATTTGTGAAAAAGGTTGTTTTAACAAATTAGAATTCACAATTGAAAAGCTTGAGACACTGGAAGAGAGAGACTTCAACTCGGGAAATTCACAATGATAACCTAGGTTAATATCTAAGAAAGTGCTTCAAACACTAGGAATACGTGAATAAAGGGCCTTAATATCTGTAACACATTGTTTCCTGACAAGGAAATCGTGTTCAAAGAACATAGAACCGAGTTGGATACTGGTTACATTTATTATTCCAGGACAATGAGTTGGCGATCTTGAAAGAAGCCTGCTTAGGCCATTAAACCGGAAGTGATGACGTCACCAAGGGGGAGGGACCACGTGGGCAGGCTTAATTGATCCCAGGTGATAATGATTTGGCCAGGGGACCAGCTGGGAGTGATGACGTCATGGAGATTAGTTCTGGTATTAGGGTTAGAGAATTCGGGCTCTGTTCATAGTTAGGGTTAGGATAAGGTTTTGGGCTAGGTAGGGTTCAGGCTCAGGTGTGGGCTAGGTTTAGGGTTTGGGTTAGAGGGCTAGGGACAAGGTTACGGTCACAGTGTAGTAATGTTGGCTATTCATAATGAATGAGCTTCAATCACTGCACAATTTGGTGTGTAGCACTCAGAACTTACGACTCCAGACTAGGGAAATATTTAGAAATGTGCTTCACAATAGGAATAAATATTCCAATAGACTGAATATCTGAACAGCACTATTTTGTCACTGGGAAATCTTGTTCAAACAGCTGATAACCGAGTGTGACACTGTTTACATTTATTTTTCCCGTCAAAAGGAGTTGGCGTTTTCGGGAAAAGGTTTTGGTGAAACACTGAAAAACTCATTTTCCTAGAGCTATCGAACAGTATGAAAGTATTGAGAACACTATGAAATACAAATGTTAGTTAGGCTAGGGTTCCAAGTAATGTTTTACTGTGCCTTTAAAAAGCCGGTATGACACCCGTGTTAAAATGAAAACTCTCATTGCTCAAAACAACAGACCAGGGGAATGGCAGAGTGTCTGTAGAACTCCTGGAATACGTTTCAGAAGCCGAACATCTCTACTGAATTTTTAAAATACTGAGAATTTGTATCCAAAGCGCTGTGAAAGGTAGGATAGACTGTCAAGTGGTAATAATGTTGAAAGTGCTGGTATATTTGTAAAAAAGGTTGTTTTACCAAATTAGAATTCACAATGAAAAAGCTTGAGACACTGGAAGAGAGAGACTCCAACTCGGGAAATTCACAATGATAACCTGGGTTAATATCTAAGAAAGTGCTTCAAACACTAGGAATACGTGAATAAAGGGCCTTAATATCTGTAACACATTGTTTCCTGACAAGGCAATCATGTTCAAAGAACATAGAACCGAGTTGGATACTGGTTACATTTATTATTCCAGGACAATGAGTTGGCGATTTTGAAAGAAGCCTGGTTAGGCCATTAAACCGGATGTGATGACGTCACCAAGGGGGAGGGGCCACGTGGGCAGGCTTAATTGATCCCAGGTGATAATGATTTGGCCAGGGGACCAGCAGGGAGTGATGACGTCATCGAGATTAGTTCTGGTATTAGGGTTAGAGAATTGGGGCTCTGTTCATGGTTAGGGTTAGGATAAGGTTTTGGGCTAGGTAGGGTTCAGGCTCAGGTGTGGGCTAGTTTAGGGTTTGGGATAGTGCTAGGGACAGGGTTACGGTCACAGTGTAGTAATGTTGGCTATTCACAATGAATGAGCTTCAATCACTGGACAATTTGGTGTGTCGCACTCAGAACTTACGACTCCAGACTATGAAAATATTTAGAAATGTGCTTCACACAATAGGAATACATATTCCAATAGACTGAATATCTGAACAGCACAATTTTGTCACTGGGAAATCTTGTTCAAACAGCTGAGAACCGAGTGTGACACTGTTTACATTTATTTTTCCCGGCAAAAGGAGTTGGAGTTTTCGGGAAAAAGGTCTTGGTGAAACACTGAAAAACTCATTTTCCTAGAGCTATCGAACAGTATGAAAGTATTGAGAACACTATGAAATAAAAATGTTAGTTAGGCTAGGGTTCCAAGTAATGTTTTACTGTGCCTTTAAAAAGCCGGTATGACACCCGTGTTAAAATGAAGAGTCTCATAGCTCAAAACAGCAGACCAGGGGAATGGCAGAGTGCCTCTAGAACTCCTGGAATATGTTTTAGAACCCGAACATCTCTACTGAATTTTGAAATACTGAGAATTTGTATCCAAAGCGCTGTGAAAGGTAGGATAGACTTTCAAGTGGTAATAATGTTGAAAGTGCTGGTATATTTGTGAAAAAGGTTGTTTTACCAAATTAGAATTAACAATTAAAAAGCTTGAGACACTGGAAGAGAGAGACTTCAACTCGGGAAATTCACAATGATAACCTAGGTTAATATCTAAGAAAGTGCTTCAAACACTAGGAAAACGTGAATAAAGGGCCTTAATATCTGTAACACATTGTTTCCTGACAAGGAAATCGTGTTCAAAGAACATAGAACCGAGTTGAATACTGGTTACATTTATTATTCGGGACAATATGTTGGCAATTTTGAAAGAAGCCTGGTTAGGCCAATAAACTGGATGTGATGACGTCACCAAGGGGGAGGGGCCAAGTGGGCAGGCTTAATTGATCCCAGGTGATAATGATTTGGCCAGGGGACCAGCTGGGAGTGATGACGTCATGGATATTAGTTCTGGTATTAGGGTTAGAGAATTGGGGCTCTGTTCATGGTTAGGGTTAGGATAAGGTTTTGGGCTAGGTAGGGTTCAGGCTCAGGTGTGGGCTAGGTTTAGGGTTTGGGTTAGAGGGTTAGGGATAGGGTTACGGTCACAGTGTAGTAATGTTGGCTATTCACAATGAATGAGCTTCAATCACTGAACAATTTGGTGTGTAGCACTCAGAACTTACAACTCCAGACTAGGGAAATATTTAGAAATGTGCTTCACACAATAGGAATACATATTCCAATAGACTGAATATCTGAACAGCACAATTTTGTCCCTGGGAAATCTTGTTCAAACAGCTGAGAACCGAGTTTGACACTGTTTACATTTATTTTTTCCCGTCAAAAGGAGTTGGCGTTTTCGGGAAAATGTTTTGGTGAAATACTGAAAAACTCATTTTCCTAGAGCTATCGAACAGTATGAAATTATTGAGAACACTATGAAATAAAAATGTTAGTTAGGCTTGGGTTCCAAGTAATGTTTTACTGTGCCTTTAAAAAGCCGGTATGACACCCGTGTTAAAATGAAAAGTCTCATTGCTCAAAACAACAGACCAGGGGAATGGCAGAGTGTCTCTAGAACTCCTGGAATACGTTTTAGAACCCGAACATCTCTACTGAATTTTGAAATACTGAGAATTTGTATCCAAAGCGCTGTGAAAGGTAGGATAGACGTTCAAGTGGTCATAATGTTGAAAGTGCTGGTATATTTGTAAAAAAGGTTGTTTTACCAAATTAGAATTCACAATGAAAAAGCTTGAGACACTGGATGAGAGAGACTCCAACTCGGGAAATTCGCAATGATAACCTAGGTTAATATATAAGAAAGTGCTTGAAACACTAGGAAAACGTGAATAAAGGGCCTTAATATATGTAACACATTGTTTCCTGACAAGGAAATCGTGTTCAAAGAACATAGAACCGAGTTGGATACTGGTTACATTTATTATTCGGGACAATGAGTTGGCGATTTTCAAAGAAGCCTGGTTAGGCCATTAAACCGGATGTGATGACGTCACCAAGGGGGAAGGGCCACGAGGGCAGGCTTAATTGATCCCAGGTGATAATGGTTTGGCCAGGGGATCTGCTGGGAGTGATGACGTCATCGAGATTAGTTCTGGTATTAGGGTTAGAGAATTGGGGCTCTCTTCATGGTTAGGGTTAGGATAAGGTTCTGGGCTAGGTAGGGTTCAGGCTCAGGTGTGGGCTAGGTTTAGGGTTTGGGTTAGAGGGTTAGGGACAGGGTTAAGGTCACAGTGTAATAATGTTGGCTGTTCACAATGAATGAGCTTCAATCACTGGACAATTTGGTGTGTAGCACTCAGAACTTACGACTCCCGACTAGGGAAATATTTAGAAATGTGATTCACACAATAGGAATACATATTCCAATAGACTGAATATCTGAAGAGCACAATTTTGTCACTGGGAAATCTTGTTCAAACAGCTGAGAAGCGAGTGTGACACTCTTTCCATTTATTTTTCCCGTCAAAAGGAGTTGGCGTTTTCGGGAAAAGGTTTTGGTGAAACACTGAAAAACTCATTTTCCTAGAGCTATCGAACAGTATGAAAGTATTGAGAACACTATGAAATAAAAATGCTAGTTAGGCTAGGGTTCCAAGTAGTGCTTTACTGTGCCTTTAAAAAGCCGGTATGACACCCGTGTTAAAATGAAGAGTCTCATAGCTCAAAACAGCGGACCAGGGGAATGGTAGAGTGTCTCTAGAACTCCTGGAATACGTTTTAGAACCCGAACATCTCTACTGAATTTTGAAATACTGGGAATTTGTATCCAAAGCGCTGTGAAAGGTAGGATAGACTTTCAAGTGGTAATAATGTTGAAAGTGCTGGTATATTTGTGAAAAAGGTTGTTTTAACAAATTAGAATTCACAATTAAAAAGCTTGAGACACTGGAAGAGAGAGACTTCAACTCGGGAAATTCACAATGATAACCTAGGTTAATATCTAAGAAAGTGCTTCAAACACTAGGAAAACGTGAATAAAGGGCCTTAATATCTGTAACACATTGTTTCCTGACAAGGAAATCGTGTTCAAAGAACATAGAACCGAGTTGGATACTGGTTACATTTATTATTCCAGGACAATGAGTTGGCGATCTTGAAAGAAGCCTGCTTAGGCCATTAAACCGGAAGTGATGACGTCACCAAGGGGGAGGGACCACGTGGGCAGGCTTAATTGATCCCAGGTGATAATGATTTGGCCAGGGGACCAGCTGGGAGTGATGACGTCATGGAGATTAGTTCTGGTATTAGGGTTAGAGAATTCGGGCTCTGTTCATAGTTAGGGTTAGGATAAGGTTTTGGGCTAGGTAGGGATCAGGCTCAGGTGAGGGCTAGGTTTAGGGTTTGGGTTAGAGGGCTAGGGACAAGGTTACGGTCACAGTGTAGTAATGTTGGCTATTCATAATGAATGAGCTTCAATCACTGCACAATTTGGGGTGTAGCACTCAGAACTTACGACTCCAGACTAGGGAAATATTTAGAAATGTGCTTCACAATAGGAATAAATATTCCAATAGACTGAATATCTGAACAGCACTATTTTGTCACTGGGAAATCTTGTTCAAACAGCTGATAACCGAGTGTGACACTGTTTACATTTATTTTTCCCGTCAAAAGGAGTTGGCGTTTTCGGGAAAAGGTTTTGGTGAAACACTGAAAAACATATTTTCCTAGAGCTATCGAACAGTATGAAAGTATTGAGAACACTATGAAATACAAATGTTAGTTAGGCTAGGGTTCCAAGTAATGTTTTACTGTGCCTTTAAAAAGCCAGTATAACACCCGTGTTAAAATGAAAACTCTCATTGCTCAAAACAACAGACCAGGGGAATGGCAGAGTGTCTGTAGAACTCCTGGAATACGTTTCAGAAGCCGAACATCTCTACTGAATTTTTAAAATACTGAGAATTTGTATCCAAAGCGCTGTGAAAGGTAGGATAGACTGTCAAGTGGTAATAATGTTGAAAGTGCTGGTATATTTGTAAAAAAGGTTGTTTTACCAAATTAGAATTCACAATGAAAAAGCTTGAGACACTGGAAGAGAGAGACTCCAACTCGGGAAATTCACAATGATAACCTGGGTTAATATCTAAGAAAGTGCTTCAAACACAAGAATACGTGAATAAAGGGCCTTAATATCTGTAACACATTGTTTCCTGACAAGGAAATCGTGTTCAAAGATCATAGAACCGAGTTGAATACTGGTTACATTTATTATTCCGGGACAAAGAGTTGGCGATTTTGAAAGAAGCCTGGTTAGGCCATTAAACCGGATGTGATGACGTCACCAAGGGGGAGGGGCCACGTGGGCAAGCTTAATTGATCCCAGGTGATAATGATTTGGCCAGGGGACCAGCTGGGAGTGATGACGTCATCGAGATTAGTTCTGGTATTAGGGTTAGAGAATTGGGGCTCTGTTCATGGTTAGGGTTAGGATAAGGTTTTGGGCTAGGTAGGGTTCAGGCTCAGGTGTGGGCTAGGTTTAGGGTTTGGGTTAGAGGGCTAGGGACAAGGTTACGGTCACAGTGTAGTAATGTTGGCTATTCATAATGAATGAGCTTCAATCACTGCACAATTTGGTGTGTAGCACTCAGAACTTACGACTCCAGACTAGGGAAATATTTAGAAATGTGCTTCACAATAGGAATAAATATTCCAATAGACTGAATATCTGAACAGCACTATTTTGTCACTGGGAAATCTTGTTCAAACAGCTGATAACCGAGTGTGACACTGTTTACATTTATTTTTCCCGTCAAATGGAGTTGGCGTTTTCGGGAAAAGGTTTTGGTGAAACACTGAAAAACTCATTTTCCTAGAGCTATCGAACAGTATGAAAGTATTGAGAACACTATGAAATACAAATGTTAGTTAGGCTAGGGTTCCAAGTAATGTTTTACTGTGCCTTTAAAAAGCCGGTATGACACCCGTGTTAAAATGAAAACTCTCATTGCTCAAAACAACAGACCAGGGGAATGGCAGAGTGTCTGTAGAACTCCTGGAATACGTTTCAGAAGCCGAACATCTCTACTGAATTTTTAAAATACTGAGAATTTGTATCCAAAGCGCTGTGAAAGGTAGGATAGACTGTCAAGTGGTAATAATGTTGAAAGTGCTGGTATATTTGTAAAAAAGGTTGTTTTACCAAATTAGAATTCACAATGAAAAAGCTTGAGACACTGGAAGAGAGAGACTCCAACTCGGGAAATTCACAATGATAACCTGGGTTAATATCTAAGAAAGTGCTTCAAACACTAGGAATACGTGAATAAAGGGCCTTAATATCTGTAACACATTGTTTCCTGACAAGGCAATCATGTTCAAAGAACATAGAACCGAGTTGGATACTGGTTACATTTATTATTCCAGGACAATGAGTTGGCGATTTTGAAAGAAGCCTGGTTAGGCCATTAAACCGGATGTGATTACGTCACCAAGGGGGAGGGGCCACGTGGGCAGGCTTAATTGATCCCAGGTGATAATGATTTGGCCAGGGGACCAGCAGGGAGTGATGACGTCATCGAGATTAGTTCTGGTATTAGGATTAGAGAATTGGGGCTCTGTTCATGGTTAGGGTTAGGATAAGGTTTTGGGCTAGGTAGGGTTCAGGCTCAGGTGTGGGCTAGTTTAGGGTTTGGGTTAGAGGGTTAGGGACAGGGTTACGGTCACAGTGTAGTAATGTTGGCTATTCAGAATGAATGAGCTTCAATCACTGGACAATTTGGTGTGTAGCACTCAGAACTTACGACTCCAGACTAGGGAAATATTTAGAAATGTGCTTCACACAATAGGAATACATATTCCAATAGACTGAATATCTGAACAGCACAATTTTGTCACTGGGAAATCTTGTTCAAACAGCTGAGAAGCGAGTGTGACACTCTTTACATTTATTTTTCCCGTCAAAAAGACTTGGCCTTTTCGGGAAAGGTTTTGGTGAAACACTGAAAAACTCATTTTCCTAGAGCTATCGAACAGTATGAAAGAATTGAGAACACTATGAAATAAAAATGTTAGTTAGGCTAGGATTCCAAGTAATGTTTTACTGTGCCTTTAAAAAGCCGGTATGACACCCGTGTTAAAATGAAGAGTCTCATAGCTCAAAACAGCGGACCAGGGGAATGGCAGAGTGTCTCTAGAACTCCTGGAATACGTTTTAGAACCCGAACATCTCTACTGAATTTTGAAATACTGGGAATTTGTATCCAAAGCGCTGTGAAAGGTAGGATAGACTTTCAAGTGGTAATAATGTTGAAAGTGCTGGTATATTTGTGAAAAAGGTTGTTTTAACAAATTAGAATTCACAATTAAAAAGCTTGAGACACTGGAAGAGAGAGACTTCAACTCGGGAAATTCACAATGATAACCTAGGTTAATATCTAAGAAAGTGCTTCAAACACTAGGAATACGTGAATAAAGGGCCTTAATATCTGTAACACATTGTTTCCTGACAAGGAAATCGTGTTCAAAGAACATAGAACCGAGTTGGATACTGGTTACATTTATTATTCCAGGACAATGAGTTGGCGATCTTGAAAGAAGCCTGCTTAGGCCATTAAACCGGAAGTGATGACGTCACCAAGGGGGAGGGACCACGTGGGCAGGCTTAATTGATCCCAGGTGATAATGATTTGGCCAGGGGACCAGCTGGGAGTGATGACGTCATGGAGATTAGTTCTGGTATTAGGGTTAGAGAATTCGGGCTCTGTTCATAGTTAGGGTTAGGATAAGGTTTTGGGCTAGGTAGGGATCAGGCTCAGGTGAGGGCTAGGTTTAGGGTTTGGGTTAGAGGGCTAGGGACAAGGTTACGGTCACAGTGTAGTAATGTTGGCTATTCATAATGAATGAGCTTCAATCACTGCACAATTTGGGGTGTAGCACTCAGAAGTTACGACTCCAGACTAGGGAAATATTTAGAAATGTGCTTCACAATAGGAATAAATATTCCAATAGACTGAATATCTGAACAGCACTATTTTGTCACTGGGAAATCTTGTTCAAACAGCTGATAACCGAGTGTGACACTGTTTACATTTATTTTTCCCGTCAAAAGGAGTTGGCGTTTTCGGGAAAAGGTTTTGGTGAAACACTGAAAAACATATTTTCCTAGAGCTATCGAACAGTATGAAAGTATTGAGAACACTATGAAATACAAATGTTAGTTAGGCTAGGGTTCCAAGTAATGTTTTACTGTGCCTTTAAAAAGCCGGTATGACACCCGTGTTAAAATGAAAACTCTCATTGCTCAAAACAACAGACCAGGGGAATGGCAGAGTGTCTGTAGAACTCCTGGAATACGTTTCAGAAGCCGAACATCTCTACTGAATTTTTAAAATACTGAGAATTTGTATCCAAAGCGCTGTGAAAGGTAGGATAGACTGTCAAGTGGTAATAATGTTGAAAGTGCTGGTATATTTGTAAAAAAGGTTGTTTTACCAAATTAGAATTCACAATGAAAAAGCTTGAGACACTGGAAGAGAGAGACTCCAACTCGGGAAATTCACAATGATAACCTGGGTTAATATCTAAGAAAGTGCTTCAAACACTAGGAATACGTGAATAAAGGGCCTTAATATCTGTAACACATTGTTTCCTGACAAGGCAATCATGTTCAAAGAACATAGAACCGAGTTGGATACTGGTTACATTTATTATTCCAGGACAATGAGTTGGCGATTTTGAAAGAAGCCTGGTTAGGCCATTAAACCGGATGTGATTACGTCACCAAGGGGGAGGGGCCACGTGGGCAGGCTTAATTGATCCCAGGTGATAATGATTTGGCCAGGGGACCAGCAGGGAGTGATGACGTCATCGAGATTAGTTCTGGTATTAGGATTAGAGAATTGGGGCTCTGTTCATGGTTAGGGTTAGGATAAGGTTTTGGGCTAGGTAGGGTTCAGGCTCAGGTGTGGGCTAGTTTAGGGTTTGGGTTAGAGGGTTAGGGACAGGGTTACGGTCACAGTGTAGTAATGTTGGCTATTCAGAATGAATGAGCTTCAATCACTGGACAATTTGGTGTGTAGCACTCAGAACTTACGACTCCAGACTAGGGAAATATTTAGAAATGTGCTTCACACAATAGGAATACATATTCCAATAGACTGAATATCTGAACAGCACAATTTTGTCACTGGGAAATCTTGTTCAAACAGCTGAGAAGCGAGTGTGACACTCTTTACATTTATTTTTCCCGTCAAAAAGACTTGGCCTTTTCGGGAAAGGTTTTGGTGAAACACTGAAAAACTCATTTTCCTAGAGCTATCGAACAGTATGAAAGAATTGAGAACACTATGAAATAAAAATGTTAGTTAGGCTAGGATTCCAAGTAATGTTTTACTGTGCCTTTAAAAAGCCGGTATGACACCCGTGTTAAAATGAAGAGTCTCATAGCTCAAAACAGCGGACCAGGGGAATGGCAGAGTGTCTCTAGAACTCCTGGAATACGTTTTAGAACCCGAACATCTCTACTGAATTTTGAAATACTGGGAATTTGTATCCAAAGCGCTGTGAAAGGTAGGATAGACTTTCAAGTGGTAATAATGTTGAAAGTGCTGGTATATTTGTGAAAAAGGTTGTTTTAACAAATTAGAATTCACAATTAAAAAGCTTGAGACACTGGAAGAGAGAGACTTCAACTCGGGAAATTCACAATGATAACCTAGGTTAATATCTAAGAAAGTGCTTCAAACACTAGGAATACGTGAATAAAGGGCCTTAATATCTGTAACACATTGTTTCCTGACAAGGAAATCGTGTTCAAAGAACATAGAACCGAGTTGGATACTGGTTACATTTATTATTCCAGGACAATGAGTTGGCGATCTTGAAAGAAGCCTGCTTAGGCCATTAAACCGGAAGTGATGACGTCACCAAGGGGGAGGGACCACGTGGGCAGGCTTAATTGATCCCAGGTGATAATGATTTGGCCAGGGGACCAGCTGGGAGTGATGACGTCATGGAGATTAGTTCTGGTATTAGGGTTAGAGAATTCGGGCTCTGTTCATAGTTAGGGTTAGGATAAGGTTTTGGGCTAGGTAGGGATCAGGCTCAGGTGAGGGCTAGGTTTAGGGTTTGGGTTAGAGGGCTAGGGACAAGGTTACGGTCACAGTGTAGTAATGTTGGCTATTCATAATGAATGAGCTTCAATCACTGCACAATTTGGGGTGTAGCACTCAGAACTTACGACTCCAGATTAGGGAAATATTTAGAAATGTGCTTCACAATAGGAATAAATATTCCAATAGACTGAATATCTGAACAGCACTATTTTGTCACTGGGAAATCTTGTTCAAACAGCTGATAACCGAGTGTGACACTGTTTACATTTATTTTTCCCGTCAAAAGGAGTTGGCGTTTTCGGGAAAAGGTTTTGGTGAAACACTGAAAAACTCATTTTCCTAGAGCTATCGGACAGTATGAAAGAATTGAGAACACTATGAAATACAAATGTTAGTTAGGCTAGGGTTCCAAGTAATGTTTTACTGTGCCTTTAAAAAGCCGGTATGACACCCGTGTTAAAATGAAAAGTCTCATTGCTCAAAACAACAGACCAGGGGAATGGCAGAGTGTCTCTGGAACTCCTGGAATACGTTTTAGAACCCGAACATCTCTATTGAATTTTGAAATACTGAGAATTTGTATCCAAAGCGCTGTGAAAGGGAGGATAGACTGTCAAGTGGTCATAATGTTGAAAGTGCTGGTATATTTGTAAAAAAGGTTGTTTTACCAAATTAGAATTCACAATGAAAAAGCTTGAGACACTGGAAGAGAGAGACTCCAACTCGGGAAATTCACAATGATAACCTAGGTTAATATCTAAGAAAGTGCTTCAAACACTAGGAATACGTGAATAAAGGGCCTTAATATCTGTAACACATTGTTTCCTGACAAGGAAATCGTATTCAAAGATCATAGAACCCAGTTGGATACTGGTTACATTTATTATTCGGGACAATGAGTTGGCGATTTTGAAAGAAGCCTGGTTAGGCCATTAAACCGGATGTGATTACGTCACCAAGGGGGAGGGGCCACGTGGGCAGGCTTAATTGATCCCAGGTGATAATGATTTGGCCAGGGGACCAGCTGGGAGTGATGACGTCATGGATATTAGTTCTGGTATTAGGGTTAGAGAATTGGGGCTCTGTTCATGGTTAGGGTTAGGATAAGGTTTTGGGCTAGGTAGGGTTCAGGCTCAGGTGTGGGCTAGGTTTAGGGTTTGGGTTAGAGGGTTAGGGATAGGGTTACGGTCACAGTGTAGTAATGTTGGCTATTCACAATGAATGAGCTTCAATCACTGGACAATTTGGTGTGTAGCACTCAGAACTTCAACTCCAGACTAGGGAAATATTTAGAAATGTGCTTCACACAATAGGAATACATATTCCAATAGACTGAATATCTGAACAGCACAATTTTGTCACTGGGAAATCTTGTTCAAACAGCTGAGAACCGAGTGTGACACTGTTTACATTTATTTTTCCCGGCAAAAGGAGTTGGAGTTTTCGGGAAAAAGGTCTTGGTGAAACACTGAAAAACTCATTTTCCTAGAGCTATCGAACAGTATGAAAGTATTGAGAACACTATGAAATAAAAATGTTAGTTAGGCTAGGGTTCCAAGTAATGTTTTACTGTGCCTTTAAAAAGCCGGTATGACACCCGTGTTAAAATGAAGAGTCTCATAGCTCAAAACAGCAGACCAGGGGAATGGCAGAGTGCCTCTAGAACTCCTGGAATATGTTTCAGAACCCGAACATCTCTACTGAATTTTGAAATACTGAGAATTTGTATCCAAAGCGCTGTGAAAGGTAGGATAGACTTTCAAGTGGTAATAATGTTGAAAGTGCTGGTATATTTGTGAAAAAGTTTGTTTTACCAAATTAGAATTAACAATTAAAAAGCTTGAGACACTGGAAGAGAGAGACTTCAACTCGGGAAATTCACAATGATAACCTAGGTTAATATCTAAGAAAGTGCTTCAAACACTAGGAAAACGTGAATAAAGGGCCTTAATATCTGTAACACATTGTTTCCTGACAAGGAAATCGTGTTCAAAGAACATAGAACCGAGTTGAATACTGGTTACATTTATTATTCGGGACAATATGTTGGCAATTTTGAAAGAAGCCTGGTTAGGCCATTAAACTGGATGTGATGACGTCACCAAGGGGGAGGGGCCAAGTGGGCAGGCTTAATTGATCCCAGGTGATAATGATTTGGCCAGGGGACCAGCTGGGAGTGATGACGTCATGGATATTAGTTCTGGTATTAGGGTTAGAGAATTGGGGCTCTGTTCATGGTTAGGGTTAGGATAAGGTTTTGGGCTAGGTAGGGTTCAGGCTCAGGTGTGGGCTAGGTTTAGGGTTTGGGTTAGAGGGTTAGGGATAGGGTTACGGTCACAGTGTAGTAATGTTGGCTATTCACAATGAATGAGCTTCAATCACTGGACAATTTGGTGTGTAGCACTCAGAACTTACAACTCCAGACTAGGGAAATATTTAGAAATGTGCTTCACACAATAGGAATACATATTCCAATAGACTGAATATCTGAACAGCACAATTTTGTCCCTGGGAAATCTTGTTCAAACAGCTGAGAACCGAGTTTGACACTGTTTACATTTATTTTTTCCCGTCAAAAGGAGTTGGCGTTTTCGGGAAAATGTTTTGGTGAAATACTGAAAAACTCATTTTCCTAGAGCTATCGAACAGTATGAAATTATTGAGAACACTATGAAATAAAAATGTTAGTTAGGCTTGGGTTCCAAGTAATGTTTTACTGTGCCTTTAAAAAGCCGGTATGACACCCGTGTTAAAATGAAAAGTCTCATTGCTCAAAACAACAGACCAGGGGAATGGCAGAGTGTCTCTAGAACTCCTGGAATACGTTGTAGAACCCGAACATCTCTACTGAATTTTGAAATACTGAGAATTTGTATCCAAAGCGCTGTGAAAGGTAGGATAGACGTTCAAGTGGTCATAATGTTGAAAGTGCTGGTATATTTGTAAAAAAGGTTGTTTTACCAAATTAGAATTCACAATGAAAAAGCTTGAGACACTGGAAGAGAGAGACTCCAACTCGGGAAATTCACAATGATAACCTGGGTTAATATCTAAGAAAGTGCTTCAAACACTAGGAATACGTGAATAAAGGGCCTTAATATCTGTAACACATTGTTTCCTGACAAGGCAATCATGTTCAAAGAACATAGAACCGAGTTGGATACTGGTTACATTTATTATTCCAGGACAATGAGTTGGCGATTTTGAAAGAAGCCTGGTTAGGCCATTAAACTGGATGTGATTACGTCACCAAGGGGGAGGGGCCACGTGGGCAGGCTTAATTGATCCCAGGTGATAATGATTTGGCCAGGGGACCAGCAGGGAGTGATGACGTCATCGAGATTAGTTCTGGTATTAGGATTAGAGAATTGGGGCTCTGTTCATGGTTAGGGTTAGGATAAGGTTTTGGGCTAGGTAGGGTTCAGGCTCAGGTGTGGGCTAGTTTAGGGTTTGGGATAGTGCTAGGGACAGGGTTACGGTCACAGTGTAGTAATGTTGGCTATTCACAATGAATGAGCTTCAATCACTGGACAATTTGGTGTGTAGCGCTCAGAACTTACGACTGCAGACTAGGGAAATATTTAGAAATGTGCTTCACACAAGAGGAATACATATTCCAATACACTGAATATCTGAACAGCACAATTTTGTCATTGGAAAATCTTGTTCAAACAGCTGAGAAGCGAGAGTGACACTCTTTACATATATTTTTCCCATCAAAAGGAGTTGGCGTTTTCGGGAAAAGGTTTTGGTGAAACACTGAAAAACTCATTTTCCTAGAGCTATCGGACAGTATGAAAGAATTGAGAACACTATGAAATAAAAATGTTAGTTAGGCTAGGGTTCCAAGTAATGTTTTACTGTGCCTTTAAAAAGCCGGTATGACACCCGTGTTAAAATGAAAAGTCTCATTGCTCAAAACAACAGACCAGGGGAATGGCAGAGTGTCTCTGGAACTCCTGGAATACGTTTTAGAACCCGAACATCTCTATTGAATTTTGAAATACTGAGAATTTGTATCCAAAGCGCTGTGAAAGGTAGGATAGACTGTCAAGTGGTCATAATGTTGAAAGTGCTGGTATATTTGTAAAAAAGGTTGTTTTACCAAATTAGAATTCACAATGAAAAAGCTTGAGACACTGGAAGAGAGAGACTCCAACTCGGGAAATTCACAATGATAACCTAGGTTAATATCTAAGAAAGTGCTTCAAACACTAGGAATACGTGAATAAAGGGCCTTAATATCTGTAACACATTGTTTCCTGACAAGGAAATCGTATTCAAAGATCATAGAACCCAGTTGGATACTGGTTACATTTATTATTCGGGACAATGAGTTGGCGATTTTGAAAGAAGCCTGGTTAGGCCATTAAACCGGATGTGATG
Organism: Cnephaeus nilssonii; assembly: GCF_951640355.1. NCBI lineage: Eukaryota > Metazoa > Chordata > Mammalia > Chiroptera > Vespertilionidae > Cnephaeus > Cnephaeus nilssonii. Next base: position 44,458,037 of record NC_137092.1, read on the forward strand.
ACGTCACCAAGGGGGAGGGGCCACTTGGGCAGGCTTAATTGATCCCAGGTGATAATGATTTGGCCAGGGGACCAGCTGGGAGTGATGACGTCATGGATATTAGTTCTGGTATTAGGGTTAGAGAATTGGGGCTCTGTTCATGGTTAGGGTTAGGATAAGGTTTTGGGCTAGGTAGGGTTCAGGCTCAGGTGTGGGCTAGGTTTAGGGTTTGGGTTAGAGGGTTAGGGATAGGGTTACGGTCACAGTGTAGTAATGTTGGCTATTCACAATGAATGAGCTTCAATCACTGGACAATTTGGTGTGTAGCACTCAGAACTTCAACTCCAGACTAGGGAAATATTTAGAAATGTGCTTCACACAATAGGAATACATATTCCAATAGACTGAATATCTGAACAGCACAATTTTGTCACTGGGAAATCTTGTTCAAACAGCTGAGAACCGAGTGTGACACTGTTTACATTTATTTTTCCCGGCAAAAGGAGTTGGAGTTTTCGGGAAAAAGGTCTTGGTGAAACACTGAAAAACTCATTTTCCTAGAGCTATCGAACAGTATGAAAGTATTGAGAACACTATGAAATAAAAATGTTAGTTAGGCTAGGGTTCCAAGTAATGTTTTACAGTGCCTTTAAAAAGCCGGTATGACACCCGTGTTAAAATGAAGAGTCTCATAGCTCAAAACAGCAGACCAGGGGAATGGCAGAGTGCCTCTAGAACTCCTGGAATATGTTTTAGAACCCGAACATCTCTACTGAATTTTGAAATACTGAGAATTTGTATCCAAAGCGCTGTGAAAGGTAGGATAGACTTTCAAGTGGTAATAATGTTGAAAGTGCTGGTATATTTGTGAAAAAGTTTGTTTTACCAAATTAGAATTAACAATTAAAAAGCTTGAGACACTGGAAGAGAGAGACTTCAACTCGGGAAATTCACAATGATAACCTAGGTTAATATCTAAGAAAGTGCTTCAAACACTAGGAAAACGTGAATAAAGGGCCTTAATATCTGTAACACATTGTTTCCTGACAAGGAAATCGTGTTCAAAGAACATAGAACCGAGTTGAATACTGGTTACATTTATTATTCGGGACAATATGTTGGCAATTTTGAAAGAAGCCTGGTTAGGCCATTAAACTGGATGTGATGACGTCACCAAGGGGGAGGGGCCAAGTGGGCAGGCTTAATTGATCCCAGGTGATAATGATTTGGCCAGGGGACCAGCTGGGAGTGATGACGTCATGGATATTAGTTCTGGTATTAGGGTTAGAGAATTGGGGCTCTGTTCATGGTTAGGGTTAGGATAAGGTTTTGGGCTAGGTAGGGTTCAGGCTCAGGTGTGGGCTAGGTTTAGGGTTTGGGTTAGAGGGTTAGGGATAGGGTTACGGTCACAGTGTAGTAATGTTGGCTATTCACAATGAATGAGCTTCAATCACTGGACAATTTGGTGTGTAGCACTCAGAACTTACAACTCCAGACTAGGGAAATATTTAGAAATGTGCTTCACACAATAGGAATACATATTCCAATAGACTGAATATCTGAACAGCACAATTTTGTCCCTGGGAAATCTTGTTCAAACAGCTGAGAACCGAGTTTGACACTGTTTACATTTATTTTTTCCTGTCAAAAGGAGTTGGCGTTTTCGGGAAAATGTTTTGGTGAAATACTGAAAAACTCATTTTCCTAGAGCTATCGAACAGTATGAAATTATTGAGAACACTATGAAATAAAAATGTTAGTTAGGCTTGGGTTCCAAGTAATGTTTTACTGTGCCTTTAAAAAGCCGGTATGACACCCGTGTTAAAATGAAAAGTCTCATTGCTCAAAACAACAGACCAGGGGAATGGCAGAGTGTCTCTAGAACTCCTCGAATACGTTGTAGAACCCGAACATCTCTACTGAATTTTGAAATACTGAGAATTTGTATCCAAAGCGCTGTGAAAGGTAGGATAGACGTTCAAGTGGTCATAATGTTGAAAGTGCTGGTATATTTGTAAAAAAGGTTGTTTTACCAAATTAGAATTCACAATGAAAAAGCTTGAGACACTGGAAGAGAGAGACTCCAACTCGGGAAATTCACAATGATAACCTGGGTTAATATCTAAGAAAGTGCTTCAAACACAAGAATACGTGAATAAAGGGCCTTAATATCTGTAACACATTGTTTCCTGACAAGGAAATCGTGTTCAAAGATCATAGAACCGAGTTGAATACTGGTTACATTTATTATTCCGGGACAAAGAGTTGGCGATTTTGAAAGAAGCCTGGTTAGGCCATTAAACCGGATGTGATGACGTCACCAAGGGGGAGGGGCCACGTGGGCAAGCTTAATTGATCCCAGGTGATAATGATTTGGCCAGGGGACCAGCTGGGAGTGATGACGTCATCGAGATTAGTTCTGGTATTAGGGTTAGAGAATTGGGGCTCTGTTCATGGTTAGGGTTAGGATAAGGTTTTGGGCTAGGTAGGGTTCAGGCTCAGGTGTGGGCTAGGTTTAGGGTTTGGGTTAGAGGGCTAGGGACAAGGTTACGGTCACAGTGTAGTAATGTTGGCTATTCATAATGAATGAGCTTCAATCACTGCACAATTTGGTGTGTAGCACTCAGAACTTACGACTCCAGACTAGGGAAATATTTAGAAATGTGCTTCACAATAGGAATAAATATTCCAATAGACTGAATATCTGAACAGCACTATTTTGTCACTGGGAAATCTTGTTCAAACAGCTGATAACCGAGTGTGACACTGTTTACATTTATTTTTCCCGTCAAATGGAGTTGGCATTTTCGGGAAAAGGTTTTGGTGAAACACTGAAAAACTCATTTTCCTAGAGCTATCGAACAGTATGAAAGTATTGAGAACACTATGAAATACAAATGTTAGTTAGGCTAGGGTTCCAAGTAATGTTTTACTGTGCCTTTAAAAAGCCGGTATGACACCCGTGTTAAAATGAAAACTCTCATTGCTCAAAACAACAGACCAGGGGAATGGCAGAGTGTCTGTAGAACTCCTGGAATACGTTTCAGAAGCCGAACATCTCTACTGAATTTTTAAAATACTGAGAATTTGTATCCAAAGCGCTGTGAAAGGTAGGATAGACTGTCAAGTGGTAATAATGTTGAAAGTGCTGGTATATTTGTAAAAAAGGTTGTTTTACCAAATTAGAATTCACAATGAAAAAGCTTGAGACACTGGAAGAGAGAGACTCCAACTCGGGAAATTCACAATGATAACCTGGGTTAATATCTAAGAAAGTGCTTCAAACACTAGGAATACGTGAATAAAGGGCCTTAATATCTGTAACACATTGTTTCCTGACAAGGCAATCATGTTCAAAGAACATAGAACCGAGTTGGATACTGGTTACATTTATTATTCCAGGACAATGAGTTGGCGATTTTGAAAGAAGCCTGGTTAGGCCATTAAACCGGATGTGATTACGTCACCAAGGGGGAGGGGCCACGTGGGCAGGCTTAATTGATCCCAGGTGATAATGATTTGGCCAGGGGACCAGCAGGGAGTGATGACGTCATCGAGATTAGTTCTGGTATTAGGATTAGAGAATTGGGGCTCTGTTCATGGTTAGGGTTAGGATAAGGTTTTGGGCTAGGTAGGGTTCAGGCTCAGGTGTGGGCTAGTTTAGGGTTTGGGTTAGAGGGTTAGGGACAGGGTTACGGTCACAGTGTAGTAATGTTGGCTATTCAGAATGAATGAGCTTCAATCACTGGACAATTTGGTGTGTAGCACTCAGAACTTACGACTCCAGACTAGGGAAATATTTAGAAATGTGCTTCACACAATAGGAATACATATTCCAATAGACTGAATATCTGAACAGCACAATTTTGTCACTGGGAAATCTTGTTCAAACAGCTGAGAAGCGAGTGTGACACTCTTTACATTTATTTTTCCCGTCAAAAAGAGTTGGCGTTTTCGGGAAAGGTTTTGGTGAAACACTGAAAAACTCATTTTCCTAGAGCTATCGAACAGTATGAAAGAATTGAGAACACTATGAAATAAAAATGTTAGTTAGGCTAGGATTCCAAGTAATGTTTTACTGTGCCTTTAAAAAGCCGGTATGACACCCGTGTTAAAATGAAGAGTCTCATAGCTCAAAACAGCGGACCAGGGGAATGGCAGAGTGTCTCTAGAACTCCTGGAATACGTTTTAGAACCCGAACATCTCTACTGAATTTTGAAATACTGGGAATTTGTATCCAAAGCGCTGTGAAAGGTAGGATAGACTTTCAAGTGGTAATAATGTTGAAAGTGCTGGTATATTTGTGAAAAAGGTTGTTTTAACAAATTAGAATTCACAATTAAAAAGCTTGAGACACTGGAAGAGAGAGACTTCAACTCGGGAAATTCACAATGATAACCTAGGTTAATATCTAAGAAAGTGCTTCAAACACTAGGAATACGTGAATAAAGGGCCTTAATATCTGTAACACATTGTTTCCTGACAAGGAAATCGTGTTCAAAGAACATAGAACCGAGTTGGATACTGGTTACATTTATTATTCCAGGACAATGAGTTGGCGATCTTGAAAGAAGCCTGCTTAGGCCATTAAACCGGAAGTGATGACGTCACCAAGGGGGAGGGACCACGTGGGCAGGCTTAATTGATCCCAGGTGATAATGATTTGGCCAGGGGACCAGCTGGGAGTGATGACGTCATGGAGATTAGTTCTGGTATTAGGGTTAGAGAATTCGGGCTCTGTTCATAGTTAGGGTTAGGATAAGGTTTTGGGCTAGGTAGGGATCAGGCTCAGGTGAGGGCTAGGTTTAGGGTTTGGGTTAGAGGGCTAGGGACAAGGTTACGGTCACAGTGTAGTAATGTTGGCTATTCATAATGAATGAGCTTCAATCACTGCACAATTTGGGGTGTAGCACTCAGAAGTTACGACTCCAGACTAGGGAAATATTTAGAAATGTGCTTCACAATAGGAATAAATATTCCAATAGACTGAATATCTGAACAGCACTATTTTGTCACTGGGAAATCTTGTTCAAACAGCTGATAACCGAGTGTGACACTGTTTACATTTATTTTTCCCGTCAAAAGGAGTTGGCGTTTTCGGGAAAAGGTTTTGGTGAAACACTGAAAAACATATTTTCCTAGAGCTATCGAACAGTATGAAAGTATTGAGAACACTATGAAATACAAATGTTAGTTAGGCTAGGGTTCCAAGTAATGTTTTACTGTGCCTTTAAAAAGCCGGTATGACACCCGTGTTAAAATGAAAACTCTCATTGCTCAAAACAACAGACCAGGGGAATGGCAGAGTGTCTGTAGAACTCCTGGAATACGTTTCAGAAGCCGAACATCTCTACTGAATTTTTAAAATACTGAGAATTTGTATCCAAAGCGCTGTGAAAGGTAGGATAGACTGTCAAGTGGTAATAATGTTGAAAGTGCTGGTATATTTGTAAAAAAGGTTGTTTTACCAAATTAGAATTCACAATGAAAAAGCTTGAGACACTGGAAGAGAGAGACTCCAACTCGGGAAATTCACAATGATAACCTGGGTTAATATCTAAGAAAGTGCTTCAAACACTAGGAATACGTGAATAAAGGGCCTTAATATCTGTAACACATTGTTTCCTGACAAGGCAATCATGTTCAAAGAACATAGAACCGAGTTGGATACTGGTTACATTTATTATTCCAGGACAATGAGTTGGCGATTTTGAAAGAAGCCTGGTTAGGCCATTAAACCGGATGTGATTACGTCACCAAGGGGGAGGGGCCACGTGGGCAGGCTTAATTGATCCCAGGTGATAATGATTTGGCCAGGGGACCAGCAGGGAGTGATGACGTCATCGAGATTAGTTCTGGTATTAGGATTAGAGAATTGGGGCTCTGTTCATGGTTAGGGTTAGGATAAGGTTTTGGGCTAGGTAGGGTTCAGGCTCAGGTGTGGGCTAGTTTAGGGTTTGGGTTAGAGGGTTAGGGACAGGGTTACGGTCACAGTGTAGTAATGTTGGCTATTCAGAATGAATGAGCTTCAATCACTGGACAATTTGGTGTGTAGCACTCAGAACTTACGACTCCAGACTAGGGAAATATTTAGAAATGTGCTTCACACAATAGGAATACATATTCCAATAGACTGAATATCTGAACAGCACAATTTTGTCACTGGGAAATCTTGTTCAAACAGCTGAGAAGCGAGTGTGACACTCTTTACATTTATTTTTCCCGTCAAAAAGACTTGGCCTTTTCGGGAAAGGTTTTGGTGAAACACTGAAAAACTCATTTTCCTAGAGCTATCGAACAGTATGAAAGAATTGAGAACACTATGAAATAAAAATGTTAGTTAGGCTAGGATTCCAAGTAATGTTTTACTGTGCCTTTAAAAAGCCGGTATGACACCCGTGTTAAAATGAAGAGTCTCATAGCTCAAAACAGCGGACCAGGGGAATGGCAGAGTGTCTCTAGAACTCCTGGAATACGTTTTAGAACCCGAACATCTCTACTGAATTTTGAAATACTGGGAATTTGTATCCAAAGCGCTGTGAAAGGTAGGATAGACTTTCAAGTGGTAATAATGTTGAAAGTGCTGGTATATTTGTGAAAAAGGTTGTTTTAACAAATTAGAATTCACAATTAAAAAGCTTGAGACACTGGAAGAGAGAGACTTCAACTCGGGAAATTCACAATGATAACCTAGGTTAATATCTAAGAAAGTGCTTCAAACACTAGGAATACGTGAATAAAGGGCCTTAATATCTGTAACACATTGTTTCCTGACAAGGAAATCGTGTTCAAAGAACATAGAACCGAGTTGGATACTGGTTACATTTATTATTCCAGGACAATGAGTTGGCGATCTTGAAAGAAGCCTGCTTAGGCCATTAAACCGGAAGTGATGACGTCACCAAGGGGGAGGGACCACGTGGGCAGGCTTAATTGATCCCAGGTGATAATGATTTGGCCAGGGGACCAGCTGGGAGTGATGACGTCATGGAGATTAGTTCTGGTATTAGGGTTAGAGAATTCGGGCTCTGTTCATAGTTAGGGTTAGGATAAGGTTTTGGGCTAGGTAGGGATCAGGCTCAGGTGAGGGCTAGGTTTAGGGTTTGGGTTAGAGGGCTAGGGACAAGGTTACGGTCACAGTGTAGTAATGTTGGCTATTCATAATGAATGAGCTTCAATCACTGCACAATTTGGGGTGTAGCACTCAGAACTTACGACTCCAGATTAGGGAAATATTTAGAAATGTGCTTCACAATAGGAATAAATATTCCAATAGACTGAATATCTGAACAGCACTATTTTGTCACTGGGAAATCTTGTTCAAACAGCTGATAACCGAGTGTGACACTGTTTACATTTATTTTTCCCGTCAAAAGGAGTTGGCGTTTTCGGGAAAAGGTTTTGGTGAAACACTGAAAAACTCATTTTCCTAGAGCTATCGAACAGTATGAAAGTATTGAGAACACTATGAAATACAAATGTTAGTTAGGCTAGGGTTCCAAGTAATGTTTTACTGTGCCTTTAAAAAGCCGGTATGACACCCGTGTTAAAATGAAAAGTCTCATTGCTCAAAACAACAGACCAGGGGAATGGCAGAGTGTCTCTGGAACTCCTGGAATACGTTTTAGAACCCGAACATCTCTATTGAATTTTGAAATACTGAGAATTTGTATCCAAAGCGCTGTGAAAGGGAGGATAGACTGTCAAGTGGTCATAATGTTGAAAGTGCTGGTATATTTGTAAAAAAGGTTGTTTTACCAAATTAGAATTCACAATGAAAAAGCTTGAGACACTGGAAGAGAGAGACTCCAACTCGGGAAATTCACAATGATAACCTAGGTTAATATCTAAGAAAGTGCTTCAAACACTAGGAATACGTGAATAAAGGGCCTTAATATCTGTAACACATTGTTTCCTGACAAGGAAATCGTATTCAAAGATCATAGAACCCAGTTGGATACTGGTTACATTTATTATTCGGGACAATGAGTTGGCGATTTTGAAAGAAGCCTGGTTAGGCCATTAAACCGGATGTGATGACGTCACCAAGGGGGAGGGGCCACTTGGGCAGGCTTAATTGATCCCAGGTGATAATGATTTGGCCAGGGGACCAGCTGGGAGTGATGACGTCATGGATATTAGTTCTGGTATTAGGGTTAGAGAATTGGGGCTCTGTTCATGGTTAGGGTTAGGATAAGGTTTTGGGCTAGGTAGGGTTCAGGCTCAGGTGTGGGCTAGGTTTAGGGTTTGGGTTAGAGGGTTAGGGATAGGGTTACGGTCACAGTGTAGTAATGTTGGCTATTCACAATGAATGAGCTTCAATCACTGGACAATTTGGTGTGTAGCACTCAGAACTTCAACTCCAGACTAGGGAAATATTTAGAAATGTGCTTCACACAATAGGAATACATATTCCAATAGACTGAATATCTGAACAGCACAATTTTGTCACTGGGAAATCTTGTTCAAACAGCTGAGAACCGAGTGTGACACTGTTTACATTTATTTTTCCCGGCAAAAGGAGTTGGAGTTTTCGGGAAAAAGGTCTTGGTGAAACACTGAAAAACTCATTTTCCTAGAGCTATCGAACAGTATGAAAGTATTGAGAACACTATGAAATAAAAATGTTAGTTAGGCTAGGGTTCCAAGTAATGTTTTACTGTGCCTTTAAAAAGCCGGTATGACACCCGTGTTAAAATGAAGAGTCTCATAGCTCAAAACAGCAGACCAGGGGAATGGCAGAGTGCCTCTAGAACTCCTGGAATATGTTTCAGAACCCGAACATCTCTACTGAATTTTGAAATACTGAGAATTTGTATCCAAAGCGCTGTGAAAGGTAGGATAGACTTTCAAGTGGTAATAATGTTGAAAGTGCTGGTATATTTGTGAAAAAGTTTGTTTTACCAAATTAGAATTAACAATTAAAAAGCTTGAGACACTGGAAGAGAGAGACTTCAACTCGGGAAATTCACAATGATAACCTAGGTTAATATCTAAGAAAGTGCTTCAAACACTAGGAAAACGTGAATAAAGGGCCTTAATATCTGTAACACATTGTTTCCTGACAAGGAAATCGTGTTCAAAGAACATAGAACCGAGTTGAATACTGGTTACATTTATTATTCGGGACAATATGTTGGCAATTTTGAAAGAAGCCTGGTTAGGCCATTAAACTGGATGTGATGACGTCACCAAGGGGGAGGGGCCAAGTGGGCAGGCTTAATTGATCCCAGGTGATAATGATTTGGCCAGGGGACCAGCTGGGAGTGATGACGTCATGGATATTAGTTCTGGTATTAGGGTTAGCGAATTGGGGCTCTGTTCATGGTTAGGGTTAGGATAAGGTTTTGGGCTAGGTAGGGTTCAGGCTCAGGTGTGGGCTAGGTTTAGGGTTTGGGTTAGAGGGTTAGGGATAGGGTTACGGTCACAGTGTAGTAATGTTGGCTATTCACAATGAATGAGCTTCAATCACTGGACAATTTGGTGTGTAGCACTCAGAACTTACAACTCCAGACTAGGGAAATATTTAGAAATGTGCTTCACACAATAGGAATACATATTCCAATAGACTGAATATCTGAACAGCACAATTTTGTCCCTGGGAAATCTTGTTCAAACAGCTGAGAACCGAGTTTGACACTGTTTACATTTATTTTTTCCCGTCAAAAGGAGTTGGCGTTTTCGGGAAAATGTTTTGGTGAAATACTGAAAAACTCATTTTCCTAGAGCTATCGAACAGTATGAAATTATTGAGAACACTATGAAATAAAAATGTTAGTTAGGCTTGGGTTCCAAGTAATGTTTTACTGTGCCTTTAAAAAGCCGGTATGACACCCGTGTTAAAATGAAAAGTCTCATTGCTCAAAACAACAGACCAGGGGAATGGCAGAGTGTCTCTAGAACTCCTGGAATACGTTGTAGAACCCGAACATCTCTACTGAATTTTGAAATACTGAGAATTTGTATCCAAAGCGCTGTGAAAGGTAGGATAGACGTTCAAGTGGTCATAATGTTGAAAGTGCTGGTATATTTGTAAAAAAGGTTGTTTTACCAAATTAGAATTCACAATGAAAAAGCTTGAGACACTGGAAGAGAGAGACTCCAACTCGGGAAATTCACAATGATAACCTGGGTTAATATCTAAGAAAGTGCTTCAAACACTAGGAATACGTGAATAAAGGGCCTTAATATCTGTAACACATTGTTTCCTGACAAGGCAATCATGTTCAAAGAACATAGAACCGAGTTGGATACTGGTTACATTTATTATTCCAGGACAATGAGTTGGCGATTTTGAAAGAAGCCTGGTTAGGCCATTAAACTGGATGTGATTACGTCACCAAGGGGGAGGGGCCACGTGGGCAGGCTTAATTGATCCCAGGTGATAATGATTTGGCCAGGGGACCAGCAGGGAGTGATGACGTCATCGAGATTAGTTCTGGTATTAGGATTAGAGAATTGGGGCTCTGTTCATGGTTAGGGTTAGGATAAGGTTTTGGGCTAGGTAGGGTTCAGGCTCAGGTGTGGGCTAGTTTAGGGTTTGGGATAGTGCTAGGGACAGGGTTACGGTCACAGTGTAGTAATGTTGGCTATTCACAATGAATGAGCTTCAATCACTGGACAATTTGGTGTGTAGCGCTCAGAACTTACGACTGCAGACTAGGGAAATATTTAGAAATGTGCTTCACACAAGAGGAATACATATTCCAATACACTGAATATCTGAACAGCACAATTTTGTCATTGGAAAATCTTGTTCAAACAGCTGAGAAGCGAGAGTGACACTCTTTACATATATTTTTCCCATCAAAAGGAGTTGGCGTTTTCGGGAAAAGGTTTTGGTGAAACACTGAAAAACTCATTTTCCTAGAGCTATCGGACAGTATGAAAGAATTGAGAACACTATGAAATAAAAATGTTAGTTAGGCTAGGGTTCCAAGTAATGTTTTACTGTGCCTTTAAAAAGCCGGTATGACACCCGTGTTAAAATGAAAAGTCTCATTGCTCAAAACAACAGACCAGGGGAATGGCAGAGTGTCTCTGGAACTCCTGGAATACGTTTTAGAACCCGAACATCTCTATTGAATTTTGAAATACTGAGAATTTGTATCCAAAGCGCTGTGAAAGGGAGGATAGACTGTCAAGTGGTCATAATGTTGAAAGTGCTGGTATATTTGTAAAAAAGGTTGTTTTACCAAATTAGAATTCACAATGAAAAAGCTTGAGACACTGGAAGAGAGAGACTCCAACTCGGGAAATTCACAATGATAACCTAGGTTAATATCTAAGAAAGTGCTTCAAACACTAGGAATACGTGAATAAAGGGCCTTAATATCTGTAACACATTGTTTCCTGACAAGGAAATCGTATTCAAAGATCATAGAACCCAGTTGGATACTGGTTACATTTATTATTCGGGACAATGAGTTGGCGATTTTGAAAGAAGCCTGGTTAGGCCATTAAACCGGATGTGATGACGTCACCAAGGGGGAGGGGCCACTTGGGCAGGCTTAATTGATCCCAGGTGATAATGATTTGGCCAGGGGACCAGCTGGGAGTGATGACGTCATGGATATTAGTTCTGGTATTAGGGTTAGAGAATTGGGGCTCTGTTCATGGTTAGGGTTAGGATAAGGTTTTGGGCTAGGTAGGGTTCAGGCTCAGGTGTGGGCTAGGTTTAGGGTTTGGGTTAGAGGGTTAGGGATAGGGTTACGGTCACAGTGTAGTAATGTTGGCTATTCACAATGAATGAGCTTCAATCACTGGACAATTTGGTGTGTAGCACTCAGAACTTCAACTCCAGACTAGGGAAATATTTAGAAATGTGCTTCACACAATAGGAATACATATTCCAATAGACTGAATATCTGAACAGCACAATTTTGTCACTGGGAAATCTTGTTCAAACAGCTGAGAACCGAGTGTGACACTGTTTACATTTATTTTTCCCGGCAAAAGGAGTTGGAGTTTTCGGGAAAAAGGTCTTGGTGAAACACTGAAAAACTCATTTTCCTAGAGCTATCGAACAGTATGAAAGTATTGAGAACACTATGAAATAAAAATGTTAGTTAGGCTAGGGTTCCAAGTAATGTTTTACAGTGCCTTTAAAAAGCCGGTATGACACCCGTGTTAAAATGAAGAGTCTCATAGCTCAAAACAGCAGACCAGGGGAATGGCAGAGTGCCTCTAGAACTCCTGGAATATGTTTTAGAACCCGAACATCTCTACTGAATTTTGAAATACTGAGAATTTGTATCCAAAGCGCTGTGAAAGGTAGGATAGACTTTCAAGTGGTAATAATGTTGAAAGTGCTGGTATATTTGTGAAAAAGTTTGTTTTACCAAATTAGAATTAACAATTAAAAAGCTTGAGACACTGGAAGAGAGAGACTTCAACTCGGGAAATTCACAATGATAACCTAGGTTAATATCTAAGAAAGTGCTTCAAACACTAGGAAAACGTGAATAAAGGGCCTTAATATCTGTAACACATTGTTTCCTGACAAGGAAATCGTGTTCAAAGAACATAGAACCGAGTTGAATACTGGTTACATTTATTATTCGGGACAATATGTTGGCAATTTTGAAAGAAGCCTGGTTAGGCCATTAAACTGGATGTGATGACGTCACCAAGGGGGAGGGGCCAAGTGGGCAGGCTTAATTGATCCCAGGTGATAATGATTTGGCCAGGGGACCAGCTGGGAGTGATGACGTCATGGATATTAGTTCTGGTATTAGGGTTAGAGAATTGGGGCTCTGTTCATGGTTAGGGTTAGGATAAGGTTTTGGGCTAGGTAGGGTTCAGGCTCAGGTGTGGGCTAGGTTTAGGGTTTGGGTTAGAGGGTTAGGGATAGGGTTACGGTCACAGTGTAGTAATGTTGGCTATTCACAATGAATGAGCTTCAATCACTGGACAATTTGGTGTGTAGCACTCAGAACTTACAACTCCAGACTAGGGAAATATTTAGAAATGTGCTTCACACAATAGGAATACATATTCCAATAGACTGAATATCTGAACAGCACAATTTTGTCCCTGGGAAATCTTGTTCAAACAGCTGAGAACCGAGTTTGACACTGTTTACATTTATTTTTTCCTGTCAAAAGGAGTTGGCGTTTTCGGGAAAATGTTTTGGTGAAATACTGAAAAACTCATTTTCCTAGAGCTATCGAACAGTATGAAATTATTGAGAACACTATGAAATAAAAATGTTAGTTAGGCTTGGGTTCCAAGTAATGTTTTACTGTGCCTTTAAAAAGCCGGTATGACACCCGTGTTAAAATGAAAAGTCTCATTGCTCAAAACAACAGACCAGGGGAATGGCAGAGTGTCTCTAGAACTCCTCGAATACGTTGTAGAACCCGAACATCTCTACTGAATTTTGAAATACTGAGAATTTGTATCCAAAGCGCTGTGAAAGGTAGGATAGACTTTCAAGTGGTAATAATGTTGAAAGTGCTGGTATATTTGTGAAAAAGTTTGTTTTACCAAATTAGAATTAACAATTAAAAAGCTTGAGACACTGGAAGAGAGAGACTTCAACTCGGGAAATTCACAATGATAACCTAGGTTAATATCTAAGAAAGTGCTTCAAACACTAGGAAAACGTGAATAAAGGGCCTTAATATCTGTAACACATTGTTTCCTGACAAGGAAATCGTGTTCAAAGAACATAGAACCGAGTTGAATACTGGTTACATTTATTATTCGGGACAATATGTTGGCAATTTTGAAAGAAGCCTGGTTAGGCCATTAAACTGGATGTGATGACGTCACCAAGGGGGAGGGGCCAAGTGGGCAGGCTTAATTGATCCCAGGTGATAATGATTTGGCCAGGGGACCAGCTGGGAGTGATGACGTCATGGATATTAGTTCTGGTATTAGGGTTAGAGAATTGGGGCTCTGTTCATGGTTAGGGTTAGGATAAGGTTTTGGGCTAGGTAGGGTTCAGGCTCAGGTGTGGGCTAGGTTTAGGGTTTGGGTTAGAGGGTTAGGGATAGGGTTACGGTCACAGTGTAGTAATGTTGGCTATTCACAATGAATGAGCTTCAATCACTGGACAATTTGGTGTGTAGCACTCAGAACTTACAACTCCAGACTAGGGAAATATTTAGAAATGTGCTTCACACAATAGGAATACATATTCCAATAGACTGAATATCTGAACAGCACAATTTTGTCCCTGGGAAATCTTGTTCAAACAGCTGAGAACCGAGTTTGACACTGTTTACATTTATTTTTTCCTGTCAAAAGGAGTTGGCGTTTTCGGGAAAATGTTTTGGTGAAATACTGAAAAACTCATTTTCCTAGAGCTATCGAACAGTATGAAATTATTGAGAACACTATGAAATAAAAATGTTAGTTAGGCTTGGGTTCCAAGTAATGTTTTACTGTGCCTTTAAAAAGCCGGTATGACACCCGTGTTAAAATGAAAAGTCTCATTGCTCAAAACAACAGACCAGGGGAATGGCAGAGTGTCTCTAGAACTCCTCGAATACGTTGTAGAACCCGAACATCTCTACTGAATTTTGAAATACTGAGAATTTGTATCCAAAGCGCTGTGAAAGGTAGGATAGACGTTCAAGTGGTCATAATGTTGAAAGTGCTGGTATATTTGTAAAAAAGGTTGTTTTACCAAATTAGAATTCACAATGAAAAAGCTTGAGACACTGGATGAGAGAGACTCCAACTCGGGAAATTCACAATGATAACCTAGGTTAATATATAAGAAAGTGCTTGAAACACTAGGAAAACGTGAATAAAGGGCCTTAATATATGTAACACATTGTTTCCTGACAAGGAAATCGTGTTCAAAGAACATAGAACCGAGTTGGATACTGGTTACATTTATTATTCGGGACAATGAGTTGGCGATTTTCAAAGAAGCCTGGTTAGGCCATTAAACCGGATGTGATGGCGTCACCAAGGGGGAAGGGCCACGAGGGCAGGCTTAATTGATCCCAGGTGATAATGATTTGGCCAGGGGATCTGCTGGGAGTGATGACGTCATCGAGATTAGTTCTGGTATTAGGGTTAGAGAATTGGGGCTCTGTTCATGGTTAGGGTTAGGATAAGGTTCTGGGCTAGGTAGGGTTCAGCTCAGGTGTGGGCTAGGTTTAGGGTTTGGGTTAGAGGGTTAGGGACAGGGTTAAGGTCACAGTGTAATAATGTTGGCTGTTCACAATGTATGAGCTTCAATCACTGGACAATTTGGTGTGTAGTACTCAGAACTTACGACTCCAGACTAGGGAAATATTTAGAAATGTGATTCACACAATAGGAATACATATTCCAATAGACTGAATATCTGAAGAGCACAATTTTGTCACTGGGAAATCTTGTTCAAACAGCTGAGAAGCGAGTGTGACACTCTTTCCATTTATTTTTCCCGTCAAAAGGAGTTGGCGTTTTCGGGAAAAGGTTTTGGTGAAACACTGAAAAACTCATTTTCCTAGAGCTATCGAACAGTATGAAAGTATTGAGAACACTATGAAATAAAAATGCTAGTTAGGCTAGGGTTCCAAGTAGTGCTTTACTGTGCCTTTAAAAAGCCGGTATGACACCCGTGTTAAAATGAAAAGTCTCATTGCTCAAAACAACAGACCAGGGGAATGGCAGAGTGTCTCTAGAACTCCTGGAATACGTTTTAGAACCCGAACATCTCTACTGAATTTTGAAATACTGAGAATTTGTATCCAAAGCGCTGTGAAAGGTAGGATAGACTGTCAAGTGGTAATAATGTTGAAAGTGCTGGTATATTTGTAAAAAAGGTTGTTTTACCAAATTAGAATTCACAATGAAAAAGCTTGAGACACTGAAAGAGAGAGACTCCAACTGGGGAAATTCACAATGATAACCTAGGTTAATATCTAAGAAAGTGCTTCAAACACTAGGAATACGTGAATAAAGGGCCTTAATATCTGTAACACATTGTTTCCTGACAAGGAAATCGTGTTCAAAGATCATAGAACCGAGTTGAATACTGGTTACATTTATTATTCGGGACAATGAGTTGGCGATTTTGAAAGAAGCCTGGTTAGGCCATTAAACCGGATGTGATGACGTCACCAAGGCGGAGGGGCCACGTGGGCAGGCTTAATTGATCCCAGGTGATAATGATTTGGCCAGGGGACCAGCTGGGAGTGATGACGTCATCGAGATTAGTTCTGGTATTAGGGTTAGAGAATTGGGGCTCTGTTCATGGTTAGGGTTAGGATAAGGTTTTGGGCTAGGTAGGGTTCAGGCTAAGGTGTGGGCTAGGTTTAGGGTTTGGGTTAGAGGGTTAGGGACAGGGTTACTGACACAGTGTAGTAATGTTGGCTATTCACAATGAATGAGCTTCAATCACTGGACAATTTGGTGTGTAGCGCTCAGAACTTACGACTGCAGACTAGGGAAATATTTAGAAATGTGCTTCACACAAGAGGAATACATATTCCAATAGACTGAATATCTGAACAGCACAATTTTGTCATTGGAAAATCTTGTTCAAACAGCTGAGAAGCGAGAGTGACACTCTTTACATATATTTTTCCCATCAAAAGGAGTTGGCGTTTTCGGGAAAAGGTTTTGGTGAAACACTGAAAAACTCATTTTCCTAGAGCTATCGGACAGTATGAAAGAATTGAGAACACTATGAAATAAAAATGTTAGTTAGGCTTGGGTTCCAAGTAATGTTTTACTGTGCCTTTAAAAAGCCGGTATGACACCCGTGTTAAAATGAAAAGTCTCATTGCTCAAAACAACAGACCAGGGGAATGGCAGAGTGTCTCTAGAACTCCTGGAATACGTTGTAGAACCCGAACATCTCTACTGAATTTTGAAATACTGAGAATTTGTATCCAAAGCGCTGTGAAAGGTAGGATAGACGTTCAAGTGGTCATAATGTTGAAAGTGCTGGTATATTTGTAAAAAAGGTTGTTTTACCAAATTAGAATTCACAATGAAAAAGCTTGAGACACTGGATGAGAGAGACTCCAACTCGGGAAATTCACAATGATAACCTAGGTTAATATATAAGAAAGTGCTTGAAACACTAGGAAAACGTGAATGAAGGGCCTTAATATATGTAACACATTGTTTCCTGACAAGGAAATCGTGTTCAAAGAACATAGAACCGAGTTGGATACTGGTTACATTTATTATTCGGGACAATGAGTTGGCGATTTTCAAAGAAGCCTGGTTAGGCCATTAAACCGGATGTGATGGCGTCACCAAGGGGGAAGGGCCACGAGGGCAGGCTTCATTGATCCCAGGTGATAATGATTTGGCCAGGGGATCTGCTGGGAGTGATGACGTCATCGAGATTAGTTCTGGTATTAGGGTTAGAGAATTGGGGCTCTGTTCATGGTTAGGGTTAGGATAAGGTTCTGGGCTAGGTAGGGTTCAGGCTCAGGTGTGGGCTAGGTTTAGGGTTTGGGTTAGAGGGTTAGGGACAGGGTTAAGGTCACAGTGTAATAATGTTGGCTGTTCACAATGAATGAGCTTCAATCACTGGACAATTTGGTGTGTAGCACTCAGAACTTACGACTCCAGACTAGGGAAATATTTAGAAATGTGATTCACACAATAGGAATACATATTCCAATAGACTGAATATCTGAAGAGCACAATTTGGTCACTGGGAAATCTTGTTCAAACAGCTGAGAAGCGAGTGTGACACTCTTTCCATTTATTTTTCCCGTCAAAAGGAGTTGGCGTTTTCGGGAAAAGGTTTTGGTGAAACACTGAAAAACTCATTTTCCTAGAGCTATCGAACAGTATGAAAGTATTGAGAACACTATGAAATAAAAATGCTAGTTAGGCTAGGGTTCCAAGTAGTGCTTTACTGTGCCTTTAAAAAGCCGGTATGACACCCGTGTTAAAATGAAAAGTCTCATTGCTCAAAATAACAGACCAGGGGAATGGCAGAGTGTCTCTAGAACTCCTGGAATACGTTTTAGAACCCGAACATCTCTACTGAATTTTGAAATACTGAGAATTTGTATCCAAAGCGCTGTGAAAGGTAGGATAGACTGTCAAGTGGTAATAATGTTGAAAGTGCTGGTATATTTGTAAAAAAGGTTGTTTTACCAAATTAGAATTCACAATGAAAAAGCTTGAGACACTGAAAGAGAGAGACTCCAACTGGGGAAATTCACAATGATAACCTAGGTTAATATCTAAGAAAGTGCTTCAAACACTAGAAGTACGTGAATAAAGGGCCTTAATATCTGTAACACATTGTTTCCTGACAAGGAAATCGTGTTCAAAGATCATAGAACCGAGTTGAATACTGGTTACATTTATTATTCGGGACAATGAGTTGGCGATTTTGAAAGAAGCCTGGTTAGGCCATTAAACCGGATGTGATGACGTCACCAAGGCGGAGGGGCCACGTGGGCAGGCTTAATTGATCCCAGGTGATAATGATTTGGCCAGGGGACCAGCTGGGAGTGATGACGTCATCGAGATTAGTTCTGGTATTAGGGTTAGAGAATTGGGGCTCTGTTCATGGTTAGGGTTAGGATAAGGTTTTGGGCTAGGTAGGGTTCAGGCTAAGGTGTGGGCTAGGTTTAGGGTTTGGGTTAGAGGGTTAGGGACAGGGTTACTGACACAGTGTAGTAATGTTGGCTATTCACAATGAATGAGCTTCAATCACTGGACAATTTGGTGTGTAGCGCTCAGAACTTACGACTGCAGACTAGGGAAATATTTAGAAATGTGCTTCACACAAGAGGAATACATATTCCAATAGACTGAATATCTGAACAGCACAATTTTGTCATTGGAAAATCTTGTTCAAACAGGTGAGAAGCGAGAGTGACACTCTTTACATATATTTTTCCCATCAAAAGGAGTTGGCGTTTTCGGGAAAAGGTTTTGGTGAAACACTGAAAAACTCATTTTCCTAGAGCTATCGGACAGTATGAAAGAATTGAGAACACTATGAAATAAAAATGTTAGTTAGGCTAGGGTTCCAAGTAATGTTTTACTGTGCCTTTAAAAAGCCGGTATGACACCCGTGTTAAAATGAAAAGTCTCATTGCTCAAAACAACAGACCAGGGGAATGGCAGAGTGTCTCTGGAACTCCTGGAATACGTTTTAGAACCCGAACATCTCTACTGAATTTTGAAGTACTGAGAATTTGTATCCAAAGCGCAGTGAAAGGTAGGATAGACTGTCAAGTGGTCATAATGTTGAAAGTGCTGGTATATTTGTAAAAAAGGTTGTTTTACCAAATTAGAATTCACAATGAAAAAGCTTGAGACACTGGAAGAGTGAGACTCCAACTCGGGAAATTCACAATGATAACCTAGGTTAATATCTAAGAAAGTGCTTCAAACACTAGTAATACGTGAATAAAGGGCCTTAATATCTGTAACACATTGTTTCCTGACAAGGAAATCGTATTCAAAGATCATAGAACCCAGTTGGATACTGGTTACATTTATTATTCGGGACAATGAGTTGGCGATTTTGAAAGAAGCCTGGTTAGGCCATTAAACCGGATGTGATGACGTCACCAAGGGGGAGGGGCCACTTGGGCAGGCTTAATTGATCCCAGGTGATAATGATTTGGCCAGGGGACCAGCTGGGAGTGATGACGTCATGGATATTAGTTCTGGTATTAGGGTTAGAGAATTGGGGCTCTGTTCATGGTTAGGGTTAGGATAAGGTTTTGGGCTAGGTAGGGTTCAGGCTCAGGTGTGGGCTAGGTTTAGGGTTTGGGTTAGAGGGTTAGGGATAGGGTTACGGTCACAGTGTAGTAATGTTGGCTATTCACAATGAATGAGCTTCAATCACTGGACAATTTGGTGTGTAGCACTCAGAACTTCAACTCCAGACTAGGGAAATATTTAGAAATGTGCTTCACACAATAGGAATACATATTCCAATAGACTGAATATCTGAACAGCACAATTTTGTCACTGGGAAATCTTATTCAAACAGCTGAGAACCGAGTTTGACACTGTTTACATTTATTTTTTCCCGTCAAAAGGAGTTGGCGTTTTCGGGAAAATGTTTTGGTGAAATACTGAAAAACTCATTTTCCTAGAGCTATCGAACAGTATGAAATTATTGAGAACACTATGAAATAAAAATGTTAGTTAGGCTTGGGTTCCAAGTAATGTTTTACTGTGCCTTTAAAAAGCCGGTATGACACCCGTGTTAAAATGAAAAGTCTCATTGCTCAAAACAACAGACCAGGGGAATGGCAGAGTGTCTCTAGAACTCCTGGAATACGTTTTAGAACCCGAACATCTCTACTGAATTTTGAAATACTGAGAATTTGTATCCAAAGCGCTGTGAAAGGTAGGATAGACGTTCAAGTGGTCATAATGTTGAAAGTGCTGGTATATTTGTAAAAAAGGTTGTTTTACCAAATTAGAATTCACAATGAAAAAGCTTGAGAAACTGGATGAGAGAGACTCCAAGTCGGGAAATTCACAATGATAACCTAGGTTAATATATAAGAAAGTGCTTGAAACACTAGGAAAACGTGAATAAAGGGCCTTAATATATGTAACACATTGTTTTCTGACAAGGAAATCGTGTTCAAAGAACACAGAACCGAGTTGGATACTGGTTACATTTATTATTCGGGACAATAAGTTGGCGATTTTCAAAGAAGCCTGGTTAGGCCATTAAACCGGATGTGATGGCCTCACCAAGGGGGAAGGGCCACGAGGGCAGGCTTAATTGATCCCAGGTGATAATGATTTGGCCAGGGGATCTGCTGGGAGTGATGACGTCATCGAGATTAGTTCTGGTATTAGGGTTAGAGAATTGGGGCTCTGTTCATGGTTAGGGTTAGGATAAGGTTCTGGGCTAGGTAGGGTTCAGGCTCAGGTGTGGGCTAGGTTTAGGGTTTGGGTTAGAGGGTTAGGGACAGGGTTAAGGTCACAGTGTAATAATGTTGGCTGTTCACAATGAATGAGCTTCAATCACTGGACAATTTGGTGTGTAGCACTCAGAACTTACGACTCAAGACTAGGGAAATATTTAGAAATGTGATTCACACAATAGGAATACATATTCCAATAGACTGAATATCTGAAGAGCACAATTTTGTCACTGGGAAATCTTGTTCAAACAGCTGAGAAGCGAGTGTGACACTCTTTCCATTTATTTTTCCCGTCAAAAGGAGTTGGCGTTTTCGGGAAAAGGTTTTGGTGAAACACTGAAAAACTCATTTTCCTAGAGCTATCGAACAGTATGAAAGTATTGAGAACACTATGAAATAAAAATGCTAGTTAGGCTAGGGTTCCAAGTAGTGCTTTACTGTGCCTTTAAAAAGCCGGTATGACACCCGTGTTAAAATGAAAAGTCTCATTGCTCAAAACAGCGGACCAGGGGAATGGCAGAGTGTCTCTAGAACTCCTGGAATACGTTTTAGAACCCAAACATCTCTACTGAATTTTGAAATACTGAGAATTTGTATCCAAAGCGCTGTGAAAGGTAGGATAGACTGTCAAGTGGTAATAATGTTGAAAGTGCTGGTATATTTGTAAAAAAGGTTGTTTTACCAAATTAGAATTCACAATGAAAAAGCTTGAGACACTGAAAGAGAGAGACTCCAACTGGAGAAATTCACAATGATAACCTAGGTTAATATCTAAGAAAGTGCTTCAAACACTAGGAATACGTGAATAAAGGGCCTTAATATCTGTAACACATTGTTTCCTGACAAGGAAATCGTGTTCAAAGATCATAGAACCGAGTTGAATACTGGTTACATTTATTATTCGGGACAATGAGTTGGCGATTTTGAAAGAAGCCTGGTTAGGCCATTAAACCGGATGTGATGACGTCACCAAGGCGGAGGGGCCACGAGGGCAGGCTTAATTGATCCCAGGTGATAATGATTTGGCCAGGGGACCAGCTGGGAGTGATGACGTCATCGAGATTAGTTCTGGTATTAGGGTTAGAGAATTGGGGCTCTGTTCATGGTTAGGGTTAGGATAAGGTTTTGGGCTAGGTAGGGTTCAGGCTAAGGTGTGGGCTAGGTTTAGGGTTTGGGTTAGAGGGTTAGGGACAGGGTTACGGAGACAGTGTAGTAATGTTGGCTATTCACAATGAATGAGCTTCAATCACTGGACAATTTGGTGTGTAGCGCTCAGAACTTACGACTGCAGACTAGGGAAATATTTAGAAATGTGCTTCACACAAGAGGAATACATATTCCAATAGACTGAATATCTGAACAGCACAATTTTGTCATTGGAAAATCTTGTTCAAACAGCTGAGAAGCGAGAGTGACACTCTTTACATATATTTTTCCCATCAAAAGGAGTTGGCGTTTTCGGGAAAAGGTTTTGGTGAAACACTGAAAAACTCATTTTCCTAGAGCTATCGGACAGTATGAAAGAATTGAGAACACTATGAAATAAAAATGTTAGTTAGGCTAGGGTTCCAAGTAATGTTTTACTGTGCCTTTAAAAAGCCGGTATGACACCCGTGTTAAAATGAAAAGTCTCATTGCTCAAAACAACAGACCAGGGGAATGGCAGAGTGTCTCTGGAACTCCTGGAATACGTTTTAGAACCCGAACATCTCTATTGAATTTTGAAATACTGAGAATTTGTATCCAAAGCGCTGTGAAAGGTAGGATAGACTGTCAAGTGGTCATAATGTTGAAAGTGCTGGTATATTTGTAAAAAAGGTTGTTTTACCAAATTAGAATTCACAATGAAAAAGCTTGAGACACTGGAAGAGAGAGACTCCAACTCGGGAAATTCACAATGATAACCTAGGTTAATATCTAAGAAAGTGCTTCAAACACTAGGAATACGTGAATAAAGGGCCTTAATATCTGTAACACATTGTTTCCTGACAAGGAAATCGTATTCAAAGATCATAGAACCCAGTTGGATACTGGTTACATTTATTATTCGGGACAATGAGTTGGCGATTTTGAAAGAAGCCTGGTTAGGCCATTAAACCGGATGTGATGACGTCACCAAGGGGGAGGGGCCAAGTGGGCAGGCTTAATTGATCCCAGGTGATAATGATTTGGCCAGGGGACCAGCTGGGAGTGATGACGTCATCGAGATTAGTTCTGGTATTAGGGTTAGAGAATTGGGGCTCTGTTCATGGTTAGGGTTAGCATAAGGTTTTGGGCTAGGTAGGGTTCAGGCTCAGGTGTGGGCTAGGTTTAGGGTTTGGGTTAGAGGGTTAGGGACAGGGTTACGGTCACAGTGTAGGAATGTTGGCTATTCAGAATGAATGAGCTTCAATCACTGGACAATTTGGTGTGTAGCACTCAGAACTTACGACTCCAGACTAGGGAAATATTTAGAAATGTGCTTCACACAATAGGAATACATATTCCAATAGACTGAATATCTGAACAGCACAATTTTGTCACTGGGAAATCTTGTTCAAACAGCTGAGAAGCGAGTGTGACACTCTTTACATTTATTTTTCCCGTCAAAAAGAGTTGGCGTTTTCGGGAAAGGTTTTGGTGAAACACTGAAAAACTCATTTTCCTAGAGCTATCGAACAGTATGAAAGAATTGAGAACACTATGAAATAAAAATGTTAGTTAGGCTAGGATTCCAAGTAATGTTTTACTGTGCCTTTAAAAAGCCGGTATGACACCCGTGTTAAAATGAAGAGTCTCATAGCTCAAAACAGCGGACCAGGGGAATGGCAGAGTGTCTCTAGAACTCCTGGAATACGTTTTAGAACCCGAACATCTCTACTGAATTTTGAAATACTGAGAATTTGTATCCAAAGCGCTGTGAAAGGTAGGATAGACTTTCAAGGGGTAATAATGTTGAAAGTGCTGGTATATTTGTGAAAAAGGTTGTTTTAACAAATTAGAATTCACAATTAAAAAGCTTGAGACACTGGAAGAGAGAGACTTCAACTCGGGAAATTCACAATGAT
This sequence comes from Cnephaeus nilssonii, assembly GCF_951640355.1. Lineage (NCBI taxonomy): Eukaryota > Metazoa > Chordata > Mammalia > Chiroptera > Vespertilionidae > Cnephaeus > Cnephaeus nilssonii. The sequence goes on from NC_137092.1 coordinate 44,481,892, forward strand.
AACCTAGGTTAATATCTAAGAAAGTGCTTCAAACACTAGGAATACGTGAATAAAGGGCCTTAATATCTGTAACACATTGTTTCCTGACAAGGAAATCGTGTTCAAAGAACATAGAACCGAGTTGGATACTGGTTACATTTATTATTCCAGGACAATGAGTTGGCGATCTTGAAAGAAGCCTGCTTAGGCCATTAAACCGGAAGTGATGACATCACCAAGGGGGAGGGACCACGTGGGCAGGCTTAATTGATCCCAGGTGATAATGATTTGGCCAGGGGACCAGCTGGGAGTGATGACGTCATGGAGATTAGTTCTGGTATTAGGGTTAGAGAATTCGGGCTCTGTTCATAGTTAGGGTTAGGATAAGGTTTTGGGCTAGGTAGGGATCAGGCTCAGGTGAGGGCTAGGTTTAGGGTTTGGGTTAGAGGGCTAGGGACAAGGTTACGGTCACAGTGTAGTAATGTTGGCTATTCATAATGAATGAGCTTCAATCACTGCACAATTTGGGGTGTAGCACTCAGAACTTACGACTCCAGACTAGGGAAATATTTAGAAATGTGCTTCACAATAGGAATAAATATTCCAATAGACTGAATATCTGAACAGCACTATTTTGTCACTGGGAAATCTTGTTCAAACAGCTGATAACCGAGTGTGACACTGTTTACATTTATTTTTCCCGTCAAAAGGAGTTGGCGTTTTCGGGAAAAGGTTTTGGTGAAACACTGAAAAACTCATTTTCCTAGAGCTATCGAACAGTATGAAAGTATTGAGAACACTATGAAATACAAATGTTAGTTAGGCTAGGGTTCCAAGTAATGTTTTACTGTGCCTTTAAAAAGCCGGTATGACACCCGTGTTAAAATGAAAACTCTCATTGCTCAAAACAACAGACCAGGGGAATGGCAGAGTGTCTGTAGAACTCCTGGAATACGTTTCAGAAGCCGAACATCTCTACTGAATTTTTAAAATACTGAGAATTTGTATCCAAAGCGCTGTGAAAGGTAGGATAGACTGTCAAGTGGTAATAATGTTGAAAGTGCTGGTATATTTGTAAAAAAGGTTGTTTTACCAAATTAGAATTCACAATGAAAAAGCTTGAGACACTGGAAGAGAGAGACTCCAACTCGGGAAATTCACAATGATAACCTGGGTTAATATCTAAGAAAGTGCTTCAAACACTAGGAATACGTGAATAAAGGGCCTTAATATCTGTAACACATTGTTTCCTGACAAGGCAATCATGTTCAAAGAACATAGAACCGAGTTGGATACTGGTTACATTTATTATTCCAGGACAATGAGTTGGCGATTTTGAAAGAAGCCTGGTTAGGCCATTAAACCGGATGTGATGACGTCACCAAGGGGGAGGGGCCACGTGGGCAGGCTTAATTGATCCCAGGTGATAATGATTTGGCCAGGGGACCAGCAGGGAGTGATGACGTCATCGAGATTAGTTCTGGTATTAGGATTAGAGAATTGGGGCTCTGTTCATGGTTAAGGTTAGGATAAGGTTTTGGGCTAGGTAGGGTTCAGGCTCAGGTGTGGGCTAGTTTAGGGTTTGGGATAGTGCTAGGGACAGGGTTATGGTCACAGTGTAGTAATGTTGGCTATTCACAATGAATGAGCTTCAATCACTGGACAATTTGGTGTGTAGCACTCAGAACTTACGACTCCAGACTAGGGAAATATTTAGAAATGTGCTTCAAACAATAGGAATACATATTCCAATAGAGTAAATATCTGAACAGCACAATTTTGTTACTGGGAAATCTTGTTCAAACAGCTGAGAACCCAGTGTGACACGGTTTACATTTATTTTTCCCATGAAAAGGAGTTGGCGTTTTCGGGAAAAGGTTTTGGTGAAACACTGAAAAACTCATTTTCCTAGAGCTATAGAATAGTATGACAGTATTGAGAACACTATGAAATAAAAATGTTACTTAGGCTAGGGTTCCAAGTAATGTTTTAATATGCCTTTAAAAAGCCGGTATGACACCCATTTTAAAATGAAAAGTCTCATAGCTCAAAACAACAGACCAGTGGAATGTCAGAGTGTCTCTAGAACTCCTGGAATACGTTTCAGAACCCGAACGTCTCTACTGAATTTTGAAATACTGAGAATTTGTATCCAAAGCGCTTTGAAAGGTAGGATAGACTTTCAAGTGGTAATAATGTTGTAAGTGCTGGTATATTTGTAAAAAAGGTTGTTATACCAAATTAGAATTCGCAATGAAAGAGCTTGAGACACTGGAAGAGAGAGACTCCTACTCGGGAAATTCACAATGATAACCTAGGTTAATATCTAAGACAGTGCTTAAAACACTAGGAATACGTGAATAAAGGGCCTTAATATCTGTAACACATTGTTTCCTGACAAGGAAATTGTGTTCAAAGAACATAGAACCGAGTTGGATACTGGTTACATTTATTATTCAAGGACAATGAGTTGGCGATTTTGAAAGAATCCTGGTTAGGCCATTAAACCGGAAGTGAAGACGTCACCAAGAGGGAGAGGCCATGTGGGCAGGCTTAATTGATCCCAGGTGATAATGATTTGGCCAGGGGACCAGTTGCGAGTGATGATGTCATCGAGATTAGTTCTGGCATTAGGGATAGAGAATTGGGTCTCTGTTCAGGGTTAGGGTTAGGATAAGGTTTCGGGGTAGGTAGGGTTCAGGGTCAGGATAGGGCTAGGTTTAGGGTTAGGATTAGAGGGTTAAGGACATGGTTCCGGTCTCGGTGTAGTAACGTTGGCTATTCTCAATGAATAAGCTTCAATCACTGGACTATTTGCTGTGTATCACTGAGAACTTACGACTCCAGACTAGGGAAATATTTAGAAATGTGCTTCACACAATAGGAATACATATTCCAATAGACTGAATATCTGAACAGCACAATTTTGTCACTGGGAAATCTTGTTCAAACAGCTGAGAACCCAGTGTGACACTGTTTACATTTATTTTTCCCGTGAAAAGGAGTTGGCGTTTTCGGGAAAAGGTTTTGGTGAAACACTGAAAAACTCATTGTCCTAGAGCTATAGAATAGTATGAAAGTATTGAGAACACTATGAAATAAAAATGTTACTTAGGATCGGGTTCCAAGTAATGTATTAATATGCCTTTAAAAAGCCGGTATTACACCTATGTTAAAATGAAAAGTCCCATAGCTCAAAACAACAGACCAGGGGAATGGCAGAGTGTCTCTAGAACTCCTGGAATACGTTTTAGAACCCGACCATCTCTACTGAATTTTGAAATACTGAGAATTTGTATCCAAAGCGCTTTGAAAGGTAGGATAGACTTTCAAGTGGTAATAATGTTGTAAGTGCTGGTATATTTGTAAAAAAGGTTGTTTTACCAAATTAGGATTCACAATGAAAAAGCTTGAGACACTGGAAGACAGACACTCCAACTCGGGAAATTCACAATGATAACCTAGGTTAATATCTAAGACAGTGCTTCAAACACTAGGAATACGTGAATAAAGGGCCTTATTCAAACACTAGGAATACGTGAATAAAGGGGGTAAAGGGGGATATCAATCAAGGGACTTGCGTGCAGGCATATGAGCCTAACCAGTGGTTAAGGCCAACAGGGGGGTGGGGGCATGTGTGGGGAGGGGTGTGGGATGGGAATGGGGGGAAGAGGGCAAATATGTGATACCTTAATCAATAAAGAAATTTAAAAAAGAAAAAATTGGGGCTCTGTTCAGGGTTAGGGTTAGGATAAGATTTCGGGCTAGGTAGGGTTCAGGCTCAGGTTAGGGCTAGGTTTACGGTTAGGGTTAGAAGGTTAGGGACAGGGTTCCGGTCACCATGTAGTAACCTTGGCTATTCTCAATGAATGAGATTCAATCACTAATGATTTCTAGCTGTGTCTTATAATGGGCCATGTGCTCTATTTGTGGGACTTCACCACATGTACAAACAACTTTATACACTCTTCTCTGAACTGGAGAAGCTTTATAAACTTGTCTTTCAACTGTTTTACAGTTGAGTACTACTTTTCAGTGACTTATGGTGGATTCAAACACTGGTTTCATGTGAACTAACTCTATTTCAAGGATTTCTGCAGTGTACAACATCCTTTCTAGACTAGACACTTACATTTTGATGTCTTTTCCACTTGGTCTCACACAATTCTGTGATACTCATTAGTATTTGCTCTTAATTACTACTGCTTTCTTGCAGTGTCCTATAATAGCTCTTCTGCTCTACATGTGGGACTTCACCACATGCAGAAACAACTTTATACACTCTTCTCTGAACTTGAGAAGCTATATACACTGTTTTTCACAACTGTTTTACAGTTGAATACTACTTTTCAGTGAATTCTGGTGGTTTCAAACACTGGTTTCATGTGAATTAACTCTATTTCAAGGATTTCCGCAGTGTACAACATCCCTTCTAGACTAGACACTTACATTTTGATGGTTTTCCCCTTGTTCTCACACAATTCTATGATATTCATTAGTATTTGCTCTCAATTACTACTGCTTACTTGCAGTGTCGTATAATGGGCCTTCGGCTCTACTTGTTGGACTTCTCCACAAGTACAAACAACATTATACACTCTTCTCTGAACTTGAGAAGCTATATACACTTGTCTTTCAACAGTTTTACAGTTGAATGCTAATTTTCATTGTATTCTAGGGGTTTCAAACACTGTTTTCATGAGAACTAACTCTATTTCCAGGATTTCTGCAGTGTACAACATCCCTTCTAGACTAGACACTTACATTTTGATGTTTTTCCACTTGTTCTCACACAATTCTATGATATTCATTAGTATTTGCTCTGAATTACTACTGATTTCTAGCTGTGTCCCCTAATGGGCCTTCTGCTCTACTTGTGGGACTTTACCACATGTAGAAACTAGTTTATACACCCTTCTCTGAACTTGAGAAGCTATATACACCTGTCTTTCAACTGTTTTACAGTTGAATACTACTTTTCAGTGAATTCTGTTCGTTTCAAACACTGCTTTCATGAGATCTAACTCTATTTCCTGGATTTCTGCAGTGTACAACATCCTTTCTAGACTAGACACTTACATTTTGATGGTTTTCCACTTGTTCTCACACAATTCTATGATATTCATTAATATTTGCTCTGAAATACTACTGATTTCTAGCTGTGTCTTATAATAGGCCTTCTGCTCTATTTGTGGGACGTCACCACATGTGAAAACAACTTCATACACTCTTCTCTGAACTTGAGAAGCTATATATACTTGTCTTTCAACAGTTTTACAGTTGAATGCTAATTTTCGTTGTATTTTAGGGGTTTCAAACACTGTTTTCATGTGAACTAACTCTATTTCCATGATTTCTGCATTTTACAACATCCTTTCTAGACTAGACACTTATATTTTGATGTCTTTTCCACTTGGTCTCTCACAATTCTGTGATACTCATTAGTATTTGCTCTGAATTACTACTGCTTTCATGCAGTGCCCTATAATAGCCCTTCTGCTCTACTTGTGGGACTTCACCACATGTAGAAACAACTTCATACACTCTTCTCTGAACTTGAGAAGCTATATACACTTGTCTTTCAACTGTTTTACACTTGAAAACTACTTTTCAGTGACGTCTGGTTGTTTCAAACACTGGTTTCATGTGAACTAACTCTATTTGAAGGATTTCTCAAGTGTACGACATCCCTTCTAGACTAGACACTTACATTGTGTTGGTTTTCACTTGTTCTCACACAATTCTATGATATTCATTAGTATTTGCTCTGAATTACTACTGCTTTCTTACTGTGTCCTATAATAGCCCTTCTGCTCTACATGTGAGACTTCACCACAGGTAGAAACAACTTCATACGCTCTTCTCTGAACTTGAGAAGCTATATACACTTATCTTTCAACTGTTTTACAGTTGAATACTACTTTTCAGTGACTTCTGGTGGTTTCAAACACTGGTTTCATGTGAACTAACTCTATTTCAAGGAGTTCTGCAGTGTACAACATCCCTTCTAGACTAGACATTTACATTTTGATGGTTTTCCACATGTTCTCACACAATTCTATGATATTCATTAGTATTTGCTCTGAATTACTACTGCTTTCTAGCTGTGTCCTATAATGGGACTTCTGCTCTACTTGTGGGACGTCACCACATGTAGAAACAACTTTATACACTCTTCTCTAAACTTGAGAAGCTATATACACTTGTTTCCCAACTGTTTTATAGTTGAATACTAGTTTTCAGTGAATTCTGGTGGTTTCAAACACTGGTTTCATGTGAACTAACTCTATTTCAAGGATTTCCGCAGTGAACAACATCCCTTCTAGACTAGACACTTACATTTTGATGGTTTTCCACTTGTTCTCACACAATTCTATGATATTCATTACTATTTGCTCTGAATTACTACGGATTTCTAGCTGTGTCCTATAATGGGACTTCTGCTCTACTTGTGGGACTTCACCACATGTAAAAACAAATTCATACACTCTTATCTGAACTTGAGAAGCTATATACACTTGTCTTTCTACTGTTTTACAGTTGAATACTAGTTTTCAGTGAATTCTGTTGTTTTCTAACACTGGTTTCATGTGAACTAACTCTATTTCCAGGATTTCTGCAGTGTACAACCTCCTTTCTAGACTAGACACTTACATTTTGATGTCTTTTCCACTTGGTCTCTCACAATTCTGTGATACTCATTAGTATTTGCTCTGAATTACTACTGCGTTCATGCATTGCCCTATAATAGCCCTTCTGCTCTACTTGTGGGACTTCACCACATGTAGCAACTACTTCATACACTCTTCTCTGAACTTGAGAAGCTATATACACTTGTCTTTCAACAGTTTTACAGTTGAATGCTAATTTTTTTTGTATTCTAGGGGTTTCAAACACTGGTTTCATGTGAACTAACTCTATTTCAAGATTTCTGCAGTGAATAACATCCTTTATAGACTAGACACTTACATTTTGATGTCTTTTCCACCTGGTCTCTCACAATTCTGTGATACTCATTAATATTTGCTCTGAATTACTACTGCTTTCTTGAAGTGTCCTTTAATGGGCCTTCTGCTCTACTTGTGGGACTTCACCACTTGTAGAAACAACTTTATACATTCTTCTCTGAACTTGAGAAGCTATATACACTTGTCTTTCAACAGTTTTACAGTTGTATGCGAATTTTCATTGTATTCTACGGGTTTCAAACACTGTTGTCATGTGAACTAACTCTATTTACAGGATTTCTGCAGTGTACTACATCCTTTCTAGACTAGACACTTACATTTTGATGTCTTTTCCACCTGGTCTCTCACAATTCTGTGATACTCATTAATATTTGCTCTGAATTACTACTGCTTTCTTGCAGTGTCCTTTAATGGGCCTTCTGCTCTACTTGTGGGACTTCACCACTTATAGAAACAACTTTATACATTCTTTTCTGAACTTGAGAAGCTATATACACTTGTCTTTCAACAGTTTTACAGTTGTATGCGAATTTTCATTGTATTCTACGGGTTTCAAACACTGTTGTCATGTGAACTAACTCTTTTTCCAGGATTTCTGCAGTGTACTACATCCTTTCTAGACTAGACACTTACATTTTGATGTCTTTTCCACCTGGTCTCTCACAATTCTGTGATACTCATTAGTATTTGCTCTGAATTACTACTGCTTTCTTTCAGTGTCATATAATGGACCTTCTGCTCCACTTGTGAGACTTCACCACTTGTAGAAACAACTTTATACATTCTTATCTTAATTAGAGAAGCTATATACCCTTCTCCTTCAACTGATTTCCTGTTGAATACTACTTTTCAGTGAATTCTGATGGTTTCAAACACTGGTTTCATGTGAACTAACTCTATTTCAAGGATTTTTGCAGTGTACAACATCCTTTCTAGACTAGACACTTACATTTTGATGTCTTTTTTACTTGGTCTCTCACAATTCTGTGATACTCATTAATATTTGCTCTGAATTACTACTACTTTCATGCAGTGCCCTATAATAGCCCTTCTGCTCTACTTGTGGGACTTCACCACATGTAAAAACAAATTCATACACTCTTATCTGAACTTGAGAAGCTATATACACTTTTCTTTCAACTGTTTTACAGTTGAAAACTACTTTTCAGTGACTTCTGTTGTTTTCAAACACTGGTTTCATGTGAACTAACTCTATTTCAAGGATTTCTGCAGTATACAACATCCTTTCTAGACTAGACACTTACATTTTGATGTCTTTTTTACTTGGTCTCTCACAATTCTGTGATACTCATTAGTATTTGCTCTGAATTACTACTGCTTTCTTGTAGTGCCCTATAAAAGCCCTTCTGCTCTACTTGTGGGACTTCACCACATGTAAAAACAACTTCATACACTCTTATCTGAACTTGAGAAACTATATACACTTGTCTTTCAACTGTTTTACAGTTGAATACTAATTTTCAGTGACTTCTGGTGGTTTCAAACACTGGTTTCATGTGAAGTAACTTTATTTCAAGGATTTCTGCAGTGTACAACATCCCTTCTAGACTAGACACTTACATTTGATGGTTTTCCACTTGTTCTCCCACAGTTCTATGATATGCATTAGTATTTGCTCTGAATTACTACTGCTTTCTAGCTGTGTCCTATAATGGGACTTCTGCTCTACTTGTGGGACTTCACCACATGTAAAAACAACTTCATACACTCTTATCTGAACTTGAGAAGCTATATACACTTGTCTTTCAACAGTTTTACAGTTGTATGCGAATTTTCATGGTATTCTAGGGGTTTCAAACACTGTTTTCATGTGAACTAACTCTATTTCCAGGATTTCTGCAGTGTACTACATCCTTTCTAGACTAGACACTTACATTGTGATGTCTTTTCCAGCTGGTCTCTCACAATTCTGTGATACTCATTAATATTTGCTCTGAATTACTACTGCTTTCTTGCAGTGTCCTATAATGGACCTTCTACTCTACTTGTGGGACTTCTCCACTTGTAGAAACAACTTTATACATTCTTCTCTGAATTAGAGAAGCTATATACACTTGTCTTTCTACTGTTTTACAGTTGAATACTACTTTTCAGTGAATTCTGTTGTTTTCTAACACTGGTTTCATGTGAACTAACTCTATTTCAAGGATTTCTGCAGTGTACAACATCCTTTCTAGACTAGACACTTACATTTTGATGTCTTTTCCACTTGGTCTCTCACAATTCCGTGATACTCATTAGTATTTGGTCTGAATTACTACTGCTTTCATGCATTGCCCTATAATAGCCATTCTGCTCTACTTGTGGGACTTCACCACATGTAGAAACTACTTCATACACTCTTCTCTGAACTTGAGAAGCTATATACACTTGTCTTTCAAAACTTTGAGAGATGAATGCTAATTTTTTTTGTATTCTAGGGGTTTCAAACACTGGTTTCATGTGAACTAACTCTATTTCCAAGATTTCTGCAGTGTATAACATCCTTTATAGACTAGACACTTACATTTTGATGTCTTTTCCACCTGGTCTCTCACAATTCTGTGATACTCATTAGTATTTGCTCTGAATTACTACTGCTTTCTTGCAGTGTCCTTTAATGGGCCTTCTGCTCTACTTGTGGGACTTCACCACTTGTAGAAACACCTTTATACATTCTTCTCAAACTTGAGAAGCTATATGCACTTGTCTTTCAACAATTTTACAGTTGAATACTACTTTTCATTGACTTCTTGTGGTTTCAAACACTGGTTTCATGTGAAGTAACTATATTTCAAGGATTTCTGCAGTGTACAACATCCCTTCAAGACTAGACACTTACATTTTGATGGTTTTCCACTTGTTCTCACACAATTCTATGATATTCATTAGTATTTGTTCTGAATTACTACTGCTTTCTTGCAGTGTCCTTTAATGGGCCTTCTGCTCTACTTGTGGGACTTCACCACTTGTAGAAACAACTTTATACATTCTTCTCTGAATTAGAGAAGCTATATACACTTGTCTTTCAACTGTTTTACTGTTGAATACTACTTTTCAGTGAATTCTGATGGTTTCAAACACTGGTTTCATGTGAACTAACTCTATTTCAAGGATTTCTGCAGTGTACAACATCCTTTCTAGACTAGACACTTACATTTTGATGTCTTTTTTACTTGGTCTCTCACAATTCTGTGATACTCATTAGTATTTGCTCTGAATTACTACTGCTTTCATGCAGTGCCCTATAATAGCCTTTCTGCTCTACTTGTGGGACTTCACCACATGTAGAAACTACTTCATACACTCTTCTCTGAACTTGAGAAGCTATATACACTTGTCTTTCAACTGTTTTACTGTTGAATACTACTTTTCAATGAATTCTGATGGTTTCAAACACTGGTTTCATGTGAACTAACTCTATTTCAAGGATTTCTGCAGTGTACAACATCCTTTCTAGACTAGACACATTTTGATTTTTTTCCACATGTTCTCACACAATTCTATGATATTCATTAGTATTTGCTCTGAATTACTACTGATTTCTAGCGGTGTCCTCTAATGGGCCTTCTGCTCTACTTGTGGGACTTCACCACATGTAAAAACAACTTCATACACTCTTATCTGAACTTGAGAAGCTATATACACTTGTCTTTCAACAGTTTTACAGTTGCATGCGAATTTTCATTGTATTCTAGGGGTTTCAAACATTGTTTTCATTTGAACTAACTCTATTTCCAGGATTTCTGCAGTGTACTACATCCTTTCTAGACTAGACACTTACATTTTGATGTCTTTTCCACCTGGTCTCTCACAATTCTGTGATACTCATTAGTATTTGCTCTGAATTACTACTGCTTTCTTGCAGTGTCCTATAATGGACCTTCTACTCTACTTGTGGGACTTCACCACTTGTAGAAACAACTTCATACATTCTTCTCTGAATTATAGAAGCTATATACACTTGTCTTTCAACTGTTTTACTGTTGAATACTACTTTTCAGTGAATTCTGATGGTTTCAAACACTGGTTTCATGTGAACTAACTCTATTTCAAGGATTTCTGCAGTGTACAACATCCTTTCTAGACTAGACACATTTTGATTTTTTTCCACTTGTTCTCACACAATTCTATGATATTCATTAGTATTTGCTCTGAATTACTACTGCTTTCATGCATTGCCCTATAATAGCCCTTCTGCTCTACTTGTGGGACTTCACCACATGTAGAAACTACTTCATACACTCTTCTCTGAACTTGAGAAGCTATATACACTTGTCTTTCAACTGTTTTACAGTTGAATACTACTTTTCAGTGACTTCTGGTGGTTTCAAACACTGGATTTATGTGAAGTAACTATATTTCAAGGATTTCTGCAGTGTACAACATCCCTTCTTGACTAGACACTTACATTTTGATTGTTTTCCACTTGTTCTCACACAATTCTATGATATTCATTAGTATTTGTTCTGAATTACTACTGCTTTCTTGCAGTGTCCTTTAATGGGCCTTCTGCTCTACTTGTGGGACTTCACCACTTGTAGAAACAACTTTATACATTCTTCTCTGAATTAGAGAAGCTATATACACTTGTCTTTCTACTGTTTTACAGTTGAATACTACTTTTCAGTGAATTCTGTTGTTTTCTAACACTGGTTTCATGTGAACTAACTCTATTTCAAGGATTTCTGCAGTGTACAACATCCTTTCTAGACTAGACACTTACATTTTGATGTCTTTTCCACTTGGTCTCTCACAATTCCGTGATACTCATTAGTATTTGGTCTGAATTACTACTGCTTTCATGCATTGCCCTATAATAGCCATTCTGCTCTACTTGTGGGACTTCACCACATGTAGAAACTACTTCATACACTCTTCTCTGAACTTGAGAAGCTATATACACTTGTCTTTCAAAAGTTTGAGAGATGAATGCTAATTTTTTTTTGTATTCTAGGGGTTTCAAACACTGGTTTCATGTGAACTAACTCTATTTCCAAGATTTCTGCAGTGTATAACATCCTTTATAGACTAGACACTTACATTTTGATGTCTTTTCCACCTGGTCTCTCACAATTCTGTGATACTCATTAGTATTTGCTCTGAATTACTACTGCTTTCTTGCAGTGTCCTTTAATGGGCCTTCTGCTCTACTTGTGGGACTTCACCACTTGTAGAAACACCTTTATACATTCTTCTCAAACTTGAGAAGCTATAGGCACTTGTCTTTCAACAATTTTACAGTTGAATACTACTTTTCATTGACTTCTTGTGGTTTCAAACACTGGTTTCATGTGAAGTAACTATATTTCAAGGATTTCTGCAGTGTACAACATCCCTTCTAGACTAGACACTTACATTTTGATGGTTTTCCACTTGTTCTCACACAATTCTATGATACTCATTAGTATTTGTTCTGAATTACTACTGCTTTCTTGCAGTGTCCTTTAATGGGCCTTCTGCTCTACTTGTGGGACTTCACCACTTGTAGAAACAACTTTATACATTCTTCTCTGAATTAGAGAAGCTATATACACTTGTCTTTCAACTGTTTTACTGTTGAATACTACTTTTCAGTGAATTCTGATGGTTTCAAACACTGGTTTCATGTGAACTAACTCTATTTCAAGGATTTCTGCAGTGTAAAACATCCTTTCTAGACTAGACACTTACATTTTGATGTCTTTTTTACTTGGTCTCTCACAATTCTGTGATACTCATTAGTATTTGCTCTCAATTACTCCTGCTTTCATGCAGTGCCCTATAATAGCCTTTCTGCTCTACTTGTGGGACTTCACCACATGTAGAAACTACTTCATACACTCTTCTCTGAACTTGAGAAGCTATATACACTTGTCTTTCAACTGTTTTACTGTTGAATACTACTTTTCAGTGAATTCTGATGGTTTCAAACACTGGTTTCATGTGAACTAACTCTATTTCAAGGATTTCTGCAGTGTACAACATCCTTTCTAGACTAGACACATTTTGATTTTTTTCCACATGTTCTCACACAATTCTATGATATTCATTAGTATTTGCTCTGAATTACTACTGATTTCTAGCGGTGTCCTCTAATGGGCCTTCTGCTCTACTTGTGGGACTTCACCACATGTAAAAACAACTTCATACACTCTTATCTGAACTTGAGAAGCTATATACACTTGTCTTTCAACAGTTTTACAGTTGCATGCGAATTTTCATTGTATTGTAGGGGTTTCAAACATTGTTTTCATTTGAACTAACTCTATTTCCAGGATTTCTGCAGTGTACTACATCCTTTCTAGACTAGACACTTACATTTTGATGTCTTTTCCACCTGGTCTCTCACAATTCTGTGATACTCATTAGTATTTGCTCTGAATTACTACTGCTTTCTTGCAGTGTCCTATAATGGACCTTCTACTCTACTTGTGGGACTTCACCACTTGTAGAAACAACTTCATACATTCTTCTCTGAATTATAGAAGCTATATACACTTGTCTTTCAACTGTTTTACTGTTGAATACTACTTTTCAGTGAATTCTGATGGTTTCAAACACTGGTTTCATGTGAACTAACTCTATTTCAAGGATTTCTGCAGTGTACAACATCCTTTCTAGACTAGACACATTTTGATTTTTTTCCACTTGTTCTCACACAATTCTATGATATTCATTAGTATTTGCTCTGAATTACTACTGCTTTCATGCATTGCCCTATAATAGCCCTTCTGCTCTACTTGTGGGACTTCACCACATGTAGAAACTACTTCATACACTCTTCTCTGAACTTGAGAAGCTATATACACTTGTCTTTCAACTGTTTTACAGTTGAATACTACTTTTCAGTGACTTCTGGTGGTTTCAAACACTGGATTTATGTGAAGTAACTATATTTCAAGGATTTCTGCAGTGTACAACATCCCTTCTTGACTAGACACTTACATTTTGATTGTTTTCCACTTGTTCTCACACAATTCTATGATATTCATTAGTATTTGTTCTGAATTACTACTGCTTTCTTGCAGTGTCCTTTAATGGGCCTTCTGCTCTACTTGTGGGACTTCACCACTTGTAGAAACAACTTTATACATTCTTCTCTGAATTAGAGAAGCTATATACACTTGTCTTTCTACTGTTTTACAGTTGAATACTACTTTTCAGTGAATTCTGTTGTTTTCTAACACTGGTTTCATGTGAACTAACTCTATTTCAAGGATTTCTGCAGTGTACAACATCCTTTCTAGACTAGACACTTACATTTTGATGTCTTTTCCACTTGGTCTCTCACAATTCCGTGATACTCATTAGTATTTGGTCTGAATTACTACTGCTTTCATGCATTGCCCTATAATAGCCATTCTGCTCTACTTGTGGGACTTCACCACATGTAGAAACTACTTCATACACTCTTCTCTGAACTTGAGGAGCTATATACACTTGTCTTTCAAAAGTTTGAGAGATGAATGCTAATTTTTTTTTGTATTCTAGGGGTTTCAAACACTGGTTTCATGTGAACTAACTCTATTTCCAAGATTTCTGCAGTGTATAACATCCTTTATAGACTAGACACTTACATTTTGATGTCTTTTCCACCTGGTCTCTCACAATTCTGTGATACTCATTAGTATTTGCTCTGAATTACTACTGCTTTCTTGCAGTGTCCTTTAATGGGCCTTCTGCTCTACTTGTGGGACTTCAACACTTGTAGAAACACCTTTATACATTCTCCTCAAACTTGAGAAGCTATAGGCACTTGTCTTTCAACAATTTTACAGTTGAATACTACTTTTCATTGACTTCTTGTGGTTTCAAACACTGGTTTCATGTGAAGTAACTATATTTCAAGGATTTCTGCAGTGTACAACATCCCTTCTAGACTGGACACTTACATTTTGATGGTTTTCCACTTGTTCTCACACAATTCTATGATACTCATTAGTATTTGTTCTGAATTACTACTGCTTTCTTGCAGTGTCCTTTAATGGGCCTTCTGCTCTACTTGTGGGACTTCACCACTTGTAGAAACAACTTTATACATTCTTATCTGAATTAGCGAAGCTATATACACTTGTCCTTCAACTGTTTTACTGTTGAATACTACTTTTCAGTGAATTCTGATGGTTTCAAACACTGGTTTCTTGTGAACTAACTCTATTTCAAGGATTTCTGCAGTGTACAACATCCTTTCTAGACTAGACACACTTTGATTATTTTCCACTGGTTGTCACACAATTCTATGATATTCATTCGTATTTGCTCTGAATTACTACTGATTTCTAGCTGTATCCTATAATGGGCCTTCTGCTCTACTTGTGGGACTGCAACACATGTAGAAAGAAGTTTAAACACTCTTCTCTGAACTTGAGAAGCTATATTAACTTGTGTTTCAACTGTTTTACAGTTGAATACTATTATTCAGTGAATTCTGGTGGTTTCAAACACTGGTTTCATGTGAACTAACTCTATTTCAAGGATTTCTGCAGTGTACTACATACTTTCTAGACTAGACACTTACATTTTATGGTTTTCCACTTGTTCTCACACAATTCTATGATATTCATTAGTATTTGCTCTGTATTACTACTGCTTTCTTGCAGGGTCCTATAATAGCCCTTCTGCTCTATTTGTGGGACTTCACCACATGTAGAAACAACTTTATACACTCTTCTCTGAACTTGAGTAGCTATATAAACTTGTCTTTCAACTGTTTTACAGTTGAATGCTACTTTTCATTGAATTCTGGTTGTTTCAAACACTGGTTTCATGTGAACTTACTCTATTTCAAGGATTTCTGCAGTGTACAACATCCTTTCTAGACTAGACACATTTTGATTTTTTTCTACTTGTTCTCACAGAATTCTATGACATTCATTAGTATTTTCTCTGAATTACTACTGATTTCTAGTTGTGTACTCTAATGGGCCTTCTGCTTTACTTGTGGGACTTCACCACATGTAGAAACAACTTTATACACTCTTCTCTGAACTTGAGAAGCTATATACACTTGTTTCCCCACTGTTTTACAGTTGAATACTACTTTTTAGTTAATTCTGGTGGTTTCAAACACTGGTTTCATGTGAACTAACTCTACTTCCACGATTTCTGCAGTGTACAACATCCTTTCTAGAGTAGACACACTTACATTTTGATTGTTTTCCATTTGTTCTCACACAATTCTATGATATTTATTAGTATTTGCTCTGAATTACTACTGATTTCTAGCTGTGTCCTATTTTGGGCTTTCTACTCTACTTGTTGGACTTCTCCACAAGTACAAACTACATAATACACTCTTCTCTGAGCTTGAGAATCTATATACACTTGTCTTTCAACTGTTTTACAGTTGAATACTATTATTCAGTGAATTCTGGTGGTTTCAAACACTGGCTTCATGTGAACTAACTCTATTTCAAGGATTTCTGCAGTGTACAACATCCTTTCTAGACTAGACACATTTTGATTTTTTTCCCCTTGTTCTCACACAATTCTATGATATTCATTAGTATTTGCTCTGAATTACTACTGATTTCTAGCTGTGTCCTCTAATGGGACTTCTGCTCTACTTGTGGGACTTCACCACTTGTAGAAACAACTTTATACACTCTTCTCTGAACTTGAGAAGCTATATACACTTGTTTCCCCACTGTTTTACAGTTGAATACTACTTTTTAGTTAATTCTGGTGGTTTCAAACACTGGTTTCATGTGAACTAACTCTACTTCCACGATTTCTGCAGTGTACAACATCCTTTCTAGAGTAGACACACTTACATTTTGATTGTTTTCCATTTGTTCTCACACAATTCTATGATATTTATTAGTATTTGCTCTGAATTACTACTGATTTCTAGCTGTGTCCTATTTTGGGCTTTCTACTCTACTTGTTGGACTTCTCCACAAGTACAAACTACATAATACACTCTTCTCTGAGCTTGAGAATCTATATACACTTGTCTTTCAACTGTTTTACAGTTGAATACTATTATTCAGTGAATTCTGGTGGTTTCAAACACTGGCTTCATGTGAACTAACTCTATTTCAAGGATTTCTGAAGTGTACAACATCCTTTCTAGACTAGACACATTTTGATTTTTTTCCCCTTGTTCTCACACAATTCTATGATATTCATTAGTATTTGCTCTGAATTACTACTGATTTCTAGCTGTGTCCTCTAATGGGACTTCTGCTCTACTTGTGGGACTTCACCACTTGTAGAAACAACTTTATACACTCTTCTCTGAACTTGAGAAGCTATATACACTTGTTTCCCCACTGTTTTACAGTTGAATACTACTTTTTAGTTAATTCTGGTGGTTTCAAACACTGGTTTCATGTGAACTAACTCTACTTCCACGATTTCTGCAGTGTACAACATCCTTTCTAGAGTAGACACACTTACATTTTGATTGTTTTCCATTTGTTCTCACACAATTCTATGATATTTATTAGTATTTGCTCTGAATTACTACTGATTTCTAGCTGTGTCCTATTTTGGGCTTTCTACTCTACTTGTTGGACTTCTCCACAAGTACAAACTACATAATACACTCTTCTCTGAGCTTGAGAATCTATATACACTTGTCTTTCAACTGTTTTACAGTTGAATACTATTATTCAGTGAATTCTGGTGGTTTCAAACACTGGCTTCATGTGAACTAACTCTATTTCAAGGATTTCTGCAGTGTACAACATCCTTTCTAGACTAGACACATTTTGATTTTTTTCCCCTTGTTCTCACACAATTCTATGATATTCATTAGTATTTGCTCTGAATTACTACTGATTTCTAGCTGTGTCCTCTAATGGGACTTCTGCTCTACTTGTGGGACTTCACCACAAGTAGAAACAACTTTATACACTCTTCTCTGAACTTGAGAAGCTATATACACTTGTTTCCCAACTGTTTTACAGTTGAATACTACTTTTTAGTTAATTCTGGTGGTTTCAAACACTGGTTTCATGTGAACTAACTCTATTTCAAGGATTTCCGCAGTGTACAACATCCTTTCTAGACTAGACACTTACATTTTGATGGTTTTCTACTTATTCTGACACAATTCCATGCTATTCATTAATATTTGCTCTGAATTACTTCAGATTTCTAGCTGTGTCCTGTAATGGACCCTCTGCTCTACTTGTGGGACTTCACCACATGTAAAAACAACTTCATACACTCTTCTCTGAACTGGAGAAGCTATATACACTTGTCTTTCAACTGTTTTACAGTTGAAAACTACTTTTCAGTGACTTCTGGTGGTTTCAAACACAGGTTTCATGTGAACTAACTCTATTTCAAGGATTTCTGCAGTGTACAACATCCCTTCTAGACTAAACACTTACATTTTGATGGTTTTCCACTTGTTCTCACACAATTCTATGGTATTCATTAGAATTTGCTCTGAATTACTACTGATTTCTAGGTGTGTCCTATAATGGGACTTCTGCTCTACTTGTGGGACTTCACCACATGTAAAAACAACTTCATATACTCTTATCTGAACTTGAGAAGCTATATACACTTGTCTCTCAAGTGTTTTACAGTTGAATACTACTTTTCAGTGGATTCTAGTCGGTTAATACACTGGATTCTTGTGAACTAACTCTATTTCAAGGATTTCAGCAGTGTACAACATGCTTTCTAGACTAGAGACTTACATTTTGATGTCTTTTACACTTTTTCTCTCATTATTCTGTGATATTCATTAGTATTTGCTCTGAATTACTACTGATTTCTAGCTGTGTCCTCTAATGGGCCTTCTGCTCTACTTGTGGGACTTCATCACATGTAGAAACAACATTATACACTCTTCTCTGATCTTGAGAAGCTATATACACTTGTCTTTCAACAGTTTTACAGTATAATGCTAATTTTTTTTGTATTCTAAGGGTTTCAAACACTGGTTTCATGTGAACTAACTCTATTTCCAAGATTTCTGCAGTGTATAACATCCTTTATAGACTAGACACTTACATTTTGATGTCTTTTCCACCTGGTCTCTCACAATTCTGTGACACTCATTAGTATTTGCTCTGAATTACTACTGCTTTCTTGCAGTGTCCTTTAATGGGCCTTCTGCTCTACTTGTGGGACTTCACCACTTGTAGAAACAAGTTTACACATTCTTCTCTGAATTATAGAAGCTATATACACTTGTCTTTCAACTGTTTTCCTGTTGAATACTACTTTTCAGTGAATTCTGATGGTTTCAAACACTGGTTTCATGTGAACTAACTCTATTTCAAGGATTTCTGCAGTGTACAACATCCTTTCTAGACTAGACACATTTTGATTTTTTTCCCCTTGTTCTCACACAATTCTATGATATTCATTAGTATTTGCTCTGAATTACTACTGATTTCTAGCTGTGTCCTCTAATGGGACTTCTGCTCTACTTGTGGGACTTCACCACATGTAGAAACAACTTTATACACTCTTCTCTGAACTTGAGAAGCTATATACACTTGTCTTTCTACTGTTTTACAGTTTAATACTACTTTTCAGTGAATTCTGTTGTTTTCAAACACTGGTTTCATGTGAACTAACTCTATTTCAAGGATTTCTGCAGTATACAACATCCTTTCTAGACTAGACACTTACATTTTGATGTCTTTTTAACTTGGTCTCTCACAATTCTGTGATACTCATTAGTATTTGCTCTGAATTACTACTGCTTTCATGCCGTGCCCTATAATAGCCCTTCTGCTCTACTTGTGGGACTTCACCACATGTAAAAACAACTTCATACACTCTTATCTGAACTTGAGAAGCTATATACACTTGTCTTTCAACTGTTTTACAGTTGAATACTACTTTTCAGTGACTTCTGGTGGTTTCAAACACTGGTTTCATGTGAAGTAACTCTATTTCAAGGATTTCTGCAGTGTACAACATCCCTTCTAGACTAGACACTTACATTTTGATGGTGTTCCACTTGTTCTCACACAATTCTATGATATTCATTAGTATTTGCTCTGAATTACTACTGCTTTCTAGCTGTGTCCTATAATGGGCCTTTTGCTCTACTTGTGGGACTTCACCACATGTAAAAACGACTTCATACACTCTTATCTGAACTTGAGAAGCTATATACACTTGTCTCTCAACTGTTTTACAGTTGAATGCTACTTTTCAGTGGATTCTAGTCGGTGAATACACTGGATATTTGTGAACTAACTCTATTTCAAGGATTTCAGCAGTGTACAACATGCTTTCTAGACTAGAGACTTACATTTTGATGTCTTTTACACTTTTTCTCTCACTATTCTGTGATATTCATTAGTGTTTGCTCTGAATTACTACTGATTTCTAGCTGTGTCATCTAATGGGCCTTCTGCTCTACTTGTGGGACTTCACCACATGTAGAAACAACTTTATACACTTTTCTCTGAACTTGAGAACCTATATAGACTTGTCTTTCAACTGTTTTACAGTTGAAAACTTTCTTTTCTGTGACTTCTGGTGGTTTTAAACACTGGTTTCATGTGAACTAACTCTATTTCATGGATTTATGCAGTGTACAACATCCCTTCTAGATTAGACACTTACATTTTGATGGTTTTCCACTTGTTCTCACACAATTCTGTGATACTCATTAGTATTTGCTCTGAATTACTACTGCTTTCTAGCTGTGTCCTATAATGGGACTTCTGCTCTACTTGTGGGACTTCACCACATGTAAAAACAACTTGATACACTCTTATCTGAACTTGAGAAGCTTTATACACTTGTCTTTCAACAGTTTTACAGTTGTATGCGAATTTTCATTGTATTCTAGGGTTTCAAACACTGTTTTCATGTGAACTAACTCTATTTCCAGGATTTCTGCAGTGTACTACATCCTTTCTAGACTAGACACTTACATTGTGATGTCTTTTCCACTTGGTCTCTCACAATTCTGTGATACTCATTAGTATTTGCTCTGAATTACTACTGCTTTCTTGCAGTGTCCTATAATGGACCTTCTACTCTACTTGTGGGACTTCTCCACTTGTAGAAACAACTTTATACATTCTTCTCTGAATTATAGAAGCTATATACACTTGTCTTTCAACTGTTTTCCTGTTGAATACTACTTTTCAGTGAATTCTGATGGTTTCAAACACTGGTTTCATGTGAACTAACTCTATTTCAAGGATTTCTGCAGTGTACAACCTCCTTTCTAGACTAGACACATTTTTATTTTTTTCCACTTGTTCTCACACAATTCTATGATATTCATTATTATTTGCTCTGAATTACTACTGATTTCTAGCTGTGTCCTCTTTTGGGTCTTCTGCTCTACTTGTGGGACTTCACCACATGTAGAAACAACTTTATACACTCTTCTCTGAACTTGAGAAGCTATATACACTTGTCTTTCTACTGTTTTACAGTTGAATACTACTTTTCAGTGAATTCTGTTGTTTTCAAACACTGGTTTCATGTGAACTAACTCTATTTCAAGGATTTCTGCAGTGTACAACATCCTTTCTAGACTAGACACTAACATTTTGATGTCTTTTCCACTTGGTCTCTCACAATTCTGTGATACTCATTAGTATTTGCTCTGAATTACTACTGCTTTCATGCATTGCCCTATAATAGCCCTTCTGCTCTACTTGTGGGACTTCACCACATGTAGAAACTACTAAATACACTCTTCTCTGAACTTGAGAAGCTATATAAACTTGTCTTTCAACTGTTTTACAGTTGAATACTACTTTTCAGTGACTTCTTGTGGTTTCAAACACTGGATTCATGTGAAGTAACTATATTTCAAGGATTTCTGCAGTGTACAACATCTCTTCTAGACTAGACCCTTACATTTTGATGGTTTTCCATTTATTCTCACACAATTCTATGATATTCATTAGTATTTGTTCTGAATTACTACTGCTTTCTTGCAGTGTCCTTTAATGGGCCTTCTGCTCTACTTGTGGGACTTCACCACTTGTAGAAACAACTTTATACATTCTCCTCTGAATTAGAGAAGCTATATACACTTGTCTTTCAACTGTTTTACTGTTGAATACTACTTTTCAGTGAATTCTGATGGTTTCAAACACTGGTTTCTTGTGAACTAACTCTATTTCAAGGATTTCTGCAGTGTACAACATCCTTTCTAGACTAGACACACTTTGATTATTTTCCACTGGTTGTCACACAATTCTATGATATTCATTAGTATTTGCTCTGAATTACTACTGATTTCTAGCTGTATCCTATAATGGGCCTTCTGCTCTACTTGTGGGACTTCAACACATGTAGAAAGAAGTTTAAACACTCTTCTCTGAACTTGAGAAGCTATATTAACTTGTGTTTCAACTGTTTTACAGTTGAATACTATTATTCAGTGAATTCTGGTGGTTTCAAACACTGGTTTCATGTGAACTAACTCTATTTCAAGGATTTCTGCAGTGTACTACATACTTTCTAGACTAGACACTTACATTTTATGGTTTTCCACTTGTTCTCACACAATTCTATGATATTCATTAGTATTTGCACTGTATTACTACTGCTTTCTTGCAGGGTCCTATAATAGCCCTTCTGCTCTATTTGTGGGACTTCACCACATGTAGAAACAACTTTATACACTCTTCTCTGAACTTGAGTAGCTATATAAACTTGTCTTTCAACTGTTTTACAGTTGAATGCTACTTTTCATTGAATTCTGGTTGTTTCAAACACTGGTTTCATGTGAACTAACTCTATTTCAAGGATTTCTGCAGTGTACAACATCCTTTCTAGACTAGACACATTTTGATTTTTTTCTACTTGTTCTCACAGAATTCTATGACATTCATTAGTATTTTCTCTGAATTACTACTGATTTCTAGCTGTGTACTCTAATGGGCCTTCTGCTCTACTTGTGGGACTTCACCACATGTAGAAACAACTTTATACACTCTTCTCTGAACTTGAGAAGCTATATACACTTGTTTCCCCACTGTTTTACAGTTGAATACTACTTTTTAGTTAATTCTGGTGGTTTCAAACACTGGTTTCATGTGAACTAACTCTATTTCCACGATTTCTGCAGTGTACAACATCCTTTCTAGACTAGACACTTACATTTTGATGTCTTTTTTTACTTTGTCTCTCACAATTCTGTGATACTCATTAGTATTTGCTCTGAATTACTACTGCTTTCATGCAGTGCCCTATAATAGCCCTTCTGCTCTACTTGTGGGACTTCACCACATGTAGAAACTACTTCATACACTCTTCTCTGAACTTCAGAAGCTATATACACTTGTCTTTCAACTGTTTTACAGTTGAAAACTACTTTTCAGTGACTTCTGGTGGTTTCAAACACTTGTTTCATGTGAAGTAACTATATTTCAAGGATTTCTGCAGTGTACAACATCCTTTCTAGACTAGACACACTTACATTTTGATTGTTTTCCATTTGTTCTCACACAATTCTATGATATTTATTAGTATTTGCTCTGAATTACTACTGATTTCTAGCTGTGTCCTATTTTGGGCTTTCTACTCTACTTGTTGGACTTCTCCACAAGTACAAACTACATAATACACTCTTCTCTGAGCTTGAGAATCTATATACACTTGTCTTTCAACTGTTTTACAGTTGAATACTATTATTCAGTGAATTCTGGTGGTTTCAAACACTGGCTTCATGTGAACTAACTCTATTTCAAGGATTTCTGCAGTGTACAACATCCTTTCTAGACTAGACACATTTTGATTTTTTTCCACTTGTTCTCACACAATTCTGTGACATTCATTAGTATTTGCTCTGAAGTACTACTGATTTCTAGCTGTGTACTCTAATGGGCCTTCTGCTCTACTTGTGGGACTTCACCACATGTAGAATCAACTTTATACACTCTTCTCTGAACTTGAGAAGCTATATACACTTGTTTCCCAACTGTTTTACAGTTGAATACTACTTTTTAGTTAATTCTGGTGGTTTCAAACACTGGTTTCATGTGAACTAACTCTATTTCAAGGATTTCCGCAGTGTACAACATCCTTTCTAGACTAGACACTTACATTTTGATGGTTTTCTACTTATTCTGACACAATTCCATGCTATTCATTAATATTTGCTCTGAATTACTACAGATTTTAGCTGTGTCCTGTAATGGACCCTCTGCTCTACTTGTGGGACTTCACCACATGTAAAAACAATTTCATACACTCTTCTCTGAACTGGAGAAGCTATATACACTTGTCTTTCAACTGTTTTACAGTTGAAAACTACTTTTCAGTGACTTCTGGTGGTTTCAAACACAGGTTTCATGTGAACTAACTCTATTTCCAAGATTTCTGCAGTGTATAACATCCTTTATAGACTAGACACTTACATTTTGATGTCTTTTCCACCTGGTCTCTCACAATTCTGTGACACTCATTAGTATTTACTCTGAATTACTACTGCTTTCTTGCAGTGTCCTTTAATGGGCCTTCTACTCTACTTGTGGGACTTCACCACTTGTAGAAACAAGTTTACACATTCTTCTCTGAATTATAGAAGCTATATACACTTGTCTTTCAACTGTTTTCCTGTTGAATACTACTTTTCAGTGAATTCTGATGGTTTCAAACACTGGTTTCATGTGAACTAACTCTATTTCAAGGATTTCTGCAGTGTACAACATCCTTTCTAGACTAGACACATTTTGATTTTTTTCCCCTTGTTCTCACACAATGCTATGATATTCATTAGTATTTGCTCTGAATTACTACTGATTTCTAGCTGTGTCCTCTAATGGGACTTCTGCTCTACTTGTGGGACTTCACCACATGTAGAAACAACTTTATACACTCTTCTCTGAACTTGAGAAGCTATATACACTTGTCTTTCTACTGTTTTACAGTTTAATACTACTTTTCAGTGAATTCTGTTGTTTTCAAACACTGGTTTCATGTGAACTAACTCTATTTCAAGGATTTCAGCAGTGTACAATATGCTTTCTAGACTAGAGACTTACATTTTGATGTCTTTTACACTTTTTCTCTCACTATTCTGTGATATTCATTAGTATTTGCTCTGAATTACTACTGATTTCTAGCTGTGTCCTCTAATGGGCCTTCTGCTCTACTTGTGGGACTTCACCACATGTAGAAACAACTTTATACACTTTTCTCTGAACTTGAGAACCTATATAGACTTGTCTTTCAACTGTTTTACAGTTGAAAACTTTCTTTTCTGTGACTTCTGGTGGTTTTAAACACTGGTTTCATGTGAACTAACTCTATTTCATGGATTTCTGCAGTGTACAACATCCCTTCTAGATTAGACACTTACATTTTGATGGTTTTCCACTTGTTCTCACACAATTCTGTGATACTCATTAGTATTTGCTCTGAATTAATACTGCTTCCTTTTTTTAAAAAATTCTTTATTGATTAAGGTGTCACATATTTGTCCTCATCCCCCCATTCCCATCCCACACCCCTCCACATGGATGCCCCAACCCCCTATTGAACTTAACCATTGGTTAGGCTCATATGCATGCACACAAGACCTTTGGTTGATCTCGCCCCCCTCCCCCCACCCTCCCGTATCCTCCCTCTGAGGCCCGATAGTCCGATCGATGCCTCCTTGTTTCTGGTTCTTTTCTTGTTCATCATTCTATGTTGTTCATCATTTCCCCTAGATGAGCGAAATCATGTGTCACTAGAGATATAAGAATTGAATGTGAGACGAGCAATAATACTTATGCTAACAGGCAAATGAATCAGCCTGCAGTGAGTTTCTTTCTGGACCAATAGTTCTTTTGAGACCCAATATCAATGTCCACCAGTTCCTTATGAGTACATAACGACACTGACCCCTCAGCTCTGGATGGTGGAGAAATTGTGGTAATGCAGGTCCGACTCCCTCTGGTTTGGTCTCGGCCGGACCCAGGGGCACGGCTTCACCCGGATCCAGGGGCCCACGGCCTCACCCGGACACGGGACCCAGTCTCACCCGGATCCAGGTGCACACGGCCTCGAACAGACCCAGGATTAAGCTTCACCAGGACCCAGGGGCGCATGGCCTCACCCGGATCCAGGGGCACACGGCCTCGCCCGGACCCTGGATCTAGCTTCCCCCGGACCCAGGGGCATGTGGCATCACCCGGACCCAGGGGCGCGTGGCCTCTCCCAGACCCAGGGTCGCTTGGCCTCACCCAGATCCAGGGGCCCACGGCTTCACCCGGACCCGGGACCCAGCCTCACCCGGATCCAGGGGCACACGGCCTCGCCCAGACCCAGGCTTCAATTTAACCTAGGTTAATATCTAAGAAAGTGTTTCAAACACTAGAAATACGTGAAAAAAGGGCCTTAATATCTGTCACACATTGTTTCCTGACAAGCAAATCATGTTCAAAGAACATAGAACCGAGTTGGATGCTGTTTACATTTATAATTAAGAGACAATGAGTTGGCGTTTTTGAAAGAGGCCCCGTTAGGCCATTAAACTGGAAGTGATGATGTCACCAAGGGGGAGGGGCCACCAGGGCAGGTTTAATTGATACCAGGAGATAATGATTTAGCCGGGGGCCCAGCTGGGTGTGATGACGACATTGAAGTTAGTTCTGGTGTTAGGGTTAGAGAATTGGGGTTCTGGCTAGGGTTAGGGTTAGGATAAGGGTTCGGGCTAGGTAGGGTTCAGGCTCAGGATAGGGCTAGGTTTAGGCTTAGGGTTAGAGGGTTAGGGACAGGGTTATGGTCACAGTGTAGTAAGGTTGGGTATTCACGATGAATGAGCTTCAACCACTGGACAAATTGGAGTGTAGCACTGAGAATTTACAACTCCAGACTAGGGAAATATTTAGAAATGTGCTTCACACACTAGGAATACATATTCCAATAGACTGAAAATCTGAACAGCACAATTTTGTCATTGGGAAATCTTGTTCAAACCGCTGAGAACCGAGTGTGACACTGTTTACATTTATTTTTCCCGTCAAAAGGAGTTGGCGTTTTCGGGAAAAGGAGTTGGTGAAACACTGAAAAATTCATTTTCCTAGAGCTATACAATAGTATGAAAGTATTGAGAACACTATGAAATAAAAATGTTAGTTAAGCTAGGGTTCCAAGTAGTGTTTTAAAGTACCTTTTAAAAGCTGTTATGACACCAGTGTTAAAATGAAAACTCTCAGAGCTCAAAACAACAGAACAGGGGGATGTCTCAGAGTGTCTCTAGAACTCTTGGAATACGTTTTAGAACATGAACATCTCTACTGAATTTTGAAATACTAAGAATTTGTATCCAAAGCGCTGTGAAAAGTAGGGTAGACTTTCAAGTGGTAATAATGCTTAAAGTATGGTATATTTGTAAAAAAACGCTGTTTCACCAATTTGGTATTCACAATGAAGGAGCTTGAGACACTGGAAGAGAGAGACTCCAACTCGGGCAATTCACAATAAAAACCTAGGTTAATATCTAAGAAAGTGTTTCAAACACTAGAAATATGTGAATAAAGGGCTTAATATCTGTCACACATTGATTCCTGACAAGCAAATCGTGTGCAAAGAACATAGAACCGAGTTGGATGCTGTTTACCTTTATAAATAAGAGACAATGAGTTGGCGTTTTTGAAAGAGGCCTGGTTAGGCCATTAAACTGGAAATGGTGATGTCACCAAGGGGGCGGGTCCACGAGGGCAGGTTTAATTGATACCAGGAGATAATGATTTAGCCGGGGGCCCAGCTGGGTGTGATGACGTCATTGGGGTTAGTTCTGGTGTTAGGGTTAGAGAATTAGGGTTCTGGCTAGGGTTAGGGTTAGGATAAGGGTTCGGGCTAGGTAGGGTTCAGGCTCAGGATAGGGCTAGGTTTAGGGTTAGGGTTAGAGGGTTAGGGACAGGGTTAAGGTCACGGTGTAGTAAGGTTGTGTATTCACAATGAATGAGCTTCAACCACTGGACAAAATGGAGTGTAGCACTGAGAATTTACAACTCCAGACTAGGGAAATATTTAGAAATGTGCTTCACACACTAGGAATACATATTCCAATAGACTGAATATCTGAACAGCACAATTTTGTCACTGGGAAAGCTTGTTCAAACCGCTGAGAACCCAGTGTGACACTGTTAACATTTATTTTTCCCGTCAAAAGGAGTTGGTGATTTCGGTAAAAGGAGTTGGTGAAACACTGAAAAATTCATTTTTCTAGAACTATAGAATAGTATGAAAGTATTGAGAACACTATGAAATCAAAATATTAGTTAGGCTAGGGTTCGAAGTAGTGGTTTTAAGTACCTTTAAAAAGCTGATATGACACCCGTGTTAAAATGAAAACTCTCAGAGCTCAAAACAACAGAACAGGGGGATGTCTCAGAGTGTCTCTAGAACTCTGGGAATACGTTTTAGAACACGAACATCTCTACTGAATTTTTAAATACTGATAATTTGTATCCAAACGCTGAGATAAGTAGGATAGACATCCAAGGGGTAATAATGGTTAAAGTATGGTATATTTGTAAAAAACGCTGTTTCACAAAATTGGAATTCACAATGAAGGAGCTTGAGACACTGGAAGAGAGAGACTCCAACTCGGGAAATTCACAATGAAAACCTAGGTTAATATCTAAGAAAGTGTTTCAAACACTAGAAATACGTGAATAAAGGGCCTTACTATCTGTCACACATTGTTTCCTGATAAGCAAATCTAGTTAAAAGAACATAGAACCCAGTTGGATGCTGTTTACATTTATAATTAAGAGACAATGAGTTGGGGTATTTGAAAGAGGCCTGGTTAGGCCATTAAACAGGAAGTGATGATGTCACCAAGGGGGAGGGGCCAAGAGGGCAGGTTTAATTGATACCAGGAGATAATGATTTAGCCTGGGGCCCTGCTGGGAGTGATGACGTCATCGAGGTTAGTTCTGGTGTTAGGGTTAGAGAATTGGGGTTCTGGCTAGGGTTAGGGATAAGATAAGGGTTCGGGCTAGATAGGGTTCAGGCTCAGGATAGGGCTAGGTTTAGGGTTAGGGTTAGAGGGTTAGGGAAAGTGTTTTGGTCACAGTGCTGTAAGGTTGGGTATTCACAATGAATGAGCTTCAACCGCTGGACAAATTGGAGTGTAGCACTGAGAATTTACAACTCCAGACTAGGGATATATTTAGAAATGTGCTTCACACACTAGGAATACATATTCCAATAGACTGAATATCTGAACAGCACAATTTTGTCACTGGGAAATCTTGTTAAAGCAGCTGAGAACCGAGTGTGACACTGTTTACATTTATTGTTCCCGTCAAAAGGAGTTGGCGTTTTCGGGAAAAGGAGTTGGTGAAACACTGAAAAATTCATTTTCCTAGAACTATAGAATAGTATGAAAGTATTGAGAACACTATGAAATCAAAATGTTAGTTAGGCTAGGGTTCGAAGTAGTGGTTTTAAGTACCTTTAAAAAGCCGGTATGACACCCGTGTTAAAATGAAAACTCTCAGAGCTCAAAACAACAGAACAGGGGGATGTCTCAGAGTGTCTCTAGAACTCTTGGAATACGTTTTACAAAACGAACATCTCTACTGAATTTTGAAATACTGAGAATTTGTATCCAAAGCACTGTGAAAAGTAGGGTAGACTATCAAGTGGTAATAATGTTTAAAGTACTGGTATATTTGTAAAAAACGCTGTTTCAGCAAATTGGAACTCACAATGAAGGAGCTTGAGACACTGGAAGAGAGAGACTCCAACTCGGGCAATTCACAATGAAAACCTAGGTTAATAACTAAGACAGTGTTTCAAACA
Organism: Cnephaeus nilssonii; assembly: GCF_951640355.1. NCBI lineage: Eukaryota > Metazoa > Chordata > Mammalia > Chiroptera > Vespertilionidae > Cnephaeus > Cnephaeus nilssonii. The sequence goes on from NC_137092.1 coordinate 44,511,522, forward strand.
CTAGAAATACATGAATAAAGGGCCTTAATATCTGTCACACATTGTTTCCTGACAAGCAAATCCTGTTCAAAGAAGATAGAACCGAGTTGGAAGCTATTCACATTTATAATTAAGAGACAATGAGTTGGTGTTTTTGAAAGAGGCCTGGTTAGGCCATTAAACAGGAAGTGATGACGTCACCAAGGGGGAGGGGCCAAGAGGGCAGGTTTAATTGATCCCAGGATATAATGATTTAGCCTGGGGCCCTGCTGGGAGTGATGATGTCATCGAGGATAGTTCTGGTGTTAGGGTTAGAGAATTGGGGTTCTGGCTAGGGTTAGGGATAAGATAAGGGTTCGGGCTAGATAGGGTTCAGGCTCAGGATAGGGCTAGGTTTAGGGTTAGGGTTAGAGGGTTAGGGAAAGTGTTTCAGTCACAGTGCTGTAAGGTTGGGTATTCACAATGAATGAGCTTCAACCACTGGACAAATTGGAGTGTAGCACTGAGAATTTACAACTCCAGACTAGGGAAATATTTAGAAATGTGCTTCACACACTAGGAATACATATTCCAATAGACTGAATATCTGAACAACACAATTTTGTCACTGGGAAATCTTGTTCAAACCGCTGAGAACCGAGTGTGACACTGTTTACATTTATTGTTCCCGTCAAAAGGAGTAGGCGTTTTCGGGAAAAGCAGTTGGTGAAACACTGAAAAATTCATTTTCCTAGAGCTATAGAATAGTATGAAAGTATTGAGAACACTATGAAATCAAAATGTTAGTTAGGCTAGGGTTCCAAGTAGTGTTTTAAAGTACCTTTAAAAAGCCGGTATGACACCCGTGTTAAAATGAAAACTCTCAGAGCTCAAAACAACAGAACAGGGGGATGTCTTAGAGTGTCTCTAGAACTCTTGGAATACGTTTTAGAAAACTAACATCTCTACTGAATTTTGAAATACTGAGAATTTGTATCGAAAGCACTGTGAAAAGTAGGATAGACATCCAAGGGGTAATAATGGTTAAAGTATGGTATATTTGTAAAAAACGCTGTTTCACCAAATTGGAATTCACAATGAAGGAGCTTGAGACACTGGAAGAGAGAGACTCCAACTCGGGCAATTCACAATGAAAACCTAGGTTAATCTCTAAGAAAGTGTTTCAAACACTAGAAATACGTGAATAAAGGGCCTTAATATCTGTCACACATTGTTTCCTGACAAGCAAATCGTGTTCAAAGAACATAGAACCCAGTTGGATGCTATTTACATTGGTAATTAAGAGACAATGAGTTGGCGTTTTGAAACAGGCCTGGTTAGGCCATTAAACAGGAAGTGATGATGTCACCAAGGGGGAGGGGCCATGAGGGCAGGTTTAATTGATCCCAGGAGATAATGATTTAGCAGGGGGCGCAGCTAGGAGTGATGACGTCATCGAGGTTAGTTCTGGTGTTAGGGTTAGAGAATTGGGGTTCTGGCTAGGGTTAAGGTTAGGATAAGGGTTCAGGCTAGGTAGGGTTCAGGCTCAGGTTAGGGCTAGGTTTAGCGTTAGGGTTAGAGGGTTAGGGACAGGGTTAACGTCACGGCGCAGTAAGGTTGGGTATTCACAATGAATGAGCTTCAACCACTGGAAAAATTGGAGCATAGCACTGTTAAAGTAATAGTGATAAGAATAATATAGAATAAGTATCAAAATGTGGAATTATAGTGTGATATTAAAATATGATGTTAAAAAATATTGAATGTAATGTAAATAGGTTGATTAAACACCCCTGAGTGGCCTGTATGTAGAAAAAAAAAAAAGTAAAGTGATCTGTTCGCCATATGTAAAACCAGATATGCAAGGCTCCTGGGACCCGCTGATAAGACACACTGAAGACGCCCATCTAGGCACATAAAAAGAGGAAGCACCAGAGGAAGATTAGAGAGGCCTGCTCTGCTCCTCCACAGACGGTCACTCTCCACCCCCCTTTCTGCATCTGCCCAAGCTCTGCCGTGGACCGTGAGTCCAAACAATGAGCCGGAAAGTGAGGCCTCAAGCAAGACGCCGAGCCGCAGCTGCAATGTCCAACGTCCAGTGTGTGTGTCTGTCTGCGCGGATCCCCGGTTGGCCTGCCGAGGTCTGGAAACCACCAGGACTCTGGTAAATAAACCGTGTGTGATTCTTGCATTGCATGTCTGTCTCCTGTGTAATTTATGCTCGGTCAATATTTAGTAAGTACCTTGGGTTGTACGTGTCAGTTTAGAGACTGGCTGAGGCACCCTTGGTCACCTGTGCTTACGTCCCTGAAGGAGAAATTGGGACAACTGGCGTAGTCGGCAGTTGCTAAATTAAAATTGGACATTAAGGGGGTAAGTGAAACCAGATTTCCTAAATTAATTTTTCTATATTGCTCCGGGCACAGCGGAGATCAATTTGAATAAGAGAGAAAAGGGGAAGCTTCTAGCCAAATCTGACGTCAAGTGTTGGGCCTGCTAAGAGCAGATAATGTCGTCCACCCAAACCCGAAAGTAATCAGGCATAGAGAACCGATTGGTGTCACTTCTGAAAAACCTTGAGCTTGCTTCAAACTAAAAGTTGTCCACCGTAAGGGCACGCCCAGGAGAGGCTGACTCCCAAAGGCAAACGCCGGAGGGTCCTAGCAGTTTCTCTGCCCAAACGGAGCCGTGCAGAAGGGTTATATCTGCCAACCGTTTACGCAAGCAAGTGGCTGTGGAGGCAGCCAAGAGGAAGGACACGCGAAAGGGGAAACTAGGCTTGAGAAATCGGTGGAGGGACCCAAGTTGGCGGATTATACCAACTGACAGCTTACGTAGGCAGCACAACCGTGGCATAAACGGGACGGAGGAATTGTGGCTGGAAGGAATAATTCTCTCATTGCAAATTACAGAAAGAAAGAGGAATATATATATAAATATAGATTTTATAAATGAATGGCAGAGCATAAATTACAAAACAGGATCCTGAATTTCTTAAGAAAGGCTCACAATTATCTCTTTCTTTGCCATATATACCTGACTGAAGTCCAGAGGGAAACTTCCCCTTGTGCCATCTATCCCTTTGGGAGAGCAGGTCCTAAAATAATAATTTGTCCGGACTGCCTTCAAGATAGGAAGGAAGATTAAAATGGAATAACTCAGAAGCTTCTAGCAGAAACTAAGGAGGAATAAAGAACGACTAGCTAACATACCGGCCGAAAGTAAATGGTGCACCCTAGAGGACAGCCTCAGGGAGAAATGCAAGGTCAGATACACTCCCAGATTGGGAGAGAAAGTAATCAATAACCCTGATACATTAATACCAGTAATTCAAAGGGCTTCACCTGAAGAGGTGATCCCAATACTTCTACATACAATTCATAATCTTCAGGAAGATAATGATAAAGGCAAAAGATTAGCACAAAAGGTGATAGGACAATATTCTAGCAAGCCAGCCATAGTAAGAAAAAAGGTGGTGAGGAAGGAAGGAACAGAAGGTGAAGGAGAGACAGTAGAATTTTCCTCCGTCACCACACAAGAAATGAATTAACTTAGAGGCCTATTAATAAAGGGAGAACTGACAGACATTGATTGGTTGCTACATCTGTATGAGAAGAGAGGCCACACCGTTATGATCAGTGCAGATGAATTATCACAAGTAATTGATGCAATAGAACACCCAAAACTAAGAGAACAACTACTAAAAGACATAGAACAGCAAGGAAGACAGGCACTGGCGTCTATATGGCACTGGGTGTCTAAGGCTTGGAAAAAGTCTTTCCCCCATATAGATTTCTCCTCATCACAATTTTCAAAACCATGGAATAATATAGGCCAGCTCCAACATCAATTGAGGAAATTAACTATCCTTAATGGAATATACCATGGAGATAATCCCTGGGAAGCCACTAATGTGGATGGCATCATAAGCTGTCTAATTAAAAATGCACGCGAGGGATATAAAATACAAATGCAAAATTTATTAGCAGGGTCAAGAACCCCAAATGAGATTAAGGAAAAAATCACCCTCCATCAGGACATGATTACAGATAAAAAATTCACCTTTGTAGCAAAGGAGGAGAGAACACAAAATTACTCTTTAAAAAATAAATGAATAAATAAATAAATAAATAATAAAATAAAATAAAATAAGGAAGGAAATAAGGGGACCCCAGAATATGTATAGAAATAATAATAATTTCCAGAACAAGGGAAGAAATTGGACACAACCAAAGCCATGCCTAGCACAGCAAAAACCTTACTGGAAGGTGAATAACCCTTTCTTTAAAAGGGGACCCCCACAAAACCCATTTACAAAAAATCAATCTGGAAATTCATTCAATAAAACCCAATCCAGAAACCCCTTCCCCACTTACCAATCTAAGAATAACCCATTTCAACAACAACCCAGAAATAATCCATTCAGACAACAGGGAAACTACCAAGGCCCCCGCCCCCAATGGAAGGGCAACCAAGGGGGCATAAGAAGAAACTAACCTCTCTTGCTCTAGCAGACGAGTTTTATAGGGAAAATGATAAGAGGCCATATATTACTTTGAATATAAAACCCCAAGATGATTTAATCTTACCTAAAACATTTTTAATATACACTGGATCCCAAATCTCTTTAATGGCCATAGATAATATACCCACAAAATCCTGTGAAAACACAGGATTTCTATTGAAAGAATCACAGGAAATATTACTAAGGCAAATCCAATACACTGTAAAATACTGTACAGAAATAGACAGATTAAAGAATACATTGGGATTCTACAGGAAGAACATTACCAAATAAGGTCATCAATAAATTAGACTCACTTAAAAGCCCCACATCAAAAAAGGAAGCACAACAAGTTGTGGGATTATTTATGTTTTGGAAACAACACATACCATATCTGTCAGACATAGCAAAACCTATATACAAAGTAACTAGAAAAGCAGTAAACTTCCAATGGAATAAAGAACAGAAAGAAGCTTTCCAACAATTAAAACACTACATCCACCTCTTTTCTCAACTACAAAATATACAACCAGGTGACAAGGTAGTTCTAGATATTGCTTTTATATCAGAACATGGTAATTGGGGACTATATAAAAAAGGGAAAGATGACCATAAGCTAATGCCAGTAGGATTCTGGTCCAAGAAATTTCCATACTCTCATTTTAAATACTCATATTTTGAGAAATTGATTTGGACTTTATATGCAGCACTGCTACACACAGAACCTCTGACAGGACAACAGCCAAGAACAGTCAGGAGCACCCTGCCTCTTAAGGCATGGTTAAATATGTCAGCGGAAGAGTTGGCAGGTAACCAAATTGAAGAAAAGGTACTCGCGTGGAAGTGGTACATAAACACGCGTTGTATCAGCGGCTCCGGAGAACCAGCCCTCCTCACCGAGGAGGTAAACAAACTTGAGGTGGAGCCACCCACCTGTGCCAACAAGTTTGAACCTATAGAGACATCTATAGGTGTACAGGGGCCAAAATACACCCCTGTCTTTAAAAATGCCTGGTTTACAGACGGATCAGCCCCCGTATCCGGTGACCGCAACACCTGGAGGGCAGCAGCCTTCATTCCCGCGACACAACAAGCTCTGACTGTGTCTGGTGAGTCCAATTCTGCACAACATGCAGAACTTATAGCCGCATATATGGCTATACAGGAAGCAGTGCGGACACAAAAACAAAATATATATATTTACAGACTCTTGGGCAGTATATAATGGCATTATATTATGGTCAGGAAAATGGAAACAAACTAATTGGCAAATTAATGGCAAAGATTTATGGTCTAGAGAATATTGGGAAGAGATATATATTTTATCACAAAAGATAAAAATATATGTAACACATGTCAATGCACATGCTAGTGACAGCTCTAAAACAACACTATACAACAAAATAGTAGATCAACTAGCAAAAGGACTAACACCAGGAAATAACCTCACTATCACTGACAAATCTAAATCTTTAGCAATAACATTAGCATTAAAAAAGGAAGATAACAATTCTTACTCCTTGCCACCAATTCCATCAATTAAATTAAAAAAGGAAGATGGAAAATACAAAATACAACCTCCAGAATTAGAAATGAAATTGACCATACCATTTATCACACAAATACATCAAACATTAGGACACATAGGACAATCAGCACTTATAAACTGGTTTCTAAAAAGAAACATAAAAGCCCCAATCAGAGACATTAAATCAGCCATAAATGCATGCACTGTTTGCAAAGGAACACACATGTTCCGCACACTTCAGCCACCTAGAATGAATAAACCATATATACCCAACCAACTCTTACAGATAGATTTTATTGGACCTTTAAAAGTACCATATTCACAAAAATATGCATGCACATTAGTGGATGTAAATACAGGAATCCTTGCTGCCACAGCATCGTCACATCCAGATGCAAATACAACATTACGCTCCCTAAATACCTGGATGATGCATTTTGGCCCGCCACAAATCATAGATCAAGGATCACACTTTACTGCCACATCTGTACAAAAGTTGGCAGCAGAATATGACATAGATTGGAACTTTCACTTATCATACAACCCAACAGCAGCAGGAACAATTGAAAGGCACAATGGACTCCTCAAACATAAAATGCAAACATTATTGATGGATAATAAATATCCATCTTTACAAGTTCTTTTAAATAAAGCATGCCTTTTATTGAATTCTAGACCTAGACAGAACAGACCCTCCCCCCTAGAACAACTATATCTTCCACACATTGAAAATATCAATGAATACCAATTCATCCCTCCACCTAGAACAAATAGGAAAATTCCTTACAAAATCTTAACAAAAAACTCTAAAGATAACTCCTTGTCCTTGCAGGAAATCATAGCTGACAGCGGAGCCTCACTTTACTGGACAGTAAATGATAAGGGAGAACTACAACAAACCAAAATCCAAAACACACAACCAAGATTTTAAATGAACATTATATTATTTATTTATTGTCTTATCTCAGCCATAATCACTCTTACACTCCTCCTGCCACTCATATCATACATTGAACAGAATGTACACAAGAATATTTGCCAGGAGAAACAGCTGTACGTTTTCATGCTCTACTCAGAGACTATATTGCCATAGGAGAACAAGCAATCTATTCTGCTTACAGATACCCAAGCTCACTTCCACCATTAACAACCCCAAATGAATTATTCAATATAATTTGCATATGAGACTTAAATGCAGAATATTTGACACCACCTTGGAACTATATCCCTGCAATCTCTCAGAGAGAACTTGAAGACAGAGAAAGATGGGAACATATGATGGAACTAGATGGCCCAGAGGAATTTTCCACTGGACATTGATTTTACTCTTTACTAATATTCTTGTTAATGATGTTATTTCTAGTGCTTCTAGCACTACAACTACTTTTAGTACTTCTACTAATGCTGATATTACTCCTGAAGTGCCTGCTACTGCTTTACCTATTACTACTTTTCCTACTACTATTACTACTACTAACACTGGCAAGCCAGATACCATAAAACCAGCTATAGCCCATAAATTATCCATACAACTAACTAAACCAAACAAACATTATGTTTTCCACCACCCAGTCACACTTACAGCAAATAACTCAATCTTTTCACTAACTATAGGTGATTTTTCTTTCAATACTTCTTTACAATATTACTCCACATACAAGATGTGTCCATCATATTACCACCCAGATTTTTGCCAACTTAAAATATTGAATTATGTACAAAATTCTATGAGAACATATGGTCACACTCAATTGAAAGAATGCATTTCCCAACAATGGTTTCAGGACTCTCTGTCTCTGAGATCAGTTTCCATTATAGATGTCCAATCAAGAGATCCTCCCACAACAACTTATCATATAACTACTGATACCCTTATAACTCTCAATTCCAAATTTATAAACATAGTTCAAAATGTAGATCCATATTTAAATATAGAAAATAATTCATGCATTCAGAGAGCACTAATTAATGTAGTTCCATTTCAAGAACATCTCATGCATTTTTGGTATACAGGAGAACTAGGAGATGAATTTGAGGATTATGATGAATATGATAAATATGAGGAGATGATGAACACAACAGAGGCATCCATACCTACACTCACAACAGAAACACCCATATCAACCTATTTTAACAGACAACCATTCTTTTCACCACCCACCACAAACCCAACCCTACCAGAAGGCTTTCCTATCTCACCATATAATAACATGACACACATTGTAAAAGAAAATGACATAACTTATTATCAATATTATTTAACAGGCTTTCCAAATTTTCCAACATTTGGCAACTTTTAATGTAGGCATTAAATGTCACATGTCAAAGTCTGAATATGGCCCTGTGATGATAACCTTTTTAACTGATGCCATCACACCAGAAGAATATTTAGCTCATGATAACAACTACTGGCCATTTAGACACATACCTCAGATGATGATAGACCTCATTAGTCCTGTCAATTTTGACTCTGGTGAAACTATGCATAAACTTTGGAATTCACCTATGTTTGGCACCATATATCAAATTTGCTTTCCAGCAGCTAGATCTAATAATTCCCTTCATATTAATACCACTGGGACAAACTTTACTCATTTTTATACCAAACTAGAACCAGCTATATATTGTGTTGACCCCAACAAGAAATTGGCCAAATCTGTTCTAAATCTATTACAAAGACTAACCCCCAATATGCTATATCCAAATTCTTACAAACTAAGATCACAGCAATTTCTAGGATTCTGGAATATAAATTATACCACCCTTTACTACCCAGATATAATTACACATACCTTTACAGAAATCCCACAAGGAGAACAATTTGTCATGAATTCAACCCACATTTGTTCTAATACCATAGCCATTGGTAAAATTAACCCATCAATTATGCCCTCCTATAACTGCTCTATATTATCCACAAAAATGACAATGTCTATAACGGATTGGTTGCAGTCTAAAAGATACATACTAGAACGAGCTAATTCCTTAGCAAATTTAACTATGTTTTTCTCTAACTACACACAGAAATTTTTTCCTTTATTCATGTTTAATTCCTCTACAACATCATATCTATTAGATTGCTCCCCAAGTGTCACAGAAATGCTCACCTATGCAATTATTCCTAAACATGATCAACAAGCACGACAACCTACATTTTTAAACCACCCATACTCATATGGACCATTCCCCATTATAAGCTATAGAAATTTTACATTTAGCTACACCTCTACAAACATTCTTTCAAATCTTACCACAGGCCAACAACACCAAACAACCTATACAGTTCTTTATCCCAACTCAACATTAAGACCTACGCCTATACCACTAAATCACTCACATTTTGCTTGCAGAGGATATGACCCACTCATTAGTTTACATTATAATATTTCTTATGGACTAAAACCTACTTCTTGGTTTACAACCTTTGGAGCCTATATTAATCCCTCAAAAGCAAAAAGTATAGCTGGATCCTTCACTACTGGTTTTCAATCATATATGCTACATTACTTAGACGGCGGATGGAAAAAATTATTCCTCCACCACCATTCACCCATGACTAATCATTCTCTTCTACTCTTCACTGATTTCTACTATATACCTAATATTGCTGATAAATGTTATAATAACCTATTAGAACCATGCAAAGAGGTTGCTACAATTCTACGACATGCTTAAGAACCTTACATTTCTCACCTGTCTATTCTTATGGCATTACAAAACCTGCACCTAAACTTCTTGAGGCCCAATCAGTAATTACACAAATCAATAACCCAGGTAGACTAATTTTCCAACCACAGATTCAGAGAACTACCATATACTTCTCACCAGATGATTTTCTAGCCTCCTCATTAGTCAAAGCTTGTGCAGATGTAGAACCCCCAATTCCAATCAGAAATGCACCATTCCCTCAAAAATTTAGACAACATTCAGGAAGGAAACTCTTACAACTAGACGCAGCTTCCTTTGCATTGGCATCAATCGCAGCATCTGTATCTATAGCAAATTCAGTTAAAATTAATCAATTAACTAATGCTTTAAATAAATACTTCCACCATACAACCGAATTTGAAACTAAAACATTAGAACTCATCTCTAAATCATTTGACAGTGCCTATCAACTGGCAGCACAAACCCATCAGCAAGTTATGCTCTTATCAGACATAGTTAAGGAACAGGATCACTATATGCACACATTACATCAAGACATAGAGGACATTAATCAAAGATTCCAAAAATACCAATTTAGACAACAATGTCAACTTATACAAAATTCCCTAACACAAGCCCAACGAGACCTTTTGTCTCTCATTGTCAGGGGACAAGGACTGAACCCATTGTGGAATGATGCAATAGCTGCAATTGACTTTACAAAACCTATAGGATGCTCCTACTCAGACTGTGAACTTTCAATACTCACAGCAGTAGGAGGAGAAAACTTAGTGGCATATCCTACATTTTTATACCAATACACATGAACAATAATGAATATGCAATGACTAATGGAGACATGCTATATGTGGAACCTTATTTCTTCTTAAAATCTTCACTAATACAATTCACTCCAAATATCTTCATTGCATTCCAACCACTATCTGTAGATACATTTCCTGTATCACTTCTTCCACATGACCCAAGACCACTCATGTATAATATAGGCAGACACAACTTTGTCGCCTGCTTTACAAATATCTCTGTATATGATCACACAATAAGGAAGAATGTGAACAACTCCTTCCCTAATTCTTGTCACTTAATCACTAATGCTATGAACATCACCTTTAATAATAAAATATATTATTCATTCTTTGACACCAAAACCTCTCTATACTTCTCACCCTCTCTACCCTTATACCAACGCTTGCAAGAAAAACATTATACTGCACCTCCTACTCTTAATGAATCTTTTAACAAGCTTAGCTCTTTAGAACCCCTTGTAAAAGATACTATGAAGACCTTGAAGTCACAAGCTGAACAACTACATCACTTAGCCTACATCCCAAACGCCGAAACCATCACAACCTTGGAAGACTTGAAAAAACTACACCGTAATTGCAAGACAGCGGACACTCTCCTATCCTTATGGAGGACCGTCCCCTGCACTCCTAATTGGAATTTCATCAACCCCATCGCATGGATTCAGCATGGACTCTCTTCATTTGAAGCTACATGGACTTTAATTAAAGAGATATTATTTGCATTGGCTATTATTTTCCTCTTTTGTTTATTTGTTAAGATTGCTAAAATCATTATATGCCTCATCCCCAATAAAATAAAAAATAATTGATTCCCTTAGGGTTAACCCTTCAGGAATCACCGGGTGGAATGTTATAGTAATAGTGATAAGAATAATATAGAATAAGTATCAAAATGTGGAATTACAGTGTGATATTAAAATATGATGTTAAAAAGTATTGAATGTAATGAAAACAGGTTGATTAAACACCCCTGAGTGGCCTGTATGTAGAAAAAAAAGTAAAGTGATCTGTTCCCCATATGTAAAACCAGATATGCAAGGCTCCTGGGACCCGCTGATAAGACAAACACTGAAGACGCCCATCTAGGCACATAAAAAGAGGAAGCACCAGAGGAAGATCAGAGAGGCCTGCTCTGCTCCTCCACAGACGGTCACTCTCCACCACCCTTTCTGCATCTGCCCAAGCTCTGCCGTGGACCATGAGTCCAAACAATGAGCCGGAAAGTGAGGCCTCAAGCAAGACTCTGAGCCGCAGCTGCAACGTCCAACGTCCAGTGTGTGTGTCTGTCGGCGCGGATCCCCGGGTGGCCTGCCGAGGTCTGGAAATCACCAGGACTCTGGTAAATAAACCGTGTGTGATTCGAGCATTGCATGTCTGTCTCCTGTGTAATTTATGCTCGGTCCATATTAAGTAAGTACCTTGGGTCGTACATGTCAGTTTAGAGACAGGCTGAGGCACCCTTGGTCACCTGTGCTTACATCACTGAAGGAGAAATTGGGACAAGCACTGAGAATTTACAACTCCAGACTAGGGAAATATTTAGAAATGTGCTTCACACACTAGGAATACATATTCCAATAGACTGAATATCTGAGCAGCACAATTTTGTCACTGGGAAATCTTGCTCAAACCGCTGAGAACCTAGTGTGACACTGTTTACATTTATTTTTCCCATCTAAAGGAATTGGCGTTTTCGGGAAAAGGAGTTGGTGAAACACTGAAAAATTCATTTTCCTAGAACTATAGAATAGTATGAAAGTATTGAGAACACTATGAAATCAAAATGTTAGTTAGGCTAGGGTTCCAAGTAGTGTTTTAAAGTACCTTTAAAAAGCCGGTATGACACCCCTGTTAAAATGAATACTCTCAGAGCTCAATACAACAGAACAGGGGGATATCTCAGAGTGTCTCTAGAACTCTTGGAATACGTTTTAGAACACGAACATCTCTACTGAATTTTGAAATACTGAGAATTTGTATCTAAAGCGCTGTGAAAAGTAGGGTAGACTTTCAAGTGGTAATAATGTTTAAAGTACTGGTATATTTGTAAAAAACTCTGTTTCAGCAAATTGGAATTCACAATGAAGGATCTTGTGACACTGGAAGAGAGATACTCCAACTCGGGCAATTCAAAATGAAAACCTAGGTTAATATCTAAGAAAGTGTTTCAAACACTAGAAATACGTGAATAAAGGGCCTTAATATCTGTCACACATTGTTTCCTGACAAGTAAATCGTGTTCAAAGAACATAGAACCGAGTTGGATGCTATTTACATTGATAATTAAGAGACAATGAGTTGGCGTTTTTGAAAGAGGCCTAGTTAGGCCATTAAACAGGAGGTGATGACGTCACCAAGGGGGAGGGGCCACGTGGGCAGGCTTAATTGATCCCAGGTGATAATGATTTGGCCAGGGGACCAGCTGGGAGTGATGACGTCATCGAGATTAGTTCTGGTATTAGGGTTAGAGAATTGGGGCTCTGTTCATGGTTAGGGTTAGGATAAGGTTTTGGGCTAGGTAGGGTTCAGGCGCAGGTGTGGGCTAGGTTTAGGGTTTGGGTTAGAGGGTTAGGGACAGGGTTACGGTCACAGTGTAGTAATGTTGGCTATTCACAATGAATGAGCTTCAATCACTGGACAATTTGGTGTGTAGCACTCAGAACTTACGACTCCAGACTAGGGAAATATTTAGAAATGTGCTTCACACAATAGGAATATATATTCCAATAGACTCAATATCTGATCAGCACAATTTTGTCACTGGGAAATCTTGTTCAAACAGCTGAAAACCGAGTGTGACACTGTTTACATTTATTTTTTCCGTCAAAAGTTGTTGGCGTTTTCGGGAAAAGGTTTTGGTGAAACACGGAAAAACTCATTTTCCTAGAGGTATAGAACAGTATGAAAGTATTGAGAACACTATGAAATAAAATAGTTAGTTAGGCTAGGGTTCCAAGTAATGTTTTACTGTGCCTTTAAAAAGCCGGTATGACACCCGTGTTAAAATGAAACATCTCATAGCTCAAAACAACAGACCAGGGGAATGGCAGAGTGTCTCTATAACTCCTGGAATACATTTTAGAACCCGAACATCTCTACTGAATTTTGAAATACTGAGAATTTGTACCCAAAGTGTTGTGAAAGGTAGGATAGACTTTCAAGTGGTAATAATGTTGAAAGTGTTGGTATATTTGTCAAAAAGGTTGTTTTACCAAATTAGAATTCACAATGAAAAAGCTTAAGACACTGGAAGAGATAGACTCCAACTCGGGAAATTCACATTGATAACCTAGATTAATATCTAAGAAAGTGCTTGAAACACTAGGAATACGTGAATAAAGGGCCTTAGTATCTGTAACACATTGTTTCCTGACAAGGAAATCGTGTTCAAAGAACATAGAATCGAGTTGGATACTGGTTACATTTATTATTCCAGGACAATGAGTTGGCGATTTTGAAAGAAGCCTGGTCAGGCCATTAAAGTGGAAGTGATGACGTCACCAAGGGGGAGGGACCAAGTGGGCAGGCTTAATTGATCCCAGGTGATAATGATTTGGCCAGGGGACCAACTGGGAGTGCTGACGTCATCGAGATTAGTTCTGGTATTAGGGTTAGAGAATTGGGGCTCTGTTCAGGGTTAGGGTTAAGAAAGGTTTTGGGCTAGTTATGGTTCAGGCTCAGGTTAGGGCTAGGTTTAGGGTTTGGGTTAGAGGGTTAGGGACAGGGTTACGGTCACAGTGTAGTAATGTTGGCTATTCACAAAGAATGAGCTTCAATCACTGGACAATTTGGTGTGTAGCACTCAGAACTTACGACTCCAGACTAGGGAAATATTTAGAAATGTGCTTCATACAATAGGAATACATATTCCAATAGACTGAATATCTGAACAGCACAATTTTGTCACTGGGAAATCTTGTTCAAACAGCTGAGAACCCAGTGTGACACGGTTTAAATTTATTTTTCCCATGAAAAGGAGTTGGCGTTTTCGGGAAAAGGTTTTGGTGAAACACTGAAAAACTCATTTTCCTAGAGCTATAGAATAGTATGACAGTATTGAGAACACTATGAAATAAAAATGTTACTTAGGCTAGGGTTCCAAGTAATGTTTTAATATGCCTTTAAAAAGCCGGTATGACACCCATTTTAAAATGAAAAGTCTCATAGCTCAAAACAACAGACCAGTGGAATACAGAGTGTCTCTAGAACTCCTGGAATACATTTCAGAACCAGAACGTCTCTACTGAATTTTGAAATACTGAGAATTTGTATCCAAAGCGCTTTGAAAGGTAGGATAGACATTCAAGTGGTAATAATGTTGTAAGTGCTGGTATATTTGTAAAAAAGGTTGTTATACCAAATTAGAATTCGCAATGAAAGAGCTTGAGACACTGGAAGAGAGAGACTCCTACTCGGGAAATTCACAATGATAACCTAGGTTAATATCTAAGACAGTGCTTCAAACACTAGGAATACGTGAATAAAGGGCCTTAATATCTGTAACACATTGTTTCCTGACAAGGAAATCGTGTTCAAAGAACATAGAACCGAGTTGGATACTGGTTACATTTATTATTCAAGGACAATAAGTTGGCGATTTTGAAAGAAGCCTGGTTAGGCCATTAAACTGGAAGTGATGACATCACCAAGAGGGAGAGGCCATGTGGGCAGGCTTAATTGATCCCAGGTGATAATGATTTGGCCAGGGGACCAGTTGCGAGTGATGATGTCATCGAGATTAGTTCTGGCATTAGGGCTAGAGAATTGGGGCTCTGTTCAGGGTTAGGGTTAGGATAAGGTTTCGGGGTAGGTAGGGTTCAGGCTCAGGATAGGGCTAGGTTTAGGGTTAGGGTTAGAGGGTTAAGGACATGGTTCCGGTCTCGGTGTAGTAACGTTGGCTATTCTCAATGAATAAGCTTCAATCACTGGACTATTTGCTGTGTATCACTGAGAACTTACGACTCCAGACTAGGGAAATATTTAGAAATGTGCTTCACACAATAGGAATACATATTCCAATAGACTGAATATCTGAACAGCACAATTTTGTCACTGGGAAATCTTGTTCAAACAGCTGAGAACCCAGTGTGACACTGTTTACATTTATTTTTCCCGTCAAAAGAAGTTGGCGTTTTCGGGAAAAGGTTTTGGTGAAACACTGAAAAACTCATTTTCCTAGAGCTATCTAACCGTATGAAAGTATTGAGAACACTATGAAATAAAAATGTTAGTTAGGCTAGGGTTCCAAGTAATGTTTTACTGTGCCTTTAAAAAGCCTGTATGACACCCGTGTTAAAATGAAGAGTCTCATAGCTCAAAACAGCAGACCAGGGGAATGGCAGAGTGTCTCTAGAACTCCTGGAATACGTTTTAGAACCCGAACATCTCTACTGAATTTTGAAATACTGAGAATTTGTATCCAAAGTGCTGTGAAAGGTAGGATAGACTTTCAAGTGGTAATAATGTTGAAAGTGCTGGTATATTTGTAAAAACGGTTGTTTTACCAAATTAGAATTCAAAATGAAAAAGCTTGAGACACTGGAAGACAGACAATCCAACTCGGGAAATTCACAATGATAACCTAGGTTAATATCTAAGACAGTGCTTCAAACACTAGGAATACGTGAATAAAGGGCCTTATTCAAACACTAGGAATACGTGAATAAAGGGGGTAAAGGGAGATATCAAACAAAGGACTTGCATGCAGGCATATGAGCCTAACCAGCGGTTAAGGCCAACAGGGGGTGGGGGCATGTGTGGGGAGGGGTGTGGGATGGGAATGGGGGGACGAGGGCAAATACGTGATACCTTAATCAATAAAGAAATTTAAAAAAAAGAAAGAATTGGGGCTCTGTTCAGGGTTAGGGTTAGGATAAGGTTTCGGGCTAGGTAGGGTTCAGGCTCAGGTTAGGGCTAGGTTTACGGTTAGGGTTAGAGGGTTAGGGACAGGATTCCGGTCACCATGTAGTAACCTTGGCTATTCTCAATGAATGAGATTCAATCACTAATGATTTCTAGCTGTGTCTTATAATGGGCCATCTGCTCTATTTGTGGGACTTCACCACATGTACAAACAACTTTATACACTCTTCTCTGAACTGGAGAAGCTATATAAACTTGTCTTTCAACTGTTTTACAGTTGAGTACTACTTTTCAGTGACTTATGGTGGATTCAAACACTGGTTTCATGTGCACTAACTCTATTTCAAGGATTTCTGCAGTGTACAACATTCTTTCTAGACTAGACACTTACATTTTGATGGTTTTATACTTATTCTCACACAATTCCATGCTATTCATTAATATTTGCTCTGAATTACTACAGATTTCTAGCAGTGTCCTATAATAGCCCTTCTGCTCTACTTGTGGGACGTTACCACAGGTGAAAACAACTTCATACACTCTTCTCTGAACGTGAGAAGCTATATACCCCTGTCTTTCAACTGTTTTACAGTTGAATACTACTTTTCAGTCAATTCTGTTGGTTTCAAACACTGCTTTCATGTGATCTAACTCTATTTCCAGGATTTCTACAGTGTACAACATCCTTTCTAGACTAGACACTTACATTTTGATGGTTTTCCACTTGTTCTCACACAATTCTATGATATTCATTAATATTTGCTCTGAAATACTACTGATTTCTAGCTGTGTCTTATAATAGGCCTTCTGCTCTACTTGTGGGACGTCACCACATGTGAAAAAAAACTTCATACACTCTTCTCTGAACTTGAGAAGCTATATACACTTGTCTTTCAACAGTTTTACAGTTGAATGCTAATTTTCATTGTATTCTAGGGGTTTCAAACACTGTTTTCATGTGAACTAACTCTATTTCCAGGATTTCTGCAGTGTACAACATCCCTTCTAGACTTGACACATTTTTATGTCTTTTCCACTTGGTCTCTCACAATTCTGTGATACTCATTAGTATTTGCTCTGAATTACTACCGCTTTCTTGCAGTGTCGTATAATGGGCCTTCTGCTCTACTTGTTGGACTTCTCCACAAGTACAAACAACATTATACACTCTTCTCTGAGCTTGAGAATCTATATACACTTTTCTTTCAACTGCTTTACAGTTGAATACTATTATTCAGTGAATTCTGGTTGTTTCAAACAGTGGTTTCATGTGAACTAACTCTATTTCAAGGATTTCTGCAGTGTACAACATCCCTTCTAAACTAGAGACTTACATTTTGATGGTTTTCCACTTGTTCACACACAATTCTATGATATTCATTAGTATTTGCTCTGAATTACTACTGCTTTCTAGCTGTGTCCTATAATGGGACTTCTGCTCTACTTGTGGGAATTCACCACATGTAAAAACAACTTCATACACTCTTATCTGAACTTGAGAAGCTATATATACTTGTCTTTCAACAGTTTTACAGTTGAAAGCTAATTTTCCTTGTATTTTAGGGGTTTCAAACACTGTTTTCATGTGAACTAACTCTATTTCCACGATTTCTGCATTGTACAACATCCTTTCTAGACTAGTCACTTATATTTTGATGTCTTTTCCACTTGGTCTCTCACAATTCTGTGATACTCATTAGTATTTGCTCTGAATTACTACTGCTTTCATGCAGTGCCCTATAATAGCCCTTCTGCTCTACTTGTGGGACTTCACCACATGTAGAAACAGCTTCATACACTCTTCTCTGAACTTGAGAAGCTATATACACTTGTCTTTCAACTGTTTTACAGTTGAAAACTATTTTTCAGTGACGTCTGGTGGTTTCAAACACTGGTTTCATGTGAACTAACTATATTTGAAGGATTTCTCAAGTGTACAACATACCTTCTAGACTAGACACTTACATTTTGATGGTTTTCACTTGTTCTCACACAATTCTATGATATTCATTAGTATTTGCTCTGAATTACTACTGCTTTCTTACAGTGTCCTATAATAGCCCTTCTGCTCTACTTGTGAGACTTCACCACAGGTAGAAACAACTTCATATGCTCTTCTCTGAACTTGAGAAGCTATATACACTTGTCTTTCAACTGTTTTTCAGTTGAATACTACTTTTCAGTGACTTCTGGTGGTTTCAAACACTGGTTTCATGTGCACTAACTCTATTTCAAGGAGTTCTGCAGTGTACAACATCCCTTCTAGACTAGACACTTACATTTTGATGGTTTTCCACATGTTCTCACACAATTCTATGATATTCATTAGTATTTGCTCTGAATTACTACTGCTTTCTAGCTGTGTCCTATAATGGGATTTCTGCTCTACTTGGTAGACTTCACCACATGTAAAAACAACTTCATACACTCTTATCTGAACTTGAGAAGCTATATATACTTGTCTTTCAACAGTTTTACAGTTGAATGCTAATTTTCATTTTATTCTATGGGTTTCAAACACTGCTTTCATGTAAACTAACTCTATTTCCACGATTTCTGCACTGTACAATATTCTTTCTAGACTAGACACATTTTGATTTTTTTCCACTTGTTCTCACACAATTCTATGACATTCATTAGTATTTTCTCTGAATTACTACTGATTTCTAGCTGTGTCCTCTAATGGGCCTTCTGCTCTACTTGTGGGACTTTACCACATGTAGAAACAACTTTATACAGTCTTCTCTAAACTTGAGAAGCTACATACACTTGTTTCCCAACTTTTTTCCTGTTGAATACTACTTTTCAGTGAATTCTGATGGTTTCAAACACTGGTTTCATGTGAACTAACTCTATTTCAAGGATTTCTGCAGTGTACAACATCCTTTCTAGACTAGACACATTTTGATGGTTTTCCACTTGTTCTCACACAATTCTATGATATTCATTAGTATTTGCTCTGAATTACTACTGATTTCTAGCTGTGTCCTCTAATGGGCCTTCTGCTCTACTTGTGGGACTTCACCACATGCAGAAACAACTTTATACACTCTTCTCTGAACTTGAGAAGCTGTATACACTTGTCTTTCTACTGTTTTACAGTTGAATACTACTTTTCAGTGAATTCCGTTGTTTTCAAACACTGATTTCATGTGAACTAACTCTATTTCAAGGATTTCTGCAGTATACGACATCCTTTCTAGACTAGACACTTACATTTTGATGTCTTTTTTACTTGGTCTCTCACAATTCTGTGATACTCATTAGTATTTGCTCTGAATTACTACTGCTTTCATGCAGTGCCCTATAATAGCCCTTCTGCTCTACTTGTGGGACTTCACCACATGTAAAAAGAACTTCATACACTCTTATCTGAACTTGAGAAGCTATATACACTTGTCTTTCAACTGTTTTACAGTTGAATAATACTTTTCAGTGACTTCTGGTGGTTTCAAACACTGGTTTCATGTGAACTAACTCTATTTCAAGGATTTCTGAAGTGTACAACATCCTTTCTAGACTAGACACTTACATTTTGATGTCTTTTCCACTTGGTCTCTCACAATTCTGTGATACTCATTAGTATTTGCTCTGAATTACTACTGCTTTCATGCATTGCCCTATAATAGCCCTTCTGCTCTACTTGTGGGACTTCACCACATGTAGAAACTACTTCATACACTCTTCTCTGAACTTGAGAAGCTATATGCACTTGTCTTTCAACAGTTTTACAGTTGAATGCTAATTTTTTTTTTTGTATTCTGGGGTTTCAAACACTGGTTTCATGTGAACTAACTCTATTTCCAAGATTTCTGCAGTGTATAACATCCTTTATAGACTAGACACTTACATTTTGATGTCTTTTCCACCTGGTCTCTCACAATTCTGTGATACTCATTAGTATTTGCTCTGAATTACTACTGCTTTCTTGCAGTGTCCTTTAATGGGCCTTCTGCTCTACTTGTGGGACTTCACCACTTGTAGAAACAACTTTATACATTCTTCTCTGAATTAGAGAAGCTATATACACTTGTCTTTCAACTATTTACTGTTGAATACTACTTTTCAGTGAATTCTGATGGTTTCAAACACTGGTTTCATGTGTACTAACTCTATTTCAAGGATTTCTGCAGTGTACAACATCCTTTCTAGACTAGACACTTACATTTTGATGTCTTTTTTACTTGGTCTCTCACAATTCTGTGATACTCATTAGTATTTGCTCTGAATTACTACTGCTTTCATGCAGTGCCTTATAATAGCCCTTCTGCTCTACTTGTGGGACTTCACCACATGTAGAAACTACTTCATACACTCTTCTCTGAACTTGAGAAGATATATGCACTTGTCTTTCAACTGTTTTACTGTTGAATACTACTTTTCAGTGAATTCTGATGGTTTCAAACACTGTTTTCATGTGAACTAACTCTATTTCAAGGATTTCTGCAGTGTACAACATCCTTTCTAGACTAGACACATTTTGATTTTTTTCCACTTGTTCTCACACAATTCTATGATATTCATTAGTATTTGCTCTGAATTACTAATGATTTCTAGCTGTATCCTATAATGGGCCCTCTGCTCTACTTGTGGGACTTCACCACATGTACAAACAACTTCATACACTCTTATCTGAACTTGAGAAGCTATATACACTTGTCTTTCAACAGTTTTACAGTTGTATGCGAATTTTCATTGTATTCTAGGGGTTTCACACACTGTTTTCATGTGAACTAACTCTATTTCCAGGATTTCTGCAGTGTACTACATCCGTTCTAGACTAGACACTTACATTTTGATGTCTTTTCCACCTGGTCTCTCACAATTCTGTGATACTCATTAGTATTTGCTCTGAATTACTACTGCTTTCTTGCAGTGTCCTATATTGGACCTTCGACTCTACTTGTGGGACTTCACCACTTGTAGAAACAACTTTATACATTCTTCTCTGAATTATAGAAGCTATATACACTTGTCTTTCAACTGTTTTACTGTTGAATACGACTTTTCAGTGAATTCTGATGGTTTCAAACACTGGTATCATGTGAACTAACTCTATTTCAAGGATTTCTGCAGTGTACAACCTCCTTTCTAGACTAGACACATTTTTATTTTTTTCCACTTGTTCTCACACAATTCTATGATATTCATTAGTATTTGCTCTGAATTACTACTGATTTCTAGCTGTGTCCTCTAATGGGCCTTCTGCTCTACTTGTGGGACTTCACCACATGTAGAATCTACTTTATACACTCTTCTCTGAACTTGAGAAGCTATATACACTTGTCTTTCTACTGTTTTACAGTTGAATACTACTTTTCAGTGAATTCTGTTGTTTTCAAACACTGGTTTCATGTAAACTAACTCTATTTCAAGGATTTCTGCAGTGTACAACATCCTTTCTAGACTAGACACTTACATTTTGATGTCTTTTTTACTTGGTCTCTCACAATTCTGTGATACTCATTAGTATTTGCTCTGAATTACTACTGCTTTCATGCAGTGCCCTATAATAGCCCTTCTGCTCTACTTGTGGGAATTCACCACATGTAAAAAGAACTTCATACACTCTTATCTGAACTTGAGAAGCTATATACACTTGTCTTTCAACTGTTTTACAGTTGAATAATACTTTTCAGTGACTTCTGGTGGTTTCAAACACTGGTTTCATGTGAAGTAACTCTATTTCAAGGATTTCTGCAGTGTACCACATCCCTTCTAGACTAGACACTTACATTTTGATGGTTTTGCACTTGTTCTCACACAATTCTATGATATTCATTAGTATTTGCTCTGAATTACTACTGCTTTCTAGCTGTGTCCTATAATGGGACTTCTGCTCTACTTGTGGGACTTCACCACATTTACAAACAACTTCATACACTCTTATCTGAACTTGAGAAGCTATATACACTTGTCTTTCAACAGTTTTACAGTTGTATGCGAATTTTCATTGTATTCTAGGGGTTTCACACACTGTTTTCATGTGAACTAACTCTATTTCCAGGATTTCTGCAGTGTACTACATCCGTTCTAGACTAGACACTTACATTTTGATGTCTTTTCCACCTGGTCTCTCACAATTCTGTGATACTCATTAGTATTTGCTCTGAATTACTACTGCTTTCTTGCAGTGTCCTATATTGGACTTTCTACTCTACTTGTGGGACTTCACTACTTGTAGAAACAACTTTATACATTCTTCTCTGAATTATAGAAGCTATATACACTTGTCTTTCAACTGTTTTACTGTTGAATACGACTTTTCAGTGAATTCTGATGGTTTCAAACACTGGTATCATGTGAACTAACTCTATTTCAAGGATTTCTGCAGTGTACAACCTCCTTTCTAGACTAGACACATTTTTATTTTTTTCCACTTGTTCTCACACAATTCTATGATATTCATTAGTATTTGCTCTGAATTACTACTGATTTCTAGCTGCGTCCTCTAATGGGCCTTCTGCTCTACTTGTGGGACTTCACCACCTGTAGAATCAACTTTATACACTCTTCTCTGAACTTGAGAAGCTATATACACTTGTCTTTCTACTGTTTTACAGTTGAATAATACTTTTCAGTGAATTCTGTTGTTTTCAAACACTGGTTTCATGTGAAATAACTCTATTTCAAGGATTTCTGCAGTGTACAACATCCTTTCCAGACTAGACACTTACATTTTGATGTCTTTTCCACTTGGTCTCTCACAATTCTGTGATACTCATTAGTATTTGCTCTGAATTACTACTGCTTTCATGCATTGCCCTATAATAGCCCTTCTGCTCTACTTCTGACACTTCACCACATGTAGAAACTACTTCATACACTCTTCTCTGAACTTGAGAAGCTATATACACTTGTCTTTCAACTGTTTTACAGTTGAATACAACTTTTCAGTGACTTCTGGTGGTTTCAAACACTGGATTCATGTGAAGTAACTATATTTCAAGGATTTCTGCAGTGTACAACATCCCTTCTAGACTAGACACTTACATTTTGATGGTTTTCCATTTGTTCTCACACAATTCTATGATATTCATTAGTATTTGTTCTGAATTACTACTGCTTTCTTGCAGTGTCCTTTAATGGGCCTTCTGCTCTACTTGTGGGACTTCACCACATGTAGAAACAACTTTATACACTCTTCTCTGAACTTGAGAAGCTATATACACTTGTCTTTCAACTGTTTTACAGTTGAATACTACTTTTCAGTGACTTCTGTTGTTTTGAAACACTGATTTCATGTGAAATAACTCTATTTCAAGGATTTCTGCAGTGTACAACATCCTTTCTAGACTTACATTTTGATGTCTTTTCCACTTGGTCTCTCACAATTCTGTGATACTCATTAGTATTTGCTCTGAATTACTACTGCTTTCATGCATTGCCCTATAATAGCCCTTCTGCTCTACTTGTGGGACTTCACCACATGTAGAAACTACTTCATACACTCATCTCTGAACTTGAGAAGCTATATACACTTGTCTTTCAACTGTTTTACAGTTGAATACTACTTTTCAGTGACTTCTGGTGGTTTCAAACACTGGATTCATGTGAAGTAACTATATTTCAAGGATTTCTGCAGTGTACAACTTCCTTTCTAGAATAGACACACTTACATTTTGATTGTTTTCCACTTGTTCTCACACAATTCTATGATATTTATTAGTATTTTCTGTGAATTACTACTGATTTCTAACTGTGTCCTATTTTGGGCTTTCTACTCTACTTGTTGGACTTCTCCACAAGTACAAACTACATAATACACTCTTCTCTGAGCTTGAGAATCTATATACACTTTTCTTTCAACTGTTTTACAGTTGAATACTATTATTCAGTGAATTCTGGTGGTTTCAAACACTGGTTTCATGTGAACTAACTCTATTTCAAGGATTTCTGCAGTGTACAACATCCTTTCTAGACTAGACACATTTTGATTTTTTTCCCACTTGTTCTCACACAATTCTATGACATTCATTAGTATTTGCTCTGAATTACTACTGCTTTCTAGCTGTGTACTCTAATGGGCCTTCTGCTCTACTTGTGGGACTTCACCACATGTAGAATCAACTTTATACACTCTTCTCTGAACTTGAGAAGCTATATACACTTGTTTCCCAACTGTTTTACAGTTGAATACTACTTTTTAGTTAATTCTGGTGGTTTCAAACACTGGTTTCATGTGAACTAACTCTATTTCAAGGATTTCCGCAGTGTACAACATCCTTTCTAGACTAGACACTTACATTTTGATGGTTTTCTATTTATTCTGACACAATTCCATGCTATTCATTAATATTTGCTCTGAATTACTACAGATTTCTAGCTGTGTCCTGTAATGGACCCTCTGCTCTACTTGTGGGACTTCACCACATGTAAAAACAACTTCATACACTCTTCTCTGAACTTGAGAAGCTATATACACTTGTCTTTCAACTGTTTTACAGTTGAAAACTACTTTTCAGTGACTTCTGGTGGTTTCAAACACAGGTTTCATGTGAACTAACTCTATTTCAAGGATTTCTGCAGTGTACAACATCCCTTCTAGACTAAACACTTACATTTTGATGGTTTTCCACTTGTTCTCACACAATTCTATGATATTCATTAGTATTTGCTCTGAATTACTACTTATTTCTAGTTGTGTCCTCTAATGGGCCTTCTGCTCTACTTGTGGGACTTCATCACATGTAGAAACAACTTTATACACTCTTCTCTGAACTTGAGAAGCTATATACACTTGTCTTTCTACTGTTTTACAGTTGAATACTACTTTTCAGTGACTTCTGTTGTTTTCAAACACTGGTTTCATGTGAACTAACTCTATTTCAAGGATTTCTGCAGTGTACAACATCCTTTCTAGACTAGACACTTACATTTTGATGTCTTTTCCACTTGGTCTCTCACAATTCTGTGATACTCATTAGTATTTGCTCTGAATTACTACTGCTTTCATGCATTGCCCTATAATAGCCCTTCTGCTCTACTTGTGGGACTTCACCACATGTAGAAACTACTTCATACACTCATCTCTGAACTTGAGAAGCTATATACACTTGTCTTTCAACTGTTTTACAGTTGAATACTACTTTTCAGTGACTTCTGGTGGTTTCAAACACTGGATTCATGTGAAGTAACTATATTTCAAGGATTTCTGCAGTGTACAACTTCCTTTCTAGAATAGACACACTTACATTTTGATTGTTTTCCACTTGTTCTCACACAATTCTATGATATTTATTAGTATTTTCTGTGAATTACTACTGATTTCTAACTGTGTCCTATTTTGGGCTTTCTACTCTACTTGTTGGACTTCTCCACAAGTACAAACTACATAATACACTCTTCTCTGAGCTTGAGAATCTATATACACTTTTCTTTCAACTGTTTTACAGTTGAATACTATTATTCAGTGAATTCTGGTGGTTTCAAACACTGGTTTCATGTGAACTAACTCTATTTCAAGGATTTCTGCAGTGTACAACATCCTTTCTAGACTAGACACATTTTGATTTTTTTCCCACTTGTTCTCACACAATTCTATGACATTCATTAGTATTTGCTCTGAATTACTACTGCTTTCTAGCTGTGTACTCTAATGGGCCTTCTGCTCTACTTGTGGGACTTCACCACATGTAGAATCAACTTTATACACTCTTCTCTGAACTTGAGAAGCTATATACACTTGTTTCCCAACTGTTTTACAGTTGAATACTACTTTTTAGTTAATTCTGGTGGTTTCAAACACTGGTTTCATGTGAACTAACTCTATTTCAAGGATTTCCGCAGTGTACAACATCCTTTCTAGACTAGACACTTACATTTTGATGGTTTTCTATTTATTCTGACACAATTCCATGCTATTCATTAATATTTGCTCTGAATTACTACAGATTTCTAGCTGTGTCCTGTAATGGACCCTCTGCTCTACTTGTGGGACTTCACCACATGTAGAAACAACTTCATACACTCTTCTCTGAACTTGAGAAGCTATATACACTTGTATTTCAACAGTTTTACAGTTGTATGCGAATTTTCATTGTATTCTAGGGGTTTCAAACACTGTTTTCATGTGAACTAACTCTATTTCCAGGATTTCTGCAGTGTACTACATCCTTTCTAGACTAGACACTTAAATTTAGATGTCTTTTCCACCTGGTCTCTCACAATTCTCTGATACTCATTAGTATTTGCTCTGAATTACTACTGCTTTCTTGCAGTGTCCTATAATGGACCTTCTGCTCTACTTGTGGGACTTCACCACTTGTAGAAACAACTTTATACATTCTAATCTGAATTAGAGAAGCTATATACACTTGTCCTTCACCTGTTTTACTGTTGAATACTACTTTTCAGTGAATTCTGATGGTTTCAAATACTGGTTTCTTGTGAACTAACTCTATCTCAAGGATTTCTGCAGTGTACAACATCCTTTCTAGACTAGACGCACTTTGATTATTTTCCACTGGTTCTCACACAATTCTATGATATTCATTAGTATTTGCTCTGAATTACTACTGATTTCTAGCTGTATCCTATAATGGGCCTTCTGCTCTACTTGTGGGACTTCACCACATGTAGAAACAACTTTAAACACTCTTCCCTGAACTTGAGAAGCTATATTAACTTGTGTTTCAACTGTTTTACAGTTGAATACTATTATTCAGTGAATTCTGCTGGTTTCAAACACTGGTTTCATGTGAACTAACTCTATTTCAAGGATTTCTGCAGTGTACTACGTACTTTCTAGACTAGACACTTACATTTTATGGTTTTCCACTTGTTCTCACACAATTCTCTGATATTCATTAGTATTTGCTCTGTATTACTACTGCTTTCTTGCAGGGTCCTATAATAGCCCTTCTGCTCTATTTGTGGGACTTCACCACATGTAGAAACAACTTTATACACTCTTCCTCTGAACTTGAGTAGCTATATAAACTTGTCTTTCAACTGTTTTACAGTTGAATGCTACTTTTCATAGAATTCTGGTTGTTTCAAACACTGGTTTCATGTGAACTAACTCTATTTCAAGGATTTCTGCAGTGTACAGCATCCTTTCTAGACTAGACACATTTTGATTTTTTTCCACTTATTCTCACAGAATTCTATGACATTCATTAGTATTTGCTCTGAATTACTACTGATTTCTAGCTGTGTACTCTAATGGGCCTTCTGCTCTACTTGTTGGACTTCACCACATGTAGAAACAACTTTATACACTCTTCTCTGAACTTGAGAAGCTATATATACTTGTTTCCCCACTGTTTTACAGTTGAATACTACTTTTTAGTTAATTCTGGTGGTTTCAAACACTGGTTTCATGTGAACTAACTCTATTTCAAGGATTTCTGCAGTGTACAACACCCTTTCTAGACTAGACACTTACATTTTGATGTCTTTTTTTACTTGGTCTCTCACAATTCTGTGATACTCATTAGTATTTGCTCTGAATTACTGCTGCTTTCATGCAGTGCCCTATAATAGGCCTTCTGCTCTACTTGAGGGACTTCACCACATGTAAAAACGACTTCATACACTCTTATCTGAACTTGAGAAGCTATATACACTTGTCTTTCAACGGTTTTACAGTTGAAAACTACTTTTCAGTGACTTCTGGTGGTTTCAAACACTGGTTTCATGTGAAGTAACTATATTTCAAGGATTTCTGCAGTGTACAACATCCCGTCTAGACTAGACACTTACATTTTTATGGTTTTCCACGTGTTCTCACACAATTCTATGATATTCATTAGTATTTGCTCTGAATTACTACTGCTTTCTTGCATTGTCCTTTAGTGGGACTTCTGCTCTACTTTTGGGACTTCACCACTTGTAGAAACAATTTTATACATTCTTCTCTGAATTAGAGAAGCTATATACACTTGTCTTTCAACTGTATTACTGTTGAATACTACTTTTCAGTGAATTCTGATGGTTTCAAACACTGGTTTCATGTGAACTAACTCTATTTGAAGGATTTCTGCAGTGTACAACATCCTTTCTACACTAGACCCTTACATTTTGATGGTTTTCTACTTGTTCTCTAAAAAATTACCCTGCCATTCATTAATATTTGCTCTGAATTACTACAGATTTCTAGCTGTGTCCTGTAATGAGCCCTCTACTCTACTTGTGGGACTTCACCACATGTAGAAACAACTTCATACACTCTTCTCTGAACTTGAGAAGCTATATACACTTGTCCTTCAACTGTTTTACTGTTGAATACTACTTTTCAGTGAATTCTGATGGTTTCAAACACTGGTTTCATGTGAACTAACTCTATTTCAAGGTTTTCTGCAGTGTACAACATCCTTTCTAGACTAGACACACTTTGATTATTTTCCACTGGTTCTCACACAATTCTATGATATTCATTAGTATTTGCTCTGAATTACTAATGATTTCTAGCTGTATCCTATAATGGGCCTTCTGCTCTACTTGTGGGACTTCACCACATGTAGAAACAACTTTAAACACTCTTCTCTGAACTTGAGAAGCTATATTAACTTGTCTTTCAACTGTGTTACAGTTGAAAACTACTTTTCAGTGACTTCTGGTGGTTTCAAACACAGGTTTCATGTGAACTAACTCTATTTCAAGGATTTCTGCAGTGTACAACATCCCTTCTAGACTAAACACTTACATTTTGATGGTTTTCCACTTGTTCTCACACAATTCTATGATATTCATTAGTATTTGCTCTGAATTACTCCTGATTTCTAGCTGTGTCCTATAATGGGACTTCTGCTCTACTTGTGGGACTTCACCACATGTAAAAACAACTTCATATACTCTTATCTGAACTTGAGAAGCTATATACACTTGTCTCTCAACTGTTTTACAGTTGAATGCTACTTTTCAGTGGATTCTAGTCGGTTAATACACTGGATTCTTGTGAACTAACTCTATTTCAAGGATTTCAGCAGTGTACAACATGCTTTCTAGACTATAGACTTACATTTTGATGTCTTTTATACTTTTTCTCACATTATTCTGTGATATTCATTAGTATTTGCTCCGAATTACTACTGCTTTCTTGCAGTGTCCTATAATGGACCTTCTGCTCTACTTGTGGGACTTCACCACTTGTAGAAACAACTTTATACATTCTTGTCTGAATTAGAGAAGCTATATACACTTGTCCTTCAACTGTTTTCCTGTTGAATACTACTTTTCTGTGAATTCTGATGGTTTCAAACACTGGTTTCATGTGAACTAACTCTATTTCAAGGATTTCTGCAGTGTACAACATCCCTTCTAGACTAGACACATTTTGATTTTTTCCCCTTGTTCTCACACAATTCTATGATATTCATTAGTATTTGCTCTGAATTACTACTGATTTCTAGCTGTGTCCTCTAATGGGCCTTCTGCTCTACTTGTGGGACTTCACCTCATGTAGAAACAACTTTATACACTCTTCTCTGAACTTGAGAAGGTATATACACTTGTCTTTCTACTGTTTTACAGTTGAATACTACTTTTCAGTGAATTCTGTTGTTTTCAAACACTGGTTTCATGTGAACTAACTCTATTTCAAGGATTTCTGCAGTATACAACATCCTTTCTAGACTAGACACTTACATACATTTTGATGTCTTTTTAACTTGGTCTCTCACAATTCTGTGATACTCATTAGTATTTGCTCTGAATTACTACTGCTTTCATGGAGTGCCCTATAATAGGCCTTCTGCTCTACTTGTGGGACTTCACCACATGTAAAAACGACTTCATACACTCTTATCTGAACTTGAGAAGCTATATACACTTGTCTCTCAACTGTTTTACAGTTGAATGCTACTTTTCAGTGTGATTATAGTCGGTGAATACACTGGATTCTTGTGAACTAACTCTATTTCAAGGATTTCAGCAGTGTACAACATGCTTTCTAGACTAGAGACTTACATTTTGATGTCTTTTACACTTTTTCTCTCACTATTCTGTGATATTCATTAGTATTTGCTCTGAATTACTACTGGTTTCTAGCTGTGTCCTCTAATGGGCCTTCTGCTCTACTTGTGGGACTTCACCACATGTAGAAACAACTTTATACCCTCTTCTCTGAACTTGAGAACCTATATAGACTTGTCTTTCAATTGTTTTACAGTTGAAAACTTTCTTTTCTGTGACTTCTGGTGGTTTTAAACACTGGTTTCATGTGAACTAACTCTATTTCATGGATTTCTGCAGTGTACAACATCCCTTCTAGATTAGACACTTACATTTTGATGGTTTTCCACTTGTTCTCACACAATTCTGTGATACTCATTAGTATTTGCTCTGAATTAATACTGCTTCCTTTTTTTAAAAAATTCTTTATTGATTAAGGTGTCACATATTTGTCCTCATCCCTCCATTCCCATCCCACACCCCTCCACATGGATGCCCCAACCCCCTGTTGAACTTAACCATTGGTTAGGCTCATATGCATGCACACAAGACCTTTGGTTGATCTCGCCCCCCTCCCCCCACCCTCCCCTATCCTCCCTCTGAGACCCGATTGTCCGATCGATGCCTCCTTGTTTCTGGTTCTTTTCTTGTTCATCATTCTATGTTGTTCATCATTTCCCCTAGATGAGCGAAATCATGTGTCACTAGAGATATAAGAATTGAATGTGAGACGAGCAATAATACTTATGCTAACAGGCAAATGAATCAGCAGGTAGTGAGTTTCTTTCTGGACCAATAGTTCTTTTGAGACCCAATATCAATGTCCACTAGTTCCTTATGAGTACATGTCGGCACTGACCCCTCAGCTCTGGATGGTGGAGAAATTGTGGTAATGCAGGTCCGACTCCCTCTGGTTTGGTCTCGGCCGGACCCAGGGGCACGGCTTCACCCGGACACGGGACCCAGTCTCACCCGGATCCAGGTGCACACGGCCTCGAACAGACCCAGGATTAAGCTTCACCCGGACCCAGGGGCGCATGGCCTCACCCGGACACAGGGGCGCGTGGCTTCTCCCCGGCCCGGGACTCAGCCTCACCCGAATCCAGGGGCACACGGCCTCGCCCGGACCCGGGATCTAGCTTCCCCCGGACCCAGGGGCACGTGGCCTCACCCGGACCCAGGGGCGCGTGGCCACTCCCAGACCCAGTGTCGCGGGACCTCACCCGGATCCAGGGGCCCACGGCCTCACGCGGACCTGGGACCCAGGCTCACCCGGATGCAGGGGCCCACGGCTTCACCAGGACCTGGGACCCAGCCTCACCCGGATCCAGGGGCACACGGCCTCGCCCAGAACCAGAATTCAGCTTTACCTGGCCCCAGGGACACATGGCCTCACCCTGACCCAGGGGTGCGTGGCCTCTCCTGGCCCTGGGACCCAGCCTCACCCGGATCCAGGGGCACACGGCCTCGCCCGGACCCGGGATCTAGCTTCCCCCGGACCCAGGGGCATGTGGCATCACCCGGACCCAGGGGCGCGTGGCCTCTCCCAGACCCAGGTTCGCGTGGCCTCACCCAGATCCAGGGGCCCACGGCTTCACCCGGACCCGGGACCCAGCCTCACTCGGATCCAGGGGCACACGGCCTCGCCCAGACCCAGGCTTCAATTTAACCTAGGTTAATATCTAAGAAAGTGTTTCAAACACTAGAAATACGTGAAAAAAGGGCCTTAATATCTGTCACACATTGTTTCCTGACAAGCAAATCATGTTCAAAGAACATAGAACCGAGTTGGATGCTGTTTACATTTATAATTAAGAGACAATGAGTTGGCGTTTTTGAAAGAGGCCCGGTTAGGCCATTAAACAGGAAGTGATGATGTCACCAAGGGGGAGGGGCAACGAGGGCAGGTTTAATTGATCCCAGGAGATAATGATTTAGCCTGGGGCCCAGCTGGGTTTGATGACATCATTGAGGTTATTTCTAGTGTTAGGGTTAGAGAATTGGGGTTCTGGCTAGGGTTAGGGTTAGGATAAGGGTTCGGGCTAGGTAGGGTTCAGGCTCAGGTTAGGGCTAGGTTTAGGGTTAGGGTTAGAGGGTTAGGGACAGGGTTAAGGTCACGGTGTAGTAAGGTTGTGTATTCACAATGAATGAGCTTCAACCACTGGACAAATTGGTGTATAGCACTGAGAATTTACAACTCCAGACTAGGGAAATATTTAGAAATGTGCTTCACACACTAGGAATACATATTCCAATAGACTGAATATCTGAACAGCACAATTTTGTCACTGGATAATCTTGTTCAAACCGCTGAGAACCCAGTGTGACACTGTTAACATTTATTTTTCCCGTCAAAAGGAGTTGGCGTTTTCAGTAAAAGGAGTTGGTGAAACACTGAAAAATTCATTTTCCTAGAACTATAGAATAGTATGAAAGTATTGAGAACACTATGAAATCAAAATGTTAGTTAGGCTAGGGTTCCAAGTAGTGGTTTTAAGTACCTTTAAAAAGCCGGTATGACACCCGTGTTAAAATGAAAACTCTCAGAGCGCAAAACAAAAGAACAAGGGGATTTCTCAGAGTGTCTCTAGAACTCTTGGAATACGTTTTAGAACATGAACATCTCTACTGAATTTTGAAATACTAAGAATTTGTATCCAAAACGCTGTGAAAAGTAGGGTAGACTTTCAAGTGGTAATAATGGTTAAAGTATGGTATATTTGTAAAAAAACGCTGTTTCACCAATTTGGAATTCACAATGAAGGAGCTTGAGACACTGGAAGAGAGAGACTCCAACTCGGGCAATTCACAATGAAAACCTAGGTTAATATCTAAGAAAGTGTTTCAAACACTAGAAATATGTGAATAAAGGTCCTTAATATCTGTCACACATTGATTCCTGACAAGCAAATCATGTGCAAAGAACATAGAACCGAGTTGGATGCTGTTTACCTTTATAATTAAGAGACAATGAGTTGACGTTTTTGAAAGAGGCCTGGTTAGGCCATTAAACAGGAAATGGTGACTTCACCAAGGGGGCGGGGCCACGAGGGCAGGTTTAATTGATACCAGGAGATAATGATTTAGCTGGGGGCCCAGCTGGGTGTGATGACATCATTGGGGTTAGTTCTGGTGTTAGGGTTAGAGAATTGGGGTTCTGGCTAGGGTTAGGGTTAGGATAAGGGTTCGGGCTAGGTAGGGTTCAGGCTCAGGTTAGGGCTAGGTTTAGGGTTAGGGTTAGAGGGTTAGGGACAGGGTTAAGGTCACGGTGTAGTAAGGTTGTGTATTCACAATGAATGAGCTTCAACCACTGGACAAATTGGTGTATAGCACTGAGAATTTACAACTCCAGACTAGGGAAATATTTAGAAATGTGCTTCACACACTAGGAATACATATTCCAATAGACTGAATATCTGAACAGCACAATTTTGTCACTGGATAATCTTGTTCAAACCGCTGAGAACCCAGTGTGACACTGTTAACATTTATTTTTCCCGTCAAAAGGAGTTGGCGTTTTCAGTAAAAGGAGTTGGTGAAACACTGAAAAATTCATTTTCCTAGAACTATAGAATAGTATGAAAGTATTGAGAACACTATGAAATCAAAATGTTAGTTAGGCTAGGGTTCCAAGTAGTGGTTTTAAGTACCTTTAAAAAGCCGGTATGACACCCGTGTTAAAATGAAAACTCTCAGAGCGCAAAACAAAAGAACAAGGGGATTTCTCAGAGTGTCTCTAGAACTCTTGGAATACGTTTTAGAACATGAACATCTCTACTGAATTTTGAAATACTAAGAATTTGTATCCAAAACGCTGTGAAAAGTAGGGTAGACTTTCAAGTGGTAATAATGGTTAAAGTATGGTATATTTGTAAAAAAACGCTGTTTCACCAATTTGGAATTCACAATGAAGGAGCTTGAGACACTGGAAGAGAGAGACTCCAACTCGGGCAATTCACAATGAAAACCTAGGTTAATATCTAAGAAAGTGTTTCAAACACTAGAAATATGTGAATAAAGGTCCTTAATATCTGTCACACATTGATTCCTGACAAGCAAATCATGTGCAAAGAACATAGAACCGAGTTGGATGCTGTTTACCTTTATAATTAAGAGACAATGAGTTGACGTTTTTGAAAGAGGCCTGGTTAGGCCATTAAACAGGAAATGGTGACTTCACCAAGGGGGCGGGGCCACGAGGGCAGGTTTAATTGATACCAGGAGATAATGATTTAGCTGGGGGCCCAGCTGGGTGTGATGACATCATTGGGGTTAGTTCTGGTGTTAGGGTTAGAGAATTGGGGTTCTGGCTAGGGTTAGGGTTAGGATAAGGGTTCGGGCTAGGTAGGGTTCAGGCTCAGGTTAGGGCTAGGTTTAGGGTTAGGGTTAGAGGGTTAGGGACAGTGTTAAGGTCACGGTGTAGTAAGGTTGTGTATTCACAATGAATGAGCTTCAACCACTGGACAAATTGGAGTGTAGCACTGAGAATTTACAACTCCAGACTAGGGAAATATTTAGAAATGTGCTTCACACACTAGGAATACATATTCCAATAGACTGAATATCTGAACAGCACAATTTTGTCACTGGGAAAGCTTGTTCAAACCGCTGAGAACCCAGTGTGACACTGTTAACATTTATTTTTCCCGTCAAAAGGAGTTGGTGTTTTCGGTAAAAGGAGTTGTTGAAACACTGAAAAATTCATTTTCCTAGAACTATAGAATAGTATGAAAGTATTGAGAACACTATGAAATCAAAATGTTAGTTAGGCTAGGGTTCGAAGTAGTGGTTTTAAGTACCTTTAAAAAGCTGTTATGACACCCGTGTTAAAATGAAAACTCTCAGAGCTCAAAACAACAGAACAGGGGGATGTCTCAGAGTGTCTCTAGAACTCTTGGAATACGTTTTAGAACAAGAACATCTCTACTGAATTTTGAAATACTGAGAATTTGTATCCAAAGCGCTGTGAAAAGTAGGGTAGACTTTCAAGTGGTAATAATGGTTAAAGTATGGTATATTTGTAAAAAACGCTGTTTCACCCAATTAGAATCCACAATGAAGGAGCTTGAGACACTGGAAGAGAGAGACTCCAACTCGGGCAATTCACAATGAAAACCTAGGTTAATATTTAAGAAAGTGTTTCAAACACTAGAAATACGTGAATAAAGGGCCTTAATATCTGTCACACATTGTTTCCTGACAAGCAAATCATGTTCAAAGAACATAGAACCCAGTTGGATGCTGTTTACATTTATAATTAAGAGACAATGAGTTGGCGTTTTTGAAAGAGGCCTGGTTAGGCCATTAAACAGGAAGTGATGACGTCACCAAGAGGGAGGGGCCATGAGGGCAGGTTTAATTGATCCCAGGAGATGATGATTTAGCAGGGGCCGAGCTAGGAGTGATGACGTCATCGAGGTTAGTTCTGGTGTTAGGGTTAGAGAATTGGGGTTCTTGCTAGGGTT
This sequence comes from Cnephaeus nilssonii, assembly GCF_951640355.1. Taxonomy (NCBI): domain Eukaryota; kingdom Metazoa; phylum Chordata; class Mammalia; order Chiroptera; family Vespertilionidae; genus Cnephaeus; species Cnephaeus nilssonii. The sequence continues at coordinate 44,547,210 of NC_137092.1, forward strand.
AGGGTTAGGATAAGGGTTCGGGCTAGGTAGGGTTCAGGCTCAGGTTAGGGCTAGGTTTAGGGTTAGGGTTAGAGGGTTAGGGACAGGGTTAAGGTCACAGTGCTGTAAGGTTGGGTATTCACAATGAATAAGCTTCAACCACTGGACAAATTGGAGTGTAGCACTGAGAATTTACAACTCCAGACTAGGGAAATATTTAGAAATGTGCTTCACACACTAGGAATACATATTCCAATAGACTGAATATCTGAACAGCACAATTTTTTCACTGGAAAATCTTGTTCAAACAGCTGAGAACCGACAGTGACACTGTTTACATTTATTTTTCCTGTCAAAAGGAGTTGGCGTTTTCGGTAAAAGGAGTTGGTGAAACACTGAAAAATTCATTTTCCTAGAGCTATAGAATAGTATGAAAGTATTGAGAACACTATGAAATCAAAATGTTAGTTAGGCTAGGGTTCCAAGTAGTGTTTTAAAGTACCTTTAAAAAGCTGTTATGACACCCGTGTTAAAATGAAAACTCTCAGAGCTCAAAACAACAGAACAGGGGGATGTCTCAGAGTGTCTCTAGAACTCTGGGAATACGTTTTAGAACACGAACATCTCTACTGAATTTTTAAATACTGAGATTTTGTATCCAAACGCTGAGATAAGTAGGATAGACATCTAAGGGGTAATAATGGTTAAAGTATGCTATATTTGTAAAAAACGCTGTTTCACAAAATTGGAATTCACAATGAAGGAGCTTGAGACACTGGAAGAGAGAGACTCCAACTCGGGCAATTCACAATGAAAACCTAGGTTAATCTCTAAGAAAGTGTTTCAAACACTAGAAATACGTGAATAAAGGTCCTTAATATCTGTCACACATTGATTCCTGACAAGCAAATCATGTGCAAAGAACATAGAACCGAGTTGGATGCTGTTACCTTTATAATTAAGAGACAATGAGTTGACGTTTTTGAAAGAGGCCTGGTTAGGCCATTAAACAGGAAATGGTGACTTCACCAAGGGGGCGGGGCCACGAGGGCAGGTTTAATTGATACCAGGAGATAATGATTTAGCTGGGGGCCCAGCTGGGTGTGATGACATCATTGGGGTTAGTTCTGGTGTTAGGGTTAGAGAATTGGGGTTCTGGCTAGGGTTAGGGTTAGGATAAGGGTTCGGGCTAGGTAGGGTTCAGGCTCAGGTTAGGGCTAGGTTTAGGGTTAGGGTTAGAGGGTTAGGGACAGTGTTAAGGTCACGGTGTAGTAAGGTTGTGTATTCACAATGAATGAGCTTCAACCACTGGACAAATTGGAGTGTAGCACTGAGAATTTACAACTCCAGACTAGGGAAATATTTAGAAATGTGCTTCACACACTAGGAATACATATTCCAATAGACTGAATATCTGAACAGCACAATTTTGTCACTGGATAATCTTGTTCAAACCGCTGAGAACCCAGTGTGACACTGTTAACATTTATTTTTCCCGTCAAAAGGAGTTGGCGTTTTCAGTAAAAGGAGTTGGTGAAACACTGAAAAATTCATTTTCCTAGAGCTATAGAATAGTATGAAAGTATTGAGAACACTATGAAATCAAAATGTTAGTTAGGCTAGGGTTCCAAGTAGTGTTTTAAAGTACCTTTAAAAAGCTGTTATGACACCCGTGTTAAAATGAAAACTCTCAGAGCTCAAAACAACAGAACAGGGGGATGTCTCAGAGTGTCTCTAGAACTCTTGGAATACGTTTTAGAACAAGAACATCTCTACTGAATTTTGAAATACTGAGAATTTGTATCCAAAGCGCTGTGAAAAGTAGGGTAGACTTTCAAGTGGTAATAATGGTTAAAGTATGGTATATTTGTAAAAAACGCTGTTTCACCCAATTAGAATCCACAATGAAGGAGCTTGAGACACTGGAAGAGAGAGACTCCAACTCGGGCAATTCACAATGAAAACCTAGGTTAATATTTAAGAAAGTGTTTCAAACACTAGAAATACGTGAATAAAGGGCCTTAATATCTGTCACACATTGTTTCCTGACAAGCAAATCATGTTCAAAGAACATAGAACCCAGTTGGATGCTGTTTACATTTATAATTAAGAGACAATGAGTTGGCGTTTTTGAAAGAGGCCTGGTTAGGCCATTAAACAGGAAGTGATGACGTCACCAAGAGGGAGGGGCCATGAGGGCAGGTTTAATTGATCCCAGGAGATGATGATTTAGCAGGGGCCGAGCTAGGAGTGATGACGTCATCGAGGTTAGTTCTGGTGTTAGGGTTAGAGAATTGGGGTTCTTGCTAGGGTTAGGGTTAGGATAAGGGTTCGGGCTAGGTAGGGTTCAGGCTCAGGTTAGGGCTAGGTTTAGGGTTAGGGTTAGAGGGTTAGGGACAGGGTTAAGGTCACAGTGCTGTAAGGTTGGGTATTCACAATGAATAAGCTTCAACCACTGGACAAATTGGAGTGTAGCACTGAGAATTTACAACTCCAGACTAGGGAAATATTTAGAAATGTGCTTCACACACTAGGAATACATATTCCAATAGACTGAATATCTGAACAGCACAATTTTTTCACTGGAAAATCTTGGTCAAACAGCTGAGAACCGACAGTGACACTGTTTACATTTATTTTTCCTGTCAAAAGGAGTTGGCGTTTTCGGTAAAAGGAGTTGGTGAAACACTGAAAAATTCATTTTCCTAGAGCTATAGAATAGTATGAAAGTATTGAGAACACTATGAAATCAAAATGTTAGTTAGGCTAGGGTTCCAAGTAGTGTTTTAAAGTACCTTTAAAAAGCTGTTATGACACCCGTGTTAAAATGAAAACTCTCAGAGCTCAAAACAACAGAACAGGGGGATGTCTCAGAGTGTCTCTAGAACTCTGGGAATACGTTTTAGAACACGAACATCTCTACTGAATTTTTAAATACTGAGATTTTGTATCCAAACGCTGAGATAAGTAGGATAGACATCTAAGGGGTAATAATGGTTAAAGTATGCTATATTTGTAAAAAACGCTGTTTCACAAAATTGGAATTCACAATGAAGGAGCTTGAGACACTGGAAGAGAGAGACTCCAACTCGGGCAATTCACAATGAAAACCTAGGTTAATCTCTAAGAAAGTGTTTCAAACACTAGAAATACGTGAATAAAGGTCCTTAATATCTGTCACACATTGATTCCTGACAAGCAAATCATGTGCAAAGAACATAGAACCGAGTTGGATGCTGTTTACCTTTATAATTAAGAGACAATGAGTTGACGTTTTTGAAAGAGGCCTGGTTAGGCCATTAAACAGGAAATGGTGACTTCACCAAGGGGGCGGGGCCACGAGGGCAGGTTTAATTGATACCAGGAGATAATGATTTAGCTGGGGGCCCAGCTGGGTGTGATGACATCATTGGGGTTAGTTCTGGTGTTAGGGTTAGAGAATTGGGGTTCTGGCTAGGGTTAGGGTTAGGATAAGGGTTCGGGCTAGGTAGGGTTCAGGCTCAGGTTAGGGCTAGGTTTAGGGTTAGGGTTAGAGGGTTAGGGACAGTGTTAAGGTCACGGTGTAGTAAGGTTGTGTATTCACAATGAATGAGCTTCAACCACTGGACAAATTGGAGTGTAGCACTGAGAATTTACAACTCCAGACTAGGGAAATATTTAGAAATGTGCTTCACACACTAGGAATACATATTCCAATAGACTGAATATCTGAACAGCACAATTTTGTCACTGGATAATCTTGTTCAAACCGCTGAGAACCCAGTGTGACACTGTTAACATTTATTTTTCCCGTCAAAAGGAGTTGGCGTTTTCAGTAAAAGGAGTTGGTGAAACACTGAAAAATTCATTTTCCTAGAGCTATAGAATAGTATGAAAGTATTGAGAACACTATGAAATCAAAATGTTAGTTAGGCTAGGGTTCCAAGTAGTGTTTTAAAGTACCTTTAAAAAGCTGTTATGACACCCGTGTTAAAATGAAAACTCTCAGAGCTCAAAACAACAGAACAGGGGGATGTCTCAGAGTGTCTCTAGAACTCTGGGAATACGTTTTAGAACACGAACATCTCTACTGAATTTTTAAATACTGAGATTTTGTATCCAAACGCTGAGATAAGTAGGATAGACATCTAAGGGGTAATAATGGTTAAAGTATGCTATATTTGTAAAAAACGCTGTTTCACAAAATTGGAATTCACAATGAAGGAGCTTGAGACACTGGAAGAGAGAGACTCCAACTCGGGCAATTCACAATGAAAACCTAGGTTAATCTCTAAGAAAGTGTTTCAAACACTAGAAATACGTGAATAAAGGTCCTTAATATCTGTCACACATTGATTCCTGACAAGCAAATCATGTGCAAAGAACATAGAACCGAGTTGGATGCTGTTTACCTTTATAATTAAGAGACAATGAGTTGACGTTTTTGAAAGAGGCCTGGTTAGGCCATTAAACAGGAAATGGTGACTTCACCAAGGGGGCGGGGCCACGAGGGCAGGTTTAATTGATACCAGGAGATAATGATTTAGCTGGGGGCCCAGCTGGGTGTGATGACATCATTGGGGTTAGTTCTGGTGTTAGGGTTAGAGAATTGGGGTTCTGGCTAGGGTTAGGGTTAGGATAAGGGTTCGGGCTAGGTAGGGTTCAGGCTCAGGTTAGGGCTAGGTTTAGGGTTAGGGTTAGAGGGTTAGGGACAGTGTTAAGGTCACGGTGTAGTAAGGTTGTGTATTCACAATGAATGAGCTTCAACCACTGGACAAATTGGAGTGTAGCACTGAGAATTTACAACTCCAGACTAGGGAAATATTTAGAAATGTGCTTCACACACTAGGAATACATATTCCAATAGACTGAATATCTGAACAGCACAATTTTGTCACTGGATAATCTTGTTCAAACCGCTGAGAACCCAGTGTGACACTGTTAACATTTATTTTTCCCGTCAAAAGGAGTTGGCGTTTTCAGTAAAAGGAGTTGGTGAAACACTGAAAAATTCATTTTCCTAGAGCTATAGAATAGTATGAAAGTATTGAGAACACTATGAAATCAAAATGTTAGTTAGGCTAGGGTTCCAAGTAGTGTTTTAAAGTACCTTTAAAAAGCTGTTATGACACCCGTGTTAAAATGAAAACTCTCAGAGCTCAAAACAACAGAACAGGGGGATGTCTCAGAGTGTCTCTAGAACTCTGGGAATACGTTTTAGAACACGAACATCTCTACTGAATTTTTAAATACTGAGATTTTGTATCCAAACGCTGAGATAAGTAGGATAGACATCTAAGGGGTAATAATGGTTAAAGTATGCTATATTTGTAAAAAACGCTGTTTCACAAAATTGGAATTCACAATGAAGGAGCTTGAGACACTGGAAGAGAGAGACTCCAACTCGGGCAATTCACAATGAAAACCTAGGTTAATCTCTAAGAAAGTGTTTCAAACACTAGAAATACGTGAATAAAGGTCCTTAATATCTGTCACACATTGATTCCTGACAAGCAAATCATGTGCAAAGAACATAGAACCGAGTTGGATGCTGTTTACCTTTATAATTAAGAGACAATGAGTTGACGTTTTTGAAAGAGGCCTGGTTAGGCCATTAAACAGGAAATGGTGACTTCACCAAGGGGGCGGGGCCACGAGGGCAGGTTTAATTGATACCAGGAGATAATGATTTAGCTGGGGGCCCAGCTGGGTGTGATGACATCATTGGGGTTAGTTCTGGTGTTAGGGTTAGAGAATTGGGGTTCTGGCTAGGGTTAGGGTTAGGATAAGGGTTCGGGCTAGGTAGGGTTCAGGCTCAGGTTAGGGCTAGGTTTAGGGTTAGGGTTAGAGGGTTAGGGACAGTGTTAAGGTCACGGTGTAGTAAGGTTGTGTATTCACAATGAATGAGCTTCAACCACTGGACAAATTGGAGTGTAGCACTGAGAATTTACAACTCCAGACTAGGGAAATATTTAGAAATGTGCTTCACACACTAGGAATACATATTCCAATAGACTGAATATCTGAACAGCACAATTTTGTCACTGGGAAAGCTTGTTCAAACCGCTGAGAACCCAGTGTGACACTGTTAACATTTATTTTTCCCGTCAAAAGGAGTTGGTGTTTTCGGTAAAAGGAGTTGTTGAAACACTGAAAAATTCATTTTCCTAGAACTATAGAATAGTATGAAAGTATTGAGAACACTATGAAATCAAAATGTTAGTTAGGCTAGGGTTCGAAGTAGTGGTTTTAAGTACCTTTAAAAAGCTGTTATGACACCCGTGTTAAAATGAAAACTCTCAGAGCTCAAAACAACAGAACAGGGGGATGTCTCAGAGTGTCTCTAGAACTCTTGGAATACGTTTTAGAACAAGAACATCTCTACTGAATTTTGAAATACTGAGAATTTGTATCCAAAGCGCTGTGAAAAGTAGGGTAGACTTTCAAGTGGTAATAATGGTTAAAGTATGGTATATTTGTAAAAAACGCTGTTTCACCCAATTAGAATCCACAATGAAGGAGCTTGAGACACTGGAAGAGAGAGACTCCAACTCGGGCAATTCACAATGAAAACCTAGGTTAATATTTAAGAAAGTGTTTCAAACACTAGAAATACGTGAATAAAGGGCCTTAATATCTGTCACACATTGTTTCCTGACAAGCAAATCATGTTCAAAGAACATAGAACCCAGTTGGATGCTGTTTACATTTATAATTAAGAGACAATGAGTTGGCGTTTTTGAAAGAGGCCTGGTTAGGCCATTAAACAGGAAGTGATGACGTCACCAAGAGGGAGGGGCCATGAGGGCAGGTTTAATTGATCCCAGGAGATGATGATTTAGCAGGGGCCGAGCTAGGAGTGATGACGTCATCGAGGTTAGTTCTGGTGTTAGGGTTAGAGAATTGGGGTTCTTGCTAGGGTTAGGGTTAGGATAAGGGTTCGGGCTAGGTAGGGTTCAGGCTCAGGTTAGGGCTAGGTTTAGGGTTAGGGTTAGAGGGTTAGGGACAGGGTTAAGGTCACAGTGCTGTAAGGTTGGGTATTCACAATGAATAAGCTTCAACCACTGGACAAATTGGAGTGTAGCACTGAGAATTTACAACTCCAGACTAGGGAAATATTTAGAAATGTGCTTCACACACTAGGAATACATATTCCAATAGACTGAATATCTGAACAGCACAATTTTTTCACTGGAAAATCTTGTTCAAACAGCTGAGAACCGACAGTGACACTGTTTACATTTATTTTTCCTGTCAAAAGGAGTTGGCGTTTTCGGTAAAAGGAGTTGGTGAAACACTGAAAAATTCATTTTCCTAGAGCTATAGAATAGTATGAAAGTATTGAGAACACTATGAAATCAAAATGTTAGTTAGGCTAGGGTTCCAAGTAGTGTTTTAAAGTACCTTTAAAAAGCTGTTATGACACCCGTGTTAAAATGAAAACTCTCAGAGCTCAAAACAACAGAACAGGGGGATGTCTCAGAGTGTCTCTAGAACTCTGGGAATACGTTTTAGAACACGAACATCTCTACTGAATTTTTAAATACTGAGATTTTGTATCCAAACGCTGAGATAAGTAGGATAGACATCTAAGGGGTAATAATGGTTAAAGTATGCTATATTTGTAAAAAACGCTGTTTCACAAAATTGGAATTCACAATGAAGGAGCTTGAGACACTGGAAGAGAGAGACTCCAACTCGGGCAATTCACAATGAAAACCTAGGTTAATCTCTAAGAAAGTGTTTCAAACACTAGAAATACGTGAATAAAGGGCCTTAATATCTGTCACACATTGTTTCCTGACAAGCAAATCGTGTTCAAAGAACATAGAACCCAGTTGGATGCTATTTACATTGGTAATTAAGAGACAATGAGTTGGCGTTTTGAAACAGGCCTGGTTAGGCCATTAAACAGGAAGTGATGACGTCACCAAGGGGGAGGGGCCATGAGGGCAGGTTTAATTGATCCCAGGAGATAATGATTTAGCCTGGGGCCCTGCTGGGAGTGATGACGTCATCGAGGATAGTTCTGGTGTTAGGGTTAGAGAATTGGGGTTCTGGCTAGGGTTAGGGATAAGATAAGGGTTCGGGCTAGATAGGGTTCAGGCTCAGGATAGGGCTAGGTTTAGGGTTAGGGTTAGAGGGTTAGGGAATGGGTTTCAGTCACAGTGCTGTAAGGTTGGGTATTCACAATGAATGAGCTTCAACCACTGGACAAATTGGAGTGTAGCACTGAGAATTTACAACTCCAGACTAGGGAAATATTTAGAAATGTGCTTCACACACTAGGAATACATATTCCAATAGACTGAATATCTGAACAACACAATTTTGTCACTGGGAAATCTTGTTCAAACCGCTGAGAACCGAGTGTGACACTGTTTACATTTATTGTTCCCGTCAAAAGGAGTTGGCGTTTTCGGAAAAAGCAGTTGGTGAAACACTGAAAAATTCATTTTCCTATAGCTATAGAATAGTATGAAAGTATTGAGAACACTATGAAATCAAAATGTTAGTTAGGCTAGGGTTCCAAGTAGTGTTTTAAAGTACCTTTAAAAAGCCGGTATGACACCCGTGTTAAAATGAAAACTCTCAGAGCTCAAAACAACAGAACAGGGGGATGTCTTAGAGTGTCTCTAGAACTCTTGGAATACGTTTTAGAAAACTAACATCTCTACTGAATTTTGAAATACTGAGAATTTGTATCCAAAGCACTGTGAAAAGTAGGGTAGACTTTCAAGTGGTAATAATGGTTAAAGTATGGTATATTTGTAAAAAACGCTGTTTCACCAAATTGGAATTCACAATGAAGGAGCTTGAGACACTGGAAGAGAGAGACTCCAACTCGGGCAATTCACAATGAAAACCTAGGTTAATATTTAAGAAAGTGTTTCAAACACTAGAAATACGTGAATAAAGGGCCTTAATATCTGTCACACATTGTTTCCTGACAAGCAAATCGTGTTCAAAGAACATAGAACCCAGTTGGATGCTATTTACATTGGTAATTAAGAGACAATGAGTTGGCGTTTTGAAACAGGCCTGGTTAGGCCATTAAACAGGAAGTGATGATGTCACCAAGGGGGAGGGGCCATGAGGGCAGGTTTAATTGATCCCAGGAGATAATGATTTAGCAGGGGGCGCAGCTAGGAGTGATGACATCATCGAGGTTAGTTCTGGTGTTAGGGTTAGAGAATTGGGGTTCTGGCTAGGGTTAGGGTTAGGATAAGGGTTCGTGCTAGGTAGGGTTCAGGCTCAGGTTAGGGCTAGGTTTAGCGTTAGGGTTAGAGGGTTAGGGACAGGGTTAACGTCATGGCGCAGTAAGGTTGGGTATTCACAATGAATGAGCTTCAACTACTGGAAAAATTGGAGCATAGCACTGTTATAGTAATAGTGATAAGAATAATATAGAATAAGTATCAAAATGTGGAATTACAGTGTGATATTAAAATATGATGTTAAAAAATATTGAATGTAATGTAAATAGGTTGATTAAACACCCCTGAGTGGCCTGTATGTAGAAAAAAAAAAAGTAAAGTGATCTGTTCGCCATATGTAAAACCAGATATGCAAGGCTCCTGGGACCCGCTGATAAGACACACTGAAGACGCCCATTTAGGCACATAAAAAGAGGAAGCACCAGAGGAAGATTAGAGAGGCCTGCTCTGCTCCTCCACAGAAGGTCACTCTCCACCCCCCTTTCTGCATCTGCCCAAGCTCTGCCGTGGACCATGAGTCCAAACAATGAGCCGGAAAGTGAGGCCTCAAGCAAGACGCCGAGCTGCAGCTGCAATGTGCAATGTCCAGTGTGTGTGTCTGTCGGTGCGGATCCCCGGGTGGCCTGCCGAGGTCTGGAAACCACCAGGACTCTGGTAAATAAACCGTGTGTGATTCTTGCATTGCATGTCTGTCTTTTGTGTAATTTATGCTCGGTCAATATTTAGTAAGTACCTTGGGTTGTATGTGTCAGTTTAGAGACTGGCTGAGGCACCCTTGGTCACCTGTGCTTATGTCCCTGAAGGAGAAATTGGGACAACTGGCGTAGTCGGCAGTTGCTAAATTGAAATTGGACATTAAGGGGGTAAGTGAAACCAAATTTCCTAAATTAATTTTTCTATATTGCTCCGGGCACAGCGGAGATCAATTTGAATAAGAGAGAAAAGGGGAAGCTTCTAGCCAAATCTGACGTCAAGTGTTGGGCCTGCTAAGAGCAGATAATGTCGTCCACCCAAACCCGAAAGTAATCAGGCATAGAGAACCGATTGGTGTCACTTCTGAAAAACCTTGAGCTTGCTTCAAACTAAAAGTTGTCCACCGTAAGGGCACGCCCAGGAGAGGCTGACTCCCAAAGGCAAACGCCGGAGGGTCCTAGCAGTTTCTCTGCCCAAGTGGAGCCGTGCAGAAGGGTTATATCTGCCAACCGTTTACGCAAGCAAGGGGCTGTGGAGGCAGCCAAGAGGAAGGACACGCGAAAGGGGAAACTAGGCTTGAGAAATCGGTGGAGGGACCCAAGTTGGCGGATTATACCAACCGACAGCTTACGTAGGCAGCACAACCGTGGCATAAACGGGACGGAGGAATTGTGGCTGGAAGGAATAATTCTCTCATTGCAAATTACGGAAAGAAAGAGGAATATATATATAAATATAGATTTTATAAATGAATGGCAGAGCATAAATTACAAAACAGGATCCTGAATTTCTTAAGAAAGGCTCACAATTATCTCTTTCTTTGCAATATATACCTGACTGAAGTCCAGAGGGAAACTTCCCCTTGTGCCATCTATCCCTTTGGGAGAGCAGGTCCTAAAATAATAATTTGTCTGGACTGCCTTCAAGATAGGAAGGAAGATTAAAATGGAATAACTCAGAAGCTTCTAGCAGAAACTAAGGAGGAATAAAGAACGACTAGCTAACATACCGGCCGAAAGTAAATGGTGCACCCTAGAGGACAGCCTCAGGGAGAAATGCAAGGTCAGATACACTCCCAGATTGGGAGAGAAAGTAATCAATAACCCTGATACATTAATACCAGTAATTCAAAGGGCTTCACCTGAAGAGGTGATCCCAATACTTCTACATACAATTCATAATCTTCAGGAAGATAATGATAAAGGCAAAAGATTAGCACAAAAGGTGATAGGACAATATTCTAGCAAGCCAGCCATAGTAAGAAAAAAGGTGGTGAGGAAGGAAGGAACAGAAGGTGAAGGAGAGACAGTAGAATTTTCCTCCTTCACCACACAAGAAATGAATTAACTTAGAGGCCTATTAATAAAGGGAGAACTGACAGACATTGATTGGTTGCTACATCTGTATGAGAAGAGAGGCCACACCGTTATGATCAGTGCAGATGAATTATCACAAGTAATTGATGCAATAGAACACCCAAAACTAAGAGAACAACTACTAAAAGACATAGAACAGCAAGGAAGACAGGCACTGGCGTCTATATGGCACTGGGTGTCTAAGGCTTGGAAAAAGTCTTTTCCCCATATAGATTTCTCCTCATCACAATTTTCAAAACCATGGAATAATATAGGCCAGCTCCAACATCAATTGAGGAAATTAACTATCCTTAATGGAATATACCATGGAGATAATCCCTGGGAAGCCACTAATGTGGATGGCATCATAAGCTGTCTAATTAAAAATGCACGCGAGGGATATAAAATACAAATGCAAAATTTATTAGCAGGGTCAAGAACCCCAAATGAGATTAAGGAAAAAATCACCCTCCATCAGGACATGATTACAGATAAAAAATTCACCTTTGTAGCAAAGGAGGAGAGAACACAAAATTACTCTTTAAAAAATAAATAAATAAATAAATAAATAAATAAATAATAAAATAAAATAAAATAAGGAAGGAAATAAGGGGACCCCAGAATATGTATAGAAATAATAATAATTTCCAGAACAAGGGAAGAAATTGGACACAACCAAAGCCATGCCTAGCACAGCAAAGACCTTACTGGAAGGTGAATAACCCTTTCTTTAAAAGGGGACCCCCACAAAACCCATTTACAAAAAATCAATCTGGAAATTCATTCAATAAAACCCAATCCAGAAACCCCTTCCCCACTTACCAATCTAAGAATAACCCATTTCAACAACAACCCAGAAATAATCCATTCAGACAACAGGGAAACTACCAAGGCCCCCGCCCCCAATGGAAGGGCAACCAAGGGGGCATAAGAAGAAACTAACCTCTCTTGCTCTAGCAGACGAGTTTTATAGGGAAAATGATAAGAGGCCATATATTACTTTGAATATAAAACCCCAAGATGATTTAATCTTACCTAAAACATTTTTAATATACACTGGATCCCAAATCTCTTTAATGGCCATAGATAATATACCCACAAAATCCTGTGAAAACACAGGATTTCTATTGAAAGAATCACAGGAAATATTATTAAGGCAAATCCAATACACTGTAAAATACTGTACAGAAATAGACAGATTAAAGAATACATTGGGATTCTACAGGAAGAACAGTACTAAATAAGGTCATCAATAAATTAGACTCACTTAAAAGCCCCACATCAAAAAAGGAAGCACATAAAGTTGTGGGATTATTTATGTTTTGGAAACAACACATACCATATCTGTCAGACATAGCAAAACCTATATACAAAGTAACTAGAAAAGCAGTAAACTTCCAATGGAATAAAGAACAGAAAGAAGCTTTCCAACAATTAAAACACTACATCCACCTCTTTTCTCAACTACAAAATATACAACCAGGTGACAAGGTAGTTCTAGATATTGCTTTTATATCAGAACATGGTAATTGGGGACTATATAAAAAAGGGAAAGATGACCATAAGCTAATGCCAGTAGGATTCTGGTCCAAGAAATTTCCATACTCTCATTTTAAATACTCATATTTTGAGAAATTGATTTGGACTTTATATGCAGCACTGCTACACACAGAACCTCTGACAGGACAACAGCCAAGAACAGTCAGGAGCACCCTGCCTCTTAAGGCATGGTTAAATATGTCAGCGGAAGAGTTGGCAGGTAACCAAATTGAAGAAAAGGTACTCGCGTGGAAGTGGTACATAAACACGCGTTGTATCAGCGGCTCCGGAGAGCCAGCCCTCCTCACCGAGGAGGTAAACAAACTTGAGGTGGAGCCACCCACCTGTGCCAACAAGTTTGAACCTATAGAGACATCTATAGGTGTAGAGGGGCCAAAATACACCCCTGTCTTTAAAAATGCCTGGTTTACAGACGGATCAGCCCCCGTATCCGGTGACCGCAACACCTGGAGGGCAGCAGCCTTCATTCCCGCGACACAACAAGCTCTGACTGTGTCTGGTGAGTCCAATTCTGCACAACATGCAGAACTTATAGCCGCATATATGGCTATACAGGAAGCAGTGCGGACACAAAAACAAAATATATATATTTACAGACTCTTGGGCAGTATATAATGGCATTATATTATGGTCAGGAAAATGGAAACAAACTAATTGGCAAATTAATGGCAAAGATTTATGGTCTAGAGAATATTGGGAAGAGATATATATTTTATCACAAAAGATAAAAATATATGTAACACATGTCAATGCACATGCTAGTGACAGCTCTAAAACAACACTATACAACAAAATAGTAGATCAACTAGCAAAAGGACTAACACCAGGAAATAACCTCACTATCACTGACAAATCTAAATCTTTAGCAATAACATTAGCATTAAAAAAGGAAGATAACAATTCTTACTCCTTGCCACCAATTCCATCAATTAAATTAAAAAAGGAAGATGGAAAATACAAAATACAACCTCCAGAATTAGAAATGAAATTGACCATACCATTTATCACACAAATACATCAAACATTAGGACACATAGGACAATCAGCACTTATAAACTGGTTTCTAAAAAGAAACATAAAAGCCCCAATCAGAGACATTAAATCAGCCATAAATGCATGCACTGTTTGCAAAGGAACACACATGTTCCGCACACTTCAGCCACCTAGAATGAATAAACCATATATACCCAACCAACTCTTACAGATAGATTTTATTGGACCTTTAAAAGTACCATATTCACAAAAATATGCATGCACATTAGTGGATGTAAATACAGGAATCCTTGCTGCCACAGCATCGTCACATCCAGATGCAAATACAACATTACGCTCCCTAAATACCTGGATGATGCATTTTGGCCCGCCACAAATCATAGATCAAGGATCACACTTTACTGCCACATCTGTACAAAAGTTGGCAGCAGAATATGACATAGATTGGAACTTTCACTTATCATACAACCCAACAGCAGCAGGAACAATTGAAAGGCACAATGGACTCCTCAAACATAAAATGCAAACATTATTGATGGATAATAAATATCCATCTTTACAAGTTCTTTTAAATAAAGCATGCCTTTTATTGAATTCTAGACCTAGACAGAACAGACCCTCCCCCCTAGAACAACTATATCTTCCACACATTGAAAATATCAATGAATACCAATTCATCCCTCCATCTAGAACAAATAGGAAAATTCCTTACAAAATCTTAACAAAAAACTCTAAAGATAACTCCTTGTCCTTGCAGGAAATCATAGCTGACAGCGGAGCCTCACTTTACTGGACAGTAAATGATAAGGGAGAACTACAACAAACCAAAATCCAAAACACACAACCAAGATTTTAAATGAACATTATATTATTTATTTATTGTCTTATCTCAGCCATAATCACTCTTACACTCCTCCTGCCACTCATATCATACATTGAACAGAATGTACACAAGAATATTTGCCAGGAGAAACAGCTGTACGTTTTCATGCTCTACTCAGAGACTATATTGCCATAGGAGAACAAGCAATCTATTCTGCTTACAGATACCCAAGCTCACTTCCACCATTAACAACCCCAAATGAATTATTCAATATAATTTGCATATGAGACTTAAATGCAGAATATTTGACACCACCTTGGAACTATATCCCTGCAATCTCTCAGAGAGAACTTGAAGACAGAGAAAGATGGGAACATATGATGGAACTAGATGGCCCAGAGGAATTTTCCACTGGACATTGATTTTACTCTTTACTAATATTCTTGTTAATGATGTTATTTCTAGTGCTTCTAGCACTACAACTACTTTTAGTACTTCTACTAATGCTGATATTACTCCTGAAGTGCCTGCTACTGCTTTACCTATTACTACTTTTCCTACTACTATTACTACTACTAACACTGGCAAGCCAGATACCATAAAACCAGCTATAGCCCATAAATTATCCATACAACTAACTAAACCAAACAAACATTATGTTTTCCACCACCCAGTCACACTTACAGCAAATAACTCAATCTTTTCACTAACTATAGGTGATTTTTCTTTCAATACTTCTTTACAATATTACTCCACATACAAGATGTGTCCATCATATTACCACCCAGATTTTTGCCAACTTAAAATATTGAATTATGTACAAAATTCTATGAGAACATATGGTCACACTCAATTGAAAGAATGCATTTCCCAACAATGGTTTCAGGACTCTCTGTCTCTGAGATCAGTTTCCATTATAGATGTCCAATCAAGAGATCCTCCCACAACAACTTATCATATAACTACTGATACCCTTATAACTCTCAATTCCAAATTTATAAACATAGTTCAAAATGTAGATCCATATTTAAATATAGAAAATAATTCATGCATTCAGAGAGCACTAATTAATGTAGTTCCATTTCAAGAACATCTCATGCATTTTTGGTATACAGGAGAACTAGGAGATGAATTTGAGGATTATGATGAATATGATAAATATGAGGAGATGATGAACACAACAGAGGCATCCATACCTACACTCACAACAGAAACACCCATATCAACCTATTTTAACAGACAACCATTCTTTTCACCACCCACCACAAACCCAACCCTACCAGAAGGCTTTCCTATCTCACCATATTATAACATGACACACATTGTAAAAGAAAATGACATAACTTATTATCAATATTATTTAACAGGCTTTCCAAATTTTCCAACATTTGGCAACTTTTAATGTAGGCATTAAATGTCACATGTCAAAGTCTGAATATGGCCCTGTGATGATAACCTTTTTAACTGATGCCATCACACCAGAAGAATATTTAGCTCATGATAACAACTACTGGCCATTTAGACACATACCTCAGATGATGATAGACCTCATTAGTCCTGTCAATTTTGACTCTGGTGAAACTATGCATAAACTTTGGAATTCACCTATGTTTGGCACCATATACCAAATTTGCTTTCCAGCAGCTATATCTAATAATTCCCTTCATATTAATACCACTGGGACAAACTTTACTCATTTTTATACCAAACTAGAACCAGCTATATATTGTGTTGACCCCAACAAGAAATTGGCCAAATCTGTTCTAAATCTATTACAAAGACTAACCCCCAATATGCTATATCCAAATTCTTACAAACTAAGATCACAGCAATTTCTAGGATTCTGGAATATAAATTATATCACCCTTTACTACCCAGATATAATTACACATACCTTTACAGAAATCCCACAAGGAGAACAATTTGTCATGAATTCAACCCACATTTGTTCTAATACCATAGCCATTGGTAAAATTAACCCATCAATTATGCCCTCCTATAACTGCTCTATATTATCCACAAAAATGACAATGTCTATAACGGATTGGTTGCAGTCTAAAAGATACATACTAGAACAAGCTAATTCCTTAGCAAATTTAACTATGTTTTTCTCTAACTACACACAGAAATTTTTTCCTTTATTCATGTTTAATTCCTCTACAACATCATATCTATTAGATTGCTCCCCAAGTGTCACAGAAATGCTCACCTATGCAATTATTCCTAAACATGATCAACAAGCACGACAACCTACATTTTTAAACCACCCATACTCATATGGACCATTCCCCATTATAAGCTATAGAAATTTTACATTTAGCTACACCTCTACAAACATTCTTTCAAATCTTACCACAGGCCAACAACACCAAACAACCTATACAGTTCTTTATCCCAAGTCAACATTAAGACCTACGCCTATACCACTAAATCACTCACATTTTCCTTGCAGAGGATATGACCCACTCATTAGTTTACATTATAATATTTCTTATGGACTAAAACCTACTTCTTGGTTTACAACCTTTGGAGCCTATATTAATCCCTCAAAAGCAAAACGTATAGCTGGATCCTTCACTACTGGTTTCAAATCATATATGCTACATTACTTAGACGGCGGATGGAAAAAATTATTCCTCCACCACCATTCACCCATGACTAATCATTCTCTTCTACTCTTCACTGATTTCTACTATATACCTAATATTGCTGATAAATGTTATAATAACCTATTAGAACCATGCAAAGAGGTTGCTACAATTCTACGACATGCTTAAGAACCTTACATTTCTCACCTGTCTATTCTTATGGCATTACAAAACCTGCACCTAAACTTCTTGAGGCCCAATCAGTAATTACACAAATCAATAACCCAGGTAGACTAATTTTCCAACCACAGATTCAGAGAACTACCATATACTTCTCACCAGATGATTTTCTAGCCTCCTCATTAGTCAAAGCTTGTGCAGATGTAGAACCCCCAATTCCAATCAGAAATGCACCATTCCCTCAAAAATTTAGACAACATTCAGGAAGGAAACTCTTACAACTAGACGCAGCTTCCTTTGCATTGGCATCAATCGCAGCATCTGTATCTATAGCAAATTCAGTTAAAATTAATCAATTAACTAATGCTTTAAATAAATACTTCCACCATACAACCGAATTTGAAACTAAAACATTAGAACTCATCTCTAAATCATTTGACAGTGCCTATCAACTGGCAGCACAAACCCATCAGCAAGTTATGCTCTTATCAGACATAGTTAAGGAACAGGATCACTATATGCACACATTACATCAAGACATAGAGGACATTAATCAAAGATTCCAAAAATACCAATTTAGACAACAATGTCAACTTATACAAAATTCCCTAACACAAGCCCAACGAGACCTTTTGTCTCTCATTGTCAGGGGACAAGGACTGAACCCATTGTGGAATGATGCAATAGCTGCAATTGACTTTACAAAACCTATAGGATGCTCCTACTCAGACTGTGAACTTTCAATACTCACAGCAGTAGGAGGAGAAAACTTAGTGGCATATCCTACATTGAATATACCAATACACATGAACAATAATGAATATGCAATGCCTAATGGAGACATGCTATATGTGGAACCTTATTTCTTCTTAAAATCTTCACTAATACAATACACTCCAAATATCTTCATTGCATTCCAACCACTATCTGTAGATACATTTCCTGTATCACTTCTTCCACATGACCCAAGACCACACATGTATAATATAGGCAGACAAAACTTTGTCGCCTGCTTTACAAATATCTCTGTATATGATCACACAATAAGGAAGAACGTGAACAACTCCTTCCCTAATTCTTGTCACTTAATCACTAATGCTATGAACATCACCTTTAATAATAAAATATATTATTCATTCTTTGACACCAAAACCTCTCTATACTTCTCACCCTCTTTACCCTTATACCAACGCTTGCAAGAAAAACATTATACTGCACCTCCTACTCTTAATGAATCTTTTAACAAGCTTAGCTCTTTAGAACCCCTTGTAAAAGATACTATGAAGACCTTGAAGTCACAAGCTGAACAACTACATCACTTAGCCTACATCCCAAACGCCGAAACCATCACAACCTTGGAAGACTTGAAAAAACTACACCGTAATTGCAAGACAGCGGACACTCTCCTATCCTTATGGAGGACCGTCCCCTGCACTCCTGATTGGAATTTCATCAACCCCATCGCATGGATTCAGCATGGACTCTCTTCATTTGAAGCTACATGGACTTTAATTAAGGAGATATTATTTGCATTGGCTATTATTTTCCTCTTTTGTTTATTTGCTAAAATTGCTAAAATCATTATATGCCTTATCCCCAATAAAATAAAAAATAATTGATTCCCTTGGGGTAAACCCTTCAGGAATCACCGGGTGGAATGTTATAGTAATAGTGATAAGAATAATATAGAATAAGTATCAAAATGTGGA
The DNA here is from genome assembly GCF_951640355.1 of Cnephaeus nilssonii. NCBI lineage: Eukaryota > Metazoa > Chordata > Mammalia > Chiroptera > Vespertilionidae > Cnephaeus > Cnephaeus nilssonii. The sequence goes on from NC_137092.1 coordinate 44,566,287, forward strand.
ATTACAGTGTGATATTAAAATATGATGTTAAAAAGTATTGAATGTAATGAAAACAGGTTGATTAAACACCCCTGAGTGGCCTGTATGTAGAAAAAAAAGTAAAGTGATCTGTTCCCCATATGTAAAACCAGATATGCAAGGCTCCTGGCACCCGCTGATAAGACAAACACTGAAGACACCCATCTAGGCACATAAAAAGAGGAAGCACCAGAGGAAGATCAGAGAGGCCTGCTCTGCTCCTCCACAGACGGTCACTCTCCACCCCCCTTTCTGCATCTGCCCAAGCTCTGCCGTGGACCATGAGTCCAAACAATGAGCCGGAAAGTGAGGCCTCAAGCAAGACTCTGAGCCGCAGCTGCAATGTCCAATGTCCAGTGTGTGTGTCTGTCGGCGCGGATCCCCGGGTGGCCTGCCGAGGTCTGGAAACCACCAGGACTCTGGTAAATAAACCGTGTGTGATTCGTGCATTGCATGTCTGTCTCCTGTGTAATTTATGCTCGGTCAATATTAAGTAAGTACCTTGGGTCGTACATGGCAGTTTAGAAACTGGCTGAGGCACCCTTGGTCACCTGTGCTTACATCCCTGAAGGAGAAATTGGGACAAGCACTGAGAATTTACAACTCCAGACTAGGGAAATATTTAGAAATGTGCTTCACACACTAGGAATACATATTCCAATAGACTGAATATCTGAACAGCACAATTTTGTCACTGGGAAATCTTGTTCAAACAGCTGAGAAGCGAGTGTGACACTGTTTACATTCATTTTTCCCGACAAAAGGAGTTGGCGTTTTCGGGAAAAGGTTTTGGTGAAACACTGAAAAACTAATTTTCCTAGAGCTATCGAACAGTATGAAAGTATTGAGAACACTATGAAATCAATATGTTAGTTAGGCTAGGGTTCCAAGTAGTGTTTTAAAGTACCTTTAAAAAGCCGGAATGACACCCGTGTTAAAATGAAAACTCTCAGAGCTCAAAACAACAGAACAGGGGAATGGCAGAGTGTCTCTAGAACTCATGGAATACGTTTTAGAACCCAAACATCTCTACTGAATTTTGAAATACTGAGAATGTGTATCCAAAGCGCTGTGAAAGGTAGGATAGACTGTCAAGTGGTAATAATGTTGAAAGTGATGGTATATTTGTAAAAAAGGTTGTTTTCCCAAATTAGAATTCACAATGAAAAAGCTTGAGACACTGGAAGAGAGAGACTCCAACTCGGGAAATTCACAATGATAACCTAGGTTAATATCTAAGAAAGTGCTTCAAACACTAGGAATATGTGAATAAAGGGCCTTAATATCTGTAACACATTGTTTCCTGACAAGGAAATCGTGTTCAAAGAACATAGAACCGAGTTGGATACTGGTTACATTTATTATTCCGGGACAATGAGTTGGCGATTTTGAAAGAAGCCTGGTTAGGCCATTAAACCGGATGTGATGACGTCACCAAGGGGGAGGGGCCACGTGGGCAGGCTTAATTGATCCCAGGTGATAATGATTTGGCCAGGGGACCAGCTGGGAGTGATGACGTCATCGAGATTAGTTCTGGTATTGGGGTTAGAGAATTGGGGCTCTATTCATGGTTAGGGTTAGGATAAGGTTTTGGGCTAGGTAGGGTACAGGCTCAGGTGTGGGCTTGGTTTAGGGTTTAGGTTAGAGGGTTAGGGACCGGGTTACAGTCACAGTGTAGTAATGTTGGCTATTCACAATGAATGAGCTTCAATCACTGGACAATTTGGTGTGTAGCACTCAGAACTTACAACTCCAGACTAGGGAAATATTTAGAAATGTGCTTCACACAATAGGAATACATATTCCAATAGACTGAATATCTAAACAGCACTATTTCGTCACTGGGAAATCTTGTTCAAACAGCTGAGTAGCGAGTGTGACAATGTTTACATTTATTTTTCCCGTCAAAAGGAGTTGGCGTTTTCGGGAAAAGGTTTTGGTGAAACACTGAAAAACTCATTTTCCTAGAGCTATCGAACAGTATGAAAGTATTGAGAACACTATGAAAAAAAATGTTAGTTAGGCTAGGGTTCCAAGTAATGTTTTACTGTGCCTTTAAAAAGCCGGTATGACACCTGTGTTAAAATGAAAAGTCTCATTGCTCAGAACAACAGACCAGGGGAATGGCAGAGTTTCTCTAGAACTCCTGGAATACGTTTCAGAACCCGAACATCTCTACTGAATTTTGAAATACTGAGAATTTGTATCCAAAGCGCTGTGAAAGGTAGGATAGCCTGTCAAGTGGTAATAATGTTGAAAGTGCTGGTATATTTGTAAAAAAGGTTGTTTTACCAAATTAGAATTCACAATGAAAAAGCTTGAGACACTGAAAGACACAGACTCCAACTTGGGAAATTCACAATGATAACCTAGGTTAATATCTAAGAAAGTGCTTCAAACACTAGGAATACGTGTATAAAGGGCCTTAATATCTGTAACACATTGTTTCCTGACAAGGAAATCGTGTTCAAAGAACATAGAACCCAGTTGGATACTGGTTACATTTATTATTCCGGGACAATGAGTTGGCGATTTTGAAAGAAGCCTGGTTAGGCCATTAAACCGGATGTGATTACGTCACTAAGGGGGAGGGGGCACGTGGGCAGGCTTAATTGATCCCAGGTGATAATGATTTGGCCAGGGGACCAGCTGGGAGTGATGACGTCATCGAGATTAGGTCTGGTATTAGGGTTAGAGAATTGGGCTCTGTTCATGGTTAGGGTTAGGATAAGATTTTGGGCTAGGTAGCATTCAGGCTCAGGTGTGGGCTAGGTTTAGGGTTTGGGTTAGAGCGTTAGGTACAGGGTTACGGTCACAGTGTAGTAATGTTGGCTATTCACAATGTATGAGCTTCAATCACTCGACAATTTGGTGTGTAGCACTCAGAACTTATGACTCCAGACTAGGGAAATATTTAGAAATGTGCTTCACACAATAGGAATACATATTCCAATAGACTGAATATCTGAACAGCACAATTTTGTCACTGGGAAATCTTGTTCAAACAGCTGATAAGCGAGTGTGACACTGTTTACATTTATTTTTCCCGTCAAAAGGAGTTGGGGTTTTCAGGAAAAGGTTTTGGTGAAACACTGAAAAACTCATTTTCCTAGAGCTATCGAACAGTATGAAAGTATTGAGAACACTATGAAATAAAAATGTTAGTTAGGCTAGGGTTCCAAGTAATGTTTTACTGTGCCTTTAAAAAGCCGGTATGACACCCTTGTTAAAATGAAAAGTCTCATTGCTCAAAACAAGAGACCAGGGGAATGGCAGAGTGTCTCTAGAACTCCTGGAATACGTTTTAGAACCCGAACATCACTACTAAATTTTGAAATACTGAGAATTTGTATCCAAAGCGCTGTGAAAGGTAGGATAGACTGTGAAGTGGTAATAATGTTGAAAGTGCTCGTATATTTGTAAAAAAGGTTGTTTTACCAAATTAGAATTCACAATGAAAAAGCTTGAGACACTGAAAGACACACACTCCAACTTGGGAAATTCACAATGATAACCTAGGTTAATATCTAAGAAAGTGCTTCAAACACTAGGAATACGTGAATAAAGGTCCTTAATATCTGTAACACATTGTTTCCTGACAAGAAAATCGTGTACAAAGAACATAGAACCGAGTTGGATTCTGGTTACATTTATTATTCCCGGACAATGAGTTGGCGATTTTGAAAGAAGCCTGGTTTGGCCATTAAACCGGATGTGTTGACGTCACCAAGGGGGAGGGGCCACGTGGGCAGGCTTAATTGATCCCAGGTGATAATGAATTGGCCAGGGGACCAGCTGGGAGTGATGACGTCATCGAGATTAGTTCTGGTATTAGGTTTAGATAATTGGGGCTCTGTTCATGGTTAGGGTTAGGATAAGGTTTTGGGCTAGGTAGGGTTCAGGCTCAGGTGTGGGCTAGGTTTAGGGTTTGGGTTAGAGGGTTAGGGACAGGCTGATGGTCACAGTGTAGTAATGTTGGCTATTCACAATGAACGAGCTTCAATCACTGGACAATTTGGTGTGTAGCACTCAGAACTTACAACTCCAGACTAGGGAAATATTTAGAAATGTGCTTCACACAATAGGAATACATATTCCAATAGACTGAATATCTGAATGCACAATTTTGTCACTGGGAAATCTTGTTCAAACAGCTGAGAAGCGAGTGTGACACTGTTTACATTTATTTTTCCCGTCAAAAGGAGTTGGCGTTTTCGGGAAAAGGTTTTAGTGAAACACTGAAAAACTCATTTTCCTAGAGCTATCGAACAGTATGAAAGTATTGAGAACACTATGAAATAAAAATGTTAGTTACACTAGGGTTCCAAGTAATGTTTTACTGTGCCTTTAAAAAGCCGGCATGACACCCGTGTTTAAATGAAAAGCCTCATTGCTCAAAACAACAAACCAGGGGAATGGCAGAGTGTCTCTAGAACTCCTGGAATACGTTTCAGAACCCGAACATCTCTACTGAATTTTGAAATACTGAGAATTTGTATCCAAAGCGCTGTGAAAGGTAGGATAGACTGTCAAGTGGTAATAATGTTGAAAGTGCTGGTATATTTGTAAAAAAGGTTGTTTTACCAAATTAGAATTCACAATGAAAAAGCTTGAGACACTGGAAGACACAGACTCCAACTTGGGAAATTCACAATGATAACCTAGGTTAATATCTAAGAAAGTGCTTCAAACACTAGGAATACGTGAATAAAGGGCCTTAATATCTGTAACACATTGTTTCCTGACAAGGAAATCTTGTTCAAAGAACATAGAACCGAGTTGGATACTGGTTACATTTATTATTCCCGGACAATGAGTTGGCGATTTTGAAAGAAGCCTGGTTTGGCCATTAAACCGGATGTGGTGATGTCACCAAGGGGGAGGGGCCACGTGGGCAGGCTTAATTGATCCCAGGTGATAATGATTTGGCCAGGGGACCAGCTGGGAGTGATGACGTCATCGAGATTAGTTCTGGTGTTAGGGTTAGAGAATTGGTGCTCTGTTCATGGTTAGGGTTAGGATAAGGTTTTGGGCTAGGTAGGGTTCAGGCTCAGGTGTGGGCTAGGTTTAGGGTTTGGGTTAGAGGGTTAGGGACAGGGTTAAGGTCACAGTGTAGTAATGTTGGCTATTCACAATGTATGAGCTTCAATCACTCGACAATTTGGTGTGTAACACTCAGAACTTATGACTCCAGACTAGGGAAATATTTAGAAATGTGCTTCACACAATAGGAATACATATTCCAATAGACTGAATATCTGAACAGCACAATTTTGTCACTGGGAAATCTTGTTCAAACAGCTGAGAAGCGAGTGTGACACTGTTTACATTTATTTTTCCCGTCAAAAGGAGTTGGGGTTTTCAGGAAAGGTTTTGGTGAAACACTGAAAAACTCATTTTCCTAGAGCTATCGAACAGTATGAAAGTATTGAGAACACTATGAAATAAAAATGTTAGTTAGGCTAGGGTTCCAAGTAATGTTTTACTGTGCCTTTAAAAAGCCGGTATGACACCAGTGTTAAAATGAAAAGTCTCATTGCTCAAAACAAGAGACCAGGGGAATGGCAGAGTGTCTCTAGAACTCCTGGAATATGTTTTAGAACCCGAACATCACTACTGAATTTTGAAATACTGAGAATTTGTATCCAAAGCGCTGTGAAAGGTAGGATAGACTGTCAAGTGGTAATAATGTTGATAGTGCTGGTATATTTGTAAAAAAGGTTGTTTTACCAAATTAGAATTCACAATGAAAAAGCTTGAGACACTGGAAGAGACAGTCTCCAACTCAGGAAATTCACAATGATAACCTAGGTTAATATCTAAGAAAGTGCTTCAAACACTAGGAATACGTGAATAAAGGGCCTTAATATCTGTAACACATTGTTTCCTGAGAAGGAAATCGTGTTCAAAGAACATAGAACCGAGTTGAATACTGGTTACATTTATTATTCCGAGACAATGAGTTGGCGATTTTGAAAGAAGCCTGGTTAGGCCATTAAACCGGATGTGATGACGTCACCAAGGGGGAGGGGCCACGTGGGCAGGCTTAATTGATCCCAGGTGATAATGATTTGGCCAGGGGACCAACTGGGAGTTATGACATAATCAAGATTAGTTCTGGTATTAGGGTTAGAGAATTGGGGCTCTGTTCATGGTTAGGGTTAGGATAAGGTTTTGGGCTAGGTAGCGTTCAGGCTCAGGTGTGGGCTAGGTTTAGGGTTTGGGTTAGAGTGATAGGGACAGGGTTACGGTCACAGTGTAGTAATATTGGCTATTCACAATGAATGAGCTTCAATCACTGGGAATTTGGTGTGTAGCACTCAGAACTTACGACTCCAGACTAGGGAAATATTTAGAAATGTGCTTCACACAATAGGAATACATATTCCAATAGACTGAATATCTGAACAGCACTATTTTGTCACTGGGAAATCTTGTTCAAACAGCTGAGAAGCGAGTGTGACACTGTTTACATTTATTTTTCCCGTCAAAAGGAGTTGGCGTTTTCGGGAAAAGGTTTGGGTGAAACAATGAAAAACTCATTTTCCTACAGCTATCGAACAGTATGAAAGTATTGAGAACACTATGAAATAAAAATGTTAGTTAGGTAGGGTTCCAAGTAATGTTTTACTGTGCCTTTAAAAAGCCAGTATGACACCCTTGTTAAAATGAAAATTCTCATTGCTCAAAACAACAGACCAGGGGAATGGCAGAGTGTCTCTAGAACTCCTGGAATACGTCTCAGAACCCGGACATCTCTACTGAATTTTGAAATACTGAGAATTTGTATCCAAAGCGCTGTGAAAGGTAGGATAGACTGTCAAGTGGTAATAATGTTGAAAGTGCTGGTATATTTGTAAAATAGGTTGTTTCACCAAATTAGAATTCACAATGAAAAAGCTTGAGACACTGGAAGAGAGAGACTCCAACTCGGGAAATTCACAATGATAACCTAGGTTAATATCTAAGAAAGTGCTTCAAACACTAGGAATACGTGAATAAAGGGCCTTAATATCTGTAACACATTGTTTCCTGACAAGGAAATCGTGTTCAAAGAACATAGAACCGAGTTGGATACTGGTTACATTTATTATTCCGGGACAATGAGTTGGCGATTTTGAAAGAAGCCTGGTTAGGCCATTAAACCGGATGTGGTGACGTCAAAAAGGGGGAGGGGCCACGTGGGCAGGCTTAATTGATCCCAGGTGATAATGATTTGGCCACGGGACCAGCTGCGAGTGATGACGTCATCGAGATTAGTTCTGGTATTAGGGTTAGAGAATTGGGGCTCTGTTCATGGTTAGGGTTAGGATAAGATTTTGGGCTAGGTAGCGTTCAGGCTCAGGTGTGGGCTAGGTTTAGGGTTTGGGTTAGAGGGTTAGGGACAGGCTGATGGTCACAGTGTAGTAATGTTGGCTATTCACAATGAATGAGCTTCAATCACAGGACAATTTGGTGTGTAGCACTCAGAACTTACGACTCCAGACTAGGATAATATTTAGAAATGTGCTTCACACAATAGGAATACATATTCCAGTAGACTGAATATCTGAACAGCACTATTTTGTCACTGGGAAATCTTGTTCAAACAGCTGAGAAGCGAGTGTGACACTGTTTACATTTATTTTTCCCGTCAAAAGGAGTTGGCGTTTTCGGGAAAAGGTTTTGGTGAAACACTGAAAAACTCATTTTCCTAGAGCTATCGAACAGTATGAAAGTATTGAGAACACTATGAAATAAAAATGTTAGTTACACTAGGGTTCCAAGTAATGTTTTACTGTGCCTTTAAAAAGCCGGCATGACACCCGTGTTTAAATGAAAAGCCTCATTGCTCAAAACAACAAACCAGGGGAATGGCAGAGTGTCTCTAGAACTCCTGGAATACGTTTCAGAACCCGAACATCTCTACTGAATTTTGAAATACTGAGAATTTGTATCCAAAGCGCTGTGAAAGGTAGGATAGACTGTCAAGTGGTAATAATGTTGAAAGTGCTGGTATATTTGTAAAAAAAGTTGTTTTACCAAATTAGAATTCACAACGAAAAAGCTTGAGACACTGGAAGAGAGAGACTCCAACTCGGGAAATTCACAATGATAACCTAGGTTAATATCTAAGAAAGTGCTTCAAAAACTAGGAATACGTGAATAAAGGGCCTTAATATCTGTAACACATTGTTTCCTGACAAGGAAATCGTGTTCAAAGAACATAGAACCGAGTTGGATACTGGTTACATTTATTATTCCCGGACAATGAGTTGGCGATTTTGAAAGAAGCCTGGTTAGGCCATTAAACCGGATGTGGTGACGTCAAAAAGGGGGAGGGGCCATGTGGGCAGGCTTAATTGATCCCAGGTGATAATGATTTGGCCAGGGGACCAGCTGGGAGTGATGACGTCATCGAGATTAGTTCTGGTATTAGGGTTAGAGAATTGGGGCTCTGTTCATGGTTAGGGTTAGGATAAGGTTTTGGGCTAGGTAGTGTTCAGGCTCAGGTGTGGGCTAGGTTTAGGGTTTGGGTTAGAGGGTTAGGGACAGGGTTATGGTCACAGTGTAGTAATGTTGGCTATTCACAATGTATGAGCTTCAATCACTCGACAATTTGGTGTGTAGCACTCAGAACTTATGACTCCAGACTAGGGAAATATTTAGAAATGTGCTTCACACAATAGGAATACATATTCCAATAGACTGAATATCTGAACAGCACTATTTTGTCACTGGGAAATCTTGTTCAAACAGCTGAGAAGCGAGTGTGACACTGTTTACATTTATTTTTCCCGTCAAAAGGAGTTGGCGTTTTCGGGAACAGGTTTGGGTGAAACACTGAAAAACTCATTTTCCTACAGCTATCGAACTGTATGAAAGTATTGAGAACACTATGAAATAAAAATGTTAGTTAGGCTAGGGTTCCAAGTAATGTTTTACTGTGCCTTTAAAAAGCCGGTATGACACCCGTGTTAAAATGATAAGTCTCATTGCTCAAAACAAGAGACTTGGGGAATGGTAGAGTGTCTCTAGAATTCCTGGAATACGTTTTAGAACCCGAACATCACTACTGAATTTTGAAATACTGAGAATTTGTATCCAAAGCGCTGTGAAAGGTAGGATAGACTGTCAAGTGGTAATAATGTTGAAAGTGCTGGTATATTTGTAAAAAAGGTTGTTTTACCAAATTAGAATTCACAATGAAAAAGCTTGAGACACTGGAAGAGAGAGACTCCAACTCGGGAAATTCACAATGATAACCTAGGTTAATATCTAAGAAAGTGCTTCAAACACTAGGAATACGTGAATAAAGGGCCTTAATATCTGTAACACATTGTTTCCTGACGAGGAAATCGTGTTCAAAGAACATAGAACCGAGTTGGATACTGGTTACATTTATTATTCCGGGACAATGAGTTGGCGATTTTGAAAGAAGCCTGGTTAGGCCATTAAACCGGATGTGATGACGTCACCAAGGGGGAGGGGCCACGTGGGCAGGCTTAATTGATCCCAGGTGATAATGATTTGACCAGGGGACCAGCTAGGACTGATGACGTCATCGAGATTAGTTCTGGTATTAGGGTTAGAGAATTGGGGCTCTGTTCATGGTTTGGGTTAGGATAAGGTTTTTGGCTAGGTAGGGTCCAGGCTCAGGTGTGGGCTAGTTTTAGGGTTTGGGTTAGAGGGTTAGGGACAGGCTGATGGTCACAGTGTAGTAATCTTGGCTATTCACAATGAATGAGCTTCAATCACTGGACAATTTGGTGTGTAGCACTCAGAACTTACAACTCCAGACTAGGGAAATATTTAGAAATGTGCTTCACACAATAGGAATACATACTCCAATAGACTGAATATCTGAACAGCACAATTTTGTCACTGGGAAATCTTGTTCAAACAGCTGAGAAGCGAGTGTGACACTGTTTACATTTATTTTTCCAGTCAAAAGGAGTTGGCGTTTTCGGGAAAAGGTTTTGGAGAAACACTGAAAAACTGATTTTCCTAGAGCTATCGAACAGTATGAAAGTATTGAGAACACTATGAAATAAAAATGTTAGTTACACTAAGCTTCCAAGTAATGTTTTACTGTGCCTTTAAAAAGCCGGCATGACACCCGTGTTTAAATGAAAAGTCTCATTGCTCAAAACAACAAACCAGGGGAATGGCAGAGTGTCTCTAGAACTCCTGGAATACGTTTCAGAACCCGAACATCTCTACTGAATTTTGAAATACTGAGAATTTGTATCCAAAGCGCTGTGAAAGGTAGGATAGACTGTCAAGTGGTAATAATGTTGAAAGTGCTGGTATATTTGTAAAAAAGGTTGTTTTACCAAATTAGAATTCACAATGAAAAAGCTTGAGACACTGGAAGAGACAGTCTCCAACTCGTGAAATTCACAATGATAACCTAGGTTAATATCTAAGAAAGTGCTTCAAACACTAGGAATACGTGAATAAAGGGCCTTAATATCTGTACCACATTGTTTCCTGACGAGGAAATCGTGTTCAAAGAACATAGAACCGAGTTGGATACTGGTTACATTTATTATTCCGGGACAATGAGTTGGCGATTTTGAAAGAAGCCTGGTTAGGCCATTAAACCGGATGTGATGACGTCACCAAGGGGGAGGGGCCACGTGGGCAGGCTTAATTGATCCCAGGTGATAATGATTTGGCCAGGGGACCATCTGGGAGTTATGACGTAATCAAGATTAGTTCTGGTAATAGGGTTAGAGAATTGGGGCTCTGTTCATGGTTAGGGTTAGGATAAGGTTTTGGGCTAGGTAGCGTTCAGGCTCAGGTGTGGGCTAGGTTTAGGGTTTGGGTTAGAGTGATAGGGACAGGGTTACGGTCACAGTGTAGTAATATTGGCTATTCACAATGAATGAGCTTCAAACACTCTACAATTTGGTGTGTAGCACTCAGAACTTACGACCCCAGACTAGGGAAATATTTAGAAATGTGCTTCACACAATAGGAATACATATTCCAATAGACTGAATATCTGAACAGCACAATTTTGTCACTGGGAAATCTTGTTCAAACAGCTGAGAAGCGAATGTGACACTGTTTACATTTATTTTTCCCGTCAAAAGGAGTTGGCGTTTTCGGGAAAAGGTTTTGGTGAAACACTGAAAAACTCATTTTCCTAGAGCTATCGAACAGTATGAAAGTATTGAGAACACTATGAAATAAAAATGTTAGTTAGGCTAGGGTTCCAAGTAATGTTTTACTGTGCCTTTAAAAAGCCGGTATGACACCCGTGTTAAAATGAAAAGTCTCATTGCTCAAAACAACAGACCAGGGGAATGGCAGAGTGTGTCTAGAACTCCTGGAATACGTTTCAGAACCCGAACATCTCTACTGAATTTTAAAATACTGAGAATTTGTATCCAAAGGGCTGTGAAAGGTAGGATAGATTGTCAAGTGGTAATAATGTTGAAAGTGCTGGTATATTTGTAAAAAAGGTTGTTTTACCAAATTAGAATTCACAATGAAGAAGCTTGAGACACTGGAAGAGAGAGTCTCCAACTCGGGAAATTCACATCGATAACCTAGGTTAATATCTAAGAAAGTGCTTCAAACACTAGGAATACGTGAATAAAGGGCCTTAATATCTGTAACACATTGTTTCCTGACAAGGAAATCGTGTTCAAAGAACATAGAACCGAGTTGGATACTGGTTACATTTATTATTCCTGGACAATGAGTTGGCGATTTTGAAAGAAGCCTGGTTAGGCCATTAAACAGGATGTGATGACATCACCAAGGGGGAGGGGCCACGTGGGCAGGCTTAATTGATCCCAGGTGATAATGATTTGGCCAGGGGTCCAGCTGGGAGTGATTACATCATCGAGATTAGTTCTGGTATTAGGGTTAGAGAATTGGGGCTCTGTTCATGGTTAGGGTTAGGATAAGGTTTTGGGCTAGGTAGGGTCCAGGCTCAGGTGTGGGCTAGGTTTAGGGTTCGGGTTAGAGGGTTAGGGACAGGCTGACAGTCACAGTGTAGTAATGTTGGCTATTCACAATGAATGAGCTTCAATCACTGGACAATTTGGTGTGTAGCACTCAGAACTTATGACTCAGACTAGGGAAATATTTAGAAATGTGCTTCACACAATAGGAATACATATTCCAATGGACTGAATATCTGAACAGCACAATTTTGTCACTGGGAAATCTTGTTCAAACAGCTGAGAAGCGAGTGTGACACTGTTTACATTTATTTTTCCCGCCCAAGGAGTTGCCGTTTTCGGGAAAAGGTTTTGGTGAAACACTGAAAAACTCATTTTCCTAGAGCTATCGAACAGTATGAAAGTATTGAGAACACTATGAAATAAAAATGTTAGTTAGGCTAGGGTTCCAAGTAATGTTTTACTGTGCCTTTAAAAATCCGGCATGACACCCGTGTTTAAATGAAAAGTCTCATTGCTCAAAACAACAAACCAGGGGAATGGCAGAGTGTCTCTAGAACTCCTGGAATACGTTTCAGAACCCGAACATCTCTACTGAATTTTGAAATACTGAGAATTTGTATCCAAAGCGCTGTGAAAGGTAGGATAGACTGTCAAGTGCTAATAATGTTGAAAGTGCTGGTATATTTGTAAAAAAGGTTGTTTTGCCAAATTAGAATTCACAATGAAAAAGCTTGAGACACTGGAAGAGACAGTCTCCAACTCAGGAAATTCACCATGATAACCTAGGTTAATATCTAAGAAAGTGCTTCAAACACTAGGAATACGTGAATAAAGGGCCTTAATATCTGTAACACATTGTTTCCTGACGAGGAAATCGTGTTCAAAGAACATAGAACCGAGTTGGATACTGGTTACATTTATTATTCCGGGACAATGAGTTGGCGATTTTGAAAGAAGCCTGGTTAGGCCATTAAACCGGATGTGATGACGTCACCAAGGGGGAGGGGCCACGTGGGCAGCCTTAATTGATCCCAGGTGATAATGATTTGGCCAGGGGACCAGCTGGGAGTTATGACGTAATCAAGATTAGTTTTGGTATTAGGGTTAGAGAATTGGGGCTCTGTTCATGGTTAGGGTTAGGATAAGGTTTTGGGCTAGGTAGCGTTCAGGCTCAGGTGTGGGCTAGGTTTAGGGTTTGGGTTAGAGTGATAGGGACAGGGTTAAGGTCACAGTGTAGTAATGTTGGCTATTCACAATGAATGAGCTTCAAACACTCTACAATTTGGTGTGTAGCACTCAGAACTTACGACCCCAGACTAGGGAAATATTTAGAAATGTGCTTCACACAATAGGAATACATATTCCAATAGACTGAATATCTGAACAGCACAATTTTGTCACTGGGAAATCTTGTTCAAACAGCTGAGAAGCGAATGTGACACTGTTTACATTTATTTTTCCCGTCAAAAGGAGTTGGCGTTTTCGGGAAAAGGTTTTGGTGAAACACTGAAAAACTCATTTTCCTAGAGCTATCGAACAGTATGAAAGTATTGAGAACACTATGAAATAAAAATGTTAGTTAGGCTAGGGTTCGAAGTAATGTTTTACTGTGCCTTTAAAAAGCCGGTATGACACCCGTGTTAAAATGAAAAGTCTCATTGCTCAAAACAACAGACCAGGGGAATGGCAGAGTGTGTCTAGAACTCCTGGAATACGTTTCAGAACCCGAACATCTCTACTGAATTTTAAAATACTGAGAATTTGTATCCAAAGGGCTGTGAAAGGTAGGATAGACTGCCAAGTGGTAATAATGTTGAAAGTGCTGGTATATTTGTAAAAAAGGTTGTTTTACCAAATTAGAATTCACAATGAAGAAGCTTGAGACACTGGAAGAGAGAGTATCCAACTCGGGAAATTCACAATGATAACCTAGGTTAATATCTAAGAAAGTGCTTCAAACACTAGGAATACGTGAATAAAGGGCCTTAATATCTGTAACACATTGTTTCCTGACAAGGAAATCGTGTTCAAAGAACATAGAACCGAGTTGGATACTGGTTACATTTATTATTCCTGGACAATGAGTTGGCGATTTTGAAAGAAGCATGGTTAGGCCATTAAACCGGATGTGATGACGTCACCAAGGGGGAGGGGCCACGTTGGCAGGCTTAATTGATCCCAGGTGATAATGATTTGGCCAGGGGTCCAGCTGGGAGTGATTACATCATCGAGATTAGTTCTGGTATTAGGGTTAGAGAATTGGGGCTCTGTTCATGGTTAGGGTTAGGATAAGGTTTTGGGCTAGGTAGGGTCCAGGCTCAGGTGTGGGCTAGGTTTAGGGTTTGGGTTAGAGGGTTAGGGACAGGCTGACAGTCACAGTGTAGTAACGTTGGCTATTCACAATGAATGAGCTTCAATCACTGGACAATTTGGTGTGTAGCACTCAGAACTTATGACTCCAGACTAGGGAAATATTGAGAAATGTGCTTCACACAATAGGAATACATATTCCAATAGACTGAATATCTGAACAGCACAATTTTGTCACTGGGAAATCTTGTTCAAACAGCTGAGAAGCGAGTGTGACACTGTTTACATTTATTTTTCCCGCCCAAGGAGTTGCCGTTTTCGGGAAAAGGTTTTGGTGAAACACTGAAAAACTCATTTTCCTAGAGCTATCGAACAGTATGAAAGTATTGAGAACACTATGAAATAAAAATGTTAGTTAGGCTAGGGTTCCAAGTAATGTTTTACTGTGCCTTTAAAAAGCCGGTATGACACCTGTGTTAAAATGAAAAGTCTCATTGCTCAAAACAACAGACCAGGGGAATGGCAGAGTTTCTCTAGAACTCCTGGAATACGTTTCAGAACGCGAACATCTCTACTGAATTTTGAAATACTGAGAATTTGTATCCAAAGCGCTGTGAAAGGTAGGATAGACTGTCAAGTGGTAATAATGTTGAAAGTGCTGGTATATTTGTAAAAAAGGTTGTTTTACCAAATTAGAATTCACAATGAAAAAGCTTGAGACACTGGAAGAGACAGTCTCCAACTCAGGAAATTCACAATGATAACCTAGGTTAATATCTAAGAAAGTGCTTCAAACACTAGGAATAAGTGAATAAACGGCCTTAATATCTGTAACACATTGTTTCCTGACAAGGAAATCGTGTTCAAAGAACATAGAACCGAGTTGGATACTGGTTATATTTATTATTCCGAGACAATGAGTTGGCGATTTTGAAAGAAGCCTGGTTAGGCCATTAAACCGCATGTGATGACGTCACCAAGGGGGAGGGGCCACGTGGGCAGGCTTAATTGATCCCAGGTGATAATGATTTGGCCAGGGGTCCAGCTGGGAGTGATTACATCATCGAGATTAGTTCTGGTATTAGGGTTAGAGAATTGGGGCTCTGTTCATGGTTAGGGTTAGGATAAGGTTTTGGGCTAGGTAGGGTCCAGGCTCAGGTGTGGGCTAGGTTTAGGGTTCGGGTTAGAGGGTTAGGGACAGGCTGACAGTCACAGTGTAGTAATGTTGGCTATTCACAATGAATGAGCTTCAATCACTGGACAATTTGGTGTGTAGCACTCAGAACTTATGACTCAGACTAGGGAAATATTTAGAAATGTGCTTCACACAATAGGAATACATATTCCAATAGACTGAATATCTGAACAGCACAATTTTGTCACTGGGAAATCTTGTTCAAACAGCTGAGAAGCGAGTGTGACACTGTTTACATTTATTTTTCCCGCCCAAGGAGTTGCCGTTTTCGGGAAAAGGTTTTGGTGAAACACTGAAAAACTCATTTTCCTAGAGCTATCGAACAGTATGAAAGTATTGAGAACACTATGAAATAAAAATGTTAGTTAGGCTAGGGTTCCAAGTAATGTTTTACTGTGCCTTTAAAAAGCCGGTATGACACCTGTGTTAAAATGAAAAGTCTCATTGCTCAAAACAACAGACCAGGGGAATGGCAGAGTTTCTCTAGAACTCCTGGAATACGTTTCAGAACGCGAACATCTCTACTGAATTTTGAAATACTGAGAATTTGTATCCAAAGCGCTGTGAAAGGTAGGATAGACTGTCAAGTGCTAATAATGTTGAAAGTGCTGGTATATTTGTAAAAAAGGTTGTTTTACCAAATTAGAATTCACAATGAAAAAGCTTGAGACACTGGAAGAGACAGTCTCCAACTCAGGAAATTCACCATGATAACCTAGGTTAATATCTAAGAAAGTGCTTCAAACACTAGGAATACGTGAATAAAGGGCCTTAATATCTGTAACACATTGTTTCCTGACGAGGAAATCGTGTTCAAAGAACATAGAACCGAGTTGGATACTGGTTACATTTATTATTCCGGGACAAAGAGTTGGCGATTTTGAAAGAAGCCTGGTTAGGCCATTAAACCGGATGTGATGACGTCACCAAGGGGGAGGGGCCACGTGGGCAGCCTTAATTGATCCCAGGTGATAATGATTTGGCCAGGGGACCAGCTGGGAGTTATGACGTAATCAAGATTAGTTTTGGTATTAGGGTTAGAGAATTGGGGCTCTGTTCATGGTTAGGGTTAGGATAAGGTTTTGGGCTAGGTAGCGTTCAGGCTCAGGTGTGGGCTAGGTTTAGGGTTTGGGTTAGAGTGATAGGGACAGGGTTAAGGTCACAGTGTAGTAATGTTGGCTATTCACAATGAATGAGCTTCAAACACTCTACAATTTGGTGTGTAGCACTCAGAACTTACGACCCCAGACTAGGGAAATATTTAGAAATGTGCTTCACACAATAGGAATACATATTCCAATAGACTGAATATCTGAACAGCACAATTTTGTCACTGGGAAATCTTGTTCAAACAGCTGAGAAGCGAATGTGACACTGTTTACATTTATTTTTCCCGTCAAAAGGAGTTGGCGTTTTCGGGAAAAGGTTTTGGTGAAACACTGAAAAACTCATTTTCCTAGAGCTATCGAACAGTATGAAAGTATTGAGAACACTATGAAATAAAAATGTTAGTTAGGCTAGGGTTCCAAGTAATGTTTTACTGTGCCTTTAAAAAGCCGGTATGACACCCGTGTTAAAATGAAAAGTCTCATTGCTCAAAACAACAGACCAGGGGAATGGCAGAGTGTGTCTAGAACTCCTGGAATACGTTTCAGAACCCGAACATCTCTACTGAATTTTAAAATACTGAGAATTTGTATCCAAAGGGCTGTGAAAGGTAGGATAGATTGTCAAGTGGTAATAATGTTGAAAGTGCTGGTATATTTGTAAAAAAGGTTGTTTTACCAAATTAGAATTCACAATGAAGAAGCTTGAGACACTGGAAGAGAGAGTCTCCAACTCGGGAAATTCACATCGATAACCTAGGTTAATATCTAAGAAAGTGCTTCAAACACTAGGAATACGTGAATAAAGGGCCTTAATATCTGTAACACATTGTTTCCTGACAAGGAAATCGTGTTCAAAGAACATAGAACCGAGTTGGATACTGGTTACATTTATTATTCCTGGACAATGAGTTGGCGATTTTGAAAGAAGCCTGGTTAGGCCATTAAACAGGATGTGATGACATCACCAAGGGGGAGGGGCCACGTGGGCAGGCTTAATTGATCCCAGGTGATAATGATTTGGCCAGGGGTCCAGCTGGGAGTGATTACATCATCGAGATTAGTTCTGGTATTAGGGTTAGAGAATTGGGGCTCTGTTCATGGTTAGGGTTAGGGTAAGGTTTTGGGCTAGGTAGGGTCCAGGCTCAGGTGTGGGCTAGGTTTAGGGTTCGGGTTAGAGGGTTAGGGACAGGCTGACAGTCACAGTGTAGTAATGTTGGCTATTCACAATGAATGAGCTTCAATCACTGGACAATTTGGTGTGTAGCACTCAGAACTTATGACTCAGACTAGGGAAATATTTAGAAATGTGCTTCACACAATAGGAATACATATTCCAATAGACTGAATATCTGAACAGCACAATTTTGTCACTGGGAAATCTTGTTCAAACAGCTGAGAAGCGAGTGTGACACTGTTTACATTTATTTTTCCCGCCCAAGGAGTTGCCGTTTTCGGGAAAAGGTTTTGGTGAAACACTGAAAAACTCATTTTCCTAGAGCTATCGAACAGTATGAAAGTATTGAGAACACTATGAAATAAAAATGTTAGTTAGGCTAGGGTTCCAAGTAATGTTTTACTGTGCCTTTAAAAAGCCGGTATGACACCTGTGTTAAAATGAAAAGTCTCATTGCTCAAAACAACAGACCAGGGGAATGGCAGAGTTTCTCTAGAACTCCTGGAATACGTTTCAGAACGCGAACATCTCTACTGAATTTTGAAATACTGAGAATTTGTATCCAAAGCGCTGTGAAAGGTAGGATAGACTGTCAAGTGCTAATAATGTTGAAAGTGCTGGTATATTTGTAAAAAAGGTTGTTTTGCCAAATTAGAATTCACAATGAAAAAGCTTGAGACACTGGAAGAGACAGTCTCCAACTCAGGAAATTCACCATGATAACCTAGGTTAATATCTAAGAAAGTGCTTCAAACACTAGGAATACGTGAATAAAGGGCCTTAATATCTGTAACACATTGTTTCCTGACGAGGAAATCGTGTTCAAAGAACATAGAACCGAGTTGGATACTGGTTACATTTATTATTCCGGGACAATGAGTTGGCGATTTTGAAAGAAGCCTGGTTAGGCCATTAAACCGGATGTGATGACGTCACCAAGGGGGAGGGGCCACGTGGGCAGCCTTAATTGATCCCAGGTGATAATGATTTGGCCAGGGGACCAGCTGGGAGTTATGACGTAATCAAGATTAGTTTTGGTATTAGGGTTAGAGAATTGGGGCTCTGTTCATGGTTAGGGTTAGGATAAGGTTTTGGGCTAGGTAGCGTTCAGGCTCAGGTGTGGGCTAGGTTTAGGGTTTGGGTTAGAGTGATAGGGACAGGGTTAAGGTCACAGTGTAGTAATGTTGGCTATTCACAATGAATGAGCTTCAAACACTCTACAATTTGGTGTGTAGCACTCAGAACTTACGACCCCAGACTAGGGAAATATTTAGAAATGTGCTTCACACAATAGGAATACATATTCCAATAGACTGAATATCTGAACAGCACAATTTTGTCACTGGGAAATCTTGTTCAAACAGCTGAGAAGCGAATGTGACACTGTTTACATTTATTTTTCCCGTCAAAAGGAGTTGGCGTTTTCGGGAAAAGGTTTTGGTGAAACACTGAAAAACTCATTTTCCTAGAGCTATCGAACAGTATGAAAGTATTGAGAACACTATGAAATAAAAATGTTAGTTAGGCTAGGGTTCGAAGTAATGTTTTACTGTGCCTTTAAAAAGCCGGTATGACACCCGTGTTAAAATGAAAAGTCTCATTGCTCAAAACAACAGACCAGGGGAATGGCAGAGTGTGTCTAGAACTCCTGGAATACGTTTCAGAACCCGAACATCTCTACTGAATTTTAAAATACTGAGAATTTGTATCCAAAGGGCTGTGAAAGGTAGGATAGACTGCCAAGTGGTAATAATGTTGAAAGTGCTGGTATATTTGTAAAAAAGGTTGTTTTACCAAATTAGAATTCACAATGAAGAAGCTTGAGACACTGGAAGAGAGAGTATCCAACTCGGGAAATTCACAATGATAACCTAGGTTAATATCTAAGAAAGTGCTTCAAACACTAGGAATACGTGAATAAAGGGCCTTAATATCTGTAACACATTGTTTCCTGACAAGGAAATCGTGTTCAAAGAACATAGAACCGAGTTGGATACTGGTTACATTTATTATTCCTGGACAATGAGTTGGCGATTTTGAAAGAAGCATGGTTAGGCCATTAAACCGGATGTGATGACGTCACCAAGGGGGAGGGGCCACGTTGGCAGGCTTAATTGATCCCAGGTGATAATGATTTGGCCAGGGGTCCAGCTGGGAGTGATTACATCATCGAGATTAGTTCTGGTATTAGGGTTAGAGAATTGGGGCTCTGTTCATGGTTAGGGTTAGGATAAGGTTTTGGGCTAGGTAGGGTCCAGGCTCAGGTGTGGGCTAGGTTTAGGGTTTGGGTTAGAGGGTTAGGGACAGGCTGACAGTCACAGTGTAGTAACGTTGGCTATTCACAATGAATGAGCTTCAATCACTGGACAATTTGGTGTGTAGCACTCAGAACTTATGACTCCAGACTAGGGAAATATTGAGAAATGTGCTTCACACAATAGGAATACATATTCCAATAGACTGAATATCTGAACAGCACAATTTTGTCACTGGGAAATCTTGTTCAAACAGCTGAGAAGCGAGTGTGACACTGTTTACATTTATTTTTCCCGCCCAAGGAGTTGCCGTTTTCGGGAAAAGGTTTTGGTGAAACACTGAAAAACTCATTTTCCTAGAGCTATCGAACAGTATGAAAGTATTGAGAACACTATGAAATAAAAATGTTAGTTAGGCTAGGGTTCCAAGTAATGTTTTACTGTGCCTTTAAAAAGCCGGTATGACACCTGTGTTAAAATGAAAAGTCTCATTGCTCAAAACAACAGACCAGGGGAATGGCAGAGTTTCTCTAGAACTCCTGGAATACGTTTCAGAACGCGAACATCTCTACTGAATTTTGAAATACTGAGAATTTGTATCCAAAGCGCTGTGAAAGGTAGGATAGACTGTCAAGTGGTAATAATGTTGAAAGTGCTGGTATATTTGTAAAAAAGGTTGTTTTACCAAATTAGAATTCACAATGAAAAAGCTTGAGACACTGGAAGAGACAGTCTCCAACTCAGGAAATTCACAATGATAACCTAGGTTAATATCTAAGAAAGTGCTTCAAACACTAGGAATAAGTGAATAAACGGCCTTAATATCTGTAACACATTGTTTCCTGACAAGGAAATCGTGTTCAAAGAACATAGAACCGAGTTGGATACTGGTTATATTTATTATTCCGAGACAATGAGTTGGCGATTTTGAAAGAAGCCTGGTTAGGCCATTAAACCGGATGTGATGACGTCACCAAGGGGGAGGGGCCACGTGGGCAGGCTTAATTGATCCCAGGTGATAATGATTTGGCCAGGGGTCCAGCTGGGAGTGATTACATCATCGAGATTAGTTCTGGTATTAGGGTTAGAGAATTGGGGCTCTGTTCATGGTTAGGGTTAGGATAAGGTTTTGGGCTAGGTAGGGTCCAGGCTCAGGTGTGGGCTAGGTTTAGGGTTCGGGTTAGAGGGTTAGGGACAGGCTGACAGTCACAGTGTAGTAATGTTGGCTATTCACAATGAATGAGCTTCAATCACTGGACAATTTGGTGTGTAGCACTCAGAACTTATGACTCAGACTAGGGAAATATTTAGAAATGTGCTTCACACAATAGGAATACATATTCCAATAGACTGAATATCTGAACAGCACAATTTTGTCACTGGGAAATCTTGTTCAAACAGCTGAGAAGCGAGTGTGACACTGTTTACATTTATTTTTCCCGCCCAAGGAGTTGCCGTTTTCGGGAAAAGGTTTTGGTGAAACACTGAAAAACTCATTTTCCTAGAGCTATCGAACAGTATGAAAGTATTGAGAACACTATGAAATAAAAATGTTAGTTAGGCTAGGGTTCCAAGTAATGTTTTACTGTGCCTTTAAAAAGCCGGTATGACACCTGTGTTAAAATGAAAAGTCTCATTGCTCAAAACAACAGACCAGGGGAATGGCAGAGTTTCTCTAGAACTCCTGGAATACGTTTCAGAACGCGAACATCTCTACTGAATTTTGAAATACTGAGAATTTGTATCCAAAGCGCTGTGAAAGGTAGGATAGACTGTCAAGTGCTAATAATGTTGAAAGTGCTGGTATATTTGTAAAAAAGGTTGTTTTACCAAATTAGAATTCACAATGAAAAAGCTTGAGACACTGGAAGAGACAGTCTCCAACTCAGGAAATTCACCATGATAACCTAGGTTAATATCTAAGAAAGTGCTTCAAACACTAGGAATACGTGAATAAAGGGCCTTAATATCTGTAACACATTGTTTCCTGACGAGGAAATCGTGTTCAAAGAACATAGAACCGAGTTGGATACTGGTTACATTTATTATTCCGGGACAAAGAGTTGGCGATTTTGAAAGAAGCCTGGTTAGGCCATTAAACCGGATGTGATGACGTCACCAAGGGGGAGGGGCCACGTGGGCAGCCTTAATTGATCCCAGGTGATAATGATTTGGCCAGGGGACCAGCTGGGAGTTATGACGTAATCAAGATTAGTTTTGGTATTAGGGTTAGAGAATTGGGGCTCTGTTCATGGTTAGGGTTAGGATAAGGTTTTGGGCTAGGTAGCGTTCAGGCTCAGGTGTGGGCTAGGTTTAGGGTTTGGGTTAGAGTGATAGGGACAGGGTTAAGGTCACAGTGTAGTAATGTTGGCTATTCACAATGAATGAGCTTCAAACACTCTACAATTTGGTGTGTAGCACTCAGAACTTACGACCCCAGACTAGGGAAATATTTAGAAATGTGCTTCACACAATAGGAATACATATTCCAATAGACTGAATATCTGAACAGCACAATTTTGTCACTGGGAAATCTTGTTCAAACAGCTGAGAAGCGAATGTGACACTGTTTACATTTATTTTTCCCGTCAAAAGGAGTTGGCGTTTTCGGGAAAAGGTTTTGGTGAAACACTGAAAAACTCATTTTCCTAGAGCTATCGAACAGTATGAAAGTATTGAGAACACTATGAAATAAAAATGTTAGTTAGGCTAGGGTTCCAAGTAATGTTTTACTGTGCCTTTAAAAAGCCGGTATGACACCCGTGTTAAAATGAAAAGTCTCATTGCTCAAAACAACAGACCAGGGGAATGGCAGAGTGTGTCTAGAACTCCTGGAATACGTTTCAGAACCCGAACATCTCTACTGAATTTTAAAATACTGAGAATTTGTATCCAAAGGGCTGTGAAAGGTAGGATAGATTGTCAAGTGGTAATAATGTTGAAAGTGCTGGTATATTTGTAAAAAAGGTTGTTTTACCAAATTAGAATTCACAATGAAGAAGCTTGAGACACTGGAAGAGAGAGTCTCCAACTCGGGAAATTCACATCGATAACCTAGGTTAATATCTAAGAAAGTGCTTCAAACACTAGGAATACGTGAATAAAGGGCCTTAATATCTGTAACACATTGTTTCCTGACAAGGAAATCGTGTTCAAAGAACATAGAACCGAGTTGGATACTGGTTACATTTATTATTCCTGGACAATGAGTTGGCGATTTTGAAAGAAGCCTGGTTAGGCCATTAAACAGGATGTGATGACATCACCAAGGGGGAGGGGCCACGTGGGCAGGCTTAATTGATCCCAGGTGATAATGATTTGGCCAGGGGTCCAGCTGGGAGTGATTACATCATCGAGATTAGTTCTGGTATTAGGGTTAGAGAATTGGGGCTCTGTTCATGGTTAGGGTTAGGGTAAGGTTTTGGGCTAGGTAGGGTCCAGGCTCAGGTGTGGGCTAGGTTTAGGGTTCGGGTTAGAGGGTTAGGGACAGGCTGACAGTCACAGTGTAGTAATGTTGGCTATTCACAATGAATGAGCTTCAATCACTGGACAATTTGGTGTGTAGCACTCAGAACTTATGACTCAGACTAGGGAAATATTTAGAAATGTGCTTCACACAATAGGAATACATATTCCAATAGACTGAATATCTGAACAGCACAATTTTGTCACTGGGAAATCTTGTTCAAACAGCTGAGAAGCGAGTGTGACACTGTTTACATTTATTTTTCCCGCCCAAGGAGTTGCCGTTTTCGGGAAAAGGTTTTGGTGAAACACTGAAAAACTCATTTTCCTAGAGCTATCGAACAGTATGAAAGTATTGAGAACACTATGAAATAAAAATGTTAGTTAGGCTAGGGTTCCAAGTAATGTTTTACTGTGCCTTTAAAAAGCCGGTATGACACCTGTGTTAAAATGAAAAGTCTCATTGCTCAAAACAACAGACCAGGGGAATGGCAGAGTTTCTCTAGAACTCCTGGAATACGTTTCAGAACGCGAACATCTCTACTGAATTTTGAAATACTGAGAATTTGTATCCAAAGCGCTGTGAAAGGTAGGATAGACTGTCAAGTGGTAATAATGTTGAAAGTGCTGGTATATTTGTAAAAAAGGTTGTTTTACCAAATTAGAATTCACAATGAAAAAGCTTGAGACACTGGAAGAGACAGTCTCCAACTCAGGAAATTCACCATGATAACCTAGGTTAATATCTAAGAAAGTGCTTCAAACACTAGGAATACGTGAATAAAGGGCCTTACTATCTGTAACACATTGTTTCCTGACGAGGAAATCGTGTTCAAAGAACATAGAACCGAGTTGGATACTGGTTACATTTATTATTCCTGGACAAAGAGTTGGCGATTTTGAAAGAAGCCTGGTTAGGCCATTAAACCGGATGTGATGATGTCACCAAGGGGGAGGGGCCACGTGGGCAGCCTTAATTGATCCCAGGTGATAATGATTTGGCCAGGGGACCAGATGGGAGTTATGACGTAATCAAGATTAGTTTTGGTATTAGGGTTAGAGAATTGGGGCTCTGTTCATGGTTAGGGTTAGGATAAGGTTTTGGGCTAGGTAGCGTTCAGGCTCAGGTGTGGGCTAGGTTTAGGGTTTGGGTTAGAGTGATAGGGACAGGGTTAAGGTCACAGTGTAGTAATGTTGGCTATTCACAATGAATGAGCTTCAAACACTCTACAATTTGGTGTGTAGCACTCAGATCTTACGACCCCAGACTAGGGAAATATTTAGAAATGTGCTTCACACAATAGGAATACATATTCCAATAGACTGAATATCTGAACAGCACAATTTTGTCACTGGGAAATCTTGTTCAAACAGCTGAGAAGCGAATGTGACACTGTTTACATTTATTTTTCCCGTCAAAAGGAGTTGGCGTTTTCGGGAAAAGGTTTTGGTGAAACACTGAAAAACTCATTTTCCTAGAGCTATCGAACAGTATGAAAGTATTGAGAACACTATGAAATAAAAATGTTAGTTAGGCTAGGGTTCGAAGTAATGTTTTACTGTGCCTTTAAAAAGCCGGTATGACACCCGTGTTAAAATGAAAAGTCTCATTGCTCAAAACAACAGACCAGGGGAATGGCAGAGTGTGTCTAGAACTCCTGGAATACGTTTCAGAACCCGAACATCTCTACTGAATTTTAAAATACTGAGAATTTGTATCCAAAGGGCTGTGAAAGGTAGGATAGACTGCCAAGTGGTAATAATGTTGAAAGTGCTGGTATATTTGTAAAAAAGGTTGTTTTACCAAATTAGAATTCACAATGAAGAAGCTTGAGACACTGGAAGAGAGAGTATCCAACTCGGGAAATTCACATGATAACCTAGGTTAATATCTAAGAAAGTGCTTCAAACACTAGGAATACGTGAATAAAGGGCCTTAATATCTGTAACACATTGTTTCCTGACAAGGAAATCGTGTTCAAAGAACATAGAACCGAGTTGGATACTGGTTACATTTATTATTCCTGGACAATGAGTTGGCGATTTTGAAAGAAGCCTGGTTAGGCCATTAAACTGGATGTGATGACGTCACCAAGGGGGAGGGGCCACGTGGGCAGGCTTAATTGATCCCAGGTGATAATGATTTGACCAGGGGACCAGCTGGGAGTGATGACGTCATCGAGATTAGTTCTGGTATTAGGGTTAGAGAATTGGGGCTCTGTTCATGGTTTGGGTTAGGATAAGGTTTTTGGCTAGGTAGGGTCCAGGCTCAGGTGTGGGCTAGGTTTAGGGTTTGGGTTAGAGGGTTAGGGACAGGCTGATGGTCACAGTGTAGTAATGTTGGCTATTCACAATGAATGAGCTTCAATCACTGGACAATTTGGTGTGTAGCACTCAGAACTTACAACTCCAGACTAGGGAAATATTTAGAAATGTGCTTCACACAATAGGAATACATACTCCAATAGACTGAATATCTGAACAGCACAATTTTGTCACTGGGAAATCTTGTTCAAACAGCTGAGATGCGAGTGTGACACTGTTTACATTTATTTTTCCAGTCAAAAGGAGTTGGCGTTTTCGGGAAAAGGTTTTGGTGAAACACTGAAAAACTCATTTTCCTAGAGCTATCGAACAGTATGAAAGTATTGAGAACACTATGAAATAAAAATGTTAGTTAGGCTAGGGTTCCAAGTAATGTTTTACTGTGCCTTTAAAAAGCCGGTATGGCACGCGTGTTAAAATGAAAAGTCTCATTGCTCAAAACAACAGACCAGGGGAATGGCAGAGTTTCTCTAGAACTCCTGGAATACGTTTCAGAACGCGAACATCTCTACTGAATTTTGAAATACTGAGAATTTGTATCCAAAGCGCTGTGAAAGGTAGGATAGACTGTCAAGTGGTAATAATGTTGAAAGTGCTGGTATATTTGTAAAAAAGGTTGTTTTACCAAATTAGAATTCACAATGAAAAAGCTTGAGACACTGGAAGAGACAGTCTCCAACTCAGGAAATTCACAATGATAACCGAGGTTAATATCTAAGAAAGTGCTTCAAACACTAGGAATACGTGAATAAAGGGCCTTAATATCTGTAACACATTGTTTCCTGACAAGGAAATCGTGTTCAAAGAACATAGAACCGAGTTGGATACTGGTTATAATTATTATTCCGAGACAATGAGTTGGCGATTTTGAAAGAAGCCTGGTTAGGCCATTAAACCGGATGTGATGACGTCACCAAGGGGGAGGGGCCACGTGGGCAGGCTTAATTGATCCCAGGTGATAATGATTTGACCAGGGGACCAGCTGGGAGTGATGACGTCATCGAGATTAGTTCTGGTATTAGGGTTAGAGAATTGGGGCTCTGTTCATGGTTTGGGTTAGGATAAGGTTTTTGGCTAGGTAGGGTCCAGGCTCAGGTGTGGGCTAGGTTTAGGGTTTGGGTTAGAGGGTTAGGGACAGGCTGATGGTCACAGTGTAGTAATGTTGGCTATTCACAATGAATGAGCTTCAATCACTGGACAATTTGGTGTGTAGCACTCAGAACTTACAACTCCAGACTAGGGAAATATTTAGAAATGTGCTTCACACAATAGGAATACATACTCCAATAGACTGAATATCTGAACAGCACAATTTGTCACTGGGAAATCTTGTTCAAACAGCTGAGATGCGAGTGTGACACTGTTTACATTTATTTTTCCAGTCAAAAGGAGTTGGCGTTTTCGGGAAAAGGTTTTGGTGAAACACTGAAAAACTCATTTTCCTAGAGCTATCGAACAGTATGAAAGTATTGAGAACACTATGAAATAAAAATGTTAGTTAGGCTAGGGTTCCAAGTAATGTTTTACTGTGCCTTTAAAAATCCGGCATGACACCCGTGTTTAAATGAAAAGTCTCATTGCTCAAAACAACAAACCAGGGGAATGGCAGAGTGTCTCTAGAACTCCTGGAATACGTTTCAGAACCCGAACATCTCTACTGAATTTTGAAATACTGAGAATTTGTATCCAAAGCGCTGTGAAAGGTAGGATAGACTGTCAAGTGCTAATAATGTTGAAAGTGCTGGTATATTTGTAAAAAAGGTTGTTTTGCCAAATTAGAATTCACAATGAAAAAGCTTGAGACACTGGAAGAGACAGTCTCCAACTCAGGAAATTCACCATGATAACCTAGGTTAATATCTAAGAAAGTGCTTCAAACACTAGGAATACGTGAATAAAGGGCCTTAATATCTGTAACACATTGTTTCCTGACGAGGAAATCGTGTTCAAAGAACATAGAACCGAGTTGGATACTGGTTACATTTATTATTCCGGGACAATGAGTTGGCGATTTTGAAAGAAGCCTGGTTAGGCCATTAAACCGGATGTGATGACGTCACCAAGGGGGAGGGGCCACGTGGGCAGCCTTAATTGATCCCAGGTGATAATGATTTGGCCAGGGGACCAGCTGGGAGTTATGACGTAATCAAGATTAGTTTTGGTATTAGGGTTAGAGAATTGGGGCTCTGTTCATGGTTAGGGTTAGGATAAGGTTTTGGGCTAGGTAGCGTTCAGGCTCAGGTGTGGGCTAGGTTTAGGGTTTGGGTTAGAGTGATAGGGACAGGGTTAAGGTCACAGTGTAGTAATGTTGGCTATTCACAATGAATGAGCTTCAAACACTCTACAATTTGGTGTGTAGCACTCAGAACTTACGACCCCAGACTAGGGAAATATTTAGAAATGTGCTTCACACAATAGGAATACATATTCCAATAGACTGAATATCTGAACAGCACAATTTTGTCACTGGGAAATCTTGTTCAAACAGCTGAGAAGCGAATGTGACACTGTTTACATTTATTTTTCCCGTCAAAAGGAGTTGGCGTTTTCGGGAAAAGGTTTTGGTGAAACACTGAAAAACTCATTTTCCTAGAGCTATCGAACAGTATGAAAGTATTGAGAAC
Source organism: Cnephaeus nilssonii (assembly GCF_951640355.1). Taxonomy (NCBI): domain Eukaryota; kingdom Metazoa; phylum Chordata; class Mammalia; order Chiroptera; family Vespertilionidae; genus Cnephaeus; species Cnephaeus nilssonii. The sequence goes on from NC_137092.1 coordinate 44,594,665, forward strand.
ACTATGAAATAAAAATGTTAGTTAGGCTAGGGTTCGAAGTAATGTTTTACTGTGCCTTTAAAAACCCGGTATGACACCCGTGTTAAAATGAAAAGTCTCATTGCTCAAAACAACAGACCAGGGGAATGGCAGAGTGTGTCTAGAACTCCTGGAATACGTTTCAGAACCCGAACATCTCTACTGAATTTTAAAATACTGAGAATTTGTATCCAAAGGGCTGTGAAAGGTAGGATAGACTGCCAAGTGGTAATAATGTTGAAAGTGCTGGTATATTTGTAAAAAAGGTTGTTTTACCAAATTAGAATTCACAATGAAGAAGCTTGAGACACTGGAAGAGAGAGTATCCAACTCGGGAAATTCACATGATAACCTAGGTTAATATCTAAGAAAGTGCTTCAAACACTAGGAATACGTGAATAAAGGGCCTTAATATCTGTAACACATTGTTTCCTGACAAGGAAATCGTGTTCAAAGAACATAGAACCGAGTTGGATACTGGTTACATTTATTATTCCTGGACAATGAGTTGGCGATTTTGAAAGAAGCCTGGTTAGGCCATTAAACCGGATGTGATGACGTCACCAAGGGGGAGGGGCCACGTGGGCAGGCTTAATTGATCCCAGGTGATAATGATTTGACCAGGGGACCAGCTGGGAGTGATGACGTCATCGAGATTAGTTCTGGTATTAGGGTTAGAGAATTGGGGCTCTGTTCATGGTTTGGGTTAGGATAAGGTTTTTGGCTAGGTAGGGTCCAGGCTCAGGTGTGGGCTAGGTTTAGGGTTTGGGTTAGAGGGTTAGGGACAGGCTGATGGTCACAGTGTAGTAATGTTGGCTATTCACAATGAATGAGCTTCAATCACTGGACAATTTGGTGTGTAGCACTCAGAACTTACAACTCCAGACTAGGGAAATATTTAGAAATGTGCTTCACACAATAGGAATACATACTCCAATAGACTGAATATCTGAACAGCACAATTTTGTCACTGGGAAATCTTGTTCAAACAGCTGAGATGCGAGTGTGACACTGTTTACATTTATTTTTCCAGTCAAAAGGAGTTGGCGTTTTCGGGAAAAGGTTTTGGTGAAACACTGAAAAACTCATTTTCCTAGAGCTATCGAACAGTATGAAAGTATTGAGAACACTATGAAATAAAAATGTTAGTTAGGCTAGGGTTCCAAGTAATGTTTTACTGTGCCTTTAAAAAGCCGGTATGGCACGCGTGTTAAAATGAAAAGTCTCATTGCTCAAAACAACAGACCAGGGGAATGGCAGAGTTTCTCTAGAACTCCTGGAATACGTTTCAGAACGCGAACATCTCTACTGAATTTTGAAATACTGAGAATTTGTATCCAAAGCGCTGTGAAAGGTAGGATAGACTGTCAAGTGGTAATAATGTTGAAAGTGCTGGTATATTTGTAAAAAAGGTTGTTTTACCAAATTAGAATTCACAATGAAAAAGCTTGAGACACTGGAAGAGACAGTCTCCAACTCAGGAAATTCACAATGATAACCGAGGTTAATATCTAAGAAAGTGCTTCAAACACTAGGAATACGTGAATAAAGGGCCTTAATATCTGTAACACATTGTTTCCTGACAAGGAAATCGTTTTCAAAGAACATAGAACCGAGTTGGATACTGGTTATAATTATTATTCCGAGACAATGAGTTGGCGATTTTGAAAGAAGCCTGGTTAGGCCATTAAACCGGATGTGATGACGTCACCAAGGGGGAGGGGCCACGTGGGCAGGCTTAATTGATCCCAGGTGATAATGATTTGACCAGGGGACCAGCTGGGAGTGATGACGTCATCGATATTAGTTCTGGTATTAGGGTTAGAGAATTGGGGCTCTGTTCATGGTTTGGGTTAGGATAAGGTTTTTGGCTAGGTAGGGTCCAGGCTCAGGTGTGGGCTAGGTTTAGGGTTTGGGTTAGAGGGTTAGGGACAGGCTGATGGTCACAGTGTAGTAATGTTGGCTATTCACAATGAATGAGCTTCAATCACTGGACAATTTGGTGTGTAGCACTCAGAACTTACAACTCCAGACTAGGGAAATATTTAGAAATGTGCTTCACACAATAGGAATACATACTCCAATAGACTGAATATCTGAACAGCACAATTTGTCACTGGGAAATCTTGTTCAAACAGCTGAGATGCGAGTGTGACACTGTTTACATTTATTTTTCCAGTCAAAAGGAGTTGGCGTTTTCGGGAAAAGGTTTTGGTGAAACACTGAAAAACTCATTTTCCTAGAGCTATCGAACAGTATGAAAGTATTGAGAACACTATGAAATAAAAATGTTAGTTAGGCTAGGGTTCCAAGTAATGTTTTACTGTGCCTTTAAAAATCCGGCATGACACCCGTGTTTAAATGAAAAGTCTCATTGCTCAAAACAACAAACCAGGGGAATGGCAGAGTGTCTCTAGAACTCCTGGAATACGTTTCAGAACCCGAACATCTCTACTGAATTTTGAAATACTGAGAATTTGTATCCAAAGCGCTGTGAAAGGTAGGATAGACTGTCAAGTGGTAATAATGTTGAAAGTGCTGGTATATTTGTAAAAAAGGTTGTTTTGCCAAATTAGAATTCACAATGAAAAAGCTTGAGACACTGGAAGAGACAGTCTCCAACTCAGGAAATTCACCATGATAACCTAGGTTAATATCTAAGAAAGTGCTTCAAACACTAGGAATATGTGAATAAAGGGCCTTAATATCTGTAACACATTGTTTCCTGACGAGGAAATCGTGTTCAAAGAACATAGAACCGAGTTGGATACTGGTTACATTTATTATTCCGGGACAATGAGTTGGCGATTTTGAAAGAAGCCTGGTTAGGCCATTAAACCGGATGTGATGACGTCACCAAGGGGGAGGGGCCACGTGGGCAGCCTTAATTGATCCCAGGTGATAATGATTTGGCCAGGGGACCAGCTGGGAGTTATGACGTAATCAAGATTAGTTTTGGTATTAGGGTTAGAGAATTGGGGCTCTGTTCATGGTTAGGGTTAGGATAAGGTTTTGGGCTAGGTAGCGTTCAGGCTCAGGTGTGGGCTAGGTTTAGGGTTTGGGTTAGAGTGATAGGGACAGGGTTAAGGTCACAGTGTAGTAATGTTGGCTATTCACAATGAATGAGCTTCAAACACTCTACAATTTGGTGTGTAGCACTCAGAACTTACGACCCCAGACTAGGGAAATATTTAGAAATGTGCTTCACACAATAGGAATACATATTCCAATAGACTGAATATCTGAACAGCACAATTTTGTCACTGGGAAATGTTGTTCAAACAGCTGAGAAGCGAGTGTGACACTGTTTACATTTATTTTTCCCGCCCAAGGAATTGCCGTTTTCGGGAAAAGGTTTTGGTGAAACACTGAAAAACTCATTTTCCTAGAGCTATCGAACAGTATGAAAGTATTGAGAACACTATGAAATAAAAATGTTAGTTAGGCTAGGGTTCCAAGTAATGTTTTACTGTGCCTTTAAAAAGCCGGTATGACACCTGTGTTAAAATGAAAAGTCTCATTGCTCAAAACAACAGACCAGGGGAATGGCAGAGTTTCTCTAGAACTCCTGGAATACGTTTCAGAACGCGAACATCTCTACTGAATTTTGAAATACTGAGAATTTGTATCCAAAGCGCTGTGAAAGGTAGGATAGACTGTCAAGTGGTAATAATGTTGAAAGTGCTGGTATATTTGTAAAAAAGGTTGTTTTACCAAATTAGAATTCACAATGAAAAAGCTTGAGACACTGGAAGAGACAGTCTCCAACTCAGGAAATTCACAATGATAACCTAGGTTAATATCTAAGAAAGTGCTTCAAACACTAGGAATAAGTGAATAAACGGCCTTAATATCTGTAACACATTGTTTCCTGACAAGGAAATCGTGTTCAAAGAACATAGAATCGAGTTGGATACTGGTTATATTTATTATTCCGAGACAATGAGTTGGCAATTTTGAAAGAAGCCTGGTTAGGCCATTAAACCGGATGTGATGACGTCACCAAGGGGGAGGGGCCACGTGGGCAGGCTTAATTGATCCCAGGTGATAATGATTTGGCCAGGGGTCCAGCTGGGAGTGATTACATCATCGAGATTAGTTCTGGTATTAGGGTTAGAGAATTGGGGCTCTGTTCATGGTTAGGGTTAGGATAAGGTTTTGGGCTAGGTAGGGTCCAGGCTCAGGTGTGGGCTAGGTTTAGGGTTCGGGTTAGAGGGTTAGGGACAGGCTGACAGTCACAGTGTAGTAATGTTGGCTATTCACAATGAATGAGCTTCAATCACTGGACAATTTGGTGTGTAGCACTCAGAACTTATGACTCAGACTAGGGAAATATTTAGAAATGTGCTTCACACAATAGGAATACATATTCCAATAGACTGAATATCTGAACAGCACAATTTTGTCACTGGGAAATCTTGTTCAAACAGCTGAGAAGCGAGTGTGACACTGTTTACATTTATTTTTCCCGCCCAAGGAGTTGCCGTTTTCGGGAAAAGGTTTTGGTGAAACACTGAAAAACTCATTTTCCTAGAGCTATTGAACAGTATGAAAGTATTGAGAACACTATGAAATAAAAATGTTAGTTAGGCTAGGGTTCCAAGTAATGTTTTACTGTGCCTTTAAAAAGCCGGTATGACACCTGTGTTAAAATGAAAAGTCTCATTGCTCAAAACAACAGACCAGGGGAATGGCAGAGTTTCTCTAGAACTCCTGGAATACGTTTCAGAACGCGAACATCTCTACTGAATTTTGAAATACTGAGAATTTGTATCCAAAGCGCTGTGAAAGGTAGGATAGACTGTCAAGTGCTAATAATGTTGAAAGTGCTGGTATATTTGTAAAAAAGGTTGTTTTACCAAATTAGAATTCACAATGAAAAAGCTTGAGACACTGGAAGAGACAGTCTCCAACTCAGGAAATTCACCATGATAACCTAGGTTAATATCTAAGAAAGTGCTTCAAACACTAGGAATACGTGAATAAAGGGCCTTAATATCTGTAACACATTGTTTCCTGACGAGGAAATCGTGTTCAAAGAACATAGAACCGAGTTGGATACTGGTTACATTTATTATTCCGGGACAAAGAGTTGGCGATTTTGAAAGAAGCCTGGTTAGGCCATTAAACCGGATGTGATGACGTCACCAAGGGGGAGGGGCCACGTGGGCAGCCTTAATTGATCCCAGGTGATAATGATTTGGCCAGGGGACCAGCTGGGAGTTATGACGTAATCAAGATTAGTTTTGGTATTAGGGTTAGAGAATTGGGGCTCTGTTCATGGTTAGGGTTAGGATAAGGTTTTGGGCTAGGTAGCGTTCAGGCTCAGGTGTGGGCTAGGTTTAGGGTTTGGGTTAGAGTGATAGGGACAGGGTTAAGGTCACAGTGTAGTAATGTTGGCTATTCACAATGAATGAGCTTCAAACACTCTACAATTTGGTGTGTATCACTCAGAACTTACGACCCCAGACTAGGGAAATATTTAGAAATGTGCTTCACACAATAGGAATACATATTCCAATAGACTGAATATCTGAACAGCACAATTTTGTCACTGGGAAATCTTGTTCAAACAGCTGAGAAGCGAATGTGACACTGTTTACATTTATTTTTCCCGTCAAAAGGAGTTGGCGTTTTCGGGAAAAGGTTTTGGTGAAACACTGAAAAACTCATTTTCCTAGAGCTATCGAACAGTATGAAAGTATTGAGAACACTATGAAATAAAAATGTTAGTTAGGCTAGGGTTCGAAGTAATGTTTTACTGTGCCTTTAAAAAGCCGGTATGACACCCGTGTTAAAATGAAAAGTCTCATTGCTCAAAACAACAGACCAGGGGAATGGCAGAGTGTGTCTAGAACTCCTGGAATACGTTTCAGAACCCGAACATCTCTACTGAATTTTAAAATACTGAGAATTTGTATCCAAAGGGCTGTGAAAGGTAGGATAGACTGCCAAGTGGTAATAATGTTGAAAGTGCTGGTATATTTGTAAAAAAGGTTGTTTTACCAAATTAGAATTCACAATGAAGAAGCTTGAGACACTGGAAGAGAGAGTATCCAACTCGGGAAATTCACATGATAACCTAGGTTAATATCTAAGAAAGTGCTTCAAACACTAGGAATACGTGAATAAAGGGCCTTAATATCTGTAACACATTGTTTCCTGACAAGGAAATCGTGTTCAAAGAACATAGAACCGAGTTGGATACTGGTTACATTTATTATTCCTGGACAATGAGTTGGCGATTTTGAAAGAAGCCTGGTTAGGCCATTAAACCGGATGTGATGACGTCACCAAGGGGGAGGGGCCACGTGGGCAGGCTTAATTGATCCCAGGTGATAATGATTTGACCAGGGGACCAGCTGGGAGTGATGACGTCATCGAGATTAGTTCTGGTATTAGGGTTAGAGAATTGGGGCTCTGTTCATGGTTTGGGTTAGGATAAGGTTTTTGGCTAGGTAGGGTCCAGGCTCAGGTGTGGGCTAGGTTTAGGGTTTGGGTTAGAGGGTTAGGGACAGGCTGATGGTCACAGTGTAGTAATGTTGGCTATTCACAATGAATGAGCTTCAATCACTGGACAATTTGGTGTGTAGCACTCAGAACTTACAACTCCAGACTAGGGAAATATTTAGAAATGTGCTTCACACAATAGGAATACATACTCCAATAGACTGAATATCTGAACAGCACAATTTTGTCACTGGGAAATCTTGTTCAAACAGCTGAGATGCGAGTGTGACACTGTTTACATTTATTTTTCCAGTCAAAAGGAGTTGGCGTTTTCGGGAAAAGGTTTTGGTGAAACACTGAAAAACTCATTTTCCTAGAGCTATCGAACAGTATGAAAGTATTGAGAACACTATGAAATAAAAATGTTAGTTAGGCTAGGGTTCCAAGTAATGTTTTACTGTGCCTTTAAAAATCCGGCATGACACCCGTGTTTAAATGAAAAGTCTCATTGCTCAAAACAACAAACCAGGGGAATGGCAGAGTGTCTCTAGAACTCCTGGAATACGTTTCAGAACCCGAACATCTCTACTGAATTTTGAAATACTGAGAATTTGTATCCAAAGCGCTGTGAAAGGTAGGATAGACTGTCAAGTGGTAATAATGTTGAAAGTGCTGGTATATTTGTAAAAAAGGTTGTTTTGCCAAATTAGAATTCACAATGAAAAAGCTTGAGACACTGGAAGAGACAGTCTCCAACTCAGGAAATTCACCATGATAACCTAGGTTAATATCTAAGAAAGTGCTTCAAACACTAGGAATACGTGAATAAAGGGCCTTAATATCTGTAACACATTGTTTCCTGACGAGGAAATCGTGTTCAAAGAACATAGAACCGAGTTGGATACTGGTTACATTTATTATTCCGGGACAATGAGTTGGCGATTTTGAAAGAAGCCTGGTTAGGCCATTAAACCGGATGTGATGACGTCACCAAGGGGGAGGGGCCACGTGGGCAGCCTTAATTGATCCCAGGTGATAATGATTTGGCCAGGGGACCAGCTGGGAGTTATGACGTAATCAAGATTAGTTTTGGTATTAGGGTTAGAGAATTGGGGCTCTGTTCATGGTTAGGGTTAGGATAAGGTTTTGGGCTAGGTAGGGTCCAGGCTCAGGTGTGGGCTAGGTTTAGGGTTTGGGTTAGAGGGTTAGGGACAGGCTGACAGTCACAGTGTAGTAATGTTGGCTATTCACAATGAATGAGCTTCAATCACTGGACAATTTGGTGTGTAGCACTCAGAACTTATGACTCCAGACTAGGGAAATATTGAGAAATGTGCTTCACACAATAGGAATACATATTCCAATAGACTGAATATCTGAACAGCACAATTTTGTCACTGGGAAATGTTGTTCAAACAGCTGAGAAGCGAGTGTGACACTGTTTACATTTATTTTTCCCGCCCAAGGAGTTGCCGTTTTCGGGAAAAGGTTTTGGTGAAACACTGAAAAACTCATTTTCCTAGAGCTATCGAACAGTATGAAAGTATTGAGAACACTATGAAATAAAAATGTTAGTTAGGCTAGGGTTCCAAGTAATGTTTTACTGTGCCTTTAAAAAGCCGGTATGACACCTGTGTTAAAATGAAAAGTCTCATTGCTCAAAACAACAGACCAGGGGAATGGCAGAGTTTCTCTAGAACTCCTGGAATACGTTTCAGAACGCGAACATCTCTACTGAATTTTGAAATACTGAGAATTTGTATCCAAAGCGCTGTGAAAGGTAGGATAGACTGTCAAGTGGTAATAATGTTGAAAGTGCTGGTATATTTGTAAAAAAGGTTGTTTTACCAAATTAGAATTCACAATGAAAAAGCTTGAGACACTGGAAGAGACAGTCTCCAACTCAGGAAATTCACAATGATAACCTAGGTTAATATCTAAGAAAGTGCTTCAAACACTAGGAATAAGTGAATAAACGGCCTTAATATCTGTAACACATTGTTTCCTGACAAGGAAATCGTGTTCAGAGAACATAGAACCGAGTTGGATACTGGTTATATTTATTATTCCGAGACAATGAGTTGGCGATTTTGAAAGAAGCCTGGTTAGGCCATTAAACCGGATGTGATGACGTCACCAAGGGGGAGGGGCCACGTGGGCAGGCTTAATTGATCCCAGGTGATAATGATTTGACCAGGGGACCAGCTGGGAGTGATGACGTCATCGAGATTAGTTCTGGTATTAGGGTTAGAGAATTGGGGCTCTGTTCATGGTTTGGGTTAGGATAAGGTTTTTGGCTAGGTAGGGTCCAGGCTCAGGTGTGGGCTAGGTTTAGGGTTTGGGTTAGAGGGTTAGGGACAGGCTGATGGTCACAGTGTAGTAATGTTGGCTATTTACAATGAATGAGCTTCAATCACTGGACAATTTGGTGTGTAGCACTCAGAACTTACAACTCCAGACTAGGGAAATATTTAGAAATGTGCTTCACACAATAGGAATACATACTCCAATAGACTGAATATCTGAACAGCACAATTTTGTCACTGGGAAATCTTGTTCAAACAGCTGAGAAGCGAGTGTGACACTGTTTACATTTATTTTTCCAGTCAAAAGGAGTTGGCGTTTTCGGGAAAAGGTTTTGGTGAAACACTGAAAAACTCATTTTCCTAGAGCTATCGAACAGTATGAAAGTATTGAGAACACTATGAAATAAAAATGTTAGTTAGGCTAGGGTTCCAAGTAATGTTTTACTGTGCCTTTAAAAAGCCGGCATGACACCCGTGTTTAAATGAAAAGTCTCATTGCTCAAACAACAAACCAGGGGAATGGCAGAGTGTCTCTAGAACTCCTGGAATACGTTTCAGAACCCGAACATCTCTACTGAATTTTGAAATACTGAGAATTTGTATCCAAAGCGCTGTGAAAGGTAGGATAGACTGTCAAGTGGTAATAATGTTGAAAGTGCTGGTATATTTGTAAAAAAGGTTGTTTTACCAAATTAGAATTCACAATGAAAAAGCTTGAGACACTGGAAGAGACAGTCTCCAACTCGGGAAATTCACAATGATAACCTAGGTTAATATCTAAGAAAGTGCTTCAAACACTAGGAATACGTGAATAAAGGGCCTTAATATCTGTAACACATTGTTTCCTGACAAGGAAATCGTGTTCAAAGAACATAGAACCGAGTTGGATACTCGTTATATTTATTATTCCGAGACAATGAGTTGGCGATTTTGAAAGAAGCCTGGTTAGGCCATTAAACCGGATGTGATGACGTCACCAAGGGGGAGGGGCCACGTGGGCAGGCTTAATTGATCCCAGGTGATAATGATTTGACCAGGGGACCAGCTGGGAGTGATGACGTCATCGAGATTAGTTCTGGTATTAGGGTTAGAGAATTGGGGCTCTGTTCATGGTTTGGGTTAGGATAAGGTTTTTGGCTAGGTAGGGTCCAGGCTCAGGTGTGGGCTAGGTTTAGGGTTTGGGTTAGAGGGTTAGGGACAGGCTGACGGTCACAGTGTAGTAATGTTGGCTATTCACAATGAATGAGCTTCAATCACTGGACAATTTGGTGTGTAGCACTCAGAACTTACGACTCCAGACTAAGGAAATATTTAGAAATGTGCTTCACACAATAGGAATACATATTCCAATAGACTGAATATCTGAACAGCACAATTTTGTCACTGGGAAATCTTGTTCAAACAGCTGAGAAGCGAGTGTGACACTGTTTACATTTATTTTTCCAGTCAAAAGGAGTTGGCGTGGATTCGGAAAAAAGATGGCGACCGGCAGGAAGGTAGGGAGAGAGAGAGTGTGAGTGAGGAACCCATAGAGGAGAGTGTAGATGTGTGTGTTGTGTGTTTGTGTATGAGATAGGGTCAGTTAGATTCTGCAGGTCTTCCAAGGGGCTCCCGAACAGGGCAGCCCTAGATGGCGGAGCCCCGCGCACAAAGTGGACACTTCTCGGCGGCTGGTGCGGACGCAGAGACCACGCCATCTTGGGAAACAGAGCTTCCCGAGACTCGGATCCTGGCTTCTGACACAAACCAGGACCCTGCAGCCACTGGGGACAGAGAACTGCTATCACAGCTTCAGACAAACAAACAAGAATCCAGACTTCCCGGCAGATTTCCGTGAGTCAAAGAGCCTATCCCCCTCCTCGCAGGCGCTGATAGCTCCATAGTAACTGATAGACGCGCCCCTCCCCCAAGCTGCTGAGCGCCCATAGGCGTGCTGAAAGCGCCATAGAAACTGATAGACGCGCCCCTCGCCCAAGCTGCTCACAGGCGCGAGCACAGACAGTGCCATAGTAACTGATAGACCTGACCCTGGCCCAAGCTGCTGAGCTTTGCGCAGGGACGCACTCCCTCTTAGGGAATTTGGCGCGCACTGGCGCACAGGACAGAAGCAGCTCCCTGTCGGGGAAATCTGTCAGTGCGCACAGAGGGCTCCCCTTCGGGGAATTTGGGGGAATTTGGCTCGCTGGAAACAGCTCCCCCTTCGGAGATTCTTAAAAGCGTGCACAGAGGGGCTTCCCTTTGGGGAATTTGGCGCGCAGTACGGACTCCGCCCCCCTTCTGGGACTTTGGGAGAGTGCACTGAGCCGGCTCACCTTCAGGTTTTTAAGAATGTGCGCTCTAGCCGGTTTGGCTCAGTAGAGAGAGCACACACAGGACGCAGCCCCACTTCAGGGAATTTGGCACGCCGGACACAGCTGCCTGGGATCCCTGACTCACAGCGCATTCACACTAAGAGCCAGCGACCCCAATTGTTGGTGCGTGCACACACAGGGACCCTGATTCTCAACGAGAAACCGCACAAGGCAACAGAGACTTTGACACTCGAGTCTTGGTGCAGACACAGGGAAACTCTGACTCCTGGCACATGCTAAGGATCTCATTCTCGGCACATACCAACAGTGTGGTGCAGACAGGGCCCCTGATTCTAAATGTGCACACGAGACCACACGGAACACTGGGGACACTGATCCTGGGCAAGTTTGGTTCCCACCAACCAAAGACAGTCACACGTCCTAGTGTCAGAGCACTTCAGTGAAACTAGGGTGGAGCGAAGTCCCCACAGCACACGGCCCAGGTCCACGCAAACAGAAGCTTGAGCTTTCTGGTAATAGCCAGAATGGGGAAACGAAATAACTCACAGAGGAAAGAAAATGTGGAGTCGCCAAGAAAGGAAATTAGTGAAAATGAAGCTTGCAACATGACCGAAAAGGAGTTCAGAGTAATGGTCATGGAATTTATACATCGGATGGATGAGAAAATCAACAACTTATGCAAGAATCAGGAAGAAATGAAAAGTGATATAGCTACAATCAAAAACACCATGGAAAGTTTCAACAGTAGATTACAAGAAGCAGAGGACCGAATTAGTGAGTTAGAAGATCAGGTACAGAAACAAGCTCAAGCTGAACAGCAATTGGAGAAAAAAATTAAAAAGCAGGAGGAAAGCCTAAGGGAGCTTCGGGACAACATGAAACAAAGTAACATGCGTATAATAGGGCTGCCAGAAGGACAAGAAGAGCAGCAGGGATTAGAAAATCTATTTGAAGAAATAATGACAGAAAACTTCCCGGATATGGGAAAGATAAAAGTTACGCAAGTAAAGAGAGACCCAAGCAGGATCAACCCCAAAAGACCCACACCAAGACATGTCATAATTTCAATGGCAAATATAAATGATAAAGAGAGAATCCTAAAGGCGGCAAGAGAGAGACAGAGAGTTACCTACAAAGGAACACCCATCAGATTGTCAAATGATTACTCATCAGAAACACAACAAGCTAGAAGTGAATGGAAGGAGGTATACAAAGTGTTGCAAAGCAAAGGACTGAATCCAAGAATACTATATCCAGCAAGACTATCAATCAAAATTGAAGGGGAAATCAGGAGCTTTGCAGACAAAAAAAGCCTCAGGGAGTTTATCACCACCAAACCAGCAATGCAAGAATTGCTAAAGGGAATACTGTAAAAAGAAGAAATAAACAGGTAAGAAGGAATACAGACACAAAAATAGATATGACTGCAAACAAATACCTTTCAGTAATAACTTTAAATGTAAACGGACTAAATGCTCCAATCAAAAGACATCGAGTAGCTGAATGGATAAAAAAACACGACCCATATATATGCTGTCTACAAGAGACCCACCTCAGAACAAGAGACTCACACAGATTGAAAGTGAAGGGATGGAAAAATATCTTTCAGGCAAATGGAAATGAAAAAAAAGCTGGGGTAGCAATACTTATATCTGACAAAATAGACCTCAAAGTAAATGCCATAACAAGAGATAAGGAAGGCCACTTCATAATACTAAAGGGAGAAATCCAACAAGAAGAAATAATTCTGGTAAACATATACGCTCCCAATATAGGAGCACCCAAATACATAAAAAAACTCCTGGAGGATATCAAGGGAGAGATTAATAGCAACACAATCATAGTAGGAGACTTTAATACCCCACTATCACCACTGGACAAATCCTCTAAACAAAAAATCAGCAAAGAAACAGCAATCCTAAATGACTCACTAGACCAGATGGAATTAATTGACATCTTCAGAACATTTCACCCCAAAGCCACAGAATATACATTCTTCTCAAGTGCACATGGGTCATTTTCAAAGATAGACCATATGCTGGGTCACAGGCAAAGTCTCTTCAAATTCAAGAAGATAGAAATTATATCAAGCATCTTCTCAGATCACAGTGGCATAAAACTGGAAATCAACTACAATAAAAACAATCCAAAGAAATCAAACACATGGAGACTAAACAGCATGCTATTAAACAAGGACTGGGTCACCAGAGAGATCAAGGAAGAAATAAAAAACATCATGGCAACAAATGACAATGAAAACACAACAATCCAAAATCTATGGGACACAGCGAAAGCAGTCTTGAGAGGGAAGTTCATAGCTCTACAGGCCTATTGCAAAAAACAAGAAACAATTGTAATAAATTACTTAACCCTACAACTCAAAGAGCTAGAAAAAGAGCAGCAAGAAAAGCCCAGTGTAACCAGAAGGAAGGAAATAACAAAGATCAGAGCGGAGATAAATGACATAGAGACCAAAGAAACAATACATAAGATCAACAAAACCAAGAGCTGGTTCTTTGAAAGGATAAACAAGATTGATGGACCTCTAGCCAGGCTCACCAAGAAGCAAAGAGAGAGGACCCAAATAAACAAAATCAGAAATGAAAGAGGTGAAATAACAACAGACCCCGCTGAGATACAAAGGATTGTTACAAAATACTACGAACAACTCTATTCCAACAAACTGGACAATCTGGAGGAAATGGACATATTCCTAGAAAAATATAACCTTCCAAAAATCAATCAAGAAGAATCTAAACAGCTCAATAGGCCAATAACTATGGACGAAATTGAAGCAGTCATCAAAAAGCTTCCAGCAAACAAAAGCCCGGGGCCTGATGGCTTCACAGGAGAGTTTTACCAAACATTCAAGGAAGAACTAAAACCTATCCTCCTCAGACTATTCCAAAAAATTCAAGTGGAAGGAACACTTCCAAACTCCTTCTATGAAGCCAGCATCACCCTAATACCAAAACCAGATAAAGACAGCACAATGAAAGAGAACTACAGACCAATATCCCTCATGAACATAGATACCAAAATCCTCAACAAAATTCTAGCAAATCGGCTCCAGCAGTACATAAGAAAGATCATACACCATGACCAAGTAGGATTTATCCCAAGAATGCAAGGATGGTACAATATCCGCAAATCAATAAACGTGATACATCACATAAACAAATTGAAAGATAAAAATCACATAGTCATATCAATTGATGCAGAAAAAGCATTTGACAAAATCCAACACCCTTTTTTGATAAAAGCTCTCAACAAGGTGGGAATAGATGGCTCATACCTCAACATAATAAAAGCTATATATGATAAACCCACAGCAAACATCATACTCAATGGACAAAAACTAAAGACATTTCCCCTAAGAACAGGAACAAGACAGGGATGCCCACTCTCACCACTCCTGTTTGACATAGTACTGGAAGTATTAGCCATTGCAATTAGACAAGAAGAAGAAATAAAAGGCATCCAGATTGGAAAAGAACAAGTAAAGCTGTCTTTATTTGCAGACGACATGATATTGTACATAAAAAATCCTAAAGACTCCGTCAAAAAACTAATAGACTTAATAAATGAATTCGGCAATGTAGCAGGATACAAAATTAACGCCAAGAAATCTATGGCCTTTCTATACACCAATAGTGAACTTACAGACAGAGAGACTAAAAAGGCAATCCCATTTACCATCGTGCCAAAAAAATTAAGATACCTAGGAATAAACTTAACTAAGGAGGTAAAAGACCTATACACGGAAAACTACAGGATACTGAAAAAAGAGATAGAGGAAGACGTAAACAGATGGAAGAACATACCATGTTCATGGATTGGTAGAATCAACATCATTAAAATGTCCATACTACCCAAAGCAATCTATAGATTCAATGCACTCCCCATTAAAATACCAACGGCATATTTCACAGACCTTGAAAGAACTCTCCAAAAATTCATCTGGAATAAAAAAAGACCCCGAATAGCCACAGCAATCCTGAGAAAGAAGAATAAAGTAGGAGGGATCTCAATACCAGATTTCAAGCTGTATTACAAAGCCACTGTTCTCAAAACAGCCTGGTACTGGCACAAGAACAGACATATAGATCAATGGAACAGAATAGAGAATCCAGATATTGACCCAAACCACTATGCTCAATTAATATTTGACAAAGGAGGCATGAACATACAATGGAATAAAGACAGTCTCTTCAATAAATGGTGTTGGGAAAATTGGACAGATACATACAAAAAAATGAAGCTTGATCACCAACTTACGCCATACACAAAAATAAACTCAAAATGGATACAGGACTTAAACATAAGACGGGAAACCATAAAAATACTAGAGCAATCCACAGGCAGCAAAATGTCAGACATATGCCAAAAGAAATTCTTCACTGACACTGCCCCTAGGGCAATGGAAGCTAAAGAGAAAATTAACAAATGGGACTACATCAAAATAAAAAGCTTTTTCACAGCAAAAGAAACCATCAACAAAACAACAAGAAGGCCCACTGCATGGGAGAACATATTTGCAAATGGCATCACTGATAAAGGTTTAATCTCCAACATCTACAGGCAGCTTATACAACTTAATAAAAGGAAGATAAATGATCCAATAAAAAAATGGGCAACAGACCTAAATAGAATCTTTTCAAAAGAAGACAGAAGGAAGGCCAAGAGACACATGAAAACATGCTCAACATCACTAATTATCCGAGAGATGCAAATCAAAACAACAATGCGGTACCATCTCACACCTGTCAGAATGGCTATCATCAACAAATCAACAAACGACAAGTGTTGGCGAGGATGCGGAGAAAAAGGAACCCTCGTGCACTGCTGGTGGGATTGCAGACTGGTGCAGCCACTGTGGAGAACAGTATGGAGTTTCCTCAAAAAACTGAAAATGGAACTCCCATTTGACCCAGTAATCCCACTCCTGGGAATATATCCGAAGAAACTAGAAACACCAATTAGAAAGGATATATGCACCCCTATGTTCATAGCAGCACAATTCACCATAGCTAAGATTTGGAAACAGCCTAGGTGCCCGTCAGCAGATGACTGGATCAGAAAACTGTGGTACATCTACACAATGGAATACTATGCTGCCATAAAAAAGAAGGAATTCTCATCATTTGCAGCAACCTGGATGGAATTGGAGAACATTATGCTGAGTGAAATAAGTCAGTCGATGAAAGAAAAATACCACATGATCTCACTCATTTATTGATAATAAAGAACATTATAAACTGATGAACAAAAAGATAGATACAGAGACAGTAAAGCATCAAACAGACTGTCAAATTACAAGGGGAAGGTTAGGGAGAGGTGGGGGAGATAAGAGATCAATCAAAGGACTTGTATGCATGCATATAAGCATAACCAATGGATGCAAAACTCTGGGGGGTGGGGGCATATATGGGAGTGGGGTGTGGGGAGGGTAATGGTAAGATATGTACACATATAATACCTTAATAAAAAATTGAAAAAAAAAAAAAAGGAGTTGGCGTTTTCGGGAAAAGGTTTTGGTGAAACACTGAAAAACTCATTTTCCTAGAGCTATCGAACAGTATGAAAGTATTGAGAACACTATGAAATAAAAATGTTAGTTAGGCTAGGGTTCCAAGTAATGTGTTACTGTGCCTTTAAAAAGCCGGTATGACACCCGTGTTAAAATGAAAAGTCTCATTGCTCAAAACAACAGACCAGGGGAATGGCAGAGTGTCTCTAGAAATCCTGGAATACCTTTCAGAACCCGAACATCTCTACTGAATTTTAAAATACTGAGAATTTGTATCCAAAGCGCTGTGAAAGGTAGGATAGACTGTCAAGTGGTAATAATGTTGAAAGTGCTGGTATATTTGTAAAAAAGGTTGTTTTACCAAATTAGAATTCACAATGAAAAAGGTTGAGACACTGGAAGAGAGAGTCTCCAACTCCGGAAATTCACAATGATAACCTAGGTTAATATCTAAGAAAGTGCTTCAAACACTAGGAATACGTGAATAAAGGGCCTTAATATCTGTAACACATTGTTTCCTGACAAGGAAATCGTGTTCAAAGAACATAGAACCGAGTTGGATACTGGTTACATTTATTATTCCTGGACAATGAGTTGGCGATTTTGAAAGAAGCCTGGTTAGGCCATTAAATCGGATGTGATGATGTCACCAAGGGGGAGGGGCCACGTGGGCAGGCTTAATTGAACCCAGGTGATAATGATTTGGCCAGGGGACCAGCTGGGAGTGATGACGTCATCGAGATTAGTTCTGGTATTAGGGTTAGAGAATTGGGGCTCTGTTCATGGTTAGGGTTAGGATAAGGTTTTGGGCTAGGTAGGGTCCAGGCTCAGGTGTGGGCTAGGTTTAGGGTTTGGGTTAGAGGGTTAGGGACAGGCTGACGGTCACAGTGTAGTAATGTTGGCTATTCACAATGAATGAGCTTCAATCACTGGACACTTTGGTGTGTAGCACTCAGAACTTATGACTCCAGACTCGGGAAATATTTAGAAATGTGCTTCACACAATAGGAATACATATTCCAATAGACTGAATATCTGAACAGCACAATTTTGTCACTGGGAAATCTTGTTCAAACAGCTGAGAACCGAGTGTGACACTGTTTACATTTATTTTTCCCGTCAAAAGGAGTTGGCGTTTTCGGGAAAAGGTTTTGGTGAAACACTGAAATATCATTTTCCTAGAGCTATCGAACAGTATGAAAGTATTGAGAACACTATGAAATAAAAATGTTAGTTAGGCTAGGGTTCCAAGTAATGTTTTACTGTGCCTTTAAAAAGCCAGTATGACACCCGTGTTAAAATGAAAAGTCTCATTGCTCAAAACAACAGAACAGGGGAATGGCAGAGTGTCTCTAGAACTCCTGGAATATGTTTTAGAATCCGAACATCTCTACTGAATTTTGAAATACTCTGCATTTGTATCCAAAGCGCTGTTAAAGGTAGGATAGACTGTCAAGTGGTAATAATGTTGAAAGTGCTGGTATATTTGTAAAAAAGGTTGTTTTACCAAATTAGAATTCACAATGAAAAAGCTTGAGACACTGGAAGAGAGAGACTCCAACTCGGGAAATTCACAATGATAACCTAGGTTAATATCTAAGAAAGTGCTTCAAACACTAGGAATACGTGAATAAAGGGCCTTAATATCTATAACACATTGTTTCCTGACAAGGAAATCGTGTTCAAAGAACATAGAACCGAGTTGGATACTGGTTACATTTATTATTCCGAGACAATGAGTTGGCGATTTTGAAAGAAGCATGGTTAGGCCATTAAACCGGATGTGATGACGTCACCAAGGGGGAGGGGCCACGTGGGCAGGCTTAATTGATCCCAGGTGATAATGATTTGGCCAGGGGACCAGCTGGGAGTGATGACGTCATCGAGGTTAGTTCTGGTATTAGGGTTAGAGAATTGGGGCTCTGTTCATGGTTAGGGTTAGGATAAGGTTTTGGGCTAGGTAGGGTCCAGGCTCAGGTGTGGGCTAGGTTTAGGGTTTGGGTTAGAGGGTTAGGGACAGGCTGACGGTCACAGTGTAGTAATGTTGGCTATTCACAATGAATGAGCTTCAATCACTGGACAATTTGGTGTGTAGCACTCAGAACTTACGACTCCAGACTCGGGAAATATTTAGAAATGTGCTTCACACAATAGGAATACATATTCCAATAGACTGAATATCTGAACAGCACAATTTTGTCACTGGGAAATCTTGTTCAAACAGCTGAGAACCGAGTGTGACACTGTTTACATTTATTTTTCCCATCAAAAGGAGTTGGCGTTTTTGGGAAAAGGTTTAGGTGAAACACTGAAAAACTCATTTTCCTAGAGCTATCGAACAGTATGAAAGTATTGAGAACACTATGAAATAAAAATGTTAGTTAGGCTAGGGTTCCAAGTAATGTTTTACTGTGCCTTTAAAAAGCCGGTATGACACCCGTGTTAAAAAGAAAAGTCTCATTGCTCAAAACAACAGACCAGGGGAATGGCAGAGTGTCTCTAGAACTCCTGAAATATGTTTTAGAACCCGAACATCTCGACTGAATTTTGAAATAGTGAGAATTTGTATCCAAAGCGCTGTGAAAGGTAGGATAGACTGTCAAGTGGTAATAATGTTGAAAGTGCTGGTTTATTTGTAAAAAAGTTTGTTTTACCAAATTAGAATTCACAATGAAAAAGCTTGAGACACTGGAAGAGAGAGACTCCAACTCGGGAAATTCACAATGATAACCTAGGTTAATATCTAAGAAAGTGCTTCAAACACTAGGAATACGTGAATAAAGGGCCTTAATATCTGTAAAACATTGTTTCCTGACAAGGAAATCGTGTTCAAAGAACATAGAACCGAGTTGGATACTGGTTACATTTATTATTCCGGGACAATGAGTTGGCGATTTTGAAAGAAGCCTGGTTAGGCCATTAAACTGGATGTGATGACGTCACCAAGGGGGAGGGGCCACGTGGGCAGGCTTAATTGATCCCAGGTGATAATGATTTGGCCAGGGGACCAGCTGGGTGTGATGATGTCATCGAGATTAGTTCTGGTATTAGGGTTAGAGAATTGGGGCTCTGTTCATGGTTAGGGTTAGGATAAGGTTTTGTCTAGGTAGGGTCCAGGCTCAGGTGTGGGCTAGGTTTAGGGTTTGGGTTAAGGTGATAGGGACAGGGTTAAGGTCACAGTGTAGTAATGTTGGCTATTCACAATGAATGAGCTTCAATCACTGGACAATTTGGTGTGTAGCACTCAGAACTTACGACTCCAGACTAGGGAAATATTTAGAAATGTGCTTCACACAATAGGAATACATATTCCAATAGACTGAATATCTGAACAGCACAATTTTGTCACTGGGAAATCTTGTTGAAACAGCTGAGAAGCGAGTGTGACACTGTTTACATTTATTTTTCCCATCAAAAGGAGTTGGCGTTTTCGGGAAAAGGTTTAGGTGAAACACTGAAAAACTCATTTTCCTAGAGCTATCGAACAGTAAGAAAGTATTGAGAACACTATGAAATAAAAATGTTAGTTAGGCTAGGGTTCCAAGTAATGTTTTACTGTGCCTTTAAAAAGCCGGTATGACACTCGTCTTAAAATGAAAAGTCTCATTGCTCAAAACAACAGACCAGGGGAATGGCAGAGTGTCTCTAGAACTCCTGGAATACTTTTGAGAACCCGAAGATCTCTAATGAATTTTGAAATACTGAGAATTTGTATCCAAAGCGCTGTGAAAGGTAGGATAGACTGTCAAGTGGTAATAATGTTGAAAGTGCTGGTATATTTGTAAAAAAGGTTGTTTTACCAAATTAGAATTCACAATGAAAAAGCTTGAGACACTGGAAGAGAGACTCCAACTCGGGAAATTCACAATGATAACCTAGGTTAATATCTAAGAAAGTGATTCAAACACTAGGAATACGTGAATAAAGGGTCTTAATATCTGTAACACATTGTTTCCTGACAAGGAAATCGTGTTCAAAGAACACAGAACAGAGTTGGATACTGGTTACATTTATTATTCCGGGAAAATGAGTTGGCGATTTTGAAAGAAGCCTGGTTAGGGCATTAAACCGGATGTGATGACGTCACCAAGGGGAGGGGCCTCGTGGGCAGGCTTAATTGATCCCAGGTGATAATGATTTGGCCAGGGGACCAGCTGGGAGTGATGACGTCATCGAGATTAGTTCTGGTATTAGGGTTATAGAATTGGGGCTCTGTTCATGGTTAGGGTTAGGATAAGGTTTTGGGCTAGGTAGGGTTCAGGCTCAGGTGTGGGCTCAATTTAGGGTTTGGGTTAGAGGGTTAGGGACAGGGTTACGGTCACAGTGTAGTAATGTTGGCTATTCACAATGAATGAGCTTCAATCACTGGACAATTTGGTGTGTAGCACTCAGAACTTACGACTCCAGACTAGGGAAATATTTAGAAATGTGCTTCACACAATAGGAATACATATTCCAATAGACTGAATATCTGACCAGCACAATTTTGTCACTGGGAAATCTTGTTCAAACAGTTGAGAACCGAGTGTGACACTGTTTACATTTATTTTTCCCGTCAAAAGGAGTTGGCGTTTTCGGGAAAAGGTTTTGGTGAAACACTGAAATATCATTTTCCTAGAGCTATCGAACAGTATGAAAGTATTGAGAACACTATGAAATAAAAATGTTACTTAGGCTAGGGTTCCAAGTAATGTTTTTCTGTGCCTTTAAAAAGCCGGTATGACACCCGTGTTAAAATGAAAAGTCTCATTGCTCAAAACAACAGACCAGGGGAATGGCAGAGTGTCTCTAGAACTCCTGGAATACGTTTTAGAACCCGAACATCTCTACTGAATTTTGAAATACTGAGAATTTGTATCCAAAGCGCTGTGAAAGGTAGGATAGACTGTCAAGTGGTAATAATGTTGAAAGTGCTGGTATATTTGTAAAAAAGGTTGTTTTACCAAATTAGAATTCACAATGAAAAAGCTTGAGACACTGGAAGAGAGACTCCAACTCGGGAAATTCACAATGATAACCTAGGTTAATATCTAAGAAAGTGATTCAAACACTAGGAATACGTGAATAAAGGGTCTTAATATCTGTAACACATTGTTTCCTGACAAGGAAATCGTGTTCAAAGAACACAGAACAGAGTTGGATACTGGTTACATTTATTATTCCGGGACAATGAGTTGGCGATTTTGAAAGAAGCCTGGTTAGGGCATTAAACCGGATGTGATGACATCACCAAGGGGAGGGGCCTCGTGGGCAGGCTTAATTGATCCCAGGTGATAATGATTTGGCCAGGGGACCAGCTGGGAGTGATGACGTCATCGAGATTAGTTCTGGTATTAGGGTTATAGAATTGGGGCTCTGTTCATGGTTAGGGTTAGGATAAGGTTTTGGGCTAGGTATGGTTCAGGCTCAGGTGTGGGCTCGATTTAGGGTTTGGGTTAGAGGGTTAGGGACAGGGTTACGGTCACAGTGTAGTAATGTTGGCTATTCACAATGAATGAGCTTCAATCACTGGACAATTTGGTGTGTAGCACTCAGAACTTACGACTCCAGACTAGGGAAATATTTAGAAATGTGCTTCACACAATAGGAATACATATTCCAATAGACTGAATATCTGACCAGCACAATTTTGTCATTGGGAAATCTTGTACAAACAGTTGAGAACCGAGTGTGACACTGTTTACATTTATTTTTCCCGTCAAAAGGAGTTGGCGTTTTCGGGAAAAGGTTTTGGTGAAACACTGAAATATCATTTTCCTAGAGCTATCGAACAGTATGAAAGTATTGAGAACACTATGAAATAAAAATGTTACTTAGGCTAGGGTTCCAAGTAATGTTTTTCTGTGCCTTTAAAAAGCCGGTATGACACCCGTGTTAAAATGAAAAGTCTCATTGCTCAAAACAACAGACCAGGGGAATGGCAGAGTGTCTCTAGAACTCCTGGAATACGTTTTAGAACCCGAACATCTCTACTGAATTTTGAAATACTGAGAATTTGTATCCAAAGCGCTGTGAAAGGTAGGATAGACTGTCAAGTGGTAATAATGTTGAAAGTGCTGGTATATTTGTAAAAAAGGTTGTTTTACCAAATTAGAATTCACAATGATAAAGCTTGAGACACTGGAAGAGAGAGACTCCAACTCGGGAAATTCACAATGATAACCTAGGTTAATATCTAAGAAAGTGCTTCAAACACTAGGAATACGTGAATAAAGGGCCTTAATATCTGTAACACATTGTTTCCTGACAAGGAAATCGTGTTCAAAGAACATAGAACCGAGTTGGATACTGGTTACATTTATTATTCCGGGACAATGAGTTGGCGATTTTGAAAGAAGCCTGGTTAGGCCATTAAACCGGATGTGATGACGTCACCAAGAGGGAGGGGCCACGTGGGCAGGCTTAATTGATCCCAGGTGATTATGATTTGGCCAGGGAACAGCTGGGAGTGATGACGTCATCAAGATTAGTTCTGGTATTAGGGTTAGAGAATTGGGGCTCTGTTCATGGTTAGGGTTAGGATAAGGTTTTGGGCTAGGTAGGGTCCAGGCTCAGGTGTGGGCTCGGTTTAGGGTTTGGGTTAGAGGGTTAGGGACAGGGTTACGGTCACAGTGTAGTGATGTTGGCTATTCACAATGAATGAGCTTCAATCACTGGACAATTTGGTGTGTAGCACTCAGAACTTACGACTCCAGACTAGGGAAATATTTCGAAATGTGCTTCACACAATAGGAATACATATTCCAATAGACTAAATATCTGAACAGCACAATTTTGTCACTGGGAAATCTTGTTCAAACAGCTGAGAAGCGAGTGTGACACTGTTTACATTTATTTTTCCCGTCAAAAGGAGTTGGCGTTTTCGGGAAAAGGTTTTGGTGAAACACTGAAAAACTCATTTTCCTAGAGCTATCGAACAGTATGAAAGTATTGAGGACACTATGAAATAAAAATGTTAGTTAGGCTAGGGTTCCAAGTAATGTTTTACTGTGCCTTTAAAAAGCCGGTATGACACCCGTGTTAAAATTAAAAGTCTCATTGCTCAAAACAACAGACCAGGGGAATGGCACAGTGTCTCTAGAACTCCTGGAATACGTTTGAGAACCCGAAGATCTCTAATGAATTTTGAAATACTGAGAATTTGTATCCAAAGCGCTGTGAAAGGTAGGATAGACTGTCAAGTGGTAATAATGTTGAAAGTGCTGGTATATTTGTAAAAAAGGTTGTTTTACCAAATTAGAATTCACAATGAAAAAGCTTGAGACACTGGAAGAGAGACTCCAACTCGGGAATTTCACAATGATAACCTAGGTTAATATCTAAGAAAGTGCTTCAAACACTAGGAATACGTGAATAAAGGGCCTTAATATCTGTAACACATTGTTTCCTGACAAGGAAATCGTGTTCAAAGAACATAGAACCAAGTTGAATACTGGTTACATTTATTATTCGGGACAATGAGTTGGCGATTTTGAAGGAAGCCTGGTTAGGCCATTAAACAGGATGTGATGACGTCACCAAGGGGGAGGGGCCACGTGGGCAGGCTTAATTGATCCCAGGTGATAATGATTTGGCCAGGGAACAGCTGGGAGTGATGACGTCATCAAGATTAGTTCTGGTATTAGGGTTAGAGAATTGGGGCTCTGTTCATGGTTAGGGTTAGGATAAGGTTTTGGGCTAGGTAGGGTTCAGGCTCAGGTGTGGGCTAGGTTTAGGGTTTGGGTTAGAGGGTTAGGGACAGGCTTACGGTCACAGTGTAGTAATGTTGGCTATTCACAATGAATGAACTTCAATCACTGGACAATTTGGTGTGTAGCACTCAGAACTTACGACTCCAGACTAGGGAAATATTTAGAAATTTGCTTCACACAATAGGAATACATATTCCAATAGACTGAATATCTGAACAGCACAATTTTGTCACTGGGAACTCTTGTTCAAACAGCTGAGAAGCAAGTGTGACACTGTTTACATTTATTTTTCCCGTCAAAAGGAGTTGGCGTTTTCGGGAAAAGGTTTTGGTGAAACACTGAAAAACTCATTTTCCTAGAGCTATCGAACAGTATGAAAGTATTGAGAACACTATGAAATAAAAATGTTAGTTAGGCTAGGGTTCCAAGTAATGTTTTACTGTGCCTTTAAAAAGCCGGTATGACACCCGTGTTAAAATGAAAAGTCTCATTGCTCAAAACAACAGACCAGGGGAATGGCAGAGTGTCTCTAGAACTCCTGGAATACGTTTTAGAACCCGAACATCTCTACTGAATTTTGAAATACTGAGAATTTGTATCCAAAGCGCTGTTAAAGGTAGGATAGACTGTCAAGTGGTAATAATGTTGAAAGTGCTGGTATATTTGTAAAAAAGGTTGTTTTACCAAATTAGAATTCACAATGAAAAAGCTTGAGACACTGGAAGAGAGAGACTCCAACTCGGGAAATTCACAGTGATAACCTAGGTTAATATCTAAGAAAGTGCTTCAAACATTAGGAATACGTGAATAAAGGGCCTTAATATCTGTAACACATTGTTTCCTGACAAGGAAATCGTGTTCAAAGAACATAGAACCAAGTTGGATACTGGTTACATTTATTATTCCGGGACAATGAGTTGGCGATTTTGAAAGAAGCCTGGTTAGGCCACTAAACCGGATGTGATGACCTCACCAAGGGTGAGGGGCCACGTGGGCAGGCTTAATTAATCCCAGGTGATAATGATTTGGCCAGGGGACCAGCTGGGAGTGATGACGTCATCGAGATTAGTTCTGGTATTAGGGTTAGAGAATTGGGGCTCTGTTCATGGTTAGGGTTAGGATAAGGTTTTGGGCTAGGTAGGGTCCAGGCTCAGGTGTGGGCTAGGTTTAGGGTTTGCGTTAAGGTGATAGGGACAGGGTTACGGTCACAGTGTAGTAATGTTGGCTATTCACAATGAATGAGCTTCAATCACTGGACAATTTGGTGTGTAGCACTCAGAACTTACGACTCCAGACTCGGGAAATATTTAGAAATGTGCTTCACACAATAGGAATACATATTCCAATAGACTGAATATCTGAACAGCACAATTTTGTCACTGGGAAATCTTGTTCAAACAGCTGAGAAGCGAGTGTGACACTGTTTACATTTATTTTTCCCGTCAAAAGGAGTTGGCGTTTTCGGGAAAAGGTTTTGGTGAAACACTGAAAAACTCATTTTCCTAGAGCTATCGAACAGTATGAAAGTATTGAGAACACTATGAAATAAAAATGTTAGTTAGGCTAGGGTTCCAAGTAATGTTTTACTGTGCCTTTAAAAAGCCGGTATGACACCCGTGTTAAAAAGAAAAGTCTCATTGCTCAAAACAACAGACCAGGGGAATGGCAGAGTGTCTCTAGAACTCCTGAAATATGTTTTAGAACCCGAACATCTCGACTGAATTTTGAAATAGTGAGAATTTGTATCCAAAGCGCTGTGAAAGGTAGGATAGACTGTCAAGTGGTAATAATGTTGAAAGTGCTGGTTTATTTGTAAAAAAGTTTGTTTTACCAAATTAGAATTCACAATGAAAAAGCTTGAGACACTGGAAGAGAGAGACTCCAACTCGGGAAATTCACAATGATAACCTAGGTTAATATCTAAGAAAGTGCTTCAAACACTAGGAATACGTGAATAAAGGGCCTTAATATCTGTAAAACATTGTTTCCTGACAAGGAAATCGTGTTCAAAGAACATAGAACCGAGTTGGATACTGGTTACATTTATTATTCCGGGACAATGAGTTGGCGATTTTGAAAGAAGCCTGGTTAGGCCATTAAACTGGATGTGATGACGTCACCAAGGGGGAGGGGCCACGTGGGCAGGCTTAATTGATCCCAGGTGATAATGATTTGGCCAGGGGACCAGCTGGGTGTGATGATGTCATCGAGATTAGTTCTGGTATTAGGGTTAGAGAATTGGGGCTCTGTTCATGGTTAGGGTTAGGATAAGGTTTTGTCTAGGTAGGGTCCAGGCTCAGGTGTGGGCTAGGTTTAGGGTTTGGGTTAAGGTGATAGGGACAGGGTTAAGGTCACAGTGTAGTAATGTTGGCTATTCACAATGAATGAGCTTCAATCACTGGACAATTTGGTGTGTAGCACTCAGAACTTACGACTCCAGACTAGGGAAATATTTAGAAATGTGCTTCACACAATAGGAATACATATTCCAATAGACTGAATATCTGAACAGCACAATTTTGTCACTGGGAAATCTTGTTGAAACAGCTGAGAAGCGAGTGTGACACTGTTTACATTTATTTTTCCCATCAAAAGGAGTTGGCGTTTTCGGGAAAAGGTTTAGGTGAAACACTGAAAAACTCATTTTCCTAGAGCTATCGAACAGTAAGAAAGTATTGAGAACACTATGAAATAAAAATGTTAGTTAGGCTAGGGTTCCAAGTAATGTTTTACTGTGCCTTTAAAAAGCCGGTATGACACTCGTCTTAAAATGAAAAGTCTCATTGCTCAAAACAACAGACCAGGGGAATGGCAGAGTGTCTCTAGAACTCCTGGAATACTTTTGAGAACCCGAAGATCTCTAATGAATTTTGAAATACTGAGAATTTGTATCCAAAGCGCTGTGAAAGGTAGGATAGACTGTCAAGTGGTAATAATGTTGAAAGTGCTGGTATATTTGTAAAAAAGGTTGTTTTACCAAATTAGAATTCACAATGAAAAAGCTTGAGACACTGGAAGAGAGACTCCAACTCGGGAAATTCACAATGATAACCTAGGTTAATATCTAAGAAAGTGATTCAAACACTAGGAATACGTGAATAAAGGGTCTTAATATCTGTAACACATTGTTTCCTGACAAGGAAATCGTGTTCAAAGAACACAGAACAGAGTTGGATACTGGTTACATTTATTATTCCGGGAAAATGAGTTGGCGATTTTGAAAGAAGCCTGGTTAGGGCATTAAACCGGATGTGATGACGTCACCAAGGGGAGGGGCCTCGTGGGCAGGCTTAATTGATCCCAGGTGATAATGATTTGGCCAGGGGACCAGCTGGGAGTGATGACGTCATCGAGATTAGTTCTGGTATTAGGGTTATAGAATTGGGGCTCTGTTCATGGTTAGGGTTAGGATAAGGTTTTGGGCTAGGTAGGGTTCAGGCTCAGGTGTGGGCTCAATTTAGGGTTTGGGTTAGAGGGTTAGGGACAGGGTTACGGTCACAGTGTAGTAATGTTGGCTATTCACAATGAATGAGCTTCAATCACTGGACAATTTGGTGTGTAGCACTCAGAACTTACGACTCCAGACTAGGGAAATATTTAGAAATGTGCTTCACACAATAGGAATACATATTCCAATAGACTGAATATCTGACCAGCACAATTTTGTCACTGGGAAATCTTGTTCAAACAGTTGAGAACCGAGTGTGACACTGTTTACATTTATTTTTCCCGTCAAAAGGAGTTGGCGTTTTCGGGAAAAGGTTTTGGTGAAACACTGAAATATCATTTTCCTAGAGCTATCGAACAGTATGAAAGTATTGAGAACACTATGAAATAAAAATGTTACTTAGGCTAGGGTTCCAAGTAATGTTTTTCTGTGCCTTTAAAAAGCCGGTATGACACCCGTGTTAAAATGAAAAGTCTCATTGCTCAAAACAACAGACCAGGGGAATGGCAGAGTGTCTCTAGAACTCCTGGAATACGTTTTAGAACCCGAACATCTCTACTGAATTTTGAAATACTGAGAATTTGTATCCAAAGCGCTGTGAAAGGTAGGATAGACTGTCAAGTGGTAATAATGTTGAAAGTGCTGGTATATTTGTAAAAAAGGTTGTTTTACCAAATTAGAATTCACAATGAAAAAGCTTGAGACACTGGAAGAGAGACTCCAACTCGGGAAATTCACAATGATAACCTAGGTTAATATCTAAGAAAGTGATTCAAACACTAGGAATACGTGAATAAAGGGTCTTAATATCTGTAACACATTGTTTCCTGACAAGGAAATCGTGTTCAAAGAACACAGAACAGAGTTGGATACTGGTTACATTTATTATTCCGGGACAATGAGTTGGCGATTTTGAAAGAAGCCTGGTTAGGCCATTAAACCGGATGTGATGACATCACCAAGGGGAGGGGCCTCGTGGGCAGGCTTAATTGATCCCAGGTGATAATGATTTGGCCAGGGGACCAGCTGGGAGTGATGACGTCATCGAGATTAGTTCTGGTATTAGGGTTATAGAATTGGGGCTCTGTTCATGGTTAGGGTTAGGATAAGGTTTTGGGCTAGGTATGGTTCAGGCTCAGGTGTGGGCTCGATTTAGGGTTTGGGTTAGAGGGTTAGGGACAGGGTTACGGTCACAGTGTAGTAATGTTGGCTATTCACAATGAATGAGCTTCAATCACTGGACAATTTGGTGTGTAGCACTCAGAACTTACGACTCCAGACTAGGGAAATATTTAGAAATGTGCTTCACACAATAGGAATACATATTCCAATAGACTGAATATCTGACCAGCACAATTTTGTCATTGGGAAATCTTGTACAAACAGTTGAGAACCGAGTGTGACACTGTTTACATTTATTTTTCCCGTCAAAAGGAGTTGGCGTTTTCGGGAAAAGGTTTTGGTGAAACACTGAAATATCATTTTCCTAGAGCTATCGAACAGTATGAAAGTATTGAGAACACTATGAAATAAAAATGTTACTTAGGCTAGGGTTCCAAGTAATGTTTTTCTGTGCCTTTAAAAAGCCGGTATGACACCCGTGTTAAAATGAAAAGTCTCATTGCTCAAAACAACAGACCAGGGGAATGGCAGAGTGTCTCTAGAACTCCTGGAATACGTTTTAGAACCCGAACATCTCTACTGAATTTTGAAATACTGAGAATTTGTATCCAAAGCGCTGTGAAAGGTAGGATAGACTGTCAAGTGGTAATAATGTTGAAAGTGCTGGTATATTTGTAAAAAAGGTTGTTTTACCAAATTAGAATTCACAATGATAAAGCTTGAGACACTGGAAGAGAGAGACTCCAACTCGGGAAATTCACAATGATAACCTAGGTTAATATCTAAGAAAGTGCTTCAAACACTAGGAATACGTGAATAAAGGGCCTTAATATCTGTAACACATTGTTTCCTGACAAGGAAATCGTGTTCAAAGAACATAGAACCGAGTTGGATACTGGTTACATTTATTATTCCGGGACAATGAGTTGGCGATTTTGAAAGAAGCCTGGTTAGGCCATTAAACCGGATGTGATGACGTCACCAAGAGGGAGGGGCCACGTGGGCAGGCTTAATTGATCCCAGGTGATTATGATTTGGCCAGGGAACAGCTGGGAGTGATGACGTCATCAAGATTAGTTCTGGTATTAGGGTTAGAGAATTGGGGCTCTGTTCATGGTTAGGGTTAGGATAAGGTTTTGGGCTAGGTAGGGTCCAGGCTCAGGTGTGGGCTCGGTTTAGGGTTTGGGTTAGAGGGTTAGGGACAGGGTTACGGTCACAGTGTAGTAATGTTGGCTATTCACAATGAATGAGCTTCAATCACTGGACAATTTGGTGTGTAGCACTCAGAACTTACGACTCCAGACTAGGGAAATATTTCGAAATGTGCTTCACACAATAGGAATACATATTCCAATAGACTAAATATCTGAACAGCACAATTTTGTCACTGGGAAATCTTGTTCAAACAGCTGAGAAGCGAGTGTGACACTGTTTACATTTATTTTTCCCGTCAAAAGGAGTTGGCGTTTTCGGGAAAAGGTTTTGGTGAAACACTGAAAAACTCATTTTCCTAGAGCTATCGAACAGTATGAAAGTATTGAGGACACTATGAAATAAAAATGTTAGTTAGGCTAGGGTTCCAAGTAATGTTTTACTGTGCCTTTAAAAAGCCGGTATGACACCCGTGTTAAAATTAAAAGTCTCATTGCTCAAAACAACAGACCAGGGGAATGGCACAGTGTCTCTAGAACTCCTGGAATACGTTTGAGAACCCGAAGATCTCTAATGAATTTTGAAATACTGAGAATTTGTATCCAAAGCGCTGTGAAAGGTAGGATAGACTGTCAAGTGGTAATAATGTTGAAAGTGCTGGTATATTTGTAAAAAAGGTTGTTTTACCAAATTAGAATTCACAATGAAAAAGCTTGAGACACTGGAAGAGAGACTCCAACTCGGGAATTTCACAATGATAACCTAGGTTAATATCTAAGAAAGTGCTTCAAACACTAGGAATACGTGAATAAAGGGCCTTAATATCTGTAACACATTGTTTCCTGACAAGGAAATCGTGTTCAAAGAACATAGAACCAAGTTGAATACTGGTTACATTTATTATTCGGGACAATGAGTTGGCGATTTTGAAGGAAGCCTGGTTAGGCCATTAAACAGGATGTGATGACGTCACCAAGGGGGAGGGGCCACGTGGGCAGGCTTAATTGATCCCAGGTGATAATGATTTGGCCAGGGAACAGCTGGGAGTGATGACGTCATCAAGATTAGTTCTGGTATTAGGGTTAGAGAATTGGGGCTCTGTTCATGGTTAGGGTTAGGATAAGGTTTTGGGCTAGGTAGGGTTCAGGCTCAGGTGTGGGCTAGGTTTAGGGTTTGGGTTAGAGGGTTAGGGACAGGCTTACGGTCACAGTGTAGTAATGTTGGCTATTCACAATGAATGAACTTCAATCACTGGACAATTTGGTGTGTAGCACTCAGAACTTACGACTCCAGACTAGGGAAATATTTAGAAATTTGCTTCACACAATAGGAATACATATTCCAATAGACTGAATATCTGAACAGCACAATTTTGTCACTGGGAACTCTTGTTCAAACAGCTGAGAAGCAAGTGTGACACTGTTTACATTTATTTTTCCCGTCAAAAGGAGTTGGCGTTTTCGGGAAAAGGTTTTGGTGAAACACTGAAAAACTCATTTTCCTAGAGCTATCGAACAGTATGAAAGTATTGAGAACACTATGAAATAAAAATGTTAGTTAGGCTAGGGTTCCAAGTAATGTTTTACTGTGCCTTTAAAAAGCCGGTATGACACCCGTGTTAAAATGAAAAGTCTCATTGCTCAAAACAACAGACCAGGGGAATGGCAGAGTGTCTCTAGAACTCCTGGAATACGTTTTAGAACCCGAACATCTCTACTGAATTTTGAAATACTGAGAATTTGTATCCAAAGCGCTGTTAAAGGTAGGATAGACTGTCAAGTGGTAATAATGTTGAAAGTGCTGGTATATTTGTAAAAAAGGTTGTTTTACCAAATTAGAATTCACAATGAAAAAGCTTGAGACACTGGAAGAGAGAGACTCCAACTCGGGAAATTCACAGTGATAACCTAGGTTAATATCTAAGAAAGTGCTTCAAACATTAGGAATACGTGAATAAAGGGCCTTAATATCTGTAACACATTGTTTCCTGACAAGGAAATCGTGTTCAAAGAACATAGAACCAAGTTGGATACTGGTTACATTTATTATTCCGGGACAATGAGTTGGCGATTTTGAAAGAAGCCTGGTTAGGCCACTAAACCGGATGTGATGACCTCACCAAGGGTGAGGGGCCACGTGGGCAGGCTTAATTGATCCCAGGTGATAATGATTTGGCCAGGGGACCAGCTGGGAGTGATGACGTCATCGAGATTAGTTCTGGTATTAGGGTTAGAGAATTGGGGCTCTGTTCATGGTTAGGGTTAGGATAAGGTTTTGGGCTAGGTAGGGTCCAGGCTCAGGTGTGGGCTAGGTTTAGGGTTTGCGTTAAGGTGATAGGGACAGGGTTACGGTCACAGTGTAGTAATGTTGGCTATTCACAATGAATGAGCTTCAATCACTGGACAATTTGGTGTGTAGCACTCAGAACTTACGACTCCAGACTCGGGAAATATTTAGAAATGTGCTTCACACAATAGGAATACATATTCCAATAGACTGAATATCTGAACAGCACAATTTTGTCACTGGGAAATCTTGTTCAAACAGCTGAGAAGCCAGTGTGACACTGTTTACATTTATTTTTCCCGTCAAAAGGAGTTGGCGTTTTCGGGAAAAGGTTTTGGTGAAACACTGAAAAACTCATTTTCCTAGAGCTATCGAACAGTATGAAAGTATTGAGAACACTATGAAATAAAAATGTTAGTTAGGCTAGGGTTCCAAGTAATGTTTTACTGTGCCTTTAAAAAGCCGGTATGACACCCGTGTTAAAATGAAAAGTCTCATTGCTCAAAACAACAGACCAGGGGAATGGCAGAGTGTCTCTAGAACTCCTGGAATACTTTTGAGAACCCGAAGATCTCTAATGAATTTTGAAATACTGAGAATTTGTATCCAAAGCGCTGTGAAAGGTAGGATAGACTGTCAAGTGGTAATAATGTTGAAAGTGCTGGTATATTTGTAAAAAAGGTTGTTTTACCAAATTAGAATTCACAATGAAAAAGCTTGAGACACTGGAAGAGAGACTCCAACTCGGGAAATTCACAATGATAACCTAGGTTAATATCTAAGAAAGTGATTCAAACACTAGGAATACGTGAATAAAGGGCCTTAATATCTGTAACACATTGTTTCCTGACAAGGAAATCGTGTTCAAAGAACATAGAACAGAGTTGGATACTGGTTACATTTATTATTCTGGGACAATGAGTTGGCGATTTTGAAAGAAGCCTGGTTAGGGCATTAAACCGGATGTGATGACGTCACCAAGGGGAGGGGCCTCGTGGGCAGGCTTAATTGATCCCAGGTGATAATGATTTGGCCAGGGGACCAGCTGGGAGTGATGACGTCATCGAGATTAGTTCTGGTATTAGGGTTATAGAATTGGGGCTCTGTTCATGGTTAGGGTTAGGATAAGGTTTTGGGCTAGGTAGGGTTCAGGCTCAGGTGTGGGCTCGGTTTAGGGTTTGGGTTAGAGGGTTAGGGACAGGGTTACGGTCACAGTGTAGTAATGTTGGCTATTCACAATGAATGAGCTTCAATCACTGGACAATTTGGTGTGTAGCACTCAGAACTTACGACTCCAGACTAGGGAAATATTTAGAAATGTGCTTCACATAATAGGAATACATATTCCAATAGACTGAATATCTGACCAGCACAATTTTGTCACTGGGAAATCTTGTTCAAACAGCTGAGAACCGAGTGTGACACGGTTTACATTTATTTTTCCCGTCAAAAGGAGTTGGCGTTTTCGGGAAAAGCTTTAGGTGAAACACTGAAAAACTCATTTTCCTAGAGCTATCGAACAGTATGAAAGTATTGAGAACACTATGAAATAAAAATGTTAGTTAGGCTAGGGTTCCAAGTAATGTTTTACTGTGCCTTTAAAAAGCCGGTATGACACCCGTGTTAAAATGAAAAGTCTCATTGCTCAAAACAACAGACCAGGGGAATGGCAGAGTGTCTCTAGAACTCCTGGAATACTTTTGAGAACCCGAAGATCTCTAATGAATTTTGAAATACTGAGAATTTGTATCCAAAGCGCTGTGAAAGGTAGGATAGACTGTCAAGTGGTAATAATGTTGAAAGTGCTGGTATATTTGTAAAAAAGGTTGTTTTACCAAATTAGAATTCACAATGAAAAAGCTTGAGACACTGGAAGAGAGACTCCAACTCGGGAAATTCACAATGATAACCTAGGTTAATATCTAAGAAAGTGATTCAAACACTAGGAATACGTGAATAAAGGGCCTTAATATCTGTAACACATTGTTTCCTGACAAGGAAATCGTGTTCAAAGAACATAGAACAGAGTTGGATACTGGTTACATTTATTATTCTGGGACAATGAGTTGGCGATTTTGAAAGAAGCCTGGTTAGGGCATTAAACCGGATGTGATGACGTCACCAAGGGGAGGGGCCTCGTGGGCAGGCTTAATTGATCCCAGGTGATAATGATTTGGCCAGGGGACCAGCTGGGAGTGATGACGTCATCGAGATTAGTTCTGGTATTAGGGTTATAGAATTGGGGCTCTGTTCATGGTTAGGGTTAGGATAAGGTTTTGGGCTAGGTAGGGTTCAGGCTCAGGTGTGGGCTCGGTTTAGGGTTTGGGTTAGAGGGTTAGGGACAGGGTTACGGTCACAGTGTAGTAATGTTGGCTATTCACAATGAATGAGCTTCAATCACTGGACAATTTGGTGTGTAGCACTCAGAACTTACGACTCCAGACTAGGGAAATATTTAGAAATGTGCTTCACACAATAGGAATACATATTCCAATAGACTGAATATCTGACCAGCACAATTTTGTCACTGGGAAATCTTGTTCAAACAGCTGAGAACCGAGTGTGACACGGTTTACATTTATTTTTCCCGTCAAAAGGAGTTGGCGTTTTCGGGAAAAGCTTTAGGTGAAACACTGAAAAACTCATTTTCCTAGAGCTATCGAACAGTATGAAAGTATTGAGAACACTATGAAATAAAAATGTTAGTTAGGCTAGGGTTCCAAGTAATGTTTTACTGTGCCTTTAAAAAGCCGGTATGACACCCGTGTTAAAATGAAAAGTCTCATTGCTCAAAACAACAGACCAGGGGAATGGCAGAGTGTCTCTAGAACTCCTGGAATACTTTTGAGAACCCGAAGATCTCTAATGAATTTTGAAATACTGAGAATTTGTATCCAAAGCGCTGTGAATGGTAGGATAGACTGTCAAGTGGTAATAATGTTGAAAGTGCTGGTATATTTGTAAAAAAGGTTGTTTTACCAAATTAGAATTCACAATGAAAAAGCTTGAGACACTGGAAGAGAGACTCCAACTCGGGAAATTCACAATGATAACCTAGGTTAATATCTAAGAAAGTGATTCAAACACTAGGAATACGTGAATAAAGGGCCTTAATATCTGTAACACATTGTTTCCTGACAAGGAAATCGTGTTCAAAGAACATAGAACAGAGTTGGATACTGGTTACATTTATTATTCCGGGACAATGAGTTGGCGATTTTGAAAGAAGCCTGGTTAGGGCATTAAACCGGATGTGATGACGTCACCAAGGGGAGGGGCCTCGTGGGCAGGCTTAATTGATCCCAGGTGATAATGATTTGGCCAGGGGACCAGCTGGGAGTGATGACGTCATCGAGATTAGTTCTGGTATTAGGGTTATAGAATTGGGGCTCTGTTAATGGTTAGGGTTAGGATAAGGTTTTGGGCTAGGTAGGGTTCAGGCTCAGGTGTGGGCTCTATTTAGGGTTTGGGTTAGAGGGTTAGGGACAGGGTTATGGTCACAGTGTAGTAATGTTGGCTATTCACAATGAATGAGCTTCAATCACTGGACAATTTGGTGTGTAGCACTCAGAACTTACGACTCCAGACTAGGGAAATATTTAGAAATGTGCTTCACACAATAGGAATACATATTCAAATAGACTGAATATCTGACCAGCACAATTTTGTCACTGGGAAATCTTGTTCAAACAGCTGAGAACCGAGTGTGACACGGTTTACATTTATTTTTCCCGTCAAAAGGAGTTGGCGTTTTCGGGAAAAGGTTTAGGTGAAACACTGAAAAACTCATTTTCCTAGAGCTATCGAACAGTATGAAAGTATTGAGAACACTATGAAATAAAAATGTTACTTAGGCTAGGGTTCCAAGTAATATGTTAAGGTGCCTTTAAAAAGCCGGTATGACACCCGTGTTAAAATGAAAAGTCTCATTGCTCAAAACAACAGACCAGGGGAATGGCAGAGTGTCTCTAGAACTCCTGGAATACGTTTTAGAACCCGAACATCTCTACTGAATTTTGAAATACTGAGAATTTGTATCCAAAGCGCTGTGAAAGGTAGGATAGACTGTCAAGTGGTAATAATGTTGAAAGTGCTGGTATATTTGTAAAAAAGGTTGTTTTACCAAATTAGAATTCACAATGAAAAAGCTTGAGACACTGGAAGAGAGAGACTCCAACTCGGGAAATTCACAATGATAACCTAGGTTAATATCTAAGAAAGTGCTTCAAACACTAGGAATACGTGAATAAAGGGCCTTACTATCTGTAACACATTGTTTCCTGACAAGGAAATCGTGTTCAAAGAACATAGAACCGAGTTGGATACTGGTTACATTTATTATTCCGGGACAATGAGTTGGCGATTTTGAAAGAAGCCTGGTTAGGCCATTAAACCGGATGTGATGACGTCACCAAGAGGGAGGGGCCACGTGGGCAGGCTTAATTGATCCCAGGTGATAATGATTTGGCCAGGGGACCAGCTGGGAGTGATGACGTCATCGAGATTAGTTCTGGTATTAGGGTTAGAGAATTGGGGCTCTGTTCATGGTTAGGGTTAGGATAAGGTTTTGGGCTAGGTAGGGTCCAGGCTCAGGTGTGGGCTAGGTTTAGGGTTTGGGTTAAGGTGATAGGGACAGGGTTATGGTCACAGTGTAGTAATGTTGGCTATTCACAATGAATGAGCTTCAATCACTGGATAATTTGGTGTGTAGCACTCAGAACTTACGACTCCAGACTACGGAAATATTTAGAAATGTGCTTCACACAATAGGAATACATATTCCAATAGACTGAATATCTGAACAGCACAATTTTGTCACTGGGAAATCTTGTTCAAACAGCTGAGAAGCGAGTGTGACACTGTTTACATTTATTTTTCCCGTCAAAAGGAGTTGGCGTTTTCGGGAAAAGGTTTTGGTGAAACACTGAAAAACTCATTTTCCTAGAGCTATGGAACAGTATGAAAGTATTGAGAACACTATGAAATAAAAATGTTAGTTAGTCTAGGGTTCCAAGTAATGTTTTACTGTGCCTTTAAAAAGCCGGTATGACACTCGTGTTAAAATGAAAAGTCTCATTGCTCAAAACAACAGACCAGGGGAATGGCAGAGTGTCTCTAGAACTCCTGGAATACATTTTAGAACCCGAACATCTCTACTGAATTTTGAAATACTGAGAATTTGTATCCAAAGCGCTGTGAAAGGTAGGATAGACTGTCAAGTGGTAATAATGTTGAAAGTGCTGGTATATTTGTAAAAAAGGTTGTTTTACCAAATTAGAATTCACAATGAAAAAGCTTGAGACACTGGAAGAGAGAGACTCCAACTCGGGAAATTCACAATGATAACCTAGGTTAATATCTAAGAAAGTGCTTCAAACACTAGGAATACGTGAATAAAAGTCCTTAATATCTGTAACACATTGTTTCCTGACAAGGAATTCATGTTCAAAGAACATAGAACCGAGTTGGATACTGGTTACATTTATTATTCCGGGAAAATGAGTTGGCGATTTTGAAAGAAGCCTGGTTAGGCCATTAAACAGGATGTGATGACGTCACCAAGGGGGAGGGGCCACGTGGGCAGGCTTAATTGATCCCAGGTGATAATGATTTGGCCAGGGAACAGCTGGGAGTGATGACGTCATCAAGATTAGTTCTGGTATTAGGGTTAGAGAATTGGGGCTCTGTTCATGGTTAGGGTTAGGATAAGCTTTTGGGCTAGGTAGGGTCCAGGCTCAGGTGTGGGCTCGGTTTAGGGTTTGGGTTAGAGGGTTAGGGACAGGGTTACGGTCACAGTGTAGTAATGTTGGCTATTCACAATGAATGAGCTTCAATCACTGGACAATTTGGTGTGTAGCACTCAGAACTTACGACTCCAGACTAGGGAAATATTTCGAAATGTGCTTCACACAATAGGAATACATATTCCAATAGACTAAATATCTGAACAGCACAATTTTGTCACTGGGAAATCTTGTTCAAACAGCTGAGAAGCGAGTGTGACACTGTTTACATTTATTTTTCCCGTCAAAAGGAGTTGGCGTTTTCGGGAAAAGGTTTTGGTGAAACACTGAAAAACTCATTTTCCTAGAGCTATCGAACAGTATGAAAGTATTGAGGACATTATGAAATAAAAATGTTAGTTAGGCTAGGGTTCCAAGTAATGTTTTACTGTGCCTTTAAAAAGCCGGTATGACACCGTGTTAAAATTAAAAGTCTCATTGCTCAAAACAACACCAGGGGAATGGCACAGTGTCTCTAGAACTCCTGGAATACGTTTGAGAACCCGAAGATCTCTAATGAATTTTGAAATACTGAGAATTTGTATCCAAAGCGCTGTGAAAGGTAGGATAGACTGTCAAGTGGTAATAATGTTGAAAGTGCTGGTATATTTGTAAAAAAGGTTGTTTTACCAAATTAGAATTCACAATGAAAAAGCTTGAGACACTGGAAGAGAGACTCCAACTCGGGAATTTCACAATGATAACCTAGGTTAATATCTAAGAAAGTGCTTCAAACACTAGGAATACGTGAATAAAGGGCCTTAATATCTGTAACACATTGTTTCCTGACAAGGAAATCGTGTTCAAAGAACATAGAACAGAGTTGGATACTGGTTACATTTATTATTCCGGGACAATGAGTTGGCGATTTTGAAAGAAGCCTGGTTAGGGCATTAAACCGGATGTGATGACGTCACCAAGGGGGACGGGCCTTGTGGGCAGGCTTAATTGATCCCAGGTGATAATGATTTGGCCAGGGGACCAGCTGGGAGTGATGACGTCATCGAGATTAGTTCTGGTATTAGGGTTATAGAATTGGGGCTCTGTTCATGGTTAGAGTTAGGATAAGGTTTTGGGCTAGGTAGGGTTCAGGCTCAGGTGTGGGCTCGGTTTAGGGTTTGGGTTAGAGGGTTAGGGAGAGGGTTACGGTCACAGTGTAGTAATGTTGGCTATTCACAATGAATGAGCTTCAATCACTGGACAATTTGGTGTGTAGCACTCAGAACTTACGACTCCAGACTAGGGAAATATTTAGAAATGTGCTTCACACAATAGGAATACATATTCCAATAGACTGAATATCTGACCAGCACAATTTTGTCACTGGGAAATCTTGTTCAAACAGCTGAGAACCCAGTGTGACACTGTTTACATTTATTTTTCCCGTCAAAAGGAGTTGGCGTTTTCGGGAAAAGGTTTTGGTGAAACACTGAAATATCATTTTCCTAGAGCTATCGAACAGTATGAAAGTATTGAGAACACTATGAAATAAAAATGTTACTTAGGCTAGGGTTCCAAGTAATGTTTTTCTGTGCCTTTAAAAAGCCGGTATGACACCCGTGTTAAAATGAAAAGTCTCATTGCTCAAAACAACAGACCAGGGGAATGGCAGAGTGTCTCTAGAACTCCTGGAATACGTTTTAGAACCCGAACATCTCTACTGAATTTTGAAATACTGAGAATTTGTATCCAAAGCGCTGTGAAAGGTAGGATAGACTGTCAAGTGGTAATAATGTTGAAAGTGCTGGTATATTTGTAAAAAAGGTTGTTTTACCAAATTAGAATTCACAATGAAAAAGCTTGAGACACTGGAAGAGAGAGACTCCAACTCGGGAAATTCACAATGATAACCTAGGTTAATATCTAAGAAAGTGCTTCAAACACTAGGAATACGTGAATAAAGGGCCTTACTATCTGTAACACATTGTTTCCTGACAAGGAAATCGTGTTCAAAGAACATAGAACCGAGTTGGATACTGGTTACATTTATTATTCCGGGACAATGAGTTGGCGATTTTGAAAGAAGCCTGGTTAGGCCATTAAACCGGATGTGATGACGTCACCAAGAGGGAGGGGTCACGTGGGCAGGCTTAATTGATCCCAGGTGATAATGATTTGGCCAGGGGACCAGCTGGGAGTGATGACGTCATCGAGATTAGTTCTGGTATTAGGGTTAGAGAATTGGGGCTCTGTTCATGGTTAGGGTTAGGATAAGGTTTTGGGCTAGGTAGGGTCCAGGCTCAGGTGTGGGCTAGGTTTAGGGTTTGGGTTAAGGTGATAGGGACAGGGTTATGGTCACAGTATAGTAATGTTGGCTATTCACAATGAATGAGCTTCAATCACTGGATAATTTGGTGTGTAGCACTCAGAACTTACGACTCCAGACTAGGGAAATATTTAGAAATGTGCTTCACACAATAGGAATACATATTCCAATAGACTGAATATCTGAACAGCACAATTTTGTCACTGGGAAATCTTGTTCAAACAGCTGAGAAGCGAGTGTGACACTGTTTACATTTATTTTTCCCGTCAAAAGGAGTTGGCGTTTTCGGGAAAAGGTTTTGGTGAAACACTGAAAAACTCATTTTCCTAGAGCTATGGAACAGTATGAAAGTATTGAGAACACTATGAAATAAAAATGTTAGTTAGTCTAGGGTTCCAAGTAATGTTTTACTGTGCCTTTAAAAAGCCGGTATGACACTCGTGTTAAAATGAAAAGTCTCATTGCTCAAAACAACAGACCAGGGGAATGGCAGAGTGTCTCTAGAACTCCTGGAATACATTTTAGAACCCGAACATCTCTACTGAATTTTGAAATACTGAGAATTTGTATCCAAAGCGCTGTGAAAGGTAGGATAGACTGTCAAGTGGTAATAATGTTGAAAGTGCTGGTATATTTGTAAAAAAGGTTGTTTTACCAAATTAGAATTCACAATGAAAAAGCTTGAGACACTGGAAGAGAGAGACTCCAACTCGGGAAATTCACAATGATAACCTAGGTTAATATCTAAGAAAGTGCTTCAAACACTAGGAATACGTGAGTAAAAGTCCTTAATATCTGTAACACATTGTTTCCTGACAAGGAATTCATGTTCAAAGAACATAGAACCGAGTTGGATACTGGTTACATTTATTATTCCGGGAAAATGAGTTGGCGATTTTGAAAGAAGCCTGGTTAGGCCATTAAACAGGATGTGATGACATCACCAAGGGGGAGGGGCCACGTGGGCAGGCTTAATTGATCCCAGGTGATAATGATTTGGCCAGGGAACAGCTGGGAGTGATGACGTCATCAAGATTAGTTCTGGTATTAGGGTTAGAGAATTGGGGCTCTGTTCATGGTTAGGGTTAGGATAAGGTTTTGGGCTAGGTAGGGTCCAGGCTCAGGTGTGGGCTCGGTTTAGGGTTTGGGTTAGAGGGTTAGGGACAGGGTTACGGTCACAGTGTAGTAATGTTGGCTATTCACAATGAATGAGCTTCAATCACTGGACAATTTGGTGTGTAGCACTCAGAACTTACGACTCCAGACTAGGGAAATATTTAGAAATGTGCTTCACACAATAGGAATACATATTCCAATAGACTGAATATCTGACCAGCACAATTTTGTCACTGGGAAATCTTGTTCAAACAGCTGAGAACCGAGTGTGACACTGTTTACATTTATTTTTCCCGTCAAAAGGAGTTGGCGTTTTCGGGAAAAGGTTTAGGTGAAACACTGAAAAACTCATTTTCCTAGAGCTATCGAAAAGTATGAAAGTATTGAGAACACTATGAAATAAAAATGTTAGTTAGGCTAGGGTTCCAAGTAATGTTTTACTGTGCCTTTAAAAAGCCGGTATGACACCCGTGTTAAAATTAAAAGTCTCATTGCTGAAAACAACAAACCAGGGGAATGGCAGAGTGTCTCTAGAAATCCTGGAATACGTTTTAGAACCCGAACATCTCTACTGAATTTTGAAACACTGAGAATTTGTATCCAAAGCGCTGTGAAAGGTAGGATACACTGTCAAGTGGTAATAATGTTGAAAGTGCTGGTATATTTCTAAAAAAGGTTGTTTTACCAAATGAAAAAGCTTGAGACACTGGAAGAGAGACTCCAACTCGGGAAATTCACAATGATAACCTAGGTTAATATCTAAGAAAGTGCTTCAAACACTAGGAATACGTGAATAAAGGGCCTTAATATCTGTAACACATTGTTTCCTGAGAAGGAAATCGTGTTCAAAGAACATAGAACCGATTTGAATACTGGTTACATTTATTATTCGGGACAATGAGTTGGCGATTTTGAAGGAAGCCTGGTTAGGCCATTAAACAGGATGTGATGACGTCACCAAGGGGGAGGGGCCACGTGGGCAGGCTTAATTGATCCCAGGTGATAATGATTTGGCCAGGGAACAGCTGGGAGTGATGACGTCATCAAGATTAGTTCTGGTATTAGGGTTAGAGAATTGGGGCTCTGTTCATGGTTAGGGTTAGGATAAGGTTTTGGGCTAGGTAGGGTTCAGGCTCAGGTGTGGGCTAGGTTTAGGGTTTGGGTTAGAGGGTTAGGGACAGGCTTACGGTCACAGTGTAGTAATGTTGGCTATTCACAATGAATGAACTTCAATCACTGGACAATTTGGTGTGTAGCACTCAGAACTTACGACTCCAGACTAGGGAAATATTTAGAAATTTGCTTCACACAATAGGAATACATATTCCAATAGACTGAATATCTGAACAGCACAATTTTGTCACTGGGAAATCTTGTTCAAACAGCTGAGAAGCAAGTGTGACACTGTTTACATTTATTTTTCCCGTCAAAAGGAGTTGGCGTTTTCTGGAAAAGGTTTTGGTGAAACACTGAAAAACTCATTTTCCTAGAGCTATCGAACAGTATGAAAGTATTGAGAACACTATGAAATAAAAATGTTAGTTAGGCTAGTGTTCCAAGTAATGTTTTACTGTGCCTTTAAAAAGCCGGTATGACACCCGTGTTAAAATGAAAAGTCTCATTGCTCAAAACAACAGACCAGGGGAATGGCATAGTGTCTCTAGAACTCCTGGAATACGTTTTAGAACCCGAACATCTCTACTGAATTTTGAAATACTGAGAATTTGTATCCAAAGCGCTGTTAAAGGTAGGATAGACTGTCAAGTGGTAATAATGTTGAAAGTGCTGGTATATTTGTAAAAAAGGTTGTTTTACCAAATTAGAATTCACAATGAAAAAGCTTGAGACACTGGAAGAGAGAGACTCCAACTCGGGAAATTCACAGTGATAACCTAGGTTAATATCTAAGAAAGTGCTTCAAACATTAGGAATACGTGAATAAAGGGCCTTAATATCTGTAACACATTGTTTCCTGACAAGGAAATCGTGTTCAAAGAACATAGAACCGAGTTGGATACTGGTTACATTTATTATTCCAGGACAATGAGTTGGCGATTTTGAAAGAAGCCCGGTTAGGCCATTAAACCGGATGTGATGACGTCACCAAGGGGGAGGGGCCACGTGGGCAGGCTTAATTGATCCCAGGTGATAATGATTTGGCCAGGGGACCAGCTGGGAGTGATGATGTCATGGAGATTAGTTCTGGTATTAGGGTTAGAGAATTGGGGCTCTGTTCATGGTTAGGGTCAGGATAAGGTTTTGGGCTAGGTAGGGTTCAGGCTCACGTGTGGGCTAGGTTTAGGGTTTGGGTTAGAGGGTTAGGGAGAGGGTTACGGTCACAGTGTAGTAATGTTGGCTATTCACAATGAATGAGCTTCAATCACTGGACAATTTGGTGTGTAGCACTCA
This sequence comes from Cnephaeus nilssonii, assembly GCF_951640355.1. NCBI lineage: Eukaryota > Metazoa > Chordata > Mammalia > Chiroptera > Vespertilionidae > Cnephaeus > Cnephaeus nilssonii. The sequence goes on from NC_137092.1 coordinate 44,638,554, forward strand.
GAACTTAGAACTCCAGACTAGGGAAATATTTGGAAATGTGCTTCACACAATAGGAATACATATTCCAGTAGACTGAATATCTGAACAGCACAATTTTGTCACTGGGAAATCTTGTTCAAACAGCTGAGAAGCGAGAGTGACACTGTTTACATTTATTTTTCCCGTCAAAAGGAATTGGCGTTTTCGGGAAAAGGTTTTGGTGAAACACTGAAAACCTCATTTTCCTAGAGCTATCGAACAGTATGAAAGTATTGAGAACACTATGAAATAAAAATGTTAGTTAGGCTAGGGTTCCAAGTAATGTTTTACTGGGCCTTTAAAAAGCCGGTATGACACTCGTGTTAAAATGAAAAGTCTCATTGCTCAAAACAACAGACCAGGGGAATGGCAGTGTGTCTCTAGAACTCCTGGAATACGTTTTAGAACCCGAACATCTCTACTGAATTTTGAAATACTGAGAATTTGTATCCAAAGCGCTGTGAAAGGTAGGATAGACTGTCAAGTGGTAATAATGTTGAAAGTGCTGGTATATTTGTAAAAAAGGTTGTTTTACCAAATTAGAATTCACAATGAAAAAGCTTGAGACACTGGAAGAGAGACTCCAACTCGGGAAATTCACAATGAAAACCTAGGTTAATATCTAAGAAAGTGCTTCAAACACTAGGAATACGTGAATAAAGGGCCTTAATATCTGTAAAACATTGTTTCCTGACAAGGAAATCGTGTTCAAAGAACATAGAACCGAGTTGGATACTGGTTACATTTATTATTCCGGGACAATGAGTTGGCGATTTTGAAAGAAGCCTGGTTAGGCCATTAAACTGGATGTGATGACGTCACCAAGGGGGAGGGGCCACGTGGGCAGGCTTAATTGATCCCAGGTGATAATGATTTGGCCAGGGGACCAGCTGAGTGTGATGATGTCATCGAGATTAGTTCTGGTATTAGGGTTAGAGAATTGGGGCTCTGTTCATGGTTAGGGTTAGGATAAGGTTTTGTCTAGGTAGGGTCCAGGCTCAGGTGTGGGCTAGGTTTAGGGTTTGGGTTAAGGTGATAGGGACAGGGTTAAGGTCACAGTGTAGTAATGTTGGCTATTCACAATGAATGAGCTTCAATCACTGGACAATTTGGTGTGTAGCACTCAGAACTTACGACTCCAGACTAGGGAAATATTTAGAAATGTGCTTCACACAATAGGAATACATATTCCAATAGACTGAATATCTGAACAGCACAATTTTGTCACTGGGAAATCTTGTTGAAACAGCTGAGAAGCGAGTGTGACACTGTTTACATTTATTTTTCCCATCAAAAGGAGTTGGCGTTTTCGGGAAAAGGTTTAGGTGAAACACTGAAAAACTCATTTTCCTAGAGCTATCGAACAGTAAGAAAGTATTGAGAACACTATGAAATAAAAATGTTAGTTAGGCTAGGTTTCCAAGTAATGTTTTACTGTGCCTTTAAAAAGCCGGTATGACACTCGTCTTAAAATGAAAAGTATCATTGCTCAAAACAACAGACCAGGGGAATGGCAGAGTGTCTCTAGAACTCCTGGAATACGTTTTAGAACCCGAACATCTCTACTGAATTTTGAAATACTGAGAATTTGTATCCAAAGCGCTGTGAAAGGTAGGATAGACTGTCAAGTGGTAATAATGTTGAAAGTGCTGGTATATTTGTAAAAAAGGTTGTTTTACCAAATTAGAAATCACAATGAAAAAGCTTGAGACACTGGAAGAGAGAGACTCCAACTCGGGAAATTCACAATGATAACCTAGGTTAATATCTAAGAAAGTGCTTCAAACACTAGGAATACGTGAATAAAAGGCCTTAATATCTGTAACACATTGTTTCCTGACAAGGAAATCATGTTCAAAGAACATAGAACCGAGTTGGATACTGGTTACATTTATTATTCCGAGAAAATGAGTTGGCGATTTTGAAAGAAGCCTGGTTAGGCCATTAAACAGGATGTGATGACGTCACCAAGGGGGAGGGGCCACGGGGGCAGGCTTAATTGATCCCAGGTGATAATGATTTGGCCAGGGGACCAGCTGGGAGTGATGACGTCATCGAGATTAGTTCTGGTATTAGGGTTAGAGAATTGGGGCTCTGTTCATGGTTAGGGTTAGGATAAGGTTTTGGGCTAGGTAGGGTCCAGGCTCAGGTGTGGGCTAGGTTTAGGGTTTGCGTTAAGGTGATAGGGACAGGGTTACGGTCACAGTGTAGTAATGTTGGCTATTCACAATGAATGAGCTTAAATCACTGGACAATTTGGTGTGTAGCACTCAGAACTTACGACTCCAGACTAGGGAAATATTTAGAAATGTGCTTCACACAATAGGAATACATATTCCAATAGACTGAATATCTGAACAGCACAATTTTGTCACTGGGAAATCTTGTTCAAACAGCTGAGAAGCGAATGTGACACTGTTTACATTTATTTTTCCCGTCAAAAGGAGTTGGCGTTTTCAGGAAAAGGTTTTGGTGAAACACTGAAAAACTCATTTTCCTAGAGCTATCGAACAGTATGAAAGTATTGAGAACACTATGAAATAAAAATGTTAGTTAGGCTAGGGTTCCAAGTAATGTTTTACTGTGCCTTTAAAAAGCCGGTATGACACCCGTGTTAAAATGAAAAGTCTCATTGCTCAAAACAACAGACCAGGGGAATGGCAGAGTGTCTCTAGAACTCCTGGAATACTTTTGAGAACCCGAAGATCTCTAATGAATTTTGAAATACTGAGAATTTGTATCCAAAGCGCTGTGAAAGGTAGGATAGACTGTCAAGTGGTAATAATGTTGAAAGTGATGGTATATTTGTAAAAAAGGTTGTTTTACCAAATTAGAATTCACAATGAAAAAGCTTGAGACACTGGAAGAGAGACTCCAACTCGGGAAATTCACAATGATAACCTAGGTTAATATCTAAGAAAGTGATTCAAACACTAGGAATACGTGAATAAAGGGCCTTAATATCTGTAACACATTGTTTCCTGACAAGGAAATCGTGTTCAAAGAACATAGAACAGAGTTGGATACTGGTTACATTTATTATTCCGGGACAATGAGTTGGCGATTTTGAAAGAAGCCTGGTTAGGGCATTAAACCGGATGTGATGACGTCACCAAGGGGAGGGGCCTCGTGGGCAGGCTTAATTGATCCCAGGTGATAATGATTTGGCCAGGGGACCAGCTGGGAGTGATGACGTCATCGAGATTAGTTCTGGTATTAGGGTTATAGAATTGGGGCTCTGTTCATGGTTAGGGTTAGGATAAGGTTTTGGGCTAGGTAGGGTTCAGGCTCAGGTGTGGGCTCGGTTTAGGGTTTGGGTTAGAGGGTTAGGGACAGGGTTACGGTCACAGTGTAGTAATGTTGGCTATTCACAATGAATGAGCTTCAATCACTGGACAATTTGGTGTGTAGCACTCAGAACTTACGACTCCAGACTAGGGAAATATTTAGCAGTGTGCTTCACACAATAGGAATACATATTCCAGTAGACTGAATATCTGAACAGCACAATATTGTCACTGGGAAATCTTGTTCAAACAGCTGAGAAGCGAGTGTGACACTGTTTACATTTATTTTTTCCGTCAAAAGGAGTTGGCGTTTTCGGGAAAAGGTTTTGGTGAAACACTGAAATATCATTTTCCTAGAGCTATCGAACAGTATGAAAGTATTGAGAACACTATGAAATAAAAATGTTACTTAGGCTAGGGTTCCAAGTAATGTTTTTCTGTGCCTTTAAAAAGCCGGTATGACACCCGTGTTAAAATGAAAAGTCTCATTGCTCAAAACAACAGACCAGGGGAATGGCAGAGTGTCTCTAGAACTCCTGGAATACGTTTTAGAACCCGAACATCTCTACTGAATTTTGAAATACTGAGAATTTGTATCCAAAGCGCTGTGAAAGGTAGGATAGACTGTCAAGTGGTAATAATGTTGAAAGTGCTGGTATATTTGTAAAAAAGGTTGTTTTACCAAATTAGAATTCACAATGAAAAAGCTTGAGACACTGGAAGAGAGAGACTCCAACTCGGGAAATTCACAATGATAACCTAGGTTAATATCTAAGAAAGTGCTTCAAACACTAGGAATACGTGAATAAAGGGCCTTACTATCTGTAACACATTGTTTCCTGACAAGGAAATCGTGTTCAAAGAACATAGAACCGAGTTGGATACTGGTTACATTTATTATTCCGGGACAATGAGTTGGCGATTTTGAAAGAAGCCTGGTTAGGCCATTAAACCGGATGTGATGACGTCATCAAGAGGGAGGGGCCACGTGGGCAGGCTTAATTGATCCCAGGTGATAATGATTTGGCCAGGGGACCAGCTGGGAGTGATGACGTCATCGAGATTAGTTCTGGTATTAGGGTTAGAGAATTGGGGCTCTGTTCATGGTTAGGGTTAGGATAAGGTTTTGGGCTAGGTAGGGTCCAGGCTCAGGTGTGGGCTAGGTTTAGGGTTTGGGTTAAGGTGATAGGGACAGGGTTATGGTCACAGTGTAGTAATGTTGGCTATTCACAATGAATGAGCTTCAATCACTGGATAATTTGGTGTGTAGCACTCAGAACTTACGACTCCAGACTAGGGAAATATTTAGAAATGTGCTTCACACAATAGGAATACATATTCCAATAGACTGAATATCTGAACAGCACAATTTTGTCACTGGGAAATCTTGTTCAAACAGCTGAGAAGCGAGTGTGACACTGTTTACATTTATTTTTCCCGTCAAAAGGAGTTGGCGTTTTCAGGAAAAGGTTTTGGTGAAACACTGAAAAACTCATTTTCCTAGAGCTATGGAACAGTATGAAAGTATTGAGAACACTATGAAATAAAAATGTTAGTTAGTCTAGGGTTCCAAGTAATGTTTTACTGTGCCTTTAAAAAGCCGGTATGACACTCGTGTTAAAATGAAAAGTCTCATTGCTCAAAACAACAGACCAGGGGAATGGCAGAGTGTCTCTAGAACTCCTGGAATACATTTTAGAACCCGAACATCTCTACTGAATTTTGAAATACTGAGAATTTGTATCCAAAGCGCTGTGAAAGGTAGGATAGACTGTCAAGTGGTAATAATGTTGAAAGTGCTGGTATATTTGTAAAAAAGGTTGTTTTACCAAATTAGAATTCACAATGAAAAAGCTTGAGACACTGGAAGAGAGAGACTCCAACTCGGGAAATTCACAATGATAACCTAGGTTAATATCTAAGAAAGTGCTTCAAACACTAGGAATACGTGAGTAAAAGTCCTTAATATCTGTAACACATTGTTTCCTGACAAGGAATTCATGTTCAAAGAACATAGAACCGAGTTGGATACTGGTTACATTTATTATTCCGGGAAAATGAGTTGGCGATTTTGAAAGAAGCCTGGTTAGGCCATTAAACAGGATGTGATGACGTCACCAAGGGGGAGGGGCCACGTGGGCAGGCTTAATTGATCCCAGGTGATAATGATTTGGCCAGGGAACAGCTGGGAGTGATGACGTCATCAAGATTAGTTCTGGTATTAGGGTTAGAGAATTGGGGCTCTGTTCATGGTTAGGGTTAGGATAAGGTTTTGGGCTAGGTAGGGTTCAGGCTCAGGTGTGGGCTAGGTTTAGGGTTTGGGTTAGAGGGTTAGGGACAGGCTTATGGTCACAGTGTGGTAATGTTGGCTATTCACAATGAATGAACTTCAATCACTGGACAATTTGGTGTGTAGCACTCAGAACTTACGACTCCAGACTAGGGAAATATTTAGAAATTTGCTTCACACAATAGGAATACATATTCCAATAGACTGAATATCTGAACAGCACAATTTTGTCACTGGGAAATCTTGTTCAAACAGCTGAGAAGCAAGTGTGACACTGTTTACATTTATTTTTCCCATCAAAAGGAGTTGGCGTTTTCGGGAAAAGGTTTAGGTGAAACACTGAAAAACTCATTTTCCTAGAGCTATCGAACAGTAAGAAAGTATTGAGAACACTATGAAATAAAAATGTTAGTTAGGCTAGGGTTCCAAGTAATGTTTTACTGTGCCTTTAAAAAGCTGGTATGACACCCGTGTTAAAATGAAAAGTCTCATTGCTCAAAACAACAGACCAGGGGAATGGCAGAGTGTCTCTAGAACTCCTGGAATACTTTTGAGAACCCGAAGATCTCTAATGAATTTTGAAATACTGAGAATTTGTATCCAAAGCGCTGTGAAAGGTAGGATAGACTGTCAAGTGGTAATAATGTTGAAAGTGCTGGTATATTTGTAAAAAAGGTTGTTTTACCAAATTAGAATTCACAATGAAAAAGCTTGAGACACTGGAAGAGAGACTCCAACTCGGGAAATTCACAATGATAACCTAGGTTAATATCTAAGAAAGTGATTCAAACACTAGGAATACGTGAATAAAGGGCCTTAATATCTGTAACACATTGTTTCCTGACAAGGAAATCGTGTTCAAAGAACATAGAACAGAGTTGGATACTGGTTACATTTATTATTCCGGGACAATGAGTTGGCGATTTTGAAAGAAGCCTGGTTAGGGCATTAAACCGGATGTGATGACGTCACCAAGGGGAGGGGCCTCGTGGGCAGGCTTAATTGATCCCAGGTGATAATGATTTGGCCAGGGCACCAGCTGGGAGTGATGACGTCATCGAGATTAGTTCTGGTATTAGGGTTATAGAATTGGGGCTCTGTTCATGGTTAGGGTTAGGATAAGGTTTTGGGCTAGGTAGGGTTCAGGCTCAGGTGTGGGCTCGGTTTAGGGTTTGGGTTAGAGGGTTAGGGACAGGGTTACGGTCACAGTGTAGTAATGTTGGCTATTCACAATGAATGAGCTTCAATCACTGGACAATTTGGTGTGTAGCACTCAGAACTTACGACTCCAGACTAGGGAAATATTTAGAAATGTGCTTCACACAATAGGAATACATATTCCAATAGACTGAATATCTGACCAGCACAATTTTGTCACTGGGAAATCTTGTTCAAACAGCTGAGAAGCGAGTGTGACACGGTTTACATTTATTTTTCCCGTCAAAAGGAGTTGGCGTTTTCGGGAAAAGGTTTAGGTGAAACACTGAAAAACTCATTTTCCTAGAGCTATCGAACAGTATGAAAGTATTGAGAACACTATGAAATAAAAATGTTAGTTAGGCTAGGGTTCCAAGTAATGTTTTACTGTGCCTTTAAAAAGCCGGTATGACACCCGTGTTAAAATGAAAAGTCTCATTGCTCAAAACAACAGACCAGGGGAATGGCAGAGTGTCTCTAGAACTCCTGGAATACTTTTGAGAACCCGAAGATCTCTAATGAATTTTGAAATACTGAGAATTTGTATCCAAAGCGCTGTGAAAGGTAGGATAGACTGTCAAGTGGTAATAATGTTGAAAGTGCTGGTATATTTGTAAAAAAGGTTGTTTTACCAAATTAGAATTCACAATGAAAAAGCTTGAGACACTGGAAGAGAGACTCCAACTCGGGAAATTCACAATGATAACCTAGGTTAATATCTAAGAAAGTGATTCAAACACTAGGAATACGTGAATAAAGGGCCTTAATATCTGTAACACATTGTTTCCTGACAAGGAAATCGTGTTCAAAGAACATAGAACAGAGTTGGATACTGGTTACATTTATTATTCCGGGACAATGAGTTGGCGATTTTGAAAGAAGCCTGGTTAGGGCATTAAACCGGATGTGATGACGTCACCAAGGGGAGGGGCCTCGTGGGCAGGCTTAATTGATCCCAGGTGATAATGATTTGGCCAGGGGACCAGCTGGGAGTGATGACGTCATCGAGATTAGTTCTGGTATTAGGGTTATAGAATTGGGGCTCTGTTCATGGTTAGGGTTAGGATAAGGTTTTGGGCTAGGTAGGGTTCAGGCTCAGGTGTGGGCTCGATTTAGGGTTTGGGTTAGAGGGTTAGGGACAGGGTTACGGTCACAGTGTAGTAATGTTGGCTATTCACAATGAATGAGCTTCAATCACTGGACAATTTGGTGTGTAGCACTCAGAACTTACGACTCCAGACTAGGGAAATATTTAGAAATGTGCTTCACACAATAGGAATACATATTCCAATAGACTGAATATCTGAACAGCACAATTTTGTCACTGGGAAATCTTGTTCAAACAGCTGAGAACCGAGTGTGACACGGTTTACATTTATTTTTCCCGTCAAAAGGAGTTGGCGTTTTCGGGAAAAGGTTTTGGTGAAACACTGAAATATCATTTTCCTAGAGCTATAGAACAGTATGAAAGTATTGAGAACACTATGAAATAAAAATGTTACTTAGGCTAGGGTTCCAAGTAATGTTTTTCTGTGCCTTTAAAAAGCCGGTATGACACCCGTGTTAAAATGAAAAGTCTCATTGCTCAAAACAACAGACCAGGGGAATGGCAGAGTGTCTCTAGAACTCCTGGAATACGTTTTAGAACCCGAACATCTCTACTGAATTTTGAAATACTGAGAATTTGTATCCAAAGCGCTGTGAAAGGTAGGATAGACTGTCAAGTGGTAATAATGTTGAAAGTGCTGGTATATTTGTAAAAAAGGTTGTTTTACCAAATTAGAATTCACAATGAAAAAGCTTGAGACACTGGAAGAGAGAGACTCCAACTAGGGGAAATGCACAATGATAACCTAGGTTAATATCTAAGAAAGTGCTTCAAACACTAGGAATACGTGAATAAAGGGCCTTACTATCTGTAACACATTGTTTCCTGACAAGGAAATCGTGTTCAAAGAACATAGAACCGAGTTGGATACTGGTTACATTTATTATTCCGGGACAATGAGTTGGCGATTTTGAAAGAAGCCTGGTTAGGCCATTAAACCGGATGTGATGACGTCACCAAGAGGGAGGGGCCACGTGGGCAGGCTTAATTGATCCCAGGTGATAATGATTTGGCCAGGGGACCAGCTGGGAGTGATGACGTCATCGAGATTAGTTCTGGTATTAGGGTTAGAGAATTGGGGCTCTGTTCATGGTTAGGGTTAGGATAAGGTTTTGGGCTAGGTAGGGTCCAGGCTCAGGTGTGGGATAGGTTTAGGGTTTGGGTTAAGGTGATAGGGACAGGGTTATGGTCACAGTGTAGTAATGTTGGCTATTCACAATGAATGAGCTTCAATCACTGGATAATTTGGTGTGTAGCACTCAGAACTTACGACTCCAGACTAGGGAAATATTTAGAAATGTGCTTCACACAATAGGAATACATATTCCAATAGACTGAATATCTGAACAGCACAATTTTGTCACTGGGAAATCTTGTTCAAACAGCTGAGAAGCGAGTGTGACACTGTTTACATTTATTTTTCCCGTCAAAAGGAGTTGGCGTTTTCGGGAAAAGGTTTTGGTGAAACACTGAAAAACTCATTTTCCTAGAGCTATGGAACAGTATGAAAGTATTGAGAACCCTATGAAATAAAAATGTTAGTTAGTCTAGGGTTCCAAGTAATGTTTTACTGTGCCTTTAAAAAGCCGGTATGACACTCGTGTTAAAATGAAAAGTCTCATTGCTCAAAACTACAGACCAGGGGAATGGCAGAGTGTCTGTAGAACTCCTGGAATACATTTTAGAACCCGAACATCTCTACTGAATTTTGAAATACTGAGAATTTGTATCCAAAGCGCTGTGAAAGGTAGGATAGACTGTCAAGTGGTAATAATGTTGAAAGTGCTGGTATATTTGTAAAAAAGGTTGTTTTACCAAATTAGAATTCACAATGAAAAAGCTTGAGACACTGGAAGAGAGAGACTCCAACTCGGGAAATTCACAATGATAACCTAGGTTAATATCTAAGAAAGTGCTTCAAACACTAGGAATACGTGAATAAAAGTCCTTAATATCTGTAACACATTGTTTCCTGACAAGGAATTCATGTTCAAAGAACATAGAACCGAGTTGGATACTGGTTACATTTATTATTCCGGGACAATGAGTTGGCGATTTTGAAAGAAGCCTGGTTAGGCCATTAAACAGGATGTGATGACGTCACCAAGGGGGAGGGGCCACGTGGGCAGGCTTAATTGATCCCAGGTGATAATGATTTGGCCAGGGAACAGCTGGGAGTGATGACGTCATCAAGATTAGTTCTGGTATTAGGGTTAGAGAATTGGGGCTCTGTTCATGGTTAGGGTTAGGATAAGGTTTTGGGCTAGGTAGGGTCCAGGCTCAGGTGTGGGCTCGGTTTAGGGTTTGGGTTAGAGGGTTAGGGACAGGGTTACGGTCACAGTGTAGTAATGTTGGCTATTCACAATGAATGAGCTTCAATCACTGGACAATTTGGTGTGTAGCACTCAGAACTTACGACTCCAGACTAGGGAAATATTTCGAAATGTGCTTCACACAATAGGAATACATATTCCAATAGACTGAATATCTGAACAGCACAATTTTGTCACTGGGAAATCTTGTTCAAACAGCTGAGAAGCGAGTGTGACACTGTTTACATTTATTTTTCCCGTCAAAAGGAGTTGGCGTTTTCGGGAAAAGGTTTTGGTGAAACACTGAAATATCATTTTCCTAGAGCTATCGAACAGTATGAAAGTATTGAGAACACTATGAAATAAAAATGTTACTTAGGCTAGGGTTCCAAGTAATGTTTTTCTGTGCCTTTAAAAAGCCGGTATGACACCCGTGTTAAAATGAAAAGTCTCATTGCTCAAAACAACAGACCAGGGGAATGGCAGAGTGTCTCTAGAACTCCTGGAATACGTTTTAGAACCCGAACATCTCTACTGAATTTTGAAATACTGAGAATTTGTATCCAAAGCGCTGTGAAAGGTAGGATAGACTGTCAAGTGGTAATAATGTTGAAAGTGCTGGTATATTTGTAAAAAAGGTTGTTTTACCAAATTAGAATTCACAATGAAAAAGCTTGAGACACTGGAAGAGAGAGACTCCAACTCGGGAAATTCACAATGATAACCTAGGTTAATATCTAAGAAAGTGCTTCAAACACTAGGAATACGTGAATAAAGGGCCTTACTATCTGTAACACATTGTTTCCTGACAAGGAAATCGTGTTCAAAGAACATAGAACCGAGTTGGATACTGGTTACATTTATTATTCCGGGACAATGAGTTGGCGATTTTGAAAGAAGCCTGGTTAGGCCATTAAACCGGATGTGATGACGTCACCAAGAGGGAGGGGCCACGTGGGCAGGCTTAATTGATCCCAGGTGATAATGATTTGGCCAGGGGACCAGCTGGGAGTGATGACGTCATCGAGATTAGTTCTGGTATTAGGGTTAGAGAATTGGGGCTCTGTTCATGGTTAGGGTTAGGATAAGGTTTTGGGCTAGGTAGGGTCCAGGCTCAGGTGTGGGCTAGGTTTAGGGTTTGGGTTAAGGTGATAGGGACAGGGTTATGGTCACAGTGTAGTAATGTTGGCTATTCACAATGAATGAGCTTCAATCACTGGATAATTTGGTGTGTAGCACTCAGAACTTACGACTCCAGACTAGGGAAATATTTAGAAATGTGCTTCACACAATAGGAATACATATTCCAATAGACTGAATATCTGAACAGCACAATTTTGTCACTGGGAAATCTTGTTCAAACAGCTGAGAAGCGAGTGTGACACTGTTTACATTTATTTTTCCCGTCAAAAGGAGTTGGCGTTTTCGGGAAAAGGTTTTGGTGAAACACTGAAAAACTCATTTTCCTAGAGCTATGGAACAGTATGAAAGTATTGAGAACACTATGAAATAAAAATGTTAGTTAGTCTAGGGTTCCAAGTAATGTTTTACTGTGCCTTTAAAAAGCCGGTATGACACTCGTGTTAAAATGAAAAGTCTCATTGCTCAAAACAACAGACCAGGGGAATGGCAGAGTGTCTCTAGAACTCCTGGAATACATTTTAGAACCCGAACATCTCTACTGAATTTTGAAATACTGAGAATTTGTATCCAAAGCGCTGTGAAAGGTAGGATAGACTGTCAAGTGGTAATAATGTTGAAAGTGCTGGTATATTTGTAAAAAAGGTTGTTTTACCAAATTAGAATTCACAATGAAAAAGCTTGAGACACTGGAAGAGAGAGACACCAACTCGGGAAATTCACAATGATAACCTAGGTTAATATCTAAGAAAGTGCTTCAAACACTAGGAATACGTGAATAAAAGTCCTTAATATCTGTAACACATTGTTTCCTGACAAGGAATTCATGTTCAAAGAACATAGAACCGGGTTGGATACTGGTTACATTTATTATTCCGGGAAAATGAGTTGGCGATTTTGAAAGAAGCCTGGTTAGGCCATTAAACAGGATGTGATGACGTCACCAAGGGGGAGGGGCCACGTGGGCAGGCTTAATTGATCCCAGGTGATAATGATTTGGCCAGGGAACAGCTGGGAGTGATGACGTCATCAAGATTAGTTCTGGTATTAGGGTTAGAGAATTGGGGCTCTGTTCATGGTTAGGGTTAGGATAAGGTTTTGGGCTAGGTAGGGTCCAGGCTCAGGTGTGGGCTCGGTTTAGGGTTTGGGTTAGAGGGTTAGGGACAGGGTTACGGTCACAGTGTAGTAATGTTGGCTATTCACAATGAATGAGCTTCAATCACTGGACAATTTGGTGTGTAGCACTCAGAACTTACGACTCCAGACTAGGGAAATATTTCGAAATGTGCTTCACACAATAGGAATACATATTCCAATAGACTGAATATCTGAACAGCACAATTTTGTCACTGGGAAATCTTGTTCAAACAGCTGAGAAGCGAGTGTGACACTGTTTACATTTATTTTTCCCTTCAAAAGGAGTTGGCGTTTTCGGGAAAAGGTTTTGGTGAAACACTGAAATATCATTTTCCTAGAGCTATCGAACAGTATGAAAGTATTGAGAACACTATGAAATAAAAATGTTACTTAGGCTAGGGTTCCAAGTAATGTTTTTCTGTGCCTTTAAAAAGCCGGTATGACACCCGTGTTAAAATGAAAAGTCTCATTGCTCAAAACAACAGACCAGGGGAATGGCAGAGTGTCTCTAGAACTCCTGGAATACGTTTTAGAACCCGAACATCTCTACTGAATTTTGAAATACTGAGAATTTGTATCCAAATCGCTGTGAAAGGTAGGATAGACTGTCAAGTGGTAATAATGTTGAAAGTGCTGGTATATTTGTAAAAAAGGTTGTTTTACCAAATTAGAATTCACAATGAAAAAGCTTGAGACACTGGAAGAGAGAGACTCCAACTCGGGAAATTCACAATGATAACCTAGGTTAATATCTAAGAAAGTGCTTCAAACACTAGGAATACGTGAATAAAGGGCCTTACTATCTGTAACACATTGTTTCCTGACAAGGAAATCGTGTTCAAAGAACATAGAACCGAGTTGGATACTGGTTACATTTATTATTCCGGGACAATGAGTTGGCGATTTTGAAAGAAGCCTGGTTAGGCCATTAAACCGGATGTGATGACGTCACCAAGAGGGAGGGGCCACGTGGGCAGGCTTAATTGATCCCAGGTGATAATGATTTGGCCAGGGGACCAGCTGGGAGTGATGACGTCATCGAGATTAGTTCTGGTATTAGGGTTAGAGAATTGGGGCTCTGTTCATGGTTAGGGTTAGGATAAGGTTTTGGGCTAGGTAGGGTCCAGGCTCAGGTGTGGGCTAGGTTTAGGGTTTGGGTTAAGGTGATAGGGACAGGGTTATGGTCACAGTGTAGTAATGTTGGCTATTCACAATGAATGAGCTTCAATCACTGGATAATTTGGTGTGTAGCACTCAGAACTTACGACTCCAGACTAGGGAAATATTTAGAAATGTGCTTCACACAATAGGAATACATATTCCAATAGACTGAATATCTGAACAGCACAATTTTGTCACTGGGAAATCTTGTTCAAACAGCTGAGAAGCAAGTGTGACACTGTTTACATTTATTTTTCCCGTCAAAAGGAGTTGGCGTTTTCGGGAAAAGGTTTTGGTGAAACACTGAAAAACTCATTTTCCTAGAGCTATCGAACAGTATGAAAGTATTGAGAACACTATGAAATAAAAATGTTAGTTAGGCTAGGGTTCCAAGTAATGTTTTACTGTGCCTTTAAAAAGCCGGTATGACACCCGTGTTAAAATGAAAAGTCTCATTGCTCAAAACAACAGACCAGGGGAATGGCAGAGTGTCTCTAGAACTCCTGGAATACGTTTTAGAACCCGAACATCTCTACTGAATTTTGAAATACTGAGAATTTGTATCCAAAGCGCTGTTAAAGGTAGGATAGACTGTCAAGTGGTAATAATGTTGAAAGTGCTGGTATATTTGTAAAAAAGGTTGTTTTACCAAATTAGAATTCACAATGAAAAAGCTTGAGACACTGGAAGAGAGAGACTCCAACTCGGGAAATTCACAGTGATAACCTAGGTTAATATCTAAGAAAGTGCTTCAAACATTAGGAATACGTGAATAAAGGTCCTTAATATCTGTAACACATTGTTTCCTGACAAGGAAATCGTGTTCAAAGAACATAGAACCGAGTTGGATACTGGTTACATTTATTATTCCGGGACAATGAGTTGGCGATTTTGAAAGAAGCCTGGTTAGGCCACTAAACCGGATGTGATGACGTCACCAAGGGGGAGGGGCCACGTGGGCAGGCTTAATTGATCCCAGGTGATAATGATTTGGCCAGGGGACCAGCTGGGAGTGATGACGTCATGGAGATTAGTTCTGGTATTAGGGTTAGAGAATTGGGGCTCTGTTCATGGTTAGGGTTAGGATAAGGTTTTGGGCTAGGTAGGGTTCAGGCTCAGGTGTGGGCTAGGTTTAGGGTTTGGGTTAGAGGGTTAGGGACAGGGTTACGGTCACAGTGTAGTAATGTTGGCTATTCACAATGAATGAACTTCAATCACTCGACAATTTGTAGTGTAGCACTCAGAACTTACGACTCCAGACCAGGGAAATATTTAGAAATGTGCTTCACACAATAGGAATACATATTCCAGTAGACTGAATATCTGAACAGCACAATTTTGTCACTGGGAAATCTTGTTCAAACAGCTGAGAAGCGAGTGTGACACTGTTTACATTTATTTTTCCCGTCAAAAGGAATTGGCGTTTTCGGGAAAAGGTTTTGGTGAAACACTGAAAAACTCATTTTCCTAGAGCTATCGAACAGTATGAAAGTATTGAGAACACTATGAAATAAAAATGTTAGTTAGGCTAGGGTTCCAAGTAATGTTTTACTGTGCCTTTAAAAAGCCGGTATGACACCCGTGTTCAAATGAAAAGTCTCATTGCTCAAAACAACAGACCAGGGGAATGGCAGTGTGTCTCTAGAACTCCTGGAATACATTTTAGAACCCGAACATCTCTACTGAATTTTGAAATACTGAGAATTTGTATCCAAAGCGCTGTGAAAGGTAGGATAGACTGTCAAGTGGTAATAATGTTGAAAGTGCTGGTATATTTGTAAAAAAGGTTGTTTTACCAAATTAGAATTCACAATGAAAAAGCTTGAGACACTGGAAGAGAGAGACTCCAACTCGGGAAATTCACAATGATAACCTAGGTTAATATCTAAGAAAGTGCTTCAAACACTAGGAATACGTGAGTAAAGGGCCTTAATATCTGTAACACATTGTTTCCTGACAAGGAAATCGTGTTCAAAGAACATAGAACCGAGTTGGATACTGGTTACATTTATTATTCCAGGACAATGAGTTGGCGATTTTGAAAGAAGCCAGGTTAGGCCATTAAACCGGATGTGATGACGTCACCAAGGGGGAGGGGCCACGTGGGCAGGCTTAATTGATCCCAGGTGATAATTATTTGGCCAGGGGACCAGCTGGGAGTGATGATGTCATGGAGATTAGTTCTGGTATTAGGGTTAGAGAATTGGGGCTCTGTTCATGGTTAGGGTTAGGATAAGGTTTTGGGCTAGGTAGGGTTCAGGCTCAGGTGTGGGCTAGGTTTAGGGTTTGGGTTAGAGGGTTAGGGACATGGTTACGGTCACAGTGTAGTAATGTTGGCTATTCACAATGAATGAGCTTCAATCACTCGACAATTTGGTGTGTAGCACTCAGAACTTACGACTCCAGACTAGGGAAATATTTAGCAATGTGCTTCACACAATAGGAATACATATTCCAGTAGACTGAATATCTGAACAGCACAATATTGTCACTGGGAAATCTTGTTCAAACAGCTGAGAAGCGAGTGTGACACTCTTTACATTTATTTTTTCCGTCAAAAGGAGTTGGCGTTTTCGGGAAAAGGTTTTGGTGAAACACTGAAAAACTCATTTTCCTAGAGCTATAGAACAGTATGAAAGTATTGAGAACACTATGAAATAAAAATGTTAGTTAGGCTAGGGTTCCAAGTAATGTTTTACTGTGCCTTTAAAAAGCCGGTATGCCACCCGTGTTAAAATGAAAAGTCTCATTGCTCAAAACAACAGACCAGGGGAATGGCAGAGTGTCTCTAGAACTCCTGGAATACGTTGTAGAACCCGAACATCTCTACTGAATTTTGAAATACTGAGAATTTGTATCCAAAGCGCTGTGAAAGGTAGGATAGACTGTCAAGTGGTAATAATGTTGAAAGTGCTGGTATATTTGTAAAAAAGGTTGCTTTACCAAATTAGAATTCACAATGAAAAAGCTTGAGGCACTGGAAGAGAGAGACTCCAACTCGGGAAATTCACAGTGATAACCTAGGTTAATATCTAAGAAAGTGCTTCAAACATTAGGAATACGTGAATAAAGGGCCTTAATATCTGTAACACATTGTTTCCAGACAAGGAAATCGTGTTCAAAGAACATAGAACCGAGTTGGATACTGGTTACATTTATTATTCCGGGACAATGAGTTGGCGATTTTGAAAGAAGCCTGGTTAGGCCACTAAACCGGATGTGATGACCTCACCAAGGGTGAGGGGCCACGTGGGCAGGCTTAATTGATCCCAGGTGATAATGATTTGGCCAGGGGACCAGCTGGGAGTGATGACGTCATCGAGATTAGTTCTGGTATTAGGATTAGAGAATTGGGGCTCTGTTCATGGTTAGGGTTAGGATAAGGTTTTGGGCTAGGTAGGGTTCAGGCTCAGGTGTGGGCTAGGTTTAGGGTTTGGGTTAAAGGGTTAGGGACATGGTTAAGGTCACAGTGTAGTAATGTTGGCTATTCACAATGAATGAGCTTCAATCACTGGACAATTTGGTGTGTAGCACTCAGAACTTACGACTCCAGACTAGGGAAATATTTAGAAATGTGCTTCACACAATAGGAATACATATTCCAGTAGACTGAATATCTGAACAGCACAATTTTGTCAGTGGGAAATCTTGTTCAAACAGCTGAGAAGCGAGTGTGACACTGTTTACATTTATTTTTCCCGTCAAAAGGAGTTGGCGTTTTTGGGAAAAGGTTTTGGTGAAACACTAAAAAACTCATTTTCCTAGAGCTATCGAACAGTATGAAAGTATTGAGAAATGTATGAAATAAAAATGTTAGTTAGGCTAGCGTTTCAAGTAATATTTTACTGTGCCTTTAAAAAGCCAGTATGCCACCCGTTTAAAATGAAAAGTCTCATTGCTCAAAAGAACAGACCAGGGGAATGGCAGAGTGTCTGTAGCACTCCTGGAATACGTTTTAGAACCCGAACATCTCTACTGAATTTTGAAATACTGAGAATTTGTATCCATAGCGCTGTGAAAGGTAGGATAGACTGTCAAGTGGTAATAATGTTGAAAGTGCTGGTATATTTGTAAAAAAGGTTGTTTTACCAAATTAGAATTCACAATGAAAAAGCTTGAGACACTGGAAGAGAGAGACTCCAACTCGGGCAATTCACAATGATAACCTAGGTTAATATCTAAGAAAGTGCTTCAAACACTAGGAATACGTGAATAAAGGGCTTTAATATCTGTAACACATTGTTTAATGACAAGGAAATCGTGTTCAAAGAACATAGAAACGAGTTGGATACTGGTTACATTTATTATTCCGGGACAATGAGTTGGCGATTTTGAAAGAAGCCTGGTTAGGCCATTAAACAGGATGTGATGACGTCACCAAGGGGGAGGGGCCACGTGGGCAGGCTTAATTGATCCCAGGTGATAATGATTTGGCCAGGGGACCAGCTGGGAGTGATGACGTCATGGAGATTAGTTCTGGTATTAGGGTTAGAGAATTGGGGCTCTGTTCATGGTTAGGGTTAGGATAAGGTTTTGGGCTAGGTAGGGTTCAGGCTCAGGTGTGGGCTAGGTTTAGGGTTTGGGTTAGAGGGTTAGGGACAGGGTTACGGTCACAGTGTAGTAATGTTGGCTATTCACAATGAATGAACTTCAATCACTCGACAATTTGTAGTGTAGCACTCAGAACTTACGACTCCAGACCAGGGAAATATTTAGAAATGTGCTTCACACAATAGGAATACATATTCCAGTAGACTGAATATCTGAACAGCACAATTTTGTCACTGGGAAATCTTGTTCAAACAGCTGAGAAGCGAGTGTGACACTGTTTACATTTATTTTTCCCGTCAAAAGGAATTGGCGTTTTCGGGAAAAGGTTTTGGTGAAACACTGAAAAACTCATTTTCCTAGAGCTATCGAACAGTATGAAAGTATTGAGAACACTATGAAATAAAAATGTTAGTTAGGCTAGGGTTCCAAGTAATGTTTTACTGTGCCTTTAAAAAGCCGGTATGACACCCGTGTTCAAATGAAAAGTCTCATTGCTCAAAACAACAGACCAGGGGAATGGCAGTGTGTCTCTAGAACTCCAGGAATACGTTTTAGAACCCGAACATCTCTACTGAATTTTGAAATACTGAGAATTTGTATCCAAAGCGCTGTTAAAGGTAGGATAGACTGTCAAGTGGTAATAATGTTGAAAGTGCTGGTATATTTGTAAAAAAGGTTGTTTTACCAAATTAGAATTCACAATGAAAAAGCTTGAGACACTGGAAGAGAGAGACTCCAACTCGGGAAATTCACAATGATAACCTAGGTTAATATCTAAGAAAGTGCTTCAAACACTAGGAATACGTGAGTAAAGGGCCTTAATATCTGTAACACATTGTTTCCTGACAAGGAAATCGTGTTCAAAGAACATAGAACCGAGTTGGATACTGGTTACATTTATTATTCCAGGACAATGAGTTGGCGATTTTGAAAGAAGCCCGGTTAGGCCATTAAACCGGATGTGATGACGTCACCAAGGGGGAGGGGCCACGTGGGCAGGCTTAATTGATCCCAGGTGATAATGATTTGGCCAGGGGACCAGCTGGGAGTGATGATGTCATGGAGATTAGTTCTGGTATTAGGGTTAGAGAATTGGGGCTCTGTTCATGGTTAGGGTCAGGATAAGGTTTTGGGCTAGGTAGGGTTCAGGCTCACGTGTGGGCTAGGTTTAGGGTTTGGGTTAGAGGGTTAGGGAGAGGGTTACGGTCACAGTGTAGTAATGTTGGCTATTCACAATGAATGAGCTTCAATCACTGGACAATTTGGTGTGTAGCACTCAGAACTTACGACTCCAGACTCGGGAAATATTTAGAAATGTGCTTCACACAATAGGAATACATATTCCAATAGACTGAATATCTGAACAGCACAATTTTGTCACTGGGAAATCTTGTTCAAACAGCTGAGAAGCGAGTGTGACACTGTTTACATTTATTTTTCCCGTCAAAAGGAGTTGGCGTTTTCGGGAAAAGGTTTT
This sequence comes from Cnephaeus nilssonii, assembly GCF_951640355.1. Taxonomy (NCBI): domain Eukaryota; kingdom Metazoa; phylum Chordata; class Mammalia; order Chiroptera; family Vespertilionidae; genus Cnephaeus; species Cnephaeus nilssonii. The sequence continues at coordinate 44,658,232 of NC_137092.1, forward strand.
GGTGAAACACTGAAAAACTCATTTTCCTAGAGCTATCGAACAGTATGAAAGTATTGAGAACACTATGAAATAAAAATGTTAGTTAGGCTAGGGTTCCAAGTAATGTTTTACTGTGCCTTTAAAAAGCCGGTATGACACCCGTGTTAAAAAGAAAAGTCTCATTGCTCAAAACAACAGACCAGGGGAATGGCAGAGTGTCTCTAGAACTCCTGAAATATGTTTTAGAACCCGAACATCTCGACTGAATTTTGAAATAGTGAGAATTTGTATCCAAAGCGCTGTGAAAGGTAGGATAGACTGTCAAGTGGTAATAATGTTGAAAGTGCTGGTTTATTTGTAAAAAAGTTTGTTTTACCAAATTAGAATTCACAATGAAAAAGCTTGAGACACTGGAAGAGAGAGACTCCAACTCGGGAAATTCACAATGATAACCTAGGTTAATATCTAAGAAAGTGCTTCAAACACTAGGAATACGTGAATAAAGGGCCTTAATATCTGTAAAACATTGTTTCCTGACAAGGAAATCGTGTTCAAAGAACATAGAACCGAGTTGGATACTGGTTACATTTATTATTCCGGGACAATGAGTTGGCGATTTTGAAAGAAGCCTGGTTAGGCCATTAAACTGGATGTGATGACGTCACCAAGGGGGAGGGGCCACGTGGGCAGGCTTAATTGATCCCAGGTGATAATGATTTGGCCAGGGGACCAGCTGGGTGTGATGATGTCATCGAGATTAGTTCTGGTATTAGGGTTAGAGAATTGGGGCTCTGTTCATGGTTAGGGTTAGGATAAGGTTTTGTCTAGGTAGGGTCCAGGCTCAGGTGTGGGCTAGGTTTAGGGTTTGGGTTAAGGTGATAGGGACAGGGTTAAGGTCACAGTGTAGTAATGTTGGCTATTCACAATGAATGAGCTTCAATCACTGGACAATTTGGTGTGTAGCACTCAGAACTTACGACTCCAGACTAGGGAAATATTTAGAAATGTGCTTCACACAATAGGAATACATATTCCAATAGACTGAATATCTGAACAGCACAATTTTGTCACTGGGAAATCTTGTTGAAACAGCTGAGAAGCGAGTGTGACACTGTTTACATTTATTTTTCCCATCAAAAGGAGTTGGCGTTTTCGGGAAAAGGTTTAGGTGAAACACTGAAAAACTCATTTTCCTAGAGCTATCGAACAGTAAGAAAGTATTGAGAACACTATGAAATAAAAATGTTAGTTAGGCTAGGGTTCCAAGTAATGTTTTACTGTGCCTTTAAAAAGCCGGTATGACACTCGTCTTAAAATGAAAAGTCTCATTGCTCAAAACAACAGACCAGGGGAATGGCAGAGTGTCTCTAGAACTCCTGGAATACTTTTGAGAACCCGAAGATCTCTAATGAATTTTGAAATACTGAGAATTTGTATCCAAAGCGCTGTGAAAGGTAGGATAGACTGTCAAGTGGTAATAATGTTGAAAGTGCTGGTATATTTGTAAAAAAGGTTGTTTTACCAAATTAGAATTCACAATGAAAAAGCTTGAGACACTGGAAGAGAGACTCCAACTCGGGAAATTCACAATGATAACCTAGGTTAATATCTAAGAAAGTGATTCAAACACTAGGAATACGTGAATAAAGGGTCTTAATATCTGTAACACATTGTTTCCTGACAAGGAAATCGTGTTCAAAGAACACAGAACAGAGTTGGATACTGGTTACATTTATTATTCCGGGAAAATGAGTTGGCGATTTTGAAAGAAGCCTGGTTAGGGCATTAAACCGGATGTGATGACGTCACCAAGGGGAGGGGCCTCGTGGGCAGGCTTAATTGATCCCAGGTGATAATGATTTGGCCAGGGGACCAGCTGGGAGTGATGACGTCATCGAGATTAGTTCTGGTATTAGGGTTATAGAATTGGGGCTCTGTTCATGGTTAGGGTTAGGATAAGGTTTTGGGCTAGGTAGGGTTCAGGCTCAGGTGTGGGCTCAATTTAGGGTTTGGGTTAGAGGGTTAGGGACAGGGTTACGGTCACAGTGTAGTAATGTTGGCTATTCACAATGAATGAGCTTCAATCACTGGACAATTTGGTGTGTAGCACTCAGAACTTACGACTCCAGACTAGGGAAATATTTAGAAATGTGCTTCACACAATAGGAATACATATTCCAATAGACTGAATATCTGACCAGCACAATTTTGTCACTGGGAAATCTTGTTCAAACAGTTGAGAACCGAGTGTGACACTGTTTACATTTATTTTTCCCGTCAAAAGGAGTTGGCGTTTTCGGGAAAAGGTTTTGGTGAAACACTGAAATATCATTTTCCTAGAGCTATCGAACAGTATGAAAGTATTGAGAACACTATGAAATAAAAATGTTACTTAGGCTAGGGTTCCAAGTAATGTTTTTCTGTGCCTTTAAAAAGCCGGTATGACACCCGTGTTAAAATGAAAAGTCTCATTGCTCAAAACAACAGACCAGGGGAATGGCAGAGTGTCTCTAGAACTCCTGGAATACGTTTTAGAACCCGAACATCTCTACTGAATTTTGAAATACTGAGAATTTGTATCCAAAGCGCTGTGAAAGGTAGGATAGACTGTCAAGTGGTAATAATGTTGAAAGTGCTGGTATATTTGTAAAAAAGGTTGTTTTACCAAATTAGAATTCACAATGAAAAAGCTTGAGACACTGGAAGAGAGACTCCAACTCGGGAAATTCACAATGATAACCTAGGTTAATATCTAAGAAAGTGATTCAAACACTAGGAATACGTGAATAAAGGGTCTTAATATCTGTAACACATTGTTTCCTGACAAGGAAATCGTGTTCAAAGAACACAGAACAGAGTTGGATACTGGTTACATTTATTATTCCGGGACAATGAGTTGGCGATTTTGAAAGAAGCCTGGTTAGGCCATTAAACCGGATGTGATGACATCACCAAGGGGAGGGGCCTCGTGGGCAGGCTTAATTGATCCCAGGTGATAATGATTTGGCCAGGGGACCAGCTGGGAGTGATGACGTCATCGAGATTAGTTCTGGTATTAGGGTTATAGAATTGGGGCTCTGTTCATGGTTAGGGTTAGGATAAGGTTTTGGGCTAGGTATGGTTCAGGCTCAGGTGTGGGCTCGATTTAGGGTTTGGGTTAGAGGGTTAGGGACAGGGTTACGGTCACAGTGTAGTAATGTTGGCTATTCACAATGAATGAGCTTCAATCACTGGACAATTTGGTGTGTAGCACTCAGAACTTACGACTCCAGACTAGGGAAATATTTAGAAATGTGCTTCACACAATAGGAATACATATTCCAATAGACTGAATATCTGACCAGCACAATTTTGTCATTGGGAAATCTTGTACAAACAGTTGAGAACCGAGTGTGACACTGTTTACATTTATTTTTCCCGTCAAAAGGAGTTGGCGTTTTCGGGAAAAGGTTTTGGTGAAACACTGAAATATCATTTTCCTAGAGCTATCGAACAGTATGAAAGTATTGAGAACACTATGAAATAAAAATGTTACTTAGGCTAGGGTTCCAAGTAATGTTTTTCTGTGCCTTTAAAAAGCCGGTATGACACCCGTGTTAAAATGAAAAGTCTCATTGCTCAAAACAACAGACCAGGGGAATGGCAGAGTGTCTCTAGAACTCCTGGAATACGTTTTAGAACCCGAACATCTCTACTGAATTTTGAAATACTGAGAATTTGTATCCAAAGCGCTGTGAAAGGTAGGATAGACTGTCAAGTGGTAATAATGTTGAAAGTGCTGGTATATTTGTAAAAAAGGTTGTTTTACCAAATTAGAATTCACAATGATAAAGCTTGAGACACTGGAAGAGAGAGACTCCAACTCGGGAAATTCACAATGATAACCTAGGTTAATATCTAAGAAAGTGCTTCAAACACTAGGAATACGTGAATAAAGGGCCTTAATATCTGTAACACATTGTTTCCTGACAAGGAAATCGTGTTCAAAGAACATAGAACCGAGTTGGATACTGGTTACATTTATTATTCCGGGACAATGAGTTGGCGATTTTGAAAGAAGCCTGGTTAGGCCATTAAACCGGATGTGATGACGTCACCAAGAGGGAGGGGCCACGTGGGCAGGCTTAATTGATCCCAGGTGATTATGATTTGGCCAGGGAACAGCTGGGAGTGATGACGTCATCAAGATTAGTTCTGGTATTAGGGTTAGAGAATTGGGGCTCTGTTCATGGTTAGGGTTAGGATAAGGTTTTGGGCTAGGTAGGGTCCAGGCTCAGGTGTGGGCTCGGTTTAGGGTTTGGGTTAGAGGGTTAGGGACAGGGTTACGGTCACAGTGTAGTAATGTTGGCTATTCACAATGAATGAGCTTCAATCACTGGACAATTTGGTGTGTAGCACTCAGAACTTACGACTCCAGACTAGGGAAATATTTCGAAATGTGCTTCACACAATAGGAATACATATTCCAATAGACTAAATATCTGAACAGCACAATTTTGTCACTGGGAAATCTTGTTCAAACAGCTGAGAAGCGAGTGTGACACTGTTTACATTTATTTTTCCCGTCAAAAGGAGTTGGCGTTTTCGGGAAAAGGTTTTGGTGAAACACTGAAAAACTCATTTTCCTAGAGCTATCGAACAGTATGAAAGTATTGAGGACACTATGAAATAAAAATGTTAGTTAGGCTAGGGTTCCAAGTAATGTTTTACTGTGCCTTTAAAAAGCCGGTATGACACCCGTGTTAAAATTAAAAGTCTCATTGCTCAAAACAACAGACCAGGGGAATGGCACAGTGTCTCTAGAACTCCTGGAATACGTTTGAGAACCCGAAGATCTCTAATGAATTTTGAAATACTGAGAATTTGTATCCAAAGCGCTGTGAAAGGTAGGATAGACTGTCAAGTGGTAATAATGTTGAAAGTGCTGGTATATTTGTAAAAAAGGTTGTTTTACCAAATTAGAATTCACAATGAAAAAGCTTGAGACACTGGAAGAGAGACTCCAACTCGGGAATTTCACAATGATAACCTAGGTTAATATCTAAGAAAGTGCTTCAAACACTAGGAATACGTGAATAAAGGGCCTTAATATCTGTAACACATTGTTTCCTGACAAGGAAATCGTGTTCAAAGAACATAGAACCAAGTTGAATACTGGTTACATTTATTATTCGGGACAATGAGTTGGCGATTTTGAAGGAAGCCTGGTTAGGCCATTAAACAGGATGTGATGACGTCACCAAGGGGGAGGGGCCACGTGGGCAGGCTTAATTGATCCCAGGTGATAATGATTTGGCCAGGGAACAGCTGGGAGTGATGACGTCATCAAGATTAGTTCTGGTATTAGGGTTAGAGAATTGGGGCTCTGTTCATGGTTAGGGTTAGGATAAGGTTTTGGGCTAGGTAGGGTTCAGGCTCAGGTGTGGGCTAGGTTTAGGGTTTGGGTTAGAGGGTTAGGGACAGGCTTACGGTCACAGTGTAGTAATGTTGGCTATTCACAATGAATGAACTTCAATCACTGGACAATTTGGTGTGTAGCACTCAGAACTTACGACTCCAGACTAGGGAAATATTTAGAAATTTGCTTCACACAATAGGAATACATATTCCAATAGACTGAATATCTGAACAGCACAATTTTGTCACTGGGAACTCTTGTTCAAACAGCTGAGAAGCAAGTGTGACACTGTTTACATTTATTTTTCCCGTCAAAAGGAGTTGGCGTTTTCGGGAAAAGGTTTTGGTGAAACACTGAAAAACTCATTTTCCTAGAGCTATCGAACAGTATGAAAGTATTGAGAACACTATGAAATAAAAATGTTAGTTAGGCTAGGGTTCCAAGTAATGTTTTACTGTGCCTTTAAAAAGCCGGTATGACACCCGTGTTAAAATGAAAAGTCTCATTGCTCAAAACAACAGACCAGGGGAATGGCAGAGTGTCTCTAGAACTCCTGGAATACGTTTTAGAACCCGAACATCTCTACTGAATTTTGAAATACTGAGAATTTGTATCCAAAGCGCTGTTAAAGGTAGGATAGACTGTCAAGTGGTAATAATGTTGAAAGTGCTGGTATATTTGTAAAAAAGGTTGTTTTACCAAATTAGAATTCACAATGAAAAAGCTTGAGACACTGGAAGAGAGAGACTCCAACTCGGGAAATTCACAGTGATAACCTAGGTTAATATCTAAGAAAGTGCTTCAAACATTAGGAATACGTGAATAAAGGGCCTTAATATCTGTAACACATTGTTTCCTGACAAGGAAATCGTGTTCAAAGAACATAGAACCAAGTTGGATACTGGTTACATTTATTATTCCGGGACAATGAGTTGGCGATTTTGAAAGAAGCCTGGTTAGGCCACTAAACCGGATGTGATGACCTCACCAAGGGTGAGGGGCCACGTGGGCAGGCTTAATTGATCCCAGGTGATAATGATTTGGCCAGGGGACCAGCTGGGAGTGATGACGTCATCGAGATTAGTTCTGGTATTAGGGTTAGAGAATTGGGGCTCTGTTCATGGTTAGGGTTAGGATAAGGTTTTGGGCTAGGTAGGGTCCAGGCTCAGGTGTGGGCTAGGTTTAGGGTTTGCGTTAAGGTGATAGGGACAGGGTTACGGTCACAGTGTAGTAATGTTGGCTATTCACAATGAATGAGCTTCAATCACTGGACAATTTGGTGTGTAGCACTCAGAACTTACGACTCCAGACTCGGGAAATATTTAGAAATGTGCTTCACACAATAGGAATACATATTCCAATAGACTGAATATCTGAACAGCACAATTTTGTCACTGGGAAATCTTGTTCAAACAGCTGAGAAGCGAGTGTGACACTGTTTACATTTATTTTTCCCGTCAAAAGGAGTTGGCGTTTTCGGGAAAAGGTTTTGGTGAAACACTGAAAAACTCATTTTCCTAGAGCTATCGAACAGTATGAAAGTATTGAGAACACTATGAAATAAAAATGTTAGTTAGGCTAGGGTTCCAAGTAATGTTTTACTGTGCCTTTAAAAAGCCGGTATGACACCCGTGTTAAAATGAAAAGTCTCATTGCTCAAAACAACAGACCAGGGGAATGGCAGAGTGTCTCTAGAACTCCTGGAATACTTTTGAGAACCCGAAGATCTCTAATGAATTTTGAAATACTGAGAATTTGTATCCAAAGCGCTGTGAAAGGTAGGATAGACTGTCAAGTGGTAATAATGTTGAAAGTGCTGGTATATTTGTAAAAAAGGTTGTTTTACCAAATTAGAATTCACAATGAAAAAGCTTGAGACACTGGAAGAGAGACTCCAACTCGGGAAATTCACAATGATAACCTAGGTTAATATCTAAGAAAGTGATTCAAACACTAGGAATACGTGAATAAAGGGCCTTAATATCTGTAACACATTGTTTCCTGACAAGGAAATCGTGTTCAAAGAACATAGAACAGAGTTGGATACTGGTTACATTTATTATTCTGGGACAATGAGTTGGCGATTTTGAAAGAAGCCTGGTTAGGCCATTAAACAGGATGTGATGACGTCACCAAGGGGGAGGGGCCACGTGGGCAGGCTTAATTGATCCCAGGTGATAATGATTTGGCCAGGGGACCAGCTGGGAGTGATGACGTCATGGAGATTAGTTCTGGTATTAGGGTTAGAGAATTGGGGCTCTGTTCATGGTTAGGGTTAGGATAAGGTTTTGGGCTAGGTAGGGTTCAGGCTCAGGTGTGGGCTAGGTTTAGGGTTTGGGTTAGAGGGTTAGGGACAGGGTTACGGTCACAGTGTAGTAATGTTGGCTATTCACAATGAATGAACTTCAATCACTCGACAATTTGTAGTGTAGCACTCAGAACTTACGACTCCAGACCAGGGAAATATTTAGAAATGTGCTTCACACAATAGGAATACATATTCCAGTAGACTGAATATCTGAACAGCACAATTTTGTCACTGGGAAATCTTGTTCAAACAGCTGAGAAGCGAGTGTGACACTGTTTACATTTATTTTTCCCGTCAAAAGGAATTGGCGTTTTCGGGAAAAGGTTTTGGTGAAACACTGAAAAACTCATTTTCCTAGAGCTATCGAACAGTATGAAAGTATTGAGAACACTATGAAATAAAAATGTTAGTTAGGCTAGGGTTCCAAGTAATGTTTTACTGTGCCTTTAAAAAGCCGGTATGACACCCGTGTTCAAATGAAAAGTCTCATTGCTCAAAACAACAGACCAGGGGAATGGCAGAGTGTCTCTAGAACTCCTGAAATATGTTTTAGAACCCGAACATCTCGACTGAATTTTGAAATAGTGAGAATTTGTATCCAAAGCGCTGTGAAAGGTAGGATAGACTGTCAAGTGGTAATAATGTTGAAAGTGCTGGTTTATTTGTAAAAAAGTTTGTTTTACCAAATTAGAATTCACAATGAAAAAGCTTGAGACACTGGAAGAGAGAGACTCCAACTCGGGAAATTCACAATGATAACCTAGGTTAATATCTAAGAAAGTGCTTCAAACACTAGGAATACGTGAATAAAGGGCCTTAATATCTGTAAAACATTGTTTCCTGACAAGGAAATCGTGTTCAAAGAACATAGAACCGAGTTGGATACTGGTTACATTTATTATTCCGGGACAATGAGTTGGCGATTTTGAAAGAAGCCTGGTTAGGCCATTAAACTGGATGTGATGACGTCACCAAGGGGGAGGGGCCACGTGGGCAGGCTTAATTGATCCCAGGTGATAATGATTTGGCCAGGGGACCAGCTGGGTGTGATGATGTCATCGAGATTAGTTCTGGTATTAGGGTTAGAGAATTGGGGCTCTGTTCATGGTTAGGGTTAGGATAAGGTTTTGTCTAGGTAGGGTCCAGGCTCAGGTGTGGGCTAGGTTTAGGGTTTGGGTTAAGGTGATAGGGACAGGGTTAAGGTCACAGTGTAGTAATGTTGGCTATTCACAATGAATGAGCTTCAATCACTGGACAATTTGGTGTGTAGCACTCAGAACTTACGACTCCAGACTAGGGAAATATTTAGAAATGTGCTTCACACAATAGGAATACATATTCCAATAGACTGAATATCTGAACAGCACAATTTTGTCACTGGGAAATCTTGTTGAAACAGCTGAGAAGCGAGTGTGACACTGTTTACATTTATTTTTCCCATCAAAAGGAGTTGGCGTTTTCGGGAAAAGGTTTAGGTGAAACACTGAAAAACTCATTTTCCTAGAGCTATCGAACAGTAAGAAAGTATTGAGAACACTATGAAATAAAAATGTTAGTTAGGCTAGGGTTCCAAGTAATGTTTTACTGTGCCTTTAAAAAGCCGGTATGACACTCGTCTTAAAATGAAAAGTCTCATTGCTCAAAACAACAGACCAGGGGAATGGCAGAGTGTCTCTAGAACTCCTGGAATACTTTTGAGAACCCGAAGATCTCTAATGAATTTTGAAATACTGAGAATTTGTATCCAAAGCGCTGTGAAAGGTAGGATAGACTGTCAAGTGGTAATAATGTTGAAAGTGCTGGTATATTTGTAAAAAAGGTTGTTTTACCAAATTAGAATTCACAATGAAAAAGCTTGAGACACTGGAAGAGAGACTCCAACTCGGGAAATTCACAATGATAACCTAGGTTAATATCTAAGAAAGTGATTCAAACACTAGGAATACGTGAATAAAGGGTCTTAATATCTGTAACACATTGTTTCCTGACAAGGAAATCGTGTTCAAAGAACACAGAACAGAGTTGGATACTGGTTACATTTATTATTCCGGGAAAATGAGTTGGCGATTTTGAAAGAAGCCTGGTTAGGGCATTAAACCGGATGTGATGACGTCACCAAGGGGAGGGGCCTCGTGGGCAGGCTTAATTGATCCCAGGTGATAATGATTTGGCCAGGGGACCAGCTGGGAGTGATGACGTCATCGAGATTAGTTCTGGTATTAGGGTTATAGAATTGGGGCTCTGTTCATGGTTAGGGTTAGGATAAGGTTTTGGGCTAGGTAGGGTTCAGGCTCAGGTGTGGGCTCAATTTAGGGTTTGGGTTAGAGGGTTAGGGACAGGGTTACGGTCACAGTGTAGTAATGTTGGCTATTCACAATGAATGAGCTTCAATCACTGGACAATTTGGTGTGTAGCACTCAGAACTTACGACTCCAGACTAGGGAAATATTTAGAAATGTGCTTCACACAATAGGAATACATATTCCAATAGACTGAATATCTGACCAGCACAATTTTGTCACTGGGAAATCTTGTTCAAACAGTTGAGAACCGAGTGTGACACTGTTTACATTTATTTTTCCCGTCAAAAGGAGTTGGCGTTTTCGGGAAAAGGTTTTGGTGAAACACTGAAATATCATTTTCCTAGAGCTATCGAACAGTATGAAAGTATTGAGAACACTATGAAATAAAAATGTTACTTAGGCTAGGGTTCCAAGTAATGTTTTTCTGTGCCTTTAAAAAGCCGGTATGACACCCGTGTTAAAATGAAAAGTCTCATTGCTCAAAACAACAGACCAGGGGAATGGCAGAGTGTCTCTAGAACTCCTGGAATACGTTTTAGAACCCGAACATCTCTACTGAATTTTGAAATACTGAGAATTTGTATCCAAAGCGCTGTGAAAGGTAGGATAGACTGTCAAGTGGTAATAATGTTGAAAGTGCTGGTATATTTGTAAAAAAGGTTGTTTTACCAAATTAGAATTCACAATGAAAAAGCTTGAGACACTGGAAGAGAGACTCCAACTCGGGAAATTCACAATGATAACCTAGGTTAATATCTAAGAAAGTGATTCAAACACTAGGAATACGTGAATAAAGGGTCTTAATATCTGTAACACATTGTTTCCTGACAAGGAAATCGTGTTCAAAGAACACAGAACAGAGTTGGATACTGGTTACATTTATTATTCCGGGACAATGAGTTGGCGATTTTGAAAGAAGCCTGGTTAGGCCATTAAACCGGATGTGATGACATCACCAAGGGGAGGGGCCTCGTGGGCAGGCTTAATTGATCCCAGGTGATAATGATTTGGCCAGGGGACCAGCTGGGAGTGATGACGTCATCGAGATTAGTTCTGGTATTAGGGTTATAGAATTGGGGCTCTGTTCATGGTTAGGGTTAGGATAAGGTTTTGGGCTAGGTATGGTTCAGGCTCAGGTGTGGGCTCGATTTAGGGTTTGGGTTAGAGGGTTAGGGACAGGGTTACGGTCACAGTGTAGTAATGTTGGCTATTCACAATGAATGAGCTTCAATCACTGGACAATTTGGTGTGTAGCACTCAGAACTTACGACTCCAGACTAGGGAAATATTTAGAAATGTGCTTCACACAATAGGAATACATATTCCAATAGACTGAATATCTGACCAGCACAATTTTGTCATTGGGAAATCTTGTACAAACAGTTGAGAACCGAGTGTGACACTGTTTACATTTATTTTTCCCGTCAAAAGGAGTTGGCGTTTTCGGGAAAAGGTTTTGGTGAAACACTGAAATATCATTTTCCTAGAGCTATCGAACAGTATGAAAGTATTGAGAACACTATGAAATAAAAATGTTACTTAGGCTAGGGTTCCAAGTAATGTTTTTCTGTGCCTTTAAAAAGCCGGTATGACACCCGTGTTAAAATGAAAAGTCTCATTGCTCAAAACAACAGACCAGGGGAATGGCAGAGTGTCTCTAGAACTCCTGGAATACGTTTTAGAACCCGAACATCTCTACTGAATTTTGAAATACTGAGAATTTGTATCCAAAGCGCTGTGAAAGGTAGGATAGACTGTCAAGTGGTAATAATGTTGAAAGTGCTGGTATATTTGTAAAAAAGGTTGTTTTACCAAATTAGAATTCACAATGATAAAGCTTGAGACACTGGAAGAGAGAGACTCCAACTCGGGAAATTCACAATGATAACCTAGGTTAATATCTAAGAAAGTGCTTCAAACACTAGGAATACGTGAATAAAGGGCCTTAATATCTGTAACACATTGTTTCCTGACAAGGAAATCGTGTTCAAAGAACATAGAACCGAGTTGGATACTGGTTACATTTATTATTCCGGGACAATGAGTTGGCGATTTTGAAAGAAGCCTGGTTAGGCCATTAAACCGGATGTGATGACGTCACCAAGAGGGAGGGGCCACGTGGGCAGGCTTAATTGATCCCAGGTGATTATGATTTGGCCAGGGAACAGCTGGGAGTGATGACGTCATCAAGATTAGTTCTGGTATTAGGGTTAGAGAATTGGGGCTCTGTTCATGGTTAGGGTTAGGATAAGGTTTTGGGCTAGGTAGGGTCCAGGCTCAGGTGTGGGCTCGGTTTAGGGTTTGGGTTAGAGGGTTAGGGACAGGGTTACGGTCACAGTGTAGTAATGTTGGCTATTCACAATGAATGAGCTTCAATCACTGGACAATTTGGTGTGTAGCACTCAGAACTTACGACTCCAGACTAGGGAAATATTTCGAAATGTGCTTCACACAATAGGAATACATATTCCAATAGACTAAATATCTGAACAGCACAATTTTGTCACTGGGAAATCTTGTTCAAACAGCTGAGAAGCGAGTGTGACACTGTTTACATTTATTTTTCCCGTCAAAAGGAGTTGGCGTTTTCGGGAAAAGGTTTTGGTGAAACACTGAAAAACTCATTTTCCTAGAGCTATCGAACAGTATGAAAGTATTGAGGACACTATGAAATAAAAATGTTAGTTAGGCTAGGGTTCCAAGTAATGTTTTACTGTGCCTTTAAAAAGCCGGTATGACACCCGTGTTAAAATTAAAAGTCTCATTGCTCAAAACAACAGACCAGGGGAATGGCACAGTGTCTCTAGAACTCCTGGAATACGTTTGAGAACCCGAAGATCTCTAATGAATTTTGAAATACTGAGAATTTGTATCCAAAGCGCTGTGAAAGGTAGGATAGACTGTCAAGTGGTAATAATGTTGAAAGTGCTGGTATATTTGTAAAAAAGGTTGTTTTACCAAATTAGAATTCACAATGAAAAAGCTTGAGACACTGGAAGAGAGACTCCAACTCGGGAATTTCACAATGATAACCTAGGTTAATATCTAAGAAAGTGCTTCAAACACTAGGAATACGTGAATAAAGGGCCTTAATATCTGTAACACATTGTTTCCTGACAAGGAAATCGTGTTCAAAGAACATAGAACCAAGTTGAATACTGGTTACATTTATTATTCGGGACAATGAGTTGGCGATTTTGAAGGAAGCCTGGTTAGGCCATTAAACAGGATGTGATGACGTCACCAAGGGGGAGGGGCCACGTGGGCAGGCTTAATTGATCCCAGGTGATAATGATTTGGCCAGGGAACAGCTGGGAGTGATGACGTCATCAAGATTAGTTCTGGTATTAGGGTTAGAGAATTGGGGCTCTGTTCATGGTTAGGGTTAGGATAAGGTTTTGGGCTAGGTAGGGTTCAGGCTCAGGTGTGGGCTAGGTTTAGGGTTTGGGTTAGAGGGTTAGGGACAGGCTTACGGTCACAGTGTAGTAATGTTGGCTATTCACAATGAATGAACTTCAATCACTGGACAATTTGGTGTGTAGCACTCAGAACTTACGACTCCAGACTAGGGAAATATTTAGAAATTTGCTTCACACAATAGGAATACATATTCCAATAGACTGAATATCTGAACAGCACAATTTTGTCACTGGGAACTCTTGTTCAAACAGCTGAGAAGCAAGTGTGACACTGTTTACATTTATTTTTCCCGTCAAAAGGAGTTGGCGTTTTCGGGAAAAGGTTTTGGTGAAACACTGAAAAACTCATTTTCCTAGAGCTATCGAACAGTATGAAAGTATTGAGAACACTATGAAATAAAAATGTTAGTTAGGCTAGGGTTCCAAGTAATGTTTTACTGTGCCTTTAAAAAGCCGGTATGACACCCGTGTTAAAATGAAAAGTCTCATTGCTCAAAACAACAGACCAGGGGAATGGCAGAGTGTCTCTAGAACTCCTGGAATACGTTTTAGAACCCGAACATCTCTACTGAATTTTGAAATACTGAGAATTTGTATCCAAAGCGCTGTTAAAGGTAGGATAGACTGTCAAGTGGTAATAATGTTGAAAGTGCTGGTATATTTGTAAAAAAGGTTGTTTTACCAAATTAGAATTCACAATGAAAAAGCTTGAGACACTGGAAGAGAGAGACTCCAACTCGGGAAATTCACAGTGATAACCTAGGTTAATATCTAAGAAAGTGCTTCAAACATTAGGAATACGTGAATAAAGGGCCTTAATATCTGTAACACATTGTTTCCTGACAAGGAAATCGTGTTCAAAGAACATAGAACCAAGTTGGATACTGGTTACATTTATTATTCCGGGACAATGAGTTGGCGATTTTGAAAGAAGCCTGGTTAGGCCACTAAACCGGATGTGATGACCTCACCAAGGGTGAGGGGCCACGTGGGCAGGCTTAATTGATCCCAGGTGATAATGATTTGGCCAGGGGACCAGCTGGGAGTGATGACGTCATCGAGATTAGTTCTGGTATTAGGGTTAGAGAATTGGGGCTCTGTTCATGGTTAGGGTTAGGATAAGGTTTTGGGCTAGGTAGGGTCCAGGCTCAGGTGTGGGCTAGGTTTAGGGTTTGCGTTAAGGTGATAGGGACAGGGTTACGGTCACAGTGTAGTAATGTTGGCTATTCACAATGAATGAGCTTCAATCACTGGACAATTTGGTGTGTAGCACTCAGAACTTACGACTCCAGACTCGGGAAATATTTAGAAATGTGCTTCACACAATAGGAATACATATTCCAATAGACTGAATATCTGAACAGCACAATTTTGTCACTGGGAAATCTTGTTCAAACAGCTGAGAAGCGAGTGTGACACTGTTTACATTTATTTTTCCCGTCAAAAGGAGTTGGCGTTTTCGGGAAAAGGTTTTGGTGAAACACTGAAAAACTCATTTTCCTAGAGCTATCGAACAGTATGAAAGTATTGAGAACACTATGAAATAAAAATGTTAGTTAGGCTAGGGTTCCAAGTAATGTTTTACTGTGCCTTTAAAAAGCCGGTATGACACCCGTGTTAAAATGAAAAGTCTCATTGCTCAAAACAACAGACCAGGGGAATGGCAGAGTGTCTCTAGAACTCCTGGAATACTTTTGAGAACCCGAAGATCTCTAATGAATTTTGAAATACTGAGAATTTGTATCCAAAGCGCTGTGAAAGGTAGGATAGACTGTCAAGTGGTAATAATGTTGAAAGTGCTGGTATATTTGTAAAAAAGGTTGTTTTACCAAATTAGAATTCACAATGAAAAAGCTTGAGACACTGGAAGAGAGACTCCAACTCGGGAAATTCACAATGATAACCTAGGTTAATATCTAAGAAAGTGATTCAAACACTAGGAATACGTGAATAAAGGGCCTTAATATCTGTAACACATTGTTTCCTGACAAGGAAATCGTGTTCAAAGAACATAGAACAGAGTTGGATACTGGTTACATTTATTATTCTGGGACAATGAGTTGGCGATTTTGAAAGAAGCCTGGTTAGGCCATTAAACAGGATGTGATGACGTCACCAAGGGGGAGGGGCCACGTGGGCAGGCTTAATTGATCCCAGGTGATAATGATTTGGCCAGGGGACCAGCTGGGAGTGATGACGTCATGGAGATTAGTTCTGGTATTAGGGTTAGAGAATTGGGGCTCTGTTCATGGTTAGGGTTAGGATAAGGTTTTGGGCTAGGTAGGGTTCAGGCTCAGGTGTGGGCTAGGTTTAGGGTTTGGGTTAGAGGGTTAGGGACAGGGTTACGGTCACAGTGTAGTAATGTTGGCTATTCACAATGAATGAACTTCAATCACTCGACAATTTGTAGTGTAGCACTCAGAACTTACGACTCCAGACCAGGGAAATATTTAGAAATGTGCTTCACACAATAGGAATACATATTCCAGTAGACTGAATATCTGAACAGCACAATTTTGTCACTGGGAAATCTTGTTCAAACAGCTGAGAAGCGAGTGTGACACTGTTTACATTTATTTTTCCCGTCAAAAGGAATTGGCGTTTTCGGGAAAAGGTTTTGGTGAAACACTGAAAAACTCATTTTCCTAGAGCTATCGAACAGTATGAAAGTATTGAGAACACTATGAAATAAAAATGTTAGTTAGGCTAGGGTTCCAAGTAATGTTTTACTGTGCCTTTAAAAAGCCGGTATGACACCCGTGTTCAAATGAAAAGTCTCATTGCTCAAAACAACAGACCAGGGGAATGGCAGAGTGTCTCTAGAACTCCTGAAATATGTTTTAGAACCCGAACATCTCGACTGAATTTTGAAATAGTGAGAATTTGTATCCAAAGCGCTGTGAAAGGTAGGATAGACTGTCAAGTGGTAATAATGTTGAAAGTGCTGGTTTATTTGTAAAAAAGTTTGTTTTACCAAATTAGAATTCACAATGAAAAAGCTTGAGACACTGGAAGAGAGAGACTCCAACTCGGGAAATTCACAATGATAACCTAGGTTAATATCTAAGAAAGTGCTTCAAACACTAGGAATACGTGAATAAAGGGCCTTAATATCTGTAAAACATTGTTTCCTGACAAGGAAATCGTGTTCAAAGAACATAGAACCGAGTTGGATACTGGTTACATTTATTATTCCGGGACAATGAGTTGGCGATTTTGAAAGAAGCCTGGTTAGGCCATTAAACTGGATGTGATGACGTCACCAAGGGGGAGGGGCCACGTGGGCAGGCTTAATTGATCCCAGGTGATAATGATTTGGCCAGGGGACCAGCTGGGTGTGATGATGTCATCGAGATTAGTTCTGGTATTAGGGTTAGAGAATTGGGGCTCTGTTCATGGTTAGGGTTAGGATAAGGTTTTGTCTAGGTAGGGTCCAGGCTCAGGTGTGGGCTAGGTTTAGGGTTTGGGTTAAGGTGATAGGGACAGGGTTAAGGTCACAGTGTAGTAATGTTGGCTATTCACAATGAATGAGCTTCAATCACTGGACAATTTGGTGTGTAGCACTCAGAACTTACGACTCCAGACTAGGGAAATATTTAGAAATGTGCTTCACACAATAGGAATACATATTCCAATAGACTGAATATCTGAACAGCACAATTTTGTCACTGGGAAATCTTGTTGAAACAGCTGAGAAGCGAGTGTGACACTGTTTACATTTATTTTTCCCATCAAAAGGAGTTGGCGTTTTCGGGAAAAGGTTTAGGTGAAACACTGAAAAACTCATTTTCCTAGAGCTATCGAACAGTAAGAAAGTATTGAGAACACTATGAAATAAAAATGTTAGTTAGGCTAGGGTTCCAAGTAATGTTTTACTGTGCCTTTAAAAAGCCGGTATGACACTCGTCTTAAAATGAAAAGTCTCATTGCTCAAAACAACAGACCAGGGGAATGGCAGAGTGTCTCTAGAACTCCTGGAATACTTTTGAGAACCCGAAGATCTCTAATGAATTTTGAAATACTGAGAATTTGTATCCAAAGCGCTGTGAAAGGTAGGATAGACTGTCAAGTGGTAATAATGTTGAAAGTGCTGGTATATTTGTAAAAAAGGTTGTTTTACCAAATTAGAATTCACAATGAAAAAGCTTGAGACACTGGAAGAGAGACTCCAACTCGGGAAATTCACAATGATAACCTAGGTTAATATCTAAGAAAGTGATTCAAACACTAGGAATACGTGAATAAAGGGTCTTAATATCTGTAACACATTGTTTCCTGACAAGGAAATCGTGTTCAAAGAACACAGAACAGAGTTGGATACTGGTTACATTTATTATTCCGGGAAAATGAGTTGGCGATTTTGAAAGAAGCCTGGTTAGGGCATTAAACCGGATGTGATGACGTCACCAAGGGGAGGGGCCTCGTGGGCAGGCTTAATTGATCCCAGGTGATAATGATTTGGCCAGGGGACCAGCTGGGAGTGATGACGTCATCGAGATTAGTTCTGGTATTAGGGTTATAGAATTGGGGCTCTGTTCATGGTTAGGGTTAGGATAAGGTTTTGGGCTAGGTAGGGTTCAGGCTCAGGTGTGGGCTCAATTTAGGGTTTGGGTTAGAGGGTTAGGGACAGGGTTACGGTCACAGTGTAGTAATGTTGGCTATTCACAATGAATGAGCTTCAATCACTGGACAATTTGGTGTGTAGCACTCAGAACTTACGACTCCAGACTAGGGAAATATTTAGAAATGTGCTTCACACAATAGGAATACATATTCCAATAGACTGAATATCTGACCAGCACAATTTTGTCACTGGGAAATCTTGTTCAAACAGTTGAGAACCGAGTGTGACACTGTTTACATTTATTTTTCCCGTCAAAAGGAGTTGGCGTTTTCGGGAAAAGGTTTTGGTGAAACACTGAAATATCATTTTCCTAGAGCTATCGAACAGTATGAAAGTATTGAGAACACTATGAAATAAAAATGTTACTTAGGCTAGGGTTCCAAGTAATGTTTTTCTGTGCCTTTAAAAAGCCGGTATGACACCCGTGTTAAAATGAAAAGTCTCATTGCTCAAAACAACAGACCAGGGGAATGGCAGAGTGTCTCTAGAACTCCTGGAATACGTTTTAGAACCCGAACATCTCTACTGAATTTTGAAATACTGAGAATTTGTATCCAAAGCGCTGTGAAAGGTAGGATAGACTGTCAAGTGGTAATAATGTTGAAAGTGCTGGTATATTTGTAAAAAAGGTTGTTTTACCAAATTAGAATTCACAATGAAAAAGCTTGAGACACTGGAAGAGAGACTCCAACTCGGGAAATTCACAATGATAACCTAGGTTAATATCTAAGAAAGTGATTCAAACACTAGGAATACGTGAATAAAGGGTCTTAATATCTGTAACACATTGTTTCCTGACAAGGAAATCGTGTTCAAAGAACACAGAACAGAGTTGGATACTGGTTACATTTATTATTCCGGGACAATGAGTTGGCGATTTTGAAAGAAGCCTGGTTAGGCCATTAAACCGGATGTGATGACATCACCAAGGGGAGGGGCCTCGTGGGCAGGCTTAATTGATCCCAGGTGATAATGATTTGGCCAGGGGACCAGCTGGGAGTGATGACGTCATCGAGATTAGTTCTGGTATTAGGGTTATAGAATTGGGGCTCTGTTCATGGTTAGGGTTAGGATAAGGTTTTGGGCTAGGTATGGTTCAGGCTCAGGTGTGGGCTCGATTTAGGGTTTGGGTTAGAGGGTTAGGGACAGGGTTACGGTCACAGTGTAGTAATGTTGGCTATTCACAATGAATGAGCTTCAATCACTGGACAATTTGGTGTGTAGCACTCAGAACTTACGACTCCAGACTAGGGAAATATTTAGAAATGAGCTTCACAATAGGAATACATATTCCAATAGACTGAATACCTGAACAGCACTATTTTGTCACAGGGAAATCTTGTTCAAACAGCTGAGAACCGAGTGTGACACTGTTTACATTTATTTTTCCCGTCAAAAGGAGTTGGCGTTTTCGGGAAAAGGTTTTGGTGAAACACGGAAAAACTCATTTTCCTAGAGCTATAGAACAGTATGAAAGTATGGAGAACAATATGAAATAAAAATGTTAGTTAGGCTAGGGTTCCAAGTAATGTTTTACTGTGCCTTTAAAAGGCCGGTATGACACCCGTGTTAAAATGAAAAGTCTCATAGCTCAAAACAACAGACCAGGGGAATGGCAGAGTGTCTCTAGAACTCCTGGAATACGTTTTAGAACACGAACATCTCTACTGAATTTTGAAATACTGAGAATTTGTATCCAAAGCGCTGTGAAAGGTAGGATACACTTTCAAGTGGTAATAATGTTGAAAGTGCTGGTATATTTGTAAAAAAGGTTGTTTTACCAAATTAGAATTCACAATGAAAAAGCTTGAGACACTGGAAGAGAGATACTCCAACTCGGGAAATTCACAATGATAACCTAGGTTAATATCTAAGAAAGTACTTCAAACACTAGGAATACGTGAATAAAGGGCCTTAATATCTGTAACACATTGTTTCCTGACAAGGAAATCGTGTTCAAAGAAAATAGAACCGAGTTGGATACTGGTTACATTTATTAGTCCGGGACAATGAGTTGGCGATTTTAAAGAAGCCTGGTTAGGCCATTAAACCGGAAGTGATGACGTCACCAAGGGGGGAGGGGCCACGTGGGCAGGCTTAATTGATGCCAGGTGATAATGATTTGGCCAGGGGACCAGCTGGGAGTGATGACGTCATCGACATTAGTTCTGGTAATAGGGTTAGAGAATTGGGTATCTGTTCATGGTTAGGGTTAGGATAAGGATTTGGGCTAGGTAGGGTTCAGGCTCAGGTTAGGGCTCGGTTTAGGGTTTGGGTTAGAAGGGTAGGGGTAGGTTTACGGTCACAGTGTGGTAATATTGGCTATTCACAATGAATGAGCTTCAATCACTGGACAATTTGGTGTGTAGCACTCAGAACTTACGACTCCAGACTAGGGAAATATTTAGAAATGTGCTTCACACAATAGGAATACATATTCCAATAGACTGAATATCTGAACAGCACAATTTTGTCACTGGGAAATCTTGTTCAAACAGCTGAGAACCGAGTGTGACACTGTTTACATTTATTTTTCCCGTCAAAAGGAGTTGGCGTTTTCGGGAAAAGGTTTTGGTGAAACACGGAAAAACTCATTTTCCTAGAGCTATCGAACAGTATGAAAGTATTGAGAACACTATGAAATAGAAATGTTAGTTAGGCTAGGGTTCCAAGTAATATGTTAAGGTGCCTTTAAAAAGCCGCTATGACACCCGTGTTAAAATGAAAACTCTCATAGCTCAAAACAACAGACCAGGGGAATGGCAGAGTGTCTCTAGAACTCCTGGAATACGTTTTAGAACCCGAACATCTCTACTGAATTTTGAAATACTGAGAATTTGTATCCAAAGTGCTGTGAAAGGTAGGATAGACTTTCAAGTGGTAATAATGTTGAAAGTGCTGGTATATTTGTAAAAAAGTTTGATTTACCAAATTAGAATTCACAATTAAAAACCGTGAGACACTGGAAGAGAGAGACCCCAACTCAGGAAATTCACAATGATAACCTAGGTTAATATCGAGGAAAGTGCTTGAAACACTAGGAATACGTGAATAAAGGGCCTTAATATCTGTAACACATTGTTTCCTGACAAGGAAATCGTGTTCAAAGAACATAGAACCGAGTTGGATACTGGTTACATTTATTATTCCAGGAAAATGAGTTGGCGATTTTGAAAGAAGCCTGCTTAGGCCATTAAACCGGAAGTGATGACGTCACCAAGGGGGAGGGGCTACGTGGGCAGATTTAATTGTTCCCAGGTGATAATGATTTGGCCAGGGAACCAGCTGGGAGTGATGACGTCATCGAGATTAGTTCTGGTATTAGGGTTAGAGAATTGGGGCTCTGTTCATGGTTAGGGTTAGGAAAAGGTTTTGGGCTAGGTAGGGTTCAGGCTCAGGTGTGGGCTAGGTTTAGGGTTTGGGTTAGAGGGCTAGGGACAAGGTTAGGGTAACAGTGTAGTAATGTTGGCTATTCATAATGAATGAGCTTCAATCACTGGACAATTTGGTGTGTAGCACTCAGAACTTACGACTCCAGACTAGGGAAATATTTAGAAATGAGCTTCACAATAGGAATACATATTCCAATAGACTGAATACCTGAACAGCACTATTTTGTCACTGGGAAATCTTGTTGAAACAGCTGAGAACCGAGTGTGACACTGTTTACATTTATTTTTCCCTTCAAAAGTAGTTGGCGTTTTCGGGAAAAGGTTTTGGTGTAACACTGAAAAACTCATTTTCCTAGAGCTATAGAACAGTATGAAATTATTGAGAACACTATGAAATAAAAATGTTAGTTAGGCTAGGGTTCCAAGTAATGTTTTACTGTGCCTTTAAAAAGCCGGTATGACACCCGTGTTAAAATGAAAATTCTCATAGCTCTAAACAACAGACCAGGGGAATGGCAGAGTGTCTCTAGAACTCCTGGAATACGTTTTAGAACCTGAACATCTCTACTGAATTTTAAAATACTGAGAATTTGTATCCAAAGCGCTGTGAAAGGTAGGATAGACTTTCAAGTGGTAATAATGTTGAAAGTGCTGGTATATTTGTAAAAAAGGTTGTTTTACCAAATTAGATTTCACAATGAAAAAGCTTGAGACACGGGAAGAGAGAGACTCCAACTCGGGAAATTCACAATGATAACCTAGCTTAATATCTAAGAAAGTGCTTCAAACACTAGGAATACGTGAATAAAGGGCCTTAATATCTGTAACACATTGTTTCCTGACAAGGAAATCGTGTTCAAAGAACATAGAACCGAGTAGGATACTGGTTACATTTATTTTTCCCGGACAATGAGTTGGCGATTTTGAAAGAAGCCTGGTTAAGCCATTAAACCGGAGGTGATGAGATCTCCAAGTGGGAGGGTCCAAGTGGGCAGGCTTAATTGATCCCAGGTGATAATGATTTGGCCAGGGGACCAGTTGCGAGTGATGACGTCATCGAGATTAGTTCTGGTATTAGGGTTAGAGAATTGGGGCTCTGTTCAGGGTTAGGGTTAGGATAAGGTTTCGGGGTAGGTAGGGTTCAGGCTCAGGTGTGGGCTAGGTTTAAGGTTTGGGTTAGAGGGCTAGGGACAAGGTTAGGGTAACAGTGTAGTAATGTTGGCTATTCATAATGAATGAGCTTCAATTACTGGACAATTTGGTGTGTAGCACTCAGAACTTACGACTCCAGACTAGGGAAATATTTAGAAATGTGCTTCACACAATAGGAATACATATTCCAATAGACTGAATATCTGAACAGCACAATTTTGTCACAGGGAAATCTTGTTCAAACAGCTGAGAACCGAGTGTGACACTGTTTACATTTATTATTCCCGTGAAAAGGAGTTGGCGTTTTCGGGAAACGGTTTTGGTTAAACACTGAAAATCTCATTTTCCTAGAGCTATAGAATAGTATGAAAGTATTGAGAACACTATTAAATAAAAATATTACTTAGGCTAGGGTTCCAAGTAATGTATTAATATGCCTTTAAAAAGCCGGTATGACACCCGTGTTAAAATGAAAAGTCTCATAGCTCAAAACAACAGACCAGGGGAATGGCAGAGTGTCTCTAGAACTCCTGTAATACGTTTTAGAACCCGACCATCTCTACTGAATTTTGAAATACTGAGAATTTGTATCCAAAGCGCTTTGAAAGGTAGGATATACTTTCAAGTGGTAATAATGTTGTACGTGCTGGTATATTTGTAAAAAAGGTTGTTTTACCAAATTAGAATTCACAATGAAAAAGCTTGAGACACTGGAAGACAGACACTCCAACTTGGGAAATTCACAATGATAACCTAGGTTAATATCTAAGACAGTGCTTCAAACACTAGGAATACGTGCATAGAGGGCCATATTCAAACACTAGGAATACGTGAATAAAAGGGGTAAAGGGGGAGATCAAACAAAGGACTTGCGTGCAGGTATATGAGCCTAACCAGCGGTTAAGGACAACAGGGGGGTGGGGGCATGTGTGGGGAGGGGTGTGGGATGGGAAGGGGGGGACGAGGGCAAATATGTGATAACTTAATCAATAAAGAGATTTAAAAAAAGAAAGAATTGGGGCTCTGTTCAGGGTTAGGGTTAGGATAAGCTTTCGGGCTAGGTAGGGTTCAGGCTCAGGTTAGGGCTAGGTTTATGGTTAGGGTTAGAGGGTTAGGGACAGGGTTCCGGTCACAGTGTAGTAATGTTGGCTATTCACAATGAATCAGATTCAATCACTAATGATTTCTAGCTGTGTCTTATAATGGGCCATCTGCTCTATTTGTGGGACTTCACCACATGTACAAACAACTTTATACACTCTTCTCTGAACTGGAGAAGCTATATAAACTTGTCTTTCAACTGTTTTACAGTTGAGTACTACTTTTCAGTGACTTATGGTGGATTCAAACACTGGTTTCATGTGACCTAACTCTATTTCAAGGATTTCTGCAGTGTACAACATCCTTTCTATTCTAGACACTTACATTTTGATGGTTTTCCAGTTGTTCTAACACAATTCTATGATATTTATTAGTATTTGCTCTGAATTACTATGCTTTCTTGCAGTGTCCTTTAATGGGCCTTCTGCTCTACTTGTGGGACTTCACCACTTGTAGCAACATCTTTATACATTCTTCTCTGAACTTGAGAAGCTATATACACTTGTTTCCCAACTGTTTTACAGTTGAATACTACTTTTCAGTGAATTCTGGTGGTTTCAAACACTGGTTTCATGTGATCTAACTCTATTTCAAGGATTTCCGCAGTGTACAACATCCTTTCTAGACTAGACACTTACATTTTGATGGTTTTCTACTTGTTCTCACACAATTCCATGATATTCATTAATATTTGCTTTGTGTTACTACAGATTTCTAGCTGTGTCCTATAATGGGCCTTCTGCTCTACTTGTGGGACTTCACCACATGTAAAAACAACTACATACACTCTTCTCTGAATTTGACAAGCTATATACACTTGTCTCTCAACTGTTGTACTGTTGAATGCTACTTTTCAGTGAATTCTAGTGGGTTGAAACACTGGTTTCTTGTGAACTAACTCTATTTCAAGGATTTCCGCAGTGTACAACATCCTTTCTAGACTATACACTTATATTTTGTTGGT
The DNA here is from genome assembly GCF_951640355.1 of Cnephaeus nilssonii. Taxonomy (NCBI): domain Eukaryota; kingdom Metazoa; phylum Chordata; class Mammalia; order Chiroptera; family Vespertilionidae; genus Cnephaeus; species Cnephaeus nilssonii. The sequence continues at coordinate 44,682,872 of NC_137092.1, forward strand.
TTTCCACTTGTTCTCACACAATTCTATGATATTCATTAGAATTTGCTCTGAAATACTAGTGATTTCTAGCTGTGTCTTATACTAGGCCTGCTGCTCTATTTGTGGGACTTCACCACATGTAGAAACAACTTCATACACTCTTCTCTGACCTTGAGAAGGTATATACACTTGTCTTTCAACAGTTTTACAGTTGAATGCTAATTTTCATTGTATTCTAGGGGTTTCAAACACTGGTTTCATGTGAACTAACTATATTTCCAGGATTTCTGCAGTGTACAACATCATTTCTAGACTAGACACTTACATTTTGATGTCTTTTCCACTGGGTCTCTCACAATTCTGTGATACTCATTAGTATTTGCTCTGAATTACTACTGCTTTCTTGTAGTGTCCTATACTGGAACTTCTGCTCTACTTCTGGGACTTCACCACTTGTAGAAACAACTTTATATATTCTTATTTGAATTAGAGAAGCTATATACACTTGTCCTTCAACGGTTTTCCTGTTGAATACTACTTTTCAGTGAATTCTGATGGTTTCAAACACTGGTTTCATGTGAACTAACTCTATTTCAAGGATTTCTGCAGTGTACAATATCCTTTCTAGACTAGACACTTACATTTTGATGTCTTTTCCACTTGGTCTCTCCCAATTCTGTGATACTCATTAGTATTTGCTCTGAATTACTACTGCTTTCATGCAGTGTCCTATAATAGCCCTTCTGCTCTACTTGTGGGACTTCACCACATGTAGAAACAACTTCATACACTCTTCTATGAACTTGAGAAGCTATATACACTTGTCTTTCAACTGTTTTACAGTTGAAAACTACTTTTCAGTGACTTCTGGAGGTTTCAAACACTGGTTTTATGTGAACTAACTCTATTTCAAGGATTTCCGCAGTGTACAACATCCCTTCTAGACTAGACACTTACATTTTGATGGTTTTCCACTTGTTCTCACACAATTCTTTGATATTCATTAGTATTTGCTCTGAATTACTACTGATTTCTAGCTGTGTCCTATAATGGGACTTCTGCTCTACTTGTGGGACTTCACCACATGTAAAAACAACTTCATACACTCTTATCTGAACTTGAGAAGCTATATATACTTGTCTTTCAACATTTTACAGTTGAATGCTAATTTTCATAGTATTCTAGGGGTTTCAAACACTGGTTTCATGTAAACTAACTCTATTTCCACGATTTCTGCAGTGTACAACATCCTTTCTAGACTAGACACTTACATTTTGATGTCTTTTCCACTTGGTCTCTCACAATTCTGTGATACTCATTAGTATTTGCTCTGAATTACTACTGCTTACTTGCAGTGTCGTATAATGGGCCTTCTGCTCTACTTGTTGGACTTCTCCACAAGTACAAAAAACATTATACACTCTTCTCTGAACTTGAGAAGCTATATACACTTGTCTTTCAACAGTTTTACAGTTGAATGCTAATTTTCATTGTATTCTAGGGGTTTCAAACACTGGTTTCATGTGAACTAACTCTATTTCAAGGATTTCTACAGTGTACAACATCCCTTCTAGACTAGACACTTACATTTTGATGTCTTTTCCACCTGGTCTCTCACAATTCTGTGATACTCATTAGTATTTCCTCTGAATTACTACTGCTTTCTTGCAGTGTCCTTTAATGGGCCTTCTGCTCTACTTGTGGGACTTCACCACTTGTAAAAACAACTTTATACATTCTTCTCTGAATTATAGAAGCTATATACACTTGTCTTTCAACTGTTTTGCTGTTGAATACTACTTTTCAGTGAATTCTGATGGTTTCAAACACTGGTTTCATGTGAACTTACTCTATTTCAAGGATTTCTGCAGTGTACAACATCCTTTCTAGACTAGACACATTTTGATTTTTTTCCACTTGTTCTCACACAACTCTATGATATTCATTAGTATTTGCTCTGAATTACTACTGATTTCTAGCTGTGTCCTCTAATGGGCCTTCTGCTCTACTTGTGGGACTTCACCACATGTAGAAACAACTTTATACACTCTTCTCTGAACTTGAAAAGCTATATACACTTGTCTTTCTACTGTTTTACACTTGAATACTACTTTTCAGTGACTTCTGGTGGTTTCAAACACTGGTTTCATGTGAACTAACTCTATTTCAAGGATTTCCTCAGTGTACAACATCCTTTATAGACTAGACACAATTACATTTTGATTGTTTTCCACTTGTTTTCACACAATTCTATGATATTCATTAGTATTTGCTCTGAATTACTACTGATTTCTAGCTGTGTCCTATTTTGGGCTTTCTACTCTACTTGTTGATCTTCTCCACAAGTACAAACTATATTATACACTCTTCTCTGAGCTTGAGAATCTATATACACTTGTCTTTCAACTTTTTTACAGTTGAATACTATTATTCAATGACTTCTGGTTGTTTCAAACACTGGTTTCATGTGAACTAACTCTATTTCAAGGATTTCTGCAGTGTAAAACATCCTTTCTATACTAGACACTTACATTTTATGGTTTTCCACTTGTTCTCAAACAATTCTATGATATTCATTAGTATTTGCTCTGAATTACTACTGCTTTCTTGCAGTGTCCTATAATAGCCCTTCTGCTCTACTTGTGGGACTTCACCACATGTAGAAACAACTTTATACACTCTTCTCTGAACTTGTGTAGCTATATAAACTTGTCTTTCAACTGTTTTACAGTAGAATACTACTTTAAATTGAATTCTGTTGTTTTCAAACACTGGTTTCATGTGAACTAACTCTATTTCAAGGATTTCTGCAGTGTACAACATCCTTTCTAGACTAGACACATTTTGATTTTTTTCCACTTGTTCTCACACAACTCTATGATATTCATTAGTATTTGCTCTGAATTACTACTGATTTCTAGCTGTGTCCTCTAATGGGCCTTCTGCTCTACTTGTGGGACTTCACCACATGTAGAAACAACTTTATACACTCTTCTCTAAACTTGAGAAGCTATATACACTTGTCTTTCTACTGTTTTACAGTTGAATACTACTTTTCAGTGACTTCTGGTGGTTTCAAACACTGGTTTCATGTGAACTAACTCTATTTCAAGGATTTCCTCAGTGTACAACATCCTTTCTAGACTAGACACAATTACATTTTGATTGTTTTCCACTTGTTCTCACACAATTCTATGATATTTATTAGTATTTGCTCTGAATTACTACTGATTTCTAGCTGTGTCCTATTTTGGACTTTCTACTCTACTTGTTGGACTTCTCCACAAGTACAAACTACATTATACACACTTCTCTGAGCTTGAGAATCTATATACACTTGTCTTTCAACTGTTTTACAGTTGAATACTATTATTCAGTGAATTCTGGTTATTTCAAACACTGGTTTCATGTGAACTAACTCTATTTCAAGGATTTCTGCAGTGTACAACATCCTTTCTAGACTAGACACTTCCATTTTATGGTTTTCCACTTGTTCTCACACAATTCTATGATATTCATTAGTATTTGCTCTGTATTACTACTGCTTTCTTGCAGTGTCCTATAATAGCCCTTCTGCTCTACTTGTGGGACCTCACCAAATGTAGAAACAACTTTTTACACTCTACTCTGAACTTGAGTAGCTATATAAACTTTTCTTTCAACTGTTTTACAGTAGAATACTACTTTTCATTGAATTCTGGTTGTTTCAAACCCTGGTTTCATGTGAACTAACTCTATTTCAAGGATTTCTGCAGTATACAACATCCTTTCTAGACTAGACACATTTTGATTTTTTTCCACTTGTTCTCACACAATTCTATGACATTCATTAGTATTTGCTCTGAATTACTACTGATTTCTAGCTGTGTACTCTAATGGGCCTTCTGCTCTACTTGTGGGACTTCACCACATGTAGAAACAACTTTATACACTCTTCTCTGAACTTGAGAAGCTATATACACTTGTTTCCCAACTGTTTTACAGTTGAATACTACTTTTTAGTTAATTTTGGTGGTTTCAAACACTGGTTTCATGTGAACTAACTCTATTTCAAGGATTTCCGCAATGTACAACATCCTTTCTAGACTAGACACTTACATTTTGATGGTTTTCTACTTATTCTCACACAGTTCCATGCTATTCATTAGTATTTGCTCTGAATTACTACTGATTTCTAGCTGTATCCTATAATGGACCTTCTGCTCTACTTGTGGGACTTCACCACATGTAGAAACAACTTTAAACACTCTTCTCTGAACTTGAGAAGCTATATTAACTTGTCTTTCAGCAGTTTTACAGTTGAATGCTAATTTTCATTGTATTCTAGGGGTTTCAAACACTGTTTTCATGTGAACTATGTCTATATCCAGGATTTCTGCAGTGTACTAAATCCTTTCTAGACCAGACACTTACATTTTGATCTACTTTCCACCTGGTCTCTCACAATTCTGTGATACTCATTAGTATTTGCTCTGAATTACTACTGCTTTCTTGCAGTGTCCTATAATGGACCTTCTGCTCTACTTGTGGGACTTCACCACTTGTAGAAACAACTTTATACATTCTTATCTGAATTAGAGAAGCTATATACACTTGTCCTTCAACTGTTTTCCTGTTGAATACTACTTTTCAGTGAATTCTGATGGTTTCAAACACTGGTTTCATGTGAACTAACTCTATTTGAAGGATTTCTGCAGTGTACAACATCCCTTCTAGACTAGACACTTACATTTTGATGGTTTTCCACTTGTTCTCACACAATTCTATGATATTCATTAGTATTTGCTCTGAATTACTACTGATTTCTAGCTGTGTCCTATTTTGGGCTTTCTACTCTACTTGTTGATCTTCTCCACAAGTACAAACTATATTATACACTCTTCTCTGAGCTTGAGAATCTATATACACTTGTCTTTCAACTGTTTTACAGTTGAATACTATTATTCAGTGACTTCTGGTTGTTTCAAACACTGGTTTCATGTGAACTAACTCTATTTCAAGGATTTCTGCAGTGTAAAACATCCTTTCTATACTAGACACTTACATTTTATGGTTTTCCACTTGTTCTCAAACAATTCTATGATATTCATTAGTATTTGCTCTGAATTACTACTGCTTTCTTGCAGTGTCCTATAATAGCCCTTCTGCTCTACTTGTGGGACTTCACCACATGTAGAAACAACTTTATACACTCTTCTCTGAACTTGTGTAGCTATATAAACTTGTCTTTCAACTGTTTTACAGTAGAATACTACTTTAAATTGAATTCTGTTGTTTTCAAACACTGGTTTCATGTGAACTAACTCTATTTGAAGGAGTTCTGCAGTGTACAACATCCCTTCTAGACTAGACACTTACATTTTGATGGTTTTCCACTTGTTCTCACACAATTCTATGTTATTCATTAATATTTGCTCTGAAATCCTACTGATTTCTAGCTGTGTCTTATAATAGGCCTTCTGCTCTATTTGTGGGACTTCACCACATGTAGAAACAACTTTATACACTCTTCTCTGAACTTGAGAAGCTATATACACTTGTTTCCCAACTGTTTTACAGTTGAATGCTAATTTTCATTGTATTCTAGGGGTTTCAAACACTGGTTTCATATAAACTAACTCTATTTCCACGATTTCTGCAGTGTACAACATCCTTTCTAGACTAGACACTTACATTTTGATTTCTTTTCCACTTGGTCTCTCACAATTCTGTGATACTCATTAGTATTTGCTCTGAATTACTACTGCTTTCTTGCAGTGTGCTATAATTGGCCTTCTGCTCTACTTGTGGGACTTCACCACTTGTAGAAACAACTTTATACATTCTTATCTGAATTAGAGAAGCTATATACACTTGTCCTTCAACTGTTTTCCTGTTAAATACTACTTTTCAGTGAATTCTGATGGTTTCAAACACTGGTTTCATGTGAACTAACTCTATTTCAAGGATTTCTGCAGTGTACAACATCCTTTCTAGACTAGACACTTACATTTTGATGGTTTTCCACTTGTTCTCACACAATTCTATGATATTCATTAATATTTGCTCTGAAATCCTACTGATTTCTAGCTGTGTCTTATAATAGGCCTTCTGTTCTATTTGTGGGACTTCACCACATGTAGAAACAACTTTATACACTCTTCTCTGAACTTGAGAAGCTATATACACTTATTTCCCAACTGTTTTACAGTTGAATCCTAATTTTCATTGTATTCTAGGGGTTTCAAACACTGGTTTCATATAAACTAACTCTATTTCCACGATTTCTGCAGTGTACAACATCCTTTCTAGACTAGACACTTACATTTTGATTTCTTTTCCACTTGGTCTCTCACAATTCTGTGATACTCATTAGTATTTGCTCTGAATTACTACTGCTTTCTTGCAGTGTGCTATAATGGGCCTTCTGCTCTACTTGTGGGACTTCACCACTTGTAGAAACAACTTTATACATTCTTATCTGAATTAGAGAAGCTATATACACTTGTCCTTCAACTGTTTTCCTGTTAAATACTACTTTTCAGGGAATTCTGATGGTTTCAAACACTGGTTTCATGTGAACTAACTCTATTTCAAGGATTTCTACAGTGTACAACATCCCTTCTATACTAGACACTTACATTTTGATGGTTTTCTACTTGTTCTCACACAATTCCATGAAATTCATTAATATTTGCTCTGAATTACTACTGATTTCTAGCTGTGTCCTGTAATGGGCCTTCTGCTCTACTTGTGGGACTTCTCCACAAGTACAAACAATATTATACACTTTTTTCTGAACTTGAGGAGCTATATACACTTGTCTTTCAACTGTTTAAAAGTTGAAAACTACTTTTCAGTGACTTCTGGTGGTTTCAAACACTGGTTTCATGTGAGCTAACTCTATTTCAAGGATTTCCGCAGTGTACAATATCCCTTCTAGACTAGACACTTACATTTTGATGTCTTTTCCACCTGGTCTCTCACAATTCTGTGATACTCATTAGTATTTGCTCTGAATTACTACTGCTTTCTTGCAGTGTCCTATAATGGACCTTCTGCTCTACTTGTGGGACTTCACCAATTGTATAAACAAATTTATACATTCTTATCTGAATTAGAGAAGTTATATACACTTGTCCTTCAACTGTTTTACTGTTGAATACTACTTTTCAGTGAATTCTGATGGTTTCAAACACTGGTTTCATGTGAACTAACTCTATTTCAAGGATTTCTGCAGTGTACAACATCCTTTCTAGACTAGACACATTTTGATTATTTTCCACTGGTTCTCACACAATTTTATGATATTCATTAGTATTTGCTCTGAATTACTACTGATTTCTAACTGTATCCTATAATGGGCCTTCTACTCTACTTGTGGGACTTCACCACATGTAGAAACAACTTTAAACACTCTTCTCTGATCTTGAGAAGCTATATTAACTTGTGTTTCAACTGTTTTACAGTTGAATACTACTTTTCAGTGACTTCTGGTGGTTTCAAACACTGGTTTCATGTGAACTACCACTCTATTTCAAGGATTTCCGCAGTGTACAACATCCCTTCTAGACTAGACACTTACATTTTGATGGTTTTCCACTTGTTCTCACACAATTCTATGATATTTATTAGTATTTGCTCTGAATTACTACTGATTTCTAGCTGTGTCCTATTTTGGGCTTTCTACTCTACTTGTTGGACTTCTCCAAAAGTACAAACTACATTATACACTCTTCTCTGAGCTTGAGAATCTATATACACTTGTCTTTCAACTGTTTTACAGGTGAATACTATTATTCAGTCAATTCTGGTTGTTTCAAACACTGGTTTCATGTGAACTAACTCTATTTCAAGGATTTCTGCAGTGTACAACATCCCTTCTAGACTAGACACTTACATTTTATGGTTTTCCACTTGTTCTCACACAATTCTATGATATTCATTAGTATTCGCTCTGAATTACTACTGCTTTCTTGCAGTGTCCTATAATAGCCCTTCTGCTCTATTGTGGGACTTCACCACATGTAGAAACAACTTTATACACTCTTCTCTGAACTTGAGTAGCTATATAAACTTGTCTTTCAACTGTTTTACAGTAGAATACTACTTTTCATTGAATTCTGTTGTTTTCAAACAATGGTCTCATGTGAACTATCTCTATTTCAAGGATTTCTGCAGTGTACAACATCCTTTATGAACTAGACACTTACATTTTGATGGTTTTCCACTTGTTCTCACACAATTCTATGATATTCATTAGTATTTGCTCTCAATTACTGCTAATTTCTATCCGTGTCGTATAATGGGCCTTCTGCTCTACTTGTGGGAATTCTCCACAAGTACAAACAACATTACACACTCTTCTCTGAACTTGGTAAGCTATATAGACTTGTCTTTCAACTGTTTTACAGTTGAAAACTTTCTTTTCTGTGACTTCTGGTGGTTTTAAACACTGGTTTCATGTGAACTAACTCTATTTCAAGGATTTCTGCAGTGTACAACATCCCTTCTAGATTAGACACTTACATTTTGATGGTTTTCCACTTGTTCTCACACAATTCTGTGATACTCATTAGTATTTGCTCTGAATTAATACTGCTTTTTTTTTTAAATTCTTTATTGATTAAGGTGTCACATATTTGTCCTCATCCCCCCATTCCCATCCCACACCCCTCCCCATGGATGCCCCAACCCCCTGTTGAACTTAACCATTGGTTAGGCTCATATGCATGCACACAAGACCTTTGGTTGATCTCTCCCCCCTCCCCCCACCCTCCCCTATCCTCCCTCTGAGGCCCGATAGTCCGATCGATGCCTCCTTGTTTCTGGTTCTTTTCTTGTTCATCAGTCTATGTTGTTCATCATTTCCCCTAGATGAGCGAAATCATGTGTCACTAGAGATATACTTATAAGAATTGAATTTGAGATGAGCAATAATAGTTATGCTGACAGGCAAATGAATCAGCCTGTAGTGAGTTTCTTTCTGGACCAATATTTCTTTTGAGACCCAATATCAATGTCCACCAGTTCCTTATGAGTACATGTCGGCACTTACCCCTCAGCTCTGGATGGTGGAGAAATGGTGGTAATGCAGGTCCGACTCCCTCTGGTTTGGTCTCTGCCAGACCCAGGGGCACGCCTTCACCCGGATCCAGGGGCCCACGGCCTCACCCGGACCCGGGACCCAGTCTCACCCGGATCCAGGTGCACACGGCCTCGCCCAGACCCAGGATTCAGCTTCACCCAGACCCAGGGGCGCATGGCCTCACCCGGACCCAGGGGCGCGTGGCTTCTCCCCGGCCCGGGACTCAGCCTCACCTGGATCCAGGGGCACACGGCCTCGCCCGGACCCGGGATCTAGCTTCCCCCAGACCCAGGGGCACGTGGCCTCACCCGGACCCAGGGGCGCGTGGCCTCTCCCAGACCCAGGGTCGCGTGACCTCACCCGGATCCAGGGGCCTACGGCCTCACGCAGACCTGGGACCCAGGCTCACCCGGATGCAGGGGCCCACGGCTTCACCCGGACCTGGGACCCAGCCTCACCCGGATCCAGGGGCACACGGCCTCGCCCAGACCCAGGATTCAGCTTCCCCCGGACCCAGGTGCATGTGGCCTCACCCAGACCCAGGGTCGCGTGGCCTCACCCGGATCCAGGGGCACACGGCCTCACGCGGACCTGGGACCCAGGCTCAGCCGGATGCAGGGGCCCACGGCTTCACCCGGACCCGGGACCCAGCCTCACCCGGATCCAGGGGCACACAGCCTCGCCCAGACCCAGGATTCAGTTTAACCTAGGTTAATATCTAAGAAAGTGTTTCAAACACTAGAAATACGTGAAAAAAGGGCCTTAATATCTGTCACACATTGTTTCCTGACAAGCAAATCGTGTTAAAAGAACATAGAACCCAGTTGGATGCTGTTTACATTTATAATTAAGAGACAATGAGTTGGCGTTTTTGAAAGAGGCCTGGTTAGGCCATTAAACAGGAAGTGATGACGTCACCAAGAGGGAGGGGCCATCAGGGCAGGTTTAATTGATCCCAGGAGATAATGATTTAGCCTGGGGCCCAGCTGGGTTTGATGACATCATTCAGGTTAGTTCTGGTGTTAGGGTTAGAGAATTGGGGTTCTGGCTAGGGTTATGGTTAGGATAAGGGTTCGGGCTAGGTAGGGTTCAGGCTCAGGTTAGGGCTAGGTTTAGGGTTAGGGTTAGAGGGTTAGGGACAGGGTTAAGGTCACGGTGTAGTAAGGTTGTGTATTCACAATGAATGAGCTTCAACCACTGGACAAATTGGAGTGTAGCACTGAGAATTTACAACTCCAGACTAGGGAAATATTTAGAAATGTGCTTCACACACTAGGAATACATATTCCAATAGACTGAATATCTGAACAGCACAATTTTGTCACTGGGAAATCTTGTTCAAACCGCTGAGAACCCAGTGTGACACTGTTAACATTTATTTTTCCCTTTAAAAGGAGTTGGCGTTTTCGGTAAAAGGAGTTGGTGAAACACTGAAAAATTCATTTTCCTAGAACTATAGAATAGTATGAAAGTATTGAGAACACTATGAAATCAAAATGTTAGTTAGGCTAGGGTTCCAAGTAGTGTTTTCAAGTACCTTTAAAAAGCCGGTATGACACCCGTGTTAAAATGAAAACTGTCAGAGCTCAAAACAACAGAACAGGGGGATATCTCAGAGTGTCTCTAGAACTCTTGGAATACATTTTAGAACACGAACATCTCTACTGAATTTTGAAATACTGAGAATTTGTATCCAAAGCGCTGTGAAAAGTAGGGTAGACTTTCAAGTGGTAATAATGGTTAAAGTATGGTATATTTGTAAAAAACGCTGTTTCACCAAATTGGAATTCACAATGAAGGAGCTTGAGACACTGGAAGAGAGAGACTCCAACTCGGGCAATTCACAATGAAAACCTAGGTTAATCTCTAAGAAAGTGTTTCAAACACTAGAAATACGTGAATAAAGGGTCTTAATATCTGTCACACATTGTTTCCTGACAAGCAAATCGTGTTCAAAGAACATAGAACCGATTTGGATGCTATTTACATTGGTAATTAAGAGACAATGAGTTGGCGTTTTGAAACAGGCCTGGTTAGGCCATTAAACAGGAAGTGATGACGTCACCAAGGGGGAGGGGCCATGAGGGCTGGTTTAATTGATCCCAGGAGATAATGATTTAGCAGGGGGCCCAGCTAGGGGTGATGACGTCATCGAGGTTAGTTCTGGTGTTAAGGTTAGAGAATTAGGGTTCTGGCTAGGGTTAGGGTTAGGATAAGGGTTCGGGCTAGGTAGGGTTCAGGCTCAGGTTAGGGCTAGGTTTAGCGTTAGGGTTAGAAGGTTAGGGACAGGGTTAAGGTCACGGTGCAGTAAGGTTGGGTATTCACAATGAATGAGCTTCAACCACTGGACAAATTGGAGCGTAGCACTGTTATAGTAATAGTGATAAGAATAATATAGAATAAGTATCAAAATGTGGAATTACAGTGTGATATTAAAATATGATGTTAAAAATATTGAATGTAATGTAAATAGGTTGATTAAACACCCCTGAGTGGCCTGTATGTAGAAAAAAAAAAGTAAAGTGATCTGTTCTTTATATGTAAAACCAGATATGCAAGGCTCCTGCGACCCGCTGATAAGACACACTGAACACGCCCATCTAGGCACATAAAAAGAGGAAGCACCTGAGGAAGATTAGAGAGGCCTGCTCTGCTCCTCCACAGATGGTCACTCTCCACCCCCCTTTCTGCATCTGCCCAAGCTCTGCCGTGGACCGTGAGTCCAAACAGTGAGCCGGAAAGTGAGGCCTCAAGCAAGACGCCGAGCCGCAGCTGCAATGTCCAACATCCAGTGTGTGTGTCTGTTGGCGAGGATCCCCGGGTGGCCTGCCGAGGTCTGGAAACCACCAGGACTCTGGTAAATAAACCGTGTGTGATTCTTGCATTGCATGTCTGTCTCCTGTGTAATTTATGCTCGGTCAATATTAAGTAAGTACCTTGGGTTGTACGTGTCAGTTTAGAGACTGGCTGAGGCACCCTTGGTCACCTGTGCTTACGTCCCTGAAGGAGAAATTGGGACAATTGGCATAGTCGGCAGTTGCTAAATTAAAATTGGACATTAAGGGGGTAAGTGAAACCAAATTTCCTAAATTAATTTTTCTAAATTGCTCCAGGCACAACGGAGATCAATTTGAATAAGAGAGAAAAGGGGAAGCTTCTAGCCAAATCTGACGTCAAGTGTTGGGCCTGCTAAGAGCAGATAATGTCGTCCACCCAAACCCGAAAGTAATCAGGCATAGAGAACCGATCGGTGTCACTTCTGAAAAACCTTGAGCTTGCTTCAAACTAAAAGTTGTCCACCGTAAGGGCACGCCCAGGAGAGGCTGACTCCCAAAGGCAAACGCCGGAGGGTCCTAGCAGTTTCTCTGCCCAAGTGGAGCCGTGCAGAAGGGTTATATCTGCCAACCGTTTATGCAAGCAAGGGGCTGTGGAGGCAGCCAAGAGGAAGGACACGCGAAAGGGGAAACTAGGCTTGAGAAATCGGTGGAGGGACCCAAGTTGGCGGATTATACCAACCGACAGCTTACGTAGGCAGCACAACCGTGGCATAAACGGGACGGAGGAATTGTGGCTGGAAGGAATAATTCTCTCATTGCAAATTACGGAAAGAAAGAGGAATATATATATAAATATAGATTTTATAAATGAATGGCAGAGCATAAATTACAAAACAGGATCCTGAATTTCTTAAGAAAGGCTCACAATTATCTCTTTCTTTGCAATATATACCTGACTGAAGTCCAGAGGGAAACTTCCCCTTGTGCCATCTATCCCTTTGGGAGAGCAGGTCCTAAAATAATAATTTGTCTGGACTGCCTTCAAGATAAGAAGGAAGATTAAAATGGAATAACTCAGAAGCTTCTAGCAGAAACTAAGGAGGAATAAAGAACGACTAGCTAACATACCAGCCGAAAGTAAATGGTGCACCCTAGAGGACAGCCTCAGGGAGAAATGCAAGGTCAGATACACTCCCAGATTGGGAGAGAAAGTAATCAATAACCCTGATACATTAATACCAGTAATTCAAAGGGCTTCACCTGAAGAGGTGATCCCAGTACTTCTACATACAATTCATAATCTTCAGGAAGATAATGATAAAGGCAAAAGATTAGCACAAAAGGTGATAGGACAATATTCTAGCAAGCCAGCCATAGTAAGAAAAAAGGTGGTGAGGAAGGAAGGAACAGAAGGTGAAGGAGAGACAGTAGAATTTTCCTCCTTCACCACACAAGAAATGAATTAACTTAGAGGCCTATTAATAAAGGGAGAACTGACAGACATTGATTGGTTGCTACATCTGTATGAGAAGAGAGGCCACACCGTTATGATCAGTGCAGATGAATTATCACAAGTAATTGATGCAATAGAACACCCAAAACTAAGAGAACAACTACTAAAAGACATAGAACAGCAAGGAAGACAGGCACTGGCGTCTATATGGCACTGGGTGTCTAAGGCTTGGAAAAAGTCTTTTCCCCATATAGATTTCTCCTCATCACAATTTTCAAAACCATGGAATAATATAGGCCAGCTCCAACATCAATTGAGGAAATTAACTATCCTTAATGGAATATACCATGGAGATAATCCCTGGGAAGCCACTAATGTGGATGGCATCATAAGCTGTCTAATTAAAAATGCACCCGAGGGATATAAAATACAAATGCAAAATTTATTAGCAGGGTCAAGAACCCCAAATGAGATTAAGGAAAAAATCACCCTCCATCAGGACATGATTACAGATAAAAAATTCACCTTTGTAGCAAAGGAGGAGAGAACACAAAATTACTCTTTAAAAAATAAATAAATAAATAAATAAATAAATAAATAATAAAATAAAATAAAATAAAATAAAATAAGGAAGGAAATAAGGGGACCCCAGAATATGTATAGAAATAATAATAATTTCCAGAACAAGGGAAGAAATTGGAAACAACCAAAGCCATGCCTAGCACAGCAAAAACCTTATTGGAAGGTGAATAACCCTTTCTTTAAAAGGGGACCCCCACAAAACCCATTTACAAAAAATCAATCTGGAAATTCATTCAATAAAACCCAATCCAGAAACCCCTTCCCCACTTACCAATCTAAGAATAACCCATTTCAACAACAACCCAGAAATAATCCATTCAGACAACAGGGAAACTACCAAGGCCCCCGCCCCCAATGGAAGGGCAACCAAGGGGGCATAAGAAGAAACTAACCTCTCTTGCTCTAGCAGACGAGTTTTATAGGGAAAATGATAAGAGGCCATATATTACTTTGAATATAAAACCCCAAGATGATTTAATCTTACCTAAAACATTTTTAATATACACTGGATCCCAAATCTCTTTAATGGCCATAGATAATATACCCACAAAATCCTGTGAAAACACAGGATTTCTATTGAAAGAATCACAGGAAATATTACTAAGGCAAATCCAATACACTGTAAAATACTGTACAGAAATAGACAGATTAAAGAATACATTGGGATTCTACAGGAAGAACATTACCAAATAAGGTCATCAATAAATTAGACTCACTTAAAAGCCCCACATCAAAAAAGGAAGCACAACAAGTTGTGGGATTATTTATGTTTTGGAAACAACACATACCATATCTGTCAGACATAGCAAAACCTATATACAAAGTAACTAGAAAAGCAGTAAACTTCCAATGGAATAAAGAACAGAAAGAAGCTTTCCAACAATTAAAACACTACATCCACCTCTTTTCTCAACTACAAAATATACAACCAGGTGATAAGGTAGTTCTAGATATTGCTTTTATATCAGAACATGGTAATTGGGGACTATATAAAAAAGGGAAAGATGACCATAAGCTAATGCCAGTAGGATTCTGGTCCAAGAAATTTCCATACTCTCATTTTAAATACTCATATTTTGAGAAATTGATTTGGACTTTATATGCAGCACTGCTACACACAGAACCTCTGACAGGACAACAGCCAATAACAGTCAGGAGCACCCTGCCTCTTAAGGCATGGTTAAATATGTCAGCGGAAGAGTTGGCAGGTAACCAAATTGAAGAAAAGGTACTCGCGTGGAAGTGGTACATAAACACGCGTTGTATCAGCGGCTCCGGAGAACCAGCCCTCCTCACCGAGGAGGTAAACAAACTTGAGGTGGAGCCACCCACCTGTGCCAACAAGTTTGAACCTATAGAGACATCTATAGGTGTACAGGGGCCAAAATACACCCCTGTCTTTAAAAATGCCTGGTTTACAGACGGATCAGCCCCCGTATCCGGTGACCGCAACACCTGGAGGGCAGCAGCCTTCATTCCCGCGACACAACAAGCTCTGACTGTGTCTGGTGAGTCCAATTCTGCACAACATGCAGAACTTATAGCCGCATATATGGCTATACAGGAAGCAGTGCGGACACAAAAACAAAATATATGTATTTACAGACTCTTGGGCAGTATATAATGGCATTATATTATGGTCAGGAAAATGGAAACAAACTAATTGGCAAATTAATGGCAAAGATTTATGGTCTAGAGAATATTGGGAAGAGATATATATTTTATCACAAAAGATAAAAATATATGTAACACATGTCAATGCACATGCTAGTGACAGCTCTAAAACAACACTATACAACAAAATAGTAGATCAACTAGCAAAAGGACTAACACCAGGAAATAACCTCACTATCACTGACAAATCTAAATCTTTAGCAATAACATTAGCATTAAAAAAGGAAGATAACAATTCTTACTCCTTGCCACCAATTCCATCAATTAAATTAAAAAAGGAAGATGGAAAATACAAAATACAACCTCCAGAATTAGAAATGAAATTGACCATACCATTTATCACACAAATACATCAAACATTAGGACACATAGGACAATCAGCACTTATAAACTGGTTTCTAAAAAGAAACATAAAAGCCCCAATCAGAGACATTAAATCAGCCATAAATGCATGCACTGTTTGCAAAGGAACACACATGTTCCGCACACTTCAGCCACCTAGAATGAATAAACCATGTATACCCAACCAACTCTTACAGATAGATTTTATTGGACCTTTAAAAGTACCATATTCACAAAAATATGCATGCACATTAGTGGATGTAAATACAGGAATCCTTGCTGCCACAGCATCGTCACATCCAGATGCAAATACAACATTACGCTCCCTAAATACCTGGATGATGCATTTTGGCCCGCCACAAATCATAGATCAAGGATCACACTTTACTGCCACATCTGTACAAAAGTTGGCAGCAGAATATGACATAGATTGGAACTTTCACTTATCATACAACCCAACAGCAGCAGGAACAATTGAAAGGCACAATGGACTCCTCAAACATAAAATGCAAACATTATTGATGGATAATAAATATCCATCTTTACAAGTTCTTTTAAATGAAGCATGCCTTTTATTGAATTCTAGACCTAGACAGAACAGACCCTCCCCCCTAGAACAACTATATCTTCCACACATTGAAAATATCAATGAATACCAATTCATCCCTCCACCTAGAACAAATAGGAAAATTCTTTACAAAATCTTAACAAAAAACTCTAAAGATAACTCCTTGTCCTTGCAGGAAATCATAGCTGACAGCGGAGCCTCACTTTACTGGACAGTAAATGATAAGGGAGAACTACAACAAACCAAAATCCAAAACACACAACCAAGATTTTAAATGAACATTATATTATTTATTTATTGTCTTATCTCAGCCATAATCACTCTTACACTCCTCCTGCCACTCATATCATACATTGAACAGAATGTACACAAGAATATTTGCCAGGAGAAACAGCTGTACGTTTTCATGCTCTACTCAGAGACTATATTGCCATAGGAGAACAAGCAATCTATTCTGCTTACAGATACCCAAGCTCACTTCCACCATTAACAACCCCAAATGAATTATTCAATATAATTTGCATATGAGACTTAAATGCAGAATATTTGACACCACCTTGGAACTATATCCCTGCAATCTCTCAGAGAGAACTTGAAGACAGAGAAAGATGGGAACATATGATGGAACTAGATGGCCCAGAGGAATTTTCCACTGGACATTGATTTTACTCTTTACTAATATTCTTGTTAATGATGTTATTTCTAGTGCTTCTAGCACTACAACTACTTTTAGTACTTCTACTAATGCTGATATTACTCCTGAAGTGCCTGCTACTGCTTTACCTATTACTACTTTTCCTACTACTATTACTACTACTAATACTGGCAAGCCAGATACCATAAAACCAGCTATAGCCCATAAATTATCCATACAACTAACTAAACCAAACAAACATTATGTTTTCCACCACCCAGTCACACTTACAGCAAATAACTCAATCTTTTCACTAACTATAGGTGATTTTTCTTTCAATACTTCTTTACAATATTACTCCACATACAAGATGTGTCCATCATATTACCACCCAGATTTTTGCCAACTTAAAATATTGAATTATGTACAAAATTCTATGAGAACATATGGTCACACTCAATTGAAAGAATGCATTTCCCAACAATGGTTTCAGGACTCTCTGTCTCTGAGATCAGTTTCCATTATAGATGTCCAATCAAGAGATCCTCCCACAACAACTTATCATATAACTACTGATACCCTTATAACTCTCAATTCCAAATTTATAAACATAGTTTAAAATGTAGATCCATATTTAAATATAGAAAATAATTCATGCATTCAGAGAGCACTAATTAATGTAGTTCCATTTCAAGAACATCTCATGCATTTTTGGTATACAGGAGAACTAGGAGATGAATTTGAGGATTATGATGAATATGATAAATATGAGGAGATGATGAACACAACAGAGGCATCCATACCTACACTCACAACAGAAACACCCATATCAACCTATTTTAACAGACAACCATTCTTTTCACCACCCACCACAAACCCAACCCTACCAGAAGGCTTTCCTATCTCACCATATTATAACATGACACACATTGTAAAAGAAAATGACATAACTTATTATCAATATTATTTAACAGGCTTTCCAAATTTTCCAACATTTGGCAACTTTTGTGTAGGCATTAAATGTCACATGTCAAAGTCTGAATATGGCCCTGTGATGATAACCTTTTTAACTGATGCCATCACACCAGAAGAATATTTAGCTCATGATAACAACTACTGGCCATTTAGACACATACCTCAGATGATGATAGACCTCATTAGTCCTGTCAATTTTGACTCTGGTGAAACTATGCATAAACTTTGGAATTCACCTATGTTTGGCACCATATATCAAATTTGCTTTCCAGCAGCTAGATCTAATAATTCCCTTCATATTAATACCACTGGGACAAACTTTACTCATTTTTATACCAAACTAGAACCAGCTATATATTGTGTTGACCCCAACAAGAAATTGGCCAAATCTGTTCTAAATCTATTACAAAGACTAACCCCCAATATGCTATATCCAAATTCTTACAAACTAAGATCACAGCAATTTCTAGGATTCTGGAATATAAATTATACCACCCTTTACTACCCAGATATAATTACACATACCTTTACAGAAATCCCACAAGGAGAACAATTTGTCATGAATTCAACCCACATTTGTTCTAATACCATAGCCATTGGTAAAATTAACCCATCAATTATGCCCTCCTATAACTGCTCTATATTATCCACAAAAAATGACAATGTCTATAACGGATTGGTTGCAGTCTAAAAGATACATACTAGAACAAGCTAATTCCTTAGCAAATTTAACTATGTTTTTCTCTAACTACACACAGAAATTTTTTTCCTTTATTCATGTTTAATTCCTCTACAACATCATATCTATTAGATTGCTCCCCAAGTGTCACAGAAATGCTCACCTATGCAATTATTCCTAAACATGATCAACAAGCACGACAACCTACATTTTTAAACCACCCATACTCATATGGACCATTCCCCATTATAAGCTATAGAAATTTTACATTTAGCTACACCTCTACAAACATTCTTTCAAATCTTACCACAGGCCAACAACACCAAACAACCTATACAGTTCTTTATCCCAACTCAACATTAAGACCTACGCCTATACCACTAAATCACTCACATTTTGCTTGCAGAGGATATGACCCACTCATTAGTTTACATTATAATATTTCTTATGGACTAAAACCTACTTCTTGGTTTACAACCTTTGGAGCCTATATTAATCCCTCAAAAGCAAAACGTATAGCTGGATCCTTCACTACTGGTTTTCAATCATATATGCTACATTACTTAGACGGCGGATGGAAAAAATTATTCCTCCACCACCATTCACCCATGACTAATCATTCTCTTCTACTCTTCACTGATTTCTACTATATACCTAATATTGCTGATAAATGTTATAATAACCTATTAGAACCATGCAAAGAGGTTGCTACAATTCTACGACATGCTTAAGAACCTTACATTTCTAACCTGTCTATTCTTATGGCATTACAAAACCTGCACCTAAACTTCTTGAGGCCCAATCAGTAATTACACAAATCAATAACCCAGGTAGACTAATTTTCCAACCACAGATTCAGAGAACTACCATATACTTCTCACCAGATGATTTTCTAGCCTCCTCATTAGTCAAAGCTTGTGCAGATGTAGAACCCCCAATTCCAATCAGAAATGCACCATTCCCTCAAAAATTTAGACAACATTCAGGAAGGAAACTCTTACAACTAGACGCAGCTTCCTTTGCATTGGCATCAATCGCAGCATCTGTATCTATAGCAAATTCAGTTAAAATTAATCAATTAACTAATGCTTTAAATAAATACTTCCACCATACAACCGAATTTGAAACTAAAACATTAGAACTCATCTCTAAATCATTTGACAGTGCCTATCAACTGGCAGCACAAACCCATCAGCAAGTTATTCTCTTATCAGACATAGTTAAGGAACAGGATCACTATATGCACACATTACATCAAGACATAGAGGACATTAATCAAAGATTCCAAAAATACCAATTTAGACAACAATGTCAACTTATACAAAATTCCCTAACACAAGCCCAACGAGACCTTTTGTCTCTCATTGTCAGGGGACAAGGACTGAACCCATTGTGGAATGATGCAATAGCTGCAATTGACTTTACAAAACCTATAGGATGCTCCTACTCAGACTGTGAACTTTCAATACTCACAGCAGTAGGAGGAGAAAACTTAATGGCATATCCTACATTGAATATACAAATACACATGAACAATAATGAATATGCAATGCCTAATGGAGACATGCTATATGTGGAACCTTATTTCTTCTTAAAATCTTCACTAATACAATTCACTCCAAATATCTTCATTGCATTCCAACCACTATCTGTAGATACATTTCCTGTATCACTTCTTCCACATGACCCAAGACCACTCATGTATAATATAGGCAGACACAACTTTGTCGCCTGCTTTACAAATATCTCTGTATATGATCACACAATAAGGAAGAACGTGAACAACTCCTTCCCTAATTCTTGTCACTTAATCACTAATGCTATGAACATCACCTTTAATAATAAAATATATTATTCATTCTTTGACACCAAAACCTCTCTATACTTCTCACCCTCTTTACCCTTATACCAACGCTTGCAAGAAAAACATTATACTGCACCTCCTACTCTTAATGAATCTTTTAACAAGCTTAGCTCTTTAGAACCCCTTGTAAAAGATACTATGAAGACCTTGAAGTCACAAGCTGAACAACTACATCACTTAGCCTACATCCCAAACGCCGAAACCATCACAACCTTGGAAGACTTGAAAAAACTACACCGTAATTGCAAGACAGCGGACACTCTACTATCCTTATGGAGGACCGTCCCCTGCACTCCTGATTGGAATTTCATCAACCCCATCGCATGGATTCAGCATGGACTCTCTTCATTTGAAGCTACATGGACTTTAATTAAGGAGATATTATTTGCATTGGCTATTATTTTCCTCTTTTGTTTATTTGTAAAGATTGCTAAAATCATTATATGCCTTATCCCCAATAAAATAAAAAATAATTGATTCCCTTGGGGTAAACCCTTCAGGAATCACCGGGTGGAATGTTATAGTAATAGTGATAAGAATAATATAGAATAAGTATCAAAATGTGGAATTACAGTGTGATATTAAAATATGATGTTAAAAAGTATTGAATGTAATGAAAACAGGTTGATTAAACACCCCTGAGTGGCCTGTATGTAGAAAAAAAAGTAAAGTGATCTGTTCCCCATATGTAAAACCAGATATGCAAGGCTCCTGGCACCCGCTGATAAGACAAACACTGAAGACGCCCATCTAGGCACATAAAAAGAGGAAGCACCAGAGGAAGATCAGAGAGGCCTGCTCTGCTCCTCCACAGACGGTCACTCTCCACCCCACTTTCTGCATCTGCCCAAGCTCTGCCGTGGACCATGAGTCCAAACAATGAGCCGGAAAGTGAGGCCACAAGCAAGACTCTGAGCCACAGCTGCAACGTCCAACATCCAGTGTGTGTGTCTGTCAGCGCGGATCCCCAGGTGGCCTGCCAAGGTCTGGAAACCACCAGGACTCTGGTAAATAAACCGTGTGTGATTCGTGCATTGCATGTCTGTCTCCTGTGTAATTTATGCTCGGTCAATATTAAGTAAGTACCTTGGGTCGTACATGTCAGTTTAGAGACTGGCTGAGGCAGCCTTGGTCACCTGTGCCTACATCCCTGAAGGAGAAATTGGGAGAAGCACTGAGAATTTACAACTCCAGACTAGGGAAATATTTAGAAATGTGCTTCACACACTAGGAATACATATTCCAATAGACTGAATATCTGAACAGCACAATTTTGTCACTGGGAAATCTTGCTCAAACCGCTGAGAACCGAGTGTGACACTGTTTACATTTATTTTTCCCATCAAAAGGACTTGGCGTTTTCGGGAAAAGGAGTTGGTGAAACACTGAAAAATTCATTTTCCTAGAACTATAGAATAGTATGAAAGTATTGAGAACACTATGAAATAAAAATGTTAGTTAGGCTAGGGTTCCAAGTAGTGTTTTAAAGTACCTTTAAAAAGCCGGTATGACACCCGTGTTAAAATGAAAACTCTCCGAGCTCAAAACAACAGAACAGGGGGATGTCTCAGAGTGTCTCTAGAACTCTTGGAATACGTTTTAGAACACGAACATCTCTACTGAATTTTGAAATGCTGAGAATTTGTATCTAAAGCGCTGTGAAAAGTAGGGTAGACTTTCAAGTGGTAATAATGGTTAAAGTACTGGTATATTTGTAAAAAACTCTGTTTCAGCAAATTGGAATTCACAATGAAGGAGCTTGAGACACTGGAAGAGAGAGACTCCAACTCGGGCAATTCAAAATGAAAACCTAGGTTAATATCTAAGAAAGTGTTTCAAACACTAGAAATACGTGAATAAAGGGCCTTAATATCTGTCACACATTGTTTCCTGACAAGTAAATCGTGTTCAAAGAACATAGAACCGAGTTGGATGCTATTTACATTGATAATTAAGAGACAATGAGTTGGCGTTTTTGAAAGAGGCCTAGTTAGGCCATTAAACAGGAGGTGATGATGTCACCAAGAGGGAGGGGCCATGTGGGCAGGTTTAATTGATATCAGGAGATAATGATTTAGCCTGGGGCCCAGCTGGGAGTGATGACGTCATCGAGGTTAGTTCTGGTGTTAGGGTTAGAGAATTGGGGTTCTGGCTAGGGTTAGGGATAGGATAAGGGTTCGGGCTAGGTAGGGTTCAGGCTCAGGTTAGGGCTAGGTTTAGGGTTAGGGTTAGAGGGTTAGGGACAGGGTTAAGGTCACGGTGCTGTAAGGTTGGGTATTCACAATGAATGAGCTTCAACCACTGGACAAATTGGAGTGTAGCACTGAGAATTTACAATTCCCGACTAGGGAAATAATTAGAAATGTGCTTCACACACTAGGAATACATATTCCAATAGACTGAATCTCTGTACAGCACAATTTTGTCACTGGGAAATCTTGTTCAAACCACTGAGAACCGAGTGTGACACTGTTTACATTTATTTTTCCCCTCAAAAGGAGTTGGCGTTTTCGGGAAAAGGAGTTGGTGAAACACTGAAAAATTCATTTTCCTAGAACTATAGAATAGTATGAAAGTATTGAGAACACTATGAAATCAAAATGTTAGTTAGGCTAGGGTTCCAAGTAGTGTTTTAAAGTACCTTTAAAAAGCCGGTATGACACAGGTGTTAAAATGAAAACTCTAAGAGCTCAAAACAACAGAACAGGGGGATGTCTCAGAGTGTCTCTAGAACTCTTGGAATACGTTTTAGAAAACGAACATCTCTACTGAATTTTGAAATACTGAGAATTTGTATCCAAAGCGCTGTGAAAAGTAGGGTAGACTATCAAGTGGTAATAATGGTTAAAGTACTGGTATATTTGAAAAAAAGGCTGTTTCAGCCAATTGGAACTCACAATGAAGGAGCTTGAGACACTGGAAGAGACAGACTCCAACTCCGGCAATTCACAATGAAAATCTAGGTTAATATCTAAGACAGTGTTTCAAACACTAGAAATACGTGAATAAAGGGCCTTAATATCTGTCACACATTGTTTCCTGACAAGCAAATTGTGTTCAAAGAACATAGAACCGAGTTGGAAGCTGTTTACATTTATAATTAAGAGACAATGAGTTGGCCTTTTTCAAAGAGCCCTGGTTAGGCCATTAAACAGGAAGTGATGACGTCACCAAGGGGGAGGGGCCAAGAGGGCAGGTTTAATTGATACCAGGAGATAATGATTTAGCCTGGGACCCAGCTGGGAGTGATGATGTCATCGAGGTTAGTTCTGGTGTTAGGGTTAGAGAATAGGGGTCTGGATAGGGTTAGGGATAGGATAAAGGTTCGGGTTAGGTAGGGTTCAGGCTCAGGTTAGGGCTAGGTTTAGGGTTAGGGTTAGAGGGTTAGGGACAGGGTTAAGGTCACGGTGCTGTAAGGTTGGGTATTCACAATGAATGAGCTTCAACCACTGGACAAATTGGAGTGTAGCACTGAGAATTTACAACTCCAGACTAGGGAAATATTTAGAAATGTGCTTCACACACTAGGAATACATATTCCAATAGACTGAATATCTGAACAGCACAATTTTGTCACTGGGAAATCTTGTTCAAACCGCTGAGAACCTAGTGTGACACTGTTTACATTTATTTTTCCCGTCAAAAGGAGTTGGCGTTTTCGGGAAAAGCAGTTGGTGAAACACTGAAAAATTCATTTTCCTAGAATTATAGAATAGTATGAAAGTATTGAGAACACTATGAAATCAAAATGTTAGTTAGGCTAGGGCTCCAAGTAGTGTTTTAAAGTACCTTTAAAAAGCCGGTATGACACAGGTGTTAAAATGAAAACTCTCAGAGCTCAAAACAACAGAACAGGGGGATGTCTCAGAGTGTCTCTAGAACTCTTGGAATACGTTTTAGAAAACGAACATCTCTACTGAATTTTGAAATACTGAGAATTTGTATCCAAAGCGCTGTGAAAAGTAGGGTAGACTATCAAGTGGTAATAATGGTTAAAGTACTGGTATATTTGAAAAAAAGGCTGTTTCAGCCAATTGGAACTCACAATGAAGGAGCTTGAGACACTGGAAGAGACAGACTCCAACTCCGGCAATTCACAATGAAAACCTAGGTTAATATCTAAGACAGTGTTTCAAACACTAGAAATACGTGAATAAAGGGCCTTAATATCTGTCACACATTGTTTCCTGACAAGCAAATTGTGTTCAAAGAACATAGAACCGAGTTGGAAGCTGTTTACATTTATAATTAAGAGACAATGAGTTGGCTTTTTTCAAAGAGCCCTGGTTAGGCCATTAAACAGGAAGTGATGACGTCACCAAGGGGGAGGGGCCAAGAGGGCAGGTTTAATTGATACCAGGAGATAATGATTTAGCCTGGGACCCAGCTGGGAGTGATGATGTCATCGAGGTTAGTTCTGGTGTTAGGGTTAGAGAATAGGGGTCTGGATAGGGTTAGGGATAGGATAAGGGTTCGGGTTAGGTAGGGTTCAAGCTCAGGTTAGGGCTAGGTTTAGGGTTAGGGTTAGAGGGTTAGGGACAGGGTTAAGGTCACGGTGCTGTAAGGTTGGGTATTCACAATGAATGAGCTTCAACCACTGGACAAATTGGAGTGTAGCACTGAGAATTTACAATTCCAGACTAGGGAAATAATTAGAAATGTGCTTCACACACTAGGAATACATATTCCAATAGACTGAATCTCTGAACAGCACAATTTTGTCACTGGGAAATCTTGTTCAAACCACTGAGAACCGAGTGTGACACTGTTTACATTTATTTTTCCCCTCAAAAGGAGTTGGCGTTTTCGGGAAAAGGAGTTGGTGAAACACTGAAAAATTCATTTTCCTAGAACTATAGAATAGTATGAAAGTATTGAGAACACTATGAAATCAAAATGTTAGTTAGGCTAGGGTTCCAAGTAGTGTTTTAAAGTACCTTTAAAAAGCCGGTATGACACCCGTGTTAAAATGAAAACTCTCAGAGTTCAAAACAACAGAACAGGGGGATGTCTCAGAGTGTCTCTAGAACTCTTGGAATACGTTTTAGAACACGAACATCTCTACTGAATTTTGAAATACTGAGTATTTGTATCCAAAGCGCTGTGAAAAGTAGGGTACACTATCAAGTGGTAATAATGGTTCAAGTACTGGTATATTTGTAAAAAACGCTGTTTCAGCAAATTGGAACTCACAATGAAGGAGCTTGAGACACTGGAAGAGAGAGACTCCAACTCGGGCAATTCACAATGAAAACCTAGGTTAATATCTAAGACAGTGTTTCAAACACTAGAAATACGTGAATAAAGGGCCTTAATATCTGTCACACATTGTTTCCTGACAAGCAAATCGTGTTCAAAGAACATAGAACCGAGTTGGAAGCTGTTTACATTTATAATTAAGAGACAATGTGTTGGCCTTTTTGAAAGAGGCCTGGTTAGGCCATTAAACAGGAAGTGATGACGTCACCAAGGGGGAGGGGCCAAGAGGGCAGGTTTAATTGATACCAGGAGATAATGATTTAGCCTGGGTCCCCGCTGGGAGTGATGATGTCATCGAGGTTAGTTCTGGTGTTAGGGTTAGAGAATAGGGGTCTGGATAGGGTTAGGGATAGGATAAAGGTTCGGGTTAGGTAGGGTTCAGGCTCAGGTTAGGGCTAGGTTTAGGGTTAGGGTTAGAGGGTTAGGGACAGGGTTAAGGTCACAGTGCTGTAAGGTTGGGTATTCACAATGAATGAGCTTCAACCACTGGACAAATTGGAGTGTAGCACTGAGAATTTACAACTCCAGACTAGGGAAATATTTAGAAATGTGCTTCACACACTAGGAATACATATTCCAATAGACTGAATATCTGAACAGCACAATTTTGTCACTGGGAAATCTTGTTCAAACCGCTGAGAACCTAGTGTGACACTGTTTACATTTATTTTTCCCGTCAAAAGGAGTTGGCGTTTTCGGGAAAAGCAGTTGGTGAAACACTGAAAAATTCATTTTCCTAGAATTATAGAATAGTATGAAAGTATTGAGAACACTATGAAATCAAAATGTTAGTTAGGCTAGGGCTCCAAGTAGTGTTTTAAAGTACCTTTAAAAAGCCGGTATGACACAGGTGTTAAAATGAAAACTCTCAGAGCTCAAAACAACAGAACAGGGGGATGTCTCAGAGTGTCTCTAGAACTCTTGGAATACGTTTTAGAAAACGAACATCTCTACTGAATTTTGAAATACTGAGAATTTGTATCCAAAGCGCTGTGAAAAGTAGGGTAGACTATCAAGTTGTAATAATGGTTAAAGTACTGGTATATTTGAAAAAAACGCTGTTTCAGCCAATTGGAACTCACAATGAAGGAGCTTGAGACACTGGAAGAGAGAGACTCCAACTCCGGCAATTCACAATGAAAATCTAGGTTAATATCTAAGACAGTGTTTCAAACACTAGAAATACGTGAATAAAGGGCCTTAATATCTGTCACACATTGTTTCCTGACAAGCAAATCCTGTTCAAAGAAGATAGAACCGAGTTGGAAGCTGTTTACATTTATAATTAAGAGACAATGAGTTGTCCTTTTTCAAAGAGGCCTTGTTAGGCCATTAAACAGGAAGTGATGACGTCACCAAGGGGGAGGGGCCAAGAGGGCAGGTTTAATTGATACCAGGAGATAATGATTTAGCCTGGGACCCAGCTGGGAGTGATGATGTCATCGAGGTTAGTTCTGGTGTTAGGGTTAGAGAATAGGGGTCTGGATAGGGTTAGGGATAGGATAAAGGTTCGGGTTAGGTAGGGTTCAGGCTCAGGTGTGCCCTAGGTTTAGGGTTTGGGTTAGAGGGTTAGGGACAGGGTTACGGTCTCAGTGTAGTAATGTTGGCTATTCAGAATGATTGAGCTTCAATCACTGGACAATTTGGTGTGTAGCACTCAGAACTTACGACTCCAGACTAGGGAAATATTTAGAAATGTGCTTCACACAATAGGAATACATATTCCAATAGACTGAATATCTGAACAGCACAATTTTGTCACTGGGAAATCTTGTTCAAACAGCACAGAACCGAGTGTGACACTGTTTACATTTATTTTTCCCGTCAAAAGGAGTTGGCGTTTTCGGGAAAAGGTTTTGGTGAAACACTGAAAAACTCATTTTCCTAGAGTTATCGAACAGTATGAAAGTATTGAGAACACTATGAAATAAAAATGTTAGTTAGGCTAGGGTTCCAAGTAATGTTTTACTGTGCCTTTAAAATGCCGGTATGACACCCATGTTAAAATGAAAAGTCTCATTGCTCAAAACAACAGACCAGGGGAATGGCAGAGTGTCTCTAGAACTCCTGGAATACGTTTTAGAACCCGAACATCTCTACTGAATTTTGAAATACTGAGAATTTGTATCCAAAGCGCTGTGAAAGTTAGGATAGACTTTCAAGTGGTAATAATGTTGAAAGTGCTGGTATATTTGTAAAAAAGTTTGTTTTACCAAATTAGAATTAACAATGAAAAAGCTGGAGACACTGGAAGAGAGGGACTCCAACTCGGGAAATTCACAATGATAACCTAGGTTAATATCTAAGAAAGTGCTTCAAACACTAGGAATACGTGAATAAAGGGCCTTAATATCTGTAACACATTGTTTCCTGACAAGGAAATCGTGTTCAAAGAACATAGAACCGAGTTGGATACTGGTTACATTTATTATTCCAGGACAATGAGTTGGCGATTTTGAAAGAAACCTGATTAGGCCATTAAACCGGATGTGGTGACGTCACCAAGGGGGAGGGGACACATGGGCAGGCTTAATTGATCCCAGGTGATAATGATTTGGCCAGGGGACCAGCTGGGAGTGATGACATCATCGAGATTAGTTCCGGTATTAGGGTTAGAGAATTGGGGCTCTGTTCATGGTTAGGGTTAGGATAAGGTTTTGGGCTAGATGGGGTTCAGGCTCAGGTGTGGGCTAGGTTTAGGGTTTGGGTTAGAGGGTTAGGGACAGGGTTACGGTCACAGAGTAGTAATGTTGGCTATTCACAATGAATGAGCTTCAATCACTGGACAATTTGGTGTGTAGCACTCAGAACTTACGACTCCAGACTAGGGAAATATTTAGAAATGTGCTTCACACAATAGGAATACATATTCCAATAGACTGAATATCTGAACAGCACAATTTTGTCACTGGGAAATCTTGTTCAAACAGCTGAGAACCGAGTGTGACACTGTTTACATTTATTTTTCCCGTCAAAAGGAGTTGGCGTTTTCGGGAAAAGGTTTTGGTGAAACACTGAAAAACTCATTTTCCTAGAGATATCGAACAGTATGAAAGTATTGAGAACACTATGAAATAAAAATGTTAGTTAGGCTAGGGTTCCAAGTAATGTTTTACTGTGCCTTTAAAAAGCCGGTATGACACCCCTGTTAAAACGAAAAGTCTCATTGCTCAAAACAACAGACCAGGGGAATGGCAGATTTTCTCTAGAACTCCTGGAATACGTTTTAGAACCCGAACATCTCTACTGAATTTTGAAATACTGAGAATTTGTATCCAAAGCGCTGTGAAAGGTAGGATAGACGTTCAAGTGGTAATAATGTTGAAAGTACTGGTATATTTGTAAAAAAGGTTGTTTTACCAAATTAGAATTCACAATGAAAAAGCTTGAGGCACTGGAAGAGAGAGACTCCAACTCGGGAAATTCACAATGATAACCTAGGTTAATATCTAAGAAAGTGCTTCAAACACTAGGAAAACGTGAATAAAGGGCCTTAATATCTGTAACACATTGTTTCCTGACAAGGAAATCGTGTTCAAAGAACATAGAACCGAGTTGGATACTGGTTACATTTATTATTCCGGGACAATGAGTTGGCGATTTTGAAAGAAGCCTGGTTAGGCCATTAAACCGGATGTGATGACGTCACCAAGGGGGAGGGGCCACGTGGGCAGGCTTAATTGATCCCAGGTGATAATGATTTGGCCAGGGGACCAGCCGGGAGTGATGACGTCATCGAGATTAGTTGTGGTATTAGGGTTAGAGAATTGGGGCTCTGTTCATGGTAAGGGTTAGGATAAGGTTTTGGGCTAGGTGGGGTTCAGGCTCAGGTGTGGGCTATGTTTAGGGTTTGGGTTAGAGGGTTAGGGACATGGTTACGGTCACAGTGTAGTAATGTTGGCTATTCACAATGAATGAGCTTCAATAACTGGACAATTTGGTGTGTAGCACTCAGAACTTACGACTCCAGACTAGGGAAATATTTAGAAATGTGCTTCACACAATAGGAATACATATTCCAATAGACTGAATATCTAAACAGCACAATTTTGTCACTGGGAAATCTTGTTCAAACAGCGGAGAAGCGAGTGTGACACTGTTTACATTTATTTTTCCCGTCAAAAGGAGTTGGAGTTTTCGGGAAAAGGTTTTGGTGAAACACTGAAAAACTCATTTTCCTAGAGCTATCAATCAGTATGAAAGTATTGAGAACACTATGAAATAAAAATGTTAGTTAGGCTAGGGTTCCAAGTAATGTTTTACTGTGCCTTTAAAAAGCCGGTATGCCACCCGTGTTAAAATGAAAAGTCTCATTGCTCAAAACAACAGACCAGGGGAATGGCAGAGTGTCTCTAGAACTCCTGGAATACGTTTTAGAACCCGAACTTGTCTACTGAATTTTGAAATACTGAGAATTTGTATCCAAAGCGCTGCGAAAGGTAGGATAGACTGTCAAGTGGTAATAATGTTGAAAGTGCTGGTATATTTGTAAAAAAGGTTGTTTTACCAAATTAGAATTCACAATGAAAAAGCTTGAGGCACTGGAAGAGAGAGACTCCAACTCAGGAAATTCACAATGATAACCTAGGTTAATATCTTAGAAAGTGCTGAAAACACTAGGAATACGTGAATAAAGGGCCTTAATATCTGTAACACATTGTTTCCTGACAAGGAAATCGTGTTCAAAGAACATAGAACCGAGTTGGATACTGGTTACATTTATTATTCCGGGACAATGAGTTGGCGATTTTGAAAGAAGCCTGGTTAGGCCATTAAACCGGATGTGATGACGTCACCAAGGGGGAGGGGCCACGTGGGCAGGCTTAATTGATCCCAGGTGATAATGATTTGGCCAGGCGACCAGCCGGGAGTGATGACGTCATTGAGATTAGTTGTGGTATTAGGGTTAGAGAATTGGGGCTCTGTTCATGGTAAGGGTTAGGATAAGGTTTTGGGCTAGGTGGGGTTCAGGCTCAGGAGTGGGCTAGGTTTAGGGTTTGGGTTAGAGGGTTAGGGACATGGTTAAGGTCACAGTGTAGTAATGTTGGCTATTCACAATGAATGAGCTTCAATCACTGGACAATTTGGTGTGTAGCACTCAGAACTTAGGACTCCAGACTAGGGAAATATTTAGAAATGTGCTTCACACAATAGGAATACATATTCCAATAGACTGAATATCTGAACAGCACAATTTTGTCACTGGGAAATCTTGTTCAAACAGCGGAGAAGCGAGTGTGACACTGTTTACATTTATTTTTTCCGTCAAACGGAGTTGGAGTTTTCGGGAAAAGGTTTTGGTGAAACACTGAAAAACTCATTTTCCTAGAGCTATCGATCAGTATGAAAGTATTGAGAACACTATGAAATAAAAATGTTAGTTAGGCTAGGGTTCCAGGTAATGTTTTACTGTGCCTTTAAAAAGCCGGTATGACACCCGTGTTAAAACGAAAAGTCTCATTGCTCAAAACAACAGACCAGGGGAATGGCAGAGTGTCTCTAGAACTCCTGGAATACGTTTTAGAACCTGAACATCTCTACTGAATTTTGAAATACTGAGAATTTGTATCCAAAGCGCTGTGAAATGTAGGATAGACTGTCAAGTGGTAATAATGTTGAAAGTGCTGGTATATTTGTAAAAAAGGTTGTTTTACCAAATTAGAATTCACAATGAAAAAGCTTGAGGCACTGGAAAAGAGAGACTCCAACTCGGGAAATTCACAATGATAACCTAGGTTAATATCTAAGAAAGTGCTTCAAACACTAGGAATACGTGAATAAAGGGCCTTAATATCTGTAACACATTGTTTCCTGACAAGGAAATCCTGTTCAAAGAACATAGAAGCGAGTTGGATACTGGTTACATTTATTATTCCAGGACAATGAGTTGGCGATTTTGAAAGAAGCCTGGTTAGGCCATTAAACCGGATGTGATGACGTCACCAAGGGGGAGGGGCCACGTGGGCAGGCTTAATTGATCCCAGGTGATAATGATTTGGCCAGGGGACCAGCCGGGAGTGATGACGTCATCGAGATTAGTTCTGGTATTAGGGTTAGAGAATTGGGGCTCTGTTCATGGTAAGGGTTAGGATAAGGTTTTGGGCTAGGTGGGGTTCAGGTTCAGGTGTGGGCTAGGTTTAGCGTTTGGGTTAGAGGGTTAGGGACATGGTTACGGTCACAGTGTAGTAATGTTGGCTATTCACAATGAATGAGCTTCAATCACTGGACAATTTGGTGTGTAGCACTCAGAACTTACGACTCCAGACTACGGAAATATTTAGAAATGTGCTTCACACAATAGGAATACATATTCCAATACACTGAATATATGAACAGCACAATTTTGTCACTGGGAAATCTTGTTCAAACAGCTGAGAAGCGAGTGTGACACTGTTTACATTTATTTTTCCCGTCAAAAGTAGTTGGAGTTTTCGGGAAAAGGTTTTGGTGAAACACTGAAAAACTCATTTTCCTAGAGCTATCGATCAGTATGAAAGTATTGAGAACACTATGAAATAAAAATGTTAGTTAGGCTAGGGTTCCAAGTAATGTTTTACTGTGCCTTTAAAAAGCCGGTATGACACCCGTGTTAAAACGAAAAGTCTCATTGGTCAAAACAACAGACCAGGGGAATGGCAGAGTGTCTCTAGAACTCCTGGAATACGTTTTAGAACCCGAACATCTCTACTGAATTTTGAAATACTGAGAATTTGTATCCAAAGCGCTGTGAAAGGTAGGATAGACTGCCAAGTGGTAATAATGTTGAAAGTGCTGGTATATTTGTAAAAAAGGTTGTTTTACCAAATTAGAATTCACAATGAAAAAGCTTGAGGCACTGGAAGAGAGAGACTCCAACTCGGGAAATTCACAATGATAAACTAGGTTAATATCTAAGAAAGTGCTTCAAACACTAGGAATACGTGAATAAAGGGCCTTAATATCTGTAACACATTGTTTCCTGACAAGGAAATCGTGTTCAAAGAACATAGAAGCGAGTTGGATACTGGTTACATTTATTATTCCGGGACAATGTGTTGGCGATTTTGAAAGAAGCCTGGTTAGGCCATTAAACCGGATGTGATGATGTCACCAAGGGGGAGGGGCCACGTGGGCAGGCTTAATTGATCCCAGGTGATAATGATTTTGCCAGGGGACCAGCTGGGAGTGATGACGTCATCGAGATTAGTTCTGGTATTAGGGTTAGAGAATTGGGGCTCTGTTCATGGTTAGGGTTAGGATAAGGTTTTGGGCTAGGTGGGGTTCAGGCTCAGGTGTGGGCTAGGTTTAGGGTTTGGGTTAGAGGGTTAGGGACAGGCTTAGGGTCACAGTGTAGTAATGTTGGCTATTCACAATGAATGAGCTTCAATCACTGGACAATTTGGTGTGTAGCACTCAGAACTTATGACTCCAGACTAGGGAAATATTTAGAAACTAGAGGCCCGGTGCACGAAATTCGTGCACGGGGGGGGGGGGGCAGCGGTGAGTGTGTCCCTCAGCCTGGCCTGCACCCTCTCCAATCTGGGACCCCCCTTGGGATAACCAGCAGTTGGACATCCCTCTCACAATTCAGAACTGCTGGCTCCTAACCGCTCACCTGCCTGCCTGATTGCCCCTAACTGCTTCTGCCTACCAGCCTGATTGTCCCTAACTGCTCCCCTGCTGGCTTGATTGCCCCTAACTACCTCTGCCTCGGCCCACACCTGGTACCCAGGATTCCCTCCTCCAGCTGACCACAGGCACCCAGGATCTGGGCTTCTCTCCCTCTGGTCAGCCATAGGCGCCCAGGCTGGCTGCAGCCTTAGGGGATGGTGGAGAGGGGGCTTCGCCTGTGCTGCAGCTGCAAGTGCTGGCGCCCAGGACTGCAGGGTGGGCGGCTTCTTTGTCTCCCAGGCCACAGCCAGCCACAGGTGCTGGTGCCTGGGACTGCAGGGTGGGCGGATTCTCCATCTACGATGCTGTAGCCAGCTGCAGGTGCTGGCACCTGGACCACAGGGTGAGCGGCTTCTCTGTCTCCCAGGCCACAGCCAGCCGCAGGTGCTGGTGCCCAGGATCGCAGGGTGGGTGGCTTCTCTGTCTCCCAGGCCACAGCCAGCCACAGGTACTGGTGCCCAGGACCGCAGTGTGGGCGGCTTCTCCATCTCCCGGGCTGCAGCCAGCCACAGGTACTGGTGCCCAGGACCGCAGGGTGGGCGGCTTCTCCATATCCCGGGCTGCAGCCAGCCTCAGGTACTGGTGCCTGGTTTCTCCATCTCTCCCAGGACGTGGGGCGGGTGGACATGGGGTGGGCAGCTTCTCCAGCTGGCTGTAGCCTGGGATCATAGGGCAAGTGGCTTCTTCATCTCCCAGATCGCATCCACCCTCAGGTACTGGCACCCGGTTTCTTGTCTCCCCCAGGACGTGGGGAGGGCGGCTTCTCCAGCTGGCTGCGGCTTGGGATCACAGGGCAGGTAGCTTCTTCATCTCCCAGGTCGCAGCCAGCCTCAGGCGCTGAGGCCAGGTTTCTCAGTCTCCCCCAGGAGGTGGGGCAGGCGGACCTGAGGTTTCTGCTGCTGGCTGCAGCCTGGGATCACAGGGCAGGCGGCTTCTTCATCTCCCAGGCTGCAGCCAGCCTCAGGCACTGGCACCTGGTTTCTTGTCTCCCCCAGGACATGGTGTGAACCGCTTCTCCAGCTGGCTGAGGCCTGAGATCACGGGGCAGGCAGCTTCTTGGTCTCCGTGGCTGCAGCCAGCCTCAGGCGCTGGGGCCCAGTTTCTCCGTCTCCCCAGGACATGGGGCGGGCAGACCTGAAGCTTCTGAGGCTGGCTGCAGCCTGGGATCATGGGACGGGCAGCTTCTTGGTCTCCCGGCCGCACCCAGCCTCAGGCGCAGGGCCCAGTTTCTCCGTCTTCCCAGGACGTGGGGCAGGTGTATGTGAGGCAGGCGGACCTGAGGCTTCTGAGGCTGGCTGCAGCCTGGGATCATGGGACGGGCAGCTTCTTGGTCTCCGTGGCTGCAGCCAGTCTCAGGCGCTGGAGCCTAGTTTCTCCGTCTCCCCAGGACGTTGGGCAGGCGGACCTGAGGATTCTGAGGCTGGCTGCAGCCTGGGATCCTGGGGCAGGCGGCTTCTTGGTCTCTGTGGCTGCAGCCAGCCTCAGGCGCTGGCACCTGACTTCTCCAACTCCCAGAGACCTGGAGAGGCTGGGGGGCGGGGCTGCCGCCATGTTTTCAGTTTAACTGCATACTCACTCAGATTGAATGGTGGGCGTGGCTGGTGGGCATGGCTTGTGAGTGTAGCGGAGTGATGATTTGCATACTACTCTCTTATTAGATAGATGTGCTTCACACAATAGGAATACATATTCCAATAGACTGAATATCTGAACAGCAAAATTTTGTCACTGGGAAATCTTGTTCAAACAGCTGAGAAGCAAGTGTGACACTGTTTACATTTATTTTTCCCGTCAAAAGGAGTTGGCGTTTTCGGGAAAAGGTTTTGGTGAAACATTGAAAAACTCATTTTCCTAGAGCTATCGATCAGTATGAAAGTATTGAGAACACTATGAAATAAAAATGTTAGTTAGGCTAGGGTTCCAAGTAATGGTTTACTGTGCCTTTAAAAAGCCAGTATGACACCCATGTTAAAACGAAAAGTCTCATTGCTCAAAACAACAGACCAGGGGAATGGCAGAGTGTCTCTAGAACTCCTGGAATACGTTTTAGAACCCGAACATCTCTACTGAATTTTGAAATACTGAGAATTTGTATCCAAAGTGCTGTGAAAGGTGGGATAGACTGTCAAGTGGTAATAATGTTGAAAGTGCTGGTATATTTGTAAAAAAGGTTGTTTTACCAAATTAGAATTCACAATGAAAAAGCTTGAGGCACTGGAAGAGAGAGACTCCAACTCGGGAAATTCACAATGATAACCTAGGTTAATATCTAAGAAAGTGATTCAAACACTAGGAATACGTGAATAAAGGGCCTTAATATCTGTAACACATTGTTTCCTGACAAGGAAATCGTGTTCAAAGAACATAGAAGCGAGTTGGATACTGGTTACATTTATTATTCCCGGACAATGAGTTGGCGATTTTGAAAGAAGCCTGGTTAGGCCATTAAACCGGATGTGATGACGTCACCAAGGGGGAGGGGCCACGTGGGCAGGCTTAATTGATCCCAGGTGATAATGATTTCGCCAGGGGACCAGCTGGGAGTGATGATGTCATCGAGATTAGTTCTGGTATTAGGGTTAGAGAATTGGGGCTCTGTTCATGGTTAGGGTTAGGATAAGGTTTTGGGCTAGGTGGGGTTCAGGCTCAGGTGTGGGCTAGGTTTAGGGTTTGGGTTAGAGGGTTAGGGACAGTTTTAGGGTCACAGTGTAGTAATGTTGGCTATTCACAATGAATGAGCTTCAATCACTGGACAATTTGGTGTGTAGCACTCAGAACTTACGACTCCAGACTAGGGAAATATTTAGAAATGTGCTTCACACAATAGGAATACATATTCCAATAGACTGAATATCTGAACAGCACAATTTTGTCACTGGGAAATCTTGTTCAAACAGCGGAGAAGCGAGTGTGACACTGTTTACATTTATTTTTCCCGTCAAAAGGAGTTGGCGTTTTCGGGAAAAGGTTTTGGTGAAACACTGAAAAACTTTTTCCTAGAGCTATCGATCAGTATGAAAGTATTGAGAACACTATGAAATAAAAATGTTAGTTAGGCTAGGGTTCCAAGTAATGTTTTACTGTGCCTTTAAAAAGCCGGTATGACACCCGTGTTAAAACGAAAAGTCTCACTGGTCAAAACAACAGACCAGGGGAATGACAGAGTGTCTCTAGAACTCCTGGAATACGTTTTAGAACCCGAACATCTCTACTGAATTTTGAAATACTGAGAGTTTGTATCCAAAGCGCTGTGAAAGGTAGGATAGACTGCCAAGTGGTAATAATGTTGAAAGTGCTCGTATATTTGTAAAAAAGGTTGTTTTACCAAATTAGAATTCACAATGAAAAAGCTTGAGGCACTGGAAGAGAGAGACTCCAACTCGGGAAATTTACAATGAAACCTAGGTTAATATCTAAGAAAGTGCTTCAAACACTAGGAATACGTGAATAAAGGGCCTTAATATCTGTAACATATTGTTTCCTGACAAGGAAATCGTGTTCAAAGAACATAGAAGCGAGTTGGATACTGGGTACATTTATTATTCCGGGACAATGAGTTGGCGATTTTGAAAGAAGCCTGGTTAGGCCATTAAACAGGATGTAATGACGTCGACAAGGGGGAGGGGCCACGTGGGCAGGCTTAATTGATCCCAGGTGATAATGATTTGGCCAGGGGACCAGCTGGGAGTGATGATGTCATCGAGATTAGTTCTGGTATTAGGGTTAGAGAATTGGGGCTCTGTTCATGGTTAGGGTTAGGATAAGGTTTTGGGCTAGGTAGGGTTCAGGCTCAGGTGTGGGCTAGGTTTAGGGTTTGGGTTAGAGGGTTAGGGACAGGCTTAGGGTCAGAGTGTAGTAATGTTGGCTATTCACAATGAATGAGCTTCAATCACTGGACAATTTGGTGTGTAGCACTCAGAACTTACGACTCCAGACTAGGGAAATATTTAGAAATGTGCTTCACACAATAGGAATACATATTCCAATAGACTGAATATCTGAACAGCACAATTTTGTCACTGGGAAATCTTGTTCAAACAGCGGAGAAGCAAGTGTGACACTGTTTACATTTATTTTTCCCGTCAAAAGGAGTTCGAGTTTTCGGGAAAAGGTTTTGGTGAAACACTGAAAAACTCATTTTCCTAGAGCTATCGATCAGTATGAAAGTATTGAGAACACTATGAAATAAAAATGTTAGTTAGGCTAGGGTTCCAAATAATGTTTTACTGTGCCTTTAAAAAGCCGGTATGACACCCGTGTTAAAATGAAAAGTTTCATTGCTCAAAACAACAGACCAGGGGAATGGCAGAGTGTCTCTAGAACTCCTGGAATACGTTTTAGAACCCGAACATCTCTACTGAATTTTGAAATACTGAGAATTTGTATCCAAAGCGCTGTGAAAGGTAGGATAGACTGTCAAGTGGTAATAATGTTGAAAGTGCTGGTATATTTGTAAAAAAGGTTGTTTTACCAAATTAGAATTCACAATGAAAAAGCTTGAGGCACTGGAAGAGAGAGACTCCAACTCGGGAAATTCACAATGATAACCTAGGTTAATATCTAAGAAAGTGCTTCAAACACTAGGAATA
Organism: Cnephaeus nilssonii; assembly: GCF_951640355.1. Taxonomy (NCBI): domain Eukaryota; kingdom Metazoa; phylum Chordata; class Mammalia; order Chiroptera; family Vespertilionidae; genus Cnephaeus; species Cnephaeus nilssonii. The sequence continues at coordinate 44,720,964 of NC_137092.1, forward strand.
CGTGAATAAAGGGCCTTAATATCTGAAACACATTGTTTCCTGACAAGGAAATCGTGTTCAAAGAACATAGAAGCGAGTTGGATACTGGTTACATTTATTATTCCGGGACAATGAGTTGGCGATTTTGAAAGAAGCCTGGTTAGGCCATTAAACCGGATGTGATGACGTCACCAAGGGGGAGGGGCCACGTGGGCAGGCTTAATTGATCCCAGGTGATAATGATTTGGCCAGGGGACCAGCTGGGAGTGATGACGTCATCGAGATTAGTTCTGGTATTAGGGTTAGAGAATTGGGGCTCTGTTCATGGTTAGGGTTAGGATAAGGTTTTGGGCTAGGTGGGGTTCAGGCTCAGGTGTGGGCTAGGTTTAGGGTTTGGGTTAGAGGGTTAGGGACAGGCTTAGGGTCACAGTGTAGTAATGTTGGCTATTCACAATGAATGAGCTTCAATCACTGGACAATTTGGTGTGTAGCACTCAGAACTTACGACTCCAGACTAGGGATATATTTAGAAATGTGCTTCACACAATAGGAATACATATTCCAATAGACTGAATATCTGAACAGCACAATTTTGTCACTGGGAAATATTGTTCAAACAGCGGAGAAGCAAGTGTGACACTGTTTACATTGATTTTTCCCGTCAAAAGGAGGTCGAGTTTTCGGGAAAAGGTTTTGGTGAAACACTGAAAAACTCATTTTCCTAGAGCTATCGATCAGTATGAAAGTATTGAGAACACTATGAAATAAAAATGTTAGTTAGGCTAGGGTTCCAAGTAATGTTTTACTGTGCCTTTAAAAAGCCGGTATGACACCCCTGTTAAAATGAAAAGTTTCATTGCTCAAAACAACAGACCAGGGGAATGGCAGAGTGTCTCTAGAACTCCTGGAATACGTTTTAGAACCCGAACATCTCTACTGAATTTTGAAATACTGAGAATTTGTATCCAAAGCGCTGTGAAAGGTAGGATAGACTGTCAAGTGGTAATAATGTTGAAAGTGCTGGTATATTTGTAAAAAAGGTTGTTTTACCAAATTAGAATTCACAATGAAAAAGCTTGAGGCACTGGAAGAGAGAGACTCCAACTCGGGAAATTCACAATGATAACCTAGGTTAATATCTAAGAAAGTGCTTCAAACACTAGGAATACGTGAATAAAGGGCCTTAATATCTGTAACACATTGTTTCCTGACAAGGAAATCGTGTTCAAAGAACATAGAACCGAGTTGGATACTGGTTACATTTATTATTCCGGGACAATGAGTTGGCGATTTTGAAAGAAGCCTGGTTAGGCCATTAAACCAGATGTGATGACGTCACCAAGGGGGAGGGGCCACGTGGGCAGGCTTAATTGATCCCAGGTGATAATGATTTGGCCAGGGGACCAGCTGGGAGTGATGACGTCATCGAGATTAGTTCTGGTATTAGGGTTAGAGAATTGGGGCTCTGTTCATGGTTAGGGTTAGGGTAAGGTTTGGGGCTAGGTGGGGTTCAGGCTCAGGTGTGGGCTAGGTTTAGGGTTTGGGTTAGAGGGTTAGGGACAGGCTTAGGGTCACAGTGTAGTAATGTTGGCTATTCACAATGAATGAGCTTCAATCACTGGACAATTTGGTGTGTAGCACTCAGAACTTACGACTCCAGACTAGGGATATATTTAGAAATGTGCTTCACACAATAGGAATACATATTCCAATAGACTGAATATCTGAACAGCACAATTTTGTCACTGGGAAATCTTGTTCAAACAGCGGAGAAGCAAGTGTGACACTGTTTACATTTATTTTTCCCGTCAAAAGGAGTTCGAGTTTTCGGGAAAAGGTTTTGGTGAAACACTGAAAAACTCATTTTCCTAGAGCTATCGATCAGTATGAAAGTATTGAGAACACTATGAAATAAAAATGTTAGTTAGGCTAGGGTTCCAAATAATGTTTTACTGTGCCTTTAAAAAGCCGGTATGACACCCGTGTTAAAATGAAAAGTTTCATTGCTCAAAACAACAGACCAGGGGAATGGCAGAGTGTCTCTAGAACTCCTGGAATACGTTTTAGAACCCGAACATCTCTACTGAATTTTGAAATACTGAGAATTTGTATCCAAAGCGCTGTGAAAGGTAGGATAGACTGTCAAGTGGTAATAATGTTGAAAGTGCTGGTATATTTGTAAAAAAGGTTGTTTTACCAAATTAGAATTCACAATGAAAAAGCTTGAGGCACTGGAAGAGAGAGACTCCAACTCGGGAAATTCACAATGATAACCTAGGTTAATATCTAAGAAAGTGCTTCAAACACTAGGAATACGTGAATAAAGGGCCTTAATATCTGAAACACATTGTTTCCTGACAAGGAAATCGTGTTCAAAGAACATAGAAGCGAGTTGGATACTGGTTACATTTATTATTCCGGGACAATGAGTTGGCGATTTTGAAAGAAGCCTGGTTAGGCCATTAAACCGGATGTGATGACGTCACCAAGGGGGAGGGGCCACGTGGGCAGGCTTAATTGATCCCAGGTGATAATGATTTGGCCAGGGGACCAGCTGGGAGTGATGACGTCATCGAGATTAGTTCTGGTATTAGGGTTAGAGAATTGGGGCTCTGTTCATGGTTAGGGTTAGGATAAGGTTTTGGGCTAGGTGGGGTTCAGGCTCAGGTGTGGGCTAGGTTTAGGGTTTGGGTTAGAGGGTTAGGGACAGGCTTAGGGTCACAGTGTAGTAATGTTGGCTATTCACAATGAATGAGCTTCAATCACTGGACAATTTGGTGTGTAGCACTCAGAACTTACGACTCCAGACTAGGGATATATTTAGAAATGTGCTTCACACAATAGGAATACATATTCCAATAGACTGAATATCTGAACAGCACAATTTTGTCACTGGGAAATATTGTTCAAACAGCGGAGAAGCAAGTGTGACACTGTTTACATTGATTTTTCCCGTCAAAAGGAGGTCGAGTTTTCGGGAAAAGGTTTTGGTGAAACACTGAAAAACTCATTTTCCTAGAGCTATCGATCAGTATGAAAGTATTGAGAACACTATGAAATAAAAATGTTAGTTAGGCTAGGGTTCCAAATAATGTTTTACTGTGCCTTTAAAAAGCCGGTATGACACCCGTGTTAAAATGAAAAGTTTCATTGCTCAAAACAACAGACCAGGGGAATGGCAGAGTGTCTCTAGAACTCCTGGAATACGTTTTAGAACCCGAACATCTCTACTGAATTTTGAAATACTGAGAATTTGTATCCAAAGCGCTGTGAAAGGTAGGATAGACTGTCAAGTGGTAATAATGTTGAAAGTGCTGGTATATTTGTAAAAAAGGTTGTTTTACCAAATTAGAATTCACAATGAAAAAGCTTGAGGCACTGGAAGAGAGAGACTCCAACTCGGGAAATTCACAATGATAACCTAGGTTAATATCTAAGAAAGTGCTTCAAACACTAGGAATACGTGAATAAAGGGCCTTAATATCTGAAACACATTGTTTCCTGACAAGGAAATCGTGTTCAAAGAACATAGAAGCGAGTTGGATACTGGTTACATTTATTATTCCGGGACAATGAGTTGGCGATTTTGAAAGAAGCCTGGTTAGGCCATTAAACCGGATGTGATGACGTCACCAAGGGGGAGGGGCCACGTGGGCAGGCTTAATTGATCCCAGGTGATAATGATTTGGCCAGGGGACCAGCTGGGAGTGATGACGTCATCGAGATTAGTTCTGGTATTAGGGTTAGAGAATTGGGGCTCTGTTCATGGTTAGGGTTAGGATAAGGTTTTGGGCTAGGTGGGGTTCAGGCTCAGGTGTGGGCTAGGTTTAGGGTTTGGGTTAGAGGGTTAGGGACAGGCTTAGGGTCACAGTGTAGTAATGTTGGCTATTCACAATGAATGAGCTTCAATCACTGGACAATTTGGTGTGTAGCACTCAGAACTTACGACTCCAGACTAGGGATATATTTAGAAATGTGCTTCACACAATAGGAATACATATTCCAATAGACTGAATATCTGAACAGCACAATTTTGTCACTGGGAAATATTGTTCAAACAGCGGAGAAGCAAGTGTGACACTGTTTACATTGATTTTTCCCGTCAAAAGGAGGTCGAGTTTTCGGGAAAAGGTTTTGCTGAAACACTGAAAAACTCATTTTCCTAGAGCTATCGATCAGTATGAAAGTATTGAGAACACTATGAAATAAAAATGTTAGTTAGGCTAGGGTTCCAAGTAATGTTTTACTGTGCCTTTAAAAAGCCGGTATGACACCCCTGTTAAAATGAAAAGTTTCATTGCTCAAAACAACAGACCAGGGGAATGGCAGAGTGTCTCTAGAACTCCTGGAATACGTTTTAGAACCCGAACATCTCTACTGAATTTTGAAATACTGAGAATTTGTATCCAAAGCGCTGTGAAAGGTAGGATAGACTGTCAAGTGGTAATAATGTTGAAAGTGCTGGTATATTTGTAAAAAAGGTTGTTTTACCAAATTAGAATTCACAATGAAAAAGCTTGAGGCACTGGAAGAGAGAGACTCCAACTCGGGAAATTCACAATGATAACCTAGGTTAATATCTAAGAAAGTGCTTCAAACACTAGGAATACGTGAATAAAGGGCCTTAATATCTGTAACACATTGTTTCCTGACAAGGAAATCGTGTTCAAAGAACATAGAACCGAGTTGGATACTGGTTACATTTATTATTCCGGGACAATGAGTTGGCGATTTTGAAAGAAGCCTGGTTAGGCCATTAAACCGGATGTGATGACGTCACCAAGGGGGAGGGGCCACGTGGGCAGGCTTAATTGATCCCAGGTGATAATGATTTGGCCAGGGGACCAGCTGGGAGTGATGATGTCATCGAGATTAGTTCTGGTATTAGGGTTAGAGAATTGGGGCTCTGTTCATGGTTAGGGTTAGGGTAAGGTTTTGGGCTAGGTAGGGTTCAGGCTCAGGTGTGGGCTAGGTTTAGGGTTTGGGTTAGAGGGTTAGGGACAGGCTTAGGGTCAGAGTGTAGTAATGTTGGCTATTCACAATGAATGAGCTTCAATCACTGGACAATTTGGTGTGTAGCACTCAGAACTTACGACTCCAGACTAGGGAAATATTTAGAAATGTGCTTCACACAATAGGAATACATATTCCAATAGACTGAATATCTGAACAGCACAATTTTGTCACTGGGAAATCTTGCTCAAACAGCGGAGAAGCAAGTGTGACACTGTTTACATTTATTTTTCCCGTCAAAAGGAGTTCGAGTTTTCGGGAAAAGGTTTTGGTGAAACACTGAAAAACTCATTTTCCTAGAGCTATCGATCAGTATGAAAGTATTGAGAACACTATGAAATAAAAATGTTAGTTAGGCTAGGGTTCCAAATAATGTTTTACTGTGCCTTTAAAAAGCCGGTATGACACCCCTGTTAAAATGAAAAGTTTCATTGCTCAAAACAACAGACCAGGGGAATGGCAGAGTGTCTCTAGAACTCCTGGAATACGTTTTAGAACCCGAACATCTCTACTGAATTTTGAAATACTGAGAATTTGTATCCAAAGCGCTGTGAAAGGTAGGATAGACTGTCAAGTGGTAATAATGTTGAAAGTGCTGGTATATTTGTAAAAAAGGTTGTTTTACCAAATTAGAATTCACAATGAAAAAGCTTGAGGCACTGGAAGAGAGAGACTCCAACTCGGGAAATTCACAATGATAACCTAGGTTAATATCTAAGAAAGTGCTTCAAACACTAGGAATACGTGAATAAAGGGCCTTAATATCTGTAACATATTGTTTCCTGACAAGGAAATCGTGTTCAAAGAACATAGAAGCGAGTTGGATACTGGGTACAATTATTATTCCGGGACAATGAGTTGGCGATTTTGAAAGAAGCCTGGTTAGGCCATTAAACAGGATGTAATGACGTCGACAAGGGGGAGGGGCCACGTGGGCAGGCTTAATTGATCCCAGGTGATAATGATTTGGCCAGGGTACCAGCTGGGAGTGATGATGTCATCGAGATTAGTTCTGGTATTAGGGTTAGAGAATTGGGGCTCTGTTCATGGTTAGGGTTAGGATAAGGTTTTGGGCTAGGTAGGGTTCAGGCTCAGGTGTGGGCTAGGTTTAGGGTTTGGGTTAGAGGGTTAGGGACAGGCTTAGGGTCAGAGTGTAGTAATGTTGGCTATTCACAATGAATGAGCTTCAATCACTGGACAATTTGGTGTGTAGCACTCAGAACTTACGACTCCAGACTAGGGAAATATTTAGAAATGTGCTTCACACAATAGGAATACATATTCCAATAGACTGAATATCTGAACAGCACAATTTTGTCACTGGGAAATCTTGTTCAAACAGCGGAGAAGCAAGTGTGACACTGTTTACATTTATTTTTCCCGTCAAAAGGAGTTCGAGTTTTCGGGAAAAGGTTTTGGTGAAACACTGAAAAACTCATTTTCCTAGAGCTATCGATCAGTATGAAAGTATTGAGAACACTATGAAATAAAAATGTTAGTTAGGCTAGGGTTCCAAATAATGTTTTACTGTGCCTTTAAAAAGCCGGTATGACACCCCTGTTAAAATGAAAAGTTTCATTGCTCAAAACAACAGACCAGGGGAATGGCAGAGTGTCTCTAGAACTCCTGGAATACGTTTTAGAACCCGAACATCTCTACTGAATTTTGAAATACTGAGAATTTGTATCCAAAGCGCTGTGAAAGGTAGGATAGACTGTCAAGTGGTAATAATGTTGAAAGTGCTGGTATATTTGTAAAAAAGGTTGTTTTACCAAATTAGAATTCACAATGAAAAAGCTTGAGGCACTGGAAGAGAGAGACTCCAACTCGGGAAATTCACAATGATAACCTAGGTTAATATCTAAGAAAGTGCTTCAAACACTAGGAATACGTGAATAAAGGGCCTTAATATCTGTAACATATTGTTTCCTGACAAGGAAATCGTGTTCAAAGAACATAGAAGCGAGTTGGATACTGGGTACAATTATTATTCCGGGACAATGAGTTGGCGATTTTGAAAGAAGCCTGGTTAGGCCATTAAACAGGATGTAATGACGTCGACAAGGGGGAGGGGCCACGTGGGCAGGCTTAATTGATCCCAGGTGATAATGATTTGGCCAGGGTACCAGCTGGGAGTGATGATGTCATCGAGATTAGTTCTGGTATTAGGGTTAGAGAATTGGGGCTCTGTTCATGGTTAGGGTTAGGATAAGGTTTTGGGCTAGGTAGGGTTCAGGCTCAGGTGTGGGCTAGGTTTAGGGTTTGGGTTAGAGGGTTAGGGACAGGCTTAGGGTCAGAGTGTAGTAATGTTGGCTATTCACAATGAATGAGCTTCAATCACTGGACAATTTGGTGTGTAGCACTCAGAACTTACGACTCCAGACTAGGGAAATATTTAGAAATGTGCTTCACACAATAGGAATACATATTCCAATAGACTGAATATCTGAACAGCACAATTTTGTCACTGGGAAATCTTGTTCAAACAGCGGAGAAGCAAGTGTGACACTGTTTACATTTATTTTTCCCGTCAAAAGGAGTTCGAGTTTTCGGGAAAAGGTTTTGGTGAAACACTGAAAAACTCATTTTCCTAGAGCTATCGATCAGTATGAAAGTATTGAGAACACTATGAAATAAAAATGTTAGTTAGGCTAGGGTTCCAAATAATGTTTTACTGTGCCTTTAAAAAGCCGGTATGACACCCCTGTTAAAATGAAAAGTTTCATTGCTCAAAACAACAGACCAGGGGAATGGCAGAGTGTCTCTAGAACTCCTGGAATACGTTTTAGAACCCGAACATCTCTACTGAATTTTGAAATACTGAGAATTTGTATCCAAAGCGCTGTGAAAGGTAGGATAGACTGTCAAGTGGTAATAATGTTGAAAGTGCTGGTATATTTGTAAAAAAGGTTGTTTTACCAAATTAGAATTCACCATGAAAAAGCTTGAGGCACTGGAAGAGAGAGACTCCAACTCGGGAAATTCACAATGATAACCTAGGTTAATATCTAAGAAAGTGCTTCAAACACTAGGAATACGTGAATAAAGGGCCTTAATATCTGTAACACATTGTTTCCTGACAAGGAAATCGTGTTCAAAGAACATAGAAGCGAGTTGGATACTGGTTACATTTATTATTCCGGGACAATGAGTTGGCGATTTTGAAAGAAGCCTGGTTAGGGCATTAAACCGGATGTGATGACGTCACCAAGGGGGAGGGGCCACGTGGGCAGGCTTAATTGATCCCAGGTGATAATGATTTGGCCAGGGGACCAGCTGGGAGTGATGACGTCATCGAGATTAGTTCTGGTATTAGGGTTAGAGAATTGGGGCTCTGTTCATGGTTAGGGTTAGGATAAGGTTTTGGGCTAGGTGGGGTTCAGGCTCAGGTGTGGGCTAGGTTTAGGGTTTGGGTTAGAGGGTTAGGGACAGGCTTAGGGTCACAGTGTAGTAATGTTGGCTATTCACAATGAATGAGCTTCAATCACTGGACAATTTGGTGTGTAGCACTCAGAACTTACGACTCCAGACTAGGGATATATTTAGAAATGTGCTTCACACAATAGGAATACATATTCCAATAGACTGAATATCTGAACAGCACAATTTTGTCACTGGGAAATCTTGTTCAAACAGCGGAGAAGCGAGTGTGACACTGTTTACATTTATTTTTCCCGTCAAAAGGAGTTGGAGTTTTCGGGAAAAGGTTTTGCTGAAACACTGAAAAACTTTTTCCTAGAGCTATCGATCAGTATGAAAGTATTGAGAACACTATGAAATAAAAATGTTAGTTAGGCTAGGGTTCCAAGTAATGTTTTACTTTGCCTTTAAAAAGCCGGTATGACACCCGTGTTCAAATGAAAAGTCTCATTGCTCAAAACAACAGACCAGGGGAATGGCAGAGTGTCTCTAGAACTCCTGGAATACGTTTCAGAACCCGTACATCTCTACTGAATTTTGAAATACTGAGAATTTGTATCCAAAGCGCTGTGAAAGGTAGGATAGACTGCCAAGTGGTAATAAAGTTGAAAGTGCTGGTATATTTGTAAAAAAGGTTGTTTTACCAAATTAGAATTCACCATGAAAAAGCTTGAGGCACTGGAAGAGAGAGACTCCAACTCGGGAAATTCACAATGATAACCTAGGTTAATATCTAAGAAAGTGCTTCAAACACTAGGAATACGTGAATAAAGGGCCTTAATATCTGTAACACATTGTTTCCTGACAAGGAAATCGTGTTCAAAGAACATAGAAGCGAGTTGGATACTGGTTACATTTATTATTCCGGGACAATGAGTTGGCGATTTTGAAAGAAGCCTGGTTAGGCCATTAAACCGGATGTGATGACGTCACCAAGGGGGAGGGGCTACGTGGGCAGGCTTAATTGATCCCAGGTGATAATGATTTGGCCAGGGGACCAGCTGGGAGTGATGACGTCATCGAGATTAGTTCTGGTATTAGGGTTAGAGAATTGGGGCTCTGTTCATGGTTAGGGTTAGGATAAGGTTTTGGGCTAGGTGGGCTTCAGGCTCAGGTGTGGGCTAGGTTTAGTGTTTGGGTTAGAGGGTTAGGGACAGGCTTAGGGTCACAGTGTAGTAATGTTGGCTATTCACAATGAATGAGCTTCAATCACTGGACAATTTGGTGTGTAGCACTCAGAACTTACGACTCCAGACTAGGGATATATTTAGAAATGTGCTTCACACAATAGGAATACATATTCCAATAGACTGAATATCTGAACAGCACAATTTTGTCACTGGGAAATCTTGTTCAAACAGCGGAGAAGCGAGTGTGACACTGTTTACATTTATTTTTCCCGTCAAAAGGAGTTGGAGTTTTCGGGAAAAGGTTTTGCTGAAACACTGAAAAACTTTTTCCTAGAGCTATCGATCAGTATGAAAGTATTGAGAACACTATGAAATAAAAATGTTAGTTAGGCTAGGGTTCCAAGTAATGTTTTACTGTGCCTTTAAAAAGCCGGTATGACACCCGTGTTAAAACGAAAAGTCTCACTGGTCAAAACAACAGACCAGGGGAATGACAGAGTGTCTCTAGAACTGCTGGAATACGTTTTAGAACCCGAACATCTCTACTGAATTTTGAAATACTGAGAGTTTGTATCCAAAGCGCTGTGAAAGGTAGGATAGACTGCCAAGTGGTAATAATGTTGAAAGTGCTCGTATATTTGTAAAAAAGGTTGTTTTACCAAATTAGAATTCACAATGAAAAAGCTTGAGGCACTGGAAGAGAGAGACTCCAACTCGGGAAATTTACAATGAAACCTAGGTTAATATCTAAGAAAGTGCTTCAAACACTAGGAATACGTGAATAAAGGGCCTTAATATCTGTAACATATTGTTTCCTGACAAGGAAATCGTGTTCAAAGAACATAGAAGCGAGTTGGATACTGGGTACATTTATTATTCCGGGACAATGAGTTGGCGATTTTGAAAGAAGCCTGGTTAGGCCATTAAACAGGATGTAATGACGTCGACAAGGGGGAGGGGCCACGTGGGCAGGCTTAATTGATCCCAGGTGATAATGATTTGGCCAGAGGACCAGCTGGGAGTGATGATGTCATCGAGATTAGTTCTGGTATTAGGGTTAGAGAATTGGGGCTCTGTTCATGGTTAGGGTTAGGATAAGGTTTTGGGCTAGGTAGGGTTCAGGCTCAGGTGTGGGCTAGGTTTAGGGTTTGGGTTAGAGGGTTAGGGACAGGCTTAGGGTCAGAGTGTAGTAATGTTGGCTATTCACAATGAATGAGCTTCAATCACTGGACAATTTGGTGTGTAGCACTCAGAACTTACGACTCCAGACTAGGGAAATATTTAGAAATGTGCTTCACACAATAGGAATACATATTCCAATAGACTGAATATCTGAACAGCACAATTTTGTCACTGGGAAATATTGTTCAAACAGCGGAGAAGCGAGTGTGACACTGTTTACATTTATTTTTCCCGTCAAAAGGAGTTCGAGTTTTCGGGAAAAGGTTTTGGTGAAACACTGAAAAACTCATTTTCCTAGAGCTATCGATCAGTATGAAAGTATTGAGAACACTATGAAATAAAAATGTTAGTTAGGCTAGGGTTCCAAGTAATGTTTTACTGTGCCTTTAAACAGCCGGTATGACACCCCTGTTAAAATGAAAAGTTTCATTGCTCAAAACAACAGACCAGGGGAATGGCAGAGTGTCTCTAGAACTCCTGGAATACGTTTTAGAACCCGAACATCTCTACTGAATTTTGAAATACTGAGAATTTGTATCCAAAGCGCTGTGAAAGGTAGGATAGACTGTCAAGTGGTAATAATGTTGAAAGTGCTGGTATATTTGTAAAAAACGTTGTTTTACCAAATTAGAATTCACAATGAAAAAGCTTGAGGCACTGGAAGAGAGAGACTCCAACTCGGGAAATTCACAATGATAACCTAGGTTAATATCTAAGAAAGTGCTTCAAACACTAGGAATACGTGAATAAAGGGCCTTAATATCTGTAACACATTGTTTCCTGACAAGGAAATCGTGTTCAAAGAACATAGAACCGAGTTGGATACTGGTTACATTTATTATTCCGGGACAATGAGTTGGCGATTTTGAAAGAAGCCTGGTTAGGCCATTAAACCGGATGTGATGACGTCACCAAGGGGGAGGGGCCACGTGGGCAGGCTTAATTGATCCCAGGTGATAATGACTTGGCCAGGGGACCAGCTGGGAGTGATGACGTCATCGAGATTAGTTCTGGTATTAGGGTTAGAGAATTGGGGCTCTGTTCATGGTTAGGGTTAGGATAAGGTTTTGGGCTAGGTGGGGTTCAGGCTCAGGTGTGGGCTAGGTTTAGGGTTTGGGTTAGAGGGTTAGGGACAGGCTTAGGGTCACAGTGTAGTAATGTTGGCTATTCACAATGAATGAGCTTCAATCACTGGACAATTTGGTGTGTAGCACTCAGAACTTACGACTCCAGACTAGGGATATATTTAGAAATGTGCTTCACACAATAGGAATACATATTCCAATAGACTGAATATCTGAACAGCACAATTTTGTCACTGGGAAATCTTGTTCAAACAGCGGAGAAGCGAGTGTGACACTGTTTACATTTATTTTTCCCGTCAAAAGGAGTTGGAGTTTTCGGGAAAAGGTTTTGCTGAAACACTGAAAAACTTTTTCCTAGAGCTATCGATCAGTATGAAAGTATTGAGAACACTATGAAATAAAAATGTTAGTTAGGCTAGGGTTCCAAGTAATGTTTTACTTTGCCTTTAAAAAGCCGGTATGACACCCGTGTTCAAATGAAAAGTCTCATTGCTCAAAACAACAGACCAGGGGAATGGCAGAGTGTCTCTAGAACTCCTGGAATACGTATCAGAACCCGTACATCTCTACTGAATTTTGAAATACTGAGAATTTGTATCCAAAGCGCTGTGAAAGGTAGGATAGACTGCCAAGTGGTAATAATGTTGAAAGTGCTGGTATATTTGTAAAAAACGTTGTTTTACCCAATTAGAATTCACAATGAAAAAGCTTGAGGCACTGGAAGAGAGAGACTCCAACTCGGGAAATTCACAATGATAACCTAGGTTAATATCTAAGAAAGTGCTTCAAACACTAGGAATACGTGAATAAAGGGCCTTAATATCTGTAACACATTGTTTCCTGACAAGGAAATCGTGTTCAAAGAACATAGAAGCGAGTTGGATACTGGTTACATTTATTATTCCGGGACAATGAGTTGGCGATTTTGAAAGAAGCCTGGTTAGGCCATTAAACGGGATGTGATGACGTCACCAAGGGGGAGGGGCCACGTGGGCAGGCTTAATTGATCCCAGGTGATAATGATTTGGCCAGGGGACCAGCTGGGAGTGATGACGTCATCGAGATTAGTTCTGGTATTAGGGTTAGAGAATTGGGGCTCTGTTCATGGTTAGGGTTAGGATAAGGTTTTGGGCTAGGTGGGGTTCAGGCTCAGGTGTGGGCTAGGTTTAGGGTTTGGGTTAGAGGGTTAGGGACAGGCTTAGGGTCACAGTGTAGTAATGTTGGCTATTCACAATGAATGAGCTTCAATCACTGGACAATTTGGTGTGTAGCACTCAGAACTTACGACTCCAGACTAGGGAAATATTTAGAAATGTGCTTCACACAATAGGAATACATATTCCAATAGACTGAATATCTGAACAGCACAATTTTGTCACTGGGAAATCTTGTTCAAACAGCGGAGAAGCGAGTGTGACACTGTTTACATTTATTTTTCCCGTCAAAAGGAGTTGGAGTTTTCGGGAAAAGGTTTTGGTGAAACACTGAAAAACTTTTTCCTAGAGCTATCGATCAGTATGAAAGTATTGAGAACACTATGAAATAAAAATGTTAGTTAGGCTAGGGTTCCAAGTAATGTTTTACTGTGCCTTTAAAAAGCCGGTATGACACCCGTGTTAAAACGAAAAGTCTCACTGGTCAAAACAACAGAACAGGGGAATGACAGAGTGTCTCTAGAACTCCTGGAATACGTTTTAGAACCCGAACATCTCTACTGAATTTTGAAATACTGAGAGTTTGTATCCAAAGCGCTGTGAAAGGTAGGATAGACTGCCAAGTGGTAATAATGTTGAAAGTGCTCGTATATTTGTAAAAAAGGTTGTTTTACCAAATTAGAATTCACAATGAAAAAGCTTGAGGCACTGGAAGAGAGAGACTCCAACTCGGGAAATTTACAATGAAACCTAGGTTAATATCTAAGAAAGTGCTTCAAACACTAGGAATACGTGAATAAAGGGCCTTAATATCTGTAACATATTGTTTCCTGACAAGGAAATCGTGTTCAAAGAACATAGAAGCGAGTTGGATACTGGGTACATTTATTATTCCGGGACAATGAGTTGGCGATTTTGAAAGAAGCCTGGTTAGGCCATTAAACAGGATGTAATGACGTCGACAAGGGGGAGGGGCCACGTGGGCAGGCTTAATTGATCCCAGGTGATAATGATTTGGCCAGGGGACCAGCTGGGAGTGATGATGTCATCGAGATTAGTTCTGGTATTAGGGTTAGAGAATTGGGGCTCTGTTCATGGTTAGGGTTAGGATAAGGTTTTGGGCTAGGTGGGGTTCAGGCTCAGGTGTGGGCTAGGTTTAGGGTTTGGGTTAGAGGGTTAGGGACAGGCTTAGGGTCACAGTGTAGTAATGTTGGCTATTCACAATGAATGAGCTTCAATCACTGGACAATTTGGTGTGTAGCACTCAGAACTTACGACTCCAGACTAGGGATATATTTAGAAATGTGCTTCACACAATAGGAATACATATTCCAATAGACTGAATATCTGAACAGCACAATTTTGTCACTGGGAAATCTTGTTCAAACAGCGGAGAAGCGAGTGTGACACTGTTTACATTTATTTTTCCCGTCAAAAGGAGTTGGAGTTTTCGGGAAAAGGTTTTGCTGAAACACTGAAAAACTTTTTCCTAGAGCTATCGATCAGTATGAAAGTATTGAGAACACTATGAAATAAAAATGTTAGTTAGGCTAGGGTTCCAAGTAATGTTTTACTTTGCCTTTAAAAAGCCGGTATGACACCCGTGTTCAAATGAAATGTCTCATTGCTCAAAACAACAGACCAGGGGAATGGCAGAGTGTCTCTAGAACTCCTGGAATACGTTTCAGAACCCGTACATCTCTACTGAATTTTGAAATACTGAGAATTTGTATCCAAAGCGCTGTGAAAGGTAGGATAGACTGCCAAGTGGTAATAATGTTGAAAGTGCTGGTATATTTGTAAAAAACGTTGTTTTACCCAATTAGAATTCACAATGAAAAAGCTTGAGGCACTGGAAGAGAGAGACTCCAACTCGGGAAATTCACAATGATAACCTAGGTTAATATCTAAGAAAGTGCTTCAAACACTAGGAATACGTGAATAAAGGGCCTTAATATCTGTAACACATTGTTTCCTGACAAGGAAATCGTGTTCAAAGAACATAGAAGCGAGTTGGATACTGGTTACATTTATTATTCCGGGACAATGAGTTGGCGATTTTGAAAGAAGCCTGGTTAGGCCATTAAACCGGATGTGATGACGTCACCAAGGGGGAGGGGCCACGTGGGCAGGCTTAATTGATCCCAGGTGATAATGATTTGGCCAGGGGACCAGCTGGGAGTGATGATGTCATCGAGATTAGTTCTGGTATTAGGGTTAGAGAATTGGGGCTCTGTTCATGGTTAGGGTTAGGATAAGGTTTTGGGCTAGGTGGGGTTCAGGCTCAGGTGTGGGCTAGGTTTAGGGTTTGGGTTAGAGGGTTAGGGACAGGCTTAGGGTCACAGTGTAGTAATGTTGGCTATTCACAATGAATGAGCTTCAATCACTGGACAATTTGGTGTGTAGCACTCAGAACTTACGACTCCAGACTAGGGAAATATTTAGAAATGTGCTTCACACAATAGGAATACATATTCCAATAGACTGAATATCTGAACAGCACAATTTTGTCACTGGGAAATCTTGTTCAAACAGCGGAGAAGCGAGTGTGACACTGTTTACATTTATTTTTCCCGTCAAAAGGAGTTGGAGTTTTCGGGAAAAGGTTTTGGTGAAACACTGAAAAACTTTTTCCTAGAGCTATCGATCAGTATGAAAGTATTGAGAACACTATGAAATAAAAATGTTAGTTAGGCTAGGGTTCCAAGTAATGTTTTACTGTGCCTTTAAAAAGCCGGTATGACACCCGTGTTAAAACGAAAAGTCTCACTGGTCAAAACAACAGACCAGGGGAATGACAGAGTGTCTCTAGAACTCCTGGAATACGTTTTAGAACCCGAACATCTCTACTGAATTTTGAAATACTGAGAGTTTGTATCCAAAGCGTTGTGAAAGGTAGGATAGACTGCCAAGTGGTAATAATGTTGAAAGTGCTCGTATATTTGTAAAAAAGGTTGTTTTACCAAATTAGAATTCACAATGAAAAAGCTTGAGGCACTGGAAGAGAGAGACTCCAACTCGGGAAATTTACAATGAAACCTAGGTTAATATCTAAGAAAGTGCTTCAAACACTAGGAATACGTGAATAAAGGGCCTTAATATCTGTAACATATTGTTTCCTGACAAGGAAATCGTGTTCAAAGAACATAGAAGCGAGTTGGATACTGGGTACATTTATTATTCCGGGACAATGAGTTGGCGATTTTGAAAGAAGCCTGGTTAGGCCATTAAACAGGATGTAATGAGGTCGACAAGGGGGAGGGGCCACGTGGGCAGGCTTAATTGATCCCAGGTGATAATGATTTGGCCAGGGGACCAGCTGGGAGTGATGATGTCATCGAGATTAGTTCTGGTATTAGGGTTAGAGAATTGGGGCTCTGTTCATGGTTAGGGTTAGGATAAGGTTTTGGGCTAGGTAGGGTTCAGGCTCAGGTGTGGGCTAGGTTTAGGGTTTGGGTTAGAAGGTTAGGGACAGGCTTAGGGTCAGAGTGTAGTAATGTTGGCTATTCACAATGAATGAGCTTCAATCACTGGACAATTTGGTGTGTAGCACTCAGAACTTACGACTCCAGACTAGGGAAATATTTAGAAATGTGCTTCACACAATAGGAATACATATTCCAATAGACTGAATATCTGAACAGCACAATTTTGTCACTGGGAAATCTTGTTCAAACAGCGGAGAAGCAAGTGTGACACTGTTTACATTTATTGTTCCCGTCAAAAGGAGTTCGAGTTTTCGGGAAAAGGTTTTGGTGAAACACTGAAAAACTCATTTTCCTAGAGCTATCGATCAGTATGAAAGTATTGAGAACACTATGAAATAAAAATGTTAGTTAGGCTAGGGTTCCAAATAATGTTTTACTGTGCCTTTAAAAAGCCGGTATGACACCCGTGTTAAAATGAAAAGTTTCATTGCTCAAAACAACAGACCAGGGGAATGGCAGAGTGTCTCTAGAACTCCTGGAATACGTTTTAGAACCCGAACATCTCTACTGAATTTTGAAATACTGAGAATTTGTATCCAAAGCGCTGTGAAAGGTAGGATAGACTGTCAAGTGGTAATAATGTTGAAAGTGCTGGTATATTTGTAAAAAAGGTTGTTTTACCAAATTAGAATTCACAATTAAAAAGCTTGAGGCACTGGAAGAGAGAGACTCCAACTCGGGAAATTCACAATGATAACCTAGGTTAATATCTAAGAAAGTGCTTCAAACACTAGGAATACGTGAATAAAGGGCCTTAATATCTGTAACACATTGTTTCCTGACAAGGAAATCGTGTTCAAAGAACATAGAACCGAGTTGGATACTGGTTACATTTATTATTCCGGGACAATGAGTTGGTGATTTTGAAAGAAGCCTGGTTAGGCCATTAAACCGGATGTGATGACGTCACCAAGGGGGAGGGGCCACGTGGCCAGGCTTAATTGATCCCAGGTGATAATGATTTGGCCAGGGGACCAGCTGGGAGTGATGACGTCATCGAGATTAGTTCTGGTATTAGGGTTAGAGAATTGGGGCTCTGTTCATGGTTAGGGTTAGGATAAGGTTTTGGGCTAGGTGGGGTTCAGGCTCAGGTGTGGGCTAGGTTTAGGGTTTGGGTTAGAGGGTTAGGGACAGGCTGACGGTCACAGTGTAGTAATGTTGGCTATTCACAATGAATGAGCTTCAATCACTGGACAATTTGGTGTGTAGCACTCAGAACTTACGACTCCAGACTAGGGATATATTTAGAAATGTGCTTCACACAATAGGAATACATATTCCAATAGACTGAATATCTGAACAGCACAATTTTGTCACTGGGAAATCTTGTTCAAACAGCGGAGAAGCAAGTGTGACACTGTTTACATTTATTTTTCCCGTCAAAAGGAGTTCGAGTTTTCGGGAAAAGGTTTTGGTGAAACACTGAAAAACTCATTTTGCTAGAGCTATCAATCAGTATGAAAGTATTGAGAACACTATGAAATAAAAATGTTAGTTAGGCTAGGGTTCCAAGTAATGTTTTACTGTGCCTTTAAAAAGCCGGTATGACACCCCTGTTAAAATGAAAAGTTTCATTGCTCAAAACAACAGACCAGGGGAATGGCAGAGTGTCTCTAGAACTCCTGGAATACGTTTTAGAACCCGAACATCTCTACTGAATTTTGAAATACTGAGAATTTGTATCCAAAGCGCTGTGAAAGGTAGGATAGACTGTCAAGTGGTAATAATGTTGAAAGTGCTGGTATATTTGTAAAAAAGGTTGTTTTACCAAATTAGAATTCACAATGAAAAAGCTTGAGGCACTGGAAGAGAGAGACTCCAACTCGGGAAATTCACAATGATAACCTAGGTTAATATCTAAGAAAGTGCTTCAAACACTAGGAATACGTGAATAAAGGGCCTTAATATCTGTAACACATTGTTTCCTGACAAGGAAATCGTGTTCAAAGAACATAGAACCGAGTTGGATACTGGTTACATTTATTATTCCGGGACAATGAGTTGGCGATTTTGAAAGAAGCCTGGTTAGGCCATTAAACCGGATGTGATGACGTCACCAAGGGGGAGGGGCCACGTGGGCAGGCTTAATTGATCCCAGGTGATAAAGATTTGGCCAGGGGACCAGCTGGGAGTGATGACGTCATCGAGATTAGTTCTGGTATTAGGGTTAGAGAATTGGGGCTCTGTTCATGGTTAGGGTTAGGATAAGGTTTTGGGCTAGGTGGGGTTCAGGCTCAGGTGTGGGCTAGGTTTAGGGTTTGGGTTAGAGGGTTAGGGACAGGCTTAGGGTCACAGTGTAGTAATGTTGGCTATTCACAATGAATGAGCTTCAATCACTGGACAATTTGGTGTGTAGCACTCAGAACTTACGACTCCAGACTAGGGAAATATTTAGAAATGTGCTTCACACAATAGGAATACATATTCCAATAGACTGAATATCTGAACAGCACAATTTTGTCACTGGGAAATCTTGTTCAAACAGCGGAGAAGCAAGTGTGACACTGTTTACATTTATTGTTCCCGTCAAAAGGAGTTCGAGTTTTCGGGAAAAGGTTTTGGTGAAACACTGAAAAACTCATTTTCCTAGAGCTATCGATCAGTATGAAAGTATTGAGAACACTATGAAATAAAAATGTTAGTTAGGCTAGGGTTCCAAATAATGTTTTACTGTGCCTTTAAAAAGCCGGTATGACACCCGTGTTAAAATGAAAAGTTTCATTGCTCAAAACAACAGACCAGGGGAATGGCAGAGTGTCTCTAGAACTCCTGGAATACGTTTTAGAACCCGAACATCTCTACTGAATTTTGAAATACTGAGAATTTGTATCCAAAGCGCTGTGAAAGGTAGGATAGACTGCCAAGTGGTAATAATGTTGAAAGTGCTGGTATATTTGTAAAAAACGTTGTTTTACCCAATTAGAATTCACAATGAAAAAGCTTGAGGCACTGGAAGAGAGAGACTCCAACATGGGAAATTCACAATGATAACCTAGGTTAATATCTAAGAAAGTGCTTCAAACACTAGGAATACGTGAATAAAGGGCCTTAATATCTGTAACACATTGTTTCCTGACAAGGAAATCGTGTTCAAAGAACATAGAACCGAGTTGGATACTGGTTACATTTATTATTCCGGGACAATGAGTTGGCGATTTTGAAAGAAGCCTGGTTAGGCCATTAAACCGGATGTGATGACGTCACCAAGGGGGAGGGGCCACGTGGGCAGGCTTAATTGATCCCAGGTGATAATGACTTGGCCAGGGGACCAGCTGGGAGTGATGACGTCATCGAGATTAGTTCTGGTATTAGGGTTAGAGAATTGGGGCTCTGTTCATGGTTAGGGTTAGGATAAGGTTTTGGGCTAGGTGGGGTTCAGGCTCAGGTGTGGGCTAGGTTTAGGGTTTGGGTTAGAGGGTTAGGGACAGGCTGACTGTCACAGTGTAGTAATGTTGGCTATTCACAATGAATGAGCTTCAATCACTGGACAATTTGGTGTGTAGCACTCAGAACTTACGACTCCAGACTAGGGATATATTTAGAAATGTGCTTCACACAATAGGAATACATATTCCAATAGACTGAATATCTGAACAGCACAATTTTGTCACTGGGAAATCTTGTTCAAACAGCGGAGAAGCGAGTGTGACACTGTTTACATTTATTTTTCCCGTCAAAAGGAGTTGGAGTTTTCGGGAAAAGGTTTTGCTGAAACACTGAAAAACTTTTTCCTAGAGCTATCGATCAGTATGAAAGTATTGAGAACACTTTGAAATAAAAATGTTAGTTAGGCAAGGGTTCCAAGTAATGTTTTACTTTGCCTTTAAAAAGCCGGTATGACACCCGTGTTAAAATGAAAAGTCTCATTGCTCAAAACAACAGACCAGGGGAATGGCAGAGTGTCTCTAGAACTCCTGGAATACGTTTCAGAACCCGTACATCTCTACTGAATTTTGAAATACTGAGAATTTGTATCCAAAGCGCTGTGAAAGGTAGGATAGACTGCCAAGTGGTAATAATGTTGAAAGTGCTGGTATATTTGTAAAAAACGTTGTTTTACCCAATTAGAATTCACAATGAAAAAGCTTGAGGCACTGGAAGAGAGAGACTCCAACTCGGGAAATTCACAATGATAACCTAGGTTAATATCTAAGAAAGTGCTTCAAACACTAGGAATACGTGAATAAAGGGCCTTAATATCTGTAACACATTGTTTCCTGACAAGGAAATCGTGTTCAAAGAACATAGAACCGAGTTGGATACTGGTTACATTTATTATTCCGGGACAATGAGTTGGCGATTTTGAAAGAAGCCTGGTTAGGCCATTAAACGGGATGTGGTGACGTCACCAAGGGGGAGGGGCCACGTGGGCAGCTTTAATTGATCCCAGGTGATAATGATTTGGCCAGGGGACCAGCTGGGAGTGATGACGTCATCGAGATTAGTTCTGGTATTAGGGTTAGAGAATTGGGGCTCTGTTCATGGTTAGGGTTAGGATAAGGTTTTGGGCTAGGTGGGGTTCAGGCTCAGGTGTGGGCTAGGTTTAGGGTTTGGGTTAGAGGGTTAGGGACAGGTTTAGGGTCACAGTGTAGTAATGTTGGCTATTCACAATGAATGAGCTTCAATCACTGGACAATTTGGTGTGTAGCACTCAGAACGTACGACTCCAGACTAGGGAAATATTTAGAAATGTGCTTCACACAATAGGAATACATATTCCAATAGACTGAATATCTGAACAGCACAATTTTGTCACTGGGAAATCTTGTTCAAACAGCGGAGAAGCGAGTGTGACACTGTTTACATTTATTTTTCCCGTCAAAAGGAGTTGGAGTTTTCGGGAAAAGGTTTTGCTGAAACACTGAAAAACTTTTTCCTAGAGCTATCGATCAGTATGAAAGTATTGAGAACACTATGAAATAAAAATGTTAGTTAGGCTAGGGTTCCAAGTAATGTTTTACTTTGCCTTTAAAAAGCCGGTATGACACCCGTGTTCAAATGAAAAGTCTCATTGCTCAAAACAACAGACCAGGGGAATGGCAGAGTGTCTCTAGAACTCCTGGAATACGTTTCAGAACCCGTACATCTCTACTGAATTTTGAAATACTGAGAATTTGTATCCAAAGCGCTGTGAAAGGTAGGATAGACTGCCAAGTGGTAATAATGTTGAAAGTGCTGGTATATTTGTAAAAAACGTTGTTTTACCCAATTAGAATTCACAATGAAAAAGCTTGAGGCACTGGAAGAGAGAGACTCCAACTCGGGAAATTCACAATGATAACCTAGGTTAATATCTAAGAAAGTGCTTCAAACACTAGGAATACGTGAATAAAGGGCCTTAATATCTGTAACACATTGTTTCCTGACAAGGAAATCGTGTTCAAAGAACATAGAAGCGAGTTGGATACTGGTTACATTTATTATTCCGGGACAATGAGTTGGCGATTTTGAAAGAAGCCTGGTTAGGCCATTAAGGGGATGTGATGACGTCACCAAGGGGGAGGGGCCACGTGGGCAGGCTTAATTGATCCCAGGTGATAATGATTTGGCCAGGGGACCAGCTGGGAGTGATGACGTCATCGAGATTAGTTCTGGTATTAGAGTTAGAGAATTGGGGCTCTGTTCATGGTTAGGGTTAGGATAAGGTTTTGGGCTAGGTGGGGTTCAGGCTCAGGTGTGGGCTAGGTTTAGGGTTTGGGTTAGAGGGTTAGGGACAGGCTTAGGGTCACAGTGTAGTAATGTTGGCTATTCACAATGAATGAGCTTCAATCACTGGACAATTTGGTGTGTAGCACTCAGAACTTACGACTCCAGACTAGGGATATATTTAGAAATGTGCTTCACACAATAGGAATACATATTCCAATAGACTGAATATCTGAACAGCACAATTTTGTCACTGGGAAATCTTGTTCAAACAGCGGAGAAGCGAGTGTGACACTGTTTACATTTATTTTTCCCGTCAAAAGGAGTTGGAGTTTTCGGGAAAAGGTTTTGCTGAAACACTGAAAAACTTTTTCCTAGAGCTATCGATCAGTATGAAAGTATTGAGAACACTATGAAATAAAAATGTTAGTTAGGCTAGGGTTCCAAGTAATGTTTTACTTTGCCTTTAAAAAGCCGGTATGACACCCGTGTTCAAATGAAAAGTCTCATTGCTCAAAACAACAGACCAGGGGAATGGCAGAGTGTCTCTAGAACTCCTGGAATACGTTTCAGAACCCGTACATCTCTACTGAATTTTGAAATACTGAGAATTTGTATCCAAAGCGCTGTGAAAGGTAGGATAGACTGCCAAGTGGTAATAATGTTGAAAGTGCTGGTATATTTGTAAAAAACGTTGTTTTACCCAATTAGAATTCACAATGAAAAAGCTTGAGGCACTGGAAGAGAGAGACTCCAACTCGGGAAATTTACAATGAAACCTAGGTTAATATCTAAGAAAGTGCTTCAAACACTAGGAATACGTGAATAAAGGGCCTTAATATCTGTAACATATTGTTTCCTGACAAGGAAATCGTGTTCAAAGAACATAGAAGCGAGTTGGATACTGGTTACATTTATTATTCCGGGACAATGAGTTGGCGATTTTGAAAGAAGCCTGGTTAGGCCATTAAACAGGATGTAATGACGTCGACAAGGGGGAGGGGCCACGTGGGCAGGCTTAATTGATCCCAGGTGATAATGATTTGGCCAGGGGACCAGCTGGGAGTGATGACGTCATCGAGATTAGTTCTGGTATTAGGGTTAGAGAATTGGGGATCTGTTCATGGTTAGGGTTAGGATAAGGTTTTGGGCTAGGTAGGGTTCAGGCTCAGGTGTGGGCTAGGTTTAGGGTTTGGGTTAGAAGGTTAGGGACAGGCTTAGGGTCAGAGTGTAGTAATGTTGGCTATTCACAATGAATGAGCTTCAATCACTGGACAATTTGGTGTGTAGCACTCAGAACTTACGACTCCAGACTAGGGAAATATTTAGAAATGTGCTTCACACAATAGGAATACATATTCCAATAGACTGAATATCTGAACAGCACAATTTTGTCACTGGGAAATCTTGTTCAAACAGCGGAGAAGCAAGTGTGACACTGTTTACATTTATTTTTCCCGTCAAAAGGAGTTCGAGTTTTCGGGAAAAGGTTTTGGTGAAACACTGAAAAACTCATTTTCCTAGAGCTATCGATCAGTATGAAAGTATTGAGAACACTATGAAATAAAAATGTTAGTTAGGCTAGGGTTCCAAATAATGTTTTACTGTGCCTTTAAAAAGCCGGTATGACACCCGTGTTAAAATGAAAAGTTTCATTGCTCAAAACAACAGACCAGGGGAATGGCAGAGTGTCTCTAGAACTCCTGGAATACGTTTTAGAACCCGAACATCTCTACTGAATTTTGAAATACTGAGAATTTGTATCCAAAGCGCTGTGAAAGGTAGGATAGACTGTCAAGTGGTAATAATGTTGAAAGTGCTGGTATATTTGTAAAAAAGGTTGTTTTACCAAATTAGAATTCACAATGAAAAAGCTTGAGGCACTGGAAGAGAGAGACTCCAACTCGGGAAATTCACAATGATAACCTAGGTTAATATCTAAGAAAGTGCTTCAAACACTAGGAATACGTGAATAAAGGGCCTTAATATCTGTAACACATTGTTTCCTGACAAGGAAATCGTGTTCAAAGAACATAGAACCGAGTTGGATACTGGTTACATTTATTATTCCGGGACAATGAGTTGGCGATTTTGAAAGAAGCCTGGTTAGGCCATTAAACCGGATGTGATGACGTCACCAAGGGGGAGGGGCCACGTGGGCAGGCTTAATTGATCCCAGGTGATAATGATTTGGCCAGGGGACCAGCTGGGAGTGATGACGTCATCGAGATTAGTTCTGGTATTAGGGTTAGAGAATTGGGGCTCTGTTCATGGTTAGGGTTAGGATAAGGTTTTGGGCTAGGTGGGGTTCAGGCTCAGGTGTGGGCTAGGTTTAGGGTTTGGGTTAGAGGGTTAGGGACAGGCTGACTGTCACAGTGTAGTAATGTTGGCTATTCACAATGAATGAGCTTCAATCACTGGACAATTTGGTGTGTAGCACTCAGAACTTACGACTCCAGACTAGGGATATATTTAGAAATGTGCTTCACACAATAGGAATACATATTCCAATAGACTGAATATCTGAACAGCACAATTTTGTCACTGGGAAATATTGTTCAAACAGCGGAGAAGCAAGTGTGACACTGTTTACATTTATTTTTCCCGTCAAAAGGAGTTCGAGTTTTCGGGAAAAGGTTTTGGTGAAACACTGAAAAACTCATTTTCCTAGAGCTATCGATCAGTATGAAAGTATTGAGAACACTATGAAATAAAAATGTTAGTTAGGCTAGGGTTCCAAGTAATGTTTTACTGTGCCTTTAAAAAGCCGGTATGACACCCCTGTTAAAATGAAAAGTTTCATTGCTCAAAACAACAGACCAGGGGAATGGCAGAGTGTCTCTAGAACTCCTGGAATACGTTTTAGAACCCGAACATCTCTACTGAATTTTGAAATACTGAGAATTTGTATCCAAAGCGCTGTGAAAGGTAGGATAGACTGTCAAGTGGTAATAATGTTGAAAGTGCTGGTATATTTGTAAAAAAGGTTGTTTTACCAAATTAGAATTCACAATGAAAAAGCTTGAGGCACTGGAAGAGAGAGACTCCAACTCGGGAAATTCACAATGATAACCTAGGTTAATATCTAAGAAAGTGCTTCAAACACTAGGAATACGTGAATAAAGGGCCTTAATATCTGTAACACATTGTTTCCTGACAAGGAAATCGTGTTCAAAGAACATAGAAGCGAGTTGGATACTGGTTACATTTATTATTCCGGGACAATGAGTTGGCGATTTTGAAAGAAGCCTGGTTAGGCCATTAAACCGGATGTGATGACGTCACCAAGGGGGAGGGGCCACGTGGGCAGGCTTAATTGATCCCAGGTGATAATGATTTGGCCAGGGGACCAGCTGGGAGTGATGACGTCATCGAGATTAGTTCTGGTATTAGGGTTAGAGAATTGGGGCTCTGTTCATGGTTAGGGTTAGGATAAGGTTTTGGGCTAGGTGGGGTTCAGGCTCAGGTGTGGGCTAGGTTTAGGGTTTGGGTTAGAGGGTTAGGGACAGGCTTAGGGTCACAGTGTAGTAATGTTGGCTATTCACAATGAATGAGCTTCAATCACTGGACAATTTGGTGTGTAGCACTCAGAACTTACGACTCCAGACTAGGGATATATTTAGAAATGTGCTTCACACAATAGGAATACATATTCCAATAGACTGAATATCTGAACAGCACAATTTTGTCACTGGGAAATCTTGTTCAAACAGCGGAGAAGCGAGTGTGACACTGTTTACATTTATTTTTCCCGTCAAAAGGAGTTGGAGTTTTCGGGAAAAGGTTTTGCTGAAACACTGAAAAACTTTTTCCTAGAGCTATCGATCAGTATGAAAGTATTGAGAACACTATGAAATAAAAATGTTAGTTAGGCTAGGGTTCCAAGTAATGTTTTACTTTGCCTTTAAAAAGCCGGTATGACACCCGTGTTCAAATGAAAAGTCTCATTGCTCAAAACAACAGACCAGTGTAATGGCAGAGTGTCTCTAGAACTCCTGGAATACGTTTCAGAACCCGTACATCTCTACTGAATTTTGAAATACTGAGAATTTGTATCCAAAGCGCTGTGAAAGGTAGGATAGACTGCCAAGTGGTAATAATGTTGAAAGTGCTGGTATATTTGTAAAAAACGTTGTTTTACCCAATTAGAATTCACAATGAAAAAGCTTGAGGCACTGGAAGAGAGAGACTCCAACATGGGAAATTCACAATGATAACCTAGGTTAATATCTAAGAAAGTGCTTCAAACACTAGGAATACGTGAATAAAGGGCCTTAATATCTGTAACACATTGTTTCCTGACAAGGAAATCGTGTTCAAAGAACATAGAACCGAGTTGGATACTGGTTACATTTATTATTCCGGGACAATGAGTTGGCGATTTTGAAAGAAGCCTGGTTAGGCCATTAAACCGGATGTGATGACGTCACCAAGGGGGAGGGGCCACGTGGGCAGGCTTAATTGATCCCAGGTGATAATGACTTGGCCAGGGGACCAGCTGGGAGTGATGACGTCATCGAGATTAGTTCTGGTATTAGGGTTAGAGAATTGGGGCTCTGTTCATGGTTAGGGTTAGGATAAGGTTTTGGGCTAGGTGGGGTTCAGGCTCAGGTGTGGGCTAGGTTTAGGGTTTGGGTTAGAGGGTTAGGGACAGGCTTAGGGTCACAGTGTAGTAATGTTGGCTATTCACAATGAATGAGCTTCAATCACTGGACAATTTGGTGTGTAGCACTCAGAACTTACGACTCCAGACTAGGGATATATTTAGAAATGTGCTTCACACAATAGGAATACATATTCCAATAGACTGAATATCTGAACAGCACAATTTTGTCACTGGGAAATCTTGTTCAAACAGCGGAGAAGCGAGTGTGACACTGTTTACATTTATTTTTCCCGTCAAAAGGAGTTGGAGTTTTCGGGAAAAGGTTTTGCTGAAACACTGAAAAACTTTTTCCTAGAGCTATCGATCAGTATGAAAGTATTGAGAACACTTTGAAATAAAAATGTTAGTTAGGCAAGGGTTCCAACTAATGTTTTACTTTGCCTTTAAAAAGCCGGTATGACACCCGTGTTAAAATGAAAAGTCTCATTGCTCAAAACAACAGACCAGGGGAATGGCAGAGTGTCTCTAGAACTCCTGGAATACGTTTCAGAACCCGTACATCTCTACTGAATTTTGAAATACTGAGAATTTGTATCCAAAGCGCTGTGAAAGGTAGGATAGACTGCCAAGTGGTAATAATGTTGAAAGTGCTGGTATATTTGTAAAAAACGTTGTTTTACCCAATTAGAATTCACAATGAAAAAGCTTGAGGCACTGGAAGAGAGAGACTCCAACTCGGGAAATTCACAATGATAACCTAGGTTAATATCTAAGAAAGTGCTTCAAACACTAGGAATACGTGAATAAAGGGCCTTAATATCTGTAACACATTGTTTCCTGACAAGGAAATCGTGTTCAAAGAACATAGAACCGAGTTGGATACTGGTTACATTTATTATTCCGGGACAATGAGTTGGCGATTTTGAAAGAAGCCTGGTTAGGCCATTAAACGGGATGTGGTGACGTCACCAAGGGGGAGGGGCCACGTGGGCAGCCTTAATTGATCCCAGGTGATAATGATTTGGCCAGGGGACCAGCTGGGAGTGATGACGTCATCGAGATTAGTTCTGGTATTAGGGTTAGAGAATTGGGGCTCTGTTCATGGTTAGGGTTAGGATAAGGTTTTGGGCTAGGTGGGGTTCAGGCTCAGGTGTGGGCTAGGTTTAGGGTTTGGGTTAGAGGGTTAGGGACAGGTTTAGGGTCACAGTGTAGTAATGTTGGCTATTCACAATGAATGAGCTTCAATCACTGGACAATTTGGTGTGTAGCACTCAGAACTTACGACTCCAGACTAGGGAAATATTTAGAAATGTGCTTCACACAATAGGAATACATATTCCAATAGACTGAATATCTGAACAGCACAATTTTGTCACTGGGAAATCTTGTTCAAACAGCGGAGAAGCGAGTGTGACACTGTTTACATTTATTTTTCCCGTCAAAAGGAGTTGGAGTTTTCGGGAAAAGGTTTTGCTGAAACACTGAAAAACTTTTTCCTAGAGCTATCGATCAGTATGAAAGTATTGAGAACACTATGAAATAAAAATGTTAGTTAGGCTAGGGTTCCAAGTAATGTTTTACTTTGCCTTTAAAAAGCCGGTATGACACCCGTGTTCAAATGAAAAGTCTCATTGCTCAAAACAACAGACCAGGGGAATGGCAGAGTGTCTCTAGAACTCCTGGAATACGTTTCAGAACCCGTACATCTCTACTGAATTTTGAAATACTGAGAATTTGTATCCAAAGCGCTGTGAAAGGTAGGATAGACTGCCAAGTGGTAATAATGTTGAAAGTGCTGGTATATTTGTAAAAAACGTTGTTTTACCCAATTAGAATTCACAATGAAAAAGCTTGAGGCACTGGAAGAGAGAGACTCCAACTCGGGAAATTCACAATGATAACCTAGGTTAATATCTAAGAAAGTGCTTCAAACACTAGGAATACGTGAATAAAGGGCCTTAATATCTGTAACACATTGTTTCCTGACAAGGAAATCGTGTTCAAAGAACATAGAACCGAGTTGGATACTGGTTACATTTATTATTCCGGGACAATGAGTTGGCGATTTTGAAAGAAGCCTGGTTAGGCCATTAAACCGGATGTGATGACGTCACCAAGGGGGAGGGGCCACGTGGGCAGGCTTAATTGATCCCAGGTGATAATGATTTGGCCAGGGGACCAGCTGGGAGTGATGATGTCATCGAGGTTAGTTCTGGTATTAGGGTTAGAGAATTGGGGCTCTGTTCATGGTTAGGGTTAGGATAAGGTTTTGGGCTAGGTGGGGTTCAGGCTCAGGTGTGGGCTAGGTTTAGGGTTTGGGTTAGAGGGTTAGGGACAGGCTTAGGGTCACAGTGTAGTAATGTTGGCTATTCACAATGAATGAGCTTCAATCACTGGACAATTTGGTGTGTAGCACTCAGAACTTACGACTCCAGACTAGGGAAATATTTAGAAATGTGCTTCACACAATAGGAATACATATTCCAATAGACTGAATATCTGAACAGCACAATTTTGTCACTGGGAAATCTTGTTCAAACAGCGGAGAAGCGAGTGTGACACTGTTTACATTTATTTTTCCCGTCAAAAGGAGTTGGAGTTTTCGGGAAAAGGTTTTGGTGAAACACTGAAAAACTTTTTCCTAGAGCTATCGATCAGTATGAAAGTATTGAGAACACTATGAAATAAAAATGTTAGTTAGGCTAGGGTTCCAAGTAATGTTTTACTGTGCCTTTAAAAAGCCGGTATGACACCCGTGTTAAAACGAAAAGTCTCACTGGTCAAAACAACAGACCAGGGGAATGACAGAGTGTCTCTAGAACTCCTGGAATACGTTTTAGAACCCGAACATCTCTACTGAATTTTGAAATACTGAGAGTTTGTATCCAAAGCGCTGTGAAAGGTAGGATAGACTGCCAAGTGGTAATAATGTTGAAAGTGCTCATATATTTGTAAAAAAGGTTGTTTTACCAAATTAGAATTCACAATGAAAAAGCTTGAGGCACTGGAAGAGAGAGACTCCAACTCGGGAAATTTACAATGAAACCTAGGTTAATATCTAAGAAAGTGCTTCAAACACTAGGAATACGTGAATAAAGGGCCTTAATATCTGTAACATATTGTTTCCTGACAAGGAAATCGTGTTCAAAGAACATAGAAGCGAGTTGAATACTGGGTACATTTATTATTCCGGGACAATGAGTTGGCGATTTTGAAAGAAGCCTGGTTAGGCCATTAAACAGGATGTAATGACGTCGACAAGGGGGAGGGGCCACGTGGGCAGGCTTAATTGATCCCAGGTGATAATGATTTGGCCAGGGGACCAGCTGGGAGTGATGATGTCATCGACATTAGTTCTGGTATTAGGGTTAGAGAATTGGGGCTCTGTTCATGGTTAGGGTTAGGATAAGGTTTTGGGCTAGGTAGGGTTCAGGCTCAGGTGTGGGCTAGGTTTAGGGTTTGGGTTAGAGGGTTAGGGACAGGCTTAGGGTCAGAGTGTAGTAATGTTGGCTATTCACAATGAATGAGCCTCAATCACTGGACAATTTGGTGTGTAGCACTCAGAACTTACGACTCCAGACTAGGGAAATATTTAGAAATGTGCTTAACACAATAGGAATACATATTCCAATAGACTGAATATCTGAACAGCACAATTTTGTCACTGGGAAATCTTGTTCAAACAGCGGAGAAGCAAGTGTGACACTGTTTACATTTATTTTTCCCGTCAAAAGGAGTTCGAGTTTTCGGGAAAAGGTTTTGGTGAAACACTGAAAAACTCATTTTCCTAGAGCTATCGATCAGTATGAAAGTATTGAGAACACTATGAAATAAAAATGTTAGTTAGGCTAGGGTTCCAAGTAATGTTTTACTTTGCCTTTAAAAAGCCGGTATGACACCCGTGTTCAAATGAAAAGTCTCATTGCTCAAAACAACAGACCAGGGGAATGGCAGAGTGTCTCTAGAACTCCTGGAATACGTTTTAGAACCCGTACATCTCTACTGAATTTTGAAATACTGAGAATTTGTATCCAAAGCGCTGTGAAAGGTAGGATAGACTGTCAAGTGGTAATAATGTTGAAAGTGCTGGTATATTTGTAAAAAAGGTGGTTTTACCAAATTAGAATTCACAATGAAAAAGCTTGAGGCACTGGAAGAGAGAGACTCCAACTCGGGAAATTCACAATGATAACCTAGGTTAATATCTAAGAAAGTGCTTCAAACACTAGGAATACGTGAATAAAGGGCCTTAATATCTGTAACACATTGTTTCCTGACAAGGAAATCATGTTCAAAGAACATAGAAGCAAGTTGGATACTGGTTACATTTATTATTCCGGGACAATGAGTTGGCGATTTTGAAAGAAGCCTGGTTAGGCCATTAAACCGGATGTGATGACGTCACCAAGGGGGAGGGGCCACGTGGCCAGGCTTAATTGATCCCAGGTGATAATGATTTGGCCAGGGGACCAGCTGGGAGTGATGACGTCATCGAGATTAGTTCTGGTATTAGGGTTAGAGAATTGGGGCTCTGTTCATGGTTAGGGTTAGGATAAGGTTTTGGGCTAGGTGGGGTTCAGGCTCAGGTGTGGGCTAGGTTTAGGGTTTGGGTTAGAGGGTTAGGGACAGGCTGACGGTCACAGTGTAGTAATGTTGGCTATTCACAATGAATGAGCTTCAATCACTGGACAATTTGGTGTGTAGCACTCAGAACTTACGACTCCAGACTAGGGATATATTTAGAAATGTGCTTCACACAATAGGAATACATATTCCAATAGACTGAATATCTGAACAGCACAATTTTGTCACTGGGAAATCTTGTTCAAACAGCGGAGAAGCAAGTGTGACACTGTTTACATTTATTTTTCCCGTCAAAAGGAGTTCGAGTTTTCGGGAAAAGGTTTTGGTGAAACACTGAAAAACTCATTTTGCTAGAGCTATCAATCAGTATGAAAGTATTGAGAACACTATGAAATAAAAATGTTAGTTAGGCTAGGGTTCCAAGTAATGTTTTACTGTGCCTTTAAAAAGCCGGTATGACACCCCTGTTAAAATGAAAAGTTTCATTGCTCAAAACAACAGACCAGGGGAATGGCAGAGTGTCTCTAGAACTCCTGGAATACGTTTTAGAACCCGAACATCTCTACTGAATTTTGAAATACTGAGAATTTGTATCCAAAGCGCTGTGAAAGGTAGGATAGACTGTCAAGTGGTAATAATGTTGAAAGTGCTGGTATATTTGTAAAAAAGGTTGTTTTACCAAATTAGAATTCACAATGAAAAAGCTTGAGGCACTGGAAGAGAGAGACTCCAACTCGGGAAATTCACAATGATAACCTAGGTTAATATCTAAGAAAGTGCTTCAAACACTAGGAATACGTGAATAAAGGGCCTTAATATCTGTAACACATTGTTTCCTGACAAGGAAATCGTGTTCAAAGAACATAGAACCGAGTTGGATACTGGTTACATTTATTATTCCGGGACAATGAGTTGGCGATTTTGAAAGAAGCCTGGTTAGGCCATTAAACCGGATGTGATGACGTCACCAAGGGGGAGGGGCCACGTGGGCAGGCTTAATTGATCCCAGGTGATAAAGATTTGGCCAGGGGACCAGCTGGGAGTGATGACGTCATCGAGATTAGTTCTGGTATTAGGGTTAGAGAATTGGGGCTCTGTTCATGGTTAGGGTTAGGATAAGGTTTTGGGCTAGGTGGGGTTCAGGCTCAGGTGTGGGCTAGGTTTAGGGTTTGGGTTAGAGGGTTAGGGACAGGCTTAGGGTCACAGTGTAGTAATGTTGGCTATTCACAATGAATGAGCTTCAATCACTGGACAATTTGGTGTGTAGCACTCAGAACTTACGACTCCAGACTAGGGAAATATTTAGAAATGTGCTTCACACAATAGGAATACATATTCCAATAGACTGAATATCTGAACAGCACAATTTTGTCACTGGGAAATCTTGTTCAAACAGCGGAGAAGCAAGTGTGACACTGTTTACATTTATTGTTCCCGTCAAAAGGAGTTCGAGTTTTCGGGAAAAGGTTTTGGTGAAACACTGAAAAACTCATTTTCCTAGAGCTATCGATCAGTATGAAAGTATTGAGAACACTATGAAATAAAAATGTTAGTTAGGCTAGGGTTCCAAATAATGTTTTACTGTGCCTTTAAAAAGCCGGTATGACACCCGTGTTAAAATGAAAAGTTTCATTGCTCAAAACAACAGACCAGGGGAATGGCAGAGTGTCTCTAGAACTCCTGGAATACGTTTTAGAACCCGAACATCTCTACTGAATTTTGAAATACTGAGAATTTGTATCCAAAGCGCTGTGAAAGGTAGGATAGACTGCCAAGTGGTAATAATGTTGAAAGTGCTGGTATATTTGTAAAAAACGTTGTTTTACCCAATTAGAATTCACAATGAAAAAGCTTGAGGCACTGGAAGAGAGAGACTCCAACATGGGAAATTCACAATGATAACCTAGGTTAATATCTAAGAAAGTGCTTCAAACACTAGGAATACGTGAATAAAGGGCCTTAATATCTGTAACACATTGTTTCCTGACAAGGAAATCGTGTTCAAAGAACATAGAACCGAGTTGGATACTGGTTACATTTATTATTCCGGGACAATGAGTTGGCGATTTTGAAAGAAGCCTGGTTAGGCCATTAAACCGGATGTGATGACGTCACCAAGGGGGAGGGGCCACGTGGGCAGGCTTAATTGATCCCAGGTGATAATGACTTGGCCAGGGGACCAGCTGGGAGTGATGACGTCATCGAGATTAGTTCTGGTATTAGGGTTAGAGAATTGGGGCTCTGTTCATGGTTAGGGTTAGGATAAGGTTTTGGGCTAGGTGGGGTTCAGGCTCAGGTGTGGGCTAGGTTTAGGGTTTGGGTTAGAGGGTTAGGGACAGGCTGACTGTCACAGTGTAGTAATGTTGGCTATTCACAATGAATGAGCTTCAATCACTGGACAATTTGGTGTGTAGCACTCAGAACTTACGACTCCAGACTAGGGATATATTTAGAAATGTGCTTCACACAATAGGAATACATATTCCAATAGACTGAATATCTGAACAGCACAATTTTGTCACTGGGAAATCTTGTTCAAACAGCGGAGAAGCGAGTGTGACACTGTTTACATTTATTTTTCCCGTCAAAAGGAGTTGGAGTTTTCGGGAAAAGGTTTTGCTGAAACACTGAAAAACTTTTTCCTAGAGCTATCGATCAGTATGAAAGTATTGAGAACACTTTGAAATAAAAATGTTAGTTAGGCAAGGGTTCCAAGTAATGTTTTACTTTGCCTTTAAAAAGCCGGTATGACACCCGTGTTAAAATGAAAAGTCTCATTGCTCAAAACAACAGACCAGGGGAATGGCAGAGTGTCTCTAGAACTCCTGGAATACGTTTCAGAACCCGTACATCTCTACTGAATTTTGAAATACTGAGAATTTGTATCCAAAGCGCTGTGAAAGGTAGGATAGACTGCCAAGTGGTAATAATGTTGAAAGTGCTGGTATATTTGTAAAAAACGTTGTTTTACCCAATTAGAATTCACAATGAAAAAGCTTGAGGCACTGGAAGAGAGAGACTCCAACTCGGGAAATTCACAATGATAACCTAGGTTAATATCTAAGAAAGTGCTTCAAACACTAGGAATACGTGAATAAAGGGCCTTAATATCTGTAACACATTGTTTCCTGACAAGGAAATCGTGTTCAAAGAACATAGAACCGAGTTGGATACTGGTTACATTTATTATTCCGGGACAATGAGTTGGCGATTTTGAAAGAAGCCTGGTTAGGCCATTAAACGGGATGTGGTGACGTCACCAAGGGGGAGGGGCCACGTGGGCAGCTTTAATTGATCCCAGGTGATAATGATTTGGCCAGGGGACCAGCTGGGAGTGATGACGTCATCGAGATTAGTTCTGGTATTAGGGTTAGAGAATTGGGGCTCTGTTCATGGTTAGGGTTAGGATAAGGTTTTGGGCTAGGTGGGGTTCAGGCTCAGGTGTGGGCTAGGTTTAGGGTTTGGGTTAGAGGGTTAGGGACAGGTTTAGGGTCACAGTGTAGTAATGTTGGCTATTCACAATGAATGAGCTTCAATCACTGGACAATTTGGTGTGTAGCACTCAGAACGTACGACTCCAGACTAGGGAAATATTTAGAAATGTGCTTCACACAATAGGAATACATATTCCAATAGACTGAATATCTGAACAGCACAATTTTGTCACTGGGAAATCTTGTTCAAACAGCGGAGAAGCGAGTGTGACACTGTTTACATTTATTTTTCCCGTCAAAAGGAGTTGGAGTTTTCGGGAAAAGGTTTTGCTGAAACACTGAAAAACTTTTTCCTAGAGCTATCGATCAGTATGAAAGTATTGAGAACACTATGAAATAAAAATGTTAGTTAGGCTAGGGTTCCAAGTAATGTTTTACTTTGCCTTTAAAAAGCCGGTATGACACCCGTGTTCAAATGAAAAGTCTCATTGCTCAAAACAACAGACCAGGGGAATGGCAGAGTGTCTCTAGAACTCCTGGAATACGTTTCAGAACCCGTACATCTCTACTGAATTTTGAAATACTGAGAATTTGTATCCAAAGCGCTGTGAAAGGTAGGATAGACTGCCAAGTGGTAATAATGTTGAAAGTGCTGGTATATTTGTAAAAAACGTTGTTTTACCCAATTAGAATTCACAATGAAAAAGCTTGAGGCACTGGAAGAGAGAGACTCCAACTCGGGAAATTCACAATGATAACCTAGGTTAATATCTAAGAAAGTGCTTCAAACACTAGGAATACGTGAATAAAGGGCCTTAATATCTGTAACACATTGTTTCCTGACAAGGAAATCGTGTTCAAAGAACATAGAAGCGAGTTGGATACTGGTTACATTTATTATTCCGGGACAATGAGTTGGCGATTTTGAAAGAAGCCTGGTTAGGCCATTAAGGGGATGTGATGACGTCACCAAGGGGGAGGGGCCACGTGGGCAGGCTTAATTGATCCCAGGTGATAATGATTTGGCCAGGGGACCAGCTGGGAGTGATGACGTCATCGAGATTAGTTCTGGTATTAGAGTTAGAGAATTGGGGCTCTGTTCATGGTTAGGGTTAGGATAAGGTTTTGGGCTAGGTGGGGTTCAGGCTCAGGTGTGGGCTAGGTTTAGGGTTTGGGTTAGAGGGTTAGGGACAGGCTTAGGGTCACAGTGTAGTAATGTTGGCTATTCACAATGAATGAGCTTCAATCACTGGACAATTTGGTGTGTAGCACTCAGAACTTACGACTCCAGACTAGGGATATATTTAGAAATGTGCTTCACACAATAGGAATACATATTCCAATAGACTGAATATCTGAACAGCACAATTTTGTCACTGGGAAATCTTGTTCAAACAGCGGAGAAGCGAGTGTGACACTGTTTACATTTATTTTTCCCGTCAAAAGGAGTTGGAGTTTTCGGGAAAAGGTTTTGCTGAAACACTGAAAAACTTTTTCCTAGAGCTATCGATCAGTATGAAAGTATTGAGAACACTATGAAATAAAAATGTTAGTTAGGCTAGGGTTCCAAGTAATGTTTTACTTTGCCTTTAAAAAGCCGGTATGACACCCGTGTTCAAATGAAAAGTCTCATTGCTCAAAACAACAGACCAGGGGAATGGCAGAGTGTCTCTAGAACTCCTGGAATACGTTTCAGAACCCGTACATCTCTACTGAATTTTGAAATACTGAGAATTTGTATCCAAAGCGCTGTGAAAGGTAGGATAGACTGCCAAGTGGTAATAATGTTGAAAGTGCTGGTATATTTGTAAAAAACGTTGTTTTACCCAATTAGAATTCACAATGAAAAAGCTTGAGGCACTGGAAGAGAGAGACTCCAACTCGGGAAATTTACAATGAAACCTAGGTTAATATCTAAGAAAGTGCTTCAAACACTAGGAATACGTGAATAAAGGGCCTTAATATCTGTAACATATTGTTTCCTGACAAGGAAATCGTGTTCAAAGAACATAGAAGCGAGTTGGATACTGGTTACATTTATTATTCCGGGACAATGAGTTGGCGATTTTGAAAGAAGCCTGGTTAGGCCATTAAACAGGATGTAATGACGTCGACAAGGGGGAGGGGCCACGTGGGCAGGCTTAATTGATCCCAGGTGATAATGATTTGGCCAGGGGACCAGCTGGGAGTGATGACGTCATCGAGATTAGTTCTGGTATTAGGGTTAGAGAATTGGGGATCTGTTCATGGTTAGGGTTAGGATAAGGTTTTGGGCTAGGTAGGGTTCAGGCTCAGGTGTGGGCTAGGTTTAGGGTTTGGGTTAGAAGGTTAGGGACAGGCTTAGGGTCAGAGTGTAGTAATGTTGGCTATTCACAATGAATGAGCTTCAATCACTGGACAATTTGGTGTGTAGCACTCAGAACTTACGACTCCAGACTAGGGAAATATTTAGAAATGTGCTTCACACAATAGGAATACATATTCCAATAGACTGAATATCTGAACAGCACAATTTTGTCACTGGGAAATCTTGTTCAAACAGCGGAGAAGCAAGTGTGACACTGTTTACATTTATTTTTCCCGTCAAAAGGAGTTCGAGTTTTCGGGAAAAGGTTTTGGTGAAACACTGAAAAACTCATTTTCCTAGAGCTATCGATCAGTATGAAAGTATTGAGAACACTATGAAATAAAAATGTTAGTTAGGCTAGGGTTCCAAATAATGTTTTACTGTGCCTTTAAAAAGCCGGTATGACACCCGTGTTAAAATGAAAAGTTTCATTGCTCAAAACAACAGACCAGGGGAATGGCAGAGTGTCTCTAGAACTCCTGGAATACGTTTTAGAACCCGAACATCTCTACTGAATTTTGAAATACTGAGAATTTGTATCCAAAGCGCTGTGAAAGGTAGGATAGACTGTCAAGTGGTAATAATGTTGAAAGTGCTGGTATATTTGTAAAAAAGGTTGTTTTACCAAATTAGAATTCACAATGAAAAAGCTTGAGGCACTGGAAGAGAGAGACTCCAACTCGGGAAATTCACAATGATAACCTAGGTTAATATCTAAGAAAGTGCTTCAAACACTAGGAATACGTGAATAAAGGGCCTTAATATCTGTAACACATTGTTTCCTGACAAGGAAATCGTGTTCAAAGAACATAGAACCGAGTTGGATACTGGTTACATTTATTATTCCGGGACAATGAGTTGGCGATTTTGAAAGAAGCCTGGTTAGGCCATTAAACCGGATGTGATGACGTCACCAAGGGGGAGGGGCCACGTGGGCAGGCTTAATTGATCCCAGGTGATAATGATTTGGCCAGGGGACCAGCTGGGAGTGATGACGTCATCGAGATTAGTTCTGGTATTAGGGTTAGAGAATTGGGGCTCTGTTCATGGTTAGGGTTAGGATAAGGTTTTGGGCTAGGTGGGGTTCAGGCTCAGGTGTGGGCTAGGTTTAGGGTTTGGGTTAGAGGGTTAGGGACAGGCTGACTGTCACAGTGTAGTAATGTTGGCTATTCACAATGAATGAGCTTCAATCACTGGACAATTTGGTGTGTAGCACTCAGAACTTACGACTCCAGACTAGGGATATATTTAGAAATGTGCTTCACACAATAGGAATACATATTCCAATAGACTGAATATCTGAACAGCACAATTTTGTCACTGGGAAATATTGTTCAAACAGCGGAGAAGCAAGTGTGACACTGTTTACATTTATTTTTCCCGTCAAAAGGAGTTCGAGTTTTCGGGAAAAGGTTTTGGTGAAACACTGAAAAACTCATTTTCCTAGAGCTATCGATCAGTATGAAAGTATTGAGAACACTATGAAATAAAAATGTTAGTTAGGCTAGGGTTCCAAGTAATGTTTTACTGTGCCTTTAAAAAGCCGGTATGACACCCCTGTTAAAATGAAAAGTTTCATTGCTCAAAACAACAGACCAGGGGAATGGCAGAGTGTCTCTAGAACTCCTGGAATACGTTTTAGAACCCGAACATCTCTACTGAATTTTGAAATACTGAGAATTTGTATCCAAAGCGCTGTGAAAGGTAGGATAGACTGTCAAGTGGTAATAATGTTGAAAGTGCTGGTATATTTGTAAAAAAGGTTGTTTTACCAAATTAGAATTCACAATGAAAAAGCTTGAGGCACTGGAAGAGAGAGACTCCAACTCGGGAAATTCACAATGATAACCTAGGTTAATATCTAAGAAAGTGCTTCAAACACTAGGAATACGTGAATAAAGGGCCTTAATATCTGTAACACATTGTTTCCTGACAAGGAAATCGTGTTCAAAGAACATAGAAGCGAGTTGGATACTGGTTACATTTATTATTCCGGGACAATGAGTTGGCGATTTTGAAAGAAGCCTGGTTAGGCCATTAAACCGGATGTGATGACGTCACCAAGGGGGAGGGGCCACGTGGGCAGGCTTAATTGATCCCAGGTGATAATGATTTGGCCAGGGGACCAGCTGGGAGTGATGACGTCATCGAGATTAGTTCTGGTATTAGGGTTAGAGAATTGGGGCTCTGTTCATGGTTAGGGTTAGGATAAGGTTTTGGGCTAGGTGGGGTTCAGGCTCAGGTGTGGGCTAGGTTTAGGGTTTGGGTTAGAGGGTTAGGGACAGGCTTAGGGTCACAGTGTAGTAATGTTGGCTATTCACAATGAATGAGCTTCAATCACTGGACAATTTGGTGTGTAGCACTCAGAACTTACGACTCCAGACTAGGGATATATTTAGAAATGTGCTTCACACAATAGGAATACATATTCCAATAGACTGAATATCTGAACAGCACAATTTTGTCACTGGGAAATCTTGTTCAAACAGCGGAGAAGCGAGTGTGACACTGTTTACATTTATTTTTCCCGTCAAAAGGAGTTGGAGTTTTCGGGAAAAGGTTTTGCTGAAACACTGAAAAACTTTTTCCTAGAGCTATCGATCAGTATGAAAGTATTGAGAACACTATGAAATAAAAATGTTAGTTAGGCTAGGGTTCCAAGTAATGTTTTACTTTGCCTTTAAAAAGCCGGTATGACACCCGTGTTCAAATGAAAAGTCTCATTGCTCAAAACAACAGACCAGTGTAATGGCAGAGTGTCTCTAGAACTCCTGGAATACGTTTCAGAACCCGTACATCTCTACTGAATTTTGAAATACTGAGAATTTGTATCCAAAGCGCTGTGAAAGGTAGGATAGACTGCCAAGTGGTAATAATGTTGAAAGTGCTGGTATATTTGTAAAAAACGTTGTTTTACCCAATTAGAATTCACAATGAAAAAGCTTGAGGCACTGGAAGAGAGAGACTCCAACATGGGAAATTCACAATGATAACCTAGGTTAATATCTAAGAAAGTGCTTCAAACACTAGGAATACGTGAATAAAGGGCCTTAATATCTGTAACACATTGTTTCCTGACAAGGAAATCGTGTTCAAAGAACATAGAACCGAGTTGGATACTGGTTACATTTATTATTCCGGGACAATGAGTTGGCGATTTTGAAAGAAGCCTGGTTAGGCCATTAAACCGGATGTGATGACGTCACCAAGGGGGAGGGGCCACGTGGGCAGGCTTAATTGATCCCAGGTGATAATGACTTGGCCAGGGGACCAGCTGGGAGTGATGACGTCATCGAGATTAGTTCTGGTATTAGGGTTAGAGAATTGGGGCT
This sequence comes from Cnephaeus nilssonii, assembly GCF_951640355.1. Lineage (NCBI taxonomy): Eukaryota > Metazoa > Chordata > Mammalia > Chiroptera > Vespertilionidae > Cnephaeus > Cnephaeus nilssonii. Next base: position 44,761,364 of record NC_137092.1, read on the forward strand.
CTGTTCATGGTTAGGGTTAGGATAAGGTTTTGGGCTAGGTGGGGTTCAGGCTCAGGTGTGGGCTAGGTTTAGGGTTTGGGTTAGAGGGTTAGGGACAGGCTTAGGGTCACAGTGTAGTAATGTTGGCTATTCACAATGAATGAGCTTCAATCACTGGACAATTTGGTGTGTAGCACTCAGAACTTACGACTCCAGACTAGGGATATATTTAGAAATGTGCTTCACACAATAGGAATACATATTCCAATAGACTGAATATCTGAACAGCACAATTTTGTCACTGGGAAATCTTGTTCAAACAGCGGAGAAGCGAGTGTGACACTGTTTACATTTATTTTTCCCGTCAAAAGGAGTTGGAGTTTTCGGGAAAAGGTTTTGCTGAAACACTGAAAAACTTTTTCCTAGAGCTATCGATCAGTATGAAAGTATTGAGAACACTTTGAAATAAAAATGTTAGTTAGGCAAGGGTTCCAACTAATGTTTTACTTTGCCTTTAAAAAGCCGGTATGACACCCGTGTTAAAATGAAAAGTCTCATTGCTCAAAACAACAGACCAGGGGAATGGCAGAGTGTCTCTAGAACTCCTGGAATACGTTTCAGAACCCGTACATCTCTACTGAATTTTGAAATACTGAGAATTTGTATCCAAAGCGCTGTGAAAGGTAGGATAGACTGCCAAGTGGTAATAATGTTGAAAGTGCTGGTATATTTGTAAAAAACGTTGTTTTACCCAATTAGAATTCACAATGAAAAAGCTTGAGGCACTGGAAGAGAGAGACTCCAACTCGGGAAATTCACAATGATAACCTAGGTTAATATCTAAGAAAGTGCTTCAAACACTAGGAATACGTGAATAAAGGGCCTTAATATCTGTAACACATTGTTTCCTGACAAGGAAATCGTGTTCAAAGAACATAGAACCGAGTTGGATACTGGTTACATTTATTATTCCGGGACAATGAGTTGGCGATTTTGAAAGAAGCCTGGTTAGGCCATTAAACGGGATGTGGTGACGTCACCAAGGGGGAGGGGCCACGTGGGCAGCCTTAATTGATCCCAGGTGATAATGATTTGGCCAGGGGACCAGCTGGGAGTGATGACGTCATCGAGATTAGTTCTGGTATTAGGGTTAGAGAATTGGGGCTCTGTTCATGGTTAGGGTTAGGATAAGGTTTTGGGCTAGGTGGGGTTCAGGCTCAGGTGTGGGCTAGGTTTAGGGTTTGGGTTAGAGGGTTAGGGACAGGTTTAGGGTCACAGTGTAGTAATGTTGGCTATTCACAATGAATGAGCTTCAATCACTGGACAATTTGGTGTGTAGCACTCAGAACTTACGACTCCAGACTAGGGAAATATTTAGAAATGTGCTTCACACAATAGGAATACATATTCCAATAGACTGAATATCTGAACAGCACAATTTTGTCACTGGGAAATCTTGTTCAAACAGCGGAGAAGCGAGTGTGACACTGTTTACATTTATTTTTCCCGTCAAAAGGAGTTGGAGTTTTCGGGAAAAGGTTTTGCTGAAACACTGAAAAACTTTTTCCTAGAGCTATCGATCAGTATGAAAGTATTGAGAACACTATGAAATAAAAATGTTAGTTAGGCTAGGGTTCCAAGTAATGTTTTACTTTGCCTTTAAAAAGCCGGTATGACACCCGTGTTCAAATGAAAAGTCTCATTGCTCAAAACAACAGACCAGGGGAATGGCAGAGTGTCTCTAGAACTCCTGGAATACGTTTCAGAACCCGTACATCTCTACTGAATTTTGAAATACTGAGAATTTGTATCCAAAGCGCTGTGAAAGGTAGGATAGACTGCCAAGTGGTAATAATGTTGAAAGTGCTGGTATATTTGTAAAAAACGTTGTTTTACCCAATTAGAATTCACAATGAAAAAGCTTGAGGCACTGGAAGAGAGAGACTCCAACTCGGGAAATTCACAATGATAACCTAGGTTAATATCTAAGAAAGTGCTTCAAACACTAGGAATACGTGAATAAAGGGCCTTAATATCTGTAACACATTGTTTCCTGACAAGGAAATCGTGTTCAAAGAACATAGAACCGAGTTGGATACTGGTTACATTTATTATTCCGGGACAATGAGTTGGCGATTTTGAAAGAAGCCTGGTTAGGCCATTAAACCGGATGTGATGACGTCACCAAGGGGGAGGGGCCACGTGGGCAGGCTTAATTGATCCCAGGTGATAATGATTTGGCCAGGGGACCAGCTGGGAGTGATGATGTCATCGAGGTTAGTTCTGGTATTAGGGTTAGAGAATTGGGGCTCTGTTCATGGTTAGGGTTAGGATAAGGTTTTGGGCTAGGTGGGGTTCAGGCTCAGGTGTGGGCTAGGTTTAGGGTTTGGGTTAGAGGGTTAGGGACAGGCTTAGGGTCACAGTGTAGTAATGTTGGCTATTCACAATGAATGAGCTTCAATCACTGGACAATTTGGTGTGTAGCACTCAGAACTTACGACTCCAGACTAGGGAAATATTTAGAAATGTGCTTCACACAATAGGAATACATATTCCAATAGACTGAATATCTGAACAGCACAATTTTGTCACTGGGAAATCTTGTTCAAACAGCGGAGAAGCGAGTGTGACACTGTTTACATTTATTTTTCCCGTCAAAAGGAGTTGGAGTTTTCGGGAAAAGGTTTTGGTGAAACACTGAAAAACTTTTTCCTAGAGGTATCGATCAGTATGAAAGTATTGAGAACACTATGAAATAAAAATGTTAGTTAGGCTAGGGTTCCAAGTAATGTTTTACTGTGCCTTTAAAAAGCCGGTATGACACCCGTGTTAAAACGAAAAGTCTCACTGGTCAAAACAACAGACCAGGGGAATGACAGAGTGTCTCTAGAACTCCTGGAATACGTTTTAGAACCCGAACATCTCTACTGAATTTTGAAATACTGAGAGTTTGTATCCAAAGCGCTGTGAAAGGTAGGATAGACTGCCAAGTGGTAATAATGTTGAAAGTGCTCATATATTTGTAAAAAAGGTTGTTTTACCAAATTAGAATTCACAATGAAAAAGCTTGAGGCACTGGAAGAGAGAGACTCCAACTCGGGAAATTTACAATGAAACCTAGGTTAATATCTAAGAAAGTGCTTCAAACACTAGGAATACGTGAATAAAGGGCCTTAATATCTGTAACATATTGTTTCCTGACAAGGAAATCGTGTTCAAAGAACATAGAAGCGAGTTGAATACTGGGTACATTTATTATTCCGGGACAATGAGTTGGCGATTTTGAAAGAAGCCTGGTTAGGCCATTAAACAGGATGTAATGACGTCGACAAGGGGGAGGGGCCACGTGGGCAGGCTTAATTGATCCCAGGTGATAATGATTTGGCCAGGGGACCAGCTGGGAGTGATGATGTCATCGACATTAGTTCTGGTATTAGGGTTAGAGAATTGGGGCTCTGTTCATGGTTAGGGTTAGGATAAGGTTTTGGGCTAGGTAGGGTTCAGGCTCAGGTGTGGGCTAGGTTTAGGGTTTGGGTTAGAGGGTTAGGGACAGGCTTAGGGTCAGAGTGTAGTAATGTTGGCTATTCACAATGAATGAGCCTCAATCACTGGACAATTTGGTGTGTAGCACTCAGAACTTACGACTCCAGACTAGGGAAATATTTAGAAATGTGCTTAACACAATAGGAATACATATTCCAATAGACTGAATATCTGAACAGCACAATTTTGTCACTGGGAAATCTTGTTCAAACAGCGGAGAAGCAAGTGTGACACTGTTTACATTTATTTTTCCCGTCAAAAGGAGTTCGAGTTTTCGGGAAAAGGTTTTGGTGAAACACTGAAAAACTCATTTTCCTAGAGCTATCGATCAGTATGAAAGTATTGAGAACACTATGAAATAAAAATGTTAGTTAGGCTAGGGTTCCAAGTAATGTTTTACTTTGCCTTTAAAAAGCCGGTATGACACCCGTGTTCAAATGAAAAGTCTCATTGCTCAAAACAACAGACCAGGGGAATGGCAGAGTGTCTCTAGAACTCCTGGAATACGTTTTAGAACCCGTACATCTCTACTGAATTTTGAAATACTGAGAATTTGTATCCAAAGCGCTGTGAAAGGTAGGATAGACTGTCAAGTGGTAATAATGTTGAAAGTGCTGGTATATTTGTAAAAAAGGTGGTTTTACCAAATTAGAATTCACAATGAAAAAGCTTGAGGCACTGGAAGAGAGAGACTCCAACTCGGGAAATTCACAATGATAACCTAGGTTAATATCTAAGAAAGTGCTTCAAACACTAGGAATACGTGAATAAAGGGCCTTAATATCTGTAACACATTGTTTCCTGACAAGGAAATCATGTTCAAAGAACATAGAAGCAAGTTGGATACTGGTTACATTTATTATTCCGGGACAATGAGTTGGCGATTTTGAAAGAAGCCTGGTTAGGCCATTAAACCGGATGTGATGACGTCACCAAGGGGGAGGGGCCACGTGGGCAGGCTTAATTGATCCCAGGTGATAATGATTTGGCCAGGGGACCAGCTGGGAGTGATGACGTCATCGAGATTAGTTCTGGTATTAGGGTTAGAGAATTGGGGCTCTGTTCATGGTTAGGGTTAGGATAAGGTTTTGGGCTAGGTGGGGTTCAGGCTCAGGTGTGGGCTAGGTTTAGGGTTTGGGTTAGAGGGTTAGGGACAGGCTTAGGGTCACAGTGTAGTAATGTTGGCTATTCACAATGAATGAGCTTCAATCACTGGACAATTTGGTGTGTAGCACTCAGAACTTACGACTCCAGACTAGGGATATATTTAGAAATGTGCTTCACACAATAGGAATACATATTCCAATAGACTGAATATCTGAACAGCACAATTTTGTCACTGGGAAATCTTGTTCAAACAGCGGAGAAGCGAGTGTGACACTGTTTACATTTATTTTTCCCGTCAAAAGGAGTTGGAGTTTTCGGGAAAAGGTTTTGCTGAAACACTGAAAAACTTTTTCCTAGAGCTATCGATCAGTATGAAAGTATTGAGAACACTATGAAATAAAAATGTTAGTTAGGCTAGGGTTCCAAGTAATGTTTTACTTTGCCTTTAAAAAGCCGGTATGACACCCGTGTTCAAATGAAAAGTCTCATTGCTCAAAACAACAGACCAGGGGAATGGCAGAGTGTCTCTAGAACTCCTGGAATACGTTTCAGAACCCGTACATCTCTACTGAATTTTGAAATACTGAGAATTTGTATCCAAAGCGCTGTGAAAGGTAGGATAGACTGCCAAGTGGTAATAATGTTGAAAGTGCTGGTATATTTGTAAAAAACGTTGTTTTACCCAATTAGAATTCACAATGAAAAAGCTTGGGGCACTGGAAGAGAGAGACTCCAACTCGGGAAATTCACAATGATAACCTAGGTTAATATCTAAGAAAGTGCTTCAAACACTAGGAATACGTGAATAAAGGGCCTTAATATCTGTAACACATTGTTTCCTGACAAGGAAATCGTGTTCAAAGAACATAGAACCGAGTTGGATACTGGTTACATTTATTATTCCGGGACAATGAGTTGGCGATTTTGAAAGAAGCCTGGTTAGGCCATTAAACGGGATGTGGTGACGTCACCAAGGGGGAGGGGCCACGTGGGCAGGCTTAATTGATCCCAGGTGATAATGATTTGGCCAGGGGACCAGCTGGGAGTGATGACGTCATAAATTAGTTCTGGTATTAGGGTTAGAGAATTGGGGCTCTGTTCATGGTTAGGGTTAGGATAAGGTTTTGGGCTAGGTGGGGTTCAGGCTCAGGTGTGGGCTAGGTTTAGGGTTTGGGTTAGAGGGTTAGGGACAGGCTTAGGGTCACAGTGTAGTAATGTTGGCTATTCACAATGAATGAGCTTCAATCACTGGACAATTTGGTTTGTAGCACTCAGAACTTACGACTCCAGACTAGGGATATATTTAGAAATGTGCTTCACACAATAGGAATACATATTCCAATAGACTGAATATCTGAACAGCACAATTTTGTCACTGGGAAATCTTGTTCAAACAGCGGAGAAGCGAGTGTGACACTGTTTACATTTATTTTTCCCGTCAAAAGGAGTTGGAGTTTTCGGGAAAAGGTTTTGCTGAAACACTGAAAAACTTTTTCCTAGAGCTATCGATCAGTATGAAAGTATTGAGAACACTATGAAATAAAAATGTTAGTTAGGCTAGGGTTCCAAGTAATGTTTTACTTTGCCTTTAAAAAGCCGGTATGACACCCGTGTTCAAATGAAAAGTCTCATTGCTCAAAACAACAGACCAGGGGAATGGCAGAGTGTCTCTAGAACTCCTGGAATACGTTTTAGAACCCGTACATCTCTACTGAATTTTGAAATACTGAGAATTTGTATCCAAAGCGCTGTGAAAGGTAGGATAGACTGTCAAGTGGTAATAATGTTGAAAGTGCTGGTATATTTGTAAAAAAGGTGGTTTTACCAAATTAGAATTCACAATGAAAAAGCTTGAGGCACTGGAAGAGAGAGACTCCAACTCGGGAAATTCACAATGATAACCTAGGTTAATATCTAAGAAAGTGCTTCAAACACTAGGAATACGTGAATAAAGGGCCTTAATATCTGTAACACATTGTTTCCTGACAAGGAAATCATGTTCAAAGAACATAGAAGCAAGTTGGATACTGGTTACATTTATTATTCCGGGACAATGAGTTGGCGATTTTGAAAGAAGCCTGGTTAGGCCATTAAACCGGATGTGATGACGTCACCAAGGGGGAGGGGCCACGTGGGCAGGCTTAATTGATCCCAGGTGATAATGATTTGGCCAGGGGACCAGCTGGGAGTGATGACGTCATCGAGATTAGTTCTGGTATTAGGGTTAGAGAATTGGGGCTCTGTTCATGGTTAGGGTTAGGATAAGGTTTTGGGCTAGGTGGGGTTCAGGCTCAGGTGTGGGCTAGGTTTAGGGTTTGGGTTAGAGGGTTAGGGACAGGCTTAGGGTCACAGTGTAGTAATGTTGGCTATTCACAATGAATGAGCTTCAATCACTGGACAATTTGGTGTGTAGCACTCAGAACTTACGACTCCAGACTAGGGATATATTTAGAAATGTGCTTCACACAATAGGAATACATATTCCAATAGACTGAATATCTGAACAGCACAATTTTGTCACTGGGAAATCTTGTTCAAACAGCGGAGAAGCGAGTGTGACACTGTTTACATTTATTTTTCCCGTCAAAAGGAGTTGGAGTTTTCGGGAAAAGGTTTTGGTGAAACACTGAAAAACTTTTTCCTAGAGCTATCGATCAGTATGAAAGTATTGAGAACACTATGAAATAAAAATGTTAGTTAGGCTAGGGTTCCAAGTAATGTTTTACTTTGCCTTTAAAAAGCCAGTATGACACCCGTGTTCAAATGAAAAGTCTCATTGCTCAAAACAACAGACCAGGGGAATGGCAGAGTGTCTCTAGAACTCCTGGAATACGTTTCAGAACCCGTACATCTCTACTGAATTTTGAAATACTGAGAATTTGTATCCAAAGCGCTGTGAAAGGTAGGATAGACTGCCAAGTGGTAATAATGTTGAAAGTGCTGGTATATTTGTAAAAAACGTTGTTTTACCCAATTAGAATTCACAATGAAAAAGCTTGAGGCACTGGAAGAGAGAGACTCCAACTCGGGAAATTCACAATGATAACCTAGGTTAATATCTAAGAAAGTGCTTCAAACACTAGGAATACGTGAATAAAGGGCCTTAATATCTGTAACACATTGTTTCCTGACAAGGAAATCGTGTTCAAAGAACATAGAACCGAGTTGGATACTGGTTACATTTATTATTCCGGGACAATGAGTTGGCGATTTTGAAAGAAGCCTGGTTAGGCCATTAAACCGGATGTGATGACGTCACCAAGGGGGAGGCGCCACGTGGGCAGGCTTAATTGATCCCAGGTGATAATGATTTGGCCAGGGGACCAGCTGGGAGTGATGATGTCATCGAGATTAGTTCTGGTATTAGGGTTAGAGAATTGGGGCTCTGTTCATGGTTAGGGTTAGGATAAGGTTTTGGGCTAGGTGGGGTTCAGGCTCAGGTGTGGGCTAGGTTTAGGGTTTGGGTTAGAGGGTTAGGGACAGGCTTAGGGTCACAGTGTAGTAATGTTGGCTATTCACAATGAATGAGCTTCAATCACTGGACAATTTGGTGTGTAGCACTCAGAACTTACGACTCCAGACTAGGGAAATATTTAGAAATGTGCTTCACACAATAGGAATACATATTCCAATAGACTGAATATCTGAACAGCACAATTTTGTCACTGGGAAATCTTGTTCAAACAGCGGAGAAGCGAGTGTGACACTGTTTACATTTATTTTTCCCGTCAAAAGGAGTTGGAGTTTTCGGGAAAAGGTTTTGGTGAAACACTGAAAAACTCATTTTCCTAGAGCTATCGATCAGTATGAAAGTATTGAGAACACTATGAAATAAAAATGTTAGTTAGGCTAGGGTTCCAAGTAATGTTTTACTGTGCCTTTAAAAAGCCGGTATGACACCCGTGTTAAAACGAAAAGTCTCACTGGTCAAAACAACAGACCAGGGGAATGACAGAGTGTCTCTAGAACTCCTGGAATACGTTTTAGAACCCGAACATCTCTACTGAATTTTGAAATACTGAGAGTTTGTATCCAAAGCGCTGTGAAAGGTAGGATAGACTGCCAAGTGGTAATAATGTTGAAAGTGCTCGTATATTTGTAAAAAAGGTTGTTTTACCAAATTAGAATTCACAATGAAAAAGCTTGAGGCACTGGAAGAGAGAGACTCCAACTCGGGAAATTTACAATGAAACCTAGGTTAATATCTAAGAAAGTGCTTCAAACACTAGGAATACGTGAATAAAGGGCCTTAATATCTGTAACATATTGTTTCCTGACAAGGAAATCGTGTTCAAAGAACATAGAAGCGAGTTGGATACTGGGTACATTTATTATTCCGGGACAATGAGTTGGCGATTTTGAAAGAAGCCTGGTTAGGCCATTAAACAGGATGTAATGACGTCGACAAGGGGGAGGGGCCACGTGGGCAGGCTTAATTGATCCCAGGTGATAATGATTTGGCCAGGGGACCAGCTGGGAGTGATGATGTCATCGAGATTAGTTCTGGTATTAGGGTTAGAGAATTGGGGCTCTGTTCATGGTTAGGGTTAGGATAAGGTTTTGGGCTAGGTGGGGTTCAGGCTCAGGTGTGGGCTAGGTTTAGGGTTTGGGTTAGAGGGTTAGGGACAGCCTTAGGGTCACAGTGTAGTAATGTTGGCTATTCACAATGAATGAGCTTCAATCACTGGACAATTTGGTGTGTAGCACTCAGAACTTACGACTCCAGACTAGGGATATATTTAGAAATGTGCTTCACACAATAGGAATACATATTCCAATAGACTGAATATCTGAACAGCACAATTTTGTCACTGGGAAATCTTGTTCAAACAGCGGAGAAGCGAGTGTGACACTGTTTACATTTATTTTTCCCGTCAAAAGGAGTTGGAGTTTTCGGGAAAAGGTTTTGCTGAAACACTGAAAAACTTTTTCCTAGAGCTATCGATCAGTATGAAAGTATTGAGAACACTATGAAATAAAAATGTTAGTTAGGCTAGGGTTCCAAGTAATGATTTACTTTGCCTTTAAAAAGCCGGTATGACACCCGTGTTCAAATGAAAAGTCTCATTGCTCAAAACAACAGACCAGGGGAATGGCAGAGTGTCTCTAGAACTCCTGGAATACGTATCAGAACCCGTACATCTCTACTGAATTTTGAAATACTGAGAATTTGTATCCAAAGCGCTGTGAAAGGTAGGATAGACTGCCAAGTGGTAATAATGTTGAAAGTGCTGGTATATTTGTAAAAAACGTTGTTTTACCCAATTAGAATTCACAATGAAAAAGCTTGAGGCACTGGAAGAGAGAGACTCCAACTCGGGAAATTCACAATGATAACCTAGGTTAATATCTAAGAAAGTGCTTCAAACACTAGGAATACGTGAATAAAGGGCCTTAATATCTGTAACACATTGTTTCCTGACAAGGAAATCGTGTTCAAAGAACATAGAACCGAGTTGGATACTGGTTACATTTATTATTCCGGGACAATGAGTTGGCGATTTTGAAAGAAGCCTGGTTAGGCCATTAAACCGGATGTGATGACGTCACCAAGGAGGAGGGGCCACGTGGGCAGGCTTAATTGATCCCAGGTGATAATGACTTGGCCAGGGGACCAGCTGGGAGTGATGACGTCATCGAGATTAGTTCTGGTATTAGGGTTAGAGAATTGGGGCTCTGTTCATGGTTAGGGTTAGGATAAGGTTTTGGGCTAGGTGGGGTTCAGGCTCAGGTGTGGGCTAGGTTTAGGGTTTGGGTTAGAGGGTTAGGGACAGGCTTAGGGTCACAGTGTAGTAATGTTGGCTATTCACAATGAATGAGCTTCAATCACTGGACAATTTGGTGTGTAGCACTCAGAACTTACGACTCCAGACTAGGGATATATTTAGAAATGTGCTTCACACAATAGGAATACATATTCCAATAGACTGAATATCTGAACAGCACAATTTTGTCACTGGGAAATCTTGTTCAAACAGCGGAGAAGCGAGTGTGACACTGTTTACATTTATTTTTCCCGTCAAAAGGAGTTGGAGTTTTCGGGAAAAGGTTTTGCTGAAACACTGAAAAACTTTTTCCTAGAGCTATCGATCAGTATGAAAGTATTGAGAACACTATGAAATAAAAATGTTAGTTAGGCTAGGGTTCCAAGTAATGTTTTACTTTGCCTTTAAAAAGCCGGTATGACACCCGTGTTCAAATGAAAAGTCTCATTGCTCAAAACAACAGACCAGGGGAATGGCAGAGTGTCTCTAGAACTCCTGGAATACGTTTCAGAACCCGTACATCTCTACTGAATTTTGAAATACTGAGAATTTGTATCCAAAGCGCTGTGAAAGGTAGGATAGACTGCCAAGTGGTAATAATGTTGAAAGTGCTGGTATATTTGTAAAAAACGTTGTTTTACCCAATTAGAATTCACAATGAAAAAGCTTGAGGCACTGGAAGAGAGAGACTCCAACTCGGGAAATTCACAATGATAACCTAGGTTAATATCTAAGAAAGTGCTTCAAACACTAGGAATACGTGAATAAAGGGCCTTAATATCTGTAACACATTGTTTCCTGACAAGAAAATCGTGTTCAAAGAACATAGAAGCGAGTTGGATACTGGTTACATTTATTATTCCGGGACAATGAGTTGGCGATTTTGAAAGAAGCCTGGTTAGGCCATTAAGGGGATGTGATGACGTCACCAAGGGGGAGGGGCCACGTGGGCAGGCTTAATTGATCCCAGGTGATAATGATTTGGCCAGGGGACCAGCTGGGAGTGATGACGTCATCGAGATTAGTTCTGGTATTAGGGTTAGAGAATTGGGGCTCTGTTCATGGTTAGGGTTAGGATAAGGTTTTGGGCTAGGTGGGGTTCAGGCTCAGGTGTGGGCTAGGTTTAGGGTTTGGGTTAGAGGGTTAGGGACAGGCTTAGGGTCACAGTGTAGTAATGTTGGCTATTCACAATGAATGAGCTTCAATCACTGGACAATTTGGTGTGTAGCACTCAGAACTTACGACTCCAGACTAGGGATATATTTAGAAATGTGCTTCACACAATAGGAATACATATTCCAATAGACTGAATATCTGAACAGCACAATTTTGTCACTGGGAAATCTTGTTCAAACAGCGGAGAAGCGAGTGTGACACTGTTTACATTTATTTTTCCCGTCAAAAGGAGTTGGAGTTTTCGGGAAAGGGTTTTGCTGAAACACTGAAAAACTTTTTCCTAGAGCTATCGATCAGTATGAAAGTATTGAGAACACTATGAAATAAAAATGTTAGTTAGGCTAGGGTTCCAAGTAATGTTTTACTTTGCCTTTAAAAAGCCGGTATGACACCCGTGTTCAAATGAAAAGTCTCATTGCTCAAAACAACAGACCAGGGGAATGGCAGAGTGTCTCTAGAACTCCTGGAATACGTTTCAGAACCCGTACATCTCTACTGAATTTTGAAATACTGAGAATTTGTATCCAAAGCGCTGTGAAAGGTAGGATAGACTGCCAAGTGGTAATAATGTTGAAAGTGCTGGTATATTTGTAAAAAACGTTGTTTTACCCAATTAGAATTCACAATGAAAAAGCTTGAGGCACTGGAAGAGAGAGACTCCAACTCGGGAAATTCACAATGATAACCTAGGTTAATATCTAAGAAAGTGCTTCAAACACTAGGAATACGTGAATAAAGGGCCTTAATATCTGTAACACATTGTTTCCTGACAAGGAAATCGTGTTCAAAGAACATAGAAGCGAGTTGGATACTGGTTACATTTATTATTCCGGGACAATGAGTTGGCGATTTTGAAAGAAGCCTGGTTAGGCCATTAAGGGGATGTGATGACGTCACCAAGGGGGAGGGGCCACGTGGGCAGGCTTAATTGATCCCAGGTGATAATGATTTGGCCAGGGGACCAGCTGGGAGTGATGACGTCATCGAGATTAGTTCTGGTATTAGGGTTAGAGAATTGGGGCTCTGTTCATGGTTAGGGTTAGGATAAGGTTTTGGGCTAGGTGGGGTTCAGGCTCAGGTGTGGGCTAGGTTTAGGGTTTGGGTTAGAGGGTTAGGGACAGGCTTAGGGTCACAGTGTAGTAATGTTGGCTATTCACAATGAATGAGCTTCAATCACTGGACAATTTGGTGTGTAGCACTCAGAACTTACGACTCCAGACAAGGGATATATTTAGAAATGTGCTTCACACAATAGGAATACATATTCCAATAGACTGAATATCTGAACAGCACAATTTTGTCACTGGGAAATCTTGTTCAAACAGCGGAGAAGCGAGTGTGACACTGTTTACATTTATTTTTCCCGTCAAAAGGAGTTGGAGTTTTCGGGAAAAGGTTTTGCTGAAACACTGAAAAACTTTTTCCTAGAGCTATCGATCAGTATGAAAGTATTGAGAACACTTTGAAATAAAAATGTTAGTTAGGCTAGGGTTCCAAGTAATGTTTTACTTTGCCTTTAAAAAGCCGGTATGACACCCGTGTTCAAATGAAAAGTCTCATTGCTCAAAACAACAGACCAGGGGAATGGCAGAGTGTCTCTAGACCTCCTGGAATACGTTTCAGAACCCGTACATCTCTACTGAATTTTGAAATACTGAGAATTTGTATCCAAAGCGCTGTGAAAGGTAGGATAGACTGCCAAGTGGTAATAATGTTGAAAGTGCTGGTATATTTGTAAAAAACGTTGTTTTACCCAATTAGAATTCACAATGAAAAAGCTTGAGGCACTGGAAGAGAGAGACTCCAACTCGGGAAATTCACAATGATAACCTAGGTTAATATCTAAGAAAGTGCTTCAAACACTAGGAATACGTGAATAAAGGGCCTTAATATCTGTAACACATTGTTTCCTGACAAGGAAATCGTGTTCAAAGAACATAGAACCGAGTTGGATACTGGTTACATTTATTATTCCGGGACAATGAGTTGGCGATTGTGAAAGAAGCCTGGTTAGGCCATTAAACGGGATGTGGTGACGTCACCAAGGGGGAGGGGCCACGTGGGCAGCCTTAATTGATCCCAGGTGATAATGATTTGGCCAGGGGACCAGCTGGGAGTGATGACGTCATCGAGATTAGTTCTGGTATTAGGGTTAGAGAATTGGGGCTCTGTTCATGGTTAGGGTTAGGATAAGGTTTTGGGCTAGGTGGGGTTCAGGCTCAGGTGTGGGCTAGATTTAGGGTTTGGGTTAGAGGGTTAGGGACAGGCTTAGGGTCACAGTGTAGTAATGTTGGCTATTCACAATGAATGAGCTTCAATCACTGGACAATTTGGTGTGTAGCACTCAGAACTTACGACTCCAGACTAGGGAAATATTTAGAAATGTGCTTCACACAATAGGAATACATATTCCAATAGACTGAATATCTGAACAGCACAATTTTGTCACTGGGAAATCTTGTTCAAACAGCGGAGAAGCGAGTGTGACACTGTTTACATTTATTTTTCCCGTCAAAAGGAGTTGGAGTTTTCGGGAAAAGGTTTTGCTGAAACACTGAAAAACTTTTTCCTAGAGCTATCGATCAGTATGAAAGTATTGAGAACACTATGAAATAAAAATGTTAGTTAGGCTAGGGTTCCAAGTAATGTTTTACTTTGCCTTTAAAAAGCCGGTATGACACCCGTGTTCAAATGAAAAGTCTCATTGCTCAAAACAACAGACCAGGGGAATGGCAGAGTGTCTCTAGAACTCCTGGAATACGTTTCAGAACCCGTACATCTCTACTGAATTTTGAAATACTGAGAATTTGTATCCAAAGCGCTGTGAAAGGTAGGATAGACTGCCAAGTGGTAATAATGTTGAAAGTGCTGGTATATTTGTAAAAAACGTTGTTTTACCCAATTAGAATTCACAATGAAAAAGCTTGAGGCACTGGAAGAGAGAGACTCCAACTCGGGAAATTCACAATGATAACCTAGGTTAATATCTAAGAAAGTGCTTCAAACACTAGGAATACGTGAATAAAGGGCCTTAATATCTGTAACACATTGTTTCCTGACAAGGAAATCGTGTTCAAAGAACATAGAAGCGAGTTGGATACTGGTTACATTTATTATTCCGGGACAATGAGTTGGCGATTTTGAAAGAAGCCTGGTTAGGCCATTAAGGGGATGTGATGACGTCACCAAGGGGGAGGGGCCACGTGGGCAGGCTTAATTGATCCCAGGTGATAATGATTTGGCCAGGGGACCAGCTGGGAGTGATGACGTCATCGAGATTAGTTCTGGTATTAGGGTTAGAGAATTGGGGCTCTGTTCATGGTTAGGGTTAGGATAAGGTTTTGGGCTAGGTGGGGTTCAGGCTCAGGTGTGGGCTAGGTTTAGGGTTTGGGTTAGAGGGTTAGGGACAGGCTTAGGGTCACAGTGTAGTAATGTTGGCTATTCACAATGAATGAGCTTCAATCACTGGACAATTTGGTGTGTAGCACTAAGAACTTACGACTCCAGACTAGGGATATATTTAGAAATGTGCTTCACACAATAGGAATACATATTCCAATAGACTGAATATCTGAACAGCACAATTTTGTCACTGGGAAATCTTGTTCAAACAGCGGAGAAGCGAGTGTGACACTGTTTACATTTATTTTTCCCGTCAAAAGGAGTTGGAGTTTTCGGGAAAAGGTTTTGCTGAAACACTGAAAAACTTTTTCCTAGAGCTATCGATCAGTATGAAAGTATTGAGAACACTATGAAATAAAAATGTTAGTTAGGCTAGGGTTCCAAGTAATGTTTTACTTTGCCTTTAAAAAGCCGGTATGACACCCGTGTTCAAATGAAAAGTCTCATTGCTCAAAACAACAGACCAGGGGAATGGCAGAGTGTCTCTAGAACTCCTGCAATACGTTTCAGAACCCGTACATCTCTACTGAATTTTGAAATACTGAGAATTTGTATCCAAAGCGCTGTGAAAGGTAGGATAGACTGCCAAGTGGTAATAATGTTGAAAGTGCTGGTATATTTGTAAAAAACGTTGTTTTACCCAATTAGAATTCAAAATGAAAAAGCTTGAGGCACTGGAAGAGAGAGACTCCAACTCGGGAAATTCACAATGATAACCTAGGTTAATATCTAAGAAAGTGCTTCAAACACTAGGAATACGTGAATAAAGGGCCTTAATATCTGTAACACATTGTTTCCTGACAAGGAAATCGTGTTCAAAGAACATAGAACCGAGTTGGATACTGGTTACATTTATTATTCCGGGACAATGAGTTGGCGATTTTGAAAGAAGCCTGGTTAGGCCATTAAACGGGATGTGGTGACGTCACCAAGGGGGAGGGGCCACGTGGGCAGGCTTAATTGATCCCAGGTGATAATGATTTGGCCAGGGGACCAGCTGGGAGTGATGACGTCATCGAGATTAGTTCTGGTATTAGGGTTAGAGAATTGGGGCTCTGTTCATGGTTAGGGTTAGGATAAGGTTTTGGGCTAGGTGGGGTTCAGGCTCAGGTGTGGGCTAGGTTTAGGGTTTGGGTTAGAGGGTTAGGGACAGGCTTAGGGTCACAGTGTAGTAATGTTGGCTATTCACAATGAATGAGCTTCAATCACTGGACAATTTGGTGTGTAGCACTCAGAACTTACGACTCCAGACTAGGGATATATTTAGAAATGTGCTTCACACAATAGGAATACATATTCCAATAGACTGAATATCTGAACAGCACAATTTTGTCACTGGGAAATCTTGTTCAAACAGCGGAGAAGCGAGTGTGACACTGTTTACATTTATTTTTCCCGTCAAAAGGAGTTGGAGTTTTCGGGAAAAGGTTTTGGTGAAACACTGAAAAACTTTTTCCTAGAGCTATCGATCAGTATGAAAGTATTGAGAACACTATGAAATACAAATGTTAGTTAGGCTAGGGTTCCAAGTAATGTTTTACTGTGCCTTTAAAAAGCCGGTATGACACCCGTGTTAAAACGAAAAGTCTCACTGGTCAAAACAACAGACCAGGGGAATGACAGAGTGTCTCTAGAACTCCTGGAATACGTTTTAGAACCCGAACATCTCTACTGAATTTTGAAATACTGAGAGTTTGTATCCAAAGCGCTGTGAAAGGTAGGATAGACTGCCAAGTGGTAATAATGTTGAAAGTGCTCGTATATTTGTAAAAAACGTTGTTTTACCCAATTAGAATTCAAAATGAAAAAGCTTGAGGCACTGGAAGAGAGAGACTCCAACTCGGGAAATTCACAATGATAACCTAGGTTAATATCTAAGAAAGTGCTGCAAACACTAGGAATACGTGAATAAAGGGCCTTCATATCTGTAACACAATGAAAAAGCTTGAGGCACTGGAAGAGAGAGACTCCAACTCGGGAAATTCACAATGATAACCTAGGTTAATATCTAAGAAAGTGCTGCAAACACTAGGAATACGTGAATAAAGGGCCTTCATATCTGTAACACAATGAAAAAGCTTGAGGCACTGGAAGAGAGAGACTCCAACTTGGGAAATTCACAATGATAACCTAGGTTAATATCTAAGAAAGTGCTTCAAACACTAGGAATACGTGAATAAAGAGCCTTCATATCTGTAACACATTGTTTCCTGACAAGGAAATCGTACTCAAAGAACATAGAACCGAGTTGGATACTGGTTACATTTATTATTCCGGGAAAATGAGTTGGCGATTTTGAAAGAAGCGTGTTTAGGCCATTAAACAGGATGTGATGACGTCACCAAGGGGGAGTGGCCACGTGGGCAGGCTTAATTGATCCCAGGTGATAATGATTTGGCCAGGGGACCAGCTGGGAGTGATGACATCATCGAGATTAGTTCTGGTATTAGGGTTAGAGGATTGGGGCTCTGTTCATGGTTAGGGTTAGGATAAGGTTTTGGGCTAGGTGGGGTTCAGGCTCAGGTGTGGGCTAGGTTTAGGGTTTGGGTTAGAGGGTTAGGGACAGGCTTAGGGTCACAGTATAGTAATGTTGGCTATTCAAAATGAATGAGCTTCAATCACTGGACAATTTGGTGTGTAGCACTCAGAACTTACGACTCCAGACTAGGGAAATATTTAGAAATGTGCTTCACACAATAGGAATACATATTCCAATAGACTGAATATCTGAACAGCACAATTTTGTCACTGGGAAATCTTGTTCAAACTGCGGAGAAGCGAGTGTGACACTGTTTACATTTATTTTTCCCGTCAAAAGGAGTTGGCGTTTTCGGGAAAAGGTTTTGCTGAAACACTGAAAAACTCATTTTCCTAGAGCTATCGAACAGTATGAAAGTATTGAGAACACTATGAAATAAAAATGTTAGTTAGGCTAGGGTTCCAAGTAATTTTTTACTGTGCCTTTAAAAAGCCGGTATGACACCCGTGTTAAAATGAAAATTCTCATTGCTCAAAACAACAGACCAGGGGAATGACAGAGTGTCTCTAGAACTCCTGGAATACGTTTTAGAACCCGAACATCTCTACTGAATTTTGAAATACTGAGAATTTGTATTCAAAGCGCTGTGAAAGGTAGGATAGACTGTCAAGTGGTAATAATGTTGAAAGTGCTGGTATATTTGTAAAAAAGGTTGTTTTACCAAATTAGAATTCACAATGAAAAAGCTTGAGGCACTGGAAGAGAGAGACTCCAACTCGGGAAATTCACAATGATAACCTAGGTTAATATCTAAGAAAGTGCTTCAAACACAAGGAATACGTGAATAAAGGACCTTAATATTTGTAACACATTGTTTCCTGACAAGGAAATCGTGTTCAAAGAACATAGAACCGAGTTGGATACTGGTTACATTTATTATTCCGGGACAATGAGTTGGCGATTTTGAAAGAAGCCTGGTTAGGCCATTAAACCGGATGTGATGACGTCACCAAGGGGGAGGGGCCACGTGGGCAGGCTTAATTGATCCCAGGTGATAATGATTTGGCCAAGGGACCAGCTGGGAGTGATGACGTCATCGAGATTAGTTCTGGTATTAGGGTTAGAGAATTGGGGCTCTGTTCATGGTTAGGGTTAGGATAAGGTTTTGGGCTAGGTGGGGTTCAGGCTCAGGTGTGGGCTAGGTTTAGGGTTTGCGTTAGAGGGTTAGGGACAGGGTTATGGTCACAGTGTAGTAATGTTGGCTATTCACAATGAATGAGCTTCAATCACTCGACAATTTGGTGTGTAGCACTCAGAACTTACGAATCCAGACTAGGGAAATATTTAGAAATGTGCTTCACACAATAGGAATACATATTCCAATAGACTGAATATCTGAACAGCACAATTTTGTCACTGGGAAATCTTGTTCAAACAGCTGAGAAGCGAGTGTGACAATGTTTACATTTATTTTTCCCGTCAAAAGGAGTTGGCGTTTTCGGGAAAAGGTTTTGGTGAAACACTGAAAAACTCATTTTCCTAGAGCTATCGAACAGTGTGAAAGTATTGAGAACACTATGAAATAAAAATGTTAGTTAGGCTAGGGTTCCAAGTAATGTTTTACTGTGCCTTTAAAAAGCCGGTATGACACCCGTGTTAAAATGAAAAGTCTCATTACTCAAAACAACAGACCAGGGGAATGGCAGAGTGTCTCTAGAACTCCTGGAATACGTTTTAGAACCCGAACATCTCTACTGAATTTTGAAATACTGAGAATTTGTATCCAAAGCGCTGTGAAAGGTAGGATAGACTGTCAAGTGGTAATAATGTTGAAAGTGCTGGTATATTTGTAAAAAAGGTTGTTTTACCAAATTAGAATTCTCAATGAAAAAGCTTGAGGCACTGGAAGAGAGAGACTCCAACTCGGGAAATTCACAATGATAACCTAGGTTAATATCTAAGAAAGTGCTGCAAACACTAGGAATACGTGAATAAAGGACCTTAATATCGGTAACACATTGTTTCCTGACAAGGAAATCGTGTTCAAAGAACATAGAAGCGAGTTGGATACTGGTTACATTTATTATTCCGGGACAATGGGTTGGCGATTTTGAAAGAAGCCTGGTTAGGCCATTAAATGGGATGTGATGACGTCACCAAGGGGGAGGGGCCACGTGGGCAGGCTTAATTGATCCCAGGTGATAATGATTTGGCCAAGGGTTCAGCTGGGAGTGATGACGTCATCGAGATTAGTTCTGGTATTAGGGTTAGAGAATTGGGGCTCTGTTCATGGTTAGGGTTAGGATAAGGTTTTGGGCTAGGTGGGGTTCAGGCTCAGGTGTGGGCTAGGTTTAGGGTTTGCGTTAGAGGGTTAGGGACAGGGTTACGGTCACAGTGTAGTAATGTTGGCTATTCACAATGAATGAGCTTCAATCACTCGACAATTTGGTGTGTAGCACTCAGAACTTACGACTCCAGACTAGGGAAATATTTAGAAATGTGCTTCACACAATAGGAATACATATTCCAATAGACTGAATATCTGAACAGCACAATTTTGTCACTGGGAAATCTTGTTCAAACAGCTGAGAAGCGAGTGTGACACTGTTTACATTTATTTTTCCCGTCAAAAGGAGTTGGCGTTTTCGGTAAAAGGTTTTGGTGAAGCACTGAAAAACTCATTTTCCTAGAGCCATCGAACAGTGTGAAAGTATTGAGAACACTATGAAATAAAAATGTTAGTTAGGCTAGGGTTCCAAGTAATGTTTTACTGTGCCTTTAAAAAGCCGGTTTGACACCCGTGTTAAAATGAAAAGTCTCATTGCTCAAAACAACAGACCAGGGGAATGGCAGAGTGTCTCTAGAACTCCTGGAATACGTTTTAGAACCCGAACATCTCTACTGAATTTTGAAATACTGAGAATTTGTATCCAAAGCGCTGTGAAAGGTAGGATAGACTGTCAAGTGGTAATAATGTTGAAATTGCTGGTATATTTGTAAAAAAGGTTGTTTTACGAAATTTGAATTGACAATGAAAAAGCTTGAGGCACTGGAAGAGAGAGACTCCAACTCGGGAAATTCACAATGATAACCTATGTTAATATCTAAGAAAGTGCTTCAAACACTAGGAATACGTGAATAAAGAGCCGTCATATCTATAACACATTGTTTCCTGACAAGGAAATCGTGCTCAAAGAACATAGAACCGAGTTGGATACTGGTTACATTTATTATTCCGGGACAATGAGTTGGCGATTTTGAAAGAAGCGTGTTTAGGCCATTAAACCGGATTTGATGACGTCACCAAGGGGGAGGGGCCATGTGGGCAGGCTTAATTGATCCCAGGTGATAATGATTTGGCCAGGGGACCAGCTGGGAGTGATGACATCATCGAGATTAGTCCTGGTATTAGGGTTACAGAATTGGGGCTCTGTTCATGGTTAGGGTTAGGATAATGTTTTGGGCTAGGTGGGGTTCAGGCTCAGGTGTGGGCTAGGTTTAGGGTTTGGGTTAGAGGGTTAGGGACAGGGTTACGGTCACAGTGTAGTAATGTTGGCTATTCACAATGAATGAGCTTCAATCACTGGACAATTTGGTGTGTAGCACTCAGAACTTACCACTCAGGCTAGGGAAATATTTAGAAATGTGCTTCACACAATAGGAATACATATTCCAGTAGACTGAATATCTGAACAGCACAATTTTGTCACTGGGAAATCTTGTTCAAACAGCTGAGAAGCGAGTGTGACACTGTTTACATTTATTTTTCCAGTCAAAAGGAGTTGGCGTTTTCGGGAAAAGGTTTTGGAGAAACACTGAAAAACTCATTTTCTTAGAGCTATCGAACAGTATGAAAGTATTGAGAACACTATGAAATAAAAATGTTAGTTAGGCTAGGGTTCCAAGTAATGTTTTACTGTGCCTTTAAAAAGCCGGTATGACACCCGTGTTAAAATGAAAAGTCTCATTGCTCAAAACAACAGACCAGGGGAATGGCAGAGTGTCTCTAGAACTCCTGGAATACGTTTTAGAACCCGAACATCTCTACTGAATTTTGAAATACTGAGAATTTGTATCCAAAGCGCTGTGAAAGGTAGGATCGACTGTCAAGTGGTAATAATGTTGAAAGTGCTGGTATATTTGTAAAAAAGGTTGTTTTACCAAATTAGAATTCACAATGAAAAAGCTTGAGGCACTGGAAGAGAGAGACTCCAACTCGGGAAATTCACAATGATAACCTAGGTTAATATCTAAGAAAGTGCTGCAAACACTAGGAATACGTGAATAAAGGGCCTTCATATCTGTAACACAATGAAAAAGCTTGAGGCACTGGAAGAGAGAGACTCCAACTCGGGAAATTCACAATGATAACCTAGGTTAATATCTAAGAAAGTGCTTCAAACACTAGGAATACGTGAATAAAGAGCCTTCATATCTGTAACACATTGTTTCCTGACAAGGAAATCGTACTCAAAGAACATAGAACCGAGTTGGATACTGGTTACATTTATTATTCCGGGAAAATGAGTTGTCGATTTTGAAAGAAGCCTGGTTAGGCCATTAAACCGGATGTGATGACGTCACCAAGGGGGAGGGGCCACGTGGGCAGGCTTAATTGATCCCAGGTGATAATGATTTGGCCAGGGGACCAGCTGGGAGTGATGACGTCATCGAGATTAGTTCTGGTATTAGGGTTAGAGAATTGTGGCTCTATTCATGGTTAGGGTTAGGATAACGTTTTGGGCTAGGTGGGGTTCAGGCTCAGGTGTGGGCTAGGTTTAGGGTTTGGGTTAGAGGGTTAGGGACAGGCTTAGGGTCACAGTGTAGTAATGTTGGCTATTCACAATGAATGAGCTTCAATCACTGGACAATTTGATGTGTAGCACTCAGAACTTATGACTCCAGACTAGGGAAATATTTAGAAATGTGCTTCACACAATAGGAATACATATTCCAATAGACTGAATATCTGAACAGCACAATTTTGTCATTGGGAAATCTTGTTCAAACAGCGGAGAAGCGAGTGTGACACAGTTTACATTTATTTTTCCCGTCAAAAGGAGTTGGCGTTTTCGGGAAAAGGTTTTGCTGAAACACTGAAAAACTCATTTTCCTAGAGCTATCGAACAGTATGAAAGTATTGAGAACACTATGAAATAAAAATGTTAGTTAGGCTAGGGTTCCAAGTAACGTTTTACTGTGCCTTTAAAAAGCCGGTATGACACCCCTGTTAAAATGAAAAGTCCCATTGCTCAAAACAACAGACCAGGGGAATGGCAGAGTGTCTCTAGAACTCCTGGAATACGTTTTAGAACCTGAACATCTCTACTGAATTTTGAAATACTGAGAATTTGTATCCAAAGCGCTGTGAAAGGTAGGATATACTGTCAAGTGGTAATAATGTTGAAAGTGCTGGTATATTTGTAAAAAAGGTTGTTTTACCAAATTAGAATTCACAATGAAAAAGCTTGAGGCACTGGAAGAGAGAGACTCCAACTCGGGAAATTCACAATGATAACCTAGGTTAATATCTAAGAAAGTGCTTCAAACACTAGGAATACGTGAATAAAGGACCTTAATATCGGTAACACATTGTTTCCTGACAAGGAAATCGTGTTCAAAGAACATAGAAGCGAGTTGGATACTGGTTACATTTATTATTCCGGGACAATGAGTTGGCGATTTTGAAAGAAGCCTGGTTAGGCCATTAAACGGGATGTGATGACGTCACCAAGGGGGAGGGGCCACGTGGGCAGGCTTAATTGATCCCAGGTGTTAATGATTTCGCCAGGGGACCAGCTGGGAGTGATGACGTCATCGAGATTAGTTCTGGTATTAGGGTTAGAGAATTGGGGCTCTGTTCATGGTTAGGGTTAGGATAAGGTTTTGGGCTAGGTGGGGTTCAGGCTCAGGTGTGGGCTAGGTTTAGGGTTTGCGTTAGAGTGTTAGGGACAGGGTTACGGTCACAGTGTAGTAATGTTGGCTATTCACAATGAATGAGCTTCAATCACTGGACAATTTGGTGTGTAGCACTCAGAACTTACTACTCCAGACTAGGGAAATATTTAGAAATGTGCTTCACACAATAGGAATACATATTCCAATAGACTGAATATCTGAACAGCACAATTTTGTCACTGGGAAATCTTGTTCAAACAGCTGAGAACCGAGTGTGACACTGTTTACATTTATTTTTCCCGTCAAAAGGAGGTGGCGTTTTCGGGAAAAGGTTTTGGTGAAACACTGAAAAACTCATTTTCCTAGAGCTATCGAACAGTATGAAAGTATTGAGAACACTATGAAATAAAAATGTTAGTTAGGCTAGGGTTCCAAGTAATGTTTTACTGTGTCTTTAAAAAGCCGGTATGACACCCCTGTTAAAATGAAAAGTCTCATTGCTCAAAACAACAGACCAGGGGAATGGCAGAGTGTCTCTAGAACTCCTGGAATACGTTTTAGAACCCGAACATCTCTACTGAATTTTGAAATACTGAGAATTTGTATCCAAAGCGCTGTGAAAGGTAGGATAGACTGTCAAGTGGTAATAATGTTGAAAGTGCTGGTATATTTGTAAAAAAGGTTGTTTTACCAAATTAGAATTCACAATGAAAAAGCTTGAGGCACTGGAAGACAGAGACTCCAACTCGGGAAATTCACAATGATAACCTAGGTTAATATCTAAGAAAGTGCTTCAAACACTAGGAATACGTGAATAAAGGGCCTTAATATCTGTAACACATTGTTTCCTGACAAGGAAATCGTGTTCAAAGAACATAGAACCGAGTTGGATACTGGTTACATTTATTATTCCGGGATAATGAGTTGGCGATTTTGAAGGAAGCCTGTTTAGGCCATTAAACCGGATGTGATGACGTCACCAAGGGGGAGGGGCCACGTGGGCAGGCTTAATTGATCCCAGGTGATAATGATTTGGCCAGGGGACCAGCTGGGAGTGATGACGTCATCGAGATTAGTTCTGGTATTAGGGTTAGAGAATTGGGGCTCTGTTCATGGATAGGCTTAGGATAAGGTTTTGGGCTAGGTGGGGTTCAGGCTCAGGTGTGGGCTAGGTTTAAGGTTTGGGTTAGAGGGTTAGGGACAGGGTTATGGTCACAGTGTAGTAATGTTGGCTATTCACAATGAATGAGCTTCAATCACTGGACAATTTGGTGTGTAGCACACAGAACTTACTACTCCAGACTAGGGAAATATTTAGAAATGTGCTTCACACAATAGGAATACATATTCCAGTAGACTGAATATCTGAACAGCACAATTTTGTCACTGGGAAATCTTGTTCAAACAGCTGAGAAGCGAGTGGGACAATGTTTACATTTATTTTTCCCGTCAAAAGTAGTTGGCGTTTTCGGGAAAAGGTTTTGGTGAAACACTGAAAAACTCATTTTCCTAGAGCTATCGAACAGTATGAAAGCATTGAGAACACTATGAAATAAAAATGTTACTTAGGCTAGGGTTCCAAGTAATGTTTTACTGTGCCTTTAAAAAGCCGGTATGACACCCGTGTTAAAATGAAAGGTCTCATTGCTCAAAACAACAGACCAGGGGAATGGCAGAGTGTATCTAGAACTCCTGGAATACGTTTTAGAACCCGAACATCTCTACTGAATTTTGAAATACTGAGAATTTGTATCCAAAGCGCTGTGAAAGGTAGGATAGACTGTCAAGTGGTAATAATGTTGAAAGTGCTGGTATATTTGTAAAAAAGGTTGTTTTACCAAATTAGAATTCACAATGAAAAAGCTTGAGGCACTGGAAGACAGAGACTCCAACTCGGGAAATTCACAATGATAACCTAGGTTAATATCTAAGAAAGTGCTTCAAACACTAGGAATACGTGAATAAAGGGCCTTAATATCTGTAACACATTGTTTCCTGACAAGGAAATCGTGTTCAAAGAACATAGAACCGAGTTGGATACTGGTTACATTTATTATTCCGGGATAATGAGTTGGCGATTTTGAAGGAAGCCTGTTTAGGCCATTAAACCGGATGTGATGACGTCACCAAGGGGGAGGGGCCACGTGGGCAGGCTTAATTGATCCCAGGTGATAATGATTTGGCCAGGGGACCAGCTGGGAGTGATGACGTCATCGAGATTATTTCTGGTATTAGGGTTAGAGAATTGGGGCTCTGTTCATGGTTAGGGTTAGGATAAGGTTTTGGGCTAGGTGGGGTTCAGGCTCAGGTGTGGGCTAGGTTTAAGGTTTGGGTTAGAGGGTTAGGGACAGGGTTATGGTCACAGTGTAGTAATGTTGGCTATTCACAATGAATGAGCTTCAATCACTGGACAATTTGGTGTGTAGCACACAGAACTTACTACTCCAGACTAGGGAAATATTTAGAAATGTGCTTCACACTATAGGAATACATATTCCAGTAGACTGAATATCTGAACAGCACAATTTTGTCACTGGGAAATCTTGTTCAAACAGCTGAGAAGCGAGTGGGACAATGTTTACATTTATTTTTCCCGTCAAAAGTAGTTGGCGTTTTCGGGAAAAGGTTTTGGTGAAACACTGAAAAACTCATTTTCCTAGAGCTATCGAACAGTATGAAAGCATTGAGAACACTATGAAATAAAAATGTTAGTTAGGCTAGGGTTCCAAGTAATGTTTTACTGTGCCTTTAAAAAGCCGGTATGACACCCGTGTTAAAATGAAAAGTCTCATTGCTCAAAAAAACAGACCAGGGGAATGGCAGAGTGTCTCTAGAACTCCTGGAATACGTTTTAGAACCCGAACATCTCTACTTAATTTTGAAATACTGAGAATTTGTATCCAAAGCGCTGTGAAAGGTAGGATAGACTGTCAAGTGGTAATAATGTTGAAAGTGCTGGTATATTTGTAAAAAAGGTTGTTTTACCAAATTAGAATTCACAATGAAAAAGCTTGAGGCACTGGAAGACAGAGACTCCAACTCGGGAAATTCACAATGATAACCTAGGTTAATATCTAAGAATGTGCTGCAAACACTAGGAATACGTGAATAAAGGGCCTTAATATCAGTAACACATTGTTTCCTGACAAGGAAATCGTGTTCAAAGAACATAGAACCGAGTTGGATACTGGTTACATTTATTATTCCGGGACAATGAGTTGGGGATTTTGAAAGAAGCCTGGTTAGGCCATTAAACCGGATGTGATGACGTCACCAAGGGGGAGGGGCCACGTGGGCAGGCTTAATTGATCCCAGGTGATAATGATTTGGCCAGGGGACCAGCTGGGAGTGATGACGTCATCGAGATTAGTTCTGGTATTAGGGTTAGAGAATTGGGGCTCTGTTCATGGTTCGGGTTAGGATAAGGTTTTGGGCTAGGTGGAGTTCAGGCTCAGGTGTGGGCTAGGTTTAAGGTTTGGGTTAGAGGGTTAGGGACAGGGTTATGGTCACAGTGTAGTAATGTTGGCTATTCACAATGAATGAGCTTCAATCACTGGACAATTTGGTGTGTAGCACTCAGATCTTACTACTCCAGACTAGGGAAATATTTAGAAATGTGCTTCACATAATAGGAATACATATTCCAATAGACTGAATATCTGAACAGCACAATTTTGTCACTGGGAAATCTTGTTCAAACAGCTGAGAAGCGAGTGTGACACTGTTTACATTTATTTTTCCAGTCAAAAGGAGTTGGCGTTTTCGGGAAAAAGTTTTGGTGAAACACTGAAAAACTCATTTTCCTAGAGCTATCGAACAGTATGAAAGCATTGAGAACACTATGAAATAAAAATGTTAGTTAGGCTAGGGTTCCAAGTAATGTTTTACTGTGCTTTTAAAAAGCCGGTATGACACCCGTGTTAAAATGAAAAGTCTCATTGCTCAAAAAAACAGACCAGGGGAATGGCAGAGTGTCTCTAGAACTCCTGGAATACGTTTTAGAACCCGAACATCTCTACTTAATTTTGAAATACTGAGAATTTGTATCCAAAGCGCTGTGAAAAGTAGGATAGACTGTCAAGTGGTAATAATGTTGAAAGTGCTGGTATATTTGTAAAAAAGGTTGTTTTACCAAATTAGAATTCACAATGAAAAAGCTTGAGGCACTGGAAGACAGAGACTCCAACTCGGGAAATTCACAATGATAACCTAGGTTAATATCTAAGAATGTGCTGCAAACACTAGGAATACGTGAATAAAGGGCCTTAATATCAGTAACACATTGTTTCCTGACAAGGAAATCGTGTTCAAAGAACATAGAACCGAGTTGGATACTGGTTACATTTATTATTCCGGGACAATGAGTTGGGGATTTTGAAAGAAGCCTGGTTAGGCCATTAAACCGGATGTGATGACGTCACCAAGGGGGAGGGGCCACGTGGGCAGGCTTAATTGATCCCAGGTGATAATGATTTGGCCAGGGGACCAGCTGGGAGTGATGACGTCATCGAGATTAGTTCTGGTATTAGGGTTAGAGAATTGGGGCTCTGTTCATGGTTCGGGTTAGGATAAGGTTTTGGGCTAGGTGGAGTTCAGGCTCAGGTGCGGGCTAGGTTTAAGGTTTGGGTTAGAGGGTTAGGGACAGGGTTATGGTCACAGTGTAGTAATGTTGGCTATTCACAATGAATGAGCTTCAATCACTGGACAATTTGGTGTGTAGCACTCAGATCTTACTACTCCAGACTAGGGAAATATTTAGAAATGTGCTTCACACAATAGGAATACATATTCCAATGGACTGAATATCTGAACAGCACAATTTTGTCACTGGGAAATCTTGTTCAAACAGCTGAGAAGCGAGTGTGACACTGTTTACATTTATTTTTCCAGTCAAAAGGAGTTGGCGTTTTCGGGAAAAAGTTTTGGTGAAACACTGAAAAACTCATTTTCCTAGAGCTATCGAACAGTATGAAAGCATTGAGAACACTATGAAATAAAAATGTTAGTTAGGCTACGGTTCCAAGTAATGTTTTACTGTGCCTTTAAAAAGCCGGTATGACACCCGTGTTCAAATGAAAAGTCTCATTGCTCAAAACAACAGACCAGGGGAATGGCAGAGTGTCTCTAGAACTCCTGGAATACGTTTTAGAACCCGAACATCTCTACTGAATTTTGAAATACTGAGAATTTGTATCCAAAGCGCTGTGAAAGGTAGGATAGACTGTCAAGTGGTAATAATGTTGAAAGTGCTGGTATATTTGTAAAAAAGGTTGTTTTACCAAATTAGAATTCACAATGAAAAAGCTTGAGGCACTGGAAGACAGAGACTCCAACTCGGGAAATTCACAATGATAACCTAGGTTAATATCTAAGAAAGTGCTTCAAACACTAGGAATACGTGAATAAATGGCCTTAATATCTGTAACACATTGTTTCCTGACAAGGAAATCGTGTTCAAAGAACATAGAACCGAGTTGGATACTGGTTTCATTTATTATTCCGGGATAATGAGTTGGCGATTTTGAAAGAAGCCTGTTTAGGCCATTAAACCGGATGTGATGACGTCACCAAGGGGGAGGGGCCACGTGGGCAGGCTTAATTGATCCCAGGTGATAATGATTTGTCCAGGGGACCAGCTGGGAGTGATGACGTCATCGAGATTAGTTCTGGTATTAGGGTTAGAGAATTGGGGCTCTGTTCATGGTTCGGGTTAGGATAAGGTTTTGGGCTAGGTGGAGTTCAGGCTCAGGTGTGGGCTAGGTTTAAGGTTTGGGTTAGAGGGTTAGGGACAGGGTTATGGTCACAGTGTAGTAATGTTGGCTATTCACAATGAATGAGCTTCAATCACTGGACAATTTGGTGTGTAGCACTCAGATCTTACTACTCCAGACTAGGGAAATATTTAGAAATGTGCTTCACACAATAGGAATACATATTCCAATAGACTGAATATCTGAACAGCACAATTTTGTCACTGGGAAATCTTGTTCAAACAGCTGAGAAGCGAGTGTGACACTGTTTACATTTATTTTTCCCATCAAAAGTAGTTGGCGTTTTCGGGAAAAGGTTTTGGTGAAACACTGAAAAACTCATTTTCCTAGAGCTATCGAACAGTATGAAAGCATTGAGAACACTATGAAATAAAAATGTTAGTTAGGCTAGGGTTCCAAGTAATGTTTTACTGTGCCTTTAAAAAGCCGGTATGACACCCGTGTTAAAATGAAAAGTCTCATTGCTCAAAACAACAGACCAGGGGAATGGCAGAGTGTCTCTAGAACTCCTGGAATACGTTTTAGAACCCGAACATCTCTACTGAATTTTGAAATACTGAGAATTTGTATCCAAAGCGCTGTGAAAGGTAGGATAGACTGTCAAGTGGTAATAATGTTGAAAGTGCTGGTATATTTGTAAAAAAGGTTGTTTTACCAAATTAGAATTCACAATGAAAAAGCTTGAGGCACTGGAAGACAGAGACTCCAACTCGGGAAATTCACAATGATAACCTAGGTTAATATCTAAGAAAGTGCTTCAAACACTAGGAATACGTGAATAAAGGGCCTTAATATCTGTAACACATTGTTTCCTGACAAGGAAATCGTGTTCAAAGAACATAGAACCGAGTTGGATACTGGTTACATTTATTATTCCGGGATAATGAGTTGGCGATTTTGAAAGAAGCCTGTTTAGGCCATTAAACCGGATGTGATGACGTCACCAAGGGGGAGGGGCCACGTGGGCAGGCTTAATTGATCCCAGGTGATAATGATTTGGCCAGGGGACCAGCTGGGAGTGATGACGTCATCGAGATTAGTTCTGGTATTAGGGTTAGAGAATTGGGGCTCTGTTCATGGTTAGGGTTAGGATAAGGTTTTGGGCTAGGTGGGGTTCAGGCTCAGGTGTGTGCTAGGTTTAAGGTTTGGGTTAGAGGGTTAGGGACAGGGTTACGGTCACAGTGTAGTAATGTTGGCTATTCACAATGAATGAGCTTCAATCACTGGATAATTTGGTGTGTAGCACTCAGAACTTACTACTCCAGACTAGGGAAATATTTAGAAATGTGCTTCACACAATAGGAATACATATTCCAATAGACTGAATATCTAAACAGCACAATTTTGTCACTGGGAAATCTCGTTCAAACAGCTGAGAAGCGAGTGTGACACTGTTTACATTTATTTTTCCCGTCAAAAGGAGTTGGCGTTTTCGGGAAAAGATTTTGGTGAAACACTGAAAAACTCATTTTCCTAGAGCTATCGAACAGTAAGAAAGTATTGAGAACACTATGAAATAAAAATGTTAGTTAGGCTAGGGTTCCAAGTAATGTTTTACTGTGTCTTTAAAAAGCCGGTATGACACCTGTGTTAAAATGAAAAGTCTCATTGCTCAAAACAACAGACCAGGGGAATGGCAGAGTGTCTCTAGAACTCCTGGAATACGTTTTAGAACCCGAACATCTCTACTGAATTTTGAAATACTGAGAATTTGTATCCAAAGCGCTGTGAAAGGTAGGATAGACTGTCAAGTGGTAATAATGTTGAAAGTGCTGGTATATTTGTAAAAAAGGTTGTTTTACCAAATTAGAATTCACAATGAAAAAGCTTGAGGCACTGGAAGACAGAGACTCCAACTCGGGAAATTCACAATGATAACCTAGGTTAATATCTAAGAAAGTGCTTCAAACACTAGGAATACGTGAATAAAGGGCCTTAATATCTGTAACACATTGTTTCCTGACAAGGAAATCGTGTTCAAAGAACATAGAACCGAGTTGGATACTGGTTACATTTATTATTCCGGGATAATGAGTTGGCGATTTTGAAGGAAGCCTGTTTAGGCCATTAAACCGGATGTGATGACGTCACCAAGGGGGAGGGGCCACGTGGGCAGGCTTAATTGATCCCAGGTGATAATTATTTGGCCAGGTTACCAGCTGGGAGTGATGACGTCATCGAGATTAGTTCTGGTATTAGGGTTAGAGAATTGGGGCTCTGTTCATGGTTAGGGTTAGGATAAGGTTTTGGGCTAGGTGGGGTTCAGGCTCAGGTGTGGGCTAGGTTTAAGGTTTGGGTTAGAGGGTTAGGGACAGGGTTATGGTCACAGTGTAGTAATGTTGGCTATTCACAATGAATGAGCTTCAATCACTGGACAATTTGGTGTGTAGCACTCAGAACTTACTACTCCAGACTAGGGAAATATTTAGAAATGTGCTTCACACAATAGGAATACATATTCCAGTAGACTGAATATCTGAACAGCACAATTTTGTCACTGGGAACTCTTGTTCAAACAGCTGAGAAGCGAGTGGGACAATGTTTACATTTATTTTTCCCATCAAAAGTAGTTGGCGTTTTCGGGAAAAGGTTTTGGTGAAACACTGAAAAACTCATTTTCCTAGAGCTATCGAACAGTATGAAAGCATTGAGAACACTATGAAATAAAAATGTTAGTTAGGCTAGGGTTCCAAGTAATGTTTTACTGTGCCTTTAAAAAGCCGGTATGACACCCGTGTTAAAATGAAAAGTCTCATTGCTCAAAACAACAGACCAGGGGAATGGCAGAGTGTCTCTAGAACTCCAGGAATACGTTTTAGAACCCGAACATCTCTACTTAATTTTGAAATACTGAGAATTTGTATCCAAAGCGCTGTGAAAGGTAGGATAGACTGTCAAGTGGTAATAATGTTGAAAGTGCTGGTATATTTGTAAAAAAGGTTGTTTTACCAAATTAGAATTCACAATGAAAAAGCTTGAGGCACTGGAAGACAGAGACTCCAACTCGGGAAATTCACAATGATAACCTAGGTTAATATCTAAGAATGTGCTGCAAACACTAGGAATACGTGAATAAAGGGCCTTAATATCAGTAACACATTGTTTCCTGACAAGGAAATCGTGTTCAAAGAACATAGAACCGAGTTGGATACTGGTTACATTTATTATTCCGGGACAATGAGTTGGCGATTTTGAAAGAAGCCTGGTTAGGCCATTAAACCGGATGTGATGACGTCACCAAGGGGGAGGGGCCACGTGGGCAGGCTTAATTGATCCCAGGTGATAATGATTTGGCCAGGGGACCAGCTGGGAGTGATGACGTCATCGAGATTAGTTCTGGTATTAGGGTTAGAGAACTGGGGCTCTGTTCATGGTTAGGGTTAGGATAAGGTTTTGGGCTAGGTGGGGTTCAGGCTCAGGTGTGGGCTAGGTTTAAGGTTTGGGTTAGAGGGTTAGGGACAGGGTTACGGTCACAGTGTAGTAATGTTGGCTATTCACAATGAATGAGCTTCAATCACTGGACAATTTGGTGTGTAGCACTCAGAACTTACTACTCCAGACTAGGGAAATATTTAGAAATGTGCTTCACACAATAGGAATACATATTCCAGTAGACTGAATATCTGAACAGCACAATTTTGTCACTGGGAAATCTTGTTCAAACAGCTGAGAAGCGAGTGTGACACTGTTTACATTTATTTTCCCATCAAAATGAGTTGGCGTTTTCGGGAAAAGGTTTTGGTGAAACACTGAAAAACTCATTTTCCTAGAGCTATCGAACAGTATGAAAGTATTGAGAACACTATGAAATAAAAATGTTAGTTAGGCTAGGGTTCCAAGTAATGCTTACCGTGCCTTTAAAAAGCCGGTATGACACCCATGTTAAAATGAAAAGTCTCATTGCTCAAAACAACAGACCAGGGGAATGGCAGAGTGTCTCTAGAACTCCTGGAATACGTTTTAGAACCCGAACATCTCTACTGAATTTTGAAATACTGAGAATTTGTATCCAAAGCGCTGTGAAAGGTAGGATAGACTGTCAAGTGGTAATAATGTTGAAAGTGCTGGTATATTTTAAAAAAAGGTTGTTTTACCAAATTAGAATTCACAATGAAAAAGCTTGAGGCACTGGAAGACAGAGACTCCAACTCGGGAAATTCACAATGATAACCTAGGTTAATATCTAAGAAAGTGCTTCAAACACTAGGAATACGTGAATAAAGGGCCTTAATATCTGTAACACATTGTTTCCTGACAAGGAAATCGTGTTCAAAGAACATAGAACCGAGTTGGATACTGGTTACATTTATTATTCCGGGACAATGAGTTGGCGATTTTGAAAGAAGCCTGTTTAGGCCATTAAACCGGATGTGATGACGTCACCAAGGGGGAGGGGCCACGTGGGCAGGCTTAATTGATCCCAGGTGATAAGGATTTGGCCAGGGGACCAGCTGGGAGTGATGACGTCATCGAGATTAGTTCTGGTATTAGGGTTAGAGAATTGGGGCTCTGTTCATGGTTAGGATTAGGATAAGGTTTTGGGCTAGGTGGGGTTCAGGCTCAGGTGTGGGCTAGGTTTAAGGTTTGGGTTAGAGGGTTAGGGACAGGGTTACGGTCACAGTGTAGTAATGTTGGCTATTCACAATGAATGAGCTTCAATCACTGGACAATTTGGTGTGTAGCACTCAGAACTTACTACTCCAGACTAGGGAAATATTTAGAAATGTGCTTCACACAATAGGAATACATATTCCAGTAGACTGAATATCTGAACAGCACAATTTTGTCACTGGGAAATCTTGTTCAAACAGCTGAGAAGCGAGTGTGACACTGTTTACATTTATTTTTCCCGTCAAAAGGAGTTGGCGTTTTCGGGAAAAGGTTTTGGTGAAACACTGAAAAACTCATTTTCCTAGAGCTATCGAACAGTACGAAAGTATTGAGAACACTATGAAATAAAAATGTTAGTTAGGCTAGGGTTCCAAGTAATGTTTTACTGTGCCTTTAAAAAGCCGGTATGACACCCGTGTTAAAATGAAAAGTCTCATTGCTCAAAACAACAGACCAGGGGAATGGCAGAGTGTCTCTAGAACCCCTGGAATACGTTTTAGAACCCGAACATCTCTACTGAATTTTGAAATACTGAGAATTTGTATCCAAAGCGCTGTGAAAGGTAGGATAGACTTTCAAGTGGTAATAATGTTGAAAGTGCTGCTTTATTTGTAAAAAAGGTTGTTTTACCAAATTAGAATTCACAATGAAAAAGCTTGAGGCACTGGAAGACAGAGACTCCAACTCGGGAAATTCACAATGATAACCTTGGTTAATATCTAAGAATGTGCTTCAAACACTAGGAATACGTGAATAAAGGGCCTTAATATCTGTAACACATTGTTTCCTGACAAGGAAATCGTGTTCAAAGAACATAGAACCGAGTTGGATACTGGTTACATTTATTATTCCGGGACAATGAGTTGGCGATTTTGAAAGAAGCCTGGTTAGGCCATTAAACCGGATGTGATGACGTCACCAAGGGGGAGGGGCCACGTGGGCAGGCTTAATTGATCCCAGGTGATAATGATTTGGCCAGGGGACCAGCTGGGAGTGATGACGTCATCGAGATTAGTTCTGGTATTAGGGTTAGAGAATTGGGGCTCTGTTCTTGGTTTGGGTTAGGATAAGGTTTTGGGCTAGGTGGGGTTCAGGCTCAGGTGTGGGCTAGGTTTAAGGTTTGGGTTAGAGATTTAGGGACAGGGTTACGGTCACAGTGTAGTAATGTTGGCTATTCACAATGA
Organism: Cnephaeus nilssonii; assembly: GCF_951640355.1. Taxonomy (NCBI): domain Eukaryota; kingdom Metazoa; phylum Chordata; class Mammalia; order Chiroptera; family Vespertilionidae; genus Cnephaeus; species Cnephaeus nilssonii. Next base: position 44,796,279 of record NC_137092.1, read on the forward strand.
ATGAGCTTCAATCACTGGACAATTTGGTGTGTAGCACTCAAACTTACTACTCCAGACTAGGGAAATATTTAGAAATGTGCTTCACACAATAGGAATACATATTCCAGTAGACTGAATATCTGAACAGCACAATTTTGTCACTGGGAAATCTTGTTCAAACAGCTGAGAAGCGAGTGTGACACTGTTTACATTTATTTTCCCATCAAATGAGTTGGCGTTTTGGGGAAAAGGTTTTGGTGAAACACTGAAAAACTCATTTTCCTAGAGCTATCGAACAGTATGAAAGTATTGAGAACACTATGAAATAAAAATGTTAGTTAGGCTAGGGTTCCAAGTAATGTTTACTGTGCCTTTAAAAAGCCGGTATGACACCCGTGTTAAAATGAAAAGTCTCATTGCTCAAAACAACAGACCAGGGGAATGGCAGAGTGTCTCTAGAACCCCTGGAATACGTTTTAGAACCCGAACATCTCTACTGAATTTTGAAATACTGAGAATTTGTATCCAAAGCGCTGTGAAAGGTAGGATAGACTTTCAAGTGGTAATAATGTTGAAAGTGCTGGTATATTTGTAAAAAAGGTTGTTTTACCAAATTAGAATTCACAATGAAAAAGCTTGAGGCACTGGAAGACAGAGACTCCAACTCGGGAAATTCACAATGATAACCTAGGTTAATATCTAAGAATGTGCTTCAAACACTAGGAATACGTGAATAAAGGGCCTTAATATCTGTAACACATTGTTTCCTGACAAGGAAATCGTGTTCAAAGAACATAGAACCGAGTTGGATACTGGTTATATTTATTATTCCGGGACAATGAGTTGGCGATTTTGAAAGAAGCCTGGTTAGGCCATTAAACCGGATGTGATGACGTCACCAAGGGGGAGGGGCCACGTGGACAGGCTTAATTGATCCCAGGTGATAATGATTTGGCCAGGGGACCAGCTGGGAGTGATGACGTCATCGAGATTAGTTCTCGTATTAGGGTTAGAGAACTGGGGCTCTGTTCATGGTTAGGGTTAGGATAAGGTTTTGGGCTAGGTGAGGTTCAGGCTCAGGTGTGGGCTAGGTTTAGGGTTTGGGTTAGAGGGTTAGGGACAGGGTTACGGTCACAGTGTAGTAATGTTGGCTATTCACAATGAATGAGCTTCAATCACTGGACAATTTGGTGTGTAGCACTCAGAACTTACTACTCCAGACTAGGGAAATATTTAGAAATGTGCTTCACACAATAGGAATACATATTCCAGTAGACTGAATATCTGAACAGCACAATTTTGTCACTGGGAAATCTTGTTCAAACAGCTGAGAAGCGAGTGTGACACTGTTTACATTTATTTTTCCCGTCAAAAGGAGTTGGCGTTTTCGGGAAAAGGTTTTGGTGAAACACTGAAAAACTCATTTTCCTAGAGCTATCGAACAGTATGAAAGTATTGAGAACACTATGAAATAAAAATGTTAGTTAGGCTAGGGTTCCAAGTAATGTTTTACTGTGCCTTTAAAAAGCCGGTATGACACCCGTGTTAAAATGAAAAGTCTCATTGCTCAAAACAACAGACCAGGGGAATGGCAGAGTGTCTCTAGAACTCCTGGAATACGTTTTAGAACCCGAACATCTCTACTGAATTTTGAAATACTGAGAATTTGTATCCAAAGCGCTGTGAAAGGTAGGATAGACTGTCAAGTGGTAATAATGTTGAAAGTGCTGGTATATTTGTAAAAAAGGTTGTTTTACCAAATTAGAATTCACAATGAAAAAGCTTGAGGCACTGGAAGACAGAGACTCCAACTCGGGAAATTCACAATGATAACCTAGGTTAATATCTAAGAATGTGCTTCAAAAACGTGGAATACGTGAATAAAGGGCCTTAATATCTGTAACACATTGTTTCCTGACAAGGAAATCGTGTTCAAAGAACATAGAACCGAGTTGGATACTGGTTACATTTATTATTCCGGGACAATGAGTTGGCGATTTTGAAAGAAGCCTGGTTAGGCCATTAAACCGGATGTGATGACGTCACCAAGGGGGAGGGGCCACGTGGGCAGGCTTAATTGATCCCAGGTGATAATGATTTGGCCAGGGGACCAGCTGGGAGTGATGACGTCATCGAGATTAGTTCTGGTATAAGGGTTAGAGAATTGGGGTTCTGTTCATGGTTAGGGTTAGGATAAGGTTTTGGGCTAGGTGGGGTTCAGGCTCAGGTGTGGGCTAGGTTTAAGGTTTGGGTTAGAGGGTTAGGGACAGGGTTACGGTCACAGTGTAGTAATGTTGGCTATTCACAATGAATGAGCTTCAATCACTGGACAATTTGGTGTGTAGCACTCAGAACTTACTACTCCAGACTAGGGAAATATTTAGAAATGTGCTTCACACAATAGGAATACATATTCCAGTAGACTGAATATCTGAACAGCACAATTTTGTCACTGGGAAATCTTGTTCAAACAGCTGAGAAGCGAGTGTGACACTGTTTACATTTATTTTTCCCGTGAAAAGGAGTTGGAGTTTTCGGGAAAAGGTTTTGGTGAAACACTGAAAAACTCATTTTCCTAGAGCTATCGAACAGTATGAAAGTATTGAGAACACTATGAAATAAAAATGTTAGTTAGGCTAGGGTTCCAAGTAATGTTTTACTGTGCCTTTAAAAAGCCGGTATGACACCCGTGTTAAAATGAAAAGTCTCATTGCTCAAAACAACAGACCAGGGGAATGGCAGAGTGTCTCTAGAACCGCTGGAATACGTTTTAGAACCCGAACATCTCTACTGAATTTTGAAATACTGAGAATTTGTATCCAAAGCGCTGTGAAAGGTAGGATAGACTGTCAAGTGGTAATAATGTTGAAAGTGCTGGTATATTTGTAAAAAAGGTTGTTTTACCAAGTTAGAATTCACAATGAAAAAGCTTGAGGCACTGGAAGACAGAGACTCCAACTCGGGAAATTCACAATGATAACCTAGGTTAATATCTAAGAATGTGCTTCAAACACTAGGAATACGTGAATAAAGGGCCTTAATATCTGTAACACATTGTTTCCTGACAAGGAAATCGTGTTCAAAGAACATAGAACCGAGTTGGATACTGGTTACATTTATTATTCCGGGACAATGAGTTGGCGATTTTGAAAGAAGCCTGTTTAGGCCATTAAACCGGATGTGATGACGTCACCAAGGGGGAGGGGCCACGTGGGCAGGCTTAATTGATCCCAGGTGATAATGATTTGGCCAGTGGACCAGCTGGGAGTGATGACGTCATCGAGATTAGTTCTCGTATTAGGGTTAGAGACCTGGGGCTCTGTTCATGGTTAGGGGTAGGATAAGGTTTTGGGCTAGGTGGGGTTCAGGCTCAGGTGTGGGCTAGGTTTAAGGTTTGGGTTAGAGGGTTAGGGACAGGGTTACGGTCACAGTGTAGTAATGTTGGCTATTCACAATGAATGAGCTTGAATCACTGGACAATTTGGTGTGTAGCACTCAGAACTTACTACTCCAGACTAGGGAAATATTTAGAAATGTGCTTCACACAATAGGAATACATATTCCAGTAGACTGAATATCTGAACAGCACAATTTTGTCACTGGGAAATCTTGTTCAAACATCTGAGAAGCGAGTGTGACACTGTTTACATTTATTTTTCCCGTCAAAAGGAGTTGGCGTTTTCGGGAAAAGGTTTTGGTGAAACACTGAAAAACTCATTTTCCTAGAGCTATCGAACAGTATGAAAGTAATGAGAACACTATGAAATAAAAATGTCAGTTAGGCTAGGGTTCCAAGTAATGTTTTACTGTGCCTTTAAAAAGCCGGTATGACACCCGTGTTAAAATGAAAAGTCTCATTGCTCAAAACAACAGACCAGGGGAATGGCAGAGTGTCTCTAGAACCCCTGGAATACGTTTTTGAACCCGAACATCTCTACTGAATTTTGAAATACTGAGAATTTGTATCCAAAGCGCTGTGAAAGGTAGGATAGACTGTCAAGTGGTAATAATGTTGAAAGTGCTGGTATATTTGTAAAAAAGGTTGTTTTACCAAATTAGAATTCACAATGAAAAAGCTTGAGGCACTGGAAGACAGAGACTCCAACTCGGGAAATTCACAATGATAACCTAGGTTAATATCTAAGAAAGTGCTTCAAACACTAGGAATACGTGAATAAAGGGCCTTAATATCTGTAACACATTGTTTCCTGACAAGGAAATCGTGTTCAAAGAACATAGAACCGAGTTGGATACTGGTTACATTTATTATTCCGGGACAATGAGTTGGCGATTTTGAAAGAAGCCTGTTTAGGCCATTAAACCGGATGTGATGACGTCACCAAGGGGGAGGGGCCACGTGGGCAGGCTTAATTGATCCCAGGTGATAATGATTTGGCCAGGGGACCAGCTGGGAGTGATGACGTCATCGAGATTAGTTCTGGTATTAGGGTTAGAGAATTGGGGCTCTGTTCATGGTTAGGGTTAGGATAAGGTTTTGGGCTAGGTGGGGTTCAGGCTCAGGTGTGGGCTAGGTTTAAGGTTTGGGTTAGAGGGTTAGGGACAGGGTTACGGTCACAGTGTAGTAATGTTGGCTATTCACAATGAATGAGCTTCAATCACTGGACAATTTGGTGTGTAGCACTCAGAACTTACTACTCCAGACTAGGGAAATATTTAGAAATGTGCTTCACACAATAGGAATACATATTCCAGTAGACTGAATATCTGAACAGCACAATTTTGTCACTGGGAAATCTTGTTCAAACAGCTGAGAAGCGAGTGTGACACTGTTTACATTTATTTTTCCCGTCAAAAGGAGTTGGAGTTTTCGGGAAAAGGTTTTGGTGAAACACTGAAAAACTCATTTTCCTAGAGCTATCGAACAGTATGAAAGTATTGAGAACACTATGAAATAAAAATGTTAGTTAGGCTAGGGTTCCAAGTAATGTTTTACTGTGCCTTTAAAAAGCCGGTATGACACCCGTGTTAAAATGAAAAGTCTCATTGCTCAAAACAACAGACCAGGGGAATGGCAGAGTGTCTCTAGAACTCCTGGAATACGTTTTAGAACCCGAACATCTCTACTGAATTTTGAAATACTGAGAATTTGTATCCAAAGCGCTGTGAAAGGTAGGATAGACTGTCAAGTGGTAATAATGTTGAAAGTGCTGGTATATTTGTAAAAAAGGTTGTTTTACCAAATTAGAATTCACAATGAAAAAGCTTGAGGCACTGGAAGACAGAGACTCCAACTCGGGAAATTCACAATGATAACCTAGGTTAATATCTAAGAATGTGCTTCAAAAACTTGGAATACGTGAATAAAGGGCCTTAATATCTGTAACACATTGTTTCCTGACAAGGAAATCGTGTTCAAAGAACATAGAACCGAGTTGGATACTGGTTACATTTATTATTCCGGGACAATGAGTTGGCGATTTTGAAAGAAGCCTGGTTAGGCCATTAAACCGGATGTGATGACGTCACCAAGGGGGAGGGGCCACGTGGGCAGGCTTAATTGATCCCAGGTGATAATGATTTGACCAGGGGACCAGCTGGGAGTGATGACGTCATCGAGATTAGTTCTGGTATTAGGGTTAGAGAATTGGGGTTCTGTTCATGGTTAGGGTTAGGATAAGGTTTTGGGCTAGGTGGGGTTCAGGCTCAGGTGTGGGCTAGGTTTAAGGTTTGGGTTAGAGGGTTAGGGACAGGGTTACGGTCACAGTGTAGTAATGTTGGCTATTCACAATGAATGAGCTTCAATCACTGGACAATTTGGTGTGTAGCACTCAGAACTTACTACTCCAGACTAGGGAAATATTTAGAAATGTGCTTCACACAATAGGAATACATATTCCAGTAGACTGAATATCTGAACAGCACAATTTTGTCACTGGGAAATCTTGTTCAAACAGCTGAGAAGCGAGTGTGACACTGTTTACATTTATTTTTCCCGTGAAAAGGAGTTGGAGTTTTCGGGAAAAGGTTTTGGTGAAACACTGAAAAACTCATTTTCCTAGAGCTATCGAACAGTATGAAAGTATTGAGAACACTATGAAATAAAAATGTTAGTTAGGCTAGGGTTCCAAGTAATGTTTTACTGTGCCTTTAAAAAGCCGGTATGACACCCGTGTTAAAATGAAAAGTCTCATTGCTCAAAACAACAGACCAGGGGAATGGCAGAGTGTCTCTAGAACTCCTGGAATACGTTTTAGAACCCGAACATCTCTACTGAATTTTGAAATACTGAGAATTTGTATCCAAAGCGCTGTGAAAGTTAGGATAGACTTTCAAGTGGTAATAATGTTGAAAGTGCTGGTATATTTGTAAAAAAGGTTGTTTTACCAAATTAGAATTCACAATGAAAAAGCTTGAGGCACTGGAAGACAGAGACTCCAACTCGGGAAATTCACAATGATAACCTAGGTTAATATCTAAGAATGTGCTTCAAAAACTAGGAATACGTGAATAAAGGGCCTTAATATCTGTAACACATTGTTTCCTGACAAGGAAATCGTGTTCAAAGAACATAGAACCGAGTTGGATACTGGTTACATTTATTATTCCGGGACAATGAGTTGGCGATTTTGAAAGAAGCCTGTTTAGGCCATTAAACCGGATGTGATGACGTCACCAAGGGGGAGGGGCCACGTGGGCAGGCTTAATTGATCCCAGGTGATAATGATTTGGCCAGGGGACCAGCTGGGAGTGATGACGTCATCGAGATTAGTTCTGGTATTAGGGTTAGAGAATTGGGGCTCTGTTCATGGTTAGGGTTAGGATAAGGTTTTGGGCTAGGTGGGGTTCAGGCTCAGGTGTGGGCTAGGTTTAAGGTTTGGGTTAGAGGGTTAGGGACAGGGTTACGGTCACAGTGTAGTAATGTTGGCTATTCACAATGAATGAGCTTCAATCACTGGACAATTTGGTGTGTAGCACTCAGAACTTACTACTCCAGACTAGGGAAATATTTAGAAATGTGCTTCACACAATAGGAATACATATTCCAGTAGACTGAATATCTGAACAGCACAATTTTGTCACTGGGAAATCTTGTTCAAACAGCTGAGAAGCGAGTGTGACACTGTTTACATTTATTTTTCCCGTCAAAAGGAGTTGGAGTTTTCGGGAAAAGGTTTTGGTGAAACACTGAAAAACTCATTTTCCTAGAGCTATCGAACAGTATGAAAGTATTGAGAACACTATGAAATAAAAATGTTAGTTAGGCTAGGGTTCCAAGTAATGTTTTACTGTGCCTTTAAAAAGCCGGTATGACACCCGTGTTAAAATGAAAAGTCTCATTGCTCAAAACAACAGACCAGGGGAATGGCAGAGTGTCTCTAGAACTCCTGGAATACGTTTTAGAACCCGAACATCTCTACTGAATTTTGAAATACTGAGAATTTGTATCCAAAGCGCTGTGAAAGGTAGGATAGACTGTCAAGTGGTAATAATGTTGAAAGTGCTGGTATATTTGTAAAAAAGGTTGTTTTACCAAATTAGAATTCACAATGAAAAAGCTTGAGGCACTGGAAGACAGAGACTCCAACTCGGGAAATTCACAATGATAACCTAGGTTAATATCTAAGAATGTGCTTCAAAAACTTGGAATACGTGAATAAAGGGCCTTAATATCTGTAACACATTGTTTCCTGACAAGGAAATCGTGTTCAAAGAACATAGAACCGAGTTGGATACTGGTTACATTTATTATTCCGGGACAATGAGTTGGCGATTTTGAAAGAAGCCTGGTTAGGCCATTAAACCGGATGTGATGACGTCACCAAGGGGGAGGGGCCACGTGGGCAGGCTTAATTGATCCCAGGTGATAATGATTTGACCAGGGGACCAGCTGGGAGTGATGACGTCATCGAGATTAGTTCTGGTATTAGGGTTAGAGAATTGGGGTTCTGTTCATGGTTAGGGTTAGGATAAGGTTTTGGGCTAGGTGGGGTTCAGGCTCAGGTGTGGGCTAGGTTTAAGGTTTGGGTTAGAGGGTTAGGGACAGGGTTACGGTCACAGTGTAGTAATGTTGGCTATTCACAATGAATGAGCTTCAATCACTGGACAATTTGGTGTGTAGCACTCAGAACTTACTACTCCAGACTAGGGAAATATTTAGAAATGTGCTTCACACAATAGGAATACATATTCCAGTAGACTGAATATCTGAACAGCACAATTTTGTCACTGGGAAATCTTGTTCAAACAGCTGAGAAGCGAGTGTGACACTGTTTACATTTATTTTTCCCGTGAAAAGGAGTTGGAGTTTTCGGGAAAAGGTTTTGGTGAAACACTGAAAAACTCATTTTCCTAGAGCTATCGAACAGTATGAAAGTATTGAGAACACTATGAAATAAAAATGTTAGTTAGGCTAGGGTTCCAAGTAATGTTTTACTGTGCCTTTAAAAAGCCGGTATGACACCCGTGTTAAAATGAAAAGTCTCATTGCTCAAAACAACAGACCAGGGGAATGGCAGAGTGTCTCTAGAACCCCTGGAATACGTTTTAGAACCCGAACATCTCTACTGAATTTTGAAATACTGAGAATTTGTATCCAAAGCGCTGTGAAAGGTAGGATAGACTGTCAAGTGGTAATAATGTTGAAAGTGCTGGTATATTTGTAAAAAAGGTTGTTTTACCAAGTTAGAATTCACAATGAAAAAGCTTGAGGCACTGGAAGACAGAGACTCCAACTCGGGAAATTCACAATGATAACCTAGGTTAATATCTAAGAATGTGCTTCAAACACTAGGAATACGTGAATAAAGGGCCTTAATATCTGTAACACATTGTTTCCTGACAAGGAAATCGTGTTCAAAGAACATAGAACCGAGTTGGATACTGGTTACATTTATTATTCCGGGACAATGAGTTGGCGATTTTGAAAGAAGCCTGTTTAGGCCATTAAACCGGATGTGATGACGTCACCAAGGGGGAGGGGCCACGTGGGCAGGCTTAATTGATCCCAGGTGATAATGATTTGGCCAGGGGACCAGCTGGGAGTGATGACGTCATCGAGATTAGTTCTGGTATTAGGGTTAGAGAATTGGGGCTCTGTTCATGGTTAGGGTTAGGATAAGGTTTTGGGCTAGGTGGGGTTCAGGCTCAGGTGTGGGCTAGGTTTAAGGTTTGGGTTAGAGGGTTAGGGACAGGGTTACGGTCACAGTGTAGTAATGTTGGCTATTCACAATGAATGAGCTTCAATCACTGGACAATTTGGTGTGTAGCACTCAGAACTTACTACTCCAGACTAGGGAAATATTTAGAAATGTGCTTCACACAATAGGAATACATATTCCAGTAGACTGAATATCTGAACAGCACAATTTTGTCACTGGGAAATCTTGTTCAAACAGCTGAGAAGCGAGTGTGACACTGTTTACATTTATTTTTCCCGTCAAAAGGAGTTGGAGTTTTCGGGAAAAGGTTTTGGTGAAACACTGAAAAACTCATTTTCCTAGAGCTATCGAACAGTATGAAAGTATTGAGAACACTATGAAATAAAAATGTTAGTTAGGCTAGGGTTCCAAGTAATGTTTTACTGTGCCTTTAAAAAGCCGGTATGACACCCGTGTTAAAATGAAAAGTCTCATTGCTCAAAACAACAGACCAGGGGAATGGCAGAGTGTCTCTAGAACTCCTGGAATACGTTTTAGAACCCGAACATCTCTACTGAATTTTGAAATACTGAGAATTTGTATCCAAAGCGCTGTGAAAGGTAGGATAGACTGTCAAGTGGTAATAATGTTGAAAGTGCTGGTATATTTGTAAAAAAGGTTGTTTTACCAAATTAGAATTCACAATGAAAAAGCTTGAGGCACTGGAAGACAGAGACTCCAACTCGGGAAATTCACAATGATAACCTAGGTTAATATCTAAGAATGTGCTTCAAAAACTTGGAATACGTGAATAAAGGGCCTTAATATCTGTAACACATTGTTTCCTGACAAGGAAATCGTGTTCAAAGAACATAGAACCGAGTTGGATACTGGTTACATTTATTATTCCGGGACAATGAGTTGGCGATTTTGAAAGAAGCCTGGTTAGGCCATTAAACCGGATGTGATGACGTCACCAAGGGGGAGGGGCCACGTGGGCAGGCTTAATTGATCCCAGGTGATAATGATTTGGCCAGGGGACCAGCTGGGAGTGATGACGTCATCGAGATTAGTTCTGGTATTAGGGTTAGAGAATTGGGGTTCTGTTCATGGTTAGGGTTAGGATAAGGTTTTGGGCTAGGTGGGGTTCAGGCTCAGGTGTGGGCTAGGTTTAAGGTTTGGGTTAGAGGGTTAGGGACAGGGTTACGGTCACAGTGTAGTAATGTTGGCTATTCACAATGAATGAGCTTCAATCACTGGACAATTTGGTGTGTAGCACTCAGAACTTACTACTCCAGACTAGGGAAATATTTAGAAATGTGCTTCACACAATAGGAATACATATTCCAGTAGACTGAATATCTGAACAGCACAATTTTGTCACTGGGAAATCTTGTTCAAACAGCTGAGAAGCGAGTGTGACACTGTTTACATTTATTTTTCCCGTCAAAAGGAGTTGGAGTTTTCGGGAAAAGGTTTTGGTGAAACACTGAAAAACTCATTTTCCTAGAGCTATCGAACAGTATGAAAGTATTGAGAACACTATGAAATAAAAATGTTAGTTAGGCTAGGGTTCCAAGTAATGTTTTACTGTGCCTTTAAAAAGCCGGTATGACACCCGTGTTAAAATGAAAAGTCTCATTGCTCAAAACAACAGACCAGGGGAATGGCAGAGTGTCTCTAGAACCCCTGGAATACGTTTTAGAACCCGAACATCTCTACTGAATTTTGAAATACTGAGAATTTGTATCCAAAGCGCTGTGAAAGGTAGGATAGACTGTCAAGTGGTAATAATGTTGAAAGTGCTGGTATATTTGTAAAAAAGGTTGTTTTACCAAGTTAGAATTCACAATGAAAAAGCTTGAGGCACTGGAAGACAGAGACTCCAACTCGGGAAATTCACAATGATAACCTAGGTTAATATCTAAGAATGTGCTTCAAACACTAGGAATACGTGAATAAAGGGCCTTAATATCTGTAACACATTGTTTCCTGACAAGGAAATCGTGTTCAAAGAACATAGAACCGAGTTGGATACTGGTTACATTTATTATTCCGGGACAATGAGTTGGCGATTTTGAAAGAAGCCTGGTTAGGCCATTAAACCGGATGTGATGAAGTCACCAAGGGGGAGGGGCCACGTGGGCAGGCTTAATTGATCCCAGGTGATAATGATTTGGCCAGTGGACCAGCTGGGAGTGATGACGTCATCGAGATTAGTTCTCGTATTAGGGTTAGAGAACTGGGGCTCTGTTCATGGTTAGGGGTAGGATAAGGTTTTGGGCTAGGTGGGGTTCAGGCTCAGGTGTGGGCTAGGTTTAAGGTTTGGGTTAGAGGGTTAGGGACAGGGTTACGGTCACAGTGTAGTAATGTTGGCTATTCACAATGAATGAGCTTGAATCACTGGACAATTTGGTGTGTAGCACTCAGAACTTACTACTCCAGACTAGGGAAATATTTAGAAATGTGCTTCACACAATAGGAATACATATTCCAGTAGACTGAATATCTGAACAGCACAATTTTGTCACTGGGAAATCTTGTTCAAACAGCTGAGAAGCGAGTGTGACACTGTTTACATTTATTTTTCCCGACAAAAGGAGTTGGAGTTTTCGGGAAAAGGTTTTGGTGAAACACTGAAAAACTCATTTTCCTAGAGCTATCGAACAGTATGAAAGTATTGAGAACACTATGAAATAAAAATGTTAGTTAGGCTAGGGTTCCAAGTAATGTTTTACTGTGCCTTTAAAAAGCCGGTATGACACCCGTGTTAAAATGAAAAGTCTCATTGCTCAAAACAACAGACCAGGGGAATGGCAGAGTGTCTCTAGAACTCCTGGAATACGTTTTAGAACCCGAACATCTCTACTGAATTTTGAAATACTGAGAATTTGTATCCAAAGCGCTGTGAAAGGTAGGATAGACTGTCAAGTGGTAATAATGTTGAAAGTGCTGGTATATTTGTAAAAAAGGTTGTTTTACCAAATTAGAATTCACAATGAAAAAGCTTGAGGCACTGGAAGACAGAGACTCCAACTCGGGAAATTCACAATGATAACCTAGGTTAATATCTAAGAATGTGCTTCAAAAACTTGGAATACGTGAATAAAGGGCCTTAATATCTGTAACACATTGTTTCCTGACAAGGAAATCGTGTTCAAAGAACATAGAACCGAGTTGGATACTGGTTACATTTATTATTCCGGGACAATGAGTTGGCGATTTTGAAAGAAGCCTGGTTAGGCCATTAAACCGGATGTGATGACGTCACCAAGGGGGAGGGGCCACGTGGGCAGGCTTAATTGATCCCAGGTGATAATGATTTGGCCAGGGGACCAGCTGGGAGTGATGACGTCATCGAGATTAGTTCTGGTATTAGGGTTAGAGAATTGGGGTTCTGTTCATGGTTAGGGTTAGGATAAGGTTTTGGGCTAGGTGGGGTTCAGGCTCAGGTGTGGGCTAGGTTTAAGGTTTGGGTTAGAGGGTTAGGGACAGGGTTACGGTCACAGTGTAGTAATGTTGGCTATTCACAATGAATGAGCTTCAATCACTGGACAATTTGGTGTGTAGCACTCAGAACTTACTACTCCAGACTAGGGAAATATTTAGAAATGTGCTTCACACAATAGGAATACATATTCCAGTAGACTGAATATCTGAACAGCACAATTTTGTCACTGGGAAATCTTGTTCAAACAGCTGAGAAGCGAGTGTGACACTGTTTACATTTATTTTTCCCGTCAAAAGGAGTTGGAGTTTTCGGGAAAAGGTTTTGGTGAAACACTGAAAAACTCATTTTCCTAGAGCTATCGAACAGTATGAAAGTATTGAGAACACTATGAAATAAAAATGTTAGTTAGGCTAGGGTTCCAAGTAATGTTTTACTGTGCCTTTAAAAAGCCGGTATGACACCCGTGTTAAAATGAAAAGTCTCATTGCTCAAAACAACAGACCAGGGGAATGGCAGAGTGTCTCTAGAACCCCTGGAATACGTTTTAGAACCCGAACATCTCTACTGAATTTTGAAATACTGAGAATTTGTATCCAAAGCGCTGTGAAAGGTAGGATAGACTGTCAAGTGGTAATAATGTTGAAAGTGCTGGTATATTTGTAAAAAAGGTTGTTTTACCAAGTTAGAATTCACAATGAAAAAGCTTGAGGCACTGGAAGACAGAGACTCCAACTCGGGAAATTCACAATGATAACCTAGGTTAATATCTAAGAATGTGCTTCAAACACTAGGAATACGTGAATAAAGGGCCTTAATATCTGTAACACATTGTTTCCTGACAAGGAAATCGTGTTCAAAGAACATAGAACCGAGTTGGATACTGGTTACATTTATTATTCCGGGACAATGAGTTGGCGATTTTGAAAGAAGCCTGGTTAGGCCATTAAACCGGATGTGATGACGTCACCAAGGGGGAGGGGCCACGTGGGCAGGCTTAATCGATCCCAGGTGATAATGATTTGGCCAGGGGACCAGCTGGGAGTGATGACGTCATCGAGATTAGTTCTGGTATTAGGGTTAGAGAATTGGGGCTCTGTTCATGGTTAGGGTTAGGATAAGGTTTTGGGCTAGGTGAGGTTCAGGCTCAGGTGTGGGCTAGGTTTAAGGTTTGGGTTAGAGGGTTAGGGACAGGGTTACGGTCACAGTGTAGTAATGTTGGCTATTCACAATGAATGAGCTTCAATCACTCGACAATTTGGTGTGTAGCACTCAGAACTTACGACTCCAGACTAGGGAAATATTTAGAAATGTGCTTCACACAATAGGAATACATATTCCAGTAGACTGAATATCTGAACAGCACAATTTTGTCACTGGGAAATCTTGTTCAAACAGCTGAGAAGCGAGTGTGACACTGTTTACATTTATTTTCCCATCAAAATGAGTTGGCGTTTTCGGGAAAAGGTTTTGGTGAAACACTGAAAAACTCATTTTCCTAGAGCTATCGAACAGTATGAAAGTATTGAGAACACTATGAAATAAAAATGTTAGTTAGGCTAGGGTTCCAAGTAATGTTTACCGTGCCTTTAAAAAGCCGGTATAACACCCGTGTTAAAATGAAAAGTCTCATTGCTCAAAACAACAGACCAGGGGAATGGCAGAGTGTCTCTAGAACTCCTGGAATACGTTTTAGAACCCGAACATCTCTACTGAATTTTGAAATACTGAGAATTTGTATCCAAAGCGCTGTGAAAGGTAGGATAGACTGTCAAGTGGTAATAATGTTGAAAGTGCTGGTATATTTTAAAAAAAGGTTGTTTTACCAAATTAGAATTCACAATGAAAAAGCTTGAGGCACTGGAAGACAGAGACTCCAACTCGGGAAATTCACAATGATAACCTAGGTTAATATCTAAGAAAGTGCTTCAAACTCGGGAAATTCACAATGATAACCTAGGTTAATATCTAAGAAAGTGCTTCACGTATTTCCTAGGAATACGTGAATAAAGGGCCTTAATATCTGTAACACATTGTTTCCTGACAAGGAAATCGTGTTCAAAGAACATAGAACCGAGTTGGATACTGGTTACATTTATTATTCCGGGACAATGAGTTGGCGATTTTGAAAGAAGCCTGTTTAGGCCATTAAACCGGATGTGATGACGTCACCAAGGGGGAGGGGCCACGTGGGCAGGCTTAATTGATCCCAGGTGATAATGATTTGGCCAGGGGACCAGCTGGGAGTGATGACGTCATCGAGATTAGTTCTGGTATTAGGGTTAGAGAATTGGGGCTCTGTTCATGGTTAGGGTTAGGATAAGGTTTTGGGCTAGGTGGGGTTCAGGCTCAGGTGTGGGCTAGGTTTAAGGTTTGGGTTAGAGGGTTAGGGACAGGGTTATGGTCACAGTGTAGTAATGTTGGCTATTCACAATGAATGAGCTTCAATCACTGGAAAATTTGGTGTGTAGCACTCAGAACTTACTACTCCAGACTAGGGAAATATTTAGAAATGTGCTTCACACAATAGGAATACATATTCCAGTAGACTGAATATCTGAACAGCACAATTTTGTCACTGGGAAATCTTGTTCAAACAGCTGAGAAGCGAGTGTGACACTGTTTACATTTATTTTTCCCGTCAAAAGGAGTTGGAGTTTTCGGGAAAAGGTTTTGGTGAAACACTGAAAAACTCATTTTCCTAGAGCTATCGAACAGTATGAAAGTATTGAGAACACTATGAAATAAAAATGTTAGTTAGGCTAGGGTTCCAAGTAATGTTTTACTGTGCCTTTAAAAAGCCGGTATGACACCCGTGTTAAAATGAAAAGTCTCATTCCTCAAAACAACAGACCAGGGGAATGGCAGAGTGTCTCTAGAACCCCTGGAATACGTTTTAGAACCCGAACATCTCTACTGAATTTTGAAATACTGAGAATTTGTATCCAAAGCGCTGTGAAAGGTAGGATAGACTGTCAAGTGGTAATAATGTTGAAAGTGCTGGTATATTTGTAAAAAAGGTTGTTTTACCAAATTAGAATTCACAATGAAAAAGCTTGAGGCACTGGAAGACAGAGACTCCAACTCGGGAAATTCACAATGATAACCTAGGTTAATATCAAAGAATGTGCTTCAAAAACTAGGAATACGTGAATAAAGGGCCTTAATTTCTGTAACACATTGTTTCCTGACAAGGAAATCGTGTTCAAAGAACATAGAACCGAGTTGGATACTGGTTACATTTATTATTCCGGGACAATGAGTTGGCGATTTTGAAAGAAGCCTGGTTAGGCCATTAAACCGGATGTGATGACGTCACCAAGGGGGAGGGGCCGCGTGGGCAGGCTTAATTGATCCCAGGTGATAATGATTTGGCCAGGGGACCAGCTGGGAGTGATGACGTCATCGAGATTAGTTCTGGTATTAGGGTTAGAGAATTGGGGCTCTGTTCTTGGTTAGGGTTAGGATAAGGTTTTGGGCTAGGTGAGGTTCAGGCTCAGGTGTGGGCTAGGTTTAAGGTTTGGGTTAGAGGGTTAGGGACAGGGTTACGGTCACAGTGTAGTAATGTTGGCTATTCACAATGAATGAGCTTCAATCACTGGACAATTTGGTGTGTAGCACTCAGAACTTACTACTCCAGACTAGGGAAATATTTACAAATGTGCTTCACACAATAGGAATACATATTCCAGTAGACTGAATATCTGAACAGCACAATTTTGTCACTGGGAAATCTTGTTCAAAGAGCTGAGAAGAGAGTGTGACACTGTTTACATTTATTTTCCATCAAAATGAGTTGGCGTTTTCGGGAAAAGGTTTTGGTGAAACACTGAAAAACTCATTTTCCTAGAGCTATCGAACAGTATGAAAGTATTGAGAACACTATGAAATAAAAATGTTAGTTAGGCTAGGGTTCCAAGTAATGTTTACTGTGCCTTTAAAAAGCCGGTATGACACCCGTGTTAAAATGAAAAGTCTCTTTGCTCAAAACAACAGACCAGGGGAATGGCAGAGTGTCTCTAGAACTCCTGGAATACGTTTTAGAACCCGAACATCTCTACTGAATTTTGAAATACTGAGAATTTGTATCCAAAAAGCTGTGAAAGTTAGGATAGACTTTCAAGTGGTAATAATGTTGAAAGTGCTGGTATATTTGTAAAAAAGGTTGTTTTAACAAATTAGAATTCACAATGAAAAAGCTTGAGGCACTGGAAGACAGAGACTCCAACTCGGGAAATTCACAATGATAACCTAGGTTAATATCTAAGAATGTGCTTCAAACACTAGGAATACGTGAATAAAGGGCCTTAATATCTGTAACACATTGTTTCCTGACAAGGAAATCGTGTTCAAAGAACATAGAACCGAGTTGGATACTGGTTACATTTATTATTCCGGGACAATGAGTTGGCGATTTTGAAAGAAGCCTGGTTAGGCCATTAAACCGGATGTGATGACGTCACCAAGGGGGAGGGGCCACGTGGGCAGGCTTAATTGATCCCAGGTGATAATGATTTGGCCAGGGGACCAGCTGGGAGTGATGACGTCATCGAGATTAGTTCTGGTATTAGGGTTAGAGAATTGGGGCTCTGTTCATGGTTAGGGTTAGGATAAGGTTTTGGGCTAGGTGGGCTTCAGGCTCAGGTGTGGGCTAGGTTTAAGGTTTGGGTTAGAGGGTTAGGGACAGGGTTACGGTCACAGTGTAGTAATGTTGGCTATTCACAATGAATGAGCTTCAATCACTGGACAATTTGGTGTGTAGCACTCAGAACTTACTACTCCAGACTAGGGAAATATTTAGAAATGTGCTTCACACAATAGGAATACATATTCCAGTAGACTGAATATCTGAACAGGACAATTTTGTCACTGGGAAATCTTGTTCAAACATCTGAGAAGCGAGTGTGACACTGTTTACATTTATTTTTCCCGTCAAAAGTAGTTGGCGTTTTCGGGAAAAGGTTTTGGTGAAACACTGAAAAACTCATTTTCCTAGAGCTATCGAACAGTATGAAAGTATTGAGAACACTATGAAATAAAAATGTTAGTTAGGCTAGGGTTCCAAGTAATGTTTACCGTGCCTTTAAAAAGCCGGTATGACACCCGTGTTAAAATGAAAAGTCTCATTGCTCAAAACAACACACCAGGGGAATGGCAGAGTGTCTCTAGAACTCCTGGAATACGTTTTAGAACCCGAACATCTCTACTGAATTTTGAAATACTGAGAATTTGTATCCAAAGCGCTGTGAAAGGTAGGATAGACTGTCAAGTGGTAATAATGTTGAAAGTGCTGGTATATTTGTAAAAAAGGTTGTTTTACCAAGTTAGAATTCACAATGAAAAAGCTTGAGGCACTGGAAGACAGAGACTCCAACTCGGGAAATTCACAGTGATAACCTAGGTTAATATCTAAGAAAGTGCTTCAAACACTAGGAATACGTGAATAAAGGGCCTTAATATCTGTAACACATTGTTTCCTGACAAGGAAATTGTGTTCAAAAAACATAGAACCGAGTTGGATACTGGTTACATTTATTATTCCGGGACAATGAGTTGGCGATTTTGAAAGAAGCCTGGTTAGGCCATTAAACCGGATGTGATGACGTCACCAAGGGGGAGGGGCCACGTGGGCAGGCTTAATTGATCCCAGGTGATAATGATTTGGCCAGTGGACCAGCTGGGAGTGATGACGTCATCGAGATTAGTTCTCGTATTAGGGTTAGAGAACTGGGGCTCTGTTCATGGTTAGGGGTAGGATAAGGTTTTGGGCTAGGTGGGGTTCAGGCTCAGGTGTGGGCTAGGTTTAAGGTTTGGGTTAGATTGTTAGGGACAGGGTTACGGTCACAGTGTAGTAATGTTGGCTATTCACAATGAATGAGCTTCAATCACTGGACAATTTGGTGTGTAGCACTCAGAACTTACTACTCCAGACTAGGGAAATATTTAGAAATGTGCTTCACACAATAGGAATACATATTCCAGTAGACTGAATATCTGAACAGCACAATTTTGTCACTGGGAAATCTTGTTCAAACATCTGAGAAGCGAGTGTGACACTGTTTACATTTATTTTTCCCGTCAAAAGGAGTTGGCGTTTTCGGGAAAAGGTTTTGGTGAAACACTGAAAAACTCATTTTCCTAGAGCTATCGAACAGTATGAAAGTAATGAGAACACTATGAAATAAAAATGTCAGTTAGGCTAGGGTTCCAAGTAATGTTTCACTGTGCCTTTAAAAAGCCGGTATGACACCCGTGTTAAAATGAAAAGTCTCATTGCTCAAAACAACAGACCAGGGGAATGGCAGAGTGTCTCTAGAACCCCTGGAATACGTTTTAGAACCCGAACATCTCTACTGAATTTTGAAATACTGAGAATTTGTATCCAAAGCGCTGTGAAAGGTAGGATAGACTGTCAAGTGGTAATAATGTTGAAAGTGCTGGTATATTTGTAAAAAAGGTTGTTTTACCAAATTAGAATTCACAATGAAAAAGCTTGAGACACTGGAAGAGAGAGACTCCAACTCGGGAAATTCACGATGATAACCTAGGTTAATATCTAAGAAAGTGCTTCAAACACTAGGAATACGTGAATAAAGGGCCTTAATATCTGTAACACATTGTTTCCTGACAAGGAAATCGTGTTCAAAGAACATAGAACCGAGTTGGATACTGGTTACATTTATTATTCCGGGACAATGAGTTGGCCATTTTGAAAGAAGCCTGGTTAGGCCATTAAACCGGATGTGATGACGTCACCAAGGGGGAGGGGCCACGTGGGCAGGCTTAATTGATCCCAGGTGATAATGATTTGGCCAGGGGACCAGCTGGGAGTGATGACGTCATCGAGATTAGTTCTGGTATTAGGGTTACAGAATTGGGGCTCTGTTCATGGTTAGGGTTAGGATAAGGTTTTGGGCTAGGTAGCGTTCAGGCTCAGGTGTGGGCTAGGTTTAGGGTTTGGGTTAGAGGGTTAGCGACAGGCTGACGGTCACAGTGTAGTAATGTTGACTATTCACAATGAATGAGCTTCAATCACTCGACAATTTGGTGTGTAGCACTCAGAACTTATGACTCCAGACTAGGGAAATATTGAGAAATGTGCTTCACACAATAGGAATATATATTCCAGTAGACTGAATATCTGAACAGCACAATTTTGTCACTGGGAAATCTTGTTCAAACACCTGAGAAGCCAGTGTGACACTGTTTACATTTATTTTTCCCGTCAAAAGGAGTTGGTGTTTTCGGGAAAAGGTTTTGGTGAAACACTGAAAAACTCATTTTCCTAGAGCTATCGAACAGTATGAAAGTATTGAGAACACTATGAAATAAAAATGTTAGTTAGGCTAGGGTTGCAAGTAATGTTTTACTGTGCCTTTAAAAAGCCGGTATGACACCCGTGTTAAAATGAAAAGTCTCATTGCACAAAACAACAGCCCAGGGGAATGGCAGTGTGTCTCTGGAACTCCTGGAATACTTTTTAGAAACCGAACATCTCTACTGAATTTTGAAATACTGAGAATTTGTATCCAAAGCGCTGTGAAAGGTAAGATATACTGTCAAGTGGTAATAATGTTGAAAGTGCAGGTATATTTTTAAAAATGTTGTTTTACCAAATTAGAATTCACAATGAAAAAGCTTGAGACACTGGAAGAGAGAGACTCCAACTCGGGAAATTCACAATGATAACCTAGGTTAATATCTAAGAAAGTGCTTCAAACACTAGGAATACGTGAATAAAGGGCCTTAATATCTGTAACACATTGTTTCCTGAGAAGGAAATCGTGTTCAAAGAACATAGAACCGAGTTGGATACTGGTTACATTTATTATTCCGGGACAATGAGTTGGCGATTTTGAAAGAAGCCTGGTTAGGCCATTAAACCGGATGTGATGACGTCACCAAGGGGGAGGGGCCACGTGGGCAGGCTTAATTGATCCCAGGTGATAATGATTTGGCCAGGGGACCAGCTGGGAGTGATGACGTCATCGAGATTAGTTCTGGTATTAGGGTTAGAGAATTGGGGCTCTGTTCATGGTTAGGGTTAGGATAAGGTTTTGGGCTAGGTAGGGTTCAGGCTCAGGTGTGGGCTAGGTTTAGGGTTTGGGTTAGAGGGTTAGGGACAGGCTGACGGTCACAGTGTAGTAATGTTGGCTATTCACAATGAATGAGCTTCAATCACTCGACAATTTGGTGTGTAGCACTCAGAACTTACGACTCCAGACTAGGGAAATATTTAGAAATGTGCTTCACACAATAGGAATATATATTCCAGTAGACTGAATATCTGAACAGCACAATTTTGTCACTGGGAAATCTTGTTCAAACAGCTGAGAAGCCAGTGTGACACTGTTTACATTTATTTTTCCCGTCAAAAGGAGTTGGCGTTTTGGGGAAAAGGTTTTGGTGAAACACTGAAAAACATATTATCCTAGAGCTATCGAACAGTATGAAAGTATTGAGAACACTATGAAATAAAAATGTTAGTTAGGCTAGGGTTCCAAGTAATGTTTTACTGTGCCTTTAAAAAGCCGGTATGACACCCGTGTTAAAATGAAAAGTCTCATTGCTCAAAACAACAGACCAGGGGAATGGCAGATTGTCTCTAGAACTCCTGGAATACGTTTTAGAAACCGAACATCTCTACTGAATTTTGAAATACTGAGAATTTGTATCCAAAGCGCTGTGAAAGGTAGGATAGACTGTCAAGTGGTAATAATGTTGAAAGTGCTGGTATATTTGTAAAAAAGGTTGTTTTACCAAATTAGAATTCACAATGAAAAAGCTTGAGACACTGGAAGAGAGAGACTCCAACTCGGGAAATTCACGATGATAACCTAGGTTAATATCTAAGAAAGTGCTTCAAACACTAGGAATACGTGAATAAAGGGCCTTAATATCTGTAACACATTGTTTCCTGACAAGGAAATCGTGTTCAAAGAACATAGAACCGAGTTGGATACTGGTTACATTTATTATTCGGGACAATGAGTTGGCGATTTTGAAAGAAGCCTGGTTTGGCCATTAAACCGGATGTGATGACGTCACCAAGGGGGAGGGGCCACGTGGGCAGGCTTAATTGATCCCAGGTGATAATGATTTGGCCAGGGGACCAGCTGGGAGTGATGACGTCATCGAGATTAGTTCTGGTATTAGGGTTAGAGAATTGGGGCTCTGTTCATGGTTAGGGTTAGGATAAGGTTTTGGGCTAGGTAGGGTTCAGGCTCAGGTGTGGGCTAGGTTTAGGGTTTGGGTTAGAGGGTTAGGGACAGGCTGACGGTCACAGTGTAGTAATGTTGGCTATTCACAATGAATGAGCTTCAATCACTCGACAATTTGGTGTGTAGCACTCAGAACTTACGACTCCAGACTAGGGAAATATTTAGAAATGTGCTTCACACAATAGGAATATATATTCCAGTAGACTGAATATCTGAACAGCACAATTTTGTCACTGGGAAATCTTGTTCAAACAGCTGAGAACTGAGTGTGACACTGTTTACATTTATTTTTCCCGTCAAAAGGAGTTGGCGTTTTCGGGAAAAGGTTTTGGTGAAACACTGAAAAACTCATTTTCCTAGAGCTATCGAACAGTATGAAAGTATTGAGAACACTATGAAATAAAAATGTTAGTTAGGCTAGGGTTCCAAGTAATGTTTTACTGTGCCTTTAAAAAGCCGGTATGACACCCGTGTTACAATGAAAAGTCTCATTGCTCAAAACAACAGACCAGGGGAATGGCAGATTGTCTCTAGAACTCCTGGAATACGTTTTAGAAACCGAACATCTCTACTGAATTTTGAAATACTGAGAATTTGTATCCAAAGCGCTGTGAAAGGTAGGATAGACTGTCAAGTGGTAATAATGTTGAAAGTGCTGGTATATTTGTAAAAAAGGTTGTTTTACCAAATTAGAATTCACAATGAAAAAGCTTGAGACACTGGAAGAGAGAGACTCCAACTCGGGAAATTCACGATGATAACCTAGGTTAATATCTAAGAAAGTGCTTCAAACACTAGGAATACGTGAATAAAGGGCCTTAATATCTGTAACACATTGTTTCCTGACAAGGAAATCGTGTTCAAAGAACATAGAACCGAGTTGGATACTGGTTACATTTATTATTCGGGACAATGAGTTGGCGATTTTGAAAGAAGCCTGGTTAGGCCATTAAACCGGATGTGATGACGTCACCAAGGGGGAGGGGCCACGTGGGCAGGCTTAATTGATCCCAGGTGATAATGATTTGGCCAGGGGACCAGCTGGGAGTGATGACGTCATCGAGATTAGTTCTGGTATTAGGGTTAGAGAATTGGGGCTCTGTTCATGGTTAGGGTTAGGATAATGTTTTGGGCTAGGTAGGGTTCAGGCTCAGGTATGGGCTAGGTTTAGGGTTTGGGTTAGAGGGTTAGGGACAGGCTGACGGTCACAGTGTAGTAATGTTGGCTATTCACAATGAATGAGCTTCAATCACTCGACAATTTGGTGTGTAGCACTCAGAACTTATGACTCCAGACTAGGGAAATATTTAGAAATGTGCTTCACACAATAGGAATATATATTCCAGTAGACTGAATATCTGAACAGCACAATTTTGTCACTGGGAAATCTTGTTCAAACAGCTGAGAAGCCAGTGTGACACTGTTTACATTTATTTTTCCCGTCAAAAGGAGTTGGCGTTTTGGGGAAAAGGTTTTGGTGAAACACTGAAAAACATATTTTCCTAGAGCTATCGAACAGTATGAAAGTATTGAGAACACTATGAAATAAAAATGTTAGTTAGGCTAGGGTTCCAAGTAATGTTTTACTGTGCCTTTAAAAAGCCGGTATGACACCCGTGTTAAAATGAAAAGTCTCATTGCTCAAAACAACAGACCAGGGGAATGGCAGAGTGTCTCTAGAACTCCTGGAATACGTTTTAGAACCCGAACATCTCTACTGAATTTTGAAATACTGAGAATTTGTATCCAAAGCGCTGTGAAAGGTAGGATAGACTGTCAAGTGGTAATAATGTTGAAAGTGCTGGTATATTTGTAAAAAAGGTTGTTTTACCAAGTTAGAATTCACAATGAAAAAGCTTGAGGCACTGGAAGACAGAGACTCCAACTCGGGAAATTCACAGTGATAACCTAGGTTAATATCTAAGAATGTGCTTCAAACACTAGGAATACGTGAATAAAGGGCCTTAATATCTGTAACACATTGTTTCCTGACAAGGAAATTGTGTTCAAAGAACATAGAACCGAGTTGGATACTGGTTACATTTATTATTCCGGGACAATGAGTTGGCGATTTTGAAAGAAGCCTGGTTAGGCCATTAAACCGGATGTGATGACGTCACCAAGGGGGAGGGGCCACGTGGGCAGGCTTAATTGATCCCAGGTGATAATGATTTGGCCAGTGGACCAGCTGGGAGTGATGACGTCATCGAGATTAGTTCTCGTATTAGGGTTAGAGAACTGGGGCTCTGTTCATGGTTAGGGGTAGGATAAGGTTTTGGGCTAGGTGGGGTTCAGGCTCAGGTGTGGGCTAGGTTTAAGGTTTGGGTTAGATTGTTAGGGACAGGGTTACGGTCACAGTGTAGTAATGTTGGCTATTCACAATGAATGAGCTTCAATCACTGGACAATTTGGTGTGTAGCACTCAGAACTTACTACTCCAGACTAGGGAAATATTTAGAAATGTGCTTCACACAATAGGAATACATATTCCAGTAGACTGAATATCTGAACAGCACAATTTTGTCACTGGGAAATCTTGTTCAAACATCTGAGAAGCGAGTGTGACACTGTTTACATTTATTTTTCCCGTCAAAAGGAGTTGGCGTTTTCGGGAAAAGGTTTTGGTGAAACACTGAAAAACTCATTTTCCTAGAGCTATCGAACAGTATGAAAGTAATGAGAACACTATGAAATAAAAATGTCAGTTAGGCTAGGGTTCCAAGTAATGTTTCACTGTGCCTTTAAAAAGCCGGTATGACACCCGTGTTAAAATGAAAAGTCTCATTGCTCAAAACAACAGACCAGGGGAATGGCAGAGTGTCTCTAGAACCCCTGGAATACGTTTTAGAACCCGAACATCTCTACTGAATTTTGAAATACTGAGAATTTGTATCCAAAGCGCTGTGAAAGGTAGGATAGACTGTCAAGTGGTAATAATGTTGAAAGTGCTAGTATATTTGTAAAAAAGGTTGTTTTACCAAATTAAAATTCACAATGAAAAAGCTTGAGACACTGGAAGAGAGAGACTCCAACTCGGGAAATTCACGATGATAACCTAGGTTAATATCTAAGAAAGTGCTTCAAACACTAGGAATACGTGAATAAAGGGCCTTAATATCTGTAACACATTGTTTCCTGACAAGGACATCGTGTTCAAAGAACATAGAACCGAGTTGGATACTGGTTACATTTATTATTCCGGGACAATGAGTTGGCCATTTTGAAAGAAGCCTGGTTAGGCCATTAAACCGGATGTGATGACGTCACCAAGGGGGAGGGGCCACGTGGGCAGGCTTAATTGATCCCAGGTGATAATGATTTGGCCAGGGGACCAGCTGGGAGTGATGACGTCATCGAGATTAGTTCTGGTATTAGGGTTAGAGAATTGGGGCTCTGTTCATGGTTAGGGTTAGGATAAGGTTTTGGGCTAGGTAGGGTTCAGGCTCAGGTGTGGGCTAGGTTTAGGGTTTGGGTTAGAGGGTTAGGGACAGGCTGACGGTCACAGTGTAGTAATGTTGGCTATTCACAATGAATGAGCTTCAATCACTCGACAATTTGGTGTGTAGCACTCAGAACTTACGACTCCAGACTAGGGAAATATTTAGAAATGTGCTTCACACAATAGGAATATATATTCCAGTAGACTGAATATCTGAACAGCACAATTTTGTCACTGGGAAATCTTGTTCAAACAGCTGAGAACCGAGTGTGACACTGTTTACATTTATTTTTCCCGTCAAAAGGAGTTGGCGTTTTGGGGAAAAGGTTTTGGTGAAACACTGAAAAACATATTTTCCTAGAGCTATCGAACAGTATGAAAGTATTGAGAACACTATGAAATAAAAATGTTAGTTAGGCTAGGGTTCCAAGTAATGTTTTACTGTGCCTTTAAAAAGCCGGTATGACACCCGTGTTACAATGAAAAGTCTCATTGCTCAAAACAACAGACCAGGGGAATGGCAGATTGTCTCTAGAACTCCTGGAATACGTTTTAGAAACCGAACATCTCTACTGAATTTTGAAATACTGAGAATTTGTATCCAAAGCGCTGTGAAAGGTAGGATAGACTGTCAAGTGGTAATAATGTTGAAAGTGCTGGTATATTTGTAAAAAAGGTTGTTTTACCAAATTAGAATTCACAATGAAAAAGCTTGAGACACTGGAAGAGAGAGACTCCAACTCGGGAAATTCACGATGATAACCTAGGTTAATATCTAAGAAAGTGCTTCAAACACTAGGAATACGTGAATAAAGGGCCTTAATATCTGTAACACATTGTTTCCTGACAAGGAAATCGTGTTCAAAGAACATAGAACCGAGTTGGATACTGGTTACATTTATTATTCGGGACAATGAGTTGGCCATTTTGAAAGAAGCCTGGTTAGGCCATTAAACCGGATGTGATGACGTCACCAAGGGGGAGGGGACACGTGGGCAGGCTTAATTGATCCCAGGTGATAATGATTTGGCCAGGGGACCAGCTGGGAGTGATGACGTCATCGAGATTAGTTCTGGTATTAGGGTTAGAGAATTGGGGCTCTGTTCATGGTTAGGGTTAGGATAAGGTTTTGGGCTAGGTAGGGTTCAGGCTCAGGTATGGGCTAGGTTTAGGGTTTGGGTTAGAGGGTTAGGGACAGGCTGACGGTCACAGTGTAGTAATGTTGGCTATTCACAATGAATGAGCTTCAATCACTCGACAATTTGGTGTGTAGCACTCAGAACTTATGACTCCAGACTAGGGAAATATTTAGAAATGTGCTTCACACAATAGGAATATATATTCCAGTAGACTGAATATCTGAACAGCACAATTTTGTCACTGGGAAATCTTGTTCAAACAGCTGAGAAGCCAGTGTGACACTGTTTACATTTATTTTTCCCGTCAAAAGGAGTTGGCGTTTTCGGGAAAAGATTTTGGTGAAACACTGAAAAACTCATTTTCCTAGAGCTATCGAACAGAATGAAAGTATTGAGAACACTATGAAATAAAAATGTTAGTTAGGCTAGGGTTCCAAGTAATGTTTTACTGTGCCTTTAAAAAGCCGCTATGACACCCGTGTTAAAATGAAAAGTCTCATTGCTCAAAACAACAGACCAGGGGAATGGCAGAGTGTCTCTAGAACCCCTGGAATACGTTTTAGAACCCGAACATCTCTACTGAATTTTGAAATACTGAGAATTTGTATCCAAAGCGCTGTGAAAGGTAGGATAGACTGTCAAGTGGTAATAATGTTGAAAGTGCTAGTATATTTGTAAAAAAGGTTGTTTTACCAAATTAAAATTCACAATGAAAAAGCTTGAGACACTGGAAGAGAGAGACTCCAACTCGGGAAATTCACGATGATAACCTAGGTTAATATCTAAGAAAGTGCTTCAAACACTAGGAATACGTGAATAAAGGGCCTTAATATCTGTAACACATTGTTTCCTGACAAGGAAATCGTGTTCAAAGAACATAGAACCGAGTTGGATACTGGTTACATTTATTATTCCGGGACAATGAGTTGGCCATTTTGAAAGAAGCCTGGTTAGGCCATTAAACCGGATGTGATGACGTCACCAAGGGGGAGGGGCCACGTGGGCAGGCTTAATTGATCCCAGGTGATAATGATTTGGCCAGGGGACCAGCTGGGAGTGATGACGTCATCGAGTTTAGTTCTGGTATTAGGGTTACAGAATTGGGGCTCTGTTCATGGTTAGGGTTAGGATAAGGTTTTGGGCTAGGTAGCGTTCAGGCTCAGGTGTGGGCTAGGTTTAGGGTTTGGGTTAGAGGGTTAGCGACAGGCTGACGGTCACAGTGTAGTAATGTTGACTATTCACAATGAATGAGCTTCAATCACTCGACAATTTGGTGTGTAGCACTCAGAACTTATGACTCCAGACTAGGGAAATATTGAGAAATGTGCTTCACACAATAGGAATATATATTCCAGTAGACTGAATATCTGAACAGCACAATTTTGTCACTGGGAAATCTTGTTCAAACACCTGAGAAGCCAGTGTGACACTGTTTACATTTATTTTTCCCGTCAAAAGGAGTTGGTGTTTTCGGGAAAAGGTTTTGGTGAAACATTGAAAAACTCATTTTCCTAGAGCTATCGAACAGTATGAAAGTATTGAGAACACTATGAAATAAAAATGTCAGTTAGGCTAGGGTTCCAAGTAATGTTTTACTGTGCCTTTAAAAAGCCGGTATGACACCCATGTTCAAATGAAAGTCTCATTGCTCAAAACAACAGACCAGGGGAATGGCAGAGTGTCTCTAGAACTCCTGGAATACGTTTTAGAACCCGAACATCTCTACTGAATTTTGAAATACTGAGAATTTGTATCCAAAGCGCTGTGAAAGGTAGGATAGACTGTCACGTGGTAATACTGTTGAAAGTGCTGGTATATTTGTAAAAAAGGTTGTTTTACCAAATTAGAATTCACAATGAAAAAGCTTGAGACACTGGAAGAGAGAGACTCCAACTCGGGAAATTCACGATGATAACCTAGGTTAACATCTAAGAAAGTGCTTCAAACACTAGGAATACGTGAATAAAGGGCCTTAATATCTGTAACACATTGTTTCCTGAGAAGGAAATCGTGTTCAAAGAACATAGAACCGAGTTGGATACTGGTTACATTTATTATTCCCGGACAATGAGTTGGCGATTTTGAAAGAAGCCTGGTTAGGCCATTAAACCGGATGTGATGACGTCACCAAGGGGGAGGGGCCACGTGGGCAGGCTTAATTGATCCCAGGTGATAATGATTTGGCCAGGGGACCAGCTGGGAGTGATGACGTCATCGAGATTAGTTCTGGTATTAGGGTTAGAGAATTGGGGCTCTGTTCATGGTTAGGGTTAGGATAAGGTTTTGGGCTAGGTAGGGTTCAGGCTCAGGTGTGGGCTAGGTTTAGGGTTTGGGTTAGAGGGTTAGGGACAGGCTGACGGTCACAGTGTAGTAATGTTGGCTATTCACAATGAATGAGCTTCAATCACTCGACAATTTGGTGTGTAGCACTCAGAACTTACGACTCCAGACTAGGGAAATATTTAGAAATGTGCTTCACACAATAGGAATATATATTCCAGTAGACTGAATATCTGAACAGCACAATTTTGTCACTGGGAAATCTTGTTCAAACAGCTGAGAAGCCAGTGTGACACTGTTTACATTTATTTTTCCCGTCAAAAGGAGTTGGCGTTTTGGGGAAAAGGTTTTGGTGAAACACTGAAAAACATATTATCCTAGAGCTATCGAACAGTATGAAAGTATTGAGAACACTATGAAATAAAAATGTTAGTTAGGCTAGGGTTCCAAGTAATGTTTTACTGTGCCTTTAAAAAGCCGGTATGACACCCGTGTTAAAATGAAAAGTCTCATTGCTCAAAACCACAGACCAGGGGAATGGCAGATTGTCTCTAGAACTCCTGGAATACGTTTTAGAAACCGAACATCTCTACTGAATTTTGAAATACTGAGAATTTGTATCCAAAGCGCTGTGAAAGGTAGGATAGACTGTCAAGTGGTAATAATGTTGAAAGTGCTGGTATATTTGTAAAAAAGGTTGTTTTACCAAATTAGAATTCACAATGAAAAAGCTTGAGACACTGGAAGAGAGAGACTCCAACTCGGGAAATTCACGATGATAACCTAGGTTAATATCTAAGAAAGTGCTTCAAACACTAGGAATACGTGAATAAAGGGCCTTAATATCTGTAACACATTGTTTCCTGACAAGGAAATCGTGTTCAAAGAACATAGAACCGAGTTGGATACTGGTTACATTTATTATTCGGGACAATGAGTTGGCGATTTTGAAAGAAGCCTGGTTTGGCCATTAAACCGGATGTGATGACGTCACCAAGGGGGAGGGGCCACGTGGGCAGGCTTAATTGATCCCAGGTGATAATGATTTGGCCAGGGGACCAGCTGGGAGTGATGACGTCATCGAGATTAGTTCTGGTATTAGGGTTAGAGAATTGGGGCTCTGTTCATGGTTAGGGTTAGGATAAGGTTTTGGGCTAGGTAGGGTTCAGGCTCAGGTGTGGGCTAGGTTTAGGGTTTGGGTTAGAGGGTTAGGGACAGGCTGACGGTCACAGTGTAGTAATGTTGGCTATTCACAATGAATGAGCTTCAATCACTCGACAATTTGGTGTGTAGCACTCAGAACTTACGACTCCAGACTAGGGAAATATTTAGAAATGTGCTTCACACAATAGGAATATATATTCCAGTAGACTGAATATCTGAACAGCACAATTTTGTCACTGGGAAATCTTGTTCAAACAGCTGAGAAGCCAGTGTGACACTGTTTACATTTATTTTTCCCGTCAAAAGGAGTTGGCGTTTTGGGGAAAAGGTTTTGGTGAAACACTGAAAAACATATTTTCCTAGAGCTATCGAACAGTATGAAAGTATTGAGAACACTATGAAATAAAAATGTTAGTTAGGCTAGGGTTCCAAGTAATGTTTTACTGTGCCTTTAAAAAGCCGGTATGACACCCGTGTTAAAATGAAAAGTCTCATTGCTCAAAACAACAGACCAGGGGAATGGCAGAGTGTCTCTAGAACTCCTGGAATACGTTTTAGAACCCGAACATCTCTACTGAATTTTGAAATACTGAGAATTTGTATCCAAAGCGCTGTGAAAGGTAGGATAGACTGTCAAGTGGTAATAATGTTGAAAGTGCTAGTATATTTGTAAAAAAGGTTGGTTTACCAAATTAGAATTCACAATGAAAAAGCTTGAGACACTGGAAGAGAGAGACTCCAACTCGGGAAATTCACGATGATAACCTAGGTTAATATCTAAGAAAGTGCTTCAAACACTAGGAATACGTGAATAAAGGGCCTTAATATCTGTAACACATTGTTTCCTGACAAGGAAATCGTGTTCAAAGAACATAGAACCGAGTTGGATACTGGTTACATTTATTATTCGGGACAATGAGTTGGCGATTTTGAAAGAAGCCTGGTTAGGCCATTAAACCGGATGTGATGATGTCACCAAGGGGGAGGGGCCACGTGGGCAGGCTTAATTGATCCCAGGTGATAATGATTTGGCCAGGGGACCAGCTGGGAGTGATGACGTCATCGAGATTAGTTCTGGTATTAGGGTTAGAGAATTGGGGCTCTGTTCATGGTTAGGGTTAGGATAAGGTTTTGGGCTAGGTAGGGTTCAGGCTCAGGTATGGGCTAGGATTAGGGTTTGTGTTAGAGGGTTAGGGACAGGCTGACGGTCACAGTGTAGTAATGTTGGCTATTCACAATGAATGAGCTTCAATCACTCGACAATTTGGTGTGTAGCACTCAGAACTTATGACTCCAGACTAGGGAAATATTGAGAAATGTGCTTCACACAATAGGAATATATATTCCAGTAGACTGAATATCTGAACAGCACAATTTTGTCACTGGGAAATCTTGTTCAAACACCTGAGAAGCCAGTGTGACACTGTTTACATTTATTTTTCCCGTCAAAAGGAGTTGGTGTTTTCGGGAAAAGGTTTTGGTGAAACATTGAAAAACTCATTTTCCTAGAGCTATCGAACAGTATGAAAGTATTGAGAACACTATGAAATAAAAATGTCAGTTAGGCTAGGGTTCCAAGTAATGTTTTACTGTGCCTTTAAAAAGCCGGTATGACACCCATGTTCAAATGAAAGTCTCATTGCTCAAAACAACAGACCAGGGGAATGGCAGAGTGTCTCTAGAACTCCTGGAATACGTTTTAGAACCCGAACATCTCTACTGAATTTTGAAATACTGAGAATTTGTATCCAAAGCGCTGTGAAAGGTAGGATAGACTGTCACGTGGTAATACTGTTGAAAGTGCTGGTATATTTGTAAAAAAGGTTGTTTTACCAAATTAGAATTCACAATGAAAAAGCTTGAGACACTGGAAGAGAGAGACTCCAACTCGGGAAATTCACGATGATAACCTAGGTTAACATCTAAGAAAGTGCTTCAAACACTAGGAATACGTGAATAAAGGGCCTTAATATCTGTAACACATTGTTTCCTGAGAAGGAAATCGTGTTCAAAGAACATAGAACCGAGTTGGATACTGGTTACATTTATTATTCCGGGACAATGAGTTGGCGATTTTGAAAGAAGCCTGGTTAGGCCATTAAACCGGATGTGATGACGTCACCAAGGGGGAGGGGCCACGTGGGCAGGCTTAATTGATCCCAGGTGATAATGATTTGGCCAGGGGACCAGCTGGGAGTGATGACGTCATCGAGATTAGTTCTGGTATTAGGGTTAGAGAATTGGGGCTCTGTTCATGGTTAGGGTTAGGATAAGGTTTTGGGCTAGGTAGGGTTCAGGCTCAGGTGTGGGCTAGGTTTAGGGTTTGGGTTAGAGGGTTAGGGACAGGCTGACGGTCACAGTGTAGTAATGTTGGCTATTCACAATGAATGAGCTTCAATCACTCGACAATTTGGTGTGTAGCACTCAGAACTTACGACTCCAGACTAGGGAAATATTTAGAAATGTGCTTCACACAATAGGAATATATATTCCAGTAGACTGAATATCTGAACAGCACAATTTTGTCACTGGGAAATCTTGTTCAAACAGCTGAGAAGCCAGTGTGACACTGTTTACATTTATTTTTCCCGTCAAAAGGAGTTGGCGTTTTGGGGAAAAGGTTTTGGTGAAACACTGAAAAACATATTATCCTAGAGCTATCGAACAGTATGAAAGTATTGAGAACACTATGAAATAAAAATGTTAGTTAGGCTAGGGTTCCAAGTAATGTTTTACTGTGCCTTTAAAAAGCCGGTATGACACCCGTGTTAAAATGAAAAGTCTCATTGCTCAAAACAACAGACCAGGGGAATGGCAGATTGTCTCTAGAACTCCTGGAATACGTTTTAGAAACCGAACATCTCTACTGAATTTTGAAATACTGAGAATTTGTATCCAAAGCGCTGTGAAAGGTAGGATAGACTGTCAAGTGGTAATAATGTTGAAAGTGCTGGTATATTTGTAAAAAAGGTTGTTTTACCAAATTAGAATTCACAATGAAAAAGCTTGAGACACTGGAAGAGAGAGACTCCAACTCGGGAAATTCACGATGATAACCTAGGTTAATATCTAAGAAAGTGCTTCAAACACTAGGAATACGTGAATAAAGGGCCTTAATATCTGTAACACATTGTTTCCTGACAAGGAAATCGTGTTCAAAGAACATAGAACCGAGTTGGATACTGGTTACATTTATTATTCGGGACAATGAGTTGGCGATTTTGAAAGAAGCCTGGTTTGGCCATTAAACCGGATGTGATGACGTCACCAAGGGGGAGGGGCCACGTGGGCAGGCTTAATTGATCCCAGGTGATAATGATTTGGCCAGGGGACCAGCTGGGAGTGATGACGTCATCGAGATTAGTTCTGGTATTAGGGTTAGAGAATTGGGGCTCTGTTCATGGTTAGGGTTAGGATAAGGTTTTGGGCTAGGTAGGGTTCAGGCTCAGGTGTGGGCTAGGTTTAGGGTTTGGGTTAGAGGGTTAGGGACAGGCTGACGGTCACAGTGTAGTAATGTTGGCTATTCACAATGAATGAGCTTCAATCACTCGACAATTTGGTGTGTAGCACTCAGAACTTACGACTCCAGACTAGGGAAATATTTAGAAATGTGCTTCACACAATAGGAATATATATTCCAGTAGACTGAATATCTGAACAGCACAATTTTGTCACTGGGAAATCTTGTTCAAACAGCTGAGAACTGAGTGTGACACTGTTTACATTTATTTTTCCCGTCAAAAGGAGTTGGCGTTTTCGGGAAAAGGTTTTGGTGAAACACTGAAAAACTCATTTTCCTAGAGCTATCGAACAGTATGAAAGTATTGAGAACACTATGAAATAAAAATGTTAGTTAGGCTAGGGTTCCAAGTAATGTTTTACTGTGCCTTTAAAAAGCCGGTATGACACCCGTGTTACAATGAAAAGTCTCATTGCTCAAAACAACAGACCAGGGGAATGGCAGATTGTCTCTAGAACTCCTGGAATACGTTTTAGAAACCGAACATCTCTACTGAATTTTGAAATACTGAGAATTTGTATCCAAAGCGCTGTGAAAGGTAGGATAGACTGTCAAGTGGTAATAATGTTGAAAGTGCTGGTATATTTGTAAAAAAGGTTGTTTTACCAAATTAGAATTCACAATGAAAAAGCTTGAGACACTGGAAGAGAGAGACTCCAACTCGGGAAATTCACGATGATAACCTAGGTTAATATCTAAGAAAGTGCTTCAAACACTAGGAATACGTGAATAAAGGGCCTTAATATCTGTAACACATTGTTTCCTGACAAGGAAATCGTGTTCAAAGAACATAGAACCGAGTTGGATACTGGTTACATTTATTATTCGGGACAATGAGTTGGCGATTTTGAAAGAAGCCTGGTTAGGCCATTAAACCGGATGTGATGACGTCACCAAGGGGGAGGGGCCACGTGGGCAGGCTTAATTGATCCCAGGTGATAATGATTTGGCCAGGGGACCAGCTGGGAGTGATGACGTCATCGAGATTAGTTCTGGTATTAGGGTTAGAGAATTGGGGCTCTGTTCATGGTTAGGGTTAGGATAAGGTTTTGGGCTAGGTAGGGTTCAGGCTCAGGTATGGGCTAGGTTTAGGGTTTGGGTTAGAGGGTTAGGGACAGGCTGACGGTCACAGTGTAGTAATGTTGGCTATTCACAATGAATGAGCTTCAATCACTCGACAATTTGGTGTGTAGCACTCAGAACTTATGACTCCAGACTAGGGAAATATTTAGAAATGTGCTTCACACAATAGGAATATATATTCCAGTAGACTGAATATCTGAACAGCACAATTTTGTCACTGGGAAATCTTGTTCAAACAGCTGAGAAGCCAGTGTGCCACTGTTTACATTTATTTTTCCCGTCAAAAGGAGTTGGCGTTTTGGGGAAAAGGTTTTGGTGAAACACTGAAAAACATATTTTCCTAGAGCTATCGAACAGTATGAAAGTATTGAGAACACTATGAAATAAAAATGTTAGTTAGGCTAGGGTTCCAAGTAATGTTTTACTGTGCCTTTAAAAAGCCGGTATGACACCCGTGTTAAAATGAAAAGTCTCATTGCTCAAAACAACAGACCAGGGGAATGGCAGAGTGTCTCTAGAACTCCTGGAATACGTTTTAGAACCCGAACATCTCTACTGAATTTTGAAATACTGAGAATTTGTATCCAAAGCGCTGTGAAAGGTAGGATAGACTGTCAAGTGGTAATAATGTTGAAAGTGCTAGTATATTTGTAAAAAAGGTTGGTTTACCAAATTAGAATTCACAATGAAAAAGCTTGAGACACTGGAAGAGAGAGACTCCAACTCGGGAAATTCACGATGATAACCTAGGTTAATATCTAAGAAAGTGCTTCAAACACTAGGAATACGTGAATAAAGGGCCTTAATATCTGTAACACATTGTTTCCTGACAAGGAAATCGTGTTCAAAGAACATAGAACCGAGTTGGATACTGGTTACATTTATTATTCGGGACAATGAGTTGGCGATTTTGAAAGAAGCCTGGTTAGGCCATTAAACCGGATGTGATGATGTCACCAAGGGGGAGGGGCCACGTGGGCAGGCTTAATTGATCCCAGGTGATAATGATTTGGCCAGGGGACCAGCTGGGAGTGATGACGTCATCGAGATTAGTTCTGGTATTAGGGATAGAGAATTGGGGCTCTGTTCATGGTTAGGGTTAGGATAAGGTTTTGGGCTAGGTAGGGTTCAGGCTCAGGTATGGGCTAGGATTAGGGTTTGGGTTAGAGGGTTAGGGACAGGCTGACGGTCACAGTGTAGTAATGTTGGCTATTCACAATGAATGAGCTTCAATCACTCGACAATTTGGTGTGTAGCACTCAGAACTTATGACTCCAGACTAGGGAAATATTGAGAAATGTGCTTCACACAATAGGAATATATATTCCAGTAGACTGAATATCTGAACAGCACAATTTTGTCACTGGGAAATCTTGTTCAAACACCTGAGAAGCCAGTGTGACACTGTTTACATTTATTTTTCCCGTCAAAAGGAGTAGGTGTTTTCGGGAAAAGGTTTTGGTGAAACATTGAAAAACTCATTTTCCTAGAGCTATCGAACAGTATGAAAGTATTGAGAACACTATGAAATAAAAATGTCAGTTAGGCTAGGGTTCCAAGTAATGTTTTACTGTGCCTTTAAAAAGCCGGTATGACACCCATGTTCAAATGAAAGTCTCATTGCTCAAAACAACAGACCAGGGGAATGGCAGAGTGTCTCTAGAACTCCTGGAATACGTTTTAGAACCCGAACATCTCTACTGAATTTTGAAATACTGAGAATTTGTATCCAAAGCGCTGTGAAAGGTAGGATAGACTGTCACGTGGTAATACTGTTGAAAGTGCTGGTATATTTGTAAAAAAGGTTGTTTTACCAAATTAGAATTCACAATGAAAAAGCTTGAGACACTGGAAGAGAGAGACTCCAACTCGGGAAATTCACGATGATAACCTAGGTTAACATCTAAGAAAGTGCTTCAAACACTAGGAATACGTGAATAAAGGGCCTTAATATCTGTAACACATTGTTTCCTGACAAGGAAATCGTGTTCAAAGAACATAGAACCGAGTTGGATACTGGTTACATTTATTATTCTGGGACAATGAGTTGGCCATTTTGAAAGAAGCCTGGTTAGGCCATTAAACTGGATGTGATGACGTCACCAAGGGGGAGGGGCCACGTGGGCAGGCTTAATTGATCCCAGGTGATAATGATTTGGCCAGGGGACCAGCTGGGAGTGATGACATCATCGAGATTAGTCCTGGTATTAGGGTTACAGAATTGGGGCTCTGTTCATGGTTAGGGTTAGGATAATGTTTTGGGCTAGGTGGGGTTCAGGCTCAGGTGTGGGCTAGGTTTAGGGTTTGGGTTAGAGGGTTAGGGACAGGGTTAAGGTCACAGTGTAGTAATGTTGGCTATTCACAATGAATGAGCTTCAATCACTCAACAATTTGGTGTGTAGCACTCAGTACTTACGACTCCAGACTAGGGAAATATTTAGAAATGTGCTTCACACAATAGGAATACATATTCCAATAGACTGAATATCTGAACAGAACAATTTTGTCACTGGGAAATCTTGTTCAAACAGGTGAGAAGCAAGTGTGACACTGTTTACATTTATTTTTCCCGTCAAAAGGAGTTGGCGTTTTTTGGAAAAGGTTTTGGTGAAACACTGAAAAACTCATTTTCTTAGAGCTATCGAACAGTATGAAAGTATTGAGAACACTATGAAATAAAAATGTTAGTTAGGCTAGGGTTCCAAGTAATGTTTTACTGTGCCTTTAAAAAGCCGGTATGACACCCGTGTTAAAATGAAAAGTCTCATTGCTCAAAACAACAGACCAGGGGAATGGCAGTGTGTCTCTGGAACTCCTGGAATACTTTTTAGAAACCGAACATCTCTACTGAATTTGGAAATACTGAGAATTTGTATCCAAAGCGCTGTGAAAGGTAAGATAGACTGTCAAGTGGTAATAATGTTGAAAGTGCTGGTATATTTTTAAAAATGTTGTTTTACCAAATTAGAATTCACAATGAAAAAGCTTGAGACACTGGAAGAGAGAGACTCCAACTCGGGAAATTCACAATGATAACCTAGGTTAATATCTAAGAAAGTGCTTCAAACAGTAGGAATACGTGAATAAAGGGCCTTAATATCTGTAACACATTGTTTCCTGAGAAGGAAATCGTGTTCAAAGAACATAGAACCGAGTTGGATACTGGTTACATTTATTATTCCGGGACAATGAGTTGGCGATTTTGAAAGAAGCCTGGTTAGGCCATTAAACCGGATGTGATGACGTCACCAAGGGGGAGGGGCCACGTGGGCAGGCTTAATTGATCCCAGGTGATAATGATTTGGCCAGGGGACCAGCTGGGAGTGATGACGTCATCGAGATTAGTTCTGGTATTAGGGTTAGAGAATTGGGGCTCTGTTCATGGTTAGGGTTAGGATAAGGTTTTGGGCTAGGTAGGGTTCAGGCTCAGGTGTGGGCTAGGTTTAGGGTTTGGGTTAGAGGGTTAGGGACAGGCTGACGGTCACAGTGTAGTAATGTTGGCTATTCACAATGAATGAGCTTCAATCACTCGACAATTTGGTGTGTAGCACTCAGAACTTACGACTCCAGACTAGGGAAATATTTAGAAATGTGCTTCACACAATAGGAATATATATTCCAGTAGACTGAATATCTGAACAGCACAATTTTGTCACTGGGAAATCTTGTTCAAACAGCTGAGAACCGAGTGTGACACTGTTTACATTTATTTTTCCCGTCAAAAGGAGTTGGCGTTTTCGGGAAAAGGTTTTGCTGAAACACTGAAAAACTCATTTTCCTAGAGCTATCAAACAGTATGAAAGTATTGAGAACACTATGAAATAAAAATGTTAGTTAGGCTAGGGTTCCAAGTAATGTTTTACTGTGCCTTTAAAAAGCCGGTATGACACCCGTGTTACAATGAAAAGTCTCATTGCTCAAAACAACAGACCAGGGGAATGGCAGATTGTCTCTAGAACTCCTGGAATACGTTTTAGAAACCGAACATCTCTACTGAATTTTGAAATACTGAGAATTTGTATCCGAAGCGCTGTGAAAGGTAGGATAGACTGTCAAGTGGTAATAATGTTGAAAGTGCTGGTATATTTGTAAAAAAGGTTGTTTTACCAAATTAGAATTCACAATGAAAAAGCTTGAGACACTGGAAGAGAGAGACTCCAACTCGGGAAATTCACGATGATATCCTAGGTTAATATCTAAGAAAGTGCTTCAAACACTAGGAATACGTGAATAAAGGGCCTTAATATCTGTAACACATTGTTTCCTGAGAAGGAAATCGTGTTCAAAGAACATAGAACCGAGTTGGATACTGGTTACATTTATTATTCCGGGACAATGAGTTGGCCATTTTGAAAGAAGCCTGGTTTGGCCATTAAACCGGATGTGATGACGTCACCAAGGGGGAGGGGCCACGTGGGCAGGCTTAATTGATCCCAGGTGATAATGATTTGGCCAGGGGACCAGCTGGGAGTGATGACGTCATCGAGATTAGTTCTGGTATTAGGGTTAGAGAATTGGGGCTCTGTTCATGGTTAGGGTTAGGATAAGGTTTTGGGCTAGGTAGGGTTCAGGCTCAGGTGTGGGCTAGGTTTAGGGTTTGGGTTAGAGGGTTAGGGACAGGCTGACGGTCACAGTGTAGTAATGTTGGCTATTCACAATGAATGAGCTTCAATCACTCGACAATTTGGTGTGTAGCACTCAGAACTTACGACTCCAGACTAGGGAAATATTTAGAAATGTGCTTCACACAATAGGAATATATATTCCAGTAGACTGAATATCTGAACAGCACAATTTTGTCACTGGGAAATCTTGTTCAAACACCTGAGAAGCCAGTGTGACACTGTTTACATTTATTTTTCCCGTCAAAAGGAGTTGGTGTTTTCGGGAAAAGGTTTTGGTGAAACATTGAAAAACTCATTTTCCTAGAGCTATCGAACAGTATGAAAGTATTGAGAACACTATGAAATAAAAATGTCAGTTAGGCTAGGGTTCCAAGTAATGTTTTACTGTGCCTTTAAAAAGCCGGTATGACACCCATGTTCAAATGAAAGTCTCATTGCTCAAAACAACAGACCAGGGGAATGGCAGAGTGTCTCTAGAACTCCTGGAATACGTTTTAGAACCCGAACATCTCTACTGAATTTTGAAATACTGAGAATTTGTATCCAAAGCGCTGTGAAAGGTAGGATAGACTGTCACGTGGTAATACTGTTGAAAGTGCTGGTATATTTGTAAAAAAGGTTGTTTTACCAAATTAGAATTCACAATGAAAAAGCTTGAGACACTGGAAGAGAGAGACTCCAACTCGGGAAATTCACGATGATAACCTAGGTTAACATCTAAGAAAGTGCTTCAAACACTAGGAATACGTGAATAAAGGGCCTTAATATCTGTAACACATTGTTTCCTGACAAGGAAATCGTGTTCAAAGAACATAGAACCGAGTTGGATACTGGTTACATTTATTATTCTGGGACAATGAGTTGGCCATTTTGAAAGAAGCCTGGTTAGGCCATTAAACTGGATGTGATGACGTCACCAAGGGGGAGGGGCCACGTGGGCAGGCTTAATTGATCCCAGGTGATAATGATTTGGCCAGGGGACCAGCTGGGAGTGATGACATCATCGAGATTAGTCCTGGTATTAGGGTTACAGAATTGGGGCTCTGTTCATGGTTAGGGTTAGGATAATGTTTTGGGCTAGGTGGGGTTCAGGCTCAGGTGTGGGCTAGGTTTAGGGTTTGGGTTAGAGGGTTAGGGACAGGGTTAAGGTCACAGTGTAGTAATGTTGGCTATTCACAATGAATGAGCTTCAATCACTCGACAATTTGGTGTGTAGCACTCAGTACTTACGACTCCAGACTAGGGAAATATTTAGAAATGTGCTTCACACAATAGGAATACATATTCCAATAGACTGAATATCTGAACAGAACAATTTTGTCACTGGGAAATCTTGTTCAAACAGGTGAGAAGCAAGTGTGACACTGTTTACATTTATTTTTCCCGTCAAAAGGAGTTGGCGTTTTTTGGAAAAGGTTTTGGTGAAACACTGAAAAACTCATTTTCTTAGAGCTATCGAACAGTATGAAAGTATTGAGAACACTATGAAATAAAAATGTTAGTTAGGCTAGGGTTCCAAGTAATGTTTTACTGTGCCTTTAAAAAGCCGGTATGACACCCGTGTTAAAATGAAAAGTCTCATTGCTCAAAACAACAGACCAGGGGAATGGCAGTGTGTCTCTGGAACTCCTGGAATACTTTTTAGAAAGCGAACATCTCTACTGAATTTGGAAATACTGAGAATTTGTATCCAAAGCGCTGTGAAAGGTACGATAGACTGTCAAGTGGTAATAATGTTGAAAGTGCTGGTATATTTTTAAAAATGTTGTTTTACCAAATTAGAATTCACAATGAAAAAGCTTGAGACACTGGAAGAGAGAGACTCCAACTCGGGAAATTCACAATGATAACCTAGGTTAATATCTAAGAAAGTGCTTCAAACAGTAGGAATACGTGAATAAAGGGCCTTAATATCTGTAACACATTGTTTCCTGAGAAGGAAATCGTGTTCAAAGAACATAGAACCGAGTTGGATACTGGTTACATTTATTATTCCAGGACAATGAGTTGGCGATTTTGAAAGAAGCCTGGTTAGGCCATTAAACCGGATGTGATGACGTCACCAAGGGGGAGGGGCCACGTGGGCAGGCTTAATTGATCCCAGGTGATAATGATTTGGCCAGGGGACCAGCTGGGAGTGATGACGTCATCGAGATTAGTTCTGGTATTAGGGTTAGAGAATTGGGGCTCTGTTCATGGTTAGGGTTAGGATAAGGTTTTGGGCTAGGTAGGGTTCAGGCTCAGGTGTGGGCTAGGTTTAGGGTTTGGGTTAGAGGGTTAGGGACAGGCTGACGGTCACAGTGTAGTAATGTTGGCTATTCACAATGAATGAGCTTCAATCACTCGACAATTTGGTGTGTAGCACTCAGAACTTACGACTCCAGACTAGGGAAATATTGAGAAATGTGCTTCACACAATAGGAATATATATTCCAGTAGACTGAATATCTGAACAGCACAATTTTGTCACTGGGAAATCTTGTTCAAACACCTGAGAAGCCAGTGTGACACTGTTTACATTTATTTTTCCCGTCAAAAGGAGTTGGTGTTTTCGGGAAAAGGTTTTGGTGAAACATTGAAAAACTCATTTTCCTAGAGCTATCGAACAGTATGAAAGTATTGAGAACACTATGAAATAAAAATGTCAGTTAGGCTAGGGTTCCAAGTAATGTTTTACTGTGCCTTTAAAAAGCCGGTATGACACCCATGTTCAAATGAAAGTCTCATTGCTCAAAACAACAGACCAGGGGAATGGCAGAGTGTCTCTAGAACTCCTGGAATACGTTTTAGAACCCGAACATCTCTACTGAATTTTGAAATACTGAGAATTTGTATCCAAAGCGCTGTGAAAGGTAGGATAGACTGTCACGTGGTAATACTGTTGAAAGTGCTGGTATATTTGTAAAAAAGGTTGTTTTACCAAATTAGAATTCACAATGAAAAAGCTTGAGACACTGGAAGAGAGAGACTCCAACTCGGGAAATTCACGATGATAACCTAGGTTAACATCTAAGAAAGTGCTTCAAACACTAGGAATACGTGAATAAAGGGCCTTAATATCTGTAACACATTGTTTCCTGACAAGGAAATCGTGTTCAAAGAACATAGAACCGAGTTGGATACTGGTTACATTTATTATTCTGGGACAATGAGTTGGCCATTTTGAAAGAAGCCTGGTTAGGCCATTAAACTGGATGTGATGACGTCACCAAGGGGGAGGGGCCACGTGGGCAGGCTTAATTGATCCCAGGTGATAATGATTTGGCCAGGGGACCAGCTGGGAGTGATGACATCATCGAGATTAGTCCTGGTATTAGGGTTACAGAATTGGGGCTCTGTTCATGGTTAGGGTTAGGATAATGTTTTGGGCTAGGTGGGGTTCAGGCTCAGGTGTGGGCTAGGTTTAGGGTTTGGGTTAGAGGGTTAGGGACAGGGTTAAGGTCACAGTGTAGTAATGTTGGCTATTCACAATGAATGAGCTTCAATCACTCGACAATTTGGTGTGTAGCACTCAGTACTTACGACTCCAGACTAGGGAAATATTTAGAAATGTGCTTCACACAATAGGAATACATATTCCAATAGACTGAATATCTGAACAGAACAATTTTGTCACTGGGAAATCTTGTTCAAACAGGTGAGAAGCAAGTGTGACACTGTTTACATTTATTTTTCCCGTCAAAAGGAGTTGGCGTTTTTTGGAAAAGGTTTTGGTGAAACACTGAAAAACTCATTTTCTTAGAGCTATCGAACAGTATGAAAGTATTGAGAACACTATGAAATAAAAATGTTAGTTAGGCTAGGGTTCCAAGTAATGTTTTACTGTGCCTTTAAAAAGCCGGTATGACACCCGT
The DNA here is from genome assembly GCF_951640355.1 of Cnephaeus nilssonii. NCBI lineage: Eukaryota > Metazoa > Chordata > Mammalia > Chiroptera > Vespertilionidae > Cnephaeus > Cnephaeus nilssonii. The sequence continues at coordinate 44,839,129 of NC_137092.1, forward strand.
GTTAAAATGAAAGTCTCATTGCTCAAAACAACAGACCAGGGGAATGGCAGAGTGTCTCTAGAACTCCTGGAATACGTTTTAGAACCCGAACATCTCTACTGAATTTTGAAATACTGAGAATTTGTATCCAAAGCGCTGTGAAAGGTAGGATAGACTGTCAAGTGGTAATAATGTTGAAAGTGCTGGTATATTTGTAAAAAAGGTTGTTTTACCAAATTAAAATTCACAATGAAAAAGCTTGAGACACTGGAAGAGAGAGACTCCAACTCGGGAAATTCACGATGATAACCTAGGTTAATATCTAAGAAAGTGCTTCAAACACTAGGAATACGTGAATAAAGGGCCTTAATATCTGTAACACATAGTTTCCTGAGAAGGAAATCGTGTTCAAAGAACATAGAACCGAGTTGGATACTGGTTACATTTATTATTCCGGGACAATGAGTTGGCCATTTTGAAAGAAGCCTGGTTTGGCCATTAAACCGGATGTGATGACGTCACCAAGGGGGAGGGGCCACGTGGGCAGGCTTAATTGATCCCAGGTGATAATGATTTGGCCAGGGGACCAGCTGGGAGTGATGACGTCATCGAGATTAGTTCTGGTATTAGGGTTAGAGAATTGGGGCTCTGTTCATGGTTAGGGTTAGGATAAGGTTTTGGGCTAGGTAGGGTTCAGGCTCAGGTGTGGGCTAGGTTTAGGGTTTGGGTTAGAGGGTTAGGGACAGGCTGACGGTCACAGTGTAGTAATGTTGGCTATTCACAATGAATGAGCTTCAATCACTCGACAATTTGGTGTGTAGCACTCAGAACTTACGACTCCAGACTAGGGAAATATTTAGAAATGTGCTTCACACAATAGGAATATATATTCCAGTAGACTGAATATCTGAACAGCACAATTTTGTCACTGGGAAATCTTGTTCAAACACCTGAGAAGCCAGTGTGACACTGTTTACATTTATTTTTCCCGTCAAAAGGAGTTGGTGTTTTCGGGAAAAGGTTTTGGTGAAACACTGAAAAACTCATTTTCCTAGAGCTATCAAACAGTATGAAAGTATTGAGAACACTATGAAATAAAAATGTTAGTTAGGCTAGGGTTCCAAGTAATGTTTTACTGTGCCTTTAAAAAGCCGGTATGACACCCGTGTTACAATGAAAAGTCTCATTGCTCAAAACAACAGACCAGGGGAATGGCAGATTGTCTCTAGAACTCCTGGAATACGTTTTAGAAACCGAACATCTCTACTGAATTTTGAAATACTGAGAATTTGTATCCGAAGCGCTGTGAAAGGTAGGATAGACTGTCAAGTGGTAATAATGTTGAAAGTGCTGGTATATTTGTAAAAAAGGTTGTTTTACCAAATTAGAATTCACAATGAAAAAGCTTGAGACACTGGAAGAGAGAGACTCCAACTCGGGAAATTCACGATGATAACCTAGGTTAATATCTAAGAAAGTGCTTCAAACACTAGGAATACGTGAATAAAGGGCCTTAATATCTGTAACACATTGTTTCCTGACAAGGAAATCGTGTTCAAAGAACATAGAACCGAGTTGGATACTGGTTACATTTATTATTCGGGACAATGAGTTGGCGATTTTGAAAGAAGCCTGGTTTGGCCATTAAACCGGATGTGATGACGTCACCAAGGGGGAGGGGCCACGTGGGCAGGCTTAATTGATCCCAGGTGATAATGATTTGGCCAGGGGACCAGCTGGGAGTGATGACGTCATCGAGATTAGTTCTGGTATTAGGGTTAGAGAATTGGGGCTCTGTTCATGGTTAGGGTTAGGATAAGGTTTTGGGCTAGGTAGGGTTCAGGCTCAGGTGTGGGCTAGGTTTAGGGTTTGGGTTAGAGGGTTAGGGACAGGCTGACGGTCACAGTGTAGTAATGTTGGCTATTCACAATGAATGAGCTTCAATCACTCGACAATTTGGTGTGTAGCACTCAGAACTTATGACTCCAGACTAGGGAAATATTTAGAAATGTGCTTCACACAATAGGAATATATATTCCAGTAGACTGAATATCTGAACAGCACAATTTTGTCACTGGGAAATCTTGTTCAAACAGCTGAGAACCGAGTGTGACACTGTTTACATTTATTTTTCCCGTCAAAAGGAGTTGGCGTTTTGGGGAAAAGGTTTTGGTGAAACACTGAAAAACATATTTTCCTAGAGCTATCGAACAGTATGAAAGTATTGAGAACACTATGAAATAAAAATGTTAGTTAGGCTAGGGTTCCAAGTAATGTTTTACTGTGCCTTTAAAAAGCCGGTATGACACCCGTGTTACAATGAAAAGTCTCATTGCTCAAAACAACAGACCAGGGGAATGGCAGATTGTCTCTAGAACTCCTGGAATACGTTTTAGAAACCGAACATCTCTACTGAATTTTGAAATACTGAGAATTTGTATCCAAAGCGCTGTGAAAGGTAGGATAGACTGTCAAGTGGTAATAATGTTGAAAGTGCTGGTATATTTGTAAAAAAGGTTGTTTTACCAAATTAGAATTCACAATGAAAAAGCTTGAGACACTGGAAGAGAGAGACTCCAACTCGGGAAATTCACGATGATATCCTAGGTTAATATCTAAGAAAGTGCTTCAAACACTAGGAATACGTGAATAAAGGGCCTTAATATCTGTAACACATTGTTTCCTGACAAGGAAATCGTGTTCAAAGAACATAGAACCGAGTTGGATACTGGTTACATTTATTATTCGGGACAATGAGTTGGCGATTTTGAAAGAAGCCTGGTTAGGCCATTAAACCGGATGTGATGACGTCACCAAGGGGGAGGGGCCACGTGGGCAGGCTTAATTGATCCCAGGTGATAATGATTTGGCCAGGGGACCAGCTGGGAGTGATGACGTCATCGAGATTAGTTCTGGTATTAGGGTTAGAGAATTGGGGCTCTGTTCATGGTTAGGGTTAGGATAAGGTTTTGGGCTAGGTAGGGTTCAGGCTCAGGTATGGGCTAGGTTTAGGGTTTGGGTTAGAGGGTTAGGGACAGGCTGACGGTCACAGTGTAGTAATGTTGGCTATTCACAATGAATGAGCTTCAATCACTCGACAATTTGGTGTGTAGCACTCAGAACTTATGACTCCAGACTAGGGAAATATTTAGAAATGTGCTTCACACAATAGGAATATATATTCCAGTAGACTGAATATCTGAACAGCACAATTTTGTCACTGGGAAATCTTGTTCAAACAGCTGAGAAGCCAGTGTGACACTGTTTACATTTATTTTTCCCGTCAAAAGGAGTTGGCGTTTTCGGGAAAAGGTTTTGGTGAAACACTGAAAAACTCATTTTCCTAGAGCTATCGAACAGTATGAAAGTATTGAGAACACTATGAAATAAAAATGTTAGTTAGGCTAGGGTTCCAAGTAATGTTTTACTGTGCCTTTAAAAAGCCGGTATGACACCCGTGTTAAAATGAAAGTCTCATTGCTCAAAACAACAGACCAGGGGAATGGCAGAGTGTCTCTAGAACTCCTGGAATACGTTTTAGAACCCGAACATCTCTACTGAATTTTGAAATACTGAGAATTTGTATCCAAAGCGCTGTGAAAGGTAGGATAGACTGTCAAGTGGTAATAATGTTGAAAGTGCTGGTATATTTGTAAAAAAGGTTGTTTTACCAAATTAAAATTCACAATGAAAAAGCTTGAGACACTGGAAGAGAGAGACTCCAACTCGGGAAATTCACGATGATAACCTAGGTTAATATCTAAGAAAGTGCTTCAAACACTAGGAATACGTGAATAAAGGGCCTTAATATCTGTAACACATTGTTTCCTGAGAAGGAAACCGTGTTCAAAGAACATAGAACCGAGTTGGATACTGGTTACATTTATTATTCCGGGACAATGAGTTGGCCATTTTGAAAGAAGCCTGGTTTGGCCATTAAACCGGATGTGATGACGTCACCAAGGGGGAGGGGCCACGTGGGCAGGCTTAATTGATCCCAGGTGATAATGATTTGGCCAGGGGACCAGCTGGGAGTGATGACGTCATCGAGATTAGTTCTGGTATTAGGGTTAGAGAATTGGGGCTCTGTTCATGGTTAGGGTTAGGATAAGGTTTTGGGCTAGGTAGGGTTCAGGCTCAGGTGTGGGCTAGGTTTAGGGTTTGGGTTAGAGGGTTAGGGACAGGCTGACGGTCACAGTGTAGTAATGTTGGCTATTCACAATGAATGAGCTTCAATCACTCGACAATTTGGTGTGTAGCACTCAGAACTTACGACTCCAGACTAGGGAAATATTTAGAAATGTGCTTCACACAATAGGAATATATATTCCAGTAGACTGAATATCTGAACAGCACAATTTTGTCACTGGGAAATCTTGTTCAAACAGCTGAGAACCGAGTGTGACACTGTTTACATTTATTTTTCCCGTCAAAAGGAGTTGGCGTTTTGGGGAAAAGGTTTTGGTGAAACACTGAAAAACATATTTTCCTAGAGCTATCGAACAGTATGAAAGTATTGAGAACACTATGAAATAAAAATGTTAGTTAGGCTAGGGTTCCAAGTAATGTTTTACTGTGCCTTTAAAAAGCCGGTATGACACCCGTGTTAAAATGAAAAGTCTCATTGCTCAAAACAACAGACCAGGGGAATGGCAGATTGTCTCTAGAACTCCTGGAATACGTTTTAGAAACCGAACATCTCTACTGAATTTTGAAATACTGAGAATTTGTATCCGAAGCGCTGTGAAAGGTAGGATAGACTGTCAAGTGGTAATAATGTTGAAAGTGCTGGTATATTTGTAAAAAAGGTTGTTTTACCAAATTAGAATTCACAATGAAAAAGCTTGAGACACTGGAAGAGAGAGACTCCAACTCGGGAAATTCACGATGATAACCTAGGTTAATATCTAAGAAAGTGCTTCAAACACTAGGAATACGTGAATAAAGGGCCTTAATATCTGTAACACATTGTTTCCTGACAAGGAAATCGTGTTCAAAGAACATAGAACCGAGTTGGATACTGGTTACATTTATTATTCGGGACAATGAGTTGGCGATTTTGAAAGAAGCCTGGTTTGGCCATTAAACCGGATGTGATGACGTCACCAAGGGGGAGGGGCCACGTGGGCAGGCTTAATTGATCCCAGGTGATAATGATTTGGCCAGGGGACCAGCTGGGAGTGATGACGTCATCGAGATTAGTTCTGGTATTAGGGTTAGAGAATTGGGGCTCTGTTCATGGTTAGGGTTAGGATAAGGTTTTGGGCTAGGTAGGGTTCAGGCTCAGGTGTGGGCTAGGTTTAGGGTTTGGGTTAGAGGGTTAGGGACAGGCTGACGGTCACAGTGTAGTAATGTTGGCTATTCACAATGAATGAGCTTCAATCACTCGACAATTTGGTGTGTAGCACTCAGAACTTACGACTCCAGACTAGGGAAATATTTAGAAATGTGCTTCACACAATAGGAATATATATTCCAGTAGACTGAATATCTGAACAGCACAATTTTGTCACTGGGAAATCTTGTTCAAACAGCTGAGAACCGAGTGTGACACTGTTTACATTTATTTTTCCCGTCAAAAGGAGTTGGCGTTTTGGGGAAAAGGTTTTGGTGAAACACTGAAAAACATATTTTCCTAGAGCTATCGAACAGTATGAAAGTATTGAGAACACTATGAAATAAAAATGTTAGTTAGGCTAGGGTTCCAAGTAATGTTTTACTGTGCCTTTAAAAAGCCGGTATGACACCCGTGTTAAAATGAAAAGTCTCATTGCTCAAAACAACAGACCAGGGGAATGGCAGATTGTCTCTAGAACTCCTGGAATACGTTTTAGAAACCGAACATCTCTACTGAATTTTGAAATACTGAGAATTTGTATCCGAAGCGCTGTGAAAGGTAGGATAGACTGTCAAGTGGTAATAATGTTGAAAGTGCTGGTATATTTGTAAAAAAGGTTGTTTTACCAAATTAGAATTCACAATGAAAAAGCTTGAGACACTGGAAGTGAGAGACTCCAACTCGGGAAATTCACGATGATAACCTAGGTTAATATCTAAGAAAGTGCTTCAAACACTAGGAATACGTGAATAAAGGGCCTTAATATCTGTAACACATTGTTTCCTGACAAGGAAATCGTGTTCAAAGAACATAGAACCGAGTTGGATACTGGTTACATTTATTATTCGGGACAATGAGTTGGCGATTTTGAAAGAAGCCTGGTTTGGCCATTAAACCGGATGTGATGACGTCACCAAGGGGGAGGGGCCACGTGGGCAGGCTTAATTGATCCCAGGTGATAATGATTTGGCCAGGGGACCAGCTGGGAGTGATGACGTCATCGAGATTAGTTCTGGTATTAGGGTTAGAGAATTGGGGCTCTGTTCATGGTTAGGGTTAGGATAAGGTTTTGGGCTAGGTAGGGTTCAGGCTCAGGTGTGGGCTAGGTTTAGGGTTTGGGTTAGAGGGTTAGGGACAGGCTGACGGTCACAGTGTAGTAATGTTGGCTATTCACAATGAATGAGCTTCAATCACTCGACAATTTGGTGTGTAGCACTCAGAACTTACGACTCCAGACTAGGGAAATATTTAGAAATGTGCTTCACACAATAGGAATATATATTCCAGTAGACTGAATATCTGAACAGCACAATTTTGTCACTGGGAAATCTTGTTCAAACAGCTGAGAACCGAGTGTGACACTGTTTACATTTATTTTTCCCGTCAAAAGGAGTTGGCGTTTTGGGGAAAAGGTTTTGGTGAAACACTGAAAAACATATTTTCCTAGAGCTATCGAACAGTATGAAAGTATTGAGAACACTATGAAATAAAAATGTTAGTTAGGCTAGGGTTCCAAGTAATGTTTTACTGTGCCTTTAAAAAGCCGGTATGACACCCGTGTTAAAATGAAAAGTCTCATTGCTCAAAACAACAGACCAGGGGAATGGCAGATTGTCTCTAGAACTCCTGGAATACGTTTTAGAAACCGAACATCTCTACTGAATTTTGAAATACTGAGAATTTGTATCCGAAGCGCTGTGAAAGGTAGGATAGACTGTCAAGTGGTAATAATGTTGAAAGTGCTGGTATATTTGTAAAAAAGGTTGTTTTACCAAATTAGAATTCACAATGAAAAAGCTTGAGACACTGGAAGAGAGAGACTCCAACTCGGGAAATTCACGATGATAACCTAGGTTAATATCTAAGAAAGTGCTTCAAACACTAGGAATACGTGAATAAAGGGCCTTAATATCTGTAACACATTGTTTCCTGACAAGGAAATCGTGTTCAAAGAACATAGAACCGAGTTGGATACTGGTTACATTTATTATTCGGGACAATGAGTTGGCCATTTTGAAAGAAGCCTGGTTTGGCCATTAAACCGGATGTGATGACGTCACCAAGGGGGAGGGGCCACGTGGGCAGGCTTAATTGATCCCAGGTGATAATGATTTGGCCAGGGGACCAGCTGGGAGTGATGACGTCATCGAGATTAGTTCTGGTATTAGGGTTAGAGAATTGGGGCTCTGTTCATGGTTAGGGTTAGGATAAGGTTTTGGGCTAGGTAGGGTTCAGGCTCAGGTGTGGGCTAGGTTTAGGGTTTGGGTTAGAGGGTTAGGGACAGGCTGACGGTCACAGTGTAGTAATGTTGGCTATTCACAATGAATGAGCTTCAATCACTCGACAATTTGGTGTGTAGCACTCAGAACTTACGACTCCAGACTAGGGAAATATTTAGAAATGTGCTTCACACAATAGGAATATATATTCCAGTAGACTGAATATCTGAACAGCACAATTTTGTCACTGGGAAATCTTGTTCAAACAGCTGAGAACCGAGTGTGACACTGTTTACATTTATTTTTCCCGTCAAAAGGAGTTGGCGTTTTGGGGAAAAGGTTTTGGTGAAACACTGAAAAACATATTTTCCTAGAGCTATCGAACAGTATGAAAGTATTGAGAACACTATGAAATAAAAATGTTAGTTAGGCTAGGGTTCCAAGTAATGTTTTACTGTGCCTTTAAAAAGCCGGTATGACACCCGTGTTAAAATGAAAAGTCTCATTGCTCAAAACAACAGACCAGGGGAATGGCAGATTGTCTCTAGAACTCCTGGAATACGTTTTAGAAACCGAACATCTCTACTGAATTTTGAAATACTGAGAATTTGTATCCGAAGCGCTGTGAAAGGTAGGATAGACTGTCAAGTGGTAATAATGTTGAAAGTGCTGGTATATTTGTAAAAAAGGTTGTTTTACCAAATTAGAATTCACAATGAAAAAGCTTGAGACACTGGAAGAGAGAGACTCCAACTCGGGAAATTCACGATGATAACCTAGGTTAATATCTAAGAAAGTGCTTCAAACACTAGGAATACGTGAATAAAGGGCCTTAATATCTGTAACACATTGTTTCCTGACAAGGAAATCGTGTTCAAAGAACATAGAACCGAGTTGGATACTGGTTACATTTATTATTCGGGACAATGAGTTGGCGATTTTGAAAGAAGCCTGGTTTGGCCATTAAACCGGATGTGATGACGTCACCAAGGGGGAGGGGCCACGTGGGCAGGCTTAATTGATCCCAGGTGATAATGATTTGGCCAGGGGACCAGCTGGGAGTGATGACGTCATCGAGATTAGTTCTGGTATTAGGGTTAGAGAATTGGGGCTCTGTTCATGGTTAGGGTTAGGATAAGGTTTTGGGCTAGGTAGGGTTCAGGCTCAGGTGTGGGCTAGGTTTAGGGTTTGGGTTAGAGGGTTAGGGACAGGCTGACGGTCACAGTGTAGTAATGTTGGCTATTCACAATGAATGAGCTTCAATCACTCGACAATTTGGTGTGTAGCACTCAGAACTTATGACTCCAGACTAGGGAAATATTTAGAAATGTGCTTCACACAATAGGAATATATATTCCAGTAGACTGAATATCTGAACAGCACAATTTTGTCACTGGGAAATCTTGTTCAAACAGCTGAGAAGCCAGTGTGACACTGTTTACATTTATTTTTCCCGTCAAAAGGAGTTGGCGTTTTCGGGAAAAGGTTTTGGTGAAACACTGAAAAACTCATTTTCCTAGAGCTATCGAACAGTATGAAAGTATTGAGAACACTATGAAATAAAAATGTTAGTTAGGCTTGGGTTCCAAGTAATGTTTTACTGTGCCTTTAAAAAGCCGGTATGACACCCGTGTTACAATGAAAAGTCTCATTGCTCAAAACAACAGACCAGGGGAATGGCAGATTGTCTCTAGAACTCCTGGAATACGTTTTAGAAACCGAACATCTCTACTGAATTTTGAAATACTGAGAATTTGTATCCAAAGCGCTGTGAAAGGTAGGATAGACTGTCAAGTGGTAATAATGTTGAAAGTGCTGGTATATTTGTAAAAAAGGTTGTTTTACCAAATTAGAATTCACAATGAAAAAGCTTGAGACACTGGAAGAGAGAGACTCCAACTCGGGAAATTCACGATGATAACCTAGGTTAATATCTAAGAAAGTGCTTCAAACACTAGGAATACGTGAATAAAGGGCCTTAATATCTGTAACACATTGTTTCCTGAGAAGGAAATCGTGTTCAAAGAACATAGAACCGAGTTCGATACTGGTTACATTTATTATTCCGGGACAATGAGTTGGCCATTTTGAAAGAAGCCTGGTTTGGCCATTAAACCGGATGTGATGACGTCACCAAGGGGGAGGGGCCACGTGGGCAGGCTTAATTGATCCCAGGTGATAATGATTTGGCCAGGGGACCAGCTGGGAGTGATGACGTCATCGAGATTAGTTCTGGTATTAGGGTTAGAGAATTGGGGCTCTGTTCATGGTTAGGGTTAGGATAAGGTTTTGGGCTAGGTAGGGTTCAGGCTCAGGTGTGGGCTAGGTTTAGGGTTTGGGTTAGAGGGTTAGGGACAGGCTGACGGTCACAGTGTAGTAATGTTGGCTATTCACAATGAATGAGCTTCAATCACTCGACAATTTGGTGTGTAGCACTCAGAACTTACGACTCCAGACTAGGGAAATATTTAGAAATGTGCTTCACACAATAGGAATATATATTCCAGTAGACTGAATATCTGAACAGCACAATTTTGTCACTGGGAAATCTTGTTCAAACAGCTGAGAACCGAGTGTGACACTGTTTACATTTATTTTTCCCGTCAAAAGGAGTTGGCGTTTTGGGGAAAAGGTTTTGGTGAAACACTGAAAAACATATTTTCCTAGAGCTATCGAACAGTATGAAAGTATTGAGAACACTATGAAATAAAAATGTTAGTTAGGCTAGGGTTCCAAGTAATGTTTTACTGTGCCTTTAAAAAGCCGGTATGACACCCGTGTTAAAATGAAAAGTCTCATTGCTCAAAACAACAGACCAGGGGAATGGCAGATTGTCTCTAGAACTCCTGGAATACGTTTTAGAAACTGAACATCTCTACTGAATTTTGAAATACTGAGAATTTGTATCCAAAGCGCTGTGAAAGGTAGGATAGACTGTCAAGTGGTAATAATGTTGAAAGTGCTGGTATATTTGTAAAAAAGGTTGTTTTACCAAATTAGAATTCACAATGAAAAAGCTTGAGACACTGGAAGAGAGAGACTCCAACTCGGGAAATTCACGATGATAACCTAGGTTAATATCTAAGAAAGTGCTTCAAACACTAGGAATACGTGAATAAAGGGCCTTAATATCTGTAACACATTGTTTCCTGACAAGGAAATCGTGTTCAAAGAACATAGAACCCAGTTGGATACTGGTTACATTTATTATTCGGGACAATGAGTTGGCGATTTTGAAAGAAGCCTGGTTAGGCCATTAAACCGGATGTGATGACGTCACCAAGGGGGAGGGGCCACGTGGGCAGGCTTAATTGATCCCAGGTGATAATGATTTGGCCAGGGGACCAGCTGGGAGTGATGACGTCATCGAGATTAGTTCTGGTATTAGGGTTAGAGAATTGGGGCTCTGTTCATGGTTAGGGTTAGGATAAGGTTTTGGGCTAGGTAGGGTTCAGGCTCAGGTATGGGCTAGGTTTAGGGTTTGGGTTAGAGGGTTAGGGACAGGCTGACGGTCACAGTGTAGTAATGTTGGCTATTCACAATGAATGAGCTTCAATCACTCGACAATTTGGTGTGTAGCACTCAGAACTTATGACTCCAGACTAGGGAAATATTTAGAAATGTGCTTCACACAATAGGAATATATATTCCAGTAGACTGAATATCTGAACAGCACAATTTTGTCACTGGGAAATCTTGTTCAAACAGCTGAGAAGCCAGTGTGACACTGTTTACATTTATTTTTCCCGTCAAAAGGAGTTGGCGTTTTCGGGAATAGGTTTTGGTGAAACACTGAAAAACTCATTTTCCTAGAGCTATCGAACAGTATGAAAGTATTGAGAACACTATGAAATAAAAATGTTAGTTAGGCTAGGGTTCCAAGTAATGTTTTACTGTGCCTTTAAAAAGCCGGTATGACACCCGTGTTCAAATGAAAGTCTCATTGCTCAAAACAACAGACCAGGGGAATGGCAGAGTGTCTCTAGAACTCCTGGAATACGTTTTAGAACCCGAACATCTCTACTGAATTTTGAAATACTGAGAATTTGTATCCAAAGCGCTGTGAAATGTAGGATAGACTGTCAAGTGATAATAATGTTGAAAGTGCTGGTATATTTGTAAAAAAGGTTGTTTTACCAAATTAGAATTTACAATGAAAAAGCTTGAGGCACTGGAACAGAGAGACTCCAACTCGGGAAATTCACAAAGATAACCTAGGTTAATATCTAAGAAAGTGCTTCAAACACTAGGAATACGTGAATAAAGGGCTTTAATATCTGTAACACATTGTTTCCTGACAAGGAAATCGTGTTCAAAGAACATAGAACCGAGTTGGATACTGGTTACATTTATTATTCCGAGACAATGAGTTGGCGATTTTGAAAAAAGCCTCTTTAGGCCATTAAACCAGATGTGATGACGTCACCAAGGGGGAGGGGCCACGTGGGCAGGCTTTTTTTTTTTTTTTTCCCCCAATTTTTTTTATTAAGGTATTATATGTGTACATATCTTGCCATTGCCCCCCCACCCCACTCCCATATATGCCCTCACCCCCCAGAGTTTTGCGTCCATTGGTTATGCTTATATGCATGCATACAAGTCCTTTGATTGATCTCTTATCTCCCCCATCTCTCCCTAACCTTCCCCCTGTAATTTGACAGTCTGTTTGATGCTTTACTGTCTCTGTATCTATCTTTTTGTTCAATTTTATAATGTTCTTTATTATCCATAAATGAGTGAGATCATGTGGTATTTTTCTTTCATTGACTGACTTATTTCACTTAACATAATGTTCTCCAATTCCATCCAGGTTGTTGCAAATGATGAGAATTCCTTCTTTTTTAAGGCAGCATAGTATTCCATTGTGTAGATGTACCACAGTTTTCTGATCCAGTCATCTGCTGACGGGCACCTAGGCTGTTTCCAAATCTTAGCTATGGTGAATTGTGCTGCTATGAACATAGGGGTGCATATATCCTTTCTGATTGGTGTTTCTAGTTTCTTCGGATATATTCCCAGGAGTGGGATTACTGGGTCAAATGGGAGTTCCATTTTCAGTTTTTTGAGGAAACTCCATACTGTTCTCCACAGTGGCTGCACCAATCTGCATTCCCACCAGCAGTGCACGAGGGTTCCTTTTTCTCCGCATCCTCGCCAACACTTGTCGTTTGTTGATTTGTTGATGATAGCCATTCTGACAGGTGTAAGATGGTACCGCATTGTTGTTTTGATTTGCATCTCTCGGATAATTAGTGACGTTGAGCATGTTTTCATGTGTCTCTTGGCCTTCCTTCTGTCTTCTTTTGAAAAGATTCTATTTAGGTCTGTTGCCCATTTTCTTATTGGATCATTTATCTTCCTTTTATTAAGTTGCATAAGCTGCCTGTAGATGTTGGAGATTAAACCTTTATCAGTGATGCCATTTGCAAATATGTTCTCCCATGTAGTGGGCCTTCTTGTTGTTTTGTTGATGGTTTCTTTTGCTGTGAAAAAGCTTTTTATTTTTATGTAGTCCCATTTGTTAATTTTCTCTTTAGCTTCCACTGCCCTAGGAGCAGTGTCAGTGAAGAATTTCTTTTGGCATATGTCTGAGATTTTGCTGCCTGTGGATTGCTCTAGTATTTTTATGGTTTCCCGTCTTATGTTTAAGTCCTGTATCCATTTTGAGTTTATTTTTGTGTATGGCGTAAGTTGGTGATCAAGCTTCATTTTTTTGCATGTATCTGTCCAATTTTCCCAACACCATTTATTGAAGAGACTGTCTTTATTCCATTGTAGGTTCATGCCTCCTTTGTCAAATATTAATTGAGCATAGTGGTTTGGGTCGATATCTGGATTCTCTATTCTGTTCCATTGATCTATATGTCTGTTCTTGTGCCAGTACCAGGCTGTTTTGATAACAGTGGCTTTGTAATACAGCTTGAAATCTGGTATTGAGATCCCTCCTACTTTATTCTTCTTTCTCAGGATTGCTGCGGCTATTCGGGGTCTTTTTTTATTCCAGATGAATTTTTGGAGAGTTCTTTCAAGGTCTGTGAAATATGCCGTTGGTATTTTAATGGGGAGTGCATTGAATCTATAGATTGCTTTGGGTAGTATGGACATTTTAATGATGTTGATTCTACCAATCCATGAACATGGTATGTTCTTCCATCTGTTTACGTCTTCCTCTATCTCTTTTTTCAGTGTCCTGTAGTTTTCCGTGTATAGGTCTTTTACCTCCTTAGTTAAGTTTATTCCTAGTTATCTTAATTTTTTTGGCGCGATGTTAAATGGGATTGCCTTTTTAGTCTCTCTGTCTGTAAGTTCACTATTGGTGTATAGAAAGGCCATAGATTTCTTGGCGTTAATTTTGTATCCTGCTACATTGCCGAATTCATTTATTAAGTCTATTAGTTTTTTGACGGAGTCTTTCGGATTTTTTATGTACAATATCATGTCATCTGCAAATAAAGACAGCTTTACTTGTTCTTTTCCAATTTGGATGCCTTTTATTTCTTCTTCTTGTCTAATTGCAATGGCTAATACTTCCAGTACTATGTCAAACAGGAGTGGTGAGAGTGGGCATCCCTGTCTTGTTCCTGTTCTTAGGGGAAATGTTTTTAGTTTTTGTCCATTGAGTATGATGTTTGCTGTGGGTTTATCATATATAGCTTTTATTATGTTGAGGTATGAGCCATCTATTCCCACCTTGTTGAGAGTTTTTATCAAGAAAGGGTGTTGGATTTTGTCAAATGCTTTTTCTGCATCAATTGATATGACTATGTGATTTTTATCTTTCAATTTGTTTATGTGATGTATCACGTTTATTGATTTGCGGATATTGTACCATCCTTGCATTCCTCGGATAAATCCTACTTGGTCATGGTGTATGATCTTTCTGATGTACTGCTGGAGCCGATTTGCTAGAATTTTGTTGAGGATTTTGGCATCTATGTTCATGAGGGATATTGGTCTGTAATTCTCTTTCATTGTGTTGTCTTTATCTGGTTTTGGTATTAGGGTGATGCTGGCTTCATAGAAGGAGCTTGGAAGTGTTCCTTCCACTTGAATTTTTTGGAATAGTCTGAGGAGGATAGGTTTTAGTTCTTCCTTGAATGTTTGGTAAAACTCTCCTGTGAAGCCATCAGGCCCCGGGCTTTTGTTTGCCGGAAGCTTTTTGATGACTGCTTCAATTTCGTCCATAGTTATTGGCCTATTGAGCTGTTTAGATTCTTCTTGATTGATTTTTGGAAGGTTATATTTTTCTAGGAATATGTCCATTTCCTCCAGGTTGTCCAGTTTGTTGGAATAGAGTTGTTCGTAGTATTTTGTAACAATCCTTTGTATCTCAGCAGGGTCTGTTGTTATTTCACCTCTTTCATTTCTGATTTTGTTTATTTGGGTCCTCTCTCTTTGCTTCTTGGTGAGCCTGGCTAGAGGTCCATCAATCTTGTTTATCCTTTCAAAGAACCAGCTCTTGGTTTTGTTGATCTTATGTATTGTTTCTTTGGTCTCTATGTCATTTATCTCTGCTCTGATCTTTGTTATTTCCTTCCTTCTGGTTACACTGGGCTTTTCTTGCTGCGCTTTTTCTAGCTCTTTGAGTTGTAGTGTTAAGTAATTTATTACCATTGTTTCTTGTTTTTTGCAATAGGCTTGTAGAGCTATGAACTTCCCTCTCAAGACTGCTTTCGCTGTGTCCCATAGATTTTGGATTGTTGTGTTTTCATTGTCATTTGTTGCCATGATGTTTTTTATTTCTTCCTTGATCTCTCTGGTGACCCAGTCCTTGTTTAATAGCATGCTGTTTAGTCTCCATGTGTTTGATTTCTTTGGATTGTATTTATAGTAGTTGATTTCCAGTTTTATGCCACTGTGATCTGAGAAGATGCTTGATATAATTTCTATCTTCTTGAATTTGAAGAGATTTTGCCTGTGACCCAGCATATGGTCTATCTTTGAAAATGACCCATGTGCACTTGAGAAGAATGTATATTCTGTGGCTTTGGGGTGAAATGTTCTGAAGATGTCAACTAATTCCATCTGGTCTAGTGAGTCATTTAAGATTGCTGTTTCTTTGCTGATTTTTTGTTTAGAGGATTTGTCCAGTGATGATAGTGGGGTATTAAAGTCTCCTACTATGATTGTATTGCTATTAATCTCTCCCTTGATATCCTCCAGGAGTTTTTTTATGTATTTGGGTGCTCCTATATTGGGAGCGTATATGTTTACCAGAATTATTTCTTCTTGTTGGATTTCTGCCTTTAGTATTATGAAGTGGCCTTCCTTATCTCTTGTTATGGCATTTACTTTGAGGTCTATTTTGTCAGATATAAGTATTGCTACCCCTGCTTTTTTTTCATTTCCATTTGCCTGAAAGATATTTTTCCATCCCTTCACTTTCAATCTGTGTGAGTCTCTTGTTCTGAGGTGGGTCTCTTGTAGACAGCATATACATGGGTCGTGTTTTTTTATCCATTCAGCTACTCGATGTCTTTTGATTGGAGCATTTAGTCCGTTTACATTTAAAGTTATTACTGAAAGGTATTTGTTTGCAGTCATATCTATTTTTGTGTCTGTATTCCTTCTTACCTGTTTATTTCTTCTTTTTACAGTATTCCCTTTAGCAATTCTTGCATTGCTGGTTTGGTGGTGATAAACTCCCTGAGGCTTTTTTTGTCTGCAAAGCTCCTGATTTCCCCTTCAATTTTGATTGATAGTCTTGCTGGATATAGTATTCTTGGATTCAGTCCTTTGCTTTGCAACACTTTGTATACCTCCTTCCATTCACTTCTAGCTTGTTGTGTTTCTGATGAGTAATCATTTGACAATCTGATGGGTGTTCCTTTGTAGGTAACTCTCTGTCTCTCTCTTGCCGCCTTTAGGATTCTCTCTTTATCATTTATATTTGCCATTGAAATTATGACATGTCTTGGTGTGGGTCTTTTGGGGTTGATCCTGCTTGGGACTCTCTTTACTTGCGTAACTTTTATCTTTCCCATATCCGGGAAGTTTTCTGTCATTATTTCTTCAAATAGATTTTCTAAACCCTGCTGCTCTTTTTGTCCTTCTGGCAGCCCTATTATACGCACGTTACTTCGCTTCATGTTGTCCCGAAGCTCCCTTAGGCTTTCCTCCTGCTTTTTAAGTTTTTTCTCCAATTGCTGTTCAGCTTGAGCTTGTTTCTGTACCTGATCTTCTAACTCACTAATTCGGTCCTCTGCTTCTTGTAGTCTACTGTTGAAACTTTCCATGGTGTTTTTGATTGTAGCTATATCACTCTTCATTTCTTCCTGATTCTTGCATAAGTTGTTGATTTTCTCATCCATCCGTTGTATAAATTCCACGACCATTACTCTGAACTCCTTTTCGGCCATGTTGCAAGCTTCAGTTTCACTAATTTCCTTTCTTGGCGACTCCACATTTTCTTTCCTCTGTGAGATATTTCGTTTCCCCATTCTGGCTATTACCAGAAAGCTCAAGTTTCCGTTTGCGTGGACCTGGGCCGTGTGCTGTGGGGACTTCGCTCCACCCGAGTTTCACTGGAGTGCTCTGACACTAGGACGTGTGGCTGCCTTTGGTTGGTGGGAACCAGACTTGCCCAGGGTCAGTGTCCTCAGTGTTCTGTGTGGTCTCGTGTGCACACTTGGAATCAGGGGCCCTGTCTGTACCACACTGTTGGTATGCGCCGAAAATGAGATCCTTAGGATGTGCCAGGAGTCAGAGTTTCCCTGTGTCTGCACCAAGACTCGAGTGTCAAAGTCTCTGTTGCCTTGTGAGGTTTCTTAACAATTGGGGTCGCTGGCTCTTAGTGTGAATGCGCTGTGAGTCAGGGATCCCCGGCAGCTGTGTCCGGCGTGCCAAATTCCCTGAAGTGGAGCTGTGTCCTGTGTGTGCTCTCTCTACTGAGCCAAACCGGCTAGAGCGCACATTCTTAAAATCCTGAAGGTGAGCTGATTCTGTGGTGCACTCTCCCAAAGTCCCGGAAGGGGGGCGGAGTCCGTCCTGCGCGCCAACTTCCCTGAAGGGAAACCCTTCTGTGCACGCCCTAAGATTCCCAGAAGGGGGAGCTGTGACCCGCAAGCCAAATTCCCCGAAGGGGAGCCCTCTGTGCACAGCGCACTGACAGATTTCCCCGACCGAGAGCTGCTTCTGTCCCATGCTGCGCCAAATTCCCTAGAGGGGAGCGCATCCCTGCGCAAAGCTCGGCAGCTTGGGCAAGGGAAAGCTCGGCAGCTTGGGCGAGGGGCGGGTCTATCAGTTACTGTGCTCTCGGCGCGCCTGTGAGCGTTCAGCAGCTTGGGGGAGGGGCGGGTCTATCAGTTACTATGGCGCTCGCACCTGCTGGGAGTGGGGTAGGCTCTTTGACTCACGGAAATCTGCCGGGAAGTCTGGATTCTTGTTTGTTGGTCTGAAGCTGTGATAGCAGTTCTCTGTGCCCAGTGGCTGCAGGGTCCTGGTTTGTGTCAGAAGCCAGGATCCGCGTCTCAGGCAGCTCTGTTTCCCAAGATGGCGTGGTCTCCGCGTCTGCACCAGCCGCTGAGAAGTGTCCGCTTTGTGCGCGGGGCTGCGCCGTCAAGGACTGCCCAGTTAGGGAGCCCCTTGGAAGACGTGCAGAATCTAACTGACCCTAGCTCACACACACACACACCACACACGTCTACACTCTCCTCTATGGGTTCCTCACTCGCACTCTCTCCCTACCTTCCAGCAGGTCGCCATCTTTTCTCCCTGATGTGTCATGATACATTGGGCAGGCTTAATTGAACCCAGGTGATAATGATTTGGCCAGGGGACCAGCTGGGAGTGATGACGTCATCGAGATTAGTTCTGGTATTAGGGTTAGAGAATGGGGGCTCTGTTTATGGTTAGGGTTAGGATAAGGTTTTGGGCTAGGTGGGGTTCAGGCTCAGGTGTGGGCTCGGTTTAGGGTTTGGGTTAGAGGGTTAGGGACAGGGTTACGGTCACAGTGTAGTAATGTTGGCTATTCACAATGAATAAGCTTCAATAACTGGACAATTTGGTGTGTAGCACTCAGAACTTACGACTCCAGACTAGGGAAATATTTAGAAATGTGCTTCACACAATAGGAATACATATTCCAGTAGACTGAATATCTGCACAGCACAATTTTGTCACTGGGAAATCTTGTTCAAACAGCTGAGAACCGAGTGTGACACTGTTTTCATTTATTTTTCCCGTCAAAAGGAGTTGGCGTTTTCGGGAAAAGGTTTCGGTGAAACACTGAAAAACTCATTTTCCTAGAGCTATCGAACAGTATGAAAGTATTGAGAACACTATGAAATAAAAAATGTTAGTTAGGCTAGGGTTCCAAGTAATGTTTTACTGTGCCTTTAAAAAGCCGGTATGACACCCGTGTTCAAATGAAAAGTCTCATTGCTCAAAGCAACAGACCAGGGGAATGGCAGAGTGTCTCTAGAACCCCTGGAATACGTTTTAGAACCCGAACATCTCTACTGAATTTTGAAATACTGAGAATTTGTATCCAAAGCGCTGTGAAAGGTAGGATAGACTGTCAAGTGGTAATAATGTTGAAAGTGCTGGTATATTTTTAAAAATGTTGTTTTACCAAATTAGAATTCACAATGAAAAAGCTTGAGACACTGGAAGAGAGAGACTCCAACTCGGGAAATTCACAATGATAACCTAGGTTAATATCTAAGAAAGTGCTTCAAACACTAGGAATACGTGAATAAAGGGCCTTAATATCTGTAACACATTGTTTCCTGACAAGGAAATCGTGTTCAAAGAACATAGAACCTAGTTGGATACTGGTTACATTTATTATTCCGGGACATTGAGTTGGCGATTTTGAAAGAAGCCTGGTTAGGCCATTAAACCGGATGTGATGACGTCACCAAGGGGGAGGGGCCACGTGGGCAGGCTTAATTGATCCCAGGTGATAATGATTTGGCCAGGGGACCAGCTGGGAGTGATGACGTCATCGAGATTAGTTCTGGTATTAGGGTTAGAGAATTGGGGCTCTGTTCATGGTTAGGGTTAGGATAAGGTTTTGGGCTAGGTAGGGTTCAGGCTCAGGTGTGGGCTAGGTTTAGGGTTTGGGTTAGAGGGTTAGGGACAGGCTGACGGTCACAGTGTAGTAATGTTGGCTATTCACAAAGAATGAGCTTCAATCACTCGACAATTTGGTGTGTAGCACTCAGAACTTACGACTCCAGACTAGGGAAATATTTAGAAATGTGCTTCACACAATAGGAATATATATTCCAGTAGACTGAATATCTGAACAGCACAATTTTGTCACTGGGAAATCTTGTTCAAACAGCTGAGAACCGAGTGTGACACTGTTTACATTTATTTTTCCCGTCAAAAGGAGTTGGCGTTTTGGGGAAAAGGTTTTGGTGAAACACTGAAAAACATATTTTCCTAGAGCTATCGAACAGTATGAAAGTATTGAGAACACTATGAAATAAAAATGTTAGTTAGGCTAGGGTTCCAAGTAATGTTTTACTGTGCCTTTAAAAAGCCGGTATGACACCCGTGTTACAATGAAAAGTCTCATTGCTCAAAGCAACAGACCAGGGGAATGGCAGAGTGTCGCTAGAACTCCTGGAATACGTTTTAGAAACCGAACATCTCTACTGAATTTTGAAATACTGAGAATTTGTATCCAAAGCGCTGTGAAAGGTAGGATAGACTGTCAAGTGGTAATAATGTTGAAAGTGCTGGTATATTTGTAAAAAAGGTTGTTTTACCAAATTAGAATTCACAATGAAAAAGCTTGAGACACTGGAAGAGAGAGACTCCAACTCGGGAAATTCACGATGATAACCTAGGTTAATATCTAAGAAAGTGCTTCAAACACTAGGAATACGTGAATAAAGGGCCTTAATATCTGTAACACATTGTTTCCTGACAAGGAAATCGTGTTCAAAGAACATAGAACCGAGTTGGATACTGGTTACATTTATTATTCGGGACAATGAGTTGGCCATTTTGAAAGAAGCCTGGTTAGGCCATTAAACCGGATGTGATGACGTCACCAAGGGGGAGGGGCCACGTGGGCAGGCTTAATTGATCCCAGGTGATAATGATTTGGCCAGGGGACCAGCTGGGAGTGATGATGTCATCGAGATTAGTTCTGGTATTAGGGTTAGAGAATTGGGGCTCTGTTCATGGTTAGGGTTAGGATAAGGTTTTGGGCTAGGTAGGGTTCAGGCTCAGGTATGGGCTAGGTTTAGGGTTTGGGTTAGAGGGTTAGGGACAGGCTGACGGTCACAGTGTAGTAATGTTGGCTATTCACAATGAATGAGCTTCAATCACTCGACAATTTGGTGTGTAGCACTCAGAACTTATGACTCCAGACTAGGGAAATATTTAGAAATGTGCTTCACACAATAGGAATATATATTCCAGTAGACTGAATATCTGAACAGCACAATTTTGTCACTGGGAAATCTTGTTCAAACAGCTGAGAAGCCAGTGTGACACTGTTTACATTTATTTTTCCCGTCAAAAGGAGTTGGCGTTTTCGGGAAAAGGTTTTGGTGAAACACTGAAAAACTCATTTTCCTAGAGCTATCGAACAGTATGAAAGTATTGAGAACACTATGAAATAAAAATGTTAGTTAGGCTAGGGTTCCAAGTAATGTTTTACTGTGCCTTTAAAAAGCCGGTATGACACCCGTATTCAAATGAAAGTCTCATTGCTCAAAACAACAGACCAGGGGAATGGCAGAGTGTCTCTAGAACTCCTGGAATACGTTTTAGAACCCGAACATCTCTACTGAATTTTGAAATACTGAGAATTTGTATCCAAAGCGCTGTGAAAGGTAGGATAGACTGTCAAGTGGTAATAATGTTGAAAGTGCTGGTATATTTGTAAAAAAGGTTGTTTTACCAAATTAAAATTCACAATGAAAAAGCTTGAGACACTGGAAGAGAGAGACTCCAACTCGGGAAATTCACGATGATAACCTAGGTTAATATCTAAGAAAGTGCTTCAAACACTAGGAATACGTGAATAAAGGGCCTTAATATCTGTAACACATTGTTTCCTGACAAGGAAATCGTGTTCAAAGAACATAGAACCGAGTTGGATACTGGTTACATTTATTATTCCGGGACAATGAGTTGGCCATTTTGAAAGAAGCCTGGTTAGGCCATTAAACCGGATGTGATGACGTCACCAAGGGGGAGGGGCCACGTGGGCAGGCTTAATTGATCCCAGGTGATAATGATTTGGCCAGGGGACCAGCTGGGAGTGATGACGTCATCGAGATTAGTTCTGGTATTAGGGTTAGAGATTTGGGGCTCTGTTCATGGTTAGGGTTAGGATAAGGTTTTGGGCTAGGTAGGGTTCAGGCTCAGGTGTGGGCTAGGTTTAGGGTTTGGGTTAGAGGGTTAGCGACAGGCTGACGGTCACAGTGTAGTAATGTTGACTATTCACAATGAATGAGCTTCAATCACTCGACAATTTGGTGTGTAGCACTCAGAACTTATGACTCCAGACTAGGGAAATATTTAGAAATGTGCTTCACACAATAGGAATATATATTCCAGTAGACTGAATATCTGAACAGCACAATTTTGTCACTGGGAAATCTTGTTCAAACAGCTGAGAAGCCAGTGTGACACTGTTTACATTTATTTTTCCCGTCAAAAGGAGTTGGCGTTTTCGGGAAAAGGTTTTGGTGAAACACTGAAAAACTCATTTTCCTAGAGCTATCGAACAGTATGAAAGTATTGAGAACACTATGAAATAAAAATGTTAGTTAGGCTAGGGTTCCAAGTAATGTTTTACTGTGCCTTTAAAAAGCCGGTATGACACCAGTGTTCAAATGAAAGTCTCATTGCTCAAAACAACAGACCAGGGGAATGGCAGAGTGTCTCTAGAACTCCTGGAATACGTTTTAGAACCCGAACATCTCTACTGAATTTTGAAATACTGAGAATTTGTATCCAAAGCGCTGTGAAAGGTAGGATAGACTGTCACGTGGTAATACTGTTGAAAGTGCTGATATATTTGTAAAAAAGGTTGTTTTACCAAATTAGAATTCACAATGAAAAAGCTTGAGACACTGGAAGAGAGAGACTCCAACTCGGGAAATTCACGATGATAACCTAGGTTAATATCTAAGAAAGTGCTTCAAACACTAGGCATACGTGAATAAAGGGCCTTAATATCTGTAACACATTGTTTCCTGACAAGGAAATCGTGTTCAAAGAACATAGAACCGAGTTGGATACTGGTTACATTTATTATTCTGGGACAATGAGTTGGCCATTTTGAAAGAAGCCTGGTTAGGCCATTAAACTGGATGTGATGACGTCACCAAGAGGGAGGGGCCACGTGGGCAGGCTTAATTGATCCCAGGTGATAATGATTTGGCCAGGGGACCAGCTGGGAGTGATGACGTCATCGAGATTAGTTCTGGTATTAGGGTTAGAGAATTGGGGCTCTGTTCATGGTTAGGGTTAGGATAAGGTTTTGGGCTAGGTAGGGTTCAGGCTCAGGTGTGGGCTAGGTTTAGGGTTTGGGTTAGAGGGTTAGGGACAGGGTTAAGGTCACAGTGTAGTAATGTTGGCTATTCACAATGAATGAGCTTCAATCACTGGACAATTTGGTGTGTAGCACTCAGAACTTACGACTCCAGACTAGGGAAATATTTAGAAATGTGCTTCACACAATAGGAAAACATATTCCAGTAGACTGAATATCTGAACAGCACAATTTTGTCACTGGGAAATCTTGTTCAAACAGCTGAGAAGCGAGTGTGACACTGTTTACATTTATTTTCCCGTCAAAAGGAGTTGGCGTTTTCTGGAAAAGGTTTTGGTGAAACACTGAAAAACTCATTTTCCTAGAGCTATCGAACAGTATGAAAGTATTGAGAACACTATGAAATAAAAATGTTAGTTAGGCTAGGGTTCCAAGTAATGTTTTACTGTGCCTTTAAAAAGCCGGTATGACACCAGTGTTCAAATGAAAGTCTCATTGCTCAAAACAACAGACCAGGGGAATGGCAGAGTGTCTCTAGAACTCCTGGAATACGTTTTAGAACCCGAACATCTCTACTGAATTTTGAAATACTGAGAATTTGTATCCAAAGCGCTGTGAAAGGTAGGATAGACTGTCACGTGGTAATACTGTTGAAAGTGCTGATATATTTGTAAAAAAGGTTGTTTTACCAAATTAGAATTCACAATGAAAAAGCTTGAGACACTGGAAGAGAGAGACTCCAACTCGGGAAATTCACGATGATAACCTAGGTTAATATCTAAGAAAGTGCTTCAAACACTAGGAATACGTGAATAAAGGGCCTTAATATCTGTAACACATTGTTTCCTGACAAGGAAATCGTGTTCAAAGAACATAGAACCGAGTTGGATACTGGTTACATTTATTATTCTGGGACAATGAGTTGGCCATTTTGAAAGAAGCCTGGTTAGGCCATTAAACTGGATGTGATGACGTCACCAAGAGGGAGGGGCCACGTGGGCAGGCTTAATTGATCCCAGGTGATAATGATTTGGCCAGGGGACCAGCTGGGAGTGATGACGTCATCGAGATTAGTTCTGGTATTCGGGTTAGAGAATTGGGGCTCTGTTCATGGTTAGGGTTAGGAAAAGGTTTTGGGCTAGGTAGGGTTCAGGCTCAGGTGTGGGCTAGGTTTAGGGTTTGGGTTAGAGGGTTAGGGACAGGGTTAAGGTCACAGTGTAGTAATGTTGGCTATTCACAATGAATGAGCTTCAATCACTGGACAATTTGGTGTGTAGCACTCAGTACTTACGACTCCAGACTAGGGAAATATTTAGAAATGTGCTTCACACAATAGGAATACATATTCCAATAGACTGAATATCTGAACAGAACAATTTTGTCACTGGGAAATCTTGTTCAAACAGGTGAGAAGCAAGTGTGACACTGTTTACATTTATTTTTCCCGTCAAAAGGAGTTGGCGTTTTTTGGAAAAGGTTTTGGTGAAACACTGAAAAACTCATTTTCTTAGAGCTATCGAACAGTATGAAAGTATTGAGAACACTATGAAATAAAAATGTTAGTTAGGCTAGGGTTCCAAGTAATGTTTTACTGTGCCTTTAAAAAGCCGGTATGACACCCGTGTTAAAATGAAAAGTCTCATTGCTCAAAACAACAGACCAGGGGAATGGCAGTGTGTCTCTGGAACTCCTGGAATACTTTTTAGAACCCGAACATCTCTACTGAATTTTGAAATACTGAGAATTTGTATCCAAAGCGCTGTGAAAGGTAGGATAGACTGTCAAGTGGTAATAATGTTGAAAGTGCTGGTATATTTGTAAAAAAGGTTATTTTACCAAATTAGAATTCACAATGAAAAAACTTGAGGCACTGGAAGAGAGAGACTCCAACTTGGGAAATTCACAATGATAACCTAGGTTAATATCTTAGAAAGTGCTTCAAACACTAGGAATTCGTGAATAAAGGGCCTTAATATCTGTAACACATTGTTTCCTGACAAGGAAATCATGTTCCAAGAACATAGAACCGAGTTGGATACTGGTTACATTTATTATTCCGGGACAATGAGTTGGCGATTTTGAAAGAAGCCTGGTTAGGCCATTAAACCGGATGTGTTGACGTCACCAAGGGGGAGGGGCCACGTGGGCAGGCTTAATTGATCCCAGGTGATAATGATTTGGCCAGGGGACCAGCTGGGAGTGATGACCTCATCGAGATTAGTTCTGGTATTAGGGTAAGAGAATTGGGGCTCTGTTCATGGTTAGGGTTAGGATAAGGTTTTGGGCTAGGTAGGGTTCAGGCTCAGGTGTGGGCTAGGTTTAGGGTTTGGGTTAGAGGGTTAGGGACAGGGTTAAGGTCACAGTGTAGTAATGTTGGCTATTCACAATGAATGAGCTTCAATCACTGGACAATTTGGTGTGTAGCACTCAGAACTTACGACTCCAGACTAGGGAAATATTTAGAAATGTGCTTCACACAATAGGAAAACATATTCCAGTAGACTGAATATCTGAACAGCACAATTTTGTCACTGGGAAATCTTGTTCAAACAGCTGAGAAGCGAGTGTGACACTGTTTACATTTATTTTCCCGTCAAAAGGAGTTGGCGTTTTCGGGAAAAGGTTTTGGTGAAACACTGAAAAACTCATTTTCCTAGAGCTATCGAACAGTATGAAAGTATTGAGAACACTATGAAATAAAAATGTTAGTTAGGCTAGGGTTCCAAGTAATGTTTTACTGTGCCTTTAAAAAGCCGGTATGACACCCGTGTTAAAATGAAAAGTCTCATTGCTCAAAACAACAGAGCAGGAGAATGGCAGAGTGTCTCTAGAACTCCTGGAATACGTTTTCGAACCCGCACATCTCTACTGAATTTTATAATACTGAGAATTTGTATCCAAAGCGCTGTGAAAGGTAGGATAGACTGTCAAGTGGTAATAATGTTGAAAGTGCTGGTATATTTGTAAAAAAGGTTATTTTACCAAATTAGAATTCACAATGAAAAAACTTGAGGCACTGGAAGAGAGAGACTCCAACTTGGGAAATTCACAATGATAACCTAGGTTAATATCTTAGAAAGTGCTTCAAACACTAGGAATTCGTGAATAAAGGGCCTTAATATCTGTAACACATTGTTTCCTGACAAGGAAATCATGTTCCAAGAACATAGAACCGAGTTGGATACTGGTTACATTTAT
The DNA here is from genome assembly GCF_951640355.1 of Cnephaeus nilssonii. Lineage (NCBI taxonomy): Eukaryota > Metazoa > Chordata > Mammalia > Chiroptera > Vespertilionidae > Cnephaeus > Cnephaeus nilssonii. Next base: position 44,865,329 of record NC_137092.1, read on the forward strand.
TATTCCGGGACAATGAGTTGGCGATTTTGAAAGAAGCCTGGTTAGGCCATTAAACCGGATGTGTTGACGTCACCAAGGGGGAGGGGCCACGTGGGCAGGCTTAATTGATCCCAGGTGATAATGATTTGGCCAGGGGACCAGCTGGGAGTGATGACCCCATCGAGATTAGTTCTGGTATTAGGGTAAGAGAATTGGGGCTCTGTTTATGGTTAGGGTTAGGATAAAGTTTTGGGCTAGGTGGGGTTCAGGCTCAGGTGTGGGCTAGGTTTAGGGTTTGGGTTAGAGGGTTAGGAACAGGGTTACGGTCACAGTGTAGTAATGTTGGCTATTCACAATGAATGAGCTTCAATCACTGGACAATTTGGTGTGTAGCACTCAGAACTTACAACTCCAGACTAGGGAAATATTTAGAAATGTGCTTCACACAATAGGAATAGATATTCCAGTAGACTGAATATCTGAACAGCACAATTTTTTCACTGGGAAATCTTGTTCAAACAGATGAGAAGCGAGGGTGACACTGTTTACATTTATTTTCCCGTCAAAAGGAGTTGGCGTTTTCGGGAAAAGGTTTTGGTGAAACACTGAAAAACTCATTTTCCTAGAGCTATCGAACAGTATGAAAGTATTGAGAACACTATGAAATAAAAATGTTAGTTAGGCTAGGGTTCCAAGTAATGTTTTACTGTGCCTTTAAAAAGCCGGTATGACACCCGTGTTAAAATGAAAAGTCTCATTGCTCAAAACAACAGACCAGGGGAATGGCAGAGTGTCTCTAGATCTCCTGGAATACGTTTTAGAACCCGAACATCTCTACTGAATTTTGAAATACTGAGAATTTGTATCCAAAGCGCTGTGAAATGTAGGATAGACTGTCAAGTGATAATAATGTTGAAAGTGCTGGTATATTTGTAAAAAAGGTTGTTTTACCAAATTAGAATTTACAATGAAAAAGCTTGAGGCACTGGAACAGAGAGACTCCAACTCGGGAAATTCACAAAGATAACCTAGGTTAATATCTAAGAAAGTGCTTCAAACACTAGGAATACGTGAATAAAGGGCTTTAATATCTGTAACACATTGTTTCCTGAGAAGGAAATCGTGTTCAAAGAACATAGAACCGAGTTGGATACTGGTTACATTTATTATTCCGAGACAATGAGTTGGCGATTTTGAAAAAAGCCTCTTTAGGCCATTAAACCAGATGTGATGACGTCACCAAGGGGGAGGGGCCACGTGGGCAGGCTTAATTGAACCCATGTGATAATGATTTGGCCAGGGGACCAGCTGGGAGTGATGACGTCATCGAGATTAGTTCTGGTATTAGGGTTAGAGAATGGGGGCTCTGTTTATGGTTAGGGTTAGGATAAGGTTTTGGGCTAGGTGGGGTTCAGGCTTAGGTGTGGGCTCGGTTTAGGGTTTGGGTTAGAGGGTTAGGGACAGGGTTACGGTCACAGTGTAGTAATGTTGGCTATTCACAATGAATAAGCTTCAATAACTGGACAATTTGGTGTGTAGCACTCAGAACTTACGACTCCAGACTAGGGAAATATTTAGAAATGTGCTTCACACAATAGGAATACATATTCCAGTAGACTGAATATCTGCACAGCACAATTTTGTCACTGGGAAATCTTGTTCAAACAGCTGAGAACCGAGTGTGACACTGTTTTCATTTATTTTTCCCGTCAAAAGGAGATGGCGTTTTCGGGAAAAGGTTTCGGTGAAACACTGAAAAACTCATTTTCCTAGAGCTATCGAACAGTATGAAAGTATTGAGAACACTATGAAATAAAAAATGTTAGTTAGGCTAGGGTTCCAAGTAATGTTTTACTGTGCCTTTAAAAAGCCGGTATGACACCCGTGTTAAAATGAAAAGTCTCATTGCTCAAAGCAACAGACCAGGGGAATGGCAGAGTGTCTCTAGAACTCCTGGAATACGTTTTAGAACCCGAACATCTCTACTGAATTTTGAAATACTGAGAATTTGTATCCAAAGCGCTGTGAAAGGTAGGATAGACTGTCAAGTGGTAATAATGTTGAAAGTGCTGGTATATTTTTAAAAATGTTGTTTTACCAAATTAGAATTCACAATGAAAAAGCTTGAGACACTGGAAGAGAGAGACTCCAACTCGGGAAATTCACAATGATAACCTAGGTTAATATCTAAGAAAGTGCTTCAAACACTAGGAATACGTGAATAAAGGGCCTTAATATCTGTAACACATTGTTTCCTGACAAGGAAATCATGTTCAAAGAACATAGAACCTAGTTGGATACTGGTTACATTTATTATTCCGGGACATTGAGTTGGCGATTTTGAAAGAAGCCTGGTTAGGCCATTAAACCGGATGTGATGACGTCACCAAGGGGGAGGGGACACGTGGGCAGGCTTAATTGATCCCAGGTGATAATGATTTGGCCAGGGGACCAGCTGGGAGTGATGACGTCATCGAGATTAGTTCTGGTATTCGGGTTAGAGAATTGGGGCTCTGTTCATGGTTAGGGTTAGGAAAAGGTTTTGGGCTAGGTAGGGTTCAGGCTCAGGTGTGGGCTAGGTTTAGGGTTTGGGTTAGAGGGTTAGGGACAGGGTTAAGGTCACAGTGTAGTAATGTTGGCTATTCACAATGAATGAGCTTCAATCACTGGACAATTTGGTGTGTAGCACTCAGTACTTACGACTCCAGACTAGGGAAATATTTAGAAATGTGCTTCACACAATAGGAATACATATTCCAATAGACTGAATATATGAACAGAACAATTTTGTCACTGGGAAATCTTGTTCAAACAGGTGAGAAGCAAGTGTGACACTGTTTACATTTATTTTTCCCGTCAAAAGGAGTTGGCGTTTTTTGGAAAAGGTTTTGGTGAAACACTGAAAAACTCATTTTCTTAGAGCTATCGAACAGTATGAAAGTATTGAGAACACTATGAAATAAAAATGTTAGTTAGGCTAGGGTTCCAAGTAATGTTTTACTGTGCCTTTAAAAAGCCGGTATGACACCCGTGTTAAAATGAAAAGTCTCATTGCTCAAAACAACAGACCAGGGGAATGGCAGTGTGTCTCTGGAACTCCTGGAATACTTTTTAGAACCCGAACATCTCTACTGAATTTTGAAATACTGAGAATTTGTATCCAAAGCGCTGTGAAAGGTAAGATAGACTGTCAAGTGGTAATAATGTTGAAAGTGCTGGTATATTTTTAAAAATGTTGTTTTACCAAATTAGAATTCACAATGAAAAAGCTTGAGACACTGGAAGAGAGAGACTCCAACTCAGGAAATTCACAATGATAACCTAGGTTAATATCTAAGAAAGTGCTTCAAACACTAGGAATACGTGAATAAAGGGCCTTAATATCTGTAACACATTGTTTCCTGACAAGGAAATCGTGTTCAAAGAACATAGAACCGAGTTGGATACTGGTTACATTTATTATTCGGGACAATGAGTTGGCGATTTTGAAAGAAGCCTGGTTAGGCCATTAAACCGGATGTGATGACGTCACCAAGGTGGAGGGGCCACGTGGGCAGGCTTAATTGATCCCAGGTGATAATGATTTGGCCAGGGGACCAGCTGGGAGTGATGACGTCATCGAGATTAGTTCTGGTATTAGGGTTAGAGAATTGGGGCTCTGTTCATGGTTAGGGTTAGGATAAGGTTTTGGGCTAGGTAGGGTTCAGGCTCAGGTATGGGCTAGGTTTAGGGTTTGGGTTAGAGGGTTAGGGACAGGCTGATGGTCACAGTGTAGTAATGTTGGCTATTCACAATGAATGAGCTTCAATCACTCGACAATTTGGTGTGTAGCACTCAGAACTTATGACTCCAGACTAGGGAAATATTTAGAAATGTGCTTCACACAATAGGAATATATATTCCAGTAGACTGAATATCTGAACAGCACAATTTTGTCACTGGGAAATCTTGTTCAAACAGCTGAGAAGCCAGTGTGACACTGTTTACATTTATTTTTCCCGTCAAAAGGAGTTGGCGTTTTCGGGAAAAGGTTTTGGTGAAACACTGAAAAACTCATTTTCCTAGAGCTATCGAACAGTATGAAAGTATTGAGAACACTATGAAATAAAAATGTTAGTTAGGCTAGGGTTCCAAGTAATGTTTTACTGTGCCTTTAAAAAGCCGGTATGACACCCGTGTTCAAATGAAAGTCTCATTGCTCAAAACAACAGACCAGGGGAATGGCAGAGTGTCTCTAGAACTCCTGGAATACGTTTTAGAACCCGAACATCTCTACTGAATTTTGAAATACTGAGAATTTGTATCCAAAGCACTGTGAAAGGTAGGATAGACTGTCAAGTGGTAATAATGTTGAAAGTGCTGGTATATTTGTAAAAAAGGTTGTTTTTCCAAATTAAAATTCACAATGAAAAAGCTTGAGACACTGGAAGAGAGAGACTCCAACTCGGGAAATTCACGATGATAACCTAGGTTAATATCTAAGAAAGTGCTTCAAACACTAGGAATACGTGAATAAAGGGCCTTAATATCTGTAACACATTGTTTCCTGACAAGGAAATCGTGTTCAAAGAACATAGAACCAAGTTGGATACTGGTTACATTTATTATTCCGGGACAATGAGTTGGCGATTTTGAAAGAAGCCTGGTTAGGCCATTAAACCGGATGTGATGACGTCACCAAGGGGGAGGGGCCACGTGGGCAGGCTTAATTGATCCCAGGTGATAATGATTTGGCCAGGGGACCAGCTGGGAGTGATGACGTCATCGAGATTAGTTCTGGTATTAGGGTTAGAGAATTGGGGCTCTGTTCATGGTTAGGGTTAGGATAAGGTTTTGGGCTAGGTAGGGTTCAGGCTCAGGTGTGGGCTAGGTTTAGGGTTTGGGTTAGAGGGTTAGCGACAGGCTGACGGTCACAGTGTAGTAATGTTGACTATTCACAATGAATGAGCTTCAATCACTCGACAATTTGGTGTGTAGCACTCAGAACTTATGACTCCAGACTAGGGAAATATTTAGAAATGTGCTTCACACAATAGGAATATATATTACAGTAGACTGAATATCTGAACAGCACAATTTTGTCACTGGGAAATCTTGTTCAAACAGCTGAGAAGCCAGTGTGACACTGTTTACATTTATTTTTCCCGTCAAAAGGAGTTGGCGTTTTCGGGAAAAGGTTTTGGTGAAACACTGAAAAACTCATTTTCCTAGAGCTATCAAACAGTATGAAAGTATTGAGAACACTATGAAATAAAAATGTTAGTTAGGCTAGGGTTCCAAGTAATGTTTTACTGTGCCTTTAAAAAGCCGGTATGACACCCGTGTTCAAATGAAAGTCTCATTGCTCAAAACAACAGACCAGGGGAATGGCAGAGTGTCTCTAGAACTCCTGGAATACGTTTTAGAACCCGAACATCTCTACTGAATTTTGAAATACTGAGAATTTGTATCCAAAGCACTGTGAAAGGTAGGATAGACTGTCAAGTGGTAATAATGTTGAAAGTGCTGGTATATTTGTAAAAAAGGTTGTTTTACCAAATTAAAATTCACAATGAAAAAGCTTGAGACACTGGAAGAGAGAGACTCCAACTCGGGAAATTCACGATGATAACCTAGGTTAATATCTAAGAAAGTGCTTCAAACACTAGGAATACGTGAATAAAGGGCCTTAATATCTGTAACACATTGTTTCCTGACAAGGAAATCGTGTTCAAAGAACATAGAACCGAGTTGGATACTGGTTACATTTATTATTCCGGGACAATGAGTTGGCCATTTTGAAAGAAGCCTGGTTAGGCCATTAAACCGGATGTGATGACGTCACCAAGGGGGAGGGGCCACGTGGGCAGGCTTAATTGATCCCAGGTGATAATGATTTGGCCAGGGGACCAGCTGGGAGTGATGACGTCATCGAGATTAGTTCTGGTATTAGGGTTAGAGAATTGGGGCTCTGTTCATGGTTAGGGTTAGGATAAGGTTTTGGGCTAGGTAGGGTTCAGGCTCAGGTGTGGGCTAGGTTTAGGGTTTGGGTTAGAGGGTTAGCGACAGGCTGACGGTCACAGTGTAGTAATGTTGACTATTCACAATGAATGAGCTTCAATCACTCGACAATTTGGTGTGTAGCACTCAGAACTTATGACTCCAGACTAGGGAAATATTTAGAAATGTGCTTCACACAATAGGAATATATATTCCAGTAGACTGAATATCTGAACAGCACAATTTTGTCACTGGGAAATCTTGTTCAAACAGCTGAGAAGCCAGTGTGACACTGTTTACATTTATTTTTCCCGTCAAAAGGAGTTGGCGTTTTCGGGAAAAGGTTTTGGTGAAACACTGAAAAACTCATTTTCTTAGAGCTATCGAACAGTATGAAAGTATTGAGAACACTATGAAATAAAAATGTTAGTTAGGCTAGGGTTCCAAGTAATGTTTTACTGTGCCTTTAAAAAGCCGGTATGACACCCGTGTTAAAATGAAAAGTCTCATGGCTCAAAACAACAGACCAGGGGAATGGCAGTGTGTCTCTGGAACTCCTGGAATACTTTTTAGAACCCGAACATCTCTACTGAATTTTGAAATACTGAGAATTTGTATCCAAAGCGCTGTGAAAGGTAAGATAGACTGTCAAGTGGTAATAATGTTGAAAGTGCTGGTATATTTTTAAAACTGTTGTTTTACCAAATTAGAATTCACAATGAAAAAGCTTGAGACACTGGAAGAGAGAGACTCCAACTCGGGAAATTCACAATGATAACCTAGGTTAATATCTAAGAAAGTGCTTCAAACACTAGGAATACGTGAATAAAGGGCCTTAATATCTGTAACACATTGTTTCCTGAGAAGGAAATCGTGTTCAAAGAACATAGAACCCAGTTGGATACTGGTTACATTTATTATTCCGGGACAATGAGTTGGCGATTTTGAAAGAAGCCTGGTTAGGCCATTAAACCGGATGTGATGACGTCACCAAGGGGGAGGGGCCACGTGGGCAGGCTTAATTGATCCCAGGTGATAATGATTTGGCCAGGGGACCAGCTGGGAGTGATGACGTCATCGAGATTAGTTCTGGTATTAGGGTTAGAGAATTGGGGCTCTGTTCATGGTTAGGGTTAGGATAAGGTTTTGGGCTAGGTAGGGTTCAGGCTCAGGTGTGGGCTAGGTTTAGGGTTTGGGTTAGAGGGTTAGGGACAGGGTTCCAGTCACAGTGTAGTAATGTTGGCTATTCACAATGAATGAGCTTCAATCACTCGACAATTTGGTGTGTAGCACTCAGAACTTATGACTCCAGACTAGGGAAATATTTAGAAATGTGCTTCATACAATAGGAATATATATTCCAGTAGAATGAATATCTGAACAGCACAATTTTGTCACTGGGAAATCTTGTTCAAACAGCTGAGAAGCCAGTGTGACACTGTTTACATTTATTTTTCCCGTCAAAAGGAGTTGGCGTTTTCGGGAAAAGGTTTTGGTGAAACACTGAAAAACTCATTTTCCTAGAGCTATCGAACAGTATGAAAGTATTGAGAACACTATGAAATAAAAATGTTAGTTAGGCTAGGGTTCCAAGTAATGTTTTACTGTGCCTTTAAAAAGCCGGTATGACACCCGTGTTCAAATGAAAGTCTCATTGCTCAAAACAACAGACCAGTGGAATGGCAGAGTGTCTCTAGAACTACTGGAATACGTTTTAGAACCCGAACATCTCTACTGAATTTTGAAATACACAGAATTTGTATCCAAAGCGCTGTGAAAGGTAGGATAGACTGTCACGTGGTAATACTGTTGAAAGTGCTGGTATATTTGTAAAAAAGGTTGTTTTACCAAATTAGAATTCACAATGAAAAAGCTTGAGACACTGGAAGAGAGAGACTCCAACTCGGGAAATTCACGATGATAACCTAGGTTAATATCTAAGAAAGTGCTTCAAACACTTGGAATACGTGAATAAAGGGCCTTAATATCTGTAACACATTGTTTCCTGACAAGGAAATCGTGTTCAAAGAACATAGAACCGAGTTGGATACTGGTTACATTTATTATTCTGGGACAATGAGTTGGCCATTTTGAAAGAAGCCTGGTTAGGCCATTAAACTGGATGTGATGACGTCACCAAGGGGGAAGGGCCACGTGGGCAGGCTTAATTGATCCCAGGTGATAATGATTTGGCCAGGGGACCAGCTGGGAGTGATGACGTCATCGAGATTAGTTCTGGTATTAGGGTTAGAGAATTGGGGCTCTGTTCATGGTTAGGGTTAGGATAAGGTTTTGGGCTAGTTACGGTTCAGGCTCAGGTGTGGGCTAGGTTTAGGGTTTGGGTTAGAGGGTTAGGGACAGGGTTAAGGTCACAGTGTAGTAATGTTGGCTATTCACAATGAATGAGCTTCAATCACTGGACAATTTGGTGTGTAGCACTCAGTACTTACGACTCCAGACTAGGGAAATATTTAGAAATGTGCTTCACACAATAGGAATATTTATTCCAATAGACTGAATATCTGAACAGCACAATTTTGTCACTGGGAAATCTTGTTCAAACAGCTGAGAAGCCAGTGTGACACTGTTTACATTAATTTTTCCCGTCAAAAGGAGTTGGCGTTTTGGGGAAAAGGTTTTGGTGAAACACTGAAAAACTCATTTTCCTAGAGCTATCGAACAGTATGAAAGTATTGAGAACACTATGAAATAAAAATGTTAGTTAGGCTAGGGTTCCAAGTAATGTTTTACTGTGCCTTTAAAAAGCCGGTATGACACCCGTATTAAAATGAAAAGTCTCATTGCTCAAAACAACAGACCAGGGGAATGGCAGTGTGTCTCTGGAACTCCTGGAATACTTTTTAGAACCCGAAAATCTCTACTGAATTTTGAAATACTGAGAATTTGTATCCAAAGCGCTGTGAAAGGTAAGATAGACTGTCAAGTGGTAATAATGTTGAAAGTGCTGGTATATTTGTAAAAAAGGTTGTTTTACCAAATTAAAATTCACAATGAAAAAGCTTGAGACACTGGAAGAGAGAGACTCCAACTCGGGAAATTCACGATGATAACCTAGGTTAATATCTAAGAAAGTGCTTCAAACACTAGGAATACGTGAATAAAGGGCCTTAATATCTGTAACACATTGTTTCCTGACAAGGAAATCGTGTTCAAAGAACATAGAACCGAGTTGGATACTGGTTACATTTATTATTCCGGGACAATGAGTTGGCCATTTTGAAAGAAGCCTGGTTAGGCCATTAAACCGGATGTGATGACGTCATCAAGGGGGAGGGGCCACGTGGGCAGGCTTAATTGATCCCAGGTGATAATGATTTGGCCAGGGGACCAGCTGGGAGTGATGACGTCATCGAGATTAGTTCTGGTATTAGGGTTAGAGAATTGGATCTCTGTTCATGGTTAGGGTTAGGATAAGGTTTTGGGCTAGGTAGGGTTCAGGCTCAGGTGTGGGCTAGGTTTAGGGTTTGGGTTAGAGGGTTAGCAACAGGCTGACGGTCAAAGTGTAGTAATGTTGACTATTCACAATGAATGAGCTTCAATCACTCGACAATTTGGTGTGTAGCACTCAGAACTTACGTCTCCAGACTAGGGAAATATTTAGAAATGTGCTTCACACAATAGGAATATATATTCCAGTAGACTGAATATCTGAACAGCACAATTTTGTCACTGGGAAATCTTGTTCATACAGCTGAGAAGCCAGTGTGACACTGTTTACATTTATTTTTCCCGTCAAAAGGAGTTGGCGTTTTGGGGAAAAGGTTTTGGTGAAACACTGAAAAACTCATTTTCTTAGAGCTATCGAACAGTATGAAAGTATTGAGAACACTATGAAATAAAAATGTTAGTTAGGCTAGGGTTCCAAGTAATGTTTTACTGTGCCTTTAAAAAGCCGGTATGACACCCGTGTTAAAATGAAAAGTCTCATTGCTCAAAACAACAGACCAGGGGAATGGCAGTGTGTCTCTGGAACTCCTGGAATACTTTTTAGAACCCGAAAATCTCTACTGAATTTTGAAATACTGAGAATTTGTATCCAAAGCGCTGTGAAAGGTAAGATAGACTGTCAAGTGGTAATAATGTTGAAAGTGCTGGTATATTTGTAAAAAAGGTTGTTTTACCAAATTAGAATTCACAATGAAAAAGTTTGAGACACTGGAAGAGAGAGACTCCAACTCGGGAAATTCACAATGATAACCTAGGTTAATATCTAAGAAAGTGCTTCAAACACTAGGAATACGTGAATAAAGGGCCTTAATATCTGTAACACATTGTTTCCTGAGAAGGAAATCGTGTTCAAAGAACATAGAACCGAGTTGGATACTGGTTACATTTATTATTCCGGGACAATGAGTTGGCGATTTTGAAAGAAGCCTGGTTAGGCCATTAAACCGGATGTGATGACGTCCCCAAGAGAGAGGGGCCACGTGGGCAGGCTTAATTGATCCCAGGTGATAATGATTTGGCCAGGGGACAAGCTGGGAGTGATGACGTCATGGAGATTAGTTCTGGTATTAGGGTTAGAGAATTGGGGCTCTGTTCATGGTTAGGGTTAGGATAAGGTTTTGGGCTAGGTAGGGTTCAGGCTCAGGTATGGGCTAGGTTTAGGGTTTGGGTTAGAGGGTTAGGGACAGGCTGACGGTCACAGTGTAGTAATGTTGGCTATTCACAATGAATGAGCTTCAATCACTCGACAATTTGGTGTGTAGCACTCAGAACTTATGACTCCAGACTAGGGAAATATTTAGAAATGTGCTTCACACAATAGGAATATATATTCCAGTAGACTGAATATCTGAACAGCACAATTTTGTCACTGGGAAATCTTGTTCAAACAGCTGAGAAGCCAGTGTGACACTGTTTACATTTATTTTTCCCGTCAAAAGGAGTTGGCGTTTTCGGGAAAAGGTTTTGGTGAAACACTGAAAAACTCATTTTCCTAGAGCTATCGAACAATATGAAAGTATTGAGAACACTATGAAATAAAAATGTTAGTTAGGCTAGGGTTCCAAGTAATGTTTTACTGTGCCTTTAAAAAGCCAGTATGACACCCGTGTTCAAATGAAAAGTCTCATTGCTCAAAACAACAGACCAGGGGAATGGCAGTGTGTCTCTGGAACTCCTGGAATACTTTTTAGAACCCGAACATCTCTACTGAATTTTGAAATACTGAGAATTTGTATCCAAAGCGCTGTGAAAGGTAAGATAGACTGTCAAGTGGTAATAATGTTGAAAGTGCTGGTATATTTGTAAAAAAGGTTGTTTTACCAAATTAGAATTCACAATGAAAAAGTTTGAGACACTGGAAGAGAGAGACTCCAACTCGGGAAATTCACAATGATAACCTAGGTTAATATCTAAGAAAGTGCTTCAAACACTAGGAATACGTGAATAAAGGGCCTTAATATCTGTAACACATTGTTTCCTGAGAAGGAAATCGTGTTCAAAGAACATAGAACCGAGTTGGATACTGGTTACATTTATTATTCCGGGACAATGAGTTGGCGATTTTGAAAGAAGCCTGGTTAGGCCATTAAACCGGATGTGATGACGTCACTAAGGGGGAGGGGCCACGTGGGCAGGCTTAATTGATCCCAGGTGATAATGATTTGGCCAGGGGACCAGCTGGGAGTGATGACGTCATCGAGATTAGTTCTGGTATTAGGGTTAGAGAATTGGGGCTCTGTTCATGGTTAGGGTTAGGATAAGGTTTTGGGCTAGGTAGGGTTCAGGCTCAGGTATGGGCTAGGTTTAGGGTTTGGGTTAGAGGGTTAGGGACAGGCTGATGGTCACAGTGTAGTAATGTTGGCTATTCACAATGAATGAGCTTCAATCACTCGACAATTTGGTGTGTAGCACTCAGAACTTATGACTCCAGACTAGGGAAATATTTAGAAATGTGCTTCACACAATAGGAATATATATTCCAGTAGACTGAATATCTGAACAGCACAATTTTGTCACTGGGAAATCTTGTTCAAACAGCTGAGAAGCCAGTGTGACACTGTTTACATTTATTTTTCCCGTCAAAAGGAGTTGGCGTTTTCGGGAAAAGGTTTTGGTGAAACACTGAAAAACTCATTTTCCTAGAGCTATCGAACAGTATGAAAGTATTGAGAACACTATGAAATAAAAATGTTAGTTAGGCTAGGGTTCCAAGTAATGTTTTACTGTGCCTTTAAAAAGCCGGTATGACACCCGTGTTCAAATGAAAGTCTCATTGCTCAAAACAACAGACCAGGGGAATGGCAGAGTGTCTCTAGAACTCCTGGAATACGTTTTAGAACCCGAACATCTCTACTGAATTTTGAAATACTGAGAATTTGTATCCAAAGCACTGTGAAAGGTAGGATAGACTGTCAAGTGGTAATAATGTTGAAAGTGCTGGTATATTTGTAAAAAAGGTTGTTTTTCCAAATTAAAATTCACAATGAAAAAGCTTGAGACACTGGAAGAGAGAGACTCCAACTCGGGAAATTCACGATGATAACCTAGGTTAATATCTAAGAAAGTGCTTCAAACACTAGGAATACGTGAATAAAGGGCCTTAATATCTGTAACACATTGTTTCCTGACAAGGAAATCGTGTTCAAAGAACATAGAACCAAGTTGGATACTGGTTACATTTATTATTCCGGGACAATGAGTTGGCGATTTTGAAAGAAGCCTGGTTAGGCCATTAAACCGGATGTGATGACGTCACCAAGGGGGAGGGGCCACGTGGGCAGGCTTAATTGATCCCAGGTGATAATGATTTGGCCAGGGGACCAGCTGGGAGTGATGACGTCATCGAGATTAGTTCTGGTATTAGGGTTAGAGAATTGGGGCTCTGTTCATGGTTAGGGTTAGGATAAGGTTTTGGGCTAGGTAGGGTTCAGGCTCAGGTGTGGGCTAGGTTTAGGGTTTGGGTTAGAGGGTTAGCGACAGGCTGACGGTCACAGTGTAGTAATGTTGACTATTCACAATGAATGAGCTTCAATCACTCGACAATTTGGTGTGTAGCACTCAGAACTTATGACTCCAGACTAGGGAAATATTTAGAAATGTGCTTCACACAATAGGAATATATATTACAGTAGACTGAATATCTGAACAGCACAATTTTGTCACTGGGAAATCTTGTTCAAACAGCTGAGAAGCCAGTGTGACACTGTTTACATTTATTTTTCCCGTCAAAAGGAGTTGGCGTTTTCGGGAAAAGGTTTTGGTGAAACACTGAAAAACTCATTTTCCTAGAGCTATCAAACAGTATGAAAGTATTGAGAACACTATGAAATAAAAATGTTAGTTAGGCTAGGGTTCCAAGTAATGTTTTACTGTGCCTTTAAAAAGCCGGTATGACACCCGTGTTCAAATGAAAGTCTCATTGCTCAAAACAACAGACCAGGGGAATGGCAGAGTGTCTCTAGAACTCCTGGAATACGTTTTAGAACCCGAACATCTCTACTGAATTTTGAAATACTGAGAATTTGTATCCAAAGCACTGTGAAAGGTAGGATAGACTGTCAAGTGGTAATAATGTTGAAAGTGCTGGTATATTTGTAAAAAAGGTTGTTTTACCAAATTAAAATTCACAATGAAAAAGCTTGAGACACTGGAAGAGAGAGACTCCAACTCGGGAAATTCACGATGATAACCTAGGTTAATATCTAAGAAAGTGCTTCAAACACTAGGAATACGTGAATAAAGGGCCTTAATATCTGTAACACATTGTTTCCTGACAAGGAAATCGTGTTCAAAGAACATAGAACCGAGTTGGATACTGGTTACATTTATTATTCCGGGACAATGAGTTGGCCATTTTGAAAGAAGCCTGGTTAGGCCATTAAACCGGATGTGATGACGTCACCAAGGGGGAGGGGCCACGTGGGCAGGCTTAATTGATCCCAGGTGATAATGATTTGGCCAGGGGACCAGCTGGGAGTGATGACGTCATCGAGATTAGTTCTGGTATTAGGGTTAGAGAATTGGGGCTCTGTTCATGGTTAGGGTTAGGATAAGGTTTTGGGCTAGGTAGGGTTCAGGCTCAGGTGTGGGCTAGGTTTAGGGTTTGGGTTAGAGGGTTAGCGACAGGCTGACGGTCACAGTGTAGTAATGTTGACTATTCACAATGAATGAGCTTCAATCACTCGACAATTTGGTGTGTAGCACTCAGAACTTATGACTCCAGACTAGGGAAATATTTAGAAATGTGCTTCACACAATAGGAATATATATTCCAGTAGACTGAATATCTGAACAGCACAATTTTGTCACTGGGAAATCTTGTTCAAACAGCTGAGAAGCCAGTGTGACACTGTTTACATTTATTTTTCCCGTCAAAAGGAGTTGGCGTTTTCGGGAAAAGGTTTTGGTGAAACACTGAAAAACTCATTTTCTTAGAGCTATCGAACAGTATGAAAGTATTGAGAACACTATGAAATAAAAATGTTAGTTAGGCTAGGGTTCCAAGTAATGTTTTACTGTGCCTTTAAAAAGCCGGTATGACACCCGTGTTAAAATGAAAAGTCTCATGGCTCAAAACAACAGACCAGGGGAATGGCAGTGTGTCTCTGGAACTCCTGGAATACTTTTTAGAACCCGAACATCTCTACTGAATTTTGAAATACTGAGAATTTGTATCCAAAGCGCTGTGAAAGGTAAGATAGACTGTCAAGTGGTAATAATGTTGAAAGTGCTGGTATATTTTTAAAACTGTTGTTTTACCAAATTAGAATTCACAATGAAAAAGCTTGAGACACTGGAAGAGAGAGACTCCAACTCGGGAAATTCACAATGATAACCTAGGTTAATATCTAAGAAAGTGCTTCAAACACTAGGAATACGTGAATAAAGGGCCTTAATATCTGTAACACATTGTTTCCTGAGAAGGAAATCGTGTTCAAAGAACATAGAACCCAGTTGGATACTGGTTACATTTATTATTCCGGGACAATGAGTTGGCGATTTTGAAAGAAGCCTGGTTAGGCCATTAAACCGGATGTGATGACGTCACCAAGGGGGAGGGGCCACGTGGGCAGGCTTAATTGATCCCAGGTGATAATGATTTGGCCAGGGGACCAGCTGGGAGTGATGACGTCATCGAGATTAGTTCTGGTATTAGGGTTAGAGAATTGGGGCTCTGTTCATGGTTAGGGTTAGGATAAGGTTTTGGGCTAGGTAGGGTTCAGGCTCAGGTGTGGGCTAGGTTTAGGGTTTGGGTTAGAGGGTTAGGGACAGGGTTCCAGTCACAGTGTAGTAATGTTGGCTATTCACAATGAATGAGCTTCAATCACTCGACAATTTGGTGTGTAGCACTCAGAACTTACGACTCCAGACTAGGGAAATATTTAGAAATGTGCTTCATACAATAGGAATATATATTCCAGTAGAATGAATATCTGAACAGCACAATTTTGTCACTGGGAAATCTTGTTCAAACAGCTGAGAAGCCAGTGTGACACTGTTTACATTTATTTTTCCCGTCAAAAGGAGTTGGCGTTTTCGGGAAAAGGTTTTGGTGAAACACTGAAAAACTCATTTTCCTAGAGCTATCGAACAGTATGAAAGTATTGAGAACACTATGAAATAAAAATGTTAGTTAGGCTAGGGTTCCAAGTAATGTTTTACTGTGCCTTTAAAAAGCCGGTATGACACCCGTGTTCAAATGAAAGTCTCATTGCTCAAAACAACAGACCAGTGGAATGGCAGAGTGTCTCTAGAACTACTGGAATACGTTTTAGAACCCGAACATCTCTACTGAATTTTGAAATACACAGAATTTGTATCCAAAGCGCTGTGAAAGGTAGGATAGACTGTCACGTGGTAATACTGTTGAAAGTGCTGGTATATTTGTAAAAAAGGTTGTTTTACCAAATTAGAATTCACAATGAAAAAGCTTGAGACACTGGAAGAGAGAGACTCCAACTCGGGAAATTCACGATGATAACCTAGGTTAATATCTAAGAAAGTGCTTCAAACACTTGGAATACGTGAATAAAGGGCCTTAATATCTGTAACACATTGTTTCCTGACAAGGAAATCGTGTTCAAAGAACATAGAACCGAGTTGGATACTGGTTACATTTATTATTCTGGGACAATGAGTTGGCCATTTTGAAAGAAGCCTGGTTAGGCCATTAAACTGGATGTGATGACGTCACCAAGGGGGAAGGGCCACGTGGGCAGGCTTAATTGATCCCAGGTGATAATGATTTGGCCAGGGGACCAGCTGGGAGTGATGACGTCATCGAGATTAGTTCTGGTATTAGGGTTAGAGAATTGGGGCTCTGTTCATGGTTAGGGTTAGGATAAGGTTTTGGGCTAGTTACGGTTCAGGCTCAGGTGTGGGCTAGGTTTAGGGTTTGGGTTAGAGGGTTAGGGACAGGGTTAAGGTCACAGTGTAGTAATGTTGGCTATTCACAATGAATGAGCTTCAATCACTGGACAATTTGGTGTGTAGCACTCAGTACTTACGACTCCAGACTAGGGAAATATTTAGAAATGTGCTTCACACAATAGGAATATTTATTCCAATAGACTGAATATCTGAACAGCACAATTTTGTCACTGGGAAATCTTGTTCAAACAGCTGAGAAGCCAGTGTGACACTGTTTACATTAATTTTTCCCGTCAAAAGGAGTTGGCGTTTTGGGGAAAAGGTTTTGGTGAAACACTGAAAAACTCATTTTCCTAGAGCTATCGAACAGTATGAAAGTATTGAGAACACTATGAAATAAAAATGTTAGTTAGGCTAGGGTTCCAAGTAATGTTTTACTGTGCCTTTAAAAAGCCGGTATGACACCCGTATTAAAATGAAAAGTCTCATTGCTCAAAACAACAGACCAGGGGAATGGCAGTGTGTCTCTGGAACTCCTGGAATACTTTTTAGAACCCGAAAATCTCTACTGAATTTTGAAATACTGAGAATTTGTATCCAAAGCGCTGTGAAAGGTAAGATAGACTGTCAAGTGGTAATAATGTTGAAAGTGCTGGTATATTTGTAAAAAAGGTTGTTTTACCAAATTAAAATTCACAATGAAAAAGCTTGAGACACTGGAAGAGAGAGACTCCAACTCGGGAAATTCACGATGATAACCTAGGTTAATATCTAAGAAAGTGCTTCAAACACTAGGAATACGTGAATAAAGGGCCTTAATATCTGTAACACATTGTTTCCTGACAAGGAAATCGTGTTCAAAGAACATAGAACCGAGTTGGATACTGGTTACATTTATTATTCCGGGACAATGAGTTGGCCATTTTGAAAGAAGCCTGGTTAGGCCATTAAACCGGATGTGATGACGTCATCAAGGGGGAGGGGCCACGTGGGCAGGCTTAATTGATCCCAGGTGATAATGATTTGGCCAGGGGACCAGCTGGGAGTGATGACGTCATCGAGATTAGTTCTGGTATTAGGGTTAGAGAATTGGATCTCTGTTCATGGTTAGGGTTAGGATAAGGTTTTGGGCTAGGTAGGGTTCAGGCTCAGGTGTGGGCTAGGTTTAGGGTTTGGGTTAGAGGGTTAGCAACAGGCTGACGGTCAAAGTGTAGTAATGTTGACTATTCACAATGAATGAGCTTCAATCACTCGACAATTTGGTGTGTAGCACTCAGAACTTACGTCTCCAGACTAGGGAAATATTTAGAAATGTGCTTCACACAATAGGAATATATATTCCAGTAGACTGAATATCTGAACAGCACAATTTTGTCACTGGGAAATCTTGTTCATACAGCTGAGAAGCCAGTGTGACACTGTTTACATTTATTTTTCCCGTCAAAAGGAGTTGGCGTTTTGGGGAAAAGGTTTTGGTGAAACACTGAAAAACTCATTTTCTTAGAGCTATCGAACAGTATGAAAGTATTGAGAACACTATGAAATAAAAATGTTAGTTAGGCTAGGGTTCCAAGTAATGTTTTACTGTGCCTTTAAAAAGCCGGTATGACACCCGTGTTAAAATGAAAAGTCTCATTGCTCAAAACAACAGACCAGGGGAATGGCAGTGTGTCTCTGGAACTCCTGGAATACTTTTTAGAACCCGAAAATCTCTACTGAATTTTGAAATACTGAGAATTTGTATCCAAAGCGCTGTGAAAGGTAAGATAGACTGTCAAGTGGTAATAATGTTGAAAGTGCTGGTATATTTGTAAAAAAGGTTGTTTTACCAAATTAGAATTCACAATGAAAAAGTTTGAGACACTGGAAGAGAGAGACTCCAACTCGGGAAATTCACAATGATAACCTAGGTTAATATCTAAGAAAGTGCTTCAAACACTAGGAATACGTGAATAAAGGGCCTTAATATCTGTAACACATTGTTTCCTGAGAAGGAAATCGTGTTCAAAGAACATAGAACCGAGTTGGATACTGGTTACATTTATTATTCCGGGACAATGAGTTGGCGATTTTGAAAGAAGCCTGGTTAGGCCATTAAACCGGATGTGATGACGTCCCCAAGAGAGAGGGGCCACGTGGGCAGGCTTAATTGATCCCAGGTGATAATGATTTGGCCAGGGGACAAGCTGGGAGTGATGACGTCATGGAGATTAGTTCTGGTATTAGGGTTAGAGAATTGGGGCTCTGTTCATGGTTAGGGTTAGGATAAGGTTTTGGGCTAGGTAGGGTTCAGGCTCAGGTATGGGCTAGGTTTAGGGTTTGGGTTAGAGGGTTAGGGACAGGCTGACGGTCACAGTGTAGTAATGTTGGCTATTCACAATGAATGAGCTTCAATCACTCGACAATTTGGTGTGTAGCACTCAGAACTTATGACTCCAGACTAGGGAAATATTTAGAAATGTGCTTCACACAATAGGAATATATATTCCAGTAGACTGAATATCTGAACAGCACAATTTTGTCACTGGGAAATCTTGTTCAAACAGCTGAGAAGCCAGTGTGACACTGTTTACATTTATTTTTCCCGTCAAAAGGAGTTGGCGTTTTCGGGAAAAGGTTTTGGTGAAACACTGAAAAACTCATTTTCCTAGAGCTATCGAACAATATGAAAGTATTGAGAACACTATGAAATAAAAATGTTAGTTAGGCTAGGGTTCCAAGTAATGTTTTACTGTGCCTTTAAAAAGCCGGTATGACACCCGTGTTCAAATGAAAAGTCTCATTGCTCAAAACAACAGACCAGGGGAATGGCAGTGTGTCTCTGGAACTCCTGGAATACTTTTTAGAACCCGAACATCTCTACTGAATTTTGAAATACTGAGAATTTGTATCCAAAGCGCTGTGAAAGGTAAGATAGACTGTCAAGTGGTAATAATGTTGAAAGTGCTGGTATATTTGTAAAAAAGGTTGTTTTACCAAATTAGAATTCACAATGAAAAAGTTTGAGACACTGGAAGAGAGAGACTCCAACTCGGGAAATTCACAATGATAACCTAGGTTAATATCTAAGAAAGTGCTTCAAACACTAGGAATACGTGAATAAAGGGCCTTAATATCTGTAACACATTGTTTCCTGAGAAGGAAATCGTGTTCAAAGAACATAGAACCGAGTTGGATACTGGTTACATTTATTATTCCGGGACAATGAGTTGGCGATTTTGAAAGAAGCCTGGTTAGGCCATTAAACCGGATGTGATGACGTCACTAAGGGGGAGGGGCCACGTGGGCAGGCTTAATTGATCCCAGGTGATAATGATTTGGCCAGGGGACCAGCTGGGAGTGATGACGTCATCGAGATTAGTTCTGGTATTAGGGTTAGAGAATTGGGGCTCTGTTCATGGTTAGGGTTAGGATAAGGTTTTGGGCTAGGTAGGGTTCAGGCTCAGGTGTGGGCTAGGTTTAGGGTTTGGGTTAGAGGGTTAGGGACAGGGTTAAGGTCACAGTGTAGTAATGTTGGCTATTCACAATGAATGAGCTTCAATCACTGGACAATTTGGTGTGTAGCACTCAGTACTTATGACTCCAGACTAGGGAAATATTTAGAAATGTGCTTCACACAATAGGAATACATATTCCAATAGACTGAATATCTGAACAGCACAATTTTGTCACTGGGAAATCTTGTTCAAACAGCTGAGAAGCGAGTGTGACACTGTTTACATTTATTTTTCCCGTCAAAAGGAGTTGGCGTTTTCGGGAAAAGGTTTTGGTGAAACACTGAAAAACTCATTTTCCTAGAGCTATCGATCAGTATGAAAGTATTGAGAACACTATGAAATAAAAATGTTAGTTAGGCTAGGGTTCCAAGTAATGTTTTACTGTGCCTTTAAAAAGCCGGTATGACACCCGTGTTCAAATGAAAGTCTCATTGCTCAAAACAACAGACCAGGGGAATGGCAGAGTGTCTCTAGAACTCCTGGAATACGTTTTAGAACCCGAACATCTCTACTGAATTTTGAAATACTGAGAATTTGTATCCAATGCGCTGTGAAAGGTAGGATAGACTGTCAAGTGGTAATAATGTTGAAAGTGCTGGTATATTTGTAAAAAAGGTTGTTTTACCAAATTAAAATTCACAATGAAAAAGCTTGAGACACTGGAAGAGAGAGACTCCAACTCGGGAAATTCACGATGATAACCTAGGTTAATATCTAAGAAAGTGCTTCAAACACTAGGAATACGTGAATAAAGGGCCTTAATATCTGTAACACATTGTTTCCTGACAAGGAAATCGTGTTCAAAGAACATAGAACCGAGTTGGATACTGGTTACATTTATTATTCCGGGACAATGAGTTGGCCATTTTGAAAGAAGCCTGGTTAGGCCATTAAACCGGATGTGATGACGTCATCAAGGGGGAGGGGCCACGTGGGCAGGCTTAATCGATCCCAGGTGATAATGATTTGGCCAGGGGACCAGCTGGGAGTGATGACGTCATCGAGATTAGTTCTGGTATTAGGGTTAGAGAATTGGGTCTCTGTTCATGGTTAGGGTTAGGATAAGGTTTTGGGCTAGGTAGGGTTCAGGCTCAGGTGTGGGCTAGGTTTAGGGTTTGGGTTAGAGGGTTAGCAACAGGCTGACGGTCACAGTGTAGTAATGTTGACTATTCACAATGAATGAGCTTCAATCACTCGACAATTTGCTGTGTAGCACTCAGAACTTACGTCTCCAGACTAGGGAAATATTTAGAAATGTGCTTCACACAATAGGAATATATATTCCAGTAGACTGAATATCTGAACAGCACAATTTTGTCACTGGGAAATCTTGTTCATACAGCTGAGAAGCCAGTGTGACACTGTTTACATTTATTTTTCCCGTCAAAAGGAGTTGGCGTTTTGGGGAAAAGGTTTTGGTGAAACACTGAAAAACTCATTTTCTTAGAGCTATCGAACAGTATGAAAGTATTGAGAACACTATGAAATAAAAATGTTAGTTAGGCTAGGGTTCCAAGTAATGTTTTACTGTGCCTTTAAAAAGCCGGTATGACACCCGTGTTAAAATGAAAAGTCTCATTGCTCAAAACAACAGACCAGGGGAATGGCAGTGTGTCTCTGGAACTCCTGGAATACTTTTTAGAACCCGAACATCTCTACTGAATTTTGAAATACTGAGAATTTGTATCCAAAGCGCTGTGAAAGGTAAGATAGACTGTCAAGTGGTAATAATGTTGAAAGTGCTGGTATATTTTTAAAAATGTTGTTTTACCAAATTAGAATTCACAATGAAAAAGCTTGAGACACTGGAAGAGAGAGACTCCAACTCGGGAAATTCACAATGATAACCTAGGTTAATATCTAAGAAAGTGCTTCAAACACTAGGAATACGTGAATAAAGGGCCTTAATATCTGTAACACATTGTTTCCTGAGAAGGAAATCGTGTTCAAAGAACATAGAACCGAGTTGGATACTGGTTACATTTATTATTCCGGGACAATGAGTTGGCGATTTTGAAAGAAGCCTGGTTAGGCCATTAAACCGGATGTGATGACGTCACCAAGGGGGAGGGGCCACGTGGGCAGGCTTAATTAATCCCAGGTGATAATGATTTGGCCAGGGGACCAGCTGGGAGTGATGACGTCATCGAGATTAGTTCTGGTATTAGGGTTAGAGAATTGGGGCTCTGTTCATGGTTAGGGTTAGGATAAGGTTTGGGGCTAGGTAGGGTTCAGGCTCAGGTGTGGGCTAGGTTTAGGGTTTGGGTTAGAGGGTTAGGGACAGGGTTAAGGTCACAGTGTAGTAATGTTGGCTATTCACAATGAATGAGCTTCAATCACTGGACAATTTGGTGTGTAGCACTCAGTACTTATGACTCCAGACTAGGGAAATATTTAGAAATGTGCTTCACACAATAGGAATACATATTCCAATAGACTGAATATCTGAACAGCACAATTTTGTCACTGGGAAATCTTGTTCAAACAGCTGAGAAGCGAGTGTGACACTGTTTACATTTATTTTTCCCGTCAAAAGGAGTTGGCGTTTTGGGGAAAAGGTTTTGGTGAAACACTGAAAAACTCATTTTCCTAGAGCTATCGAACAGTATGAAAGTATTGAGAACACTATGAAATAAAAATGTTAGTTAGGCTAGGGTTCCAAGTAATGTTTTACTGTGCCTTTAAAAAGCCGGTATGACACCCGTGTTAAAATGAAAAGTCTCATTGCTCAAAACAACAGACCAGGGGAATGGCAGTGTGTCTCTGGAACTCCTGGAATACTTTTTAGAACCCGAACATCTCTACTGAATTTTGAAATACTGAGAATTTGTATCCAAAGCGCTGTGAAAGGTAGGATAGACTGACAAGTGGTAATAATGTTGAAAGTGCTGGTATATTTGTAAAAAAGGTTGTTTTACCAAATTAGAATTCACAATGAAAAAGTTTGAGACACTGGAAGAGAGAGACTCCAACTCGGGAAATTCACAATGATAACCTAGGTTAATATCTAAGAAAGTGCTTCAAACACTAGGAATACGTGAATAAAGGGCCTTAATATCTGTAACACATTGTTTCCTGAGAAGGAAATCGTGTTCAAAGAACATAGAACCGAGTTGGATACTGGTTACATTTATTATTCCGGGACAATGAGTTGGCGATTTTGAAAGAAGCCTGGTTAGGCCATTAAACCGGATGTGATGACGTCACCAAGAGAGAGGGGCCACGTGGGCAGGCTTAATTGATCCCAGGTGATAATGATTTGGCCAGGGGACAAGCTGGGAGTGATGACGTCATGGAGATTAGTTCTGGTATTAGGGTTAGAGAATTGGGGCTCTGTTCATGGTTAGGGTTAGGATAAGGTTTTGGGCTAGGTAGGGTTCAGGCTCAGGTATGGGCTAGGTTTAGGGTTTGAGTTAGAGGGTTAGGGACAGGCTGACGGTCACAGTGTAGTAATGTTGGCTATTCACAATGAATGAGCTTCAATCACTCGACAATTTGGTGTGTAGCACTCAGAACTTATGACTCCAGACTAGGGAAATATTTAGAAATGTGCTTCACACAATAGGAATATATATTCCAGTAGACTGAATATCTGAACAGCACAATTTTGTCACTGGGAAATCTTGTTCAAACAGCTGAGAAGCCAGTGTGACACTGTTTACATTTATTTTTCCCGTCAAAAGGAGTTGGCGTTTTCGGGAAAAGGTTTTGGTGAAACACTGAAAAACTCATTTTCCTAGAGCTATCGAACAATATGAAAGTATTGAGAACACTATGAAATAAAAATGTTAGTTAGGCTAGGGTTCCAAGTAATGTTTTACTGTGCCTTTAAAAAGCCGGTATGACACCCGAGTTCAAATGAAAGTCTCATTGCTCAAAACAACAGACCAGGGGAATGGCAGAGTGTCTCTAGAACTCCTGGAATACGTTTTAGAACCCGAACATCTCTACTGAATTTTGAAATACTGAGAATTTGTATCCAATGCGCTGTGAAAGGTAGGATAGACTGTCAAGTGGTAATAATGTTGAAAGTGCTGGTATATTTGTAAAAAAGGTTGTTTTACCAAATTAAAATTCACAATGAAAAAGCTTGAGACACTGGAAGAGAGAGACTCCAACTCGGGAAATTCACGATGATAACCTAGGTTAATATCTAAGAAAGTGCTTCAAACACTAGGAATACGTGAATAAAGGGCCTTAATATCTGTAACACATTGTTTCCTGACAAGGAAATCGTGTTCAAAGAACATAGAACCGAGTTGGATACTGGTTACATTTATTATTCCGGGACAATGAGTTGGCCATTTTGAAAGAAGCCTGGTTAGGCCATTAAACCGGATGTGATGACGTCATCAAGGGGGAGGGGCCACGTGGGCAGGCTTAATTGATCCCAGGTGATAATGATTTGGCCAGGGGACCAGCTTGAGTGATGACGTCATCGAGATTAGTTCTGGTATTAGGGTTAGAGAATTGGGTCTCTGTTCATGGTTAGGGTTAGGATAAGGTTTTGGGCTAGGTAGGGTTCAGGCTCAGGTGTGGGCTAGGTTTAGGGTTTGGGTTAGAGGGTTAGGGACAGGCTGACGGTCACAGTGTAGTAATGTTGGCTATTCACAATGAATGAGCTTCAATCACTCGACAATTTGGTGTGTAGCACTCAGAACTTATGACTCCAGACTAGGGAAATATTTAGAAATGTGCTTCACACAATAGGAATATATATTCCAGTAGACTGAATATCTGAACAGCACAATTTTGTCACTGGGAAATCTTGTTCAAACAGCTGAGAAGCCAGTGTGACACTGTTTACATTTATTTTTCCCGTCAAAAGGAGTTGGCGTTTTCGGGAAAAGGTTTTGGTGAAACACTGAAAAACTCATTTTCCTAGAGCTATCGAACATTATGAAAGTATTGAGAACACTATGAAATAAAAATGTTAGTTAGGCTAGGGTTCCAAGTAATGTTTTACTGTGCCTTTAAAAAGCCGGTATGACACCCGTGTTCAAATGAAAGTCTCATTGCTCAAAACAACAGACCAGGGGAATGGCAGAGTGTCTCTAGAACTCCTGGAATACGTTTTAGAACCCGAACATCTCTACTGAATTTTGAAATACTGAGAATTTGTATCCAAAGCGCTGTGAAAGGTAGGATAGACTGTCAAGTGGTAATAATGTTGAAAGTGCTGGTATATTTGTAAAAAAGGTTGTTTTACCAAATTAAAATTCACAATGAAAAAGCTTGAGACACTGGAAGAGAGAGACTCCAACTCGGGAAATTCACGATGATAACCTAGGATAATATCTAAGAAAGTGCTTCAAACACTAGGAATACGTGAATAAAGGGCCTTAATATCTGTAACACATTGTTTCCTGACAAGGAAATCGTGTTCAAAGAACATAGAACCGAGTTGGATACTGGTTACATTTATTATTCCGGGACAATGAGTTGGCCATTTTGAAAGAAGCCTGGTTAGGCCATTAAACCGGATGTGATGACGTCATCAAGGGGGAGGGGCCACGTGGGCAGGCTTAATTGATCCCAGGTGATAATGATTTGGCCAGGGGACCAGCTGGGAGTGATGACGTCATCGAGATTAGTTCTGGTATTAGGGTTAGAGAATTGGGTCTCTGTTCATGGTTAGGGTTAGGATAAGGTTTTGGGCTAGGTAGGGTTCAGGCTCAGGTGTGGGCTAGGTTTAGGGTTTGGGTTAGAGGGTTAGGGACAGGCTGACGGTCACAGTGTAGTAATGTTGGCTATTCACAATGAATGAGCTTCAATCACTCGACAATTTGGTGTGTAGCACTCAGAACTTATGACTCCTGACTAGGGAAATATTTAGAAATGTGCTTCACACAATAGGAATATATATTCCAGTAGACTGAATATCTGAACAGCACAATTTTGTCACTGGGAAATCTTGTTCAAACAGCTGAGAAGCCAGTGTGACACTGTTTACATTTATTTTTCCCGTCAAAAGGAGTTGGCGTTTTCGGGAAAAGGTTTTGGTGAAACACTGAAAAACTCATTTTCCTAGAGCTATCGAACATTATGAAAGTATTGAGAACACTATGAAATAAAAATGTTAGTTAGGCTAGGGTTCCAAGTAATGTTTTACTGTGCCTTTAAAAAGCCGGTATGACACCCGTGTTCAAATGAAAGTCTCATTGCTCAAAACAACAGACCAGGGGAATGGCAGAGTGTCTCTAGAACTCCTGGAATACGTTTTAGAACCCGAACATCTCTACTGAATTTTGAAATACTGAGAATTTGTATCCAAAGCGCTGTGAAAGGTAGGATAGACTGTCAAGTGGTAATAATGTTGAAAGTGCTGGTATATTTGTAAAAAAGGTTGTTTTACCAAATTAAAATTCACAATGAAAAAGCTTGAGACACTGGAAGAGAGAGACTCCAACTCGGGAAATTCACGATGATAACCTAGGATAATATCTAAGAAAGTGCTTCAAACACTAGGAATACGTGAATAAAGGGCCTTAATATCTGTAACACATTGTTTCCTGACAAGGAAATCGTGTTCAAAGAACATAGAACCGAGTTGGATACTGGTTACATTTATTATTCCGGGACAATGAGTTGGCCATTTTGAAAGAAGCCTGGTTAGGCCATTAAACCGGATGTGATGACGTCATCAAGGGGGAGGGGCCACGTGGGCAGGCTTAATTGATCCCAGGTGATAATGATTTGGCCAGGGGACCAGCTGGGAGTGATGACGTCATCGAGATTAGTTCTGGTATTAGGGTTAGAGAATTGGGGCTCTGTTCATGGTTAGGGTTAGGATAAGGTTTTGGGCTAGGTAGGGTTCAGGCTCAGGTGTGGGCTAGGTTTAGGGTTTGGGTTAGAGGGTTAGCAACAGGCTGACGGTCACAGTGTAGTAATGTTGACTATTCACAATGAATGAGCTTCAATCACTCGACAATTTGGTGTGTAGCACTCAGAACTTACGTCTCCAGACTAGGGAAATATTTAGAAATGTGCTTCACACAATAGGAATATATATTCCAGTAGACTGAATATCTGAACAGCACAATTTTGTCACTGGGAAATCTTGTTCATACAGCTGAGAAGCCAGTGTGACACTGTTTACATTTATTTTTCCCGTCAAAAGGAGTTGGCGTTTTGGGGAAAAGGTTTTGGTGAAACACTGAAAAACTCATTTTCTTAGAGCTATCGAACAGTATGAAAGTATTGAGAACACTATGAAATAAAAATGTTAGTTAGGCTAGGGTTCCAAGTAATGTTTTACTGTGCCTTTAAAAAGCCGGTATGACACCCGTGTTAAAATGAAAAGTCTCATTGCTCAAAACAACAGACCAGGGGAATGGCAGTGTGTCTCTGGAACTCCTGGAATACTTTTTAGAACCCGAACATCTCTACTGAATTTTGAAATACTGAGAATTTGTATCCAAAGCGCTGTGAAAGGTAAGATAGACTGTCAAGTGGTAATAATGTTGAAAGTGCTGGTATATTTTTAAAAATGTTGTTTTACCAAATTAGAATTCACAATGAAAAAGCTTGAGACACTTGAAGAGAGAGACTCCAACTCGGGAAATTCACAATGATAACCTAGGTTAATATCTAAGAAAGTGCTTCAAACACTAGGAATACGTGAATAAAGGGCCTTAATATCTGTAACACATTGTTTCCTGAGAAGGAAATCGTGTTCAAAGAACATAGAACCGAGTTGGATACTGGTTACATTTATTATTCCGGGACAATGAGTTGGCGATTTTGAAAGAAGCCTGGTTAGGCCATTAAACCGGATGTGATGACGTCACCAAGGGGGAGGGGCCACGTGGGCAGGCTTAATTGATCCCAGGTGATAATGATTTGGCCAGGGGACCAGCTGGGAGTGATGACATCATTGAGATTAGTTCTGGTATTAGGGTTAGAGAATTGGGGCTCTGTTCATGGTTAGGGTTAGGATAAGGTTTTGGGCTAGGTAGGGTTCAGGCTCAGGTGTGGGCTAGGTTTAGGGTTTGGGTTAGAGGGTTAGGGACAGGGTTAAGGTCACAGTGTAGTAATGTTGGCTATTCACAATGAATGAGCTTCAATCACTGGACAATTTGGTGTGTAGCACTCAGTACTTATGACTCCAGACTAGGGAAATATTTAGAAATGTGCTTCACACAATAGGAATACATATTCCAATAGACTGAATATCTGAACAGCACAATTTTGTCACTGGGAAATCTTGTTCAAACAGCTGAGAAGCGAGTGTGACACTGTTTACATTTATTTTTCCCGTCAAAAGCAGTTGGCGTTTTCGGGAAAAGGTTTTGGTGAAACACTGAAAAACTCATTTTCCTAGAGCTATCGAACAGTATGAAAGTATTGAGAACACTATGAAATAAAAATGTTAGTTAGGCTAGGGTTCCAAGTAATGTTTTACTGTGCCTTTAAAAAGCCGGTATGACACCCGTGTTAAAATGAAAAGTCTCATTGCTCAAAACAACAGACCAGGGGAATGGCAGTGTGTCTCTGGAACTCCTGGAATACTTTTTAGAACCCGAAAATCTCTACTGAATTTTGAAATACTGAGAATGTGTATCCAAAGCGCTGTGAAAGGTAAGATAGACTGTCAAGTGGTAATAATGTTGAAAGTGCTGGTATATTTGTAAAAAAGGTTGTTTTACCAAATTAGAATTCACAATGAAAAAGTTTGAGACACTGGAAGAGAGAGACTCCAACTCGGGAAATTCACAATGATAACCTAGGTTAATATCTAAGAAAGTGCTTCAAACACTAGGAATACGTGAATAAAGGGCCTTAATATCTGTAACACATTGTTTCCTGAGAAGGAAATCGTGTTCAAAGAACATAGAACCGAGTTGGATACTGGTTACATTTATTATTCCGGGACAATGAGTTGGCGATTTTGAAAGAAGCCTGGTTAGGCCATTAAACCGGATGTGATGACGTCACCAAGAGAGAGGGGCCACGTGGGCAGGCTTAATTGATCCCAGGTGATAATGATTTGGCCAGGGGACAAGCTGGGAGTGATGACGTCATGGAGATTAGTTCTGGTATTAGGGTTAGAGAATTGGGGCTCTGTTCATGGTTAGGGTTAGGATAAGGTTTTGGGCTAGGTAGGGTTCAGGCTCAGGTATGGGCTAGGTTTAGGGTTTGGGTTAGAGGGTTAGGGACAGGCTGACGGTCACAGTGTAGTAATGTTGGCTATTCACAATGAATGAGCTTCAATCACTCGACAATTTGGTGTGTAGCACTCAGAACTTATGACTCCAGACTAGGGAAATATTTAGAAATGTGCTTCACACAATAGGAATATATATTCCAGTAGACTGAATATCTGAACAGCACAATTTTATCACTGGGAAATCTTGTTCAAACAGCTGAGAAGCCAGTGTGACACTGTTTACATTTATTTTTCCCGTCAAAAGGAGTTGGTGTTTTCGGGAAAAGGTTTTGGTGAAACACTGAAAAACTCATTTTCCTAGAGCTATCGAACAATATGAAAGTATTGAGAACACTATGAAATAAAAATGTTAGTTAGGCTAGGGTTCCAAGTAATGTTTTACTGTGCCTTTAAAAAGCCGGTATGACACCCGTGTTCAAATGAAAGTCTCATTGCTCAAAACAACAGACCAGGGGAATGGCAGAGTGTCTCTAGAACTCCTGGAATACGTTTTAGAACCCGAACATCTCTACTGAATTTTGAAATACTGAGAATTTGTATCCAATGCGCTGTGAAAGGTAGGATAGACTGTCAAGTGGTAATAATGTTGAAAGTGCTGGTATATTTGTAAAAAAGGTTGTTTTACCAAATTAAAATTCACAATGAAAAAGCTTGAGACACTGGAAGAGAGAGACTCCAACTCGGGAAATTCACGATGATAACCTAGGTTAATATCTAAGAAAGTGCTTCAAACACTAGGAATACGTGAATAAAGGGCCTTAATATCTGTAACACATTGTTTCCTGACAAGGAAATCGTGTTCAAAGAACATAGAACCGAGTTGGATACTGGTTACATTTATTATTCCGGGACAATGAGTTGGCCATTTTGAAAGAAGCCTGGTTAGGCCATTAAACCGGATGTGATGACGTCATCAAGGGGGAGGGGCCACGTGGGCAGGCTTAATTGATCCCAGGTGATAATGATTTGGCCAGGGGACCAGCTGGGAGTGATGACGTCATCGAGATTAGTTCTGGTATTAGGGTTAGAGAATTGGGTCTCTGTTCATGGTTAGGGTTAGGATAAGGTTTTGGGCTAGGTAGGGTTCAGGCTCAGGTGTGGGCTAGGTTTAGGGTTTGGGTTAGAGGGTTAGCAACAGGCTGACGGTCACAGTGTAGTAATGTTGACTATTCACAATGAATGAGCTTCAATCACTCGACAATTTGGTGTGTAGCACTCAGAACTTACGTCTCCAGACTAGGGAAATATTTAGAAATGTGCTTCACACAATAGGAATATATATTCCAGTAGACTGAATATCTGAACAGCACAATTTTTTCACTGGGAAATCTTGTTCATACAGCTGAGAAGCCAGTGTGACACTGTTTACATTTATTTTTCCCGTCAAAAGGAGTTGGCGTTTTGGGGAAAAGGTTTTGGTGAAACACTGAAAAACTCATTTTCTTAGAGCTATCGAACAGTATGAAAGTATTGAGAACACTATGAAATAAAAATGTTAGTTAGGCTAGGGTTCCAAGTAATGTTTTACTGTGCCTTTAAAAAGCCGGTATGACACCCGTGTTCAAATGAAAAGTCTCATTGCTCAAAACAACAGACCAGGGGAATGGCAGTGTGTCTCTGGAACTCCTGGAATACTTTTTAGAACCCGAACATCTCTACTGAATTTTGAAATACTGAGAATTTGTATCCAAAGCGCTGTGAAAGGTACGATAGACTGTCAAGTGGTAATAATGTTGAAAGTGCTGGTATATTTTTAAAAATGTTGTTTTACCAAATTAGAATTCACAATGAAAAAGCTTGAGACACTGGAAGAGAGAGACTCCAACTCGGGAAATTCACAATGATAACCTAGGTTAATATCTAAGAAAGTGCTTCAAACACTAGGAATACGTGAATAAAGGGCCTGAATATCTGTAACACATTGTTTCCTGAGAAGGAAATCGTGTTCAAAGAACATAGAACCGAGATGGATACTGGTTACATTTATTATTCCGGGACAATGAGTTGGCGATTTTGAAAGAAGCCTGGTTAGGCCATTAAACCGGATGTGATGACGTCACCAAGGGGGAGGGGCCACGTGGGCAGGCTTAATTGATCCCAGGTGATAATGATTTGGCCAGGGGACCAGCTGGGAGTGATGACATCATCGAGATTAGTTCTGGTATTAGGGTTAGAGAATTGGGGCTCTGTTCATGGTTAGGGTTAGGATAAGGTTTTGGGCTAGGTAGGGTTCAGGCTCAGGTGTGGGCTAGGTTTAGGGTTTGGGTTAGAGGGTTAGGGACAGGGTTAAGGTCACAGTGTAGTAATGTTGGCTATTCACAATGAATGAGCTTCAATCACTGGACAATTTGGTGTGTAGCACTCAGTACTTATGACTCCAGACTAGGGAAATATTTAGAAATGTGCTTCACACAATAGGAATACATATTCCAATAGACTGAATATCTGAACAGCACAATTTTGTCACTGGGAAATCTTGTTCAAACAGCTGAGAAGCGAGTGTGACACTGTTTACATTTATTTTTCCCGTCAAAAGGAGTTGGCGTTTTCGGGAAAAGGTTTTGGTGAAACACTGAAAAACTCATTTTCCTAGAGCTATCGAACAGTATGAAAGTATTGAGAACACTATGAAATAAAAATGTTAGTTAGGCTAGGGTTCCAAGTAATGTTTTACTGTGCCTTTAAAAAGCCGGTATGACACCCGTGTTAAAATGAAAAGTCTCATTGCTCAAAACAACAGACCAGGGGAATGGCAGTGTGTCTCTGGAACTCCTGGAATACTTTTTAGAACCCGAAAATCTCTACTGAATTTTGAAATACTGAGAATGTGTATCCAAAGCGCTGTGAAAGGTAAGATAGACTGTCAAGTGGTAATAATGTTGAAAGTGCTGGTATATTTGTAAAAAAGGTTGTTTTACCAAATTAGAATTCACAATGAAAAAGTTTGAGACACTGGAAGAGAGAGACTCCAACTCGGGAAATTCACAATGATAACCTAGGTTAATATCTAAGAAAGTGCTTCAAACACTAGGAATACGTGAATAAAGGGCCTTAATATCTGTAACACATTGTTTCCTGAGAAGGAAATCGTGTTCAAAGAACATAGAACCGAGTTGGATACTGGTTACATTTATTATTCCGGGACAATGAGTTGGCGATTTTGAAAGAAGCCTGGTTAGGCCATTAAACCGGATGTGATGACGTCACCAAGAGAGAGGGGCCACGTGGGCAGGCTTAATTGATCCCAGGTGATAATGATTTGGCCAGGGGACAAGCTGGGAGTGATGACGTCATGGAGATTAGTTCTGGTATTAGGGTTAGAGAATTGGGGCTCTGTTCATGGTTAGGGTTAGGATAAGGTTTTGGGCTAGGTAGGGTTCAGGCTCAGGTATGGGCTAGGTTTAGGGTTTGGGTTAGAGGGTTAGGGACAGGCTGACGGTCACAGTGTAGTAATGTTGGCTATTCACAATGAATGAGCTTCAATCACTCGACAATTTGGTGTGTAGCACTCAGAACTTATGACTCCAGACTAGGGAAATATTTAGAAATGTGCTTCACACAATAGGAATATATATTCCAGTAGACTGAATATCTGAACAGCACAATTTTGTCACTGGGAAATCTTGTTCAAACAGCTGAGAAGCCAGTGTGACACTGTTTACATTTATTTTTCCCGTCAAAAGGAGTTGGCGTTTTCGGGAAAAGGTTTTGGTGAAACACTGAAAAACTCATTTTCCTAGAGCTATCGAACAGTATGAAAGTATTGAGAACACTATGAAATAAAAATGTTAGTTAGGCTAGGGTTCCAAGTAATGTTTTACTGTGCCTTTAAAAAGCCGGTATGACACCCGTGTTCAAATGAAAGTCTCATTGCTCAAAACAACAGACCAGGGGAATGGCAGAGTGTCTCTAGAACTCCTGGAATACGTTTTAGAACCCGAACATCTCTACTGAATTTTGAAATACTGAGAATTTGTATCCAAAGCGCTGTGAAAGGTAGGATAGACTGTCAAGTGGTAATAATGTTGAAAGTGCTGGTATATTTGTAAAAAAGGTTGTTTTACCAAATTAAAATTCACAATGAAAAAGCTTGAGACACTGGAAGAGAGAGACTCCAACTCGGGAAATTCACGATGATAACCTAGGATAATATCTAAGAAAGTGCTTCAAACACTAGGAATACGTGAATAAAGGGCCTTAATATCTGTAACACATTGTTTCCTGACAAGGAAATCGTGTTCAAAGAACATAGAACCGAGTTGGATACTGGTTACATTTATTATTCCGGGACAATGAGTTGGCCATTTTGAAAGAAGCCTGGTTAGGCCATTAAACCGGATGTGATGACGTCATCAAGGGGGAGGGGCCACGTGGGCAGGCTTAATTGATCCCAGGTGATAATGATTTGGCCAGGGGACCAGCTGGGAGTGATGACGTCATCGAGATTAGTTCTGGTATTAGGGTTAGAGAATTGGGGCTCTGTTCATGGTTAGGGTTAAGATAAGGTTTTGGGCTAGGTAGGGTTCAGGCTCAGGTGTGGGCTAGGTTTAGGGTTTGGGTTAGAGGGTTAGCAACAGGCTGACGGTCACAGTGTAGTAATGTTGACTATTCACAATGAATGAGCTTCAATCACTCGACAATTTGGTGTGTAGCACTCAGAACTTACGTCTCCAGACTAGGGAAATATTTAGAAATGTGCTTCACACAATAGGAATATATATTCCAGTAGACTGAATATCTGAACAGCACAATTTTGTCACTGGGAAATCTTGTTCATACAGCTGAGAAGCCAGTGTGACACTGTTTACATTTATTTTTCCCGTCAAAAGGAGTTGGCGTTTTGGGGAAAAGGTTTTGGTGAAACACTGAAAAACTCATTTTCTTAGAGCTATCGAACAGTATGAAAGTATTGAGAACACTATGAAATAAAAATGTTAGTTAGGCTAGGGTTCCAAGTAATGTTTTACTGTGCCTTTAAAAAGCCGGTATGACACCCGTGTTAAAATGAAAAGTCTCATTGCTCAAAACAACAGACCAGGGGAATGGCAGTGTGTCTCTGGAACTCCTGGAATACTTTTTAGAACCCGAACATCTCTACTGAATTTTGAAATACTGAGAATTTGTATCCAAAGCGCTGTGAAAGGTAAGATAGACTGTCAAGTGGTAATAATGTTGAAAGTGCTGGTATATTTTTAAAAATGTTGTTTTACCAAATTAGAATTCACAATGAAAAAGCTTGAGACACTGGAAGAGAGAGACTCCAACTCGGGAAATTCACAATGATAACCTAGGTTAATATCTAAGAAAGTGCTTCAAACACTAGGAATACGTGAATAAAGGGCCTGAATATCTGTAACACATTGTTTCCTGAGAAGGAAATCGTGTTCAAAGAACATAGAACCGAGTTGGATACTGGTTACATTTATTATTCCGGGACAATGAGTTGGCGATTTTGAAAGAAGCCTGGTTAGGCCATTAAACCGGATGTGATGACGTCACCAAGGGGGAGGGGCCACGTGGGCAGGCTTAATTGATCCCAGGTGATAATGATTTGGCCAGGGGACCAGCTGGGAGTGATGACATCATCGAGATTAGTTCTGGTATTAGGGTTAGAGAATTGGGGCTCTGTTCATGGTTAGGGTTAGGATAAGGTTTTGGGCTAGGTAGGGTTCAGGCTCAGGTGTGGGCTAGGTTTAGGGTTTGGGTTAGAGGGTTAGGGACAGGGTTAAGGTCACAGTGTAGTAATGTTGGCTATTCACAATGAATGAGCTTCAATCACTGGACAATTTGGTGTGTAGCACTCAGTACTTATGACTCCAGACTAGGGAAATATTTAGAAATGTGCTTCACACAATAGGAATACATATTCCAATAGACTGAATATCTGAACAGCACAATTTTGTCACTGGGAAATCTTGTTCAAACAGCTGAGAAGCGAGTGTGACACTGTTTACATTTATTTTTCCCGTCAAAAGGAGTTGGCGTTTTCGGGAAAAGGTTTTGGTGAAACACTGAAAAACTCATTTTCCTAGAGCTATCGAACAGTATGAAAGTATTGAGAACACTATGAAATAAAAATGTTAGTTAGGCTAGGGTTCCAAGTAATGTTTTACTGTGCCTTTAAAAAGCCGGTATGACACCCGTGTTAAAATGAAAAGTCTCATTGCTCAAAACAACAGACCAGGGGAATGGCAGTGTGTCTCTGGAACTCCTGGACTACTTTTTAGAACCCGAAAATCTCTACTGAATTTTGAAATACTGAGAATGTGTATCCAAAGCGCTGTGAAAGGTAAGATAGACTGTCAAGTGGTAATAATGTTGAAAGTGCTGGTATATTTGTAAAAAAGGTTGTTTTACCAAATTAGAATTCACAATGAAAAAGTTTGAGACACTGGAAGAGAGAGACTCCAACTCGGGAAATTCACAATGATAACCTAGGTTAATATCTAAGAAAGTGCTTCAAACACTAGGAATACGTGAATAAAGGGCCTTAATATCTGTAACACATTGTTTCCTGAGAAGGAAATCGTGTTCAAAGAACATAGAACCGAGTTGGATACTGGTTACATTTATTATTCCGGGACAATGAGTTGGCGATTTTGAAAGAAGCCTGGTTAGGCCATTAAACCGGATGTGATGACGTCACCAAGAGAGAGGGGCCACGTGGGCAGGCTTAATTGATCCCAGGTGATAATGATTTGGCCAGGGGACAAGCTGGGAGTGATGACGTCATGGAGATTAGTTCTGGTATTAGGGTTAGAGAATTGGGGCTCTGTTCATGGTTAGGGTTAGGATAAGGTTTTGGGCTAGGTAGGGTTCAGGCTCAGGTATGGGCTAGGTTTAGGGTTTGGGTTAGAGGGTTAGGGACAGGCTGACGGTCACAGTGTAGTAATGTTGGCTATTCACAATGAATGAGCTTCAATCACTCGACAATTTGGTGTGTAGCACTCAGAACTTATGACTCCAGACTAGGGAAATATTTAGAAATGTGCTTCACACAATAGGAATATATATTCCAGTAGACTGAATATCTGAACAGCACAATTTTGTCACTGGGAAATCTTGTTCAAACAGCTGAGAAGCCAGTGTGACACTGTTTACATTTATTTTTCCCGTCAAAAGGAGTTGGCGTTTTCGGGAAAAGGTTTTGGTGAAACACTGAAAAACTCATTTTCCTAGAGCTATCGAACAATATGAAAGTATTGAGAACACTATGAAATAAAAATGTTAGTTAGGCTAGGGTTCCAAGTAATGTTTTACTGTGCCTTTAAAAAGCCGGTATGACACCCGTGTTCAAATGAAAGTCTCATTGCTCAAAACAACAGACCAGGGGAATGGCAGAGTGTCTCTAGAACTCCTGGAATACGTTTTAGAACCCGAACATCTCTACTGAATTTTGAAATACTGAGAATTTGTATCCAATGCGCTGTGAAAGGTAGGATAGACTGTCAAGTGGTAATAATGTTGAAAGTGCTGGTATATTTGTAAAAAAGGTTGTTTTACCAAATTAAAATTCACAATGAAAAAGCTTGAGACACTGGAAGAGAGAGACTCCAACTCGGGAAATTCACGATGATAACCTAGGTTAATATCTAAGAAAGTGCTTCAAACACTAGGAATACGTGAATAAAGGGCCTTAATATCTGTAACACATTGTTTCCTGACAAGGAAATCGTGTTCAAAGAACATAGAACCGAGTTGGATACTGGTTACATTTATTATTCCGGGACAATGAGTTGGCCATTTTGAAAGAAGCCTGGTTAGGCCATTAAACCGGATGTGATGACGTCATCAAGGGGGAGGGGCCACGTGGGCAGGCTTAATTGATCCCAGGTGATAATGATTTGGCCAGGGGACCAGCTGGGAGTGATGACGTCATCGAGATTAGTTCTGGTATTAGGGTTAGAGAATTGGGTCTCTGTTCATGGTTAGGGTTAGGATAAGGTTTTGGGCTAGGTAGGGTTCAGGCTCAGGTGTGGGCTAGGTTTAGGGTTTGGGTTAGAGGGTTAGCAACAGGCTGACGGTCACAGTGTAGTAATGTTGACTATTTACAATGAATGAGCTTCAATCACTCGACAATTTGGTGTGTAGCACTCAGAACTTACGTCTCCAGACTAGGGAAATATTTAGAAATGTGCTTCACACAATAGGAATATATATTCCAGTAGACTGAATATCTGAACAGCACAATTTTGTCACTGGGAAATCTTGTTCATACAGGTGAGAAGCCAGTGTGACACTGTTTACATTTATTTTTCCCGTCAAAAGGAGTTGGCGTTTTCGGGAAAAGGTTTTGGTGAAACACTGAAAAACTCATTTTCTTAGAGCTATCGAACAGTATGAAAGTATTGAGAACACTATGAAATAAAAATGTTAGTTAGGCTAGGGTTCCAAGTAATGTTTTACTGTGCCTTTAAAAAGCCGGTATGACACCCGTGTTCAAATGAAAAGTCTCATTGCTCAAAACAACAGACCAGGGGAATGGCAGTGTGTCTCTGGAACTCCTGGAATACTTTTTAGAACCCGAACATCTCTACTGAATTTTGAAATACTGAGAATTTGTATCCAAAGCGCTGTGAAAGGTAAGATAGACTGTCAAGTGGTAATAATGTTGAAAGTGCTGGTATATTTTTAAAAATGTTGTTTTACCAAATTAGAATTCACAATGAAAAAGCTTGAGACACTGGAAGAGAGAGACTCCAACTCGGGAAATTCACAATGATAACCTAGGTTAATATCTAAGAAAGTGCTTCAAACACTAGGAATACGTGAATAAAGGGCCTTAATATCTGTAACACATTGTTTCCTGACAAGGAAATCGTGTTCAAAGAACATAGAACCGAGTGGGATACTGGTTACATTTATTATTCCGGGACAATGAGTTGGCGATTTTGAAAGAAGCCTGGTTAGGCCATTAAACCGGATGTGATGACGTCACCAAGGGGGAGGGGCCACGTGGGCAGGCTTAATTGATCCCAGGTGATAATGATTTGGCCAGGGGACCAGCTGGGAGTGATGACATCATCGAGATTAGTTCTGGTATTAGGGTTAGAGAATTGGGGCTCTGTTCATGGTTAGGGTTAGGATAAGGTTTTGGGCTAGGTAGGGTTCAGGCTCAGGTGTGGGCTAGGTTTAGGGTTTGGGTTAGAGGGTTAGGGACAGGGTTAAGGTCACAGTGTAGTAATGTTGGCTATTCACAATGAATGAGCTTCAATCACTGGACAATTTGGTGTGTAGCACTCAGTACTTATGACTCCAGACTAGGGAAATATTTAGAAATGTGCTTCACACAATAGGAATACATATTCCAATAGACTGAATATCTGAACAGCACAATTTTGTCACTGGGAAATCTTGTTCAAACAGCTGAGAAGCGAGTGTGACACTGTTTACATTTATTTTTCCCGTCAAAAGGAGTTGGCGTTTTCGGGAAAAGGTTTTGGTGAAACACTGAAAAACTCATTTTCCTAGAGCTATCGAACAGTATGAAAGTATTGAGAACACTATGAAATAAAAATGTTAGTTAGGCTAGGGTTCCAAGTAATGTTTTACTGTGCCTTTAAAAAGCCGGTATGACACCCGTGTTAAAATGAAAAGTCTCATTGCTCAAAACAACAGACCAGGGGAATGGCAGTGTGTCTCTGGAACTCCTGGAATACTTTTTAGAACCCGAAAATCTCTACTGAATTTTGAAATACTGAGAATGTGTATCCAAAGCGCTGTGAAAGGTAAGATAGACTGTCAAGTGGTAATAATGTTGAAAGTGCTGGTATATTTGTAAAAAAGGTTGTTTTACCAAATTAGAATTCACAATGAAAAAGTTTGAGACACTGGAAGAGAGAGACTCCAACTCGGGAAATTCACAATGATAACCTAGGTTAATATCTAAGAAAGTGCTTCAAACACTAGGAATACGTGA
This sequence comes from Cnephaeus nilssonii, assembly GCF_951640355.1. Lineage (NCBI taxonomy): Eukaryota > Metazoa > Chordata > Mammalia > Chiroptera > Vespertilionidae > Cnephaeus > Cnephaeus nilssonii. Next base: position 44,904,210 of record NC_137092.1, read on the forward strand.
ATAAAGGGCCTTAATATCTGTAACACATTGTTTCCTGACAAGGAAATCGTGTTCAAAGAACATAGAACCAAGTTGGATACTGGTTACATTTATTATTCCGGGACAATGAGTTGGCGATTTTGAAAGAAGCCTGGTTAGGCCATTAAACCGGATGTGATGACGTCACCAAGAGAGAGGGGCCACGTGGGCAGGCTTAATTGATCCCAGGTGATAATGATTTGGCCAGGGGACAAGCTGGGAGTGATGACGTCATGGAGATTAGTTCTGGTATTAGGGTTAGAGAATTGGGGCTCTGTTCATGGTTAGGGTTAGGATAAGGTTTTGGGCTAGGTAGGGTTCAGGCTCAGGTATGGGCTAGGTTTAGGGTTTGGGTTAGAGGGTTAGAGACAGGCTGACGGTCACAGTGTAGTAATGTTGGCTATTCACAATGAATGAGCTTCAATCACTCGACAATTTGGTGTGTAGCACTCAGAACTTATGACTCCAGACTAGGGAAATATTTAGAAATGTGCTTCACACAATAGGAATATATATTCCAGTAGACTGAATATCTGAACAGCACAATTTTGTCACTGGGAAATCTTGTTCAAACAGCAGAGAAGCCAGTGTGACACTGTTTACATTTATTTTTCCCGTCAAAAGGAGTTGGCGTTTTCGGGAAAAGGTTTTGGTGAAACACTGAAAAACTCATTTTCCTAGAGCTATCGAACAATATGAAAGTATTGAGAACACTATGAAATAAAAATGTTAGTTAGGCTAGGGTTCCAAGTAATGTTTTACTGTGCCTTTAAAAAGCCGGTATGACACCCGTGTTCAAATGAAAGTCTCATTGCTCAAAACAACAGACCAGGGGAATGGCAGAGTGTCTCTAGAACTCCTGGAATACGTTTTAGAACCCGAACATCTCTACTGAATTTTGAAATACTGAGAATTTGTATCCAATGCGCTGTGAAAGGTAGGATAGACTGTCAAGTGGTAATAATGTTGAAAGTGCTGGTATATTTGTAAAAAAGGTTGTTTTACCAAATTAAAATTCACAATGAAAAAGCTTGAGACACTGGAAGAGAGAGACTCCAACTCGGGAAATTCACGATGATAACCTAGGTTAATATCTAAGAAAGTGCTTCAAACACTAGGAATACGTGAATAAAGGGCCTTAATATCTGTAACACATTGTTTCCTGACAAGGAAATCGTGTTCAAAGAACATAGAACCGAGTTGGATACTGGTTACATTTATTATTCCGGGACAATGAGTTGGCCATTTTGAAAGAAGCCTGGTTAGGCCATTAAACCGGATGTGATGACGTCATCAAGGGGGAGGGGCCACGTGGGCAGGCTTAATTGATCCCAGGTGATAATGATTTGGCCAGGGGACCAGCTGGGAGTGATGACGTCATCGAGATTAGTTCTGGTATTAGGGTTAGAGAATTGGGTCTCTGTTGATGGTTAGGGTTAGGATAAGGTTTTGGGCTAGGTAGGGTTCAGGCTCAGGTGTGGGCTAGGTTTAGGGTTTGGGTTAGAGGGTTAGCAACAGGCTGACGGTCACAGTGTAGTAATGTTGACTATTCACAATGAATGAGCTTCAATCACTCGACAATTTGGTGTGTAGCACTCAGAACTTACGTCTCCAGACTAGGGAAATATTTAGAAATGTGCTTCACACAATAGGAATATATATTCCAGTAGACTGAATATCTGAACAGCACAATTTTGTCACTGGGAAATCTTGTTCATACAGCTGAGAAGCCAGTGTGACACTGTTTACATTTATTTTTCCCGTCAAAAGGAGTTGGCGTTTTGGGGAAAAGGTTTTGGTGAAACACTGAAAAACTCATTTTCTTAGAGCTATCGAACAGTATGAAAGTATTGAGAACACTATGAAATAAAAATGTTAGTTAGGCTAGGGTTCCAAGTAACGTTTTACTGTGCCTTTAAAAAGCCGGTATGACACCCGTGTTCAAATGAAAAGTCTCATTGCTCAAAACAACAGACCAGGGGAATGGCAGTGTGTCTCTGGAACTCCTGGAATACTTTTTAGAACCCGAACATCTCTACTGAATTTTGAAATACTGAGAATTTGTATCCAAAGCGCTGTGAAAGGTAAGATAGACTGTCAAGTGGTAATAATGTTGAAAGTGCTGGTATATTTTTAAAAATGTTGTTTTACCAAATTAGAATTCACAATGAAAAAGCTTGAGACACTGGAAGAGAGAGACTCCAACTCGGGAAATTCACAATGATAACCTAGGTTAATATCTAAGAAAGTGCTTCAAACACTAGGAATACGTGAATAAAGGGCCTTAATATCTGTAACACATTGTTTCCTGACAAGGAAATCGTGTTCAAAGAACATAGAACCGAGTTGGATACTGGTTACATTTATTATTCCGGGACAATGAGTTGGCCATTTTGAAAGAAGCCTGGTTAGGCCATTAAACCGGATGTGATGACGTCACCAAGGGGGAGGGGCCACGTGGGCAGACTTAATTGATCCCAGGTGATAATGATTTGGCCAGGGGACCAGCTGGGAGTGATGACGTCATCGAGATTAGTTCTGGTATTAGGGTTAGAGAATTGGGGCTCTGTTCATGGTTAGGGTTAGGATAAGGTTTTGAGCTTGGTAGGGTTCAGGCTCAGGTGTGGGCTAGGTTTAGGGTTTGGGTTAGAGGGTTAGGGACAGGCTGACGGTCACAGTGTAGTAATGTTGGCTATTCACAATGAATGAGCTTCAATCACTGGACAATTTGGTGTGTAGCACTCAGTACTTATGACTCCAGACTAGGGAAATATTTAGAAATGTGCTTCACACAATAGGAATACATATTCCAATAGACTGAATATCTGAACAGCACAATTTTGTCACTGGGAAATCTTGTTCAAACAGCTGAGAAGCGAGTGTGACACTGTTTACATTTATTTTTCCCGTCAAAAGGAGTTGGCGTTTTCGGGAAAAGGTTTTGGTGAAACACTGAAAAACTCATTTTCCTAGAGCTATCGAACAGTATGAAAGTATTGAGAACACTATGAAATAAAAATGTTAGTTAGGCTAGGGTTCCAAGTAATGTTTTACTGTGCCTTTAAAAAGCCGGTATGACACCCGTGTTAAAATGAAAAGTCTCATTGCTCAAAACAACAGACCAGGGGAATGGCAGTGTGTCTCCTGAACTCCTGGAATACTTTTTAGAACCCGAAAATCTCTACTGAATTTTGAAATACTGAGAATTTGTATCCAAAGCGCTGTGAAAGGTAAGATAGACTGTCAAGTGGTAATAATGTTGAAAGTGCTGGTATATTTGTAAAAAAGGTTGTTTTACCAAATTAGAATTCACAATGAAAAAGTTTGAGACACTGGAAGAGAGAGACTCCAACTCGGGAAATTCACAATGATAACCTAGGTTAATATCTAAGAAAGTGCTTCAAACACTAGGAATACGTGAATAAAGGGCCTTAATATCTGTAACACATTGTTTCCTGAGAAGGAAATCGTGTTCAAAGAACATAGAACCGAGTTGGATACTGGTTACATTTATTATTCCGGGACAATGAGTTGGCGATTTTGAAAGAAGCCTGGTTAGGCCATTAAACCGGATGTGATGACGTCACCAAGGGGGAGGGGCCACGTGGGCAGGCTTAATTGATCCCAGGTGATAATGATTTGGCCAGGGGACCAGCTGGGAGTGATGACGTCATCGAGATTAGTTCTGGTATTAGGGTTAGAGAATTGGGGCTCTGTTCATGGTTAGGGTTAGGATAAGGTTTTGGGCTAGGTAGGGTTCAGGCTCAGGTGTGGGCTAAGTTTAGGGTTTGGGTTAGAGGGTTAGGGACAGGCTGACGGTCACAGTGTAGTAATGTTGGCTATTCACAATGAATGAGCTTCAATCACTCGACAATTTGGTGTGTAGCACTCAGAACTTACGACTCCAGACTAGGGAAATATTTAGAAATGTGCTTCACACAATAGGAATATATATTCCAGTAGACTGAATATCTGAACAGCACAATTTTGTCACTGGGAAATCTTGTTCAAACAGCTGAGAAGCGAGTGTGACACTGTTTACATTTATTTTTCCCGTCAAAAGGAGTTGGCGTTTTGGGGAAAAGGTTTTGTGTGAACACTGAAAAACATATTTTCCTAGAGCTATCGAACAGTATGAAAGTATTGAGAACACTATGAAATAAAAATGTTAGTTAGGCTAGGGTTCCAAGTAATGTTTTACTATGCCTTTAAAAAGCCGGTATGACACCCGTGTTAAAATGAAAAGTCTCATTGCTCAAAACAACAGACCAGGGGAATGGCAGATTGTCTCTAGAACTCCTGGAATACGTTTTAGAACCCGAACATCTCTACTGAATTTTGAAATACTGAGAATTTGTATCCAAAGCGCTGTGAAAGGTAGGATAGACTGTCAAGTGGTAATAATGTTGAAAATGCTGGTATATTTGTAAAAAAGGTTGTTTTACCAAATTAGAATTCACAATGAAAAAGCTTGAGACACTGGAAGAGAGAGACTCCAACTCGGGAAATTCACGATGATAACCTAGGTTAATATCTAAGAAAGTGCTTCAAACACTAGGAATACGTGAATAAAGGGCCTTAATATCTGTAACACATTGTTTCCTGACAAGGAAATCATGTTCAAAGAACATAGAACCGAGTTGGATACTGGTTACATTTATTATTCGGGACAATGAGTTGGCGATTTTGAAAGAAGCCTGGTTAGGCCATTAAACCGGATGTGATGACGTCACCAAGGGGGAGGGGCCACGTGGGCAGGCTTAATTGATCCCAGGTGATAATGATTTGGCCAGGGGACAAGCTGGGAGTGATGACGTCATGGAGATTAGTTCTGGTATTAGGGTTAGAGAATTGGGGCTCTGTTCATGGTTAGGGTTAGGATAAGGTTTTGGGCTAGGTAGGGTTCAGGCTCAGGTATGGGCTAGGTTTAGGGTTTGGGTTAGAGGGTTAGGGACAGGCTGACGGTCACAGTGTAGTAATGTTGGCTATTCACAATGAATGAGCTTCAATCACTCGACAATTTGGTGTGTAGCACTCAGAACTTACGACTCCAGACTAGGGAAATATTTAGAAATGTGCTTCACACAATAGGAATATATATTCCAGTAGACTGAATATCTGAACAGCACAATTTTGTCACTGGGAAATCTTGTTCAAACAGCTGAGAACCGAGTGTGACACTGTTTACATTTATTTTTCCCGTCAAAAGGAGTTGGCGTTTTGGGGAAAAGGTTTTGTGTGAACACTGAAAAACATATTTTCCTAGAGCTATCGAACAGTATGAAAGTATTGAGAACACTATGAAATAAAAATGTTAGTTAGGCTAGGGTTCCAAGTAATGTTTTACTATGCCTTTAAAAAGCCGGTATGACACCCGTGTTAAAATGAAAAGTCTCATTGCTCAAAACAACAGACTAGGGGAATGGCAGATTGTCTCTAGAACTCCTGGAATACGTTTTAGAACCCGAACATCTCTACTGAATTTTGAAATACTGAGAATTTGTATCCAAAGCGCTGTGAAAGGTAGGATAGACTGACAAGTGGTAATAATGTTGAAAGTGCTGGTATATTTGTAAAAAAGGTTGTTTTACCAAATTAGAATTCACAATGAAAAAGCTTGAGACACTGGAAGAGAGAGACTCCAACTCGGGAAATTCACGATGATAACCTAGGTTAATATCTAAGAAAGTGCTTCAAACACTAGGAATACGTGAATAAAGGGCCTTAATATCTGTAACACATTGTTTCCTGACAAGGAAATCATGTTCAAAGAACATAGAACCGAGTTGGATACTGGTTACATTTATTATTCGGGACAATGAGTTGGCGATTTTGAAAGAAGCCTGGTTAGGCCATTAAACCGGATGTGATGACGTCACCAAGGGGGAGGGGCCACGTGGGCAGGCTTAATTGATCCCAGGTGATAATGATTTGGCCAGGGGACAAGCTGGGAGTGATGACGTCATGGAGATTAGTTCTGGTATTAGGGTTAGAGAATTGGGGCTCTGTTCATGGTTAGGGTTAGGATAAGGTTTTGGGCTAGGTAGGGTTCAGGCTCAGGTATGGGCTAGGTTTAGGGTTTGGGTTAGAGGGTTAGGGACAGGCTGACGGTCACAGTGTAGTAATGTTGGCTATTCACAATGAATGAGCTTCAATCACTCGACAATTTGGTGTGTAGCACTCAGAACTTACGACTCCAGACTAGGGAAATATTTAGAAATGTGCTTCACACAATAGGAATACATATTCCAGTAGACTGAATATCTGAACAGCACAATTTTGTCACTGGGAAATCTTGTTCAAACAGCTGAGAAGCCAGTGTGACACTGTTTACATTTATTTTTCCCGTCAAAAGGAGTTGGCGTTTTCGGGAAAAGGTTTTGGTGAAACACTGAAAAACTCATTTTCCTAGAGCTATCGAACAGTATGAAAGTATTGAGAACACTATGAAATAAAAATGTTAGTTAGGCTAGGGTTCCAAGTAATGTTTTACTGTGCCTTTAAAAAGCCGGTATGACACCCGTGTTCAAATGAAAGTCTCATTGCTCAATACAACAGACCAGGGGAATGGCAGAGTGTCTCTAGAACTCCTGGAATACGTTTTAGAACCCGAACATCTCTACTGAATTTTGAAATACTGAGAATTTGTATCCAAAGCGCTGTGAAAGGTAGGATAGACTGTCAAGTGGTAATAATGTTGAAAGTGCTGGTATATTTTTAAAAATGTTGTTTTACCAAATTAGAATTCACAATGAAAAAGCTTGAGACACTGGAAGAGAGAGACTCCAACTCGGGAAATTCACAATGATAACCTAGGTTAATATCTAAGAAAGTGCTTCAAACACTAGGAATACGTGAATAAAGGGCCTTAATATCTGTAACACATTGTTTCCTGAGAAGGAAATCGTGTTCAAAGAACATAGAACCGAGTTGGATACTGGTTACATTTATTATTCCGGGACAATGAGTTGGCGATTTTGAAAGAAGCCTGGTTAGGCCATTAAACCGGATGTGATGACGTCACCAAGGGGGAGGGGCCACGTGGGCAGGCTTAATTGATCCCAGGTGATAATGATTTGGCCAGGGGACCAGCTGGGAGTGATGACGTCATCGAGATTAGTTCTGGTATTAGGGTTAGAGAATTGGGGCTCTGTTCATGGTTAGGGTTAGGATAAGGTTTTGGGCTAGGTAGGGTTCAGGCTCAGGTGTGGGCTAGGTTTAGGGTTTGGGTTAGAGGGTTAGGGACAGGGTTAAGGTCACAGTATAGTAATGTTGGCTATTCACAATGAATGAGCTTCAATCACTGGACAATTTGGTGTGTAGCACTCAGTACTTATGACTCCAGACTAGGGAAATATTTAGAAATGTGCTTCACACAATAGGAATACATATTCCAATAGACTGAATATCTGAACAGCACAATTTTGTCACTGGGAAATCTTGTTCAAACAGCTGAGAAGCGAGTGTGACAAAGTTTACATTTATTTTTCCCTCCAAAAGGAGTTGGCGTTTTCGGGAAAAGGTTTTGGTGAAACACTGAAAAACTCATTTTCCTAGAGCTATCGAACAGTATGAAAGTATTGAGAACACTATGAAATAAAAATGTTAGTTAGGCTAGGGTTCCAAGTAATGTTTTACTGTGCCTTTAAAAAGCCGGTATGACACCCGTGTTAAAATGAAAAGTCTCATTGCTCAAAACAACAGACCAGGGGAATGGCAGATTGTCTCTAGAACTCCTGGAATACGTTTTAGAACCCGAACATCTCTACTGAATTTTGAAATACTGAGAATTTGTATCCAAAGCGCTGTGAAAGGTAGGATAGACTGACAAGTGGTAATAATGTTGAAAGTGCTGGTATATTTGTAAAAAAGGTTGTTTTACCAAATTAGAATTCACAATGAAAAAGCTTGAGACACTGGAAGAGAGAGACTCCAACTCGGGAAATTCACGATGATAACCTAGGTTAATATCTAAGAAAGTGCTTCAAACACTAGGAATACGTGAATAAAGGGCCTTAATATCTGTAACACATTGTTTCCTGACAAGGAAATCGTGTTCAAAGAACATAGAACCGAGTTGGATACTGGTTACATTTATTATTCGGGACAATGAGTTGGCGATTTTGAAAGAAGCCTGGTTAGGCCATTAAACCGGATGTGATGACGTCACCAAGGGGGAGGGGCCACGTGGGCAGGCTTAATTGATCCCAGGTGATAATGATTTGGCCAGGGGACAAGCTGGGAGTGATGACGTCATGGAGATTAGTTCTGGTATTAGGGTTAGAGAATTGGGGCTCTGTTCATGGTTAGGGTTAGGATAAGGTTTTGGGCTAGGTAGGGTTCAGGCTCAGGTATGGGCTAGGTTTAGGGTTTGGGTTAGAGGGTTAGGGACAGGCTGACAGTCACAGTGTAGTAATGTTGGCTATTCACAATGAATGAGCTTCAATCACTCGACAATTTGGTGTGTAGCACTCAGAACTTATGACTCCAGACTAGGGAAATACTTAGAAATGTGCTTCACACAATAGGAATATATATTCCAGTAGACTGAATATCTGAACAGCACAATTTTGTCACTGGGAAATCTTGTTCAAACAGCTGAGAAGCCAGTGTGACACTGTTTACATTTATTTTTCCCGTCAAAAGGAGTTGGCGTTTTCGGGAAAAGGTTTTGGTGAAACACTGAAAAACTCATTTTCCTAGAGCTATCGAACAGTATGAAAGTATTGAGAACACTATGAAATAAAAATGTTAGTTAGGCTAGGGTTCCAAGTAATGTTTTACTGTGCCTTTAAAAAGCCGGTATGACACCCGTGTTAAAATGAAAAGTCTCATTGCTCAAAACAACAGACCAGGGGAATGGCAGATTGTCTCTAGAACTCCTGGAATACGTTTTAGAACCCGAACATCTCTACTGAATTTTGAAATACTGAGAATTTGTATCCAAAGCGCTTTGAAAGGTAGGATAGACTGTCAAGTGGTAATAATGTTGAAAGTGCTGGTATATTTGTAAAAAAGGTTGTTTTACCAAATTAGAATTCACAATGAAAAAGCTTGAGACACTGGAAGAGAGAGACTCCAACTCGGGAAATTCACGATGATAACCTAGGTTAATATCTAAGAAAGTGCTTCAAACACTAGGAATACGTGAATAAAGGGCCTTAATATCTGTAACACATTGTTTCCTGACAAGGAAATCGTGTTCAAAGAACATAGAACCGAGTTGGATACTGGTTACATTTATTATTCGGGACAATGAGTTGGCGATTTTGAAAGAAGCCTGGTTAGGCCATTAAACCGGATGTGATGACGTCACCAAGGGGGAGGGGCCACGTGGGCAGGCTTAATTGATCCCAGGTGATAATGATTTGGCCAGGGGACAAGCTGGGAGTGATGACGTCATGGAGATTAGTTCTGGTATTAGGGTTAGAGAATTGGGGCTCTGTTCATGGTTAGGGTTAGGATAAGGTTTTGGGCTAGGTAGGGTTCAGGCTCAGGTGTGGGCTAGGTTTAGGGTTTGGGTTAGAGTGTTAGGGACAGGGTTACGGTCACAGTGTAGTAATGTTGGCTATTCACAATGAATGAGCTTCAATCACTGGACAATTTGGTGTGTAGCACTCAGTACTTACGACTCCAGACTAGGGAAATATTTAGAAATGTGCTTCACACAATAGGAATACATATTCCAATAGACTGAATATCTGAACAGCACAATTTTGTCACTGGGAAATCTTGTTCAAACAGCTGAGAAGCCAGTGTGACACTGTTTACATTTATTTTTCCCGTCAAAAGGAGTTGGCGTTTTCGGGAAAAGGTTTTGGTGAAACACTGAAAAACTCATTTTCCTAGAGCTATCGAACAGTATGAAAGTATTGAGAACACTATGAAATAAAAATGTTAGTTAGGCTAGGGTTCCAAGTAATGTTTTACTGTGCCTTTAAAAAGCCGGTATGACACCCGTGTTAAAATGAAAAGTCTCATTGCTCAAAACAACAGACCAGGGGAATGGCAGTGTGTCTCTGGAACTCCTGGAATACTTTTTAGAACCCAAAAATCTCTACTGAATTTTGAAATACTGAGAATTTGTATCCAAAGCGCTGTGAAAGGTAAGATAGACTGTCAAGTGGTAATAATGTTGAAAGTGCTGGTATATTTGTAAAAAAGGTTGTTTTACCAAATTAGAATTCACAATGAAAAAGCTTGAGACACTGGAAGAGAGAGACTCCAACTCGGGAAATTCACAATGATAACCTAGGTTAATATCTAAGAAAGTGCTTCAAACACTAGGAATACGTGAATAAAGGGCCTTAATATCTGTAACACATTGTTTCCTGACAAGGAAATCGTGTTCAAAGAACATAGAACCGAGTTGGATACTGGTTACATTTATTATTCTGGGACAATGAGTTGGCCATTTTGAAAGAAGCCTGGTTAGGCCATTAAACTGGATGTGATGACGTCACCAAGGGGGAAGGGCCACGTGGGCAGGCTTAATTGATCTCAGGTGATAATGATTTGGCCAGGGGACCAGCTGGGAGTGATGACGTCATCGAGATTAGTTCTGGTATTAGGGTTAGAGAATTGGGGCTCTGTTCATGGTTAGGGTTAGGATAAGGTTTTGGGCTAGGTAGGGTTCAGGCTCAGGTGTGGGCTAGGTTTAGGGTTTGGGTTAGAGGGTTAGGGACAGGGTTAAGGTCACAGTGTAGTAATGTTGGCTATTCACAATGAATGAGCTTCAATCACTGGACAATTTGGTGTGTAGCACTCAGTACTTATGACTCCAGACTAGGGAAATATTTAGAAATGTGCTTCACACAATAGGAATATATATTCCAGTAGAATGAATATCTGAACAGCACAATTTTGTCACTGGGAAATCTTGTTCAAACAGCTGAGAAGCCAGTGTGACACTGTTTACATTTATTTTTCCCGTCAAAAGGAGTTGGCGTTTTCGGGAAAAGGTTTTGGTGAAACACTGAAAAACTCATTTTCCTAGACCTATCGAACAGTATGAAAGTATTGAGAACACTATGAAATAAAAATGTTAGTTAGGCTAGGGTTCCAAGTAATGTTTTACTGTGCCTTTAAAAAGCCGGTATGACACCCGTGTTAAAATGAAAAGTCTCATTGCTCAAAACAACAGACCAGGGGAATGGCAGTGTGTCTCTGGAACTCCTGGAATACTTTTTAGAACCCGAAAATCTCTACTGAATTTTGAAATACTGAGAATTTGTATCCAAAGCGCTGTGAAAGGTAAGATAGACTGTCAAGTGGTAATAATGTTGAAAGTGCTGGTATATTTGTAAAAAAGGTTGTTTTACCAAATTAGAATTCACAATGAAAAAGCTTGAGACACTGGAAGAGAGAGACTCCAACTCGGGAAATTCACAATGATAACCTAGGTTAATATCTAAGAAAGTGCTTCAAACACTAGGAATACGTGAATAAAGGGCCTTAATATCTGTAACACATTGTTTCCTGACAAGGAAATCGTGTTCAAAGAACATAGAACCGAGTGGGATACTGGTTACATTTATTATTCCGGGACAATGAGTTGGCGATTTTGAAAGAAGCCTGGTTAGGCCATTAAACCGGATGTGATGACGTCACCAAGGGGGAGGGGCCACGTGGGCAGGCTTAATTGATCCCAGGTGATAATGATTTGGCCAGGGGACCAGCTGGGAGTGATGACGTCATCGAGATTAGTTCTGGTATTAGGGTTAGAGAATTGGGGCTCTGTTCATGGTTAGGGTTAGGATAAGGTTTTGGGCTAGGTAGGGTTCAGGCTCAGTTGTGGGCTAGGTTTAGGGTTTGATTAGAGGGTTAGGGACAGGCTGATGGTCACAGTGTAGTAATGTTGGCTATTCACAATGAATGAGCTTCAATCACTCGACAATTTGGTGTGTAGCACTCAGAACTTATGACTCCAGACTAGGGAAATATTTAGAAATGTGCTTCATACAATAGGAATATATATTCCAGTAGAATGAATATCTGAACAGCACAATTTTGTCACTGGGAAATCTTGTTCAAACAGCTGAGAAGCCAGTGTGACACTGTTTACATTTATTTTTCCCGTCAAAATGAGTTGGCGTTTTCGGGAAAAGGTTTTGGTGAAACACTGAAAAACTCATTTTCCTAGAGCTATCGAACAGTATGAAAGTATTGAGAACACTATGAAATAAAAATGTTAGTTAGGCTAGGGTTCCAAGTAATGTTTTACTGTGCCTTTAAAAAGCCGGTATGACACCCGTGTTCAAATGAAAGTCTCATTGCTCAAAACAACAGACCAGGGGAATGGCAGAGTGTCTCTAGAACTCCTGGAATACGTTTTAGAACCCGAACATCTCTACTGAATTTTGAAATACAGAGAATTTGTATCCAAAGCGCTGTGAAAGGTAGGATAGACTGTCACGTGGTAATACTGTTGAAAGTGCTGGTATATTTGTAAAAAAGGTTGTTTTACCAAATTAGAATTCACAATGAAAAAGCTTGAGACACTGGAAGAGAGAGACTCCAACTCGGGAAATTCACGATGATAACCTAGGTTAATATCTAAGAAAGTGCTTCAAACACTAGGAATACGTGAATAAAGGGCCTTAATATCTGTAACACATTGTTTCCTGAGAAGGAAATCGTGTTCAAAGAACATAGAACCGAGTTGGATACTGGTTACATTTATTATTCTGGGACAATGAGTTGGCCATTTTGAAAGAAGCCTGGTTAGGCCATTAAACTGGATGTGATGACGTCACCAAGGGGGAGGGGCCACGTGGGCAGGCTTAATTGATCCCAGCTGATAATGATTTGGCCAGGGGACCAGCTGGGAGTGATGACGTCATCAAGATTAGTTCTGGTATTAGGGTTAGAGAATTGGGGCTCTGTTCATGGTTAGGGTTAGGATAAGGTTTTGGGCTAGGTAGGGTTCAGGCTCAGTTGTGGGCTAGGTTTAGGGTTTGATTAGAGGGTTAGGGACAGGCTGACGGTCACAGTGTAGTAATGTTGGCTATTCACAATGAATGAGCTTCAATCACTCGACAATTTGGTGTGTAGCACTCAGAACTTACGACTCCAGACTAGGGAAATATTTAGAAATGTGCTTCACACAATAGGAATACATATTCCAATAGACTGAATATCTGAACAGCAAAATTTTTTCACTGGGAAATCTTGTTCAAACAGCTGAGAAGCCAGTGTGACACTGTTTACATTTATTTTTCCCGTCAAAATGAGTTGGCGTTTTCGGGAAAAGGTTTTGGTGAAACACTGAAAAACTCATTTTCCTAGAGCTATCGAACAGTATGAAAGTATTGAGAACACTATGAAATAAAAATGTTAGTTAGGCTAGGGTTCCAAGTAATGTTTTACTGTGCCTTTAAAAAGCCGGTATGACACCCGTGTTAAAATGAAAAGTCTCATTGCTCAAAACAACAGACCAGGGGAATGGCAGAGTGTCTCTAGAACTCCTGGAATACGTTTTAGAACCCGAACATCTCTACTGAATTTTGAAATACTGAGAATTTGTATCCAAAGCGCTGTGAAAGGTAGGATAGACTGTCAAGTGGTAATAATGTTGAAAATGCTGGTATATTTATAAAAAAGGTTGTTTTACCAAATTAGAATTCAAAAAGAAAAAGCTTGAGACACTGGAAGAGAGAGACTCCAACTCGGGAAATTCACGATGATAACCTAGGTTAATATCTAAGAAAGTGCTTCAAACACTAGGAAAACGTGAATAAAGGGCCTTAATATCTGTAACACATTGTTTCCTGACAAGGAAATCGTGTTCAAAGAACATAGAACCGAGTTGGATACTGGTTACATTTATTATTCTGGGACAATGAGTTGGCCATTATGAAAGAAGCCTGGTTAGGCCATTAAACTGGATGTGATGACGTCACCAAGGGGGAGGGGCCACGTGGGCTGGCTTAATTGATCCCAGGTGATAATGATTGGCCAGGGGACCAGCTGGAAGTGATGACGTCATCGAGATTAGTTCTGGTATTAGGGTTAGAGAATGGGGGCTCTGTTCATGGTTAGGGTTAGGATAAGGTTTTGGGCTAGGTAAGGTTCAGGCTCAGGTGTGGGCTAGGTTTAGGGTTTGGGTTAGAGGGTTAGGGACAGGCTGACGGTCACAGTGTAGTAATGTTGGCTATTCACAATGAATGAGCTTCAATCACTCGACAATTTGGTGTGTAGCACTCAGAACTTACGACTCCAGACTAGGGAAATATTTAGAAATGTGCTTCACACAATAGGAATATATATTCCAGTAGACTGAATATCTGAACAGCACAATTTTGTCACTGGGAAATCTTGTTCAAACAGCTGAGAAGCCAGTGTGACACTGTTTACATTTATTTTTCCCGTCAAAAGGAGTTGGCGTTTTCGGGAAAAGGTTTTGGTGAAACACTGAAAAACTCATTTTCCTAGAGCTATCGAACAGTATGAAAGTATTGAGAACACTATGAAATAAAAATGTTAGTTAGGCTAGGGTTCCAAGTAATGTTTTACTGTGCCTTTAAAAACCCGGTATGACACCCGTGTTAAAATGAAAAGACTCATTGCTCAAAACAACAGACCAGGGGAATGGCAGTGTGTCTCTAGAATTCCTGGAATACTTTTTAGAACCCGAACATCTCTACTGAATTTTGAAATACTGAGAATTTGTATCCAAAGCGCTGTGAAAGGTAAGATAGACTGTCAGGTGGTAATAATGTTGAAAGTGCTGGTATATTTGTAAAAAAGGTTGTTTTACCAAATTAGAATTCACAATGAAAAAGCTTGAGACACTGGAAGAGAGAGACTCCAACTCGGGAAATTCACAATGATAACCTAGGTTAATATCTAAGAAAGTGCTTCAAACACTAGGAATACGTGAATAAAGGGCCTTAATATCTGTAACACATTGTTTCCTGACAAGGAAATCGTGTTCAAAGAACATAGAACCGAGTTGGATACTGGTTACATTTATTATTCGGGACAATGAGTTGGCGATTTTGAAAGAAGCCTGGTTAGGCCATTAAACCGGATGTGATGACGTCACCAAGGGGGAGGGGCCACGTGGGCAGGCTTAATTGATCCCAGGTGATAATGATTTGGCCAGGGGACAAGCTGGGAGTGATGACGTCATGGAGATTAGTTCTGGTATTAGGGTTAGAGAATTGGGGCTCTGTTCATGGTTAGGGTTAGGATAAGGTTTTGGGCTAGGTAGGGTTCAGGCTCAGGTGTGGGCTAGGTTTAGGGTTTGGGTTAGAGGGTTAGGGACAGGGTTAAGGTCACAGTGTAGTAATGTTGGCTATTCACAATGAATGAGCTTCAATCACTGGACAATTTGGTGTGTAGCACTCAGTACTTACGACTCCAGACTAGGGAAATATTTAGAAATGTGCTTCACACAATAGGAATACATATTCCAATAGACTGAATATCTGAACAGCACAATTTTGTCACTGGGAAATCTTGTTCAAACAGCTGAGAAGCCAGTGTGACACTGTTTACATTTATTTTTCCCGTCAAAAGGAGTTGGCGTTTTCGGGAAAAGGTTTTGGTGAAACACTGAAAAACTCATTTTCCTAGACCTATCGAACAGTATGAAAGTATTGAGAACACTATGAAATAAAAATGTTAGTTAGGCTAGGGTTCCAAGTAATGTTTTACTGTGCCTTTAAAAAGCCGGTATGACACCCGTGTTAAAATGAAAAGTCTCATTGCTCAAAACAACAGACCAGGGGAATGGCAGTGTGTCTCTGGAACTCCTGGAATACTTTTTAGAACCCGAAAATCTCTACTGAATTTTGAAATACTGAGAATTTGTATCCAAAGCGCTGTGAAAGGTAAGATAGACTGTCAAGTGGTAATAATGTTGAAAGTGCTGGTATATTTGTAAAAAAGGTTGTTTTACCAAATTAGAATTCACAATGAAAAAGCTTGAGACACTGGAAGAGAGAGACTCCAACTCGGGAAATTCACAATGATAACCTAGGTTAATATCTAAGAAAGTGCTTCAAACACTAGGAATACGTGAATAAAGGGCCTTAATATCTGTAACACATTGTTTCCTGACAAGGAAATCGTGTTCAAAGAACATAGAACCGAGTGGGATACTGGTTACATTTATTATTCCGGGACAATGAGTTGGCGATTTTGAAAGAAGCCTGGTTAGGCCATTAAACCGGATGTGATGACGTCACCAAGGGGGAGGGGCCACGTGGGCAGGCTTAATTGATCCCAGGTGATAATGATTTGGCCAGGGGACCAGCTGGGAGTGATGACGTCATCGAGATTAGTTCTGGTATTAGGGTTAGAGAATTGGGGCTCTGTTCATGGTTAGGGTTAGGATAAGGTTTTGGGCTAGGTAGGGTTCAGGCTCAGTTGTGGGCTAGGTTTAGGGTTTGATTAGAGGGTTAGGGACAGGCTGATGGTCACAGTGTAGTAATGTTGGCTATTCACAATGAATGAGCTTCAATCACTCGACAATTTGGTGTGTAGCACTCAGAACTTATGACTCCAGACTAGGGAAATATTTAGAAATGTGCTTCATACAATAGGAATATATATTCCAGTAGAATGAATATCTGAACAGCACAATTTTGTCACTGGGAAATCTTGTTCAAACAGCTGAGAAGCCAGTGTGACACTGTTTACATTTATTTTTCCCGTCAAAATGAGTTGGCGTTTTCGGGAAAAGGTTTTGGTGAAACACTGAAAAACTCATTTTCCTAGAGCTATCGAACAGTATGAAAGTATTGAGAACACTATGAAATAAAAATGTTAGTTAGGCTAGGGTTCCAAGTAATGTTTTACTGTGCCTTTAAAAAGCCGGTATGACACCCGTGTTCAAATGAAAGTCTCATTGCTCAAAACAACAGACCAGGGGAATGGCAGAGTGTCTCTAGAACTCCTGGAATACGTTTTAGAACCCGAACATCTCTACTGAATTTTGAAATACAGAGAATTTGTATCCAAAGCGCTGTGAAAGGTAGGATAGACTGTCACGTGGTAATACTGTTGAAAGTGCTGGTATATTTGTAAAAAAGGTTGTTTTACCAAATTAGAATTCACAATGAAAAAGCTTGAGACACTGGAAGAGAGAGACTCCAACTCGGGAAATTCACGATGATAACCTAGGTTAATATCTAAGAAAGTGCTTCAAACACTAGGAATACGTGAATAAAGGGCCTTAATATCTGTAACACATTGTTTCCTGAGAAGGAAATCGTGTTCAAAGAACATAGAACCGAGTTGGATACTGGTTACATTTATTATTCTGGGACAATGAGTTGGCCATTTTGAAAGAAGCCTGGTTAGGCCATTAAACTGGATGTGATGACGTCACCAAGGGGGAGGGGCCACGTGGGCAGGCTTAATTGATCTCAGGTGATAATGATTTGGCCAGGGGACCAGCTGGGAGTGATGACGTCATCGAGATTAGTTCTGGTATTAGGGTTAGAGAATTGGGGCTCTGTTCATGGTTAGGGTTAGGATAAGGTTTTGGGCTAGGTAGGGTTCAGGCTCAGGTGTGGGCTAGGTTTAGGGTTTGGGTTAGAGGGTTAGGGACAGGGTTAAGGTCACAGTGTAGTAATGTTGGCTATTCACAATGAATGAGCTTCAATCACTGGACAATTTGGTGTGTAGCACTCAGTACTTACGACTCCAGACTAGGGAAATATTTAGAAATGTGCTTCACACAATAGGAATACATATTCCAATAGACTGAATATCTGAACAGCACAATTTTGTCACTGGGAAATCTTGTTCAAACAGCTGAGAAGCCAGTGTGACACTGTTTACATTTATTTTTCCCGTCAAAAGGAGTTGGCGTTTTCGGGAAAAGGTTTTGGTGAAACACTGAAAAACTCATTTTCCTAGAGCTATCGAACAGTATGAAAGTATTGAGAACACTATGAAATAAAAATGTTAGTTAGGCTAGGGTTCCAAGTAATGTTTTACTGTGCCTTTAAAAAGCCGGTATGACACCCGTGTTAAAATGAAAAGTCTCATTGCTCAAAACAACAGACCAGGGGAATGGCAGTGTGTCTCTGGAACTCCTGGAATACTTTTTAGAACCCGAAAATCTCTACTGAATTTTGAAATACTGAGAATTTGTATCCAAAGCGCTGTGAAAGGTAAGATAGACTGTCAAGTGGTAATAATGTTGAAAGTGCTGGTATATTTGTAAAAAAGGTTGTTTTACCAAATTAGAATTCACAATGAAAAAGCTTGAGACACTGGAAGAGAGAGACTCCAACTCGGGAAATTCACAATGATAACCTAGGTTAATATCTAAGAAAGTGCTTCAAACACTAGGAATACGTGAATAAAGGGCCT
Organism: Cnephaeus nilssonii; assembly: GCF_951640355.1. Classification (NCBI taxonomy): domain Eukaryota; kingdom Metazoa; phylum Chordata; class Mammalia; order Chiroptera; family Vespertilionidae; genus Cnephaeus; species Cnephaeus nilssonii. Next base: position 44,922,558 of record NC_137092.1, read on the forward strand.
TAATATCTGTAACACATTGTTTCCTGACAAGGAAATCGTGTTCAAAGAACATAGAACCGAGTTGGATACTGGTTACATTTATTATTCCGGGACAATGAGTTGGCGATTTTGAAAGAAGCCTGGTTAGGCCATTAAACCGGATGTGATGATGTCACCAAGGGGGAGGGGCCACGTGGGCAGGCTTAATTGATCCCAGGTGATAATGATTTGGCCAGGGGACCAGCTGGGAGTGATGACGTCATCAAGATTAGTTCTGGTATTAGGGTTAGAGAATTGGGGCTCTGTTCATGGTTAGGGTTAGGATAAGGTTTTGGGCTAGGTAGGGTTCAGGCTCAGTTGTGGGCTAGGTTTAGGGTTTGATTAGAGGGTTAGGGACAGGCTGACGGTCACAGTGTAGTAATGTTGGCTATTCACAATGAATGAGCTTCAATCACTCGACAATTTGGTGTGTAGCACTCAGAACTTACGACTCCAGACTAGGGAAATATTTAGAAATGTGCTTCACACAATAGGAATACATATTCCAATAGACTGAATATCTGAACAGCAAAATTTTTTCACTGGGAAATCTTGTTCAAACAGCTGAGAAGCCAGTGTGACACTGTTTACATTTATTTTTCCCGTCAAAATGAGTTGGCGTTTTCGGGAAAAGGTTTTGGTGAAACACTGAAAAACTCATTTTCCTAGAGCTATCGAACAGTATGAAAGTATTGAGAACACTATGAAATAAAAATGTTAGTTAGGCTAGGGTTCCAAGTAATGTTTTACTGTGCCTTTAAAAAGCCGGTATGACACCCGTGTTAAAATGAAAAGTCTCATTGCTCAAAACAACAGACCAGGGGAATGGCAGAGTGTCTCTAGAACTCCTGGAATACGTTTTAGAACCCGAACATCTCTACTGAATTTTGAAATACTGAGAATTTGAATCCAAAGCGCTGTGAAAGGTAGGATAGACTGTCAAGTGGTAATAATGTTGAAAATGCTGGTATATTTATAAAAAAGGTTGTTTTACCAAATTAGAATTCAAAAAGAAAAAGCTTGAGACACTGGAAGAGAGAGACTCCAACTCGGGAAATTCACGATGATAACCTAGGTTAATATCTAAGAAAGTGCTTCAAACACTAGGAAAACGTGAATAAAGGGCCTTAATATCTGTAACACATTGTTTCCTGACAAGGAAATCGTGTTCAAAGAACATAGAACCGAGTTGGATACTGGTTACATTTATTATTCTGGGACAATGAGTTGGCCATTATGAAAGAAGCCTGGTTAGGCCATTAAACTGGATGTGATGACGTCACCAAGGGGGAGGGGCCACGTGGGCTGGCTTAATTGATCCCAGGTGATAATGATTGGCCAGGGGACCAGCTGGAAGTGATGACGTCATCGAGATTAGTTCTGGTATTAGGGTTAGAGAATGGGGGCTCTGTTCATGGTTAGGGTTAGGATAAGGTTTTGGGCTAGGTAAGGTTCAGGCTCAGGTGTGGGCTAGGTTTAGGGTTTGGGTTAGAGGGTTAGGGACAGGCTGACGGTCACAGTGTAGTAATGTTGGCTATTCACAATGAATGAGCTTCAATCACTCGACAATTTGGTGTGTAGCACTCAGAACTTACGACTCCAGACTAGGGAAATATTTAGAAATGTGCTTCACACAATAGGAATATATATTCCAGTAGACTGAATATCTGAACAGCACAATTTTGTCACTGGGAAATCTTGTTCAAACAGCTGAGAAGCCAGTGTGACACTGTTTACATTTATTTTTCCCGTCAAAAGGAGTTGGCGTTTTCGGGAAAAGGTTTTGGTGAAACACTGAAAAACTCATTTTCCTAGAGCTATCGAACAGTATGAAAGTATTGAGAACACTATGAAATAAAAATGTTAGTTAGGCTAGGGTTCCAAGTAATGTTTTACTGTGCCTTTAAAAACCCGGTATGACACCCGTGTTAAAATGAAAAGACTCATTGCTCAAAACAACAGACCAGGGGAATGGCAGTGTGTCTCTAGAATTCCTGGAATACTTTTTAGAACCCGAACATCTCTACTGAATTTTGAAATACTGAGAATTTGTATCCAAAGCGCTGTGAAAGGTAAGATAGACTGTCAGGTGGTAATAATGTTGAAAGTGCTGGTATATTTGTAAAAAAGGTTGTTTTACCAAATTAGAATTCACAATGAAAAAGCTTGAGACACTGGAAGAGAGAGACTCCAACTCGGGAAATTCACAATGATAACCTAGGTTAATATCTAAGAAAGTGCTTCAAACACTAGGAATACGTGAATAAAGGGCCTTAATATCTGTAACACATTGTTTCCTGAGAAGGAAATCGTGTTCAAAGAACATAGAACCGAGTTGGATACTGGTTACATTTATTATTCCGGGACAATGAGTTGGCGATTTTGAAAGAAGCCTGGTTAGGCCATTAAACCGGATGTGATGACGTCACCAAGGGGGAGGGGCCACGTGGGCAGGCTTAATTGATCCCAGGTGATAATGATTTGGCCAGGGGACCAGCTGGGAGTGATGACGTCACCGAGATTAGTTCTGGTATTAGGGTTAGAGAATGGGGGCTCTCTTCATGGTTAGGGTTAGGATAAGTTTTTGGGCTAGGTAGGGTTCAAGCTCAGGTGTGGGCTAGGTTTAGGGTTTGGGTTAGATGGTTAGGGACAGGCTGATGGTCACAGTGTAGTAATGTTGGGTATTCACAATGAATGAGCTTCAATCACTCGACAATTTGGTGTGTAGCACTCAGAACTTACGACTCCAGACTAGGGAAATATTTAGAAATGTGCTTCACACAATAGGAATATATATTCCAGTAGACTGAATATCTGAACAGCACAATTTTGTCACTGGGAAATCTTGTTCAAACAGCTGAGAAGCCAGTGTGACACTGTTTACATTTATTTTTCCCGTCAAAAGGAGTTGGCGTTTTCGGGAAAAGGTTTTGGTGAAACACTGAAAAACTCATTTTCCTAGAGCTATCGAACAGTATGAAAGTATTGAGAACACTATGAAATAAAAATGTTAGTTAGGCTAGGGTTCCAAGTAATGTTTTACTGTGCCTTTAAAAAGCCGGTATGACACCCGTGTTAAAATGAAAAGACTCATTGCTCAAAACAACAGACGAGGGGAATGGCAGTGTGTCTCTAGAACTCCTGGAATACTTTTTAGAACCCGAACATCTCTACTGAATTTTGAAATACTGAGAATTTGTATCCAAAGCGCTGTGAAAGGTAAGATAGACTGTCAAGTGGTAATAATGTTGAAAGTGCTGGTATATTTGTAAAAAAGGTTGTTTTACCAAATTAGAATTCACAATGAAAAAGCTTGAGACACTGGAAGAGAGAGACTCCAACTCGGGAAATTCACAATGATAACCTAGGTTAATATCTAAGAAAGTGCTTCAAACACTAGGAATACGTGAATAAAGGGCCTTAATATCTGTAACACATTGTTTCCTGACAAGGAAATCGTGTTCAAAGAACATAGAACCGAGTTGGATACTGGTTACATTTATTATTCCGGGACAATGAGTTGGCGATTTTGAAAGAAGCCTGGTTAGGCCATTAAACCGGATGTGATGACGTCACCAAGGGGGAGGGGCCACGTGGGCAGGCTTAATTGATCCCAGGTGATAATGATTTGGCCAGGGGACCAGCTGGGAGTGATGACGTCATCGAGATTAGTTCTGGTATTAGGGTTAGAGAATTGGGGCTCTGTTCATGGTTAGGGTTAGGATAAGGTTTTGGGCTAGGTAGGGTTCAGGCTCAGTTGTGGGCTAGGTTTAGGGTTTGATTAGAGGGTTAGGGACAGGCTGACGGTCACAGTGTAGTAATGTTGGCTATTCACAATGAATGAGCTTCAATCACTCGACAATTTGGTGTGTAGCACTCAGAACTTACGACTCCAGACTAGGGAAATATTTAGAAATGTGCTTCACACAATAGGAATACATATTCCAATAGACTGAATATCTGAACAGCAAAATTTTGTCACTGGGAAATCTTGTTCAAACAGCTGAGAAGCCAGTGTGACACTGTTTACATTTATTTTTCCCGTCAAAATGAGTTGGCGTTTTCGGGAAAAGGTTTTGGTGAAACACTGAAAAACTCATTTTCCTAGAGCTATCGAACAGTATGAAAGTATTGAGAACACTATGAAATAAAAATGTTAGTTAGGCTAGGGTTCCAAGTAATGTTTTACTGTGCCTTTAAAAAGCCGGTATGACACCCGTGTTAAAATGAAAAGTCTCATTGCTCAAAACAACAGACCAGGGGAATGGCAGAGTGTCTCTAGAACTCCTGGAATACGTTTTAGAACCCGAACATCTCTACTGAATTTTGAAATACTGAGAATTTGTATCCAAAGCGCTGTGAAAGGTAGGATAGACTGTCAAGTGGTAATAATGTTGAAAATGCTGGTATATTTATAAAAAAGGTTGTTTTACCAAATTAGAATTCAAAAAGAAAAAGCTTGAGACACTGGAAGAGAGAGACTCCAACTCGGGAAATTCACAATGATAACCTAGGTTAATATCTAAGAAAGTGCTTCAAACACTAGGAAAACGTGAATAAAGGGCCTTAATATCTGTAACACATTGTTTCCTGACAAGGAAATCGTGTTCAAAGAGCATAGAACCGAGTTGGATACTGCTTACATTTATTATTCTGGGACAATGAGTTGGCCATTTTGAAAGAAGCCTGGTTAGGCCATTAAACTGGATGTGATGACGTCACCAAGGGGGAGGGGCCACGTGGGCAGGCTTAATTGATCCCAGGTGATAATGATTTGGCCAGGGGACCAGCTGGAAGTGATGACGTCATCGAGATTAGTTCTGGTATTAGGGTTAGAGAATGGGGGCTCTGTTCATGGTTAGGGTTAGGATAAGGTTTTGGGCTAGGTAAGGTTCAGGCTCAGGTGTGGGCTAGGTTTAGGGTTTGGGTTAGAGGGTTAGGGACAGGCTGACGGTCACAGTGTAGTAATGTTGGCTATTCACAATGAATGAGCTTCAATCACTCGACAATTTGGTGTGTAGCACTCAGAACTTACGACTCCAGACTAGGGAAATATTTAGAAATGTGCTTCACACAATAGGAATATATATTCCAGTAGACTGAATATCTGAACAGCACAATTTTGTCACTGGGAAATCTTGTTCAAACAGCTGAGAAGCCAGTGTGACACTGTTTACATTTATTTTTCCCATCAAAAGGAGTTGGCGTTTTCGGGAAAAGGTTTTGGTGAAACACTGAAAAACTCATTTTCCTAGAGCTATCGAACAGTATGAAAGTATTGAGAACACTATGAAATAAAAATGTTAGTTAGGCTAGGGTTCCAAGTAATGTTTTACTGTGCCTTTAAAAAGCCGGTATGACACCCGTGTTAAAATGAAAAGTCTCATTGCTCAAAACAACAGACCAGGGGAATGGCAGTGTGTCTCTGGAACTCCTGGAATACTTTTTAGAACCCGAAAATCTCTACTGAATTTTGAAATACTGAGAATTTGTATCCAAAGCGCTGTGAAAGGTAAGATAGACTGTCAAGTGGTAATAATGTTGAAAGTGCTGGTATATTTGTAAAAAAGGTTGTTTTACCAAATTAGAATTCACAATGAAAAAGCTTGAGACACTGGAAGAGAGAGACTCCAACTCGGGAAATTCACAATGATAACCTAGGTTAATATCTAAGAAAGTGCTTCAAACACTAGGAATACGTGAATAAAGGGCCTTAATATCTGTAACACATTGTTTCCTGACAAGGAAATCGTGTTCAAAGAACATAGAACCGAGTTGGATACTGGTTACATTTATTATTCCGGGACAATGAGTTGGCGATTTTGAAAGAAGCCTGGTTAGGCCATTAAACCGGATGTGATGATGTCACCAAGGGGGAGGGGCCACGTGGGCAGGCTTAATTGATCCCAGGTGATAATGATTTGGCCAGGGGACCAGCTGGGAGTGATGACGTCATCAAGATTAGTTCTGGTATTAGGGTTAGAGAATTGGGGCTCTGTTCATGGTTAGGGTTAGGATAAGGTTTTGGGCTAGGTAGGGTTCAGGCTCAGTTGTGGGCTAGGTTTAGGGTTTGATTAGAGGGTTAGGGACAGGCTGACGGTCACAGTGTAGTAATGTTGGCTATTCACAATGAATGAGCTTCAATCACTCGACAATTTGGTGTGTAGCACTCAGAACTTACGACTCCAGACTAGGGAAATATTTAGAAATGTGCTTCACACAATAGGAATACATATTCCAATAGACTGAATATCTGAACAGCAAAATTTTTTCACTGGGAAATCTTGTTCAAACAGCTGAGAAGCCAGTGTGACACTGTTTACATTTATTTTTCCCGTCAAAATGAGTTGGCGTTTTCGGGAAAAGGTTTTGGTGAAACACTGAAAAACTCATTTTCCTAGAGCTATCGAACAGTATGAAAGTATTGAGAACACTATGAAATAAAAATGTTAGTTAGGCTAGGGTTCCAAGTAATGTTTTACTGTGCCTTTAAAAAGCCGGTATGACACCCGTGTTAAAATGAAAAGTCTCATTGCTCAAAACAACAGACCAGGGGAATGGCAGAGTGTCTCTAGAACTCCTGGAATACGTTTTAGAACCCGAACATCTCTACTGAATTTTGAAATACTGAGAATTTGAATCCAAAGCGCTGTGAAAGGTAGGATAGACTGTCAAGTGGTAATAATGTTGAAAATGCTGGTATATTTATAAAAAAGGTTGTTTTACCAAATTAGAATTCAAAAAGAAAAAGCTTGAGACACTGGAAGAGAGAGACTCCAACTCGGGAAATTCACGATGATAACCTAGGTTAATATCTAAGAAAGTGCTTCAAACACTAGGAAAACGTGAATAAAGGGCCTTAATATCTGTAACACATTGTTTCCTGACAAGGAAATCGTGTTCAAAGAACATAGAACCGAGTTGGATACTGGTTACATTTATTATTCTGGGACAATGAGTTGGCCATTATGAAAGAAGCCTGGTTAGGCCATTAAACTGGATGTGATGACGTCACCAAGGGGGAGGGGCCACGTGGGCTGGCTTAATTGATCCCAGGTGATAATGATTGGCCAGGGGACCAGCTGGAAGTGATGACGTCATCGAGATTAGTTCTGGTATTAGGGTTAGAGAATGGGGGCTCTGTTCATGGTTAGGGTTAGGATAAGGTTTTGGGCTAGGTAAGGTTCAGGCTCAGGTGTGGGCTAGGTTTAGGGTTTGGGTTAGAGGGTTAGGGACAGGCTGACGGTCACAGTGTAGTAATGTTGGCTATTCACAATGAATGAGCTTCAATCACTCGACAATTTGGTGTGTAGCACTCAGAACTTACGACTCCAGACTAGGGAAATATTTAGAAATGTGCTTCACACAATAGGAATATATATTCCAGTAGACTGAATATCTGAACAGCACAATTTTGTCACTGGGAAATCTTGTTCAAACAGCTGAGAAGCCAGTGTGACACTGTTTACATTTATTTTTCCCGTCAAAAGGAGTTGGCGTTTTCGGGAAAAGGTTTTGGTGAAACACTGAAAAACTCATTTTCCTAGAGCTATCGAACAGTATGAAAGTATTGAGAACACTATGAAATAAAAATGTTAGTTAGGCTAGGGTTCCAAGTAATGTTTTACTGTGCCTTTAAAAACCCGGTATGACACCCGTGTTAAAATGAAAAGACTCATTGCTCAAAACAACAGACCAGGGGAATGGCAGTGTGTCTCTAGAATTCCTGGAATACTTTTTAGAACCCGAACATCTCTACTGAATTTTGAAATACTGAGAATTTGTATCCAAAGCGCTGTGAAAGGTAAGATAGACTGTCAGGTGGTAATAATGTTGAAAGTGCTGGTATATTTGTAAAAAAGGTTGTTTTACCAAATTAGAATTCACAATGAAAAAGCTTGAGACACTGGAAGAGAGAGACTCCAACTCGGGAAATTCACAATGATAACCTAGGTTAATATCTAAGAAAGTGCTTCAAACACTAGGAATACGTGAATAAAGGGCCTTAATATCTGTAACACATTGTTTCCTGAGAAGGAAATCGTGTTCAAAGAACATAGAACCGAGTTGGATACTGGTTACATTTATTATTCCGGGACAATGAGTTGGCGATTTTGAAAGAAGCCTGGTTAGGCCATTAAACCGGATGTGATGACGTCACCAAGGGGGAGGGGCCACGTGGGCAGGCTTAATTGATCCCAGGTGATAATGATTTGGCCAGGGGACCAGCTGGGAGTGATGACGTCACCGAGATTAGTTCTGGTATTAGGGTTAGAGAATGGGGGCTCTCTTCATGGTTAGGGTTAGGATAAGTTTTTGGGCTAGGTAGGGTTCAAGCTCAGGTGTGGGCTAGGTTTAGGGTTTGGGTTAGATGGTTAGGGACAGGCTGATGGTCACAGTGTAGTAATGTTGGGTATTCACAATGAATGAGCTTCAATCACTCGACAATTTGGTGTGTAGCACTCAGAACTTACGACTCCAGACTAGGGAAATATTTAGAAATGTGCTTCACACAATAGGAATATATATTCCAGTAGACTGAATATCTGAACAGCACAATTTTGTCACTGGGAAATCTTGTTCAAACAGCTGAGAAGCCAGTGTGACACTGTTTACATTTATTTTTCCCGTCAAAAGGAGTTGGCGTTTTCGGGAAAAGGTTTTGGTGAAACACTGAAAAACTCATTTTCCTAGAGCTATCGAACAGTATGAAAGTATTGAGAACACTATGAAATAAAAATGTTAGTTAGGCTAGGGTTCCAAGTAATGTTTTACTGTGCCTTTAAAAAGCCGGTATGACACCCGTGTTAAAATGAAAAGACTCATTGCTCAAAACAACAGACGAGGGGAATGGCAGTGTGTCTCTAGAACTCCTGGAATACTTTTTAGAACCCGAACATCTCTACTGAATTTTGAAATACTGAGAATTTGTATCCAAAGCGCTGTGAAAGGTAAGATAGACTGTCAAGTGGTAATAATGTTGAAAGTGCTGGTATATTTGTAAAAAAGGTTGTTTTACCAAATTAGAATTCACAATGAAAAAGCTTGAGACACTGGAAGAGAGAGACTCCAACTCGGGAAATTCACAATGATAACCTAGATTAATATCTAAGAAAGTGCTTCAAACACTAGGAATACGTGAATAAAGGGCCTTAATATCTGTAACACATTGTTTCCTGACAAGGAAATCGTGTTCAAAGAACATAGAACCGAGTTGGATACTGGTTACATTTATTATTCCGGGACAATGAGTTGGCGATTTTGAAAGAAGCCTGGTTAGGCCATTAAACCGGATGTGATGACGTCACCAAGGGGGAGGGGCCACGTGGGCAGGCTTAATTGATCCCAGGTGATAATGATTTGGCCAGGGGACCAGCTGGGAGTGATGACGTCATCGAGATTAGTTCTGGTATTAGGGTTAGAGAATTGGGGCTCTGTTCATGGTTAGGGTTAGGATAAGGTTTTGGGCTAGGTAGGGTTCAGGCTCAGTTGTGGGCTAGGTTTAGGGTTTGATTAGAGGGTTAGGGACAGGCTGACGGTCACAGTGTAGTAATGTTGGCTATTCACAATGAATGAGCTTCAATCACTCGACAATTTGGTGTGTAGCACTCAGAACTTACGACTCCAGACTAGGGAAATATTTAGAAATGTGCTTCACACAATAGGAATACATATTCCAATAGACTGAATATCTGAACAGCAAAATTTTGTCACTGGGAAATCTTGTTCAAACAGCTGAGAAGCCAGTGTGACACTGTTTACATTTATTTTTCCCGTCAAAATGAGTTGGCGTTTTCGGGAAAAGGTTTTGGTGAAACACTGAAAAACTCATTTTCCTAGAGCTATCGAACAGTATGAAAGTATTGAGAACACTATGAAATAAAAATGTTAGTTAGGCTAGGGTTCCAAGTAATGTTTTACTGTGCCTTTAAAAAGCCGGTATGACACCCGTGTTAAAATGAAAAGTCTCATTGCTCAAAACAACAGACCAGGGGAATGGCAGAGTGTCTCTAGAACTCCTGGAATACGTTTTAGAACCCGAACATCTCTACTGAATTTTGAAATACTGAGAATTTGTATCCAAAGCGCTGTGAAAGGTAGGATAGACTGTCAAGTGGTAATAATGTTGAAAATGCTGGTATATTTATAAAAAAGGTTGTTTTACCAAATTAGAATTCAAAAAGAAAAAGCTTGAGACACTGGAAGAGAGAGACTCCAACTCGGGAAATTCACAATGATAACCTAGGTTAATATCTAAGAAAGTGCTTCAAACACTAGGAAAACGTGAATAAAGGGCCTTAATATCTGTAACACATTGTTTCCTGACAAGGAAATCGTGTTCAAAGAGCATAGAACCGAGTTGGATACTGCTTACATTTATTATTCTGGGACAATGAGTTGGCCATTTTGAAAGAAGCCTGGTTAGGCCATTAAACTGGATGTGATGACGTCACCAAGGGGGAGGGGCCACGTGGGCAGGCTTAATTGATCCCAGGTGATAATGATTTGGCCAGGGGACCAGCTGGAAGTGATGACGTCATCGAGATTAGTTCTGGTATTAGGGTTAGAGAATGGGGGCTCTGTTCATGGTTAGGGTTAGGATAAGGTTTTGGGCTAGGTAAGGTTCAGGCTCAGGTGTGGGCTAGGTTTAGGGTTTGGGTTAGAGGGTTAGGGACAGGCTGACGGTCACAGTGTAGTAATGTTGGCTATTCACAATGAATGAGCTTCAATCACTCGACAATTTGGTGTGTAGCACTCAGAACTTACGACTCCAGACTAGGGAAATATTTAGAAATGTGCTTCACACAATAGGAATATATATTCCAGTAGACTGAATATCTGAACAGCACAATTTTGTCACTGGGAAATCTTGTTCAAACAGCTGAGAAGCCAGTGTGACACTGTTTACATTTATTTTTCCCATCAAAAGGAGTTGGCGTTTTCGGGAAAAGGTTTTGGTGAAACACTGAAAAACTCATTTTCCTAGAGCTATCGAACAGTATGAAAGTATTGAGAACACTATGAAATAAAAATGTTAGTTAGGCTAGGGTTCCAAGTAATGTTTTACTGTGCCTTTAAAAAGCCGGTATGACACCCGTGTTAAAATGAAAAGACTCATTGCTCAAAACAACAGACCAGGGGAATGGCAGTGTGTCTCTAGAACTCCTGGAATACTTTTTAGAACCCGAACATCTCTACTGAATTTTGAAATACTGAGAATTTGTATCCAAAGCGCTGTGAAAGGTAAGATAGACTGTCAGGTGGTAATAATGTTGAAAGTGCTGGTATATTTGTAAAAAAGGTTGTTTTACCAAATTAGAATTCACAATGAAAAAGCTTGAGACACTGGAAGAGAGAGACTCCAACTCGGGAAATTCACAATGATAACCTAGGTTAATATCTAAGAAAGTGCTTCAAACACTAGGAATACGTGAATAAAGGGCCTTAATATCTGTAACACATTGTTTCCTGAGAAGGAAATCGTGTTCAAAGAACATAGAACCGAGTTGGATACTGGTTACATTTATTATTCCGGGACAATGAGTTGGCGATTTTGAAAGAAGCCTGGTTAGGCCATTAAACCGGATGTGATGACGTCACCAAGGGGGAGGGGCCACGTGGGCAGGCTTAATTGATCCCAGGTGATAATGATTTGGCCAGGGGACCAGCTGGGAGTGATGACGTCACCGAGATTAGTTCTGGTATTAGGGTTAGAGAATGGGGGCTCTCTTCATGGTTAGGGTTAGGATAAGTTTTTGGGCTAGGTAGGGTTCAAGCTCAGGTGTGGGCTAGGTTTAGGGTTTGGGTTAGATGGTTAGGGACAGGCTGATGGTCACAGTGTAGTAATGTTGGGTATTCACAATGAATGAGCTTCAATCACTCGACAATTTGGTGTGTCGCACTCAGAACTTACGACTCCAGACTAGGGAAATATTTAGAAATGTGCTTCACACAATAGGAATATATATTCCAGTAGACTGAATATCTGAACAGTACAATTTTGTCACTGGGAAATCTTGTTCAAACAGCTGAGAAGCCAGTGTGACACTGTTTACATTTATTTTTCCCGTCAAAAGGAGTTGGCGTTTTCGGGAAAAGGTTTTGGTGAAACACTGAAAAACTCATTTTCCTAGAGCTATCGAACAGTATGAAAGTATTGAGAACACTATGAAATAAAAATGTTAGTTAGGCTAGGGTTCCAAGTAATGTTTTACTGTGCCTTTAAAAAGCCGGTATGACACCCGTGTTAAAATGAAAAGACTCATTGCTCAAAACAACAGACGAGGGGAATGGCAGTGTGTCTCTAGAACTCCTGGAATACTTTTTAGAACCCGAACATCTCTACTGAATTTTGAAATACTGAGAATTTGTATCCAAAGCGCTGTGAAAGGTAAGATAGACTGTCAAGTGGTAATAATGTTGAAAGTGCTGGTATATTTGTAAAAAAGGTTGTTTTACCAAATTAGAATTCACAATGAAAAAGCTTGAGACACTGGAAGAGAGAGACTCCAACTCGGGAAATTCACAATGATAACCTAGGTTAATATCTAAGAAAGTGCTTCAAACACTAGGAATACGTGAATAAAGGGCCTTAATATCTGTAACACATTGTTTCCTGACAAGGAAATCGTGTTCAAAGAACATAGAACCGAGTTGGATACTGGTTACATTTATTATTCCGGGACAATGAGTTGGCGATTTTGAAAGAAGCCTGGTTAGGCCATTAAACCGGATGTGATGACCTCACCAAGTGGGAGGGGCCACGTGGGCAGGCTTAATTGATCCCAGGTGATAATGATTTGGCCAGGGGACCAGCTGGGAGTGATGACGTCACCGAGATTAGTTCTGGTATTAGGGTTAGAGAATTGGGGCTCTGTTCATGGTTAGGGTTAGGATAAGGTTTTGGGCTAGGTAGGGTTCAGGCTCAGGTGTGGGCTAGGTTTAGGGTTTGGGTTAGAGGGTTAGGGACAGGCTGACGGTCACAGTGTAGTAATGTTGGCTATACACAATGAATGAGCTTCAATCACTCGACAATTTGGTGTGTAGCACTCAGAACTTACGACTCCAGACTAGGGAAATATTTAGAAATGTGCTTCACACAATAGGAATATATATTCCAGTAGACTGAATATCTGAATAGCACAATTTTGTCACTGGGAAATCTTGTTCAAACAGCTGAGAAGCCAGTGTGACACTGTTTACATTTATTTTTCCCGTCAAAAGGAGTTGGCGTTTTCGGGAAAAGGTTTTGGTGAAACACTGAAAAACTCATTTTCCTAGAGCTATCGAACAGTATGAAAGTATTGAGAACACTATGAAATAAAAATGTTAGTTAGGCTAGGGTTCCAAGTAATGTTTTACTGTGCCTTTAAAAAGCCGGTATGACACCCGTGTTAAAATGAATAGACTCATTGCTCAAAACAACAGACCAGGGGAATGGCAGTGTGTCTCTAGAACTCCTGGAATACTTTTTAGAACCCGAACATCTCTACTGAATTTTGAAATACTGAGAATTTGTATCCAAAGCGCTGTGAAAGGTAAGATAGACTGTCAAGTGGGAATAATGTTGAAAGTGCTGGTATATTTGTAAAAAAGGTTGTTTTACCAAATTAGAATTCACAATGAAAAAGCTTGAGACACTGGAAGAGAGAGACTCCAACTCGGGAAATTCTCAATGATAACCTAGGTTAATATCTAAGAAAGTGCTTCAAACACTAGGAATACGTGAATAAAGGGCCTTAATATCTGTAACACATTGTTTCCTGACAAGGAAATCGTGTTCAAAGAACATAGAACCGAGTTGGATACTGGTTACATTTATTATTCCGGGACAATGAGTTGGCGATTTTGAAAGAAGCCTGGTTAGGCCATTAAACCGGATGTGAAGACGTCACCAAGGGGGAGGGGCCACGTGGGCAGGCTTAATTGATCCCAGGTGATAATGATTTGGCCAGGGGACCAGCTGGGAGTGATGACGTCATCGAGATTAGTTCTGTTATTAGGGTTAGAGAATTGGGGCTCTGTTCATGGTTAGGGTTAGGATAAGGTTTTGGGCTAGGTAGGGTTCAGGCTCAGTTGTGGGCTAGGTTTAGGGTTTGATTAGAGGGTTAGGGACAGGCTGACGGTCACAGTGTAGTAATGTTGGCTATTCACAATGAATGAGCTTCAATCACTCGACAATTTGGTGTGTAGCACTCAGAACTTACGACTCCAGACTAGGGAAATATTTAGAAATGTGCTTCACACAATAGGAATACATATTCCAATAGACTGAATATCTGAACAGCAAAATTTTGTCACTGGGAAATCTTGTTCAAACAGCTGAGAAGCCAGTGTGACACTGTTTACATTTATTTTTCCCGTCAAAATGAGTTGGCGTTTTCGGGAAAAGGTTTTGGTGAAACACTGAAAAACTCATTTTCCTAGAGCTATCGAACAGTATGAAAGTATAGAGAACACTATGAAATAAAAATGTTAGTTAGGCTAGGGTTCCAAGTAATGTTTTACTGTGCCTTTAAAAAGCCGGTATGACACCCGTGTTAAAATGAAAAGTCTCATTGCTCAAAACAACAGACCAGGGGAATGGCAGTGTGTCTCTTGAACTCCTGGAATACTTTTTAGAACCCGAACATCTCTACTGAATTTTGAAATACTGAGAATTTGTATCCAAAGCGCTGTGAAATGTAAGATAGACTGTCAAGTGGTAATAATGTTGAAAGTGCTGGTATATTTGTAAAAAAGGTTGTTTTACCAAATTGGAATTCACAATGAAAAAGCTTGAGACACTGGAAGAGAGAGACTCCAACTCGGGAAATTCACAATGATAACCTAGGTTAATATCTAAGAAAGTGCTTCAAACACTAGGAATACGTGAATAAAGGGCCTTAATATCTGTAACACATTGTTTCCTGACAAGGAAATCGTGTTCAAAGAGCATAGAACCGAGTTAGATACTGGTTACATTTATTATTCCGGGACAATGAGTTGGCGATTTTGAAAGAAGCCTGGTTAGGCCATTAAACCGGATTTGATGACGTCACCAAGGGGGAGGGGCCACGTGGGCAGGCTTAATTGATCCCAGGTGATAATGATTTGGCCAGGGGACCAGCTGGGAGTGATGACGTCATCGAGATTAGTTCTGGTATTAGGGTTAGAGAATTGGGGCTCTGTTCATGGTTAGGGTTAGGATAAGGTTTTGGGCTAGGTAGGGTTCAGGCTCAGTTGTGGGCTAGGTTTAGGGTTTGATTAGAGGGTTAGGGACAGGCTGACGGTCACAGTGTAGTAATGTTGGCTATTCACAATGAATGAGCTTCAATCACTCGACAATTTGGTGTGTAGCACTCAGAACTTACGACTCCAGACTAGGGAAATATTTAGAAATGTGCTTCACACAATAGGAATACATATTCCAATAGACTGAATATCTGAACAGCAAAATTTTGTCACTGGGAAATCTTGTTCAAACAGCTGAGAAGCCAGTGTGACACTGTTTACATTTATTTTTCCCGTCAAAATGAGTTGGCGTTTTCGGGAAAAGGTTTTGGTGAAACACTGAAAAACTCATTTTCCTAGAGCTATCGAACAGTATGAAAGTATTGAGAACACTATGAAATAAAAATGTTAGTTAGGCTAAGGTTCCAAGTAATGTTTTACTGTGCCTTTAAAAAGCCGGTATGCCACCCGTGTTAAAATGCAAAGTCTCATTGCTCAACACAACAGACCAGGGGAATGGCAGAGTGTCTCTAGAACTCCTGGAATACGTTTTAGAACCCGAACATCTCTACTGAATTTTGAAATACTGAGAATTTGTATCCAAAGCGCTGTGAAAGGTAGGATAGACTGTCAAGTGATAATAATGTTGAAAATTCTGGTATATTTGTAAAAAAGGTTGTTTTACCAAATTAGAATTCACAATGAAAAAGCTTGAGACACTGGAAGAGAGAGACTCCAACTCGGGAAATTCACGATGATAACCTAGGTTAATATCTAAGAAAGTGCTTCAAACACTAGGAATACGTGAATAAAGGGCCTTAATATCTGTAACACATTGTTTCCTGACAAGGAAATCGTGTTCAAAGAGCATAGAACCGAGTTGGATACTGGTTACATTTATTATTCTGGGACAATGAGTTGGCCATTTTGAAAGAAGCCTGGTTAGGCCATTAAACTGGATGTGATGACGTCACCAAGGGGGAGGGGCCACGTGGGCAGGCTTAATTGATCCCAGGTGATAATGATTTGGCCAGGGGACCAGCTGGGAGTGATGACGTCATCGAGATTAGTTCTGGTATTAGGGTTAGAGAATGGGGGCTCTGTTCATGGTTAGGGTTAGGATAAGGTTTTGGGCTAGGTAAGGTTCAGGCTCATGTGTGGGCTAGGTTTAGGGTTTGGGTTAGAGGGTTAGGGACAGGCTGACGGTCACAGTGTAGTAATGTTGGCTATTCACAATGAATGAGCTTCAATCACTCGACAATTTGGTGTGTAGCACTCAGAACTTACGACTCCAGACTAGGGAAATATTTAGAAATGTGCTTCACACAATAGGAATACATATTCCAATAGACTGAATATCTGAACAGAACAATTTTTTCACTGGGAAATCTTGTTCAAACAGGTGAGAAGCAAGTGTGACACTGTTTACATTTATTTTTCCCGTCAAAAGGATTTGGCGTTTTTTGGAAAAGGTTTTGGTGAAACACTGAAAAACTCATTTTCTTAGAGCTATCGACCAGTATGAAAGTATTGAGAACACTATGAAATAAAAATGTTAGTTAGGCTAGGGTTCCAAGTAATGTTTTACTGTGCCTTTAAAAAGCCGTAAGACACCCGTGTTAAAATGAAAAGTCTCATTGCTCAAAACAACAGACCAGGGGAATGGCAGTGTGTCTCTGGAACTCCTGGAATACTTTTTAGAACCCGAACATCTCTACTGAATTTTTAAATACTGAGAATTTGTTTCCAAAGCGCTGTGAAAGGTCTGATAGACTGTCAAGTGCTAATAATGTTGAAAGTGCTGGTATATTTGTAAAAAAGGTTGTTTTACCAAATTAGAATTCACAATGAAAAAGCTTGAGACACTGGAAGAGAGAGACTCCAACTCGGGAAATTCTCAATGATAACCTAGGTTAATATCTAAGAAAGTGCTTCAAACACTAGGAATACGTGAATAAAGGGCCTTAATATCTGTAACACATTGTTTCCTGACAAGGAAATCGTGTTCAAAGAACATAGAACCGAGTTGGATACTGGTTACATTTATTATTCCGGGACAATGAGTTGGCGATTTTGAAAGAAGCCTGGTTAGGCCATTAAACCGGATGTGATGACGTCACCAAGGGGGAGGGGCCACGTGGGCAGGCTTAATTGATCCCAGGTGATAATGATTTGGCCAGGGGACCAGCTGGGAGTGATGACGTCATCGAGATTAGTTCTGTTATTAGGGTTAGAGAATTGGGGCTCTGTTCATGGTTAGGGTTAGGATAAGGTTTTGGGCTAGGTAGGGTTCAGGCTCAGGTGTGGGCTAGGTTTAGGGTTTGGGTTAGAGGGTTAGGGACAGGCTGACGGTCACAGTGTAGTAATGTTGGCTATTCACAATGAATGAGCTTCAATCACTCGACAATTTGGTGTGTAGCACTCAGAACTTACGTCTCCAGACTAGGGAAATATTTAGAAATGTGCTTCACACAATAGGAATATATATTCCAGTAGACTGAATATCTGAACAGCACAATTTTGTCACTGGGAAATCTTGTTCAAACAGATGAGAAGCCAGTGTGACACTGTTTACATTTATTTTTCCCGTCAAAAGGAGTTGGCATTTTCGGGAAAAGGTTTTGGTGAAACACTGAAAAACTCATTTTCCTAGAGCTATGGAACAGTATGAAAGTATTGAGAACACTATGAAATAAAAATGTTAGTTAGGCTAGGGTTCCAAGTAATGTTTTACTGTGCCTTCAAAAAGCCGGTATGACACCCGTGTTAAAATGAAAAGACTCATTGCTCAAAACAACAGACCAGGGGAATGGCAGTGTGTCTCTAGAACTCCTGGAATACTTTTTAGAACCCGAACATCTCTACTGAATTTTGAAATACTGAGAATTTATATCCAAAGCGCTGTGAAAGGTAAGATAGACTGTCAAGTGGTAATAATGTTGAAAGTGCTGGTATATTTGTAAAAAAGGTTGTTTTACCAAATTAGAATTCACAATGAAAAAGCTTGAGACACTGGAAGAGAGAGACTCCAACTCGGGAAATTCTCAATGATAACCTAGGTTAATATCTAAGAAAGTGCTTCAAACACTAGGAATACGTGAATAAAGGGCCTTAATATCTGTAACACATTGTTTCCTGACAAGGAAATCGTGTTCAAAGAACATAGAACCGAGTTGGATACTGGTTACATTTATTATTCCTGGACAATGAGTTGGCGATTTTGAAAGAAGCCTGGTTAGGCCATTAAACCGGATGTGATGACGTCACCAAGGGGGAGGGGCCACGTGGGCAGGCTTAATTGATCCCAGGTGATAATGATTTGGCCAGGGGACCAGCTGGGAGTGATGACGTCATCGAGATTAGTTCTGGTATTAGGGTTAGAGAATTGGGGCTCTGTTCATGGTTAGGGTTAGGATGAGGTTTTGGGCTAGGTAGGGTTCAGGCTCAGGTGTGGGCTAGGTTTAGGGTTTGATTAGAGGGTTAGGGACAGGCTGACGGTCAGAGTGTAGTAATGTTGGCTATTCACAATGAATGAGCTTCAATCACTCGACAATTTGGTGTGTAGCACTCAGAACTTACGACTCCAGACTAGGGAAATATTTAGAAATGTGCTTCACACAATAGGAATACATATTCCAATAGACTGAATATCTGAACAGAACAATTTTTTCACTGGGAAATCTTGTTCAAACAGGTGAGAAGCAAGTGTGACACTGTTTACATTTATTTTTCCCGTCAAAATGAGTTGGCGTTTTCGGGAAAAGGTTTTGGTGAAACACTGAAAAACTCATTTTCCTAGAGCTATCGAACAGTATGAAAGTATTGAGAACACTATGAAATAAAAATGTTAGTTAGGCTAAGGTTCCAAGTAATGTTTTACTGTGCCTTTAAAAAGCCGGTATGCCACCCGTGTTAAAATGCAAAGTCTCATTGCTCAACACAACAGACCAGGGGAATGGCAGAGTGTCTCTAGAACTCCTGGAATACGTTTCAGAACCCGAACATCTCTACTGAATTTTGAAATACTGAGAATTTGTATCCAAAGCGCTGTGAAAGGTAGGATAGACTGTCAAGTGGTAATAATGTTGAAAATGCTGGTATATTTATAAAAAAGGTTGTTTTACCAAATTAGAATTCACAATGAAAAAGCTTGAGACACTGGAAGAGAGAGACTCCAACTCGGGAAATTCACGATGATAACCTAGGTTAATATCTAAGAAAGTGCTTCAAACACTAGGAATACGTGAATAAAGGGCCTTAATATCTGTAACACATTGTTTCCTGACAAGGAAATCGTGTTCAAAGAGCATAGAACCGAGTTGGATACTGGTTACATTTATTATTCTGGGACAATGAGTTGGCCATTTTGAAAGAAGCCTGGTTAGGCCATTAAACTGGATGTGATGACATCACCAAGGGGGAGGGGCCACGTGGGCAGGCTTAATTGATCCCAGGTGATAATGATTTGGCCAGGGGACCAGCTGGGAGTGATGACGTCATCGAGATTAGTTCTGGTATTAGGGTTAGAGAATGGGGGCTCTGTTCATGGTTAGGGTTAGGATAAGGTTTTGGGCTAGGTAGGGTTCAGGCTCAGGTGTGGGCTAGGTTTAGGGTTTGGGTTAGAGGGTTAGGGACAGGCTGACGGTCACAGTGTAGTAATGTTGGCTATTCACAATGAATTTCAATCACTCGACAATTTGGTGTGTAGCACTCAGAACTTACGACTCCAGACTAGGGAAATATTTAGAAATGTGCTTCACACAATAGGAATACATATTCCAATAGACTGAATATCTTAACAGCACAATTTTGTCACTGGGAAATCTTGTTCAAACAGCTGAGAAGCCAGTGTGACACTGTTTACATTTATTTTTCCCGTCAAAATGAGTTGGCGTTTTCGGGAAAAGGTTTTGGCGAAACACTGAAAAACTCATTTTCCTAGAGCTATCGAACAGTATGAAAGTATTGAGAACACTATGAAATAAAAATGTTAGTTAGGCTAGGGTTCCAAGTAATGTTTTACTGTGCCTTTAAAAAGCCGGTATGACACCCGTGTTAAAATGAAAAGTCTCATTGCTCAAAACAACAGACCAGGGGAATGGCAGAGTGTCTCTAGAACTCCTGGAATACGTTTTAGAACCCGAACATCTCTACTGAATTTTGAAATACTGAGAATTTGTATCCAAAGCGCTGTGAAAAGTAGGATAGACTGTCAAGTGGTAATAATGTTGAAAATGCTGGTATATTTGTAAAAAAGGTTGTTTTACCAAATTAGAATTCACAATGAAAAAGCTTGAGACACTGGAAGAGAGACTCCAACTCGGGAAATTCACGATGATAACCTAGGTTAATATCTAAGAAAGTGCTTCAAACACTAGGAATACGTGAATAAAGGGCCTTAATATCTGTAACACATTGTTTCCTGACAAGGAAATCGTGTTCAAAGAACATAGAACCGAGTTGGATACTGGTTACATTTATTATTCTGGGACAATGAGTTGGCCATTTTGAAAGAAGCCTGGTTAGGCCATTAAACTGGATGTGATGACGTCACTAAGGGGGAGGGGCCATGTGGGCAGGCTTAATTGATCCCAGGTGATAATGATTTGGCCAGGGGACCAGCTGGGAGTGATGACGTCATCGAGATTAGTTCTGGTATTAGGGTTAGAGAATTGCGGCTCTGTTCATGTTTAGGGTTAGGATAAGGGTTTGGGCTAGGTAGGGTTCAGGCTCAGGTGTGGGCTAGGTTTAGGGTTTGGGTTAGAGTGTTAGGGACAGGCTGACGGTCACAGTGTAGTAATGTTGGCTATTCACAATGAATGAGCTTCAATCACTCGACAATTTGGTGTGTAGCACTCAGAACTTACGACTCCAGACTAGGGAAATATTTAGAAATGTGCTTCACACAATAGGAATACATATTCCAATAGACTGAATATCTGAACAGCACAATTTTGTCACTGGGAAATCTTGTTCAAACAGCTGAGAAGCCAGTATGACACTGTTTACATTTATTTTTCCCATCAAAATGAGTTGGCGTTTTCGGGAAATGATTTTGGTGAAACACTGAAAAACTCATTTTCCTAGAGCTATCGAACAGTATGAAAGTATTGAGAACACTATGAAATAAAAATGTTAGTTAGGCTAGGGTTCCAAGTAATGTTTTACTGTGCCTTTAAAAAGCCGGTATGCCACCCGTGTTAAAATGAAAAGTCTCATTGCTCAAAACAACAGACCAGGGGAATGGCAGAGTGTCTCTAGAACTCCTGGAATACGTTTTAGAACCCGAACATCTCTACTGAATTTTGAAATACTGAGAATTTGTATCCAAAGCGCTGTGAAAGGTAGGATAGACAGTCAAGTGGTAATAATGTTGAAAATGCTGGTATATTTGTAAAAAAGGTTGTTTTACCAAATTAGAATTCACAATGAAAAAGCTTGAGACACTGGAAGAGAGAGACTCCAACTCGGGAAATTCACGATGATAACCTAGGTTAATATCTAAGAAAGTCCTTCAAACACTAGGAATACGTGAATAAAGGGCCTTAATATCTGTAACACATTGTTTCCTGACAAGGAAATCGTGTTCAAAGAACATAGAACCGAGTAGGATACTGGTTATATTTATTATTCTGGGACTATGAGTTGGCCATTTTGAAAGAAGCCTGGTTAGGCCATTAAACTGGATGTGATGACGTCACCAAGGGGGAGGGGCCACGTGGGCAGGCTTAATTGATCCCAGGTGATAATGATTTGGCCAGGGGACCAGCTGGGAGTGATGATGTCATCGAGATTAGTTCTGGTATTAGGGTTAGAAAATGGGGGCTCTGTTCATGGTTAGGGTTAGGATAAGGTTTTGGGCTAGGTAGGGTTCAGGCTCAGGTGTGGGCTAGGTTTAGGGTTTGGGTTAGAGGGTTAGGGACAGGCTGACGGTCACAGTGTAGTAATGTTGGCTATTCACAATGAATGAGCTTCAATCACTCGACAATTTGGTGTGTAGCACTCAGAACTTATGACTCCAGACTACGGAAATATTTAGAAATGTGCTTCACACAATAGGAATATATATTCCAGTAGACTGAATATCTGAACAGCAAAATTTTGTCACTGGGAAATCTTGTTCAAACAGCTGAGAAGCCAGTGTGACACTGTTTACATTTATTTTTCCCGTCAAAAGGAGTTGGCGTTTTCGGGAAAAGGTTTTGGTGAAACACTGAAAAACTCATTTTCCTAGAGCTATCGAACAGTATGAAAGTATTGAGAACACTATGAAATAAAAATGTTAGTTAGGATAGGGTTCCAAGTAATGTTTTACTGTGCCTTTAAAAAGCCGGTATGACACCCGTGTTAAAATGAAAAGTCTCATTGCTCAAAACAACAGACCAGGGG
Organism: Cnephaeus nilssonii; assembly: GCF_951640355.1. NCBI lineage: Eukaryota > Metazoa > Chordata > Mammalia > Chiroptera > Vespertilionidae > Cnephaeus > Cnephaeus nilssonii. The sequence goes on from NC_137092.1 coordinate 44,945,178, forward strand.
AATGGCAGTGTGTCTCTAGAACTCCTGGAATACTTTTTAGAACCCGAACATCTCTACTGAATTTTGAAATACTGAGAATTTGTATCCAAAGCGCTGTGAAAGGTAAGATAGACTGTCAAGTGGTAATAATGTTGAAAGTGCTGGTATATTTGTAAAAAAGGTTGTTTTACCAAATTAGAATTCACAATGAAAAAGCTTGAGACACTGGAAGAGAGAGACTCCAACTCGGGAAATTCTCAATGATAACCTAGGTTAATATCTAAGAAAGTGCTTCAAACACTAGGAATACGTGAATAAAGGGCCTTAATATCTGTAACACATTGTTTTCTGACAAGGAAATCGTGTTCAAAGAACATAGAACCGAATTGGATACTGGTTACATTTATTATTCCGGGACAATGAGTTGGCGATTTTGAAAGAAGACTGGTTAGGCCATTAAACCGGATGTGATGACGTCACCAAGGGGGAGGGGCCACGTGGGAAGGCTTAATTGATCCCAGGTGATAATGATTTGGCCAGGGGACCAGCTGGGAGTGATGACGTCATCGAGATTAGTTCTGGTATTAGGGTTAGAGAATTGGGGCTCTGTTCATGGTTAGGGTTAGGATAAGGTTTTGGGCTAGGTAGGGTTCAGGCTCAGTTGTGGGCTAGGTTTAGGGTTTGGGTTAGAGGGTTAGGGACAGGCTGACGGTCACAGTGTAGTAATGTTGGCTATTCACAATGAATGAGCTTCAATCACTCGACAATTTGGTGTGTAGCACTCAGAACTTACGACTCCAGACTAGGGAAATATTTAGAAATGTGCTTCACACAATAGGAATACATATTCCAATAGACTGAATATCTGAACAGCACAATTTTTTCACTGGGAAATCTTGTTCAAACAGCTGAGAAGCCAGTGTGACACTGTTTACATTTATTTTTCCCGTCAAAATGAGTTGGCGTTTTCGGGAAAAGGTTTTGGCGAAACACTGAAAAACTCATTTTCCTAGAGCTATCGAACAGTATGAAAGTATTGAGAACACTATGAAATAAAAATGTTAGTTAGGCTAGGGTTCCAAGTAATGTTTTACTGTGCCTTTAGAAAGCCGGTATGACACCCGTGTTAAAATGAAAAGTCTCATTGCTCAAAACAACAGACCAGGGGAATGGCAGAGTGTCTCTAGAACTCCTGGAATACGTTTTAGAACCCGAACATCTCTACTGAATTTTGAAATACTGAGAATTTGTATCCAAAGCGCTGTGAAAAGTAGGATAGACTGTCAAGTGGTAATAATGTTGAAAATGCTGGTATATTTGTAAAAAAGGTTGTTTTACCAAATTAGAATTCACAATGAAAAAGCTTGAGACACTGGAAGAGAGACTCCAACTCTGGAAATTCACGATGATAACCTAGGTTAATATCTAAGAAAGTGCTTCAAACACTAGGAATACGTGAATAAAGGGCCTTAATATCTGTAACACATTGTTTCCTGACAAGGAAATCGTGTTCAAAGAACATAGAACCGAGTTGGATACTGGTTACATTTATTATTCTGGGACAATGAGTTGGCCATTTTGAAAGAAGCCTGGTTAGGCCATTAAACTGGATGTGATGACGTCACTAAGGGGGAGGGGCCACGTGGGCAGGCTTAATTGATCCCAGGTGATAATGATTTGGCCAGGGGACCAGCTGGGAGTGATGACGTCATCGAGATTAGTTCTGGTATTAGGGTTAGAGAATTGCGGCTCTGTTCATGGTTAGGGTTAGGATAAGGTTTTGTTCTAGGTAGGGTTCAGGCTCAGGTGTGGGCTAGGTTTAGGGTTTGGGTTAGAGGGTTAGGGACAGGCTGACGGTCACAGTGTAGTAATGTTGGCTATTCACAATGAATGAGCTTCAATCACTCGACAATTTGGTGTGTAGCACTCAGAACTTACGACTCCAGACTAGGGAAATATTTAGAAATGTGCTTCACACAATAGGAATATATATTCCAGTAGACTGAATATCTGAACAGCAAAATTTTGTCACTGGGAAATCTTGTTCAAACAGCTGAGAAGCCAGTGTGACACTGTTTACATTTATTTTTCCCGTCAAAAGGAGTTGGCGTTTTCGGGAAAAGGTTTTGGTGAAACACTGAAAAACTCATTTTCCTAGAGCTATGGAACAGTATGAAAGTATTGAGAACACTATGAAATAAAAATGTTAGTTAGGCTAGGGTTCCAAGTAATGTTTTACTGTGCCTTTAAAAAGCCGGTATGACACCCGTGTTAAAATGAAAAGTCTCATTGCTCAAAACAACAGACCAGGGGAATGGCAGTGTGTCTCTAGAACTCCTGGAATACTTTTTAGAACCCGAACATCTCTACTGAATTTTGAAATACTGAGAATTTGTATCCAAAGCGCTGTGAGAGGTAAGATAGACTGTCAAGTGGTAATAATGTTGAAAGTGCTGGTATATTTGTAAAAAAGGTTGTTTTACCAAATTAGAATTCACAATGAAAAACCTTGAGACACTGGAAGAGAGAGACTCCAACTCGGGAAATTCACAATGATAACCTAGGTTAATATCTAAGAAAGTGCTTCAAACACTCGGAATACGTGAATAAAGGGCCTTAATATCTGTAACACATTGTTTCCTGACAAGGAAATCGTGTTCAAAGAACATAGAACCGAGTTGGATACTGATTACATTTATTATTCTGGGACAATGAGTTGGCGATTTTGAAAGCAGCCTGGTTAGGCCATTAAACCGGATGTGATGACGTCACCAAAGGGGAGGGGCCACTTGGGCAGGCTTAATTGATCCCAGGTGATAATGATTTGGCCAGGGGACCAGCTGGGAGTGATGACGTCATCGAGATTAGTTCTGGTATTAGGGTTAGAGAATTGGGGCTCTGTTCATGGTTAGGGTTAGGATAAGGTTTTGGGCTAGGTAGGGTTCAGGCTCAGTTGTGGGCTAGGTTTAGGGTTTGATTAGAGGGTTAGGGACAGGCTGACGGTCACAGTGTAGTAATGTTGGCTATTCACAATGAATGAGCTTCAATCACTCGACAATTTGGTGTGTAGCACTCAGAACTTATGACTCCAGACTAGGGAAATATTTAGAAATGTGCTTCACACAATAGGAATACATATTCCAATAGACTGAATATCTGAACAGCACAATTTTGTCACTGGGAAATCTTGTTCAAACAGCTGAGAAGCCAGTGTGACACTGTTTACATTTATTATTCCCGTCAAAATGAGTTGGCAGTTTCGGGAAAAAGTTTTGGTGAAACACTGAAAAACTCATTTTCCTAGAGCTATCGAACAGTATGAAAGTATTGAGAACACTATGAAATAAAAATGTTAGTTAGGCTAGGGTTCCAAGTAATGTTTTACTGTGCCTTTAAAAAGCCGGTATGCCACCCGTGTTAAAATGAAAAGTCTCATTGCTCAAAACAACAGACCAGGGGAATGGCAGAGTGTCTCTAGAACTCCTGGAATACGTTTTAGAACCCGAACATCTCTACTGAATTTTGAAATACTGAGAATTTGTATCCAAAGCGCTGTGAAAGGTAGGATAGACAGTCAAGTGGTAATAATGTTGAAAATGCTGGCATATTTGTAAAAAAGGTTGTTTTACCAAATTAGAATTCACAATGAAAAAGCTTGAGACACTGGAAGAGAGAGACTCCAACTCGGGAAATTCACGATGATAACCTAGGTTAATATCTAAGAAAGTGCTTCACACACTAGGAATACGTGAATAAAGGGCCTTAATATCTGTAACACATTGTTTCCTGAGAAGGAAATCGTGTTCAAAGAACATAGAACCGAGTTGGATACTGGTTACATTTATTATTCTGGGACAATGAGTTGGCGATTTTGAAAGAAGCCTGGTTGGGCCATTAAACCGGATGTGATGACGTCACCAAGGGGGAGGGGCAACGCCGGCAGGCTTAATTGATCCCAGGTGATAATGATTTGGCCAGGGGACCAGCTGGGAGTGATGACCTCATCGAGATTAGTTCTGGTATTAGGGTTAGAGAATTGGGGCTCTGTTCATGGTTAGGGTTAGGATAAGGTTTTGGGCTAGGTAGGGTTCAGGCTCAGGTGTTGGCTAGGTTTAGGGTTTGGGTTAGAGGGTTAGGGACAGGGTAAAGGTCACAGTGTAGTAATGTTGACTATTCACAATGAATGAGCTTCAATCACTGGACAATTGGGTGTGTAGCACTCAGAACTTACGACTCCAGACTAGGGAAATATTTAGAAATGTGCTTCACACAATAGGAATATATATTCCAGTAGACTGAATATCTGAACAGCACAATTTTGTCCCTGGGAAATCTTGTTCAAACAGCTGAGAAGCGAGTGTGACACTGTTTACATTTATTTTACCCGTCAAAAGGAGTTGGCGTTTTCGGGAAAAGGTTTTGGTGAAGCACTGAAAAACTCATTTTCCTAGAGCTATCGAACAGTATGAAAGTATTGAGAACACTATGAAATAAAAATGTTAGTTAGGCTAGGGTTCCAAGTTATGTTTTACTGTGCCGTTAAAAAGCCGGTATGCCACCCGTGTTAAAAGAAAAGTCTCATTGCTCAAAGAACAGACCAGGGGAATGGCAGTGTGTCTCTAGAACTTCTGGAATACGTTTTAGAACCGAGCATCCCTACTGAATTTTGAAATACTGAGAATTTGTATCCAAAGCGCTGTGAAAGGTAAGATAGACTGTCAAGTGGTAATAATGTTGAAATGCTGGTATATTTTTAAAAATGTTGTTTTACCAAATTAGAATTCACAATGAAAATGATTGAGACACTGGAAGAGAGATTCTCCAACTCGGGAAATTCACGATGATAACCTAGGTTAATATCTAAGAAAGTGCTTCACACACTAGGAATACGTGAATAAAGGGCCTTAATATCTGTAACACATTGTTTCCTGAGAAGGAAATCGTGTTCAAAGAACATAGAACCGAGTTGGATACTGGTTACATTTATTATTCTGGGACAATGAGTTGGCGATTTTGAAAGAAGCCTGGTTGGGCCATTAAACCGGATGTGATGACGTCACCAAGGGGGAGGGGCAACGCCGGCAGGCTTAATTGATCCCAGGTGATAATGATTTGGCCAGGGGACCAGCTGGGAGTGATGACGTCATCGAGATTAGTTCTGGTATTAGGGTTAGAGAATTGCGGCTCTGTTCATGGTTAGGGTTAGGATAAGGTTTTGTTCTAGGTAGGGTTCAGGCTCAGGTGTGGGCTAGGTTTAGGGTTTGGGTTAGAGGGTTAGGGACAGGCTGACGGTCACAGTGTAGTAATGTTGGCTATTCACAATGAATGAGCTTCAATCACTCGACAATTTGGTGTGTAGCACTCAGAACTTACGACTCCAGACTAGGGAAATATTTAGAAATGTGCTTCACACAATAGGAATATATATTCCAGTAGACTGAATATCTGAACAGCAAAATTTTGTCACTGGGAAATCTTGTTCAAACAGCTGAGAAGCCAGTGTGACACTGTTTACATTTATTTTTCCCGTCAAAAGGAGTTGGCGTTTTCGGGAAAAGGTTTTGGTGAAACACTGAAAAACTCATTTTCCTAGAGCTATGGAACAGTATGAAAGTATTGAGAACACTATGAAATAAAAATGTTAGTTAGGCTAGGGTTCCAAGTAATGTTTTACTGTGCCTTTAAAAAGCCGGTATGACACCCGTGTTAAAATGAAAAGTCTCATTGCTCAAAACAACAGACCAGGGGAATGGCAGTGTGTCTCTAGAACTCCTGGAATACTTTTTAGAACCCGAACATCTCTACTGAATTTTGAAATACTGAGAATTTGTATCCAAAGCGCTGTGAGAGGTAAGATAGACTGTCAAGTGGTAATAATGTTGAAAGTGCTGGTATATTTGTAAAAAAGGTTGTTTTACCAAATTAGAATTCACAATGAAAAACCTTGAGACACTGGAAGAGAGAGACTCCAACTCGGGAAATTCACAATGATAACCTAGGTTAATATCTAAGAAAGTGCTTCAAACACTCGGAATACGTGAATAAAGGGCCTTAATATCTGTAACACATTGTTTCCTGACAAGGAAATCGTGTTCAAAGAACATAGAACCGAGTTGGATACTGATTACATTTATTATTCTGGGACAATGAGTTGGCGATTTTGAAAGCAGCCTGGTTAGGCCATTAAACCGGATGTGATGACGTCACCAAAGGGGAGGGGCCACTTGGGCAGGCTTAATTGATCCCAGGTGATAATGATTTGGCCAGGGGACCAGCTGGGAGTGATGACGTCATCGAGATTAGTTCTGGTATTAGGGTTAGAGAATTGGGGCTCTGTTCATGGTTAGGGTTAGGATAATGTTTTGGGCTAGGTAGCGTTCAGGCTCACGTGTGGGCTAGGTTTAGGGTTTGGGTTAGAGGGTTAGGGACAGGGTTACGGTCACAGTGTAGTAATGTTGGCTATTCACAATGAATGAGCTTCAATCACTGGACAATTGGGTGTGTAGCACTCAGTACTTACGACTACAGACTAGGAAATATTTAGAAATGTGCTTCACACAATAGGAATACATATTCCAATAGACTGAATATCTGAACAGAACAATTTTGTCACTGGGAAATCTTGTTCAAACAGCTGAGAAGCGAGTGTGACACTGTTTACATTTATTTTTCCCGTCAAAAGGAGTTGGCGTTTTTTGGAAAAGGTTTTGGTGAAACACTGAAAAACTCATTTTCCTAGAGCTATCGAACAGTATGAAAGTATTGAGAACACTATGAAATAAAAATGTTAGTTAGGCTAGGGTTCCAAGTAATGTTTTACTGTGCCTTTAAAAAGCCGGTATGCCACCCGTGTTAAAATGAAAAGTCTCATTGCTCAAAACAACAGACCAGGGGAATGGCAGTGTGTCTCTAGAACTCCTGGAATACATTTTAGAACCCGAAGATCTCTACTGAATTTTGAAATACTGAGAGTTGGTATCCATAGCGCTGTGAAAGGTAGGATAGACTGTCAAGTGGTAATAATGTTGAAAGTGCTGGTATATTTGTAAAAAAGGTTGTTTTACCAAATTAGAATTCACAATGAAAAAGCTTGAGACACTGGAAGAGAGAGACTCCAACTCGGGAAATTCACGATGATAACCTAGGTTAATATCTAAGAAAGTGCTTCAAACACTAGGAATACGTAAATAAAGGGCCTTAATATCTGTAACACATTGTTTCCTGACAAGGAAATCGTGTTCAAAGAACATAGAACCGAGTTGGATACTGGTTACATTTATTATTCTGGTACAATGAGTTGGCGATTTTGAAAGAAGCCTGGTTGGGCCATTAAACCGGATGTGATGACGTCACCAAGGGGGAGGGGCAACGCCGGCAGGCTTAATTGATCCCAGGTGATAATGATTTGGCCAGGGGACCAGCTGGGAGTGATGACCTCATCGAGATTAGTTCTGGTATTAGGGTTAGAGAATTGGGGCTCTGTTCATGGTTAGGGTTAGGATAAGGTTTTGGGCTAGGTAGGGTTCAGGCTCAGGTGTTGGCTAGGTTTAGGGTTTGGGTTAGAGGGTTAGGGACAGGGTAAAAGTCACAGTGTAGTAATGTTGGCTATTCACAATGAATGAGCTTCAATCACTCGACAATTGGGTGTGTAGCACTCCGAACTTACGACTCCAGACTAGGGAAATATTTAGAAATGTGCTTCACACAATAGGAATACATATTCCAATAGACTGAATATCTGAACAGCACAATTTTGTCACTGGGAAATCTTGTTCAAACAGCTGAGAAGCGAGTGTGACAAAGTTTACATTTATTTTTCCCTACAAAAGGAGTTGGCGTTTTCGGGAAAAGGTATTGGTGAAACATTGAAATACTCATTTTCCTAGAGCTATCGAACAGTATGAAAGTATTGAGTACACTATGAAATAAAAATGTTAGTTAGGCTAGGGTTCCAAGTAATGTTTTACTGTGCCTTTAAAAAGCCGGTATGACACCCATGTTAAAATGAAAAGTCTCATTGCTCAAAACAACAGACCAGCGGAATGGCAGAGTGTCTCTAGAACTCCTGGAATATGTTTTAGAACCCGAACATTTCTACTGAATTTTGAAATACTGAGAATTTGTATCCAAAGCGCTGTGAAAGGTAGGATAGACTGTCAAGTAGTAATAATGTTGAAAGTGCTGGTATATTTGTAAAAAAGGTTGTTTTACCAAATTAGAATTCACAATGAAAAAGCTTGAGACACTGGAAGAGAGAGACTCCAACTCGGGAAATTCACAATTATAACCTAAGTTAATATCTAAGAAAGTGCTTCAAACACTAGGAATACGTGAATAAAGGGCCTTAATATCTTAACACATTGTTTGGTGACAAGGAAATCGTGTTCAAAAAACAAAGAACCGAGTTGGATACTGGTTACATTTATTATTCCGGGACAATGAGTTGGCGATTTTGAAAGAAGCCTGGTTAGGCCATTAAACTGGATGTTAAGACGTCACCAAGGGGGAGGGGCCACCTGGGCAGGCTTAATTGATCCCAGGTGATAATGATTTGGCCAGGGGACCAGCTGGGAGTGATGACATCATCGAGATTACTTCTGGTATTAGGGTTAGAGAATTGGGGCTCTGTTCATGGTTAGGGTTAGGTTAAGGTTTTGGGCTAGTTAGCATTCAGGCTCAGGTGTGGGCTAGATTTAGGGTTTCGGTTAGAGGGTTAGGGACAGGGTTAAGGTCACAGTGTAGTAATGTTGGCTATTCACAATGAATTAGCTTCAATCACTGGACATTTTGGTGTGTAGCACTCAGAACTTACGACTCCAGACTAGGGAAATATTTAGAAATGTGCTTCACACAATAGGAATACATATTCCAATAGACTGAATATCTGAACAGCACAATTTTGTCACTGGGAAATCTTGTTCAAACAGCTGAGAAGCGAGTGTGACACTGTTTACATTTATTTTTCCCGTCAAATGGAGTTGGCGTTTTCGGGAAAACGTTTTGGTGAAACACTGAAAAACTCATTTTCCTAGAGCTATCGAACAGTATGAAAGTATTGAGAACACTATGAAATAAAAATGTTAGTTAGGCTAGGGTTCCAAGTAATGTTTTACTGTGCCTTTAAAAAGCCGGTATGACACCCGTGTTAAAATGAAAAGTCTCATTGCTCAAAACAACAGACCAGGGGAATGGCAGAGTGTCTCTAGTACTTCTGGAATACGTTTCAGAACCCGAACATCTCTACTGAATTTTGAAATACTGAGAATTTGTATCCAAAGCGCTGTGAAAGGTAGGATAGACTGTCAAGTGGTAATAATGTTGAAAGTGCTGGTATATTTGTAAAAAAGGTTGTTTTACAAAAATTAGAATTCTCAATGAAAAAGCTTGAGACACTGGAAGAGAGAGACTCCAACTCGGGAAATTCACAATGATAACCTAGGTTAATATCTAAGAAAGTGCTTCAAACACTAGGAATACGTGAATAAAGGGCCTTAATATCTGTAACACATTGTTTCCTGACAAGGTAATCGTGTTCAAAGAACATAGAACCGAGTTGGATACTGGTTACATTTATTATTCCGGGACAATGAGTTGGCGATTTTGAAAGAAGCCTGGTTAGGCCTTTAAACAGGATGTGATGACAACACCAAGGGTGAGGGGCCACGTGGGCAGGCTTAATTGATCCCAGGTGATAATGATTTGGCCAGGGGACCAGCTGGGAGTGATGACGTCATCGAGATTAGTTCTGGTATTAGGGTTAGAGAATTGGGGCTCTGTTCATGGTTAGGGTTAGGATAATGTTTTGGGCTAGGTAGCGTTCAGGCTCAGGTGTGGGCTAGGTTTAGGGTTTGGGTTAGGGGGTTAGGGACAGGGTTATGGTCACAGTGTAGTAATGTTGGCTATTCACAATGAATGAGCTTCAATCACTGGACAATTTGGTGTGTAGCACTCAGAACTTACGACTCCAGACTAGGGAAATTTTTAGAAATGTGCTTCACACAATAGGAATACATATTCCAATAGACTGAATATCTGAACAGCACAATTTTGTCACTGGGAAATCTTGTTCAAACAGCTGAGAAGCGAGTGTGACAAAGTTTACATTTATTTTTCCCTCCAAAAGGAGTTGGCGTTTTCGGGAAAAGGTATTGGTGAAACATTGAAATACTCATTTTCCTAGAGCTATCGAACAGTATGAAAGTATTGAGAACACTATGAAATAAAAATGTTAGTTAGGCTAGGGTTCCAAGTAATGTTTTACTGTGCCTTTAAAAAGCCGGTATGACACCCGTGTTAAAATGAAAAGTCTCATTGCTCAAAACAACAGACCAGGGGAATGGCAGAGTGTCTCTAGAACTCCTGGAATACGTTATAGAACCCGAACATCTCTAATGAATTTTGAAATACTGAGAATTTGTATCCAAAGCGCTTTGAAAGGTACGATAGACTGTCAAGTGGTAATAATGTTGAAAGTGCTGGTATATTTGTAAAAAAGGTTGTTTTACCAAATTAGAATTCACAATGAAAAAGCTTGAGACACTGGAAGAGAGAGACTCCAACTCGGGAAATTCACAATGATAACCTAGGTTAATATCTAAGAAAGTGCTTCAAACACTAGGAATACGTGAATAAAGGGCCTTAATATCTTAACACATTGTTTCCTGACAAGGAAATCGTGTTAAAAGAACATAGAACCGAGTTGGATACTGGTTACATTTATTATTCCGGGACAATGAGTTGGCGATTTTGAAAGAAGCCTGGTTAGGCCATTAAACTGGATGTTAAGACGTCACCAAGGGGGAGGGGCCACCTGGGCAGGCTTAATTGATCCCAGGTGATAATGATTTGGCCAGGGGACCAGCTGGGAGTGATGACATCATCGAGATTAGTTCTGGTATTAGGGTTAGAGAATTGGGGCTCTGTTCATGGTTAGGGTTAGGATAAGGTTTTGGGCTAGGTAGCATTCAGGCTCATGTGTGGGCTAGATTTAGGGTTTGGGTTAGAGGGTTAGGGACAGGGTTACGGTCACAGTGTAGTAATGTTGGCTATTCACAATGAATGAGCTTCAATCACTGGACAATTTGGTGTGTAGCACTCAGAACTTACGACTCCAGACTAGGGAAATATTTAGAAATGTGCTTCACACAATAGGAATACATATTCCAATAGACTGAATATCTGAACAGCACAATTTTGTCACTGGGAAATCTTGTTCAAACAGCTGAGAAGCGAGTGTGACACTGTTTACATTTATTTTTCCCGTCAAATGGAGTTGGCGTTTTCGGGAAAATGTTTTGGTGAAACACTGAAAAACTCATTTTCCTAGAGCTATCGAACAGTATGAAAGTATTGAGAACACTATGAAATTAAAATGTTAGTTAGGCTAGGGTTCCAAGTAATGATTTACTGTGCCTTTAAAAAGCCGGTATGACACCCGTGTTAAAATGAAAAGTCTCATTGCTCAAAACAACAGACCAGGGGAATGGCAGTGTGTCTCTAGAACTCCTGGAATACGTTTTAGAACCCGAACATCTCTACTGAATTTTGAAATACTGAGAATTTGTATCCAAAGCGCTGTGAAAGGTAGGATAGACTGTCAAGTGGTAATAATGTTGAAAGTGCTGGTATATTTATAAAAAAGGTTGTTTTACCAAATTAGATTTCACAATGAAAAAGCTTGAGACACTGGAAGAGAGAGACTCCAACTCGGGAAATTCACAATGATAACCTAGGTTAATATCTAAGAAAGTGCTTCAAACACTAGGAATACGTGAATAAAGGGCCTTAATATCTTAACACATTGTTTCCTGACAAGGAAATCGTGTTAAAAGAACATAGAACCGAGCTGGATACTGGTTACATTTATTATTCCGGGACAATGAGTTGGCGATTTTGAAAGAAGCCTGGTTAGGCCATTAAACCGGATGTGATGACGTCACCAAGGGGGAGGGGCCACGTGGGCAGGCTTAATTGATCCCAGGTGATAATGATTTGGCCAGGGGACCAGCTGGGAGTGATGATGTCATCGAGATTAGTTCTGGTATTAGGGTTAGAGAATGGGGGCTCTGTTCATGGTTAGGGTTAGGATAAGGTTTTGCGCTAGGTAGCATTCAGGCTCAGGTGTGGGCTAGATTTAGGGTTTGGGTTAGAGGGTTAGGGACAGGGTTACGGTCACAGTGTAGTAATGTTGGCTATTCACAATGAATGAGCTTCAATCATTGGACAATTTGGTGTGTAGCACTCAGAACTTACGACTCCAGACTAGGGAAATATTTAGAAATGTGCTTCACACAATAGGAATACATATTCCAATAGACTGAATATCTGAACAGCACAATTTTGTCACTGGGAAATCTTGTTCAAACAGCTGAGAAGCGAGTGTGACACTGTTTACATTTATTTTTCCCGTCAAATGGAGTTGGCGTTTTCGGGAAAACGTTTTGGTGAAACACTGAAAAACTCATTTTCCTAGAGCTATCGAACAGTATGAAAGTATTGAGAACACTATGAAATTAAAATGTTAGTTAGGCTAGGGTTCCAAGTAATGTTTTACTGTGCCTTTAAAAAGCCGGTATGACACCCGTGTTAAAATGAAAAGTCTCATTGCTCAAAACAACAGACCAGGGGAATGGCAGAGTGTCTCTAGTACTCCTGGAATACGTTTCAGAACCCGAACATCTCTACTGAATTTTGAAATACTGAGAATTTGTATCCAAAGCGCTGTGAAAGGTAGGATAGACTGTCAAGTGGTAATAATGTTGAAAGTGCTGGTATATTTGTAAAAAAGGTTGTTTTACAAAATTAGAATTCTGAATGAAAAAACTTGAGACACTGGAAGAGAGAGACTCCAACTCGGGAAATTCACAATGATAACCTAGGTTAATATCTAAGAAAGTGCTTCAAACACTAGGAACACGTGAATAAAGGGCCTTAATATCTGTAACACATTGTTTCCTGACAAGGTAATCGTGTTCAAAGAACATCGAACCGAGTTGGATACTGGTTACATTTATTATTCCGAGACAATGAGTTGGCGATTTTGAAAGAAGCCTGGTTAGGCCATTAAACAGGATGTGATGACAACACCAAGGGTGAGGGGCCACGTGGGCAGGCTTAATTGATCCCAGGTGATAATGATTTGGCCAGGGGACCAGCTGGGAGTGATGACGTCATCGAGATTAGTTCTGGTATTAGGGTTAGAGAATTGGGGCTCTGTTCATGGTTAGGGTTAGGATAATGTTTTGGGCTAGGTAGCGTTCAGGCTCAGGTGTGGGCTAGGTTTAGGGTTTGGGTTAGAGGGTTAGGGACAGGGTTACGGTCACAGTGTAGTAATGTTGGCTATTCACAATGAATGAGCTTCAATCACTGGACAATTTGGTGTGTAGCACTCAGAACTTACGACTCCAGACTAGGGAAATTTTTAGAAATGTGCTTCACACAATAGGTATACATATTCCAATTGACTGAATATCTGAACAGCACAATTTTGTCACTGGGAAATCTTGTTCAAACAGCTGAGAAGCGAATGTGACACTGTTTACATTTATTTTTCCCGCCAAAAGAAGTTGGCGTTTTCGGGAAAAGGTTTTGGTGAAACACTGAAAAACTCATTTTCCTAGAGCTATCGAACAGTATGAAAGTATTGAGAACACTATGAAATAAAAATGTTAGTTAGGCTAGGGTTCCAAGTAATGTTTTACTGTGCCTTTAAAAAGCCGGTATGACACCCCTGTTAAAATGAAAAGTCTCATTGCTCAAAACAACAGACCAGCGGAATGGCAGAGTGTCTCTAGAACTCCTGGAATACGTTATAGAACCCGAACATCTCTAATGAATTTTGAAATACTGAGAATTTGTATCCAAAGCGCTTTGAAAGGTAGGATAGACTGTCAAGTGGTAATAATGTTGAAAGTGCTGGTATATTTGTAAAAAAGGTTGTTTTACCAAATTAGAATTCACAATGAAAAAGCTTGAGACACTGGAAGAGAGAGACTCCAACTCGGGAAATTCACAATGATAACCTAGGTTAATATCTAAGAAAGTGCTTCAAACACTAGGAATACGTGAATAAAGGGCCTTAATATCTTAACACATTGTTTCCTGACAAGGAAATCGTGTTAAAAGAACATAGAACCGAGTTGGATACTGGTTACATTTATTATTCCGGGACAATGAGTTGGCGATTTTGAAAGAAGCCTGGTTAGGCCATTAAACTGGATGTTAAGACGTCACCAAGGGGGAGGGGCCACCTGGGCAGGCTTAATTGATCCCAGGTGATAATGATTTGGCCAGGGGACCAGCTGGGAGTGATGACATCATCGAGATTAGTTCTGGTATTAGGGTTAGAGAATTGGGGGTCTGTTCATGGTTAGGGTTAGGATAAGGTTTTGGGCTAGGTAGCATTCAGGCTCATGTGTGGGCTAGATTTAGGGTTTGGGTTAGAGGGTTAGGGACAGGGTTACGGTCACAGTGTAGTAATGTTGGCTATTCACAATGAATGAGCTTCAATCACTGGACAATTTGGTGTGTAGCACTCAGAACTTACGACTCCAGACTAGGGAAATATTTAGAAATGTGCTTCACACAATAGGAATACATATTCCAATAGACTGAATATCTGAACAGCACAATTTTGTCACTGGGAAATCTTGTTCAAACAGCTGAGAAGCGAGTGTGACACTGTTTACATTTATTTTTCCCGTCAAATGGAGTTGGCGTTTTCGGGAAAATGTTTTGGTGAAACACTGAAAAACTCATTTTCCTAGAGCTATCGAACAGTATGAAAGTATTGAGAACACTATGAAATTAAAATGTTAGTTAGGCTAGGGTTCCAAGTAATGATTTACTGTGCCTTTAAAAAGCCGGTATGACACCCGTGTTAAAATGAAAAGTCTCATTGCTCAAAACAACAGACCAGGGGAATGGCAGTGTGTCTCTAGAACTCCTGGAATACGTTTTAGAACCCGAACATCTCTACTGAATTTTGAAATACTGAGAATTTGTATCCAAAGCGCTGTGAAAGGTAGGATAGACTGTCAAGTGGTAATAATGTTGAAAGTGCTGGTATATTTATAAAAAAGGTTGTTTTACCAAATTAGATTTCACAATGAAAAAGCTTGAGACACTGGAAGAGAGAGACTCCAACTCGGGAAATTCACAATGATAACCTAGGTTAATATCTAAGAAAGTGCTTCAAACACTAGGAATACGTGAATAAAGGGCCTTAATATCTTAACACATTGTTTCCTGACAAGGAAATCGTGTTAAAAGAACATAGAACCGAGTTGGATACTGGTTACATTTATTATTCCGGGACAATGAGTTGGCGATTTTGAAAGAAGCCTGGTTAGGCCATTAAACTGGATGTTAAGACGTCACCAAGGGGGAGGGGCCACCTGGGCAGGCTTAATTGATCCAAGGTGATAATGATTTGGCCAGGGGACCAGCTGGGAGTGATGACATCATCGAGATTAGTTCTGGTATTAGGGTTAGAGAATTGGGGCTCTGTTCATGGTTAGGGTTAGGATAAGGTTTTGCGCTACGTAGCATTCAGGCTCAGGTGTGGGCTAGATTTAGGGTTTGGGTTAGAGGGTTAGGGACAGGCTGACGGTCACAGTGTAGTAATGTTGGCTATTCACAATGAATGAGCTTCAATCACTGGACAATTTGGTGTGTAGCACTCAGAACTTACGACTCCAGACTAGGGAAATATTTAGAAATGTGCTTCACACAATAGGAATACATATTCCAATAGACTGAATATCTGAACAGCACAATTTTGTCACTGGGAAATCTTGTTCAAACAGGTGAGAAGCGAGTGTGACAAAGTTTACATTTATTTTTCCCTCCAAAAGGAGTTGGCGTTTTCGGGAAAAGGTATTGGTGAAACACTGAAAAACTCATTTTCCTAGAGCTATCGAACAGTATGAAAGTATTGAGAACACTATGAAATAAAAATGTTAGTTAGGCTAGGGTTCCAAGTAATGTTTTACTGTGCCTTTAAAAAGCCGGTATGACACCCGTGTTAAAATGAAAAGTCTCATTGCTCAAAACAACAGACCAGGGGAATGGCAGAGTGTCTCTAGAACTCCTGGAATACGTTTCAGAACCCGAACATCTCTACTGAATTTTGAAATACTGAGAATTTGTATCCAAAGCGCTGTGAAAGGTAGGATAGACTGTCAAGTGGTAATAATGTTGAAAGTGCTGGTATATTTGTAAAAAAGGTTGTTTTACCAAATTAGAATTCACAATGAAAAAGCTTGAGACACTGGAAGAGAGAGACTCCAACTCGGGAAATTCACAATGATAACCTAGATTAATATCTAAGAAAGTGCTTCAAACACTAGGAATACGTGAATAAAGGGCCTTAATATCTGTAACACATTGTTTCCTGACAAGGTAATCGTGTTCAAAGAACATCGAACCGAGTTGGATACTGGTTACATTTACTATTCTGGGACAATGAGTTGGCGATTTTGAAAGAAGCCTGGTTAGGCCATTAAACCGGATGTGATGACGTCACCAAGGGGGAGGGGCCACGTGGGCAGGCTTAATTGATCCCAGGTGATAATGATTTGGCCAGGGGACCAGCTGGGAGTGATGACGTCATCGAGATTAGTTCTGGTATTAGGGTTAGAGAATTGGGGCTCTGTTCATGGTTAGGGTTAGGATAAGGTTTTGGGCTAGGTAGCGTTCAGGCTCAGGTGTGGGCTAGGTTTAGGGTTTGGGTTAGAGGGTTAGGGACAGGGTTAAGGTCACAGTGTAGTAATGTTGGCTATTCACAATGAATGAGCTTCAATCACTGGACAATTTGCTGTGTAGCACTCAGAACTTACGACTCCAGACTAGGGAAATATTTAGAAATGTGCTTCACACAATAGGAATACATATTCCAATAGACTGAATATCTGAACAGCACAATTTTGTCACTGGGAAATCTTGTTCAAACAGCTGAGAAGCGAGTGTGACACTGTTTACATTTATTTTTCCCGCCAAAAGGAGTTGGCGTTTTCGGGAAAAGGTTTTGGTGATACACTGAAAAACTCATTTTCCTAGACCTATCGAACAGTATGAAAGTATTGAGAACACTATGAAATAAAAATGTTAGTTAGGCTAGGGTTCCAAGTAATGTTTTACTGTGCCTTTAAAAAGCCGGTATGACACCCGTGTTAAAATGAAAACTCTCATTGCTCAAAACAACAGACCAGGGGAATGGCAGAGTGTCTCTAGAACTCCTGGAATACGTTTCAGAACCCGAACATCTCTACTGAATTTTGAAATACTGAGAATTTGTATCCAAAGCGCTGTGAAAGGTAGGATAGACTGTCAAGTGGTAATAATGTTGAAAGTGCTGGTATATTTGTAAAAAAGGTTGTTTTACCAAATTAGAATTCACAATGAAAAAGCTTGAGACACTGGAAGAGAGAGACTCCAACTCGGGAAATTCACAATGATAACCTAGATTAATATCTAAGAAAGTGCTTCAAACACTAGGAATACGTGAATAAAGGGCCTTAATATCTGTAACACATTGTTTCCTGACAAGGAAATCGTGTTCAAAGAACATAGAACCGAGTTGGATACTGGTTACATTTACTATTCTGGGACAATGAGTTGGCGATTTTGAAAGAAGCCTGGTTAGGCCATTAAACCGGATGTGATGATGTCACCAAGAGGGAGGGGCCACGTGGGCAGGCTTAATTGATCCCAGGTGATAATGATTTGGCCAGGGGACCAGCTGGGAGTGATGACGTCATTGAGATTAGTTCTGGTATTAGGGTTAGAGAATTGGGGCTCTGTTCATGGTTAGGGTTAGGATAAGGTTTTGGGCTAGGTAGCGTTCAGGCTCAGGTGTGGGCTAGGTTTAGGGTTTGGGTTAGAGGGTTAGGGACAGGGTTAAGGTCACAGTGTAGTAATGTTGGCTATTCACAATGAATGAGCTTCAATCACTGGACAATTTGGTGTGTAGCACTCAGAACTTACGACTCCAGACTAGGGAAATATTTAGAAATGTGCTTCACACAATAGGAATACATATTCCAATAGACTGAATATCTGAACAGCACAATTTTGTCACTGGGAAATCTTGTTCAAACAGCTGAGAAGCGAGTGTGACACTGTTTACATTTATTTTTCCCGCCAAAAGGAGTTGGCGTTTTCGGGAAAAGGTTTTGGTGATACACTGAAAAACTCATTTTCCTAGAGCTATCGAACAGTATGAAAGTATTGAGAACACTATGAAATAAAAATGTTAGTTAGGCTAGGGTTCCAAGTAATGTTTTACTGTGCCTTTAAAAAGCCGGTATGACACCCCTGTTAAAATGAAAAGTCTCATTGCTCAAAACAACAGACCAGGGGAATGGCAGAGTGTCTCTAGAACTCCTGGAATACGTTATAGAACCCGAACATCTCTAATGAATTTTGAAATACTGAGAATTTGTATCCAAAGCGCTTTGAAAGGTAGGATAGACTGTCAAGTGGTAATAATGTTGAAAGTGCTGGTATATTTGTAAAAAAGGTTGTTTTACCAAATTAGAATTCACAATGAAAAAGCTTGAGACACTGGAAGAGAGAGACTCCAACTCGGGAAATTCACAATGATAACCTAGGTTAATATCTAAGAAAGTGCTTCAAACACTAGGAAGAAGTGAATAAAGGGCCTTAATATCTTAACACATTGTTTCCTGACAAGGAAATCGTGTTAAAAGAACATAGAACCGAGTTGGATACTGGTTACATTTATTATTCCGGGACAATGAGTTGGCGATTTTGAAAGAAGCCTGGTTAGGCCATTAAACCGTATGTTAAGACGTCAGCAAGGGGGAGGGGCCACCTGGGCAGGCTTAATTGATCCCAGGTGATAATGATTTGGCCAGGGGACCAGCTGGGAGTGATGACGTCATCGAGATTAGTTCTGGTATTAGGGTTAGAGAATTGGGGCTCTGTTCATGGTTAGGGTTAGGATAATGTTTTGGGCTAGGTAGCGTTCAGGCTCAGGTGTGGGCTAGGTTTAGGGTTTGGGTTAGAGGGTTAGGGACAGGGTTATGGTCACAGTGTAGTAATGTTGGATATTCACAATGAATGAGCTTCAATCACTGGATAATTTGGTGTGTAGCACTCAGAACTTACGACTCCAGACTAGGGAAATTTTTAGAAATGTGCTTCACACAATAGGAATACATATTCCAATAGACTGAATATCTGAACAGCACAATTTTGTCACTGGGAAATCTTGTTCAAACAGCTGAGAAGCGAGTGTGACACTGTTTACATTTATTTTTCCCGCCAAAAGGAGTTGGCGTTTTCGGGAAAAGGTTTTGGTGATACACTGAAAAACTCATTTTCCTAGAGCTATCGAACAGTATGAAAGTATTGAGAACACTATGAAATAAAAATGTTAGTTAGGCTAGGGTTCCAAGTAATGTTTTACTGTGCCTTTAAAAAGCCGGTATGACACCCCTGTTAAAATGAAAAGTCTCATTGCTCAAAACAACAGACCAGGGGAATGGCAGAGTGTCTCTAGAACTCCTGGAATACGTTATAGAACCCGAACATCTCTAATGAATTTTGAAATACTGAGAATTTGTATCCAAAGCGCTGTGAAAGGTAAGATAGACTGTCAAGTGGTAATAATGTTGAAAGTGCTGGTATATTTGTAAAAAAGGTTGTTTTACAAAATTAGAATTCTGAATGAAAAAGCTTGAGACACTGGAAGAGAGAGACTCCAACTCGGGAAATTCACAATGATAACCTAGGTTAATATCTAAGAAAGTGCTTCACACACTAGGAACACGTGAATAAAGGGCCTTAATATCTGTAACACATTGTTTCCTGACAAGGTAATCGTGTTCAAAGAACATCGAACCGAGTTGGATACTGGTTACATTTATTATTCCGGGACAATGAGTTGGCGATTTTGAAAGAAGCCTGGTTAGGCCATTAAACAGGATGTGATGACAACACCAAGGGTGAGGGGCCACGTGGGCAGGCTTAATTGATCCCAGGTGATAATGATTTGGCCAGGGGACCAGCTGGGAGTGATGACGTCATTGAGATTAGTTCTGGTATTAGGGTTAGAGAATTGGGGCTCTGTTCATGGTTAGGGTTAGGATAATGTTTTGGGCTAGGTAGCGTTCAGGCTCAGGTGTGGGCTAGGTTTAGGGTTTGGGTTAGAGGGTTAGGGACAGGGTTACGGTCACAGTGTAGTAATGTTGGCTATTCACAATGAATGAGCTTCAATCACTGGACAATTTGGTGTGTAGCACTCAGAACTTACGACTCCAGACTAGGGAAATTTTTAGAAATGTGCTTCACACAATAGGAATACATATTCCAATTGACTGAATATCTGAACAGCACAATTTTGTCACTGGGAAATCTTGTTCAAACAGCTGAGAAGCGAGTGTGACACTGTTTACATTTATTTTTCCCGCCAAAAGAAGTTGGCGTTTTCGGGAAAAGGTTTTGGTGAAACACTGAAAAACTCATTTTCCTAGAGCTATCGAACAGTATGAAAGTATTGAGAACACTATGAAATAAAAATGTTAGTTAGGCTAGGGTTCCAAGTAATGTTTTACTGTGCCTTTAAAAAGCCGTTATGACACCCTTGTTAAAATGAAAAGTCTCATTGCTCAAAACAACAGACCAGCGGAATGGCAGAGTGTCTCTAGAACTCCTGGAATACGTTATAGAACCCGAACATCTCTAATGAATTTTGAAATACTGAGAATTTGTATCCAAAGCGCTTTGAAAGGTAGGATAGACTGTCAAGTGGTAATAATGTTGAAAGTGCTGGTATATTTGTAAAAAAGGTTGTTTTACCAAATTAGAATTCACAATGAAAAAGCTTGAGACACTGGAAGAGAGAGACTCCAATACGGGAAATTCACAATGATAACCTAGGTTAATATCTAAGAAAGTGCTTCAAACACTAGGAATACGTGAATAAAGGGCCTTAATATCTTAACACATTGTTTCCTGACAAGGAAATCGTGTTAAAAGAACATAGAACCGAGTTGGATACTGGTTACATTTATTATTCCGGGACAATGAGTTGGCGATTTTGAAAGAAGCCTGGTTAGGCCATTAAACTGGATGTTAAGACGTCACCAAGGGGGAGGGGCCACCTGGGCAGGCTTAATTGATCCCAGGTGATAATGATTTGGCCAGGGGACCAGCTGGGAGTGATGACATCATCGAGATTAGTTCTGGTATTAGGGTTAGAGAATTGGGGCTCTGTTCATGGTTAGGGTTAGGATAAGGTTTTGGGCTAGGTAGCATTCAGGCTCATGTGTGGGCTAGATTTAGGGTTTGGGTTAGAGGGTTAGGGACAGGGTTACGGTCACAGTGTAGTAATGTTGGCTATTCACAATGAATGAGCTTCAATCACTGGAAAATTTGGTGTGTAGCACTCAGAACTTACGACTCCAGACTAGGGAAATATTTAGAAATGTGCTTCACACAATAGGAATACATATTCCAATAGACTGAATATCTGAACAGCACAATTTTGTCACTGGGAAATCTTGTTCAAACAGCTGAGAAGCGAGTGTGACACTGTTTACATTTATTTTTCCCGTCAAATGGAGTTGGCGTTTTCGGGAAAATGTTTTGGTGAAACACTGAAAAACTCATTTTCCTAGAGCTATCGAACAGTATGAAAGTATTGAGAACACTATGAAATTAAAATGTTAGTTAGGCTAGGGTTCCAAGTAATGATTTACTGTGCCTTTAAAAAGCCGGTATGACACCCGTGTTAAAATGAAAAGTCTCATTGCTCAAAACAACAGACCAGGGGAATGGCAGTGTGTCTCTAGAACTCCTGGAATACGTTTTAGAACCCGAACATCTCTACTGAATTTTGAAATACTGAGAATTTGTATCCAAAGCGCTGTGAAAGGTAGGATAGACTGTCAAGTGGTAATAATGTTGAAAGTGCTGGTATATTTATAAAAAAGGTTGTTTTACCAAATTAGATTTCACAATGAAAAAGCTTGAGACACTGGAAGAGAGAGACTCCAACTCGGGAAATTCACAATGATAACCTAGGTTAATATCTAAGAAAGTGCTTCAAACACTAGGAATACGTGAATAAAGGGCCTTAATATCTTAACACATTGTTTCCTGACAAGGAAATCGTGTTAAAAGAACATAGAACCGAGTTGGATACTGGTTACATTTATTATTCCGGGACAATGAGTTGGCCATTTTGAAAGAAGCCTGGTTAGGCCATTAAACTGGATGTTAAGACGTCACCAAGGGGGAGGGGCCACCTGGGCAGGCTTAATTGATCCAAGGTGATAATGATTTGGCCAGGGGACCAGCTGGGAGTGATGACATCATCGAGATTAGTTCTGGTATTAGGGTTAGAGAATTGGGGCTCTGTTCATGGTTAGGGTTAGGATAAGGTTTTGCGCTACGTAGCATTCAGGCTCAGGTGTGGGCTAGATTTAGGGTTTGGGTTAGAGGGTTAGGGACAGGCTGACGGTCACAGTGTAGTAATGTTGGCTATTCACAATGAATGAGCTTCAATCACTGGACAATTTGGTGTGTAGCACTCAGAACTTACGACTCCAGACTAGGGAAATATTTAGAAATGTGCTTCACACAATAGGAATACATATTCCAATAGACTGAATATCTGAACAGCACAATTTTGTCACTGGGAAATCTTGTTCAAACAGCTGAGAAGCGAGTGTGACAAAGTTTACATTTATTTTTCCCTCCAAAAGGAGTTGGCGTTTTCGGGAAAAGGTATTGGTGAAACACTGAA
Organism: Cnephaeus nilssonii; assembly: GCF_951640355.1. NCBI lineage: Eukaryota > Metazoa > Chordata > Mammalia > Chiroptera > Vespertilionidae > Cnephaeus > Cnephaeus nilssonii. The sequence goes on from NC_137092.1 coordinate 44,967,931, forward strand.
AAACTCATTTTCCTAGAGCTATCGAACAGTATGAAAGTATTGAGAACACTATGAAATAAAAATGTTAGTTAGGCTAGGGTTCCAAGTAATGTTTTACTGTGCCTTTAAAAAGCCGGTATGACACCCGTGTTAAAATGAAAAGTCTCATTGCTCAAAACAACAGACCAGGGGAATGGCAGAGTGTCTCTAGAACTCCTGGAATACGTTTCAGAACCCGAACATCTCTACTGAATTTTGAAATACTGAGAATTTGTATCCAAAGCGCTGTGAAAGGTAGGATAGACTGTCAAGTGGTAATAATGTTGAAAGTGCTGGTATATTTGTAAAAAATGTTGTTTTACCAAATTAGAATTCACAATGAAAAAGCTTGAGACACTGGAAGAGAGAGACTCCAACTCGGGAAATTCACAATGATAACCTAGATTAATATCTAAGAAAGTGCTTCAAACACTAGGAATACGTGAATAAAGGGCCTTAATATCTGTAACACATTGTTTCCTGACAAGGAAATCGTGTTCAAAGAACATAGAACCGAGTTGGATACTGGTTACATTTACTATTCTGGGACAATGAGTTGGCGATTTTGAAAGAAGCCTGGTTAGGCCATTAAACCGGATGTGATGACGTCACCAAGGGGGAGGGGCCACGTGGGCAGGCTTAATTGATCCCAGGTGATAATGATTTGGCCAGGGGACCAGCTGGGAGTGATGACGTCATCGAGATTAGTTCTGGTATTAGGGTTAGAGAATTGGGGCTCTGTTCATGGTTAGGGTTAGGATAAGGTTTTGGGCTAGGTAGCGTTCAGGCTCAGGTGTGGGCTAGGTTTAGGGTTTGGGTTAGAGGGTTAGGGACAGGGTTAAGGTCACAGTGTAGTAATGTTGGCTATTCACAATGAATGAGCTTCAATCACTGGACAATTTGCTGTGTAGCACTCAGAACTTACGACTCCAGACTAGGGAAATATTTAGAAATGTGCTTCACACAATAGGAATACATATTCCAATAGACTGAATATCTGAACAGCACAATTTTGTCACTGGGAAATCTTGTTCAAACAGCTGAGAAGCGAGTGTGACACTGTTTACATTTATTTTTCCCGCCAAAAGGAGTTGGCGTTTTCGGGAAAAGGTTTTGGTGATACACTGAAAAACTCATTTTCCTAGACCTATCGAACAGTATGAAAGTATTGAGAACACTATGAAATAAAAATGTTAGTTAGGCTAGGGTTCCAAGTAATGTTTTACTGTGCCTTTAAAAAGCCGGTATGACACCCGTGTTAAAATGAAAACTCTCATTGCTCAAAACAACAGACCAGGGGAATGGCAGAGTGTCTCTAGAACTCCTGGAATACGTTTCAGAACCCGAACATCTCTACTGAATTTTGAAATACTGAGAATTTGTATCCAAAGCGCTGTGAAAGGTAGGATAGACTGTCAAGTGGTAATAATGTTGAAAGTGCTGGTATATTTGTAAAAAAGGTTGTTTTACCAAATTAGAATTCACAATGAAAAAGCTTGAGACACTGGAAGAGAGAGACTCCAACTCGGGAAATTCACAATGATAACCTAGGTTAATATCTAAGAAAGTGCTTCAAACACTAGGAATACGTGAATAAAGGGCCTTAATATCTGTAACACATTGTTTCCTGACAAGGAAATCGTGTTCAAAGAACATAGAACCGAGTTGGATACTGGTTACATTTACTATTCTGGGACAATGAGTTGGCGATTTTGAAAGAAGCCTGGTTAGGCCATTAAACCGGATGTGATGATGTCACCAAGGGGGAGGGGCCACGTGGGCAGGCTTAATTGATCCCAGGTGATAATGATTTGGCCAGGGGACCAGCTGGGAGTGATGACGTCATCGAGATTAGTTCTGGTATTAGGGTTAGAGAATTGGGGCTCTGTTCATGGTTAGGGTTAGGATAAGGTTTTGGGCTAGGTAGCGTTCAGGCTCAGGTGTGGGCTAGGTTTAGGGTTTGGGTTAGAGGGTTAGGGACAGGGTTAAGGTCACAGTGTAGTAATGTTGGCTATTCACAATGAATGAGCTTCAATCACTGGACAATTTGGTGTGTAGCACTCAGAACTTACGACTCCAGACTAGGGAAATATTTAGATATGTGCTTCACACAATAGGAATACATATTCCAATAGACTGAATATCTGAACAGCACAATTTTGTCACTGGGAAATCTTGTTCAAACAGCTGAGAAGCGAGTGTGACACTGTTTACATTTATTTTTCCCGCCAAAAGGAGTTGGCGTTTTCGGGAAAAGGTTTTGGTGATACACTGAAAAACTCATTTTCCTAGAGCTATCGAACAGTATGAAAGTATTGAGAACACTATGAAATAAAAATGTTAGTTAGGCTAGGGTTCCAAGTAATGTTTTACTGTGCCTTTAAAAAGCCGGTATGACACCCCTGTTAAAATGAAAAGTCCCATTGCTCAAAACAACAGACCAGGGGAATGGCAGAGTGTCTCTAGAACTCCTGGAATACGTTATAGAACCCGAACATCTCTAATGAATTTTGAAATACTGAGAATTTGTATCCAAAGCGCTGTGAAAGGTAGGATAGACTGTCAAGTGGTAATAATGTTGAAAGTGCTGGTATATTTGTAAAAAAGGTTGTTTTACCAAATTAGAATTCACAATGAAAAAGCTTGAGACACTGGAAGAGAGAGACTCCAACTCGGGAAATTCACAATGATAACCTAGGTTAATATCTAAGAAAGTGCTTCAAACACTAGGAATAAGTGAATAAAGGGCCTTAATATCTTAACACATTGTTTCCTGACAAGGAAATCGTGTTAAAAGAACATAGAACCGAGTTGGATACTGGTTACATTTATTATTCCGGGACAATGAGTTGGCGATTTTGAAAAAAGCCTGGTTAGGCCATTAAACCGTATGTTAAGACGTCAGCAAGGGGGATGGGCCACCTGGGCAGGCTTAATTGATCCCAGGTGATAATGATTTGGCCAGGGGACCAGCTGGGAGTGATGACGTCATCGAGATTAGTTCTGGTATTAGGGTTAGAGAATTGGGGCTCTGTTCATGGTTAGGGTTAGGATAATGTTTTGGGCTAGGTAGCGTTCAGGCTCAGGTGTGGGCTAGGTTTAGGGTTTGGGTTAGAGGGTTAGGGACAGGGTTATGGTCACAGTGTAGTAATGTTGGCTATTCACAATGAATGAGCTTCAATCACTGGACAATTTGGTGTGTAGCACTCAGAACTTACGACTCCAGACTAGGGAAATTTTTAGAAATGTGCTTCACACAATAGGAATACATATTCCAATAGACTGAATATCTGAACAGCACAATTTTGTCACTGGGAAATCTTGTTCAAACAGCTGAGAAGCGAGTGTGACACTGTTTACATTTATTTTTCCCGCCAAAAGGAGTTGGCGTTTTCGGGAAAAGGTTTTGGTGATACACTGAAAAACTCATTTTCCTAGAGCTATCGAACAGTATGAAAGTATTGAGAACACTATGAAATAAAAATGTTAGTTAGGCTAGGGTTCCAAGTAATGTTTTACTGTGCCTTTAAAAAGCCGGTATGACACCCCTGTTAAAATGAAAAGTCTCATTGCTCAAAACAACAGACCAGGGGAATGGCAGAGTGTCTCTAGAACTCCTGGAATACGTTATAGAACCCGAACATCTCTAATGAATTTTGAAATACTGAGAATTTGTATCCAAAGCGCTTTGAAAGGTAGGATAGACTGTCAAGTGGTAATAATGTTGAAAGTGCTGGTATATTTGTAAAAAAGGTTGTTTTACCAAATTAGAATTCACAATGAAAAAGCTTGAGACACTGGAAGAGAGAGACTCCAACTCGGGAAATTCACAATGATAACCTAGGTTAATATATAAGAAAGTGCTTCAAACACTAGGAAAATGTGAATAAAGGGCCTTAATATCTTAACACATTGTTTCCTGACAAGGAAATCGTGTTAAAAGAACATAGAACCGAGTTGGATACTGGTTACATTTATTATTCCGGGACAATGAGTTGGCGATTTTGAAAGAAGCCTGGTTAGGCCATTAAACCGTATGTTAAGACGTCAGCAAGGGGGAGGGGCCACCTGGGCAGGCTTAATTGATCCCAGGTGATAATGATTTGGCCAGGGGACCAGCTGGGAGTGATGACGTCATCGAGATTAGTTCTGGTATTAGGGTTAGAGAATTGGGGCTCTGTTCATGGTTAGGGTTAGGATAATGTTTTGGGCTAGGTAGCGTTCAGGCTCAGGTGTGGGCTAGGTTTAGGGTTTGGGTTAGAGGGTTAGGGACAGGGTTATGGTCACAGTGTAGTAATGTTGGCTATTCACAATGAATGAGCTTCAATCACTGGACAATTTGGTGTGTAGCACTCAGAACTTACGACTCCAGACTAGGGAAATTTTTAGAAATGTGCTTCACACAATAGGAATACATATTCCAATAGACTGAATATCTGAACAGCACAATTTTGTCACTGGGAAATCTTGTTCAAACAGCTGAGAAGCGAGTGTGACAAAGTTTACATTTATTTTTCCCTCCAAAAGGAGTTGGCGTTTTCGGGAAAAGGTATTGGTGAAACACTGAAAAACTCATTTTCCTAGAGCTATCGAACAGTATGAAAGTATTGAGAACACTATGAAATAAAAATGTTAGTTAGGCTAGGGTTCCAAGTAATGTTTTACTGTGCCTTTAAAAAGCCGGTATGACACCCGTGTTAAAATGAAAAGTCTCATTGCTCAAAACAACAGACCAGGGGAATGGCAGAGTGTCTCTAGAACTCCTGGAATACGTTTCAGAACCCGAACATCTCTACTGAATTTTGAAATACTGAGAATTTGTATCCAAAGCGCTGTGAAAGGTAGGATAGACTGTCAAGTGGTAATAATGTTGAAAGTGCTGGTATATTTGTAAAAAAGGTTGTTTTACCAAATTAGAATTCACAATGAAAAAGCTTGAGACACTGGAAGAGAGAGACTCCAACTCGGGAAATTCACAATGATAACCTAGATTAATATCTAAGAAAGTGCTTCAAACACTAGGAATACGTGAATAAAGGGCCTTAATATCTGTAACACATTGTTTCCTGACAAGGAAATCGTGTTCAAAGAACATAGAACCGAGTTGGATACTGGTTACATTTACTATTCTGGGACAATGAGTTGGCGATTTTGAAAGAAGCCTGGTTAGGCCATTAAACCGGATGTGATGACGTCACCAAGGGGGAGGGGCCACGTGGGCAGGCTTAATTGATCCCAGGTGATAATGATTTGACCAGGGGACCAGCTGGGAGTGATGACGTCATGGAGATTAGTTCTGGTATTAGGGTTAGAGAATTGGGGCTCTGTTCATAGTTAGGGTTAGGATAAGGTTTTGGGCTAGGTAGCGTTCAGGCTCAGGTGTGGGCTAGGTTTAGGGTTTGGGTTAGAGGGTTAGGGACAGGGTTAAGGTCACAGTGTAGTAATGTTGACTATTCACAATGAATGAGCTTCAATCACTGGACAATTTGCTGTGTAGCACTCAGAACTTACGACTCCAGACTAGGGAAATATTTAGAAATGTGCTTCACACAATAGGAATACATATTCCAATAGACTGAATATCTGAACAGCACAATTTTGTCACTGGGAAATCTTGTTCAAACAGCTGAGAAGCGAGTGTGACACTGTTTACATTTATTTTTCCCGCCAAAAGGAGTTGGCGTTTTCGGGAAAAGGTTTTGGTGATACACTGAAAAACTCATTTTCCTAGAGCTATCGAACAGTATGAAAGTATTGAGAACACTATGAAATAAAAATGTTAGTTAGGCTAGGGTTCAAAGTAATGTTTTAATGTGCCTTTAAAATGCCGGTATGACACCCGTGCTAAAATGAAAAGTCTCATAGCTCAAAACAACAGACCAGGGGAATGGCAGAGGGTCTCTGGAACTCCTGGAATACGTTTTAGAACCCGAACATCTCTACTGAATTTTGAAATACTGAGAATTTGTATCCAAAGCGCTGTGAAAGGTAGGATACACTTTCAAGTGGTAATAATGTTGAAAGTGCTGGTATATTTGTAAAAAAGGTTGTTTTACCAAATTAGAACTCACAATGAAAAACCGTGAGACACTGGAAGAGAGAGACTCCAACTCGGGAAATTCACAACGATAACCTAGGTTAATATCTAAGAAAGTGCTTGAAACACTAGGAATACGTTAATAAAGGGCCTTAATATCTGTAACACATTGTTTCCTGACAAGGAAATCATGTTCAAAGAACATAGAACCGAGTTGGATACTGGTTACATTTATTATTCCGGGACAATGAGTTGGCGATTTTGAAAGAAGCCTGGTTAGGCCATGAAACCGGAGGTGATGACGTCAACAAGGGGTGGGGCCACCTGGGCAGGCTTAATTGATCCCAGGTGATAATGATTTGGCCAGGGGACCAGCTGGGAGCGATGACGTCATTGAGATTAGTTCTGGTATTAGGGTTAGAGAATTGGGGCTCTGTTCATGGATAGGGTTAGGATAAGGTTTTGGGCTAGGTAGGGTTCAGGCTCAGGTTAGGACTAGGTTTAGGGTTTGGGTGAGAAGGATAGGGACAGGGTTTCGGTCACAGTGTGGTAATGTTGGCTATTCACAATGAATGAGCTTCAATCACTGGACAATTTGGTGTGTAGCACTCAGAACTTACGACTCCAGACTAGGGAAATATTTAGAAATGTGTTTCACACAATAGGAATACATATTCCAATAGACTGAATATCTGAACAGCACAATTTTGTCACTGGGAAATCTTGTTCAAACAGCTGAGAACCGAGTGTGACACTGTTTACATTTATTTTTCCCGTCAAAAGGAGTTGGCGTTTTCGGGAAAAGGTTTTGGTGAAACACGGAAAAACTCATTTTCCTAGAGCTATCGAACAGTATGAAAGTATTGAGAACACTATGAAATAAAAATGTTTGTTAGGCTAGGGTTCTGAATAATGTTTTAATATGCCTTTAAAAAACCGGTATGACACCCATTTTAAAATGAAAAGTCTCATAGCTCAAAACAACAGAACAGGGGAATGGCAGAGTGTCTCTAGAACTCCTGGAATACGTTTCAGAACCCGAACATCTCTACTGAATTTTGAAATGCTGAGAATTTGTATCCAAAGCGCTTTGAAAGGTAGGATAGACTTTCAAGTGGTAATAATGTTGTAAGTGCTGGTATATTTGTAAAAAAGGTTGTTATACCAAATTAGAATTCGCAATGAAAGAGCTTGAGACACTGGAAGAGAGAGACTCCTACTCGGGAAATTCACAATGATAACCTAGGTTAATATCTAAGACAGTGCTTCAAACACTAAGAATACGTGAATAAAGGGCCTTAATATCTGTAACACATTGTTTCCTGACCAGGAAATCGTGTTCAAAGAACATAGAACCGAGTTGGATACTGGTTACATTTATTATTCAGGGACAATGAGTTGGCGATTTTGAAAGAAGCCTGGTTAGGCCATTAAACCGGAAGTGATGACGTCACCAAGAGGGAGAGGCCATGTGGGCAGGCTTAATTGATCCCAGGTGATAATGATTTGGCCAGGGACCAGCTGGGAGTGATGACGTCATCGAGATTAGTTCTGGTATTAGGGTTAGAGAATTGGGGCTCTGTTCATGGTTAGGGTTAGGATAATGTTTTGGGCTAGGTAGCGTTCAGGCTCAGGTGTGGGCTAGGTTTAGGGTTTGGGTTAGAGGGTTAGGGACAGGGTTATGGTCATAGTGTAGTAATGTTGGCTATTCACAATGAATGAGCTTCAATCACTGGACAATTTGGTGTGTAGCACTCAGAACTTACGACTCCAGACTAGGGAAATTTTTAGAAATGTGCTTCACACAATAGGAATACATATTCCAATAGACTGAATATCTGAACAGCACAATTTTGTCACTGGGAAATCTTGTTCAAACAGCTGAGAAGCGAGTGTGACAAAGTTTACATTTATTTTTCCCTCCAAAAGGAGTTGGCGTTTTCGGGAAAAGGTATTGGTGAAACACTGAAAAACTCATTTTCCTAGAGCTATCGAACAGTATGAAAGTATTGAGAACACTATGAAATAAAAATGTTAGTTAGGCTAGGGTTCCAAGTAATGTTTTACTGTGCCTTTAAAAAGCCGGTATGACACCCGTGTTAAAATGAAAAGTCTCATTGCTCAAAACAACAGACCAGGGGAATGGCAGAGTGTCTCTAGAACTCCTGGAATACGTTTCAGAACCCGAACATCTCTACTGAATTTTGAAATACTGAGAATTTGTATCCAAAGCGCTGTGAAAGGTAGGATAGACTGTCAAGTGGTAATAATGTTGAAAGTGCTGGTATATTTGTAAAAAAGGTTGTTTTACCAAATTAGAATTCACAATGAAAAAGCTTGAGACACTGGAAGAGAGAGACTCCAACTCGGGAAATTCACAATGATAACCTAGATTAATATCTAAGAAAGTGCTTCAAACACTAGGAATACGTGAATAAAGGGCCTTAATATCTGTAACACATTGTTTCCTGACAAGGAAATCGTGTTCAAAGAACATAGAACCGAGTTGGATACTGGTTACATTTACTATTCTGGGACAATGAGTTGGCGATTTTGAAAGAAGCCTGGTTAGGCCATTAAACCGGATGTGATGACGTCACCAAGGGGGAGGGGCCACGTGGGCAGGCTTAATTGATCCCAGGTGATAATGATTTGACCAGGGGACCAGCTGGGAGTGATGACGTCATGGAGATTAGTTCTGGTATTAGGGTTAGAGAATTGGGGCTCTGTTCATGGTTAGGGTTAGGATAAGGTTTTGGGCTAGGTAGCGTTCAGGCTCAGGTGTGGGCTAGGTTTAGGGTTTGGGTTAGAGGGTTAGGGACAGGGTTAAGGTCACAGTGTAGTAATGTTGACTATTCACAATGAATGAGCTTCAATCACTGGACAATTTGCTGTGTAGCACTCAGAACTTACGACTCCAGACTAGGGAAATATTTAGAAATGTGCTTCACACAATAGGAATACATATTCCAATAGACTGAATATCTGAACAGCACAATTTTGTCACTGGGAAATCTTGTTCAAACAGCTGAGAAGCGAGTTTGACACTGTTTACATTTATTTTTCCCGCCAAAAGGAGTTGGCGTTTTCGGGAAAAGGTTTTGGTGATACACTGAAAAACTCATTTTCCTAGAGCTATCGAACAGTATGAAAGTATTGAGAACACTATGAAATAAAAATGTTAGTTAGGCTAGGGTTCAAAGTAATGTTTTAATGTGCCTTTAAAATGCCGGTATGACACCCGTGCTAAAATGAAAAGTCTCATAGCTCAAAACAACAGACCAGGGGAATGGCAGAGGGTCTCTGGAACTCCTGGAATACGTTTTAGAACCCGAACATCTCTACTGAATTTTGAAATACTGAGAATTTGTATCCAAAGCGCTGTGAAAGGTAGGATACACTTTCAAGTGGTAATAATGTTGAAAGTGCTGGTATATTTGTAAAAAAGGTTGTTTTACCAAATTAGAACTCACAATGAAAAACCGTGAGACACTGGAAGAGAGAGACTCCAACTCGGGAAATTCACAACGATAACCTAGGTTAATATCTAAGAAAGTGCTTGAAACACTAGGAATATGTTAATAAAGGGCCTTAATATCTGTAACACATTGTTTCCTGACAAGGAAATCATGTTCAAAGAACATAGAACCGAGTTGGATACTGGTTACATTTATTATTCCGGGACAATGAGTTGGCGATTTTGAAAGAAGCCTGGTTAGGCCATGAAACCGGAGGTGATGACGTCAACAAGGGGTGGGGCCACCTGGGCAGGCTTAATTGATCCCAGGTGATAATGATTTGGCCAGGGGACCAGCTGGGAGCGATGACGTCATTGAGATTAGTTCTGGTATTAGGGTTAGAGAATTGGGGCTCTGTTCATGGATAGGGTTAGGATAAGGTTTTGGGCTAGGTAGGGTTCAGGCTCAGGTTAGGACTAGGTTTAGGGTTTGGGTGAGAAGGATAGGGACAGGGTTTCGGTCACAGTGTGGTAATGTTGGCTATTCACAATGAATGAGCTTCAATCACTGGACAATTTGGTGTGTAGCACTCAGAACTTACGACTCCAGACTAGGGAAATATTTAGAAATGTGTTTCACACAATAGGAATACATATTCCAATAGACTGAATATCTGAACAGCACAATTTTGTCACTGGGAAATCTTGTTCAAACAGCTGAGAAGCGAGTGTGACACTGTTTACATTTATTTTTCCCGTCAAAAGGAGTTGGCGTTTTCGGGAAAAGGTTTTGGTGAAACACGGAAAAACTCATTTTCCTAGAGCTATCGAACAGTATGAAAGTATTGAGAACACTATGAAATAAAAATGTTTGTTAGGCTAGGGTTCTGAGTAATGTTTTAATATGCCTTTAAAAAACCGGTATGACACCCATTTTAAAATGAAAAGTCTCATAGCTCAAAACAACAGAACAGGGGAATGGCAGAGTGTCTCTAGAACTCCTGGAATACGTTTCAGAACCCGAACATCTCTACTGAATTTTGAAATGCTGAGAATTTGTATCCAAAGCGCTTTGAAAGGTAGGATAGACTTTCAAGTGGTAATAATGTTGAAAGTGCTGGTATATTTGTAAAAAAGGTTGTTTTACCAAATTAGAATTCACAATGAAAAAGCTTGAGACACTGGAAGAGAGAGACTCCTACTCGGGAAATTTACAATGATAACCTAGGTTAATATCTAAGACAGTGCTTCACACACTAGGAATACGTGAATAAAGGGCCTTATTCAAACACTAGGAATACCTGAATAAAGGGGGTAAAGGGGGAGATAAAACAAAGGACTTGCGTGCAGGCATATGAGCCTAACCAGCGGTTAAGGACAACAGGGGGGTGGGGGCATGTGTGGGGAGGGGTGTGGGATGGTAATGGGGGGACGAGGGCAAATATGTGATACCTTAATCAATAAAGAAATTTAAAAAAAGAAAGAATTGGGGCTCTGTTCAGGGTTAGGGTTAGGATAAGTTTTCGGGCTAGGAAGGGTTCAGGCTCAGGTTAGGGCTAGGTTTACGGTTAGGGTTAGAGGGTTAGGGACAGGGTTCCGGTCACCATGTAGTAACCTTGGCTATTATCAATGAATGAGATTCAATCACTAATGATTTCTAGCTGTGTCTTATAATGGGCCATCTGCTCTATTTGTGGGACTTCACCACATGTACAAACAACTTTATACACTCTTCTCTGAACTGGAGAAGCTATATAAACTTGTCTTTCAACTGTTTTACAGTTATATACTACTTTTCAGTGAATTAAGGTGGATTCAAACACTGGTTTCATGTGAACTAACTCTATTTCAAGGATTTCTGCAGTGTACAACATCCTTTATATTCTAGACACTTACATTTTGATGGTTTTCCAGTTGTTCTAACACAATTCTATGATATTTATTAGTATTTGCTCTGAATTACTATGCTTTCTTGCAGTGTCCTTTAATGGGCCTTCTGCTCTACTTGTGGGACTTCACCACTTGTAGCAACATCTTTATACATTCTTTTCTGAACTTGAGAAGCTATATACACTTGTTTCCCAACTCTTTTACAGTTGAATACTACTTTTCAGTGGATTCTAGTCGGTTAATACACTGGTTTCTTGTGAACTAACTCTATTTCAAGGATTTCAGCAGTGTACAACATGCTTTCTAGACTAGAGACTTACATTTTGATGTCTTTTACACTTGTTCTCTCACTATTCTGTGATATTCATTAGTATTTGCTCTGAATTACTACTGATTTCTAGCTGTGTCCTCTAATGGGCCTTCTGCTCTACTTGTGGGACTTCACCACATGTAGAAACAACTTTATACACTCTTCTCTGAACTTGAGAAGCTATATACACTTCTCTTTCTACTGTTTTACAGTTGAATACTACTTTTCAGTGAACTCTGTTGTTTTCAAACACTGGTTTCATGTGAACTAACTCTATTTCAAGGATTTCCGCAGTGTACAACATCCTTTATAAACTAGACACTTACATTTTGATGGTTTTCCACTTGTTCTCACACAATTCTATGATATTCATTAGTATGTGCTCTGAAATACTACTGCTTTCTAGCTGTATCTTATAATCGGCCTTCTGCTCTATATGTGGGACTTCACCACATGTAGAAACAACTTCATACACTCTTCTCTGAACTTGAGAAGCTATATACACTTGTTTCCCAACTGTTTTACAGTTGAATGGTAATTTTCATTGTATTCTAGGGGTTTCAAACACTGTTTTCATGTGAACTAACTCTATTTCCAGGATTTCTGCAGTGTACAACATCCCTTCTAGACTAGACACTTACATTTTGATGTTTTTCCACTTGTTCTCAAACAATTCTATGATATTCATTAGTATTTGCTCTGAATTTCTACTGATTTCTAGCTATGTCCTCTAATGGGCCTTCTGCTCTACTTGTGGGACTTCACCACTTGTAGAAACAACTTTATACACTCTTCTCGGAACTTGAGAAGCTATATACACTTGTCTTTCTACTGTTTTACAGTTGAATACTACTTTTCAGTGAATTCTGTTGTTTTCAAACACTGGTTTCATGTGAACTAACTCTATTTCAAGGATTTCTGCAGTGTACAACATCATTTTTAGACTAGACACTTACATTTTGATGTCTTTTTTACTTGGTCTCTCACAATTCTGTGATACTCATTAGTATTTGCTCTGAATTACTACTGCTTTCATGCATAACCCTATAATAGCCCTTCTGCTCTACTTGTGGGACTTCACCACATGTAGAAACAACTTCATACACTCTTCTCTGAACTTGAGAAGCTATATACACTTGTCTTTCAACTGTTTTACAGTTGAATACTAGTTTTCAGTGACTTCTGGTGGTTTCAAACACTGGTTTCATGTGAAGTAACTATATTTCAAGGATTTCTGCAGTGTACAACATCCCTTCTAGACTAGACACTTACATTTTGATGGTTTTCCACTTTTTCTCACACAATTCCATGATATTCATTAGTATTTGCTCTGAATAACTACAGCTTTCTTGCAGTGTCCTTTAATGGGCCTTCTGCTCTACTTGTGGGACTTCACCACATGTAAAAACAACTTCATACACTCTTCTCTGAACTTGAGAAGCTATATACACTTGTCTCTCAACTGTTTTACAGTTGAATACTACTTTTCAGTGGATTCTAGTCGGTTAATACACTGGTTTCTTGTGAACTAACTCTATTTCAAGGATTTCAGCAGTGTACAACATGCTTTCTAGACTAGAGACTTACATTTTTATGTCTTTTACACTTGTTCTCTCACTATTCTGTGATATTCATTAGTATTTGCTCTGAATTACTACTGATTTCTAGCTGTGTCCTCTAATGGGCCTTCTGCTCTACTTGTGGGACTTCACCACATGTAGAAACAACTTTATACACTCTTCTCTGAACTTGAGAAGCTATATACACTTCTCTTTCTACTGTTTTACAGTTGAATACTACTTTTCAGTGAATTCTGTTGTTTTCAAACACTGGTTTCATGTGAACTAACTCTATTTCAAGGATTTCCGCAGTGTACAACATCCTTTATAAACTAGACACTTACATTTTGATGGTTTTCCACTTGTTCTCACACAATTCTATGATATTCATTAGTATGTGCTCTGAAATACTACTGCTTTCTAGCTGTATCTTATAATCGGCCTTCTGCTCTATATGTGGGACTTCACCACATGTACAAACAACTTTATACACTGTTCTCTGAACTTGAGAAGCTATATACACTTGTTTCCCAACTGTTTTACAGTTGAATGGTAATTTTCATTGTATTCTAGGGGTTTCAAACACTGTTTTCATGTGAACTAACTCTATTTCCAGGATTTCTGCAGTGTACAACATCCCTTCTAGACTAGACACTTACATTTTGATGTTTTTCCACTTGTTCTCAAACAATTCTATGATATTCATTAGTATTTGCTCTGAATTTCTACTGATTTCTAGCTGTGTCCTCTAATGGGCCTTCTGCTCTACTTGTGGGACTTCACCACATGTAGAAACAACTTTATACACTCTTCTCTGAACTGGAGAAGCTATATACACCTGTCTTTCAACTGTTATACAGTTGAATACTACTTTTCAGTGAATTCTGTTGGTTTCAAACACTGCTTTCATGTGATCTAACTCTATTTTCAGGATTTCTGCAGTGTACAACATCCTTTCTAGACTAGACACTTACATTTTGATGTCTTTTCCACTTGGTCTCACACAATTCTGTGATACTCATTAGTATTTTCTCTGAATTACTACTGATTTCTAGCTGTGTCCTATAATGGGACTTCTGCTCTACTTGTGGGACTTCACCACATTTAGAAACAATTTTATACATTCTTCTCTGAATTAGAGAAGCTATATACACTTGTCTTTCAACTGTTTTACTGTTCAATACTACTTTTCAGTGAATTCTGATGGTTTCAAACACTGGTTTCATGTGAACTAACTCTATTTCAAGGATTTCTGCAGTGTACAACATCCTTTCTAGACTAGACATATTTTGATTTTTTCCCCTTATTCTCACACAATTCTATGATATTCATTAGTATTTGCTCTGAATTACTACTGATTTCTAGCTGTGTCCTCTAATGGACCTTCTGCTCTACTTGTGGGACTTCACCACTTGTAGAAAGAACTTTATACACTCTTCTCGGAACTTGAGAAGCTATATACACTTGTCTTTCAACTGTTTTACAGTTGAATAGTAGTTTTCAGTGACTTCTGGTGGTTTCTAACACTGGTTTCATGTGAAGTAACTATATTTCAAGGATTTCTGCAGTGTACAACATCCTTTCTAGACTAGACACTTACATTTTGATGTCCTTTTTACTTGGTCTCTCACAATTCTGTGATACTCATTAGTATTTCCTCTGAATTACTACTGCTTTCATGCAGTGCCCTATAATAGCCCTTCTGCTCTACTTGTGGGACTTCACCACATGTAGAAACTACTTCATACACCCTTCTCTGAACTTGAGAAGCTATATACACTTATCTTTCAACTGTTTTACAGTTGAAAACTACTTTTCAGTGACTTCTGGTGGTTTCAAACACTGGTTTCATGTGAACTAACTCTATTTCAAGGACTTCTGTAGTGTACAACATCCCTTCTAGACTAGACACTTACATTTTTATAGTTTTCCACTTGTTCTCACACAATTCTATGATAGTCATTAGTATTTGCTCTGAATTACTACTGATTTCTAGCTGTGTCCTATTTTGGGCTTTCTACTCTACTTGTTGATCTTCTCCACAAATACAAACTATATTATACACTCTTCTCTGAACTTGAGAAGCTATATACACTTGTCTTTCAACTGTTTTACAGTTGAATACTACTTTTCAGTGAATTCTGGTGGTTTGAAACACTGGTTTCATGTGAACTAAGTCTATTTCAAGGATTTCTGCAGTGTACAACATCCTTTCTAGACTAGGCACATTTTGATTATTTTCCAGTAGTTCTCACACAATTTTCTGATATTCATTAGTATTTGCTCTGAATTACTACTGATTTCTAGCTGTGTCCTATAATGGGCCTTCTGCTCTACTTGTGGGACTTCACCACATATAGAAACAACTTTAAACACTCTTCTCTGAACTTGAGAAGCTATATTAACTTGTGTTTCAACTGTTTTACAGTTGAATACTACTTTTCAGTGACTTCTGGTGGTTTCAAACACTGGTTTCATGTGAACTAACTCTATTTCAAGGATTTCCTCAGTGTACAACATCCTTTCTAGACTAGACACACTTACATTTTGATTGTTTTCCACTTGTTCTCACACAATTCTATGATATTTATTAGTATTTGCTCTGAATTACTACTGATTTCTAGCTGTGTCCTATTTTGGGCTTTCTACTCTACTTGTTGGACTTCTCCACAAGTACAAACTACATTATACACTCTTCTCTGAGCTTGAGAGTCTATATACACTTGTCTTTCAACTGTTTTACAGTTGAATACTATTATTCAGTGAATTCTGGTTGTTTCAAACACTGGTTTCATGTGAACTAACTCTATTTCAAGGATTTCTGCAGTGTACAACATACTTTCTAGACTAGACACTTACATTTTATGGTTTTCCACTTGTTCTCTCACAATTCTGTGATACTCATTAGTATTTGCTCTGAATTAATACTGCTTTCTAGCTGTTTCCTATAATGGACTTCTGCTCTACTTGTGGGACTTCACACTTGTAGAAACAACTTTATACATTCTTCTCTGAATTATAGAAGCTATATACACTTGTCTTTCAACTGTTTTATTGTTGAATACTACTTTTCAGTGAATTCTGATGGTTTCAAACACTGGTTTCATGTGAACTAACTCTATTTCAAGGATTTCTGCAGTGTACAACATCCTTTCTAGACTAGACATATTTTGATTTTTTCCCCTTGTTCTCACACAATTCTATGATATTCATTAGTATTTGCTCTGAATTACTACTGATTTCTAGCTGTGTCCTCTAATGGGCCTTCTGCTCTACTTGTGGGACTTCACCACTTGTAGAAAGAACTTTATACACTCTTCTCGGAACTTGAGAAGCTATATACACTTGTCTTTCAACTGTTTTACAGTTGAATACTAGTTTTCAGTGACTTCTGGTGGTTTCTAACACTGGTTTCATGTGAAGTAACTATATTTCAAGGATTTCTGCAGTGTACAACATCATTTTTAGACTAGACACTTACATTTTGATGTCTTTTTTACTTGGTCTCTCACAATTCTGTGATACTCATTAGTATTTGCTCTGAATTACTACTGCTTTCATGCATTGCCCTATAATAGCCCTTCTGCTCTACTTGTGGGACTTCACCACATGTAGAAACAACTTCATACACTCTTCTCTGAACTTGAGAAGCTATATACACTTGTCTTTCAACTGTTTTACAGTTGAATACTAGTTTTCAGTGACTTCTGGTGGTTTCTAACACTGGTTTCATGTGAAGTAACTATATTTCAAGGATTTCTGCAGTGTACAACATCCCTTCTAGTCTAGACACTTACATTTTGATGGTTTTCCACTTTTTCTCACACAATTCCATGATATTCATTAGTATTTGCTCTGAATTACTACAGCTTTCTTGCAGTGTCCTTTAATGGGCCTTCTGCTCTACTTGTGGGACTTCACCACTTGTAGAAACAACTTTATACATTCTTCTCTGAATTAGAGAAGCTATATACACTTGTCTTTCAACTGTTTTACTGTTGAATACTACTTTTCAGTGAATTCTGATGGTTTCAGACACTGGTTTCATGTGAACTAACTCTATTTCAAGGATTTCTGCAGTGTACAACATCCTTTCTAGACTAGACACTTACATTTTGATGTCCTTTTTACTTGGTCTCTCACAATTCTGTGATACTCATTAGTATTTGCTCTGAATTACTACTGCTTTCATGCAGTGCCCTATAATAGCCCTTCTGCTCTACTTGTGGGACTTCACCACATGTAGAAACTACTTCATACACCCTTCTCTGAACTTGAGAAGCTATATACACTTATCTTTCAACTGTTTTACAGTTGAAAACTACTTTTCAGTGACTTCTGGTGGTTTCAAACACTGGTTTCATGTGAACTAACTCTATTTCAAGGACTTCTGTAGTGTACAACATCCCTTCTAGACTAGACACTTACATTTTTATAGTTTTCCACTTGTTCTCACACAATTCTATGATAGTCATTAGTATTTGCTCTGAATTACTACTGATTTCTAGCTGTGTCCTATAATGGGACTTCTGCTCTACTTGTGGGACTTCACCACATGTAAAAACAACTTCATACACTCTTATCTGAACTTGAGAAGCTATATACACTTGTCTCTCAACTGTTTTACAGTTGAATACTACTTTTCAGTGGATTCTATTCGGTTAATACACTGGTTTCTTGTGAACTAACTCTATTTCAAGGTTTTCAGCAGTGTACAACATGCTTTCTAGACTAGAGACTTACATTTTGATGTCTTTTACACTTGTTCTCTCACTATTCTGTGATATTCATTAGTATTTGCTCTGAATTACTACTGATTTCTAGCTGTGTCCTCTAATGGGCCTTCTGCTCTACTTGTGGGACTTCAACACACGTAGAAACAACTTTATACACTCTTCTCTGAACTTGAGAAGCTATATACACTTCTCTTTCTACTGTTTTACAGTTGAATACTACTTTTCAGTGAATTCTGTTGTTTTCAAACACTGGTTTCATGTGAACTAACTCTATTTCAAGGATTTCCGCAGTGTACAACATCCTTTATAAACTAGACACTTACATTTTGATGGTTTTCCACTTGTTCTCACACAATTCTATGATATTCATTAGTATGTGCTCTGAAATACTACTGCTTTCTAGCTGTATCTTATAATCGGCCTTCTGCTCTATATGTGGGACTTTACCACATGTACAAACAACTTTATACACTGTTCTCTGAACTTGAGAAGCTATATACACTTGTTTCCCAACTGTTTTACAGTTGAATGGTAATTTTCATTGTATTCTAGGGGTTTCAAACACTGTTTTCATGTGAACTAACTCTATTTCCAGGATTTCTGCCGTGTACAACATCCCTTCTAGACTAGACACTTACATTTTGATGGTTTTCCACTTTTTCTCACACAATTCCATGATATTCATTAGTATTTGCTCTGAATTACTACTGCTTTCTTGCAGTGTCCTCTAATGGACCTTCTGCTCTACTTGTGGGACTTCACCACTTGTAGAAACAACTTTATACATTCTTATCTGAATTAGAGAAGCTTTATACACTTGTCCTTCAACTGTTTTCCTGTTGAATACTACTTTTCAGTTAATTCTGATGGTTTCAAACACTGGTTTCATGTGAACTAACTCTATTTCAAGGATTTCTGCAGTGTACAACATCCTTTCTAGACTAGACACTTACATTTTGATGTCTTTTTTACTTGGTCTCTCACAATTCTGTGATACTCATTAGTATTTGCTCTAAATTACTACTGCTTTCATGCAGTGCCCTATAATAACCCTTCTGCTCTACTTGTGGGACTTCACCACATGTAGAAACAACTTCATACACTCTTCTCTGAACTTGAGAAGCTATATACACTTGTCTTTCAACTGTTTTACAGTTGAAAACTACTTTTCAGTGACTTCTGGTGGTTTCAAACACTGGTTTCATGTGAACTAACTCTATTTGAAGGATTTCTGCAGTGTACAACATCCCTTCTAGACTAGACACTTCCATTTTGATGGTTTTCCACTTGTTCTCACACAATTCTATGATATTCATTATTATTTGCTCTGAATTACTACTGATTTCTAGCTGTGTCCTATTTTGGGCTTTCTACTCTACTTGTTGATCTTCTCCACAAATACAAACTATATTATACACTCTTCTCTGAACTTGAGAAGCTATATACACTTGTCTTTCAACTGTTTTACAGTTGAATACTACTTTTCAGTGACTTCTGGTGGTTTCAAACACTGGTTTCATGTGAACTAACTCTATTTCAAGGATTTCCTCAGTGTACAACATCCTTTCTAGACTAGACACACTTACATTTTGGTTGTTTTCCACTTGTTCTCACACAATTCTATGATATTTATTAGTATTTGCTCTGAATTACTACTGATTTCTAGCTGTGTCCTATTTTGGGCTTTCTACTCTACTTGTTGGACTTCTCCACAAGTACAAACTACATTATACACTCTTCTCTGAGCTTGAGAGTCTATATACACTTGTCTTTCAACTGTTTTACAGTTGAATACTATTATTCAGTGAATTCTGATGGTTTCAAACACTGGTTTCTTGTGAACTAAGTCTATTTCAAGGATTTCTGCAGTGTACAACATCCTTTCTAGACTATGCACATTTTGATTATTTTCCAGTAGTTCTCACACAATTTTCTGATATTCATTAGTATTTGCTCTGAATTACTACTGATTTCTAGCTGTGTCCTATAATGGGCCTTCTGCTCTACTTGTGGGACTTCACCACATATAGAAACAACTTTAAACACTCTTCTCTGAACTTGAGAAGCTATATTAACTTGTGTTTCAACTGTTTTACAGTTGAATACTACTTTTCAGTGACTTCTGGTGGTTTCAAACACTGGTTTCATGTGAACTAACTCTATTTCAAGGATTTCCTCAGTGTACAACATCCTTTCTAGACTAGACACACTTACATTTTGGTTGTTTTCCACTTGTTCTCACACAATTCTATGATATTTATTAGTATTTGCTCTGAATTACTACTGATTTCTAGCTGTGTCCTATTTTGGGCTTTCTACTCTACTTGTTGGACTTCTCCACAAGTACAAACTACATTATACACTCTTCTCTGAGCTTGAGAGTCTATATACACTTGTCTTTCAACTGTTTTACAGTTGAATACTATTATTCAGTGAATTCTGGTTGTTTCAAACACTGGTTTCATGTGAACTAACTCTATTTCAAGGATTTCTGCAGTGTACAACATACTTTCTAGACTAGACACTTACATTTTATGGTTTTCCACTTGTTCTCACACAATTCTATGACATTCATTAGTATTTGCTCTGAATTAATACTGCTTTCTAGCTGTTTCCTATAATGGACTTCTGCTCTACTTGTGGGACTTCACCACTTGTAGAAACAGCTTTATACATTCTTCTCTGAATTATAGAAGCTATATACACTTGTCTTTCAACTGTTTTATTGTTGAATACTACTTTTCAGTGAATTCTGATGGTTTCAAACACTGGTTTCTTGTGAACTAACTCTATTTCAAGGATTTCTGCAGTGTACAACATCCTTTCTAGACTAGACACATTTTGATTTTTTTCCACTTGTTCTCACACAATTCTATGACATTCATTAGTATTTGCTCTGAATTACTAAATATTTCTAGCTGTGTCCTGTAATGGGCCCTCTGCTCTACTTGTGGGACTTCAGCACATGTAAAAACAACTTCATACACTCTTCTCTGAACTTGAGAAGCTATATCCACTTGTCTTTCAACAGTTTTACAGTTGAATGCTAATTTTCATTGTATTCTAGGGGTTTCAAACACTGTTTTCATGTGAACTAACTCTATATCCAGGATTTCTGCAGTGTACTACATCCTTTCCAGACCAGACACTTACATTTTGATGTCTTTTCCACCTGGTCTCTCACAATTCTGTGATACTCATTAGTATTTGCTCTGAATTACTACTGCTTTCTTGCAGTGTCCTCTAATGGACCTTCTGCTCTACTTGTGGGACTTCACCACTTGTAGAAACAACTTTATACATTCTTATCTGAATTAGAGAAGCTTTATACACTTGTCCTTCAACTGTTTTCCTGTTGAATACTACTTTTCAGTTAATTCTGATGGTTTCAAACACTGGTTTCATGTGAACTAACTCTATTTCAAGGATTTCTGCAGTGTACAACATCCTTTCTAGACTAGACACTTACATTTTGATGTCTTTTTTACTTGGTCTCTCACAATTCTGTGATACTCATTAGTATTTGCTCTAAATTACTACTGCTTTCATGCAGTGCCCTATAATAGCCCTTCTGCTCTACTTGTGGGACTTCACCACATGTAGAAACAACTTCATACACTCTTCTCTGAACTTGAGAAGCTATATACACTTGTCTTTCAACTGTTTTACAGTTGAAAACTACTTTTCAGTGACTTCTGGTGGTTTCAAACACTGGTTTCATGTGAACTAACTCTATTTGAAGGATTTCTGCAGTGTACAACATCCCTTCTAGACTAGACACTTACATTTTGATGGTTTTCCACTTGTTCTCACACAATTCTATGATATTCATTAGTATTTGCTCTGAATTACTACTGATTTCTAGCTGTGTCCTACTTTGGGCTTTCTACTCTACTTGTTGATCTTCTCCACAAGTACAAACTATATTATACACTCTTCTCTGAGCTTGAGAATCTATATACACTTGTCTTTCAACTGTTTTACTGTTGAATACTACTTTTCAGTGAATTCTGATGGTTTCAAACACTGGTTTCATGTGAACTAACTCTATTTCAAGGATTTCTGCAGTGTACAACATCCTTTCTAGACTAGACACATTTTGATTATTTTCCACTAGTTCTCACACAATTTTCTGATATTCATTAGTATTTGCTCTGAATTACTACTGATTTCTAGCTGTGTCCTATAATGGGCCTTCTGCTCTACTTGAGGGACTTCACCACATATAGAAACAACTTTAAACACTCTTCTCTGAACTAGAGAAGCTATATTAACTTGTGTTTCAACTGTTTTACAGTTGAATACTACTTTTCAGTGACTTCTGGTGGTTTCAAACACTGGTTTCATGTGAACTAACTCTATTTCAAGGATTTCCTCAGTGTACAACCTCCTTTCTAGACTAGACACACTTACATTTTGATTGTTTTCCACTTGTTCTCACACAATTCTATGATATTTATTAGTATTTGCTCTGAATTACTACTGATTTCTAGCTGTGTCCTATTTTGGGCTTTCTACTCTACTTGTTGGACTTCTCCACAAGTACAAACTATATTATACACTCTTCTCTGAGCTTGAGAGTCTATATACACTTGTCTTTCAACTGTTTTACAGTTGAATACTATTATTCAGTGAATTCTGGTTGTTTCAAACACTGGTTTCATGTGAACTAACTCTATTTCAAGGATTTCTGCAGTGTACAACATACTTTCTAGACTAGACACTTACATTTTATGGTTTTCCACTTGTTCTCACACAATTCTATGACATTCATTAGTATTTGCTCTGAATTAATACTGCTTTCTAGCTGTTTCCTATAATGGACTTCTGCTCTACTTGTGGGACTTCACCACTTGTAGAAACAACTTTATACATTCTTCTCTGAATTATAGAAGCTATATACACTTGTCTTTCAACTGTTTTATTGTTGAATACTACTTTTCAGTGAATTCTGATGGTTTCAAACACTGGTTTCTTGTGAACTAACTCTATTTCAAGGATTTCTGCAGTGTACAACATCCTTTCTAGACTAGACACATTTTGATTTTTTTCCACTTGTTCTCATACTATTCTATGACATTCATTAGTATTTGCTCTGAATTACTAAATATTTCTAGCTGTGTCCTGTAATGGGCCCTCTGCTCTACTTGTGGGACTTCACCACATGTAAAAACAACTTCATACACTCTTCTCTGAACTTGAGAAGCTATATACACTTGTCTTTCAACAGTTTTACAGTTGAATGCTAATTTTCATTGTATTCTAGGGGTTTCAAACACTGTTTTCATGTGAACTAACTCTATATCCAGGATTTCTGCAGTGTACTACATCCTTTCCAGACCAGACACTTACATTTTGATGTCTTTTCCACCTGGTCTCTCACAATTCTGTGATACTTATTAGTATTTGCTCTGAATTACTACTGCTTTCTTGCAGTGTCCTCTAATGGACCTTCTGCTCTACTTGTGGGACTTCACCACTTGTAGAAACAACTTTATACATTCTTATCTGAATTAGAGAAGCTTTATACACTTGTCCTTCAACTGTTTTCCTGTTGAATACTACTTTTCAGTTAATTCTGATGGTTTCAAACACTGGTTTCATGTGAACTAACTCTATTTCAAGGATTTCTGCAGTGTACAACATCCTTTCTAGACTAGACACTTACATTTTGATGTCTTTTTTACTTGGTCTCTCACAATTCTGTGATACTCATTAGTATTTGCTCTAAATTACTACTGCTTTCATGCAGTGCCCTATAATAACGCTTCTGCTCTACTTGTGGGACTTCACCACATGTAGAAACAACTTCATACACTCTTCTCTGAACTTGAGAAGCTATATACACTTGTCTTTCAACTGTTTTACAGTTGAAAACTACTTTTCAGTGACTTCTGGTGGTTTCAAACACTGGTTTCATGTGAACTAACTCTATTTGAAGGATTTCTGCAGTGTACAACATCCCTTCTAGACTAGACACTTCCATTTTGATGGTTTTCCACTTGTTCTCACACAATTCTATGATATTCATTATTATTTGCTCTGAATTACTACTGATTTCTAGCTGTGTCCTATTTTGGGCTTTCTACTCTACTTGTTGATCTTCTCCACAAGTACAAACTATATTATACACTCTTCTCTGAGCTTGAGAATCTATATACACTTGTCTTTCAACTGTTTTACTGTTGAATACTACTTTTCAGTGAATTCTGATGGTTTCAAACACTGGTTTCATGTGAACTAACTCTATTTCAAGGATTTCTGCAGTGTACAACATCCTTTCTAGACTGGGCACATTTTGATTATTTTCCACTAGTTCTCACACAATTTTCTGATATTCATTAGTATTTGCTCTGAATTACTACTGATTTCTAGCTGTGTCCTATAATGGGCCTTCTGCTCTACTTGTGGGACTTCACCACATATAGAAACAACTTTAAACACTCTTCTCTGAACTTGAGAAGCTATATTAACTTGTGTTTCAACTGTTTTACAGTTGAATACTACTTTTCAGTGACTTCTGGTGGTTTCAAACACTGGTTTCATGTGAACTAACTCTATTTCAAGGATTTCCTCAGTGTACAACATCCTTTCTAGACTAGACACACTTACATTTTGATTGTTTTCCACTTGTTCTCACACAATTCTATGATATTTATTAGTATTTGCTCTGAATTACTACTGATTTCTAGCTGTATCTTATAATGGGCCTTCTGCTCTACTTGTGGGACTTCACCACATGTAGAAACAACTTTAAACACTCTTCTCTGAACTTGAGAAGCTATATTAACTTGTGTTTCAACTGTTTTACAGTTGAATACTGCTTTTCAGTCACTTCTGGTGGTTTCAAACACTGGTTTCATGTGAACTAACTCTATTTCAAGGATTTCCTCAGTGTACAACATCCTTTCTAGGCTAGACACACTTACATTTTGATTGTTTTCCACTTGTTCTCACACAATTCTATGATATTTATTAGTATTTGCTCTGAATTACTACTGATTTCTGGCTGTGTCCTATTTTGGGCTTTCTACTCTACTTGTTGGACTTCTCCACAGGTACACACTACATTAAACACTCTTCTCTGAGCTTGAGAATCTATATACACTTGTCTTTCAACTGTTTTACAGTTGAATACTATTATTCAGTGAATTCTGGTTGTTTCAAACACTGGTTTCATGTGAACTAACTCTATTTCAAGGATTTCTGCAGTGTACTACATCCTTTCTAGACTAGACACATTTTGATTTTTTTCCACTTGTTCTCACACAATTCTATGACATTCATTAGTATTTGCTCTGAATTACTACAGATTTCTAGCTGTGTCCTGTATTGGGCCCTCTACTCTACTTGTGGGACTTCACCACATGTAAAAACAACTTCATAAACTCTTCTCTGAACTTGAGAAGCTATATACACTTGTCTTTCAACTGTTTTCCTGTTGAATACTACTTTTCAGTTAATTCTGATGGTTTCAAACACTGGTTTCATGTGAACTAACTCTATTTCAAGGATTTCTGCAGTGTACAACATCCTTTCTAGACTAGACACTTACATTTTGATGTCTTTTTTACTTGGTCTCTCACAATTCTGTGATACTCATTAGTATTTGCTCTAAATTACTACTGCTTTCATGCAGTGCCCTATAATAGCCCTTCTGCTCTACTTGTGGGACTTCACCACATGTAGAAACAACTTCATACACTCTTCTCTGAACTTGAGAAGCTATATACACTTGTCTTTCAACTGTTTTACAGTTGAAAACTACTTTTCAGTGACTTCTGGTGGTTTCAAACACTGGTTTCATGTGAACTAACTCTATTTGAAGGATTTCTGCAGTGTACAACATCCCTTCTAGACTAGACACTTACATTTTGATGGTTTTCCACTTGTTCTCACACAATTCTATGATATTCATTAGTATTTGCTCTGAATTACTACTGATTTCTAGCTGTGTCCTACTTTGGGCTTTCTACTCTACTTGTTGATCTTCTCCACAAGTACAAACTATATTATACACTCTTCTCTGAGCTTGAGAATCTATATACACTTGTCTTTCAACTGTTTTACTGTTGAATACTACTTTTCAGTGAATTCTGATGGTTTCAAACACTGGTTTCATGTGAACTAACTCTATTTCAAGGATTTCTGCAGTGTACAACATCCTTTCTAGACTAGACACATTTTGATTATTTTCCACTAGTTCTCACACAATTTTCTGATATTCATTAGTATTTGCTCTGAATTACTACTGATTTCTAACTGTATCCTATAATGGGCCTTCTGCTCTACTTGTGGGACTTCACCACATGTAGAAACAACTTTAAACACTCTTCTCTGAACTTGAGAAGCTATATTAACTTGTGTTTCAACTGTTTTACAGTTGAATACTACTTTTCAGTGACTTCTGGTGGTTTCAAACACTGGTTTCATGTGAACTAACTCTATTTCAAGGATTTCCTCAGTGTACAACATCCTTTCTAGACTAGACACACTTACATTTTGGTTGTTTTCCACTTGTTCTCACACAATTCTATGATATTTATTAGTATTTGCTCTGAATTACTACTGATTTCTAGCTGTGTCCTATTTTGGGCTTTCTACTCTACTTGTTGGACTTCTCCACAAGTACAAACTACATTATACACTCTTCTCTGAGCTTGAGAATCTATATACACTTGTCTTTCAACTGTTTTACAGTTGAATACTATTATTCAGTGAATTCTGGTTGTTTCAAACACTGGTTTCATGTGAACTAACTCTATTTCAAGTATTTCTGCAGTGTACAACATACTTTCTAGACTAGACACTTACATTTTATGGTTTTCCACTTGTTCTCACACAATTCTATGATATTAATTAGTATTTGCTCTGAATTACTACTGCTTTCTTACAGTGTCCTATAATAGCCCTTCTGCTCTATTGTGGGACTTCACCACATGTAGAAACAACTTTATACACTCTTCTCTGAACCTGAGTAGCTATATAAACTTGTCTTTCAACTGTTTTACAGTTGAATACTACTTTTCATTGAATTCTGTTGTTTTCAAACACTGGTTTCATGTGAACTAACTCTATTTCAAGGATTTCTGCAGTGTACAACATCCTTTATGAACTAGACACTTACATTTTGATGGTTTTCCACTTGTTCTCACACAATTCTATGATATTCATTAGTATTTGCTCTCAATTACTGCTAATTTCTATCTGTGTCGTATAATGGGCCTTCTGCTCTACTTGTGGGACTTCTCCACAACTACAAACAACATTATACACTCTTCTCTGAACTTGAGAAGCTATATAGACTTGTCTTTCAACTGTTTTACAGTTGAAAACTTTCTTTTGTGTGACTTCTGGTGGTTTTAAACACTGGTTTCATGTGAACTAAGTCTATTTCAAGGATTTCTGCAGTGTACAACATCCCTTCTAGATTAGACACTTACATTTTGATGGTTTTCCACTTGTTCTCACACAATTCTGTGATACTCATTAGTATTTGCTCTGAATTAATACTGCTTTCTTTTTTTTTTTTAATTCTTTATTGATTAAGGTGTCACATATTTGTCCTCATCCCCCCATTCCCATCCCACACCCCTCCCCATGGATGCCCCAACCCCCTGTTGAACTTAACCATTGGTTAGGCTCATATGCATGCACACAAGACCTTTGGTTGATCTCTCCCCCCTCCCCCCACCCTCACCTATCCTCCCTCTGAGGCCCGATAGTCCGATCGATGCCTCCTTGTTTCTGGTTCTTTTCTTGTTCATCAGTCTATGTTGTTCATCATTTCCCCTAGATGAGCGAAATCATGTGTCACTAGAGATATACTTATAAGAATTGAATGTGAGACGAGCAATAATAGTTATGCTGACAGGCAAATGAATCAGCCTGTAGTGAGTTTCTTTCTGGACCAATATTTCTTTTGAGACCCAATATCAATGTCCACCAGTTCCTTATGAGTACATATCGGCACTGACCCCTCAGCTCTGGATGGTGGAGAAATTGTGGTAATGCAGGTCCGACTCCCTCTGGTTTGGTCTCGGCCGGACCCAGGGGCACGGCTTCACCCGGATCCAGGGGCCCACGGCCTCACCCGGACCCGGGACCCAGTCTCACCCGGATCCAGGTGCACACGGCCTCGCCCAGACCCAGGATTCAGCTTCACCCGGACCCAGGGGCGCATGGCCTCACCCGGACCCAGGGAAGCGTGGCTTCTCCCCGGCCCGGGACTCAGCCTCACCCGGATCCAGGGCACACGGCTTCGACCGGAACCGGGATCTAGCTTCCCCCGGACCCAGGGGCACGTGGCCTCACCCGGACCCAGGGGCGCGTGGCCTCTCCCAGACCCAGGGTCGCGTGACCTCACCTGGATCCAGGGGCCCACGGCCTCACGCGGACCTGGGACCCAGGCTCACCCGGATGCAGGGGCCCACGGCTTCACCCGAACCCGGGACCAAGCCTCACCCGGATCCAGGGGCACACGGCCTCACCCAGACCCAGGATTCAGCTTTACCTGGACCCACGGGCACATGGCCTCACCCGGACCCAGGGGTGCATGGCCTCTCCTGGCCCTGGGACCCAGCCTCACCCGGATCCAGGGGCACACGGCCTCGCCCGGACCCGGGATCTAGCTTCCCCCGGACCCAGGGGCATGTGGCCTCACCCGGACTCAGGGGCGCGTGGCCTCTCCCAGACCCAGGGTCACGTGGCCTCACCCGGATCCAGGGGCCCACGGCCTCACGCGGACCTGGGACCCAGGCTCACCCGGATGCAGGAGCCCACGGCTTCACCCGGACCCGGGACCCAGCCTCACCCGGATCCAGGGGCACACGGTCTCGCCCAGAACCAGGATTCAGTTTAACCTAGGTTAATATCTAAGAAAGTGTTTCAAACACTAGAAATACGTGAAAAAAGGGCCTTAATATCTGTCACACATTGTTTCCTGACAAGCAAATCGTGTTCAAAGAACATAGAACCGAGTTGGATGCTGTTTACATTTATAATTAAGAGACAATGAGTTGGCGTTTTTGAAAGAGGCCCGGTTATGCCATTAAACAGGAAGTGATGACGTCACCAAGGGGGAGGGGCCACTAGGGCAGGTTTAATTGATACCAGGAGATAATGATTTAGCCGGGGGCCCAGCTGGGTGTGATGACGACATTGAAGTTAGTTCTGGTGTTAGGGTTAGAGAATTGGGGTTCTGGCTAGGGTTAGGGTTAGGATAAGGGTTCGGGCTAGGTAGGGTTCAGGCTCAGGATAGGGCTAGGTTTAGGCTTAGGGTTAGAGGGTTAGGGACAGGGTTATTGTCACAGTGTAGTAAGGTTGGGTATTCACGATGAATGAGCTTCAACCACTGGACAAATTGGAGTGTAGCACTGAGCATTTACAACTCCAGACTAGGGAAATATTTAGAAATGTGCTTCACACACTAGGAATACATATTCCAATAGACTGAAAATCTGAACAGCACAATTTTGTCATTGGGAAATCTTGTTCAAACCGCTGAGAACCGAGTGTGACACTGTTTACATTTATTTTTCCCGTCAAAAGGAGTTGGCGTTTTCGGGAAAAAGGAGTTGGTGAAACACTGAAAATATCATTTTCCTAGAGCTATAGAATAGTATGAAAGTATTGAGAACACTATGAAATAAAAATGTTAGTTAGGCTAGGGTTCCAAGTAGTGTTTTAAAGTACCTTTTAAAAGCTGTTATGACACCCGTGTTAAAATGAAAACTCTCAGAGCTCAAAACAACAGAACAGGGGGATGTCTCAGAGTGACTCTAGAACTCTTGGAATACGTTTTAGAACATGAACATCTCTACTGAATTTTGAAATACTAAGAATTTGTATCCAAAGCGCTATGAAAAGTAGGGTAGACTTTCAAGTGGTAATAATGGTTAAAGTATGGTATATTTCTAAAAAACGCTGTTTCACCAATTTAGAATTCACAATGAAGGAGCTTGAGACACTGGAAGAGAGAGACTCCAACTCGGGAAATTCACAATGAAAACCTAGGTTAATATCTAAGACAGCGTTTCAAACACTAGAAATACGTGAATAAAGGGCCTTAATATCTGTCACACATTGTTTCCTGACAAGCAAATCCTGTTCAAAGAAGATAGACCCGAGTTGGAAGCTATTTACATTTATAATTAAGAGACAATGAGTTGGCGTTTTTGAAAGAGGCCTGGTTAGGCCATTAAATAGGAAATGGTATTGTCACCAAGGGGGAGGGGCCAAGAGGGCAGGTTTAATTGATACCAGGAGATAATGAATTAGCCTGGGGCCCTGCTGGGAGTGAAGACGTCATTGAGGTTAGTTCTGGTGTTAGGGTTAGAGAATTGGGGTTCTGGCTAGGGTTAGGGATAAGATAAGGGTTCGGGCTAGATAGGGTTCAGGCTCAGGATAGGGCTAGGTTTAGGCTTAGGGTTAGAGGGTTAGGGAAAGGCTTTCGGTCACAGTGCTGTAAGGTTGGGTATTCACAATGAATGAGCTTCAACCACTGGACAAATTGGAGTGTAGCACTGAGAATTTACAACTCCAGACTAGGGAAATATTTAGAAATGTGCTTCACACAATAGGAATACATATTCCAATAGACTGAATATCTGAACAGCACAATTTTGTCACTGGGAAATCTTGTTAAAACCGCTGAGAACCGAGTGTGACACTGTTTACATTTATTGTTCCCGTCAAAAGGAGTTGGCGTTTTCGGGAAAAGCAGTTGGTGAAACACTGAAAAAATCATTTTCCTAGGACTATAGAATAGTATGAAAGTATTGAGAACACTATGAAATCAAAATGTTAGTTAGGCTAGGGTTCCAAGTAGTGTTTTAAAGTACCTTTAAAAAGCTGGTATGACACCCGTGTTAAAATGAAAACTCTCAGAGCTCAAAACAACAGAACAGGGGGATGCCTCAGAGTGTCTCTAGAACTCTTGGAATACGTTTTAGAAAACGAACATCTCTAATGAATTTTGAAATACTGAGAATTTGTATCCAAAGCGCTGTGAAAAGTAGGGTAGACTATCAAGTGGTAATAATGGTTAAAGTACTGGTATATTTGTAAAAAACGCTGTTTCAGCAAATTGGAACTCACAATGAAGGAGCTTGAGACACTGGAAGAGAGAGACTCCAACTCGGGCAATTCACAATGAAAACCTAGGTTAATAACTAAGACAGTGTTTCAAACACTAGAAATACGTGAATAAAGGGCCTTAATATCTGTCACACATTGTTTCCTGACAAGCGAATCATGTTCAAAGAACATAGAACCGAGTTGGAAGCTGTTTACATTTATAATTAAGAGACAATGAGTTGGCCTTTTTGAAAGAGGCCTGGTTAGGCCATTAAACAGGAAGTGATGACGTCACCAAGGGGGAGGGGCCACAAGGGCAGGTTTAATTGATACCAGGAGATAATGATTTAGCCTGGGGCCCAGCTGGGAGTGATGATGTCATCGAGGTTAGTTCTGGTGTTAGGGTTAGAGAATTGGGGTCTAGACAGGGTTAGGGATAGGATAAGGGTTCGGTCTAGGTAGGGTTCAGGCTCAGGTTAGGGCTAGGTTTAGGGTTAGGGTTAGAGTGTTAGGGACAGGGTTAAGGTCACGGTGCTGTAAGGGTGGGTATTCACAATGAATGAGCTTCAACCACTGGACAAATTGGAGTGTAGCACTGAGAATTTACAACTCCAGACTAGGGAAATATTTAGAAATGTGCTTCACACACTTGGAATACATATTCCAATAGACTGTATATCTGAACAGCACAATTTTGTCACTGGGAAATCTTGTTCAAACCGCTGAGAACCGAGTGTGACACTGTTCACATTTATTTTTCCCGTCAAAAGGAGTTGGCGTTTTCGTGAAAAGGAGTTGGTGAAACACTGAAAAATTCATTTTCCTAGAACTATAGAATAGTATGAAAGTATTGAGAACACTATGAAATCAAAATGTTAGTTAGGCTAGGGTTCCAAGTAGTGTTTTAAAGTACCTTTAAAAAGCCGGTATGACACCCGTGTTAAAATGAAAACTCTCAGAGCTCAAAACAACAGAACAGGGGGATGTCTCAGAGTGTCTCTAGAACTCTTGGAATACGTTTTAGAAAACTAACATCTCTACTGAATTTTGAAATACTGAGAATTTGTATCCAAAGCGCTGTGAAAAGTAGGGTAGACTTTCAAGTGGTAATAATGGTTAAAGTATGGTATATTTGTAAAAAACGCTGTTTCACCAAATTGGAATTCACAATGAAGGAGCTTGAGACACTGGAAGAGAGAGACTCCAACTCGGGCAATTCACAATGAAAACCTAGGTTAATCTCTAAGAAAGTGTTTCAAACACTAGAAATACGTGAATAAAGGGTCTTAATATCTGTCACACATTGTTTCCTGACAAGCAAATCGTGTTCAAAGAACATAGAACCGATTTGGATGCTATTTACATTGGTAATTAAGAGACAATGAGTTGGCGTTTTGAAACAGGCCTGGTTAGGCCATTAAACAGGAAGTGATGACGTCACCAAGGGGGAGGGGCCATGAGGGCTGGTTTAATTGATCCCAGGAGATAATGATTTAGCAGGGGGCCCAGCTAGGGGTGATGACGTCATCGAGGTTAGTTCTGGTGTTAAGGTTAGAGAATTAGGGTTCTGGCTAGGGTTAGGGTTAGGATAAGGGTTCGGGCTAGGTAGGGTTCAGGCTCAGGTTAGGGCTAGGTTTAGCGTTAGGGTTAGAAGGTTAGGGACAGGGTTAAGGTCACGGTGCAGTAAGGTTGGGTATTCACAATGAATGAGCTTCAACCACTGGACAAATTGGAGCGTAGCACTGTTATAGTAATAGTGATAAGAATAATATAGAATAAGTATCAAAATGTGGAATTACAGTGTGATATTAAAATATGATGTTAAAAATATTGAATGTAATGTAAATAGGTTGATTAAACACCCCTGAGTGGCCTGTATGTAGAAAAAAAAAAGTAAAGTGATCTGTTCTTTATATGTAAAACCAGATATGCAAGGCTCCTGCGACCCGCTGATAAGACACACTGAACACGCCCATCTAGGCACATAAAAAGAGGAAGCACCTGAGGAAGATTAGAGAGGCCTGCTCTGCTCCTCCACAGATGGTCACTCTCCACCCCCCTTTCTGCATCTGCCCAAGCTCTGCCGTGGACCGTGAGTCCAAACAGTGAGCCGGAAAGTGAGGCCTCAAGCAAGACGCCGAGCCGCAGCTGCAATGTCCAACATCCAGTGTGTGTGTCTGTTGGCGAGGATCCCCGGGTGGCCTGCCGAGGTCTGGAAACCACCAGGACTCTGGTAAATAAACCGTGTGTGATTCTTGCATTGCATGTCTGTCTCCTGTGTAATTTATGCTCGGTCAATATTAAGTAAGTACCTTGGGTTGTACGTGTCAGTTTAGAGACTGGCTGAGGCACCCTTGGTCACCTGTGCTTACGTCCCTGAAGGAGAAATTGGGACAATTGGCATAGTCGGCAGTTGCTAAATTAAAATTGGACATTAAGGGGGTAAGTGAAACCAAATTTCCTAAATTAATTTTTCTAAATTGCTCCAGGCACAACGGAGATCAATTTGAATAAGAGAGAAAAGGGGAAGCTTCTAGCCAAATCTGACGTCAAGTGTTGGGCCTGCTAAGAGCAGATAATGTCGTCCACCCAAACCCGAAAGTAATCAGGCATAGAGAACCGATCGGTGTCACTTCTGAAAAACCTTGAGCTTGCTTCAAACTAAAAGTTGTCCACCGTAAGGGCACGCCCAGGAGAGGCTGACTCCCAAAGGCAAACGCCGGAGGGTCCTAGCAGTTTCTCTGCCCAAGTGGAGCCGTGCAGAAGGGTTATATCTGCCAACCGTTTATGCAAGCAAGGGGCTGTGGAGGCAGCCAAGAGGAAGGACACGCGAAAGGGGAAACTAGGCTTGAGAAATCGGTGGAGGGACCCAAGTTGGCGGATTATACCAACCGACAGCTTACGTAGGCAGCACAACCGTGGCATAAACGGGACGGAGGAATTGTGGCTGGAAGGAATAATTCTCTCATTGCAAATTACGGAAAGAAAGAGGAATATATATATAAATATAGATTTTATAAATGAATGGCAGAGCATAAATTACAAAACAGGATCCTGAATTTCTTAAGAAAGGCTCACAATTATCTCTTTCTTTGCAATATATACCTGACTGAAGTCCAGAGGGAAACTTCCCCTTGTGCCATCTATCCCTTTGGGAGAGCAGGTCCTAAAATAATAATTTGTCTGGACTGCCTTCAAGATAAGAAGGAAGATTAAAATGGAATAACTCAGAAGCTTCTAGCAGAAACTAAGGAGGAATAAAGAACGACTAGCTAACATACCAGCCGAAAGTAAATGGTGCACCCTAGAGGACAGCCTCAGGGAGAAATGCAAGGTCAGATACACTCCCAGATTGGGAGAGAAAGTAATCAATAACCCTGATACATTAATACCAGTAATTCAAAGGGCTTCACCTGAAGAGGTGATCCCAGTACTTCTACATACAATTCATAATCTTCAGGAAGATAATGATAAAGGCAAAAGATTAGCACAAAAGGTGATAGGACAATATTCTAGCAAGCCAGCCATAGTAAGAAAAAAGGTGGTGAGGAAGGAAGGAACAGAAGGTGAAGGAGAGACAGTAGAATTTTCCTCCTTCACCACACAAGAAATGAATTAACTTAGAGGCCTATTAATAAAGGGAGAACTGACAGACATTGATTGGTTGCTACATCTGTATGAGAAGAGAGGCCACACCGTTATGATCAGTGCAGATGAATTATCACAAGTAATTGATGCAATAGAACACCCAAAACTAAGAGAACAACTACTAAAAGACATAGAACAGCAAGGAAGACAGGCACTGGCGTCTATATGGCACTGGGTGTCTAAGGCTTGGAAAAAGTCTTTTCCCCATATAGATTTCTCCTCATCACAATTTTCAAAACCATGGAATAATATAGGCCAGCTCCAACATCAATTGAGGAAATTAACTATCCTTAATGGAATATACCATGGAGATAATCCCTGGGAAGCCACTAATGTGGATGGCATCATAAGCTGTCTAATTAAAAATGCACCCGAGGGATATAAAATACAAATGCAAAATTTATTAGCAGGGTCAAGAACCCCAAATGAGATTAAGGAAAAAATCACCCTCCATCAGGACATGATTACAGATAAAAAATTCACCTTTGTAGCAAAGGAGGAGAGAACACAAAATTACTCTTTAAAAAATAAATAAATAAATAAATAAATAAATAAATAATAAAATAAAATAAAATAAAATAAAATAAGGAAGGAAATAAGGGGACCCCAGAATATGTATAGAAATAATAATAATTTCCAGAACAAGGGAAGAAATTGGAAACAACCAAAGCCATGCCTAGCACAGCAAAAACCTTATTGGAAGGTGAATAACCCTTTCTTTAAAAGGGGACCCCCACAAAACCCATTTACAAAAAATCAATCTGGAAATTCATTCAATAAAACCCAATCCAGAAACCCCTTCCCCACTTACCAATCTAAGAATAACCCATTTCAACAACAACCCAGAAATAATCCATTCAGACAACAGGGAAACTACCAAGGCCCCCGCCCCCAATGGAAGGGCAACCAAGGGGGCATAAGAAGAAACTAACCTCTCTTGCTCTAGCAGACGAGTTTTATAGGGAAAATGATAAGAGGCCATATATTACTTTGAATATAAAACCCCAAGATGATTTAATCTTACCTAAAACATTTTTAATATACACTGGATCCCAAATCTCTTTAATGGCCATAGATAATATACCCACAAAATCCTGTGAAAACACAGGATTTCTATTGAAAGAATCACAGGAAATATTACTAAGGCAAATCCAATACACTGTAAAATACTGTACAGAAATAGACAGATTAAAGAATACATTGGGATTCTACAGGAAGAACATTACCAAATAAGGTCATCAATAAATTAGACTCACTTAAAAGCCCCACATCAAAAAAGGAAGCACAACAAGTTGTGGGATTATTTATGTTTTGGAAACAACACATACCATATCTGTCAGACATAGCAAAACCTATATACAAAGTAACTAGAAAAGCAGTAAACTTCCAATGGAATAAAGAACAGAAAGAAGCTTTCCAACAATTAAAACACTACATCCACCTCTTTTCTCAACTACAAAATATACAACCAGGTGATAAGGTAGTTCTAGATATTGCTTTTATATCAGAACATGGTAATTGGGGACTATATAAAAAAGGGAAAGATGACCATAAGCTAATGCCAGTAGGATTCTGGTCCAAGAAATTTCCATACTCTCATTTTAAATACTCATATTTTGAGAAATTGATTTGGACTTTATATGCAGCACTGCTACACACAGAACCTCTGACAGGACAACAGCCAATAACAGTCAGGAGCACCCTGCCTCTTAAGGCATGGTTAAATATGTCAGCGGAAGAGTTGGCAGGTAACCAAATTGAAGAAAAGGTACTCGCGTGGAAGTGGTACATAAACACGCGTTGTATCAGCGGCTCCGGAGAACCAGCCCTCCTCACCGAGGAGGTAAACAAACTTGAGGTGGAGCCACCCACCTGTGCCAACAAGTTTGAACCTATAGAGACATCTATAGGTGTACAGGGGCCAAAATACACCCCTGTCTTTAAAAATGCCTGGTTTACAGACGGATCAGCCCCCGTATCCGGTGACCGCAACACCTGGAGGGCAGCAGCCTTCATTCCCGCGACACAACAAGCTCTGACTGTGTCTGGTGAGTCCAATTCTGCACAACATGCAGAACTTATAGCCGCATATATGGCTATACAGGAAGCAGTGCGGACACAAAAACAAAATATATGTATTTACAGACTCTTGGGCAGTATATAATGGCATTATATTATGGTCAGGAAAATGGAAACAAACTAATTGGCAAATTAATGGCAAAGATTTATGGTCTAGAGAATATTGGGAAGAGATATATATTTTATCACAAAAGATAAAAATATATGTAACACATGTCAATGCACATGCTAGTGACAGCTCTAAAACAACACTATACAACAAAATAGTAGATCAACTAGCAAAAGGACTAACACCAGGAAATAACCTCACTATCACTGACAAATCTAAATCTTTAGCAATAACATTAGCATTAAAAAAGGAAGATAACAATTCTTACTCCTTGCCACCAATTCCATCAATTAAATTAAAAAAGGAAGATGGAAAATACAAAATACAACCTCCAGAATTAGAAATGAAATTGACCATACCATTTATCACACAAATACATCAAACATTAGGACACATAGGACAATCAGCACTTATAAACTGGTTTCTAAAAAGAAACATAAAAGCCCCAATCAGAGACATTAAATCAGCCATAAATGCATGCACTGTTTGCAAAGGAACACACATGTTCCGCACACTTTAGCCACCTAGAATGAATAAACCATATATACCCAACCAACTCTTACAGATAGATTTTATTGGACCTTTAAAAGTACCATATTCACAAAAATATGCATGCACATTAGTGGATGTAAATACAGGAATCCTTGCTGCCACAGCATCATCACATCCAGATGCAAATACAACATTACGCTCCCTAAATACCTGGATGATGCATTTTGGCCCGCCACAAATCATAGATCAAGGATCACACTTTACTGCCACATCTGTACAAAAGTTGGCAGCAGAATATGACATAGATTGGAACTTTCACTTATCATACAACCCAACAGCAGCAGGAACAATTGAAAGGCACAATGGACTCCTCAAACATAAAATGCAAACA
This sequence comes from Cnephaeus nilssonii, assembly GCF_951640355.1. Taxonomy (NCBI): domain Eukaryota; kingdom Metazoa; phylum Chordata; class Mammalia; order Chiroptera; family Vespertilionidae; genus Cnephaeus; species Cnephaeus nilssonii. Next base: position 45,005,734 of record NC_137092.1, read on the forward strand.
TTATTGATGGATAATAAATGTCCATCTTTACAAGTTCTTTTAAATAAAGCATGCCTTTTATTGAATTCTAGACCTAGACAGAACAGACCCTCCCCCCTAGAACAACTATATCTTCCACACATTGAAAATATCAATGAATACCAATTCATCCCTCCACCTAGAACAAATAGGAAAATTCTTTACAAAATCTTAACAAAAAACTCTAAAGATAACTCCTTGTCCTTGCAGGAAATCATAGCTGACAGCGGAGCCTCACTTTACTGGACAGTAAATGATAAGGGAGAACTACAACAAACCAAAATCCAAAACACACAACCAAGATTTTAAATGAACATTATATTATTTATTTATTGTCTTATCTCAGCCATAATCACTCTTACACTCCTCCTGCCACTCATATCATACATTGAACAGAATGTACACAAGAATATTTGCCAGGAGAAACAGCTGTACGTTTTCATGCTCTACTCAGAGACTATATTGCCATAGGAGAACAAGCAATCTATTCTGCTTACAGATACCCAAGCTCACTTCCACCATTAACAACCCCAAATGAATTATTCAATATAATTTGCATATGAGACTTAAATGCAGAATATTTGACACCACCTTGGAACTATATCCCTGCAATCTCTCAGAGAGAACTTGAAGACAGAGAAAGATGGGAACATATGATGGAACTAGATGGCCCAGAGGAATTTTCCACTGGACATTGATTTTACTCTTTACTAATATTCTTGTTAATGATGTTATTTCTAGTGCTTCTAGCACTACAACTACTTTTAGTACTTCTACTAATGCTGATATTACTCCTGAAGTGCCTGCTACTGCTTTACCTATTACTACTTTTCCTACTACTATTACTACTACTAATACTGGCAAGCCAGATACCATAAAACCAGCTATAGCCCATAAATTATCCATACAACTAACTAAACCAAACAAACATTATGTTTTCCACCACCCAGTCACACTTACAGCAAATAACTCAATCTTTTCACTAACTATAGGTGATTTTTCTTTCAATACTTCTTTACAATATTACTCCACATACAAGATGTGTCCATCATATTACCACCCAGATTTTTGCCAACTTAAAATATTGAATTATGTACAAAATTCTATGGGAACATATGGTCACACTCAATTGAAAGAATGCATTTCCCAACAATGGTTTCAGGACTCTCTGTCTCTGAGATCAGTTTCCATTATAGATGTCCAATCAAGAGATCCTCCCACAACAACTTATCATATAACTACTGATACCCTTATAACTCTCAATTCCAAATTTATAAACATAGTTCAAAATGTAGATCCATATTTAAATATAGAAAATAATTCATGCATTCAGAGAGCACTAATTAATGTAGTTCCATTTCAAGAACATCTCATGCATTTTTGGTATACAGGAGAACTAGGAGATGAATTTGAGGATTATGATGAATATGATAAATATGAGGAGATGATGAACACAACAGAGGCATCCATACCTACACTCACAACAGAAACACCCATATCAACCTATTTTAACAGACAACCATTCTTTTCACCACCCACCACAAACCCAACCCTACCAGAAGGCTTTCCTATCTCACCATATTATAACATGACACACATTGTAAAAGAAAATGACATAACTTATTATCAATATTATTTAACAGACTTTCCAAATTTTCCAACATTTGGCAACTTTTGTGTAGGCATTAAATGTCACATGTCAAAGTCTTAATATGGCCCTGTGATGATAACCTTTTTAACTGATGCCATCACACCAGAAGAATATTTAGCTCATGATAACAACTACTGGCCATTTAGACACATACCTCAGATGATGATAGACCTCATTAGTCCTGTCAATTTTGACTCTGGTGAAACTATGCATAAACTTTGGAATTCACCTATGTTTGGCACCATATATCAAATTTGCTTTCCAGCAGCTATATCTAATAATTCCCTTCATATTAATACCACTGGGACAAACTTTACTCATTTTTATACCAAACTAGAACCAGCTATATATTGTGTTGACCCCAACAAGAAATTGGCCAAATCTGTTCTAAATCTATTACAAAGACTAACCCCCAATATGCTATATCCAAATTCTTACAAACTAAGATCACAGCAATTTCTAGGATTCTGGAATATAAATTATACCACCCTTTACTACCCAGATATAATTACACATACCTTTACAGAAATCCCACAAGGAGAACAATTTGTCATGAATTCAACCCACATTTGTTCTAATACCATAGCCATTGGTAAAATTAACCCATCAATTATGCCCTCCTATAACTGCTCTATATTATCCACAAAAAATGACAATGTCTATAACGTATTGGTTGCAGTCTAAAAGATACATACTAGAACAAGCTAATTCCTTAGCAAATTTAACTATGTTTTTCTCTAACTACACACAGAAATTTTTTCCTTTATTCATGTTTAATTCCTCTACAACATCATATCTATTAGATTGCTCCCCAAGTGTCACAGAAATGCTCACCTATGCAATTATTCCTAAACATGATCAACAAGCACGACAACCTACATTTTTAAACCACCCATACTCATATGGACCATTCCCCATTATAAGCTATAGAAATTTTACATTTAGCTACACCTCTACAAACATTCTTTCAAATCTTACCACAGGCCAACAACACCAAACAACCTATACAGTTCTTTATCCCAACTCAACATTAAGACCTACGCCTATACCACTAAATCACTCACATTTTGCTTGCAGAGGATATGACACACTCATTAGTTTACATTATAATATTTCTTATGGACTAAAACCTACTTCTTGGTTTACAACCTTTGGAGCCTATATTAATCCCTCAAAAGCAAAACGTATAGCTGGATCCTTCACTACTGGTTTTCAATCATATATGCTACATTACTTAGACGGCGGATGGAAAAAATTATTCCTCCACCACCATTCACCCATGACTAATCATTCTCTTCTACTCTTCACTGATTTCTACTATATACCTAATATTGCTGATAAATGTTATAATAACCTATTAGAACCATGCAAAGAGGTTGCTACAATTCTACGACATGCTTAAGAACCTTACATTTCTCACCTGTCTATTCTTATGGCATTACAAAACCTGCACCTAAACTTCTTGAGGCCCAATCAGTAATTACACAAATCAATAACCCAGGTAGACTAATTTTCCAACCACAGATTCAGAGAACTACCATATACTTCTCACCAGATGATTTTCTAGCCTCCTCATTAGTCAAAGCTTGTGCAGATGTAGAACCCCCAATTCCAATCAGAAATGCACCATTCCCTCAAAAATTTAGACAACATTCAGGAAGGAAACTCTTACAACTAGACGCAGCTTCCTTTGCATTGGCATCAATCGCAGCATCTGTATCTATAGCAAATTCAGTTAAAATTAATCAATTAACTAATGCTTTAAATAAATACTTCCACCATACAACCGAATTTGAAACTAAAACATTAGAACTCATCTCTAAATCATTTGACAGTGCCTATCAACTGGCAGCACAAACCCATCAGCAAGTTATGCTCTTATCAGACATAGTTAAGGAACAGGATCACTATATGCACACATTACATCAAGACATAGAGGACATTAATCAAAGATTCCAAAAATACCAATTTAGACAACAATGTCAACTTATACAAAATTCCCTAACACAAGCCCAACGAGACCTTTTGTCTCTCATTGTCAGGGGACAAGGACTGAACCCATTGTGGAATGATGCAATAGCTGCAATTGACTTCACAAAACCTATAGGATGCTCCTACTCAGACTGTGAACTTTCAATACTCACAGAAGTAGGAGGAGAAAACTTAGTGGCATATCCTACATTGAATATACCAATACACATGAACAATAATGAATATGCAATGCCTAATGGAGACATGCTATATGTGGAACCTTATTTCTTCTTAAAATCTTCACTAATACAATTCACTCCAAATATCTTCATTGCATTCCAACCACTATCTGTAGATACATTTCCTGTATCACTTCTTCCACATGACCCAAGACCACTCATGTATAATATAGGCAGACACAACTTTGTCGCCTGCTTTACAAATATCTCTGTATATGATCACACAATAAGGAAGAATGTGAACAACTCCTTCCCTAATTCTTGTCACTTAATCACTAATGCTATGAACATCACCTTTAATAATAAAATATATTATTCATTCTTTGACACCAAAACCTCTCTATACTTCTCACCCTCTTTACCCTTATACCAACGCTTGCAAGAAAAACATTATACTGCACCTCCTACTCTTAATGAATCTTTTAACAAGCTTAGCTCTTTAGAACCCCTTGTAAAAGATACTATGAAGACCTTGAAGTCACAAGCTGAACAACTACATCACTTAGCCTACATCCCAAACGCCGAAACCATCACAACCTTGGAAGACTTGAAAAAACTACACCGTAATTGCAAGACAGCGGTCACTCTCCTATCCTTATGGAGGACCGTCCCCTGCACTCCTGATTGGAATTTCATCAACCCCATCGCATGGATTCAGCATGGACTCTCTTCATTTGAAGCTACATGGACTTTAATTAAGGAGATATTATATGCATTGGCTATTATTTTCCTCTTTTGTTTATTTGTTAAGATTGCTAAAATCATTATATGCCTTATCCCCAATAAAATAAAAAATAATTGATTCCCTTGGGGTAAACCCTTCAGGAATCACCGGGTGGAATGTTATAGTAATAGTGATAAGAATAATATAGAATAAGTATCAAAATGTGGAATTACAGTGTGATATTAAAATATGATGTTAAAAAGTATTGAATGTAATGAAAACAGGTTGATTAAACACCCCTGAGTGGCCTGTATGTAGAAAAAAAAGTAAAGTGATCTGTTCCCCATATGTAAAACCAGATATGCAAGGCTCCTGGCACCCGCTGATAAGACAAACACTGAAGACGCCCATCTAGGCACATAAAAAGAGGAAGCACCAGAGGAAGATCAGAGAGGCCTGCTCTGCTCCTCCACAGACGGTCACTCTCCACCCCCCTTTCTGCATCTGCCCAAGCTCTGCCGTGGACCATGAGTCCAAACAATGAGCCGGAAAGTGAGGCCTCAAGCAAGACTCTGAGCCGCAGCTGCAACGTCCAACGTCCAGTGTGTGTGTCTGTCGGCGCGGATCCCCGGGTGGCCTGCCGAGGTCTGGAAACCACCAGGACTCTGGTAAATAAACCGTGTGTGATTCGTGCATTGCATGTCTGTCTCCTGTGTAATTTATGCTCAGTGAATATTAAGTAAGTACCTTGGGTCGTACATGTCAGTTTAGAGACTGGCTGAGACACCCTTGGTCACCTGTGCTTACATCCCTGAAGGAGAAATTGGGACAAGCACTGAGAATTTACAACTCCAGACTAGGGAAATATTTAGAAATGTGCTTCACACACTAGGAATACATATTCCAATAGACTGAATATCTGAACAGCACAATTTTGTCACTGGGAAATCTTCCTCAAACCGCTGAGAACCGAGTGTGACACTGTTTACATTTATTTTTCCCATCAAAAGGACTTGGCGTTTTCGGGAAAAGGAGTTGGTGAAACACTGAAAAATTCATTTTCCTAGAACTATAGAATAGTATGAAAGTATTGAGAACACTATGAAATCAAAATGTTAGTTAGGCTAGGGTTCCAAGTAGTGTTTTAAAGTACCTTTAAAAAGCCGGTATGACACCCATGTTAAAATGAAAACTCTCAGAGCTCAAAACAACAGAACAGGGGGATGTCTCAGATTGTCTCTAGAACTCTTGGAATACGTTTTAGAAAACGAACATCTCTACTGAATTTTGAAATACTGAGAATTTGTATCCAAAGCGCTGTGAAAAGTAGGGTAGACTATCAAGTGGTAATAATGGTTAAAGTACTGGTATATTTGTAAAAAACGCTGTTTCAGCAAATTGGAACTCACAATGAAGGAGCTTGAGACACTGGAAGAGACAGACTCCAACTCGGGCAATTCACAATGAAAACCTAGGTTAATATCTAAGACAGTGTTTCAAACACTAGAAATACGTGAATAAAGGGCCTTAATATCTGTCACACATTGTTTCCTGACAAGCAAATCCTGTTCAAAGAAGATAAAACCGAGTTGGAAGCTCTTTACATTTATCATTAAGAGACAATGAGAAAGAAGAATAAAGTAGGAGGGATCTCAATACCAGATTTCAAGCTGTATTACAAAGCCACTGTTCTCAAAACAGCCTGGTACTGGCACAAGAACAGACACATAGATCAATGGAACAGAATAGAGAATCCAGATATTGACCCAAACCACTATGCTCAATTAATATTTGACAAAGGAGGCATGAACATACAATGGAATAAAGATAGTCTCTTCAATAAATGGTGTTGGGAAAATTGGACAGATACATGCAAAAAAATGAAGCTTGATCACCAACTTACGCCATACACAAAAATAAACTCAAAATGGATACAGGACTTAAACATAAGACGGGAAACCATAAAAATACTAGAGCAATCCACAGGCAGCAAAATGTCAGACATATGCCAAAAGAAATTCTTCACTGACACTGCCCCTAGGGCAATGGAAGCTAAAGAAAAATTAACAAATGGGACTACATCAAAATAAAAAGCTTTTTCACAGCAAAAGAAACCATCAACAAAACAACAAGAAGGCCCACTGCATGGGAGAACATATTTGCAAATGGCATCACTGATAAAGGTTTAATCTCCAACATCTACAGGCAGCTTATGCAACTTAATAAAAGGAAGATACATGATCCAATAAAAAAATGGGCAACAGACCTAAATAGAATCTTTTCAAAAGAAGACAGAAGGAAGGCCAAGAGACACATGAAAACATGCTCAACGTCACTAATTATCCGAGAGATGCGAATCAAAACAACAATGCGGTACCATCTCACACCTGTCAGAATGGCTATCATCAACAAATCAACAAACGACAAGTGTTGCGGAGAAAAAGGAACCCTCGTGCATTTCTGGTGGGATTGCAGACTGGTGCAGCCACTGTGGAGAACAGTATGGAGTTTCCTCAAAAAACTGAAAATGGAACTCCCATTTGACCCAGTAATCCCACTCCTGGGAATATATCCGAAGAAACTAGAAACACCAATTAGAAAGGATATATGCACCCCTATGTTCATAGCAGCACAATTCACCATAGCTAAGATTTGGAAACAGCCTAGGTGCCCGTCAGCAGATGACTGGATCAGAAAACTGTGGTACATCTACACAATGGAATACTATGCTGCCATAAAAAAGAAGGAATTCTCATCATTTGCAGCAACCTGGGAGGAATTGGAGAACATTATGTTAAGTGAAATAAGTCAGTCAATGAAAGAAAAATACCACATGATCTCACTCATTTATGGATAATACAGAACATTATAAACTTGAACAAAAAGATAGATACAGAGACAGTAAAGCATCAAACAGACTGTCAAATTACAAGGGGAAGGTTAGGGAGAGGTGGGGGAGATAAGAGATCAATCAAAGGACTTGTATGCATTCATATAAGCATAACCAATAGATGCAAAACTCTGGGGGGTGGGGGCATATATGGGAGTGGGGTGTGGGGAGGGCATGGTAAGATATGTACACATATAATACCTTAATAAAAAAATTGGGAAAAAAAAAAGAGACAATGAGTTGGCGTTTTTGAAAGAGGCCTTGTTAGGCCATTAAACAGGAAGTGATGACGTCACCAAGGGGGAGGGGCCAAGAGGGCAGGTTTAATTGAAACCTGGAGATAATGATTTAGCCTGGGGCCCAGCTGGGAGTGATGATGTCATCGAGGTTAGTTCTGGAGTTAGCGTTAGAGAATTGGGGTCTGGATAGGGTTAGGGATAGGATAAGGGTTCTGGCTAGGTAGGGTTCAGGCTCAGGTTAGGGATAGGTTTAGGGTTAGGGTTAGAGGGTTAGGGACAGGGTTAAGGTCACGGTGCTGTAAGGTTGGGTATTCACAATGAATGAGCTTCAACCACTGGACAAATTGGAGTGTAGCACTGAGAATTTACAACTCCAGACTAGGGAAGTATTTAGAAATGTGCTTCACACACTAGGAATACATATTCCAATAGACTGAATATCTGAACAGCACAATATTGTCACTGGGAAATCTTGTTCAAACCGCTGAGAACCGAGTGTGACACTGTTTACATTTATTTTTCCCGTCAATAGGAGTTGGCGTTTTCGGGAAAAGGTTTTGGTGAAACACTGAAAAACTCATTTTCCTAGAGCTATCGAACAGTATGAAAGTATTGAGAACACTATGAAATAAAAATGTTAGTTAGGCTAGGGTTCCAAGTAATGTTTTACTCTGCCTTTAAAAAGTCGGTATGACACCCGTGTTAAAATGAAAAGTCTCATTGCTCAAAACAACAGACCAGGGGAATGGCAGAGTGTCTCTAGAACTCCTGGAATACGTTTTAGAACCGGAACATCTCTACTGAATTTTGAAATACTGAGAATTTGTATCCAAAGCGCTGTGAAAGGTAGGATAGACTGTCAAGTGGTAATAATGTTGAAAGTGCTGGTATATTTGTAAAAAAGGTTGTTTTACCAAATTAGAATTCACAATGAAAAAGCTTGAGACTCTGGAAGAGAGAGTCTCCAACTCGGGAAATTCACAATGTTAACCTAGGTTAATATCTAAGAAAGTGCTTCAAACACTAGGAATACGTGAATAAAGGGCCTTAATATCTGTAACACATTGTTTCCTGACAAGGAAATCGTGTTCAAAGAACATAGAACCGAGTTGGATACTGGTTACATTTATTATTCCGGGACAATGAGTTGGCGATTTTGAAAGAAGCCTGGTTAGGCCATTAAACCGGATGTGATGACGTCACCAAGGGGGAGGGGCCACGTGGGCAGGCTTAATTGATCCCAGGTGATAATGATTTGGCCAGGGGACCAGCTGGGAGTGATGACATCATCAATTTTAGTTCTGGTATTAGGGTTAGAGAATTGGGGCTCTGTTCATGGTTAGGGTTAGGATAAGGTTTTGGGCTAGGTAGCGTTCAGGCTCAGGTGTGGGCTAGGTTTAGGGTTTGGGTTAGAGGGTTAGGGACAGGGTTACGGTCACAGTGTAGTAATGTTGGCTATTCACAATGAATGAGCTTCAATCACTGGACAATTTGGTGTGTAGCACTCAGAACTTACGACTCCAGACTAGGGAAATATATAGAAATGTGCTTCACACAATAGGAATACATATTCCAATAGACTGAATATCTGAACAGCACAATTTTGTCACTGGGAAATCTTGTTCAAACAGCTGAGAAGCGAGTGTGACACTGTTTACATTTATTTTTCCCGTCAAAAGGAGTTGCCGTTTTCAGGAAAAGGTTTTGGTGAAACACTGAAAAACTCATTTTCCTAGAGCTATCTAACAGTATGAAAGTATTGAGAACACTATGAAATAAAAATGTTAGTTAGGCTAGGGTTCCAAGTAATGTTTTACTGTGCCTTTAAAAAGCCGGTATGACACCCGTGTTAAAATGAAAATCTCATTGCTCAAAACAACAGACCAGGGGAATGGCAGAGTGTCTCTAGAACTCCTGGAATACGTTTCAGAACCCGAATATCTCTACAAAATTTTAAAATACTGAGAATTTGTATCCAAAGCGCTGTGAAAGGTAGGATAGACGGTCAAGTGGTAATAATGTTGAAAGTGCTGGTATATTTGTAAAAAAGCTTGTTTTACCAAATTAGAATTCACAATCAAAAAGCTTGAGACACTGGAAGAGAGAGACTCCAACTCGGGAAATTCACAATGATAACCTAGGTTAATATCTAAGAAAGTGCTTCAAACACTAGGAATACGTGAATAAAGGGCCTTAATATCTGTAACACAATGTTTCCTGACAAGGAAATCGTGTTCAAAGAACATAGAACTGAGTTGGAAACTGCTTACATTTATTATTCCGGGACAATGAGTTGGCGATTTTGAAAGAAGCCTGGTTAGGCCATTAAACCGGATGTGATGACGTCACCAAGGGGGAGGGGCCACGTGGGCAGGCTTAATTGATCCCAGGTGATAATGATTTGGCCAGGGGACCAGCTGGGAGTGATGACGTCATCGAGATTAGTTCTGGTATTAGGGTTAGAGAATTGGGGCTTTGTTCATAGTTAGGGTTAGGATAACGTTTTGGGCTAGGTAGGGTTCAGGCTCAGGTGTGGGCTACGTTTAGGGTTTGGGTTAGAGGGTTAGGGACAGGCTTATGGTCACAGTGTAGTAATGTTGGCTATTCACAATGAATGAGCTTCAATCACTGGACAATTTGGTGTGTAGCACTCAGAACTTACGACTCCAGACTAGGAAAATATTTAGAAATGTGCTTCACACAATAGGAATACATATTCCAATAGACTGAATATCTGAACAGCACAATTTTGTCACTGGGAAATCTTGTTCAAACAGCTGAGAACCGAGTGTGACACTGTTTACATTTATTTTTCCCGTCAATAGGAATTGGCGTTTTCGGGAAAAGGTTTTGCTGAAACACTGAAAAACTCATTTTCCTAGAGCTATCGAACAGTATGAAAGTATTGAGAACACTATGAAATAAAAATGTTAGTTAGGCTAGGGTTCCAAGTAATGTTTTACTGTGCCTTAAAAAGTCGGTATGACACCCGTGTTAAAATGAAAAGTCTCATTGCTCAAAACAACAGACCAGGGGAATGGCAGAGTGTCTCTAGAACTCCTGGAATACGTTTTAGAACCGGAACATCTCTACTGAATTTTGAAATACTGAGAATTTGTATCCAAAGCGCTGTGAAAGGTAGGATAGACTGTCAAGTGGTAATAATGTTGAAAGTGCTGGTATATTTGTAAAAAAGGTTGTTTTACCAAATTAGAATTCACAATGAAAAAGCTTGAGACTATGGAAGAGAGAGTCTCCAACTCGGGAAATTCACAATGTTAACCTAGGTTAATATCTAAGAAAGTGCTTCAAACACTAGGAATACGTGAATAAAGGGCCTTAATATCTGTAACACATTGTTTCCTGACAAGGAAATCGTGTTCAAAGAACATAGAACCGAGTTGGATACTGGTTACATTTATTATTCCGGGACAATGAGTTGGCGATTTTGAAAGAAGCCTGGTTAGGCCATTAAACCGGATGTGATGACGTCACCAAGTGGGAGGGGCCACGTGGGCAGGCTTAATTGATCCCAGGTGATAATGATTTGGCCAGGGGACCAGCTGTGAGTGATGACGTCATCAAGTTTAGTTCTGGTATTAGGGTTAGAGAATTGGGGCTCTGTTCATGGTTAGGGTTAGGATAAGGTTTTGGGCTAGGTAGCGTTCAGGCTCAGGTGTGGGCTAGGTTTAGGGTTTGGGTTAGAGGGTTAGGGACAGGGTTACGGTCACAGTGTAGTAATGTTGGCTACTCACAATGAATGAGCTTCAATCACTGGACAATTTGGTGTGTAGCACTCAGAACTTACGACTCCAGACTAGGAAAATATTTAGAAATGTGCTTCACACAAAAGGAATACATATTCCAATAGACTGAATATCTGAACAGCACAATTTTGTCACTGGGAAATCTTGTTCAAACAGCTGAGAAGCGAGTGTGACACTGTTTACATTTATTTTTCCCGTCAAAAGGAGTTGGCGTTTTTTGGAAAAGGTTTTGGTGAAACACTGAAAAACTCATTTTCCTAGAGCTATCGAACAGTATGAAAGTGTTGAGAACACTATGAAATAAAAATGTTAGTTAGACTAGGGTTCCAAGTAATGTTTTACTGTGCCTTTAAAAAGCCGGTATGACACCCGTGTTAAAATGAAAAGTCTCATTGCTCAAAACAACAGACCAGGGGAATGGCAGAGTGTCTCTAGAACTCCTGGAATATGTTTCAGAACCCGAACATCTCTACTGAATTTTAAAATACTGATAATTTGTATCCAAAGCGCTGTGAAAGGTAGGATAGACTGTCAAGTGGTAATAATGTTGAAAGTGCTGGTATATTTGTAAAAAAAGCTTGTTTTACCAAATTAGAATTCACAATCAAAAAGCTTGAGACACTGGAAGAGAGAGACTCCAACTCGGGAAATTCACAATGATAACCTAGGTTAATATCTAAGAAAGTGCTTCAAACACTAGGAATACGTGAATAAAGGGCCTTAATATCTGTAACACATTGTTTCCTGACAAGGAAATCGTGTTCAAAGAACATAGAACCGAGTTGGATACTGCTTACATTTATTATTCCGGGACAATGAGTTGGCGATTTTGAAAGAAGCCTGGTTAGGCCATTAAACCAGATGTGATGACGTCACCAAGAGGGAGGGGCCACGTGGGCAGGCTTAATTGATCCCAGGTGATAATGATTTGGCCAGGGGACCAGCTGGGAGTGATGACGTCATCGAGATTAGTTCTGGTATTAGGGTTAGAGAATTGGGGCTCTGTTCATGGTTAGGGTTAGGATAACGTTTTGGGATAGGTAGGGTTCAGGCTCAGGTGTGGGCTAGGTTTCGGGTTTGGGTTAGAGGGTTAGGGACAGGCTTATGGTCACAGTGTAGTAATGTTGGCTATTCACAATGAATGAGCTTCAATCACTCGACAATTTGGTGTGTAGCACTCAGAACTTACGACTCCAGACTAGGGAAATATTTAGAAATGTGCTTCACACAATAGGAATACATATTCCAATAGACTGAATATCTGAACAGCACAATTGTCTCACTGGGAAATCTTGTTCAAACACCTGAGAACCGAGTGTGACACCGTTTACATTTATTTTTCCCGTCAATAGGAGTTGGCGTTTTCGGGAAAAGGTTTTGGTGAAACACTGAAAAACTCATTTTCCTAGAGCTATCGAAGAGTATGAAAGTATTGAGAACACTATGAAATAAAAATGTTAGTTAGGCTAGGGTTCCAAGTAATGTTTTACTGTGCCTTTAAAAAGCCGGTATGACACCCGTGTTAAAATGAAAAGTCTCATTGCTCAAAACAACAGACCAGGGGAATGGCAGAGTGTCTCTAGAACTCCTGGAATACGTTTTAGAACCCGAACATCTCTACTGAATTTGGAAATACTGAGAATTTGTATCCAAAGCGCTGTGAAAGGTAGGATAGACTGTCAAGTGCTAATAATGTTGAAAGTGCTGGTATATTTGTGAAAAAGGTTGTTTTACCAAATTAGAATTCACAATGAAAAAGCTTGAGACACTGGAAGAGAGAGACTCCAACTAGGGAAATTCACAATGATAACCTAAGTTAATATCTAAGAAAGTGCTTCAAACACTAGGAATACGTGAATAAAGGGCCTTAATATCTGTAACACATTGTTTCCTGACAAGCAAATCATGTTCAAAGAACATAGAACCGAGTTGGATACTGGTTACATTCATTATTCCGGGACAATGAGTTGGCGATTTTGAAGGAAGCCTGGTTATGCCATTAAACCGGATGTGATGACGTCACCAAGGGGGAGGGGCCACGTGGGCAGGCTTAATTGATCCCAGGTGATAATGATTTGGCCAGGGGACCAGCTGGGAGTGATGACGTCATCGAGATTAGTTCTGGTATTAGGGTTAGAGAATTGGGGCTCTGTTCATGGTTAGGGTTAGGATAAAGTTTTGGGCTAGGTAGTGTTCAGGCTCAGTTGTGGGCTAGGTTTAGGGTTTGGGTTAGAGGGTTAGGGACAGGGTACGGTCACAGTGTAGTAATGTTGGCTATTCACAATGAATGAGCTTCAATCACTGGACAATTTGGTGTGTAGCACTCAGAACTTACGACTCCAGACTAGGGAAATATTTAGAAATGTGCTTCACACAATAGGAATACATATTCCAATAGACTGAATATCTGAACAGCACAATTTTGTCACTGGGAAATCTTGTTCAAACAGCTGAGAACCGAGTGTGACACTGTTTACATTTATTTTTCCCGCCAAAAGGAGTTGGCGTTTTCGGGAAAAGGTTTTGGTGAAACACTGAAAAACTCATTTTCCTAGAGCTATCGAACAGTATGAAAGTATTGAGAACACTATGAAATAAAAATGTTAGTTAGGCTAGGGTTCCAAGTAATGTTTTACTGTGCCTTTAAAAAGCCGGTATGACACCCGTGTTAAAATGAAAAGTCTCATTGCTCAAAACAACAGACCAGGGGAATGGCAGAGTGTCTCTAGAACTCCTGGAATACGTTTTAGATCCCGAACATCTCTACTGAATTTTGAAATACTGAGAATTTGATCCAAAGCGCTGTGAAAGGAAGGATAGACTGTCAAGTGGTAATAATGTTGAAAGTGCTGGTATATTTGTAAAAAAGGTTGTTTTACCAAATTAGAATTCACAATGAAAAAGCTTGAGACACTGGAAGAGAGAGACTCCAACTCGGGAAATTCACAATGACAACCTAGGTTAACATCTAAGAAAGTGCTTCCAAAACTAGGAATTCGTGAATAAAGGGCCTTAATATCTGTAACACATTGTTTCCTGACAAGGAAATCGTGTTCAAAGAACATAGAACCAAGTTGGATACTGGTTACATTCATTATTCCGGGACAATGAGTTGGCGATTTTGAAAGAAGCCTGGTTAGGCCATTAAACCTGATGTGATGACGTCACCAAGGGGGAGAGGCCTCGTGGGCAGGCTTAATTGATCCCATGTGATAATGATTTGGCCAGGGGACCAGCTGGGAGTGATGACGTCATCGAGATTAGTTCCGGTATTAGGGTTAGAGAATTGGGGCTCTGTTCATGGTTAGGGTTAGGATAAGGTTTTGGGCTAGGTAGGGTTCAGGCTCAGGTGTGGGCTAGGTTTAGGGTTTGGGTTAGAGGGTTAGGGACTGGGTTATGGTCACAGTGTAGTAATGTTGGCTATTCACAATGAATGAGCTTTAATCACTCGACAATTTGGTGTGTAGCACTCAGAACTTACGACTCCAGACTAGGGAAATGTTTAGAAATGTGCTTCACACACTAGGAATACATATTCCAATAGACTGAATATCTGAACAGCACAATTTTGTCACTGGGAAATCTTGTTCAAACAGCTGAGAACCGAGTGTGACACTGTTTACATTTATTTTTCCCGTCAAAAGGAGTTGGCGTTTTCAGGAAAAGGTTTTGGTGAAACACTGAAAAACTCATTTTCCTAGAGCTATCGAACAGTATGAAAGTATTGAGAAGACTATGAAATAAAAATGTTAGTTAGGCTAGGGTTCCAAGTAATGTTTTACTGTGCCTTTAAAAAGCCAGTATGACACCCGTGTTAAAATGAAAAGTCTCATTGCTCAAAACAACAGACCAGGGGAATGGCAGAGTGTCTCTAGAACTCCTGGAATACGTTTCAGAACCCGAACATCTCTACTGAATTTTAAAATACTGAGAATTTGTATCCAAAGCGCTGTGAAAGGTAGGATAGACTGTCAAGTGGTAATAATGTTGAAAGTGCTGGTATATTTGTAAAAAAGGTTGTTTTACCAAATTAGAATTCACAATGAGAAAGCTTCAGACACTGGAAGAGAGAGACTCCAATTCGGGAAATTCACATTGATAACCTAGGTTAATATCTAAGAAAGTGCTTCAAACACTAGGAATACGTGAATAAAGGGCCTTAATATCTGTAACACATTGTTTCCTGACAAGGAAATCGTGTTCAAAGAACATAGAACCGAGTTGGATACTGGTTACATTTATTATTCCGGGACACTGAGTTGGCGATTTTGAAAGAAGCCTGGTTAGGCCATTAAACCGGATGTGATGACGTCACCAAGGGGGAGAGGCCACGTGGGCAGGCTTAATTGATCCCAGGTGATAATGATTTGGCCAGGGGACCAGCTGTGAGTGATGACGTCATCGAGATTAGTTCTTGTATTAGGGTTAGAGAATTGGGGCTCTGTTCATGGTTAGTGTTAGGATAAGGTTTTGGGCTAGGTAGCGTTCAGGCTCAGGTATGGGCTAGGTTTAGGGTTTGCGTTAGAGTGATAGGGACAGGGTTAAGGTCACAGTGTAGTAATGTTGGCTATTCACAATGAATGAATTCAA
Source organism: Cnephaeus nilssonii (assembly GCF_951640355.1). Classification (NCBI taxonomy): domain Eukaryota; kingdom Metazoa; phylum Chordata; class Mammalia; order Chiroptera; family Vespertilionidae; genus Cnephaeus; species Cnephaeus nilssonii. Next base: position 45,021,763 of record NC_137092.1, read on the forward strand.
ACACTCGACAATTTGGTGTGTAGCACTCAGAACTTACGACTCCAGACTAGGGAAATATTTAGAAATGTGCTTCACACATTAGGAATACATATTCCAATAGACTGAATATCTGAACAGCACAATTTTGTCACTGGGAAATCTTGTTCAAACAGCTGAGAAGCGAGTGTGACACTGTTTACATTTATTTTTCCCGTCAAAAGGAGTTGGCGTTTTGGGGAAAAGGTTTTGGTGAAACACTGAAAAACTCATTTTCCTAGAGCTATCGAACAGTATGAAAGTATTGAGAACACTATGAAATAAAAATGTTAGTTAGGCTAGGGTTCCAAGTAATGTTTTACTGTGCCTTTAAAAAGCCGGTATGACACCCGTGTTAAAATGAAAAGTCTCATTGCTCAAAACAACAGACCAGGGGAATGGCAGAGTGTCTCTAGAACTCCTGGAATACGTTTCAGAACCCGAACATATCTACTGAATTTTAAAATACTGAGAATTTGTATCCAAAGCGCTGTGAAAGGTAGGATAGACTGTCAAGTGGTAATAATGTTGAAAGTGCTGGTATATTTGTAAAAAAGGTTGTTTTACCAAATTAGAATTCACAATGAAAAAGCTTGAGACACTGGAAGAGAGAGTCTCCAACTCGGGAAATTCACAATGATAACCTAGGTTAATATCTAAGAAAGTGCTTCAAACACTAGGAATACGTGAATAAAGGGCCTTAATATCTGTAACACATTGTTTCCTAACAAGGAAATCGTGTTCAAAGAACATAGAACCGAGTTGGATACTGGTTACATTTATTATTCCGGGACAATGAGTTGGTGATTTTGAAAGAAGCCTGGTTAAGCCATTAAACCGGATGTGATGACGTCACCAAGGGGGAGGGGCCACGTGGGCAGGCTTAATTGATCCCAGGTGATAATGATTTGGCCAGGGGACCAGCTGGGAGTGATGACGTCATCGAGATTAGTTCTGGTATTAGGGTTAGAGAATTGGGGCTCTGTTCATGGTTAGGGTTAGGATAAGGTTTTGGGCTAGGTAGCTTTCAGGCACAGGTGTGGGCTAGGTTTAGGGTTTGGCTTAGAGGGTTAGGGACAGGGTTACGGTCACAGTTTAGTAATGTTGGCTATTCACAATGAATGAGCTTCAATCACTGGACAATTTCGTGTGTAGCGCTCAGAACTTACGACTCCAGACTAGGGAAATATTTAGAAATGTGCTTCACACAATAGGAATACATATTCCAATAGACTGAATATCTGAACAGCACAATTTTGTCACTGGGAAATCTTGTTCAAACAGCTGAGAAGCGAGTGTGACACTGTTTACATTTATTTTTCCCGTCAAAAGGAGTTGGCGTTTTCGGGAAAAGGTTTTGCTGAAACACTGAAAAACTCATTTTCCTAGAGCTATCGAACAGTATGAAAGTATTGAGAACACTATGAAATAAAAATGTTAGTTAGGCTAGGGTTCCAAGTAATGTTTTACTGTGCCTTTAAAAAGCCGGTATGACACCCGTGTTAAAATGAAAAGTCTCATTGCTCAAAACAACAGACCAGGGGAATGGCAGAGTGTCTCTAGAACTCCTGGAATACGTTTCAGAACCTGAGCATCTCTACTGAATTTTGAAATACTGAGAATTTGTATCCAAAGCGCTGTGAAAGGTAGGATAGACTGTCAAGTGGTAATAATGTTGAAACTGCTGGTACATTTGTAAAAAAGGTTGTTTTACCAAATCAGAATTCACAATGAAAAAGCTTGAGACACTGGAAGAGAGAGACTCCAACTCGGGAAATTCACAATGATACCCTAGGTTAATATCTAAGAAAGTGCTTCAAACACTTGGAATACGTGAATAAAGGGCCTTAATATCTGTAACACATTGTTTCCTGACAAGGAAATCGTGTTCCAAGAACATAGAACCGAGTTGGATACTGGTTACATTTATTATTCCGGGACAATGAGTTGGCGATTTTGAAAGAAGCCTGGTTAGGCTATTAAACCGGATGTGATGATGTCACCAAGGGGAGGGGCCACGTGGGCAGGCTTAATTGATCCCAGGTGATAATGATTTGGCCAGGGGACCAGCTGGGAGTGATGACGTCATCGAGATTAGTTCTGGTATTAGGGTTAGAGAATTGGGGCTCTGTTCATGGTTAGGGTTAGGATAAGGTTTTGGGCTAGGTAGCGTTCAGGCTCAGGTGTGGGCTAGGTTTAGGGTTTGGGTTAGAGTGATAGGGACAGGGTTAAGGTCACAGTGTAGTAAAGTTGGCTATTCACAATGAATGAATTCAAACACTCGACAATTTGGTGTGTAGCACTCAGAACTTACGACTCCAGACTAGGGAAATATTTAGAAATGTGCTTCACACAATAGGAATACATATTCCAATAGACTGAATATCTGAACAGCACAATTTTGTCACTGGGAAATCTTGTTCAAACAGCTGAGAAGCGAGTGTGACACTGTTTACATTTATTTTTCCCGTCAAAAGGAGTTGGCGTTTTCGGGAAAAGGTTTTGGTGAAACATTGAAAAACTCATTTTCCTAGAGCTATCGAACAGTATGAAAGTATTGAGAACACTATGAAATAAAAATGTTAGTTAGGCTAGGGTTCCAAGTAATGTTTTACTGTGCCTTTAAAAAGCCAGTATGACACCCGTGTTAAAATGAAAAGTCTCATTGCTCAAAACAACAGACCAGGGGAATGGCAGAGTGTCTCTAGAACTCCTGCAATACGTTTCAGAACCCGAACATCTCTACTGAATTTTGAAATACTGAGAATTTGTATCCAAAGCGCTGTGAAAGGTAGGATAGACTGTCAAGTGGTAATAATGTTGAAAGGGCTGGTATATTTGTAAAAAAGGTTGTTTTACCAAATTAGAATTCACAATGAAAAAGCTTGAGACACTGGAAGAGAGAGACACCAACTCGGGAAATTCACAATGATAACCTAGGTTAATATCTAAGAAAGTGCTTCAAACACTAGGAATACGTGAATAAAGGGCCTTAATATCTGTAACACATTGTTTCCTGACAAGGAAATCGTGTTCAAAGAACATAGAACCGAGTTGGATACTGGTTACATTTATTATTCCGGGACAATGAGTTGGCGATTTTGAAAGAAGCCTGGTTAGGCCATTAAACCGGATGTGATGACGTCACCAAGAGGGAGGGGCCATGTGGGCAGGCTTAATAGATCCCAGGTGATAATGATTTGGCCAGGGGACCAGCTGGGAGTGATGACGTCATCGAGATTAGTTCTGGTATTAGGGTTAGAGAATTGGGGCTCTGTTCATGGTTAGGGTTAGGATAAGGTTTTGGGCTAGGTAGCTTTCAGGCACAGGTGTGGGCTAGTTTTAGGGTTTGGGTTAGAGGGTTAGGGACAGGGTTACGGTCACAGTTTAGTAATGTTGGCTATTCACAATGAATGAGCTTCAATCACTGGACAATCTGGTGTGTAGCACTCAGAACTTACGACTCCAGACTAGGGAAATATTTAGAAATGTGCTTCACACAATAGGAATACATATTCCAATAGACTGAATATCTGAACAGCACAATTTTGTCACTGGGAAATCTTGTTCAAACAACTGAGAACCGAGTGTGACACTGTTTACATTTATTTTTCCCGCCAAAAGGAGTTGGCGTTTTCGGGAAAAGATTTTGGTGAAACACTGAAAAACTCATGTTCCTAGAGCTATCGAACAGTATGAAAGTATTGAGAACACTGTGAAATAAAAGTGTTGGTTAGGCTAGGGTTCCAAGTAATGTTTTACTGTGCCTTTAAAAAGCCAGTATGACACCCGTGTTAAAATGAAAAGTCTCATTGCTCAAAACAACAGACCAGGTGAATGGCAGAGTGTCTCTAGAACTCCTGCAATACGTTTCAGAACCCAAACATCTCTACTGAATTTTGAAATACTGAGAATTTGTATGCAAAGCGCTGTGAAAGGTAGGATAGACTGTCAAGTGCTAATAATGTTGAAAGTGCTGGTATATTTGTAAAAAAGGTTGTTTTACTAAATTAGAATTCACAATGAAAAAGCTTGAGACACTGGAAGAGAGAGTCTCCAACTCGGGAAATTCACAATGATAACCTAGGTTAATATCTAAGAAAGTGCTTCACACACTAGGAATACGTGAATAAAGGGCCTTAATGTCTGTAACACATTGTTTCCTGACAAGGAAATCGTGTTCAAAGAACATAGAACCGAGTTGCATACTGGTTACATTTATTATTCCGGGACAATGAGTTGGCGATTTTGAAAGAAGCCTGGTTAGGCCATTAAACCTGATGAGATGACGTCACCAAGAAGGAGGGGCCACGTGGGCAGGCTTAATAGATCCCAGGTGATAATGATTTGGCCAGGGGACCAGCTGGGAGTGATGACGTCATCGAGATTAGTTCTGGTATTAGGGTTAGAGAATTGGGGCTCTGTTCATGGTTAGGGTTAGGATAAGGTTTTGGGCTAGGTAGCTTTCAGGCACAGGTGTGGGCTAGGTTTAGGGTTTGGGTTAGAGGGTAGGGACAGGGTTACGGTCACAGTTTAGTAATGTTGGCTATTCACAATGAATGAGCTTCAATCACTGGACAATCTGGTGTGTAGCACTCAGAACTTTCGACTCCAGACTAGGGAAATATTTAGAAATGTGCTTCACACAATAGGAATACATATTCCAATAGACTGAATATCTGAACAGCACAATTTTGTCACTGGGAAATCTTGTTCAAACAGCTGAGAAGCGAGTGTGACACTGTTTACATTTATTTTTCCCGTCAAAAGGAGTTGGCGTTTTCCGGAAAACGTTTTGGTGAAACACTGAAAAAATCATTTTCCTAGAGCTATCGAACAGTATGAAAGTATTGAGAACACTATGAAATAAAAATGTTGGTTAGGCTAGGGTTCCAGGTAATGTTTTACTGTGCCTTTAAAAAGCCAGTATGACACCCGTATTAAAATGAAAAGTCTCATTGCTCAAAACAACAGACCAGGGGAATGGCAGAGTGTCTCTAGAACTCCTGCAATACGTTTCAGAACCCGAACATCTCTACTGAATTTTGAAATACTGAGAATTTGTATCCAAAGCGCTGTGAAAGGTTGGATAGACTGTCAGGTGGTAATAATGTTGAAAGTGCTGGTATATTTGTAAAAAAGGTTGTTTTACCAAATTAGAATTCACAATGAAAAAGCTTGAGACACTGGAAGAGAGAGACTCCAACTCGGGAAATTCACAATGATAACCTAGGTTAATATCTAAGAAAGTGCTTCAAACACTAGGAATACGTGAATAAAGGGCCTTAATATCTGTAACACATTGTTTCCTGACAAGGAAATCGTGTTCAAAGAACATAGAACCGAGTTGGATACTGGTTACATTTATTATTCCGGGACAATGAGTTGGCGATTTTGAAAGAAGCCTGGTTAGGCCATTAAACCGGATGTGATGACGTGACCAAGGGGGAGGGGCCACGTGGGCAGGCTTAATTGATCCCAGGTGATAATGATTTGGCCAGGGGACCAGCTGGGAGTGATGACGTCATCGAGATTAGTTCTGGTATTAGGGTTAGAGAATTGGGGCTCTGTGCATGGTTAGGGTTAGGATAAGGTTTTGGGCTAGGTAGGGTTCAGGCTCAGGTGTGGGCTAGGTTTAGGGTTTGGGTTAGAGGGTTAGGGACAGGGTTACGGTCACAGTGTAGTAATGTTGGCTATTCACAATGAATGAGCTTCAAACACTCGACAATTTGGTGTGTAGCACTCAGAACTTACGACTCCAGACTAGGGAAATATTTAGAAATGTGCTTCACACAATAGGAATACATATTCCAATAGACTGAATATCTGAACAGCACAATTTTGTCACCGGGAAATCTTGTTCAAACAGCTGAGAAGCGAGTGTGACACTGTTTACATTTATTTTTCCCGTCAAAAGGAGTTGGCGTTTTTGGGAAAAGGTTTTGGTGAAACACTGAAAAACTCATTTTCCTAGAGCTATCGAACAGTATGAAAGTATTGAGAACACTATGAAATAAAAATGTTAGTTAGGCTAGGGTTCCAAGTAATGTTTTACTGTGCCTTTAAAAAGCCGGTATGACACCCGTGTTAAAATGAAAAGTCTCATTGCTCAAAACAACAGACCAGGTGAATGGCAGAGTGTCTCTAGAACTCCTGGAATACGTTTCAGAACCCGAACATCTCTACTGAATTTTGAAATACTGAGAATTTGTATCCAAAGCGCTGTGAAAGGTAGGATAGACTGTCAAGTGGTAATAATGTTGAAACTGCTGGTACATTAGTAAAAAAGGTTGTTTTACCAAATTAGAATTCACAATGAAAAAGCTTGAGACACTGGAAGAGAGAGACTCCAACTCGGGAAATTCACAATGATAACCTAGGTTAATATCTAAGAAAGTGCTTCAAACACTCGGAATACGTGAATAAAGGGCCTTAATATCTGTAACACATTGTTTCCTGACAAGGAAATCGTGTTCAAAGAACATAGAACCGAGTTGGATACTGGTTACATTTATTATTCCGGGACAATGAGTTGGCGATTTTGAAAGAAGCCTGGTTAGGCCATTAAACCGGATGTGATGACGTCACCAAGGGGGAGGGGCCAGGTAGGCAGGCTTAATTGATCCCAGGTGATAATGATTTGGCCAGGGGACCAGCTGGGAGTGATGACGTCATCGAGATTAGTTCTTGTATTAGGGTTAGAGAATTGGGGCTCTGTTCATGGTTAGTGTTAGGATAAGGTTTTGGGCTAGGTAGCGTTCAGGCTCAGGTGTGGGCTAGGTTTAGGGTTTGGGTTAGAGGGTTAGGGACAGGGTTACGGTCACAGTGTAGTAATGTTGGCTATTCACAATGAATGAGCTTCAGTCACTGGACAATTTGGTGTGTAGCACTCAGAACTTACGACTCCAGACTAGGGAAATATTTAGAAATGTGCTTCACACAATAGGAATACATATTCCAATAGACTGAATATCTGAACAGCACAATTTTGTCACTGGGAAATCTTGTTCAAACAGCTGAGAAGCGAGTGTGACACTGTTTACATTTATTTTTCCCGTCAAAAGGAGTTGGCGTTTTCGGGAAAAGGTTTTGGTGAAACACTGAAAAACTCATTTTCCTAGAGCTATCGAACAGTATGAAAGTATTGAGAACACTATGAAATAAAAATGTTAGTTAGGCTAGGGTTCCAAGTAATGTTTTACTGTGCCTTTAAAAAGCCAGTATGACACCCGTGTTAAAATGAAAAGTCTCATTGCTCAAAACAACAGACCAGGGGAATGGCAGAGTGTCTCTAGAACTCCTGGAATACGTTTCAGAACCCGAACATCTCTACTGAATTTTGAAATACTGAGAATTTGTATCCAAAGCGCTGTGAAAGGTAGGATAGACTGTCAAGTGGTAATAATGTTGAAACTGCTGGTATATTAGTAAAAAAGGTTGTTTTACCAAATTAGAATTCACAATGAAAAAGCTTGAGACACTGGAAGAGAGAGACTCCAACTCGGGAAATTCACAATGATAACCTAGGTTAATATCTAAGAAAGTGCTTCAAACACTCGGAATACGTGAATAAAGGGCCTTAATATCTGTAACACATTGTTTCCTGACAAGGAAATCGTGTTCAAAGAACATAGAACCGAGTTGGATACTGGTTACATTTATTATTCCGGGACAATGAGTTGGCGATTTTGAAAGAAGCCTGGTTAGGCTATTAAACTGGATGTGATGATGTCACCAAGGGGGACGGGCAACGTGGGCAGGCTTAATTGATCCCAGGTGATAATGATTTGGCCAGGGGACCAGCTGGGAGTGATGACGTCATCGAGATTAGTTCTGGTATTAGGGTTAGAGAATTGGGGCTCTGTTCATGTTTAGGGTTAGGATAAGGTTTTGGGCTAGGTAGCGTTCAGGCTCAGGTGTGGGCTAGGTTTAGGGTTTGGGTTAGAGTGATAGGGACAGGGTTAAGGTCACAGTGTAGTAATGTTGGCTATTCACAATGAATGAATTCAAACACTCGACAATTTGGTGTGTAGCACTCAGAACTTACGACTCCAGACTAGGGAAATATTTAGAAATGTGCTTCACACAATAGGAATACATATTCCAATAGACTGAATATCTGAACAGCACAATTTTGTCACTGGGAAATCTTGTTCAAACAGCTGAGAACCGAGTGTGACACTGTTTACATTTATTTTTCCCGCCAAAAGGAGTTGGCGTTTTCGGGAAAAGATTTTGGTGAAACACTGAAAAACTCATGTTCCTAGAGCTATCGAACAGTATGAAAGTATTGAGAACACTGTGAAATAAAAATGTTGGTTAGGCTAGGGTTCCAAGCAATGTTTTACTGTGCCTTTAAAAAGCCAGTATGACACCCGTGTTAAAATGAAAAGTCTCATTGCTCAAAACAACAGACCAGGGGAATGGCAGAGTGTCTCTAGAACTCCTGCAATACGTTTCAGAACCCGAACATCTCTACTGAATTTTGAAATACTGAGAATTTGTATGCAAAGCGCTGTGAAAGGTAGGATAGACTGTCAAGTGCTAATAATGTTGAAAGTGCTGGTATATTTGTAAAAAAGGTTGTTTTACCAAATTAGAATTCACAATGAAAAAGCTTGAGACACTGGAAGAGAGAGTCTCCAACTCGGGAAATTCACAATGATAACCTAGGTTAATATCTAAGAAAGTGCTTCACACACTAGGAATACGTGAATAAAGGGCCTTAATATCTGTAACACATTGTTTCCTGACAAGGAAATCGTGTTCAAAGAACATAGAACCGAGTTGCATACTGGTTACATTTATTATTCCGGGACAATGAGTTGGCGATTTTGAAAGAAGCCTGGTTAGGCCATTAAACCGGATGTGATGACGTCACCCAGAGGGAGGGGCCACGTGGGCAGGCTTAATAGATCCCAGGTGATAATGATTTAGCCAGGGGACCAGCTGGGAGTGATGACGTCATCGAGATTAGTTCTGGTATTAGGGTTAGAGAATTGGGGCTCTGTTCATGGTTAGTGTTAGGATAAGGTTTTGGGCTAGGTAGCTTTCAGGCACAGGTGTGGGCTAGGTTTAGGGTTTGGGTTAGAGGGTTAGGGACAGGGTTACGGTCACAGTTTAGTAATGTTGGCTATTCACAATGAATGAGCTTCAATCACTGGACAATCTGGTGTGTAGCACTCAGAACTTACGACTCCAGACTAGGGAAATATTTAGAAATGTGCTTCACACAATAGGAATACATATTCCAATAGACTGAATATCTGAACAGCACAATTTTGTCACTGGGAAATCTTGTTCAAACAGCTGAGAACCGAGTGTGACACTGTTTACATTTATTTTTCCCGCCAAAAGGAGTTGGCGTTTTCGGGAAAAGATTTTGGTGAAACAGTGAAAAACTCATGTTCCTAGAGCTATCGAACAGTATGAAAGTATTGAGAACACTGTGAAAAAAAATGTTGGTTAGGCTAGGGTTCCAAGTAATGTTTTACTGTGCCTTTAAAAAGCCAGTATGACACCCGTGTTAAAATGAAAAGTCTCATTGCTCAAAACAACAGACCAGGGGAATGGCAGAGTGTCTCTAGAACTCCTGCAATACGTTTCAGAACCCGAACATCTCTACTGAATTTTGAAATACTGAGAATTTGTATCCAAAGCGCTGTGGAAAGGTAGGATAGACTGTCAGGTGGTAATAATGTTGAAAGTGCTGGTATATTTGTAAAAAAGGTTGTTTTACCAAATTAGAATTCACAATGAAAAAGCCTGAGACACTGGAAGAGAGAGACTCCAACTCGGGAAATTCACAATGATAACCTAGGTTAATATCTAAGAAAGTGCTTCAAACACTCGGAATATGTGAATAAAGGGCCTTAATATCTGTAACACATTGTTTCCTGACAAGGAAATCGTGTTCAAAGAACATAGAACCGAGTTGGATACTGGTTACATTTATTATTCTGGGACAATGAGTTGGCTATTTTGAAAGAAGCCTGGATAGGCCATTAAACCGGATGTGATGACGTCACCAAGGGGGAGGGGCAGGTGGGCAGGCTTAATTGATCCCAGGTGATAATGATTTGGCCAGGGGACCAGCTGGGAGTGATGACGTCATCGAGATTAGTTCTGGTATTAGGGTTAGAGAATTGGGGCTCTGTTCATGGTTAGGGTTAGGATAAGGTTTTGGGCTAGGTAGCGTTCAGGCTCAGGTGTGGGCTAGGTTTAGGGTTTGGGTTAGAGGGTTAGGGACAGGGTTATGGTCACAGTGTAGTAATGTTGGCTATTCACAATGAATGAGCTTCAATCACTGGACAATTTGGTGTGTAGCACTCAGAACTTACGACTCCAGACTAGGGAAATATTTAGAAATGTGCTTCACACAATAGGAATACATATTCCAATAGACTGAATATCTGAACAGCACAATTTTGTCACTGGGAAATCTAGTTCAAACAGCTGAGAACCCAGTGTGACACTGTTTACATTTATTTTTCCCGTCAAAAGGAGTTGGCGTTTTCGGGAAAAGGTTTTGGTGAAACACTGAAAAACTCATGTTCCTAGAGCTATCGAACAGTATGAAAGTATTGAGAACACTGTGAAATAAAAATGTTGGTTAGGCTAGGGTTCCAAGTAATGTTTTACTGTGCCTTTAAAAAGCCGGTATGACACCCGTGTTAAAATGAAAAGTCTCATTGCTCAAAACAACAGACCAGGGGAATGGCAGAGTGTCTCTAGAACTCCTGCAATACGTTTCAGAACCCGAACATCTCTACTGAATTTTGAAATACTGAGAATTTGTATCCAAAGCGCTGTGAAAGGTAGGATAGACTGTCAAGTGGTAATAATGTTGAAAGTGCTGGTATATTTGTAAAAAAGGTTGTTTTACCAAATTAGAATTCACAATGAAAAAGCTTGAGACACTGGAAGAGAGAGTCTCCAACTCGGGAAATTCACAATGATAACCTAGGTTAATATCTAAGAAAGTGCTTCAAACACTAGGAATACGTGAATAAAGGGCCTTAATATCTGTAACACATTGTTTCCTGACAAGGAAATCGTGTTCAAAGAACATAGAACCGAGTTGGATACTGCTTACATTTATTATTCCAGGACAATGTGTTGGCGATTTTGAAAGAACCCTGGTTAGGCCATTAAACCGGATGTGATGACGTCACCAAGGGGGAGGGGCCACGTGGGCAGGCTTAATTGATCCCAGGTGATAATGATTTGGCCAGGGGACCAGCTGGGAGTGATGACGTCATCGAGATTAGTTCTGGTATTAGGGTTAGAGAATTGGGGCTCTGTTCATGGTTAGGGTTAGGATAAGGTTTTGGGCTAGGTAGCGTTCAGGCTCAGGTGTGGGCTAGGTTTAGGGTTTGGGTTAGAGGGTTAGGGACAGGCTTACGGTCACAGTGTAGTAATGTTGGCTATTCACAATGAATGAGCTTCAATCAATGGACAATTTGGTGTGTAGCACTCAGAACTTACGACTCCAGACTAGGGAAATATTTAGAAATGTGCTTCACACAATACGAATACATATTCCAATAGACTGAATATCTGAACAGCACAATTTTGTCACTGGGTAAATTGATCAAACAGCTGAGAAGCGAGTGTGACACTGTTTACATTTATTTTTCCCGTCAAAAGGAGTTGGAGTTTTCAGGAAAAGGTTTTGAGAAACACTGAAAAACTCATTTTCCTAGAGCTATCGAACAGTATGAAAGTATTGAGAACACTATGAAATAAAAATGTTAGTTAGGCTAGGGTTCCAAGTAATGTTTTACTGTGCCTTTAAAAAGCCGGTATGACACCCGTGTTAAAATGAAAAGTCTCATTGCTCAAAACAACAGACCAGGGGAATGGCAGAGTGTCTCTAGAACTGCTGGAATACGTTTCAGAACCCGAACATCTCTACTGAATTTTAAAATACTGAGAATTTGTATCCAAAGCGCTGTGAAAGGTAGGATAGATTGTCAAGTGGTAATAATGTTGAAAGTTTCTGGTATATTTGTAAAAAAGGTTGTTTTACCAAATTAGAATTCACAATGAAAAAGCTTGAGACACTGGAAGAGAGAGACTCCAACTCGGGAAATTCACAATGATAACCTAGGTTAATATCTAAGAAACTGCTTCAAACACTCGGAATACGTGAATAAAGGGCCTTAATATCTGTAACACATTGTTTCCTGACAAGGAAATCGTGTTCAAAGAACATAGAACCGAGTTGGATACTGGTTACATTTATTATTCTGGGACAATGAGTTGGCTATTTTGAAAGAAGCCTGGTTAGGTCATTAAACCGGATGTGATGACGTCACCAAGGGGGAGGGGCCAGGTGGGCAGGCTTAATTGATCCCAGGTGATAATGATTTGGCCAGGGGACCAGCTGGGAGTGATGACGTCATCTAGATTAGTTCTGGTATTAGGGTTAGAGAATTGGGGCTCTGTTCATGGTTAGGGTTAGGATAAGGTTTTGGGCTAGGTAGCTTTCAGGCACAGGTGTGGGCTAGGTTTAGGGTTTGGGTTAGAGTGATAGGGACAGGGTTACGGTCACAGTGTAGTAATGTTGGCTATTCACAATGAATGAACTTCAAACACTCGACAATTTGGTGTGTAGCACTCAGAACTTACGACTCCAGACTAGGGAAATATTTAGAAATGTGCTTCACACAATAGGAATACATATTCCAATAGATTGAATATCTGAACAGCACAATTTTGTCACTGGGAAATCTTGTTCAAACAGCTGAGAAGCGAGTGTGACACTGTTTACATTTATTTTTCCCGTCAAAAGGAGTTGGCGTTTTCCGGAAAACGTTTTGGTGAAACACTGAAAAACTCATTTTCCTAGAGCTATCGAACAGTATGAAAGTATTGAGAACACTATGAAATAAAAATGTTGGTTAGGCTAGGGTGCCAGGTAATGTTTTACTGTGCCTTTAAAAAGCCAGTATGACACCCGTATTAAAATGAAAAGTCTCATTGCTCAAAACAACAGACCAGGGGAATGGCAGAGTGTCTCTAGAACTCCTGGAATATGTTTCAGAACCCGGACATCTCTACTAAATTTTGAAATACTGAGAATTTGTATCCAAAGCGCTGTGAAAGGTAGGATAGACTATCAGGTGGTAATAATGTTGAAAGTGCTGGTATATTTGTAAAAAAGGTTTTTTTACCAAATTAGAATTCACAATGAAAAAGCTTGAGACACTGGAAGAGAGAGACTCCAACTCGGGAAATTCACAATGATAACCTAGGTTAATATCTAAGAAAGTTCTTCAAACACTAGGAATACGTGAATAAAGGGCCTTAATATCTGTAACACATTGTTTCCTGACAAGGAAATCGTGTTCAAAGAACATAGAACCGAGTTGGATACTGGTTACATTTATTATTCCGGGACAATGAGTTGGCGATTTTGAAAGAAGCCTGGTTAGGCCATTAAACCGGATGTGATGACGTCACCAAGGGGGAGGGGCCACGTGGGCAGGCTTAATTGATCCCAGGTGATAATGATTTGGCCAGGGGACCAGCTGGGAGTGATGACGTCATCGAGATTAGTTCTGGTATTAGGGTTAGAGAATTGGGGCTCTGTTCATGGTTAGGGTTAGGATAAGGTTTTGGGCTAGGTAGCGTTCAGGCTCAGGTGTGGGCTAGGTTTAGGGTTTGGGTTAGAGGGTTAGGGACAGGTATACGGTCACAGTTTAGTAATGTTGGCTATTCACAATGAATGAGCTTCAATCACTGGACAATTTGGTGTGTAGCACTCAGAACTTATGACTCCAGACTAGGGAAATATTTAGAAATGTGCTTCACACAATAGGAATACATATTCCAATAGACTGAATATCTGAACAGCACAATTTTGTCACTGGGAAATCTTGTTCAAACAGCTGAGAACCGAGTGTGACACTGTTTACATTTATTTTTCCCGTCAAAAGGAGTTGGCGTTTTCGGGAAAAGGTTTTGGTGAAACACTGAAAAACTCATTTTCCTAGAGCTATCGAACAGTATGAAAGTATTGAGAACACTATGAAATAAAAATGTTGATTAGGCTAGGGTTCCAGGTAATGTTTTACTGTGCCTTAAAAAGCCGGTATGACACCCGTGTTAAAATGAAAAGTCTCATTGCTCAAAACAACAGACCAGGGGAATGGCAGAGTGTCTCTAGAACTCCTGCAATACGTTTCAGAACCCGAACATCTCTACTGAATTTTGAAATACTGAGAATTTGTATCCAAAGCGCTGTGAAAGGTAGGATAGACTGTCAAGTGCTAATAATGTTGAAAGTGCTGGTATATTTGTAAAAAAGGTTGTTTTACCAAATTAGAATTCACAATGAAAAAGCTTGGGACACTGGAAGAGAGAGACTCCAACTCGGGAAATTCAAAATGATAACCTAGGTTAATATCTAAGAAAGTGCTTCAAACACTCGGAATACATGAATAAAGGGCCTTAATATCTGTAACACATTGTTTCCTGACAAGGAAATCGTGTTCAACGAACATAGAACCGAGTTGGATACTGGTTACATTTATTATTCAGGGACAATGAGTTGGCGATTTTGAAAGAAGCCTGGTTTGGCCATTAAACCGGATGTGATGACGTCACCAAGGTTGAGGGGCCACGTGGGCAGGCTTAATTGATTCCAGGTGATAATGATTTGGCCAGGGGACCAGCTGGGAGTGATGACGTCATCGAGATTAGTTCTGGTATTAGGGTTAGAGAATTGGGGCTCTGTTCATGGTTAGGGTTAGGATAAGGTTTTGGGCTAGGTAGCGTTCAGGCTCAGGTGTGGGCTAGGTTTAGGGTTTGGGTTAGAGGGTTAGGGACAGGCTTACGGTCACAGTGTAGTAATGTTGGCTATTCACAATGAATGAGCTTCAATCAATGGACAATTTGGTGTGTAGCACTCAGAACTTACGACTCCAGACTAGGGAAATATTTAGAAATGTGCTTCACACAATACGAATACATATTCCAATAGACTGAATATCTGAACAGCACAATTTTGTCACTGGGTAAATTGATCAAACAGCTGAGAACCGAGTGTGACACTGTTTACATTTATTTTTCCCGTCAAAAGGAGTTGGCGTTTTCGGGAAAAGGTTTTGGTGAAACACTGAAAAACTCATTTTCCTAGAGCTATCGAACAGTATGAAAGTATTGAGAACACTATGAAATAAAAATGTTGGTTAGGCTAGGGTTCCAGGTAATGTTTTACTGTGCCTTTAAAAGGCCGGTATGACACCCGTGTTAAAATGAAAAGTCTCATTGCTCAAAACAACAGACCAGGTGAATGGCAGAGTGTCTCTAGAACTCCTGCAATACGTTTCAGAACCCGAACATCTCTACTGAATTTTGAAATACTGAGAATTTGTATCCAAAGCGCTGTGAAAGGTAGGATAGACTGTCAAGTGCTAATAATGTTGAAAGTGCTGGTATATTTGTAAAAAAGGTTGTTTTACCAAATTAGAATTCACAATGAAAAAGCTTGGGACACTGGAAGAGAGAGACTCCAACTCGGGAAATTCACAATGATAACCTAGGTTAATATCTAAGAAAGTGGGGAAGCTACACTGACACTCTCCCAGGACCAAACTGGAATTACAACTAAAATACAGAAAAACTTCCTGAAAAATCAATTGAAGACTAGTTGGAGAGAACTCTGATAACCAAGGACATAAGTGGAGACCACATAGAGACAGCATTGACAGGGGCTGGGTTCCCTCCCGGAGCTGTGGGCTCACAGGGCGCCTTGCCATCTTGCAAGGAAAGGAGGATTTTATTGGATACCTGACTTTCCAGGACAACTGCAAACACTGAACAGCTGCGAGCACCAGAACACCGGTCCCCTATCGGCGCAAACATTCGGATTCAAAGGAACCCTTCACTGTACCACCGAAAGGTCAGATTTCGCCTGAAATAAGGTGTGGTTTCTAATCCCCGCGGTGGGAGGGAAGCGCGCGAGCAGCGGGACCGGCGGGAACCGGGAGGTCTGTGCCTAGAAAAACCAGCGGCAGTTGGAGCTGCCGTGATCCGTGAATGTGGAAGGGGGTACTCTGTGTTGCTAACTGAAGTGTCCTCTTAAAATCAACTCATTTTAATCTGACGAGGAGGATCAGACTAAGAATTTTCAAAGGAGTGCGGGCTCCTTAGTCTGGCGCACAGACCCACTGTCCGCACACTTGGGCTCTTTCCGACTCTGCTTACTGAGCCCAACGCATAGGAAAGCCCAGGTGGAAAAACCCTGAAAGACTGCAGGGGAAGTTGTTTTTTTCGGAACCTGGGAACAGAGCTGGGTGTGACCATCGGAGAGGCAGCTGTGAGGCACACACCTCCACAAACCGGTAGTGAGTGCCATAGAGGGAAAAAAAAAAAAAAGCTAGAGAGGCCCAGAAGTCAATTCAGAAACACTGCCACCCAGGGGCTGAAACGCTAATTGTCTCTGGTGTAATCAAAAATAAATACGAGAAATTAAGACATGGCCGGCTTAAAAAGCAGGATTGGCTTACAACACGGAGGAGCTGAGGAACGAAGCTGAACTGAAATACCGCCCAGACTGGGAAACAGGCATACCAAACAGAATAAAAGAGGAAGTGAATGACAGCCGCTACTGCACATTTTAGTCTTCCTATTTTTTAATTTTTAATTCTTTTTTCAATTTTTTTTTCAATTTTTTTATTCTAATTTTTTTATTTTCATTTTTTGCATCTTTACTTAAGAAAAAAAATTTTTTTTCCTTTTTCCTCGATTTTAACCTTTTTAATTATTACATTTTTATTGTCAATCAGCATTATTATTGCTATTATTTTACTTTTTTTTTTTTAAATGTCATTAGATTTTCTCTTTCTTTTATTTTGGGATTAGTGTCCTACATTCTATTTGCATCTTTCCCTTACCCTATCTCAACGCTAACATTTTGCCATCACTCTCCTCCTAACCTTTCCCCTTAAAAAAATTATTTTTCTCTCTGGCCTTTTGTTGTTGTTTGCTTGAATGTTGATTAGATTGAATTTTTATGCTTTTTTTTATGAGATTGTTTTGATTATACTTTTTGTTTGTTTGGTTGGTTCTATTGTTTGCTTTGTTTTTGTTTTTTTTTTTTATTACTTTTGTTTTCTCTTGCCTCACTTTTTAAGAGTTGCTGTTGCAGTTGGTATTAATCTCCAGGCTCGTGTTGCTGGAATTTGCTGGGTTTAGTGGTTGTTCTAGTGGAGTCTACTCCCCATATATATAGTTTGTTCCCCTTTTCTCTCTTAGTATTGTTCTTGCCTCTCTTACTCATTTTTCTTTTCTTTTTTCTTACTGCTCTTCTCCCAAGTTCAGATTCACACTCTTTTTTTGTTGTTGTTCTTTCTTTTTACTCTCCCTCTTCCACTCCTATTCCCTAATTTGGCTTTCTCTGGTGGTTACCTTTATTGGAGGTTATTAATATCGTGAATACAATTCTGTTTAGTGCCTTGTGTGTTGTGCCTGGTTGTGTTGTATTTTGTACCTTTAAATCAACGCCAGAGAGAACTATATAACCAGACATCCGGAGAAGAGAGACCATGGGGAAACAAAGAATTAGCCCCCCCAGGAAAGAGAAGCAGGCATCACCAGAAAAGGAAGTAAACGAACTAGAGGCAAACAACCTATCAGAGAAAGAATTCAGAGAAATGGTCATAAGGTGGCTGAAAAGGATGGAAGACAAATTCGACAATATGAGTAAGAACCAAGAGGAAATGAAGAAGAACCAAGAAGAAATGAAAAATGACATCGCTGCTGTAAAGAACTCAATAGAAAGCATCAAGAGCAGACTAGAAGAAGCAGAGGACCGCATAAGTGAGCTAGAAGACAAGATGGAAAAAAATACCCAATTACAACAGCTTCTAGAAACAAAAATTAGAAAGCATGAGGAGAGCCTAAGGGAACTTCGGGATAACACAAAACAAAACAACATAAGGATAATAGGTGTACCAGAAGGAAAGGAAACGGAGCAAGGAATAGAAAACCTGTTAGAAGAAATAATAACAGAAAACT
The DNA here is from genome assembly GCF_951640355.1 of Cnephaeus nilssonii. NCBI lineage: Eukaryota > Metazoa > Chordata > Mammalia > Chiroptera > Vespertilionidae > Cnephaeus > Cnephaeus nilssonii. The sequence goes on from NC_137092.1 coordinate 45,039,805, forward strand.
CCCTTGATATAGGGAAGAAAAAACTCACACAAATCCAAGAAGCTCACAGAGTTCCAAGCAAAATGAACCCCAAAAGACCGACGCCAAGGCACATTATAATTAAGTTGGCAAACACCAACGACAAAGTAAGAATCTTAAAAGCGGCCAGAGAGAGACAGACAGTTACATACAAAGGAACCCCCATCAGACTAGCAACTGATTTCTCAACAGAAACTCATCAAGCCAGAAGGGAATGGAATGAAATATACAAAGTCATGCAAAGGAAGGGTCTCAATCCAAGAATACTGTACCCAGCAAGGCTATCAATCAAAATTGAAGGTGAAATCAGGAGCTTCACAGACAAAAAAGGGCTAAGGGAGTTTATCACCACCAAACCAGCAATGAAAGAAATGCTAAAGGGTCTGCTGTAAAAAAAGAAAAGAAAGAAAGAAAGAAAGAAAGAAAGAAAGAAAGAAAGAAAGAAAGAAAGAAAGAAATAGGAAGCAAAGAAGGAACACAGGGGTATAGAATAAAAATGGTGACAAATAAGTGCCTATCAATAATAACTTTAAATGTAAATGGATTGAATGCCCCAATCAAAAGACACAGGGTAACAGATTGGATAAGAAAACAAAACCCATATATCTGCTGTCTACAGGAAACCCACCTCAAAAAAAAGGACGCATACAGACTGAGAGTAAAGGGATGGAAAAAGGTTTTCCAGGCGAATGGAAATGAAAAAAAAGCTGGGGTAGCAATACTTATATCTGACAAATTAGATCTCAAAGTGAAGGACATAACAAGAGATAATGAAGGCCACTTCATAATACTAAAAGGAGAAATCCAACAAGAAGAAATAACTCTGGTAAACATATATGCACCCAACACAGGAGCACCAAGATACATTAAAAAACTCCTGGAAGATATCAAAGGAGAGATTGACAGCAATACAATTATAGTAGGAGACTTCAATACCCCACTATCACCATTGGACAAATCCTCTAAACAAAAAATCAGCAAAGAAACATCAATCCTAAATGACTCACTAGACCAGATGGAATTAATCGACATCTTCAGAACATTTCATCCCAAAGCCACAGAATATACATTCTTCTCAAGTGCACATGGGACATTTTCAAAGATAGACCATATGTTAGGACATAGGCAAAGTCTCTCCAAATTCAAGAAGATAGAAATCATATCAAGCTTCTTCTCAGACCACAGTGGCATAAAACTGGAAATCAACTACAATAAAAACAACCCAAAGAAATCAAACACATGGAGACTAAACAGCATGCTATTAAACCATGACTGGGTTACCAAAGACATCAAGGAAGAAATAAAAAACATCATGGCAACAAATGACAATGAAAACACAACAATCCAAAATCTATGGGACACAGCGAAAGCAGTCCTGAGAGGGAAGTTCATAGCTCTACAAGCCTACTGCAAAAAACAAGAAACAAGGGTAATAAATTACCTAACCAAACAACTCAAAGAGTTAGAGAGAGAGCAACAAGAAAAGCCCAGTGTAAGCAGAAGGAAAGAAATAATAAAGATCAGAGCGGAGATAAACGACATAGAGACCAAAGAAACAATACAAAAGATGAACAAAACCAAGAGCTGGTTCTTTGAAAAGATAAACAAGATTGATGGCCCTCTAGCCAGGCTCGCCAAGAAGCAAAGAGAGAGGACCCAAATAAACAAAATCAGAAATGAAAGAGGTGAAATAACAACAGACCCTGACGAAATACAAAGGATTGTTACAAAATACTACGAACAACTCTATTCCAACAAACTGGAAAACCTGGAGGAAATGGACATATTCCTAGACAAATACAACCTTCCAAAACTCAATCAGGAAGAATCTAAACAGCTCAATAGCCCAATAACTATGGACGAAATTGAAGCAGTCATCAAAAAGCTTCCGGCAAACAAAAGCCCGGGGCCAGACGGCTTCACAGGAGAGTTTTACCAAACTTTCAAGGAAGAACTAAAACCTATCCTCCTCAGACTATTCCAAAAAATTCAAGAGGAAGGAACACTTCCAGGCTCCTTCTATGAAGCCAGCATCACCCTAATACCAAAACCAGATAAAGACAACACAATGAAAGAGAATTACAGACCAATATCCCTCATGAACATAGATGCCAAAATCCTCAACAAAATTCTAGCAAATCGGCTCCAGCAATACATCAGAAAGATCATACATCATGACCAAGTAGGATTTATCCCAGGAATGCAAGGATGGTACAATATCCGCAAATCAATAAATGTGATACATCACATAAACAAATTGAGAGATAAAAATCACATAGTCATATCAATTGATGCAGAAAAAGCATTTGACAAAATCCAACACCCTTTCTTGATAAAAACTCTCAACAAGGTGGGAATAGAAGGATCATACCTCAACATAATAAAAGCTATATATGATAAACCAACAGCAAACATCATACTCAATGGGCAAAAACTAAAACCATTTCCCCTAAGAACAGGAACAAGACAGGGATGCCCACTCTCACCACTCCTGTTTGACATAGTACTGGAAGTATTAGCTACCGCAATTAGGCAAGAAGAAGAAATAAGAGGCATCCAAATTGGAAAAGAAGAAGTGAAGCTGTCCTTATTTGCAGATGACATGATATTGTACGTAAAAAACCCAAAAGATTCCATCAAAAAACTAATAGACTTAATAAATGAATTCGGCAATGTAGCGGGATACAAAATTAACGCCAAGAAATCTATGGCATTTCTATACACCAATAGTGAACTTAAAGAAAAAGAGACTAAAAAAGAAATCCCATTTACCATCGCACCAAAAAAATTAAGATACCTAGGAATAAACTTAACTAAGGAGGTAAAAGACCTATACGCGGAAAACTACAGGACACTGAAAAAAGAGATAGAGGAAGACGTAAACAGATGGAGGAACATACCATGTTCATGGATTGGTAGAATCAACATCATTAAAATGTCCATACTACCCAAAGCAATCTACAGATTCAATGCACTCCCCATCAAAATACCAACAGCATATTTCACAGACCTAGAAAGAACTCTCCAAAAATTCATCTGGAATAAAAAAAGACCCCGAATAGCCGCAGCAATCCTTAGAAAGAAGAATAAAGTAGGAGGGATCTCAATACCAGATTTCAAGCTGTATTACAAAGCCACTGTTCTCAAAACTGCCTGGTACTGGCACAAGAACAGACATATAGATCAATGGAACAGAATAGAGAATCCAGATATCGACCCAAACCACTACGCTCAATTAATATTTGACAAAGGAGGCATGAACATACAATGGAATCAAGACAGTCTCTTCAATAAATGGTGTTGGGAAAATTGGACACACACATGCAAAAAAATGAAACTAGATCACCAACTTACACCATACACAAAAATAAACTCAAAATGGATACAGGACTTAAACATAAGACGGGAAACCATAAAAATACTAGAGGAATCCACAGGCAACAAAATCTCAGACATATGCCAAAATAACTTTTTCACTGACACTGCCCCTAGGGCAATGGAAGCTAAAGAGAAAATTAACAAATGGGACTACATCAAAATAAAAAGCTTTTTTACAGCAAAAGAAACCATCAACAAAACAACAAGAAAGCCCACTGCATGGGAGAACATATTTGCAAATGCTAGCACTGATAAAGTTTTAATCTCCAACATCTACAGGCAGCTTATGCAACTTAATAAAAGGAAGATAAATGATCCAATAAAAAAATGGGCAACGGACCTAAACAGAATATTTTCAAAAGAAGACAGAAGGAAGGCCAAGAGACACATGAAAACATGCTCAAAGTCACTTATTATCCGAGAGATGCAAATCAAAACAACAATGAGGTACCATCTCACACCTGTCAGAATGGCTATCATCAACAAATCAACAAACGACAAGTGTTGGCGAGGATGCGGAGAAAAAGGAACCCTCGTGCACTGCTGGTGGGAATGCAGACTGGTGCAGCCACTGTGGAGAACAGTATGGAGTTTCCTCAAAAAAACTGAAAATGGAACTCCCATTTGACCCAGTAATCCCACTCCTGGGAATATATCCAAAGAAACTAGAAACACAAATCAGAAAAGATATATGCACCCCCATATTCATAGCAGCACAATTGACAATAGCTAAGATTTGGAAACAGCCTAGGTGCCCGTCAACAGATGACTGGATCAGAAAACGGTGGTACATCTACACAATGGAATACTATGCTGCCATAAAAAAGAAGGAATTCTCATCATTTGCAGCAACCTGGATGGAATTGGAGAATATTATACTAAGTGAAATAAGCCAGTCAATGAAAGAAAAATACCACATGATCTCACTCATTTATGGATAATAAAGAACATTATAAACTGATGAACAAAAAGATAGTTACAGAGACATTAAAACAACAAATAGACTTTCAAATTACAGGGGGAAAGTTAGGGAGAGGGGGGGTAGATAAGAAATCAAACGAAGGACTTGTATGCATGCATATAAGCATAAACAATGGACGCAAAACTCTGGGGGGTGAGGGCATGTGTGGGGGTGGGGTGGGGGGGGTAATGGTAAGATATGTACACATATAATACCTCAATAAAAAAAAAAAAGAAGGAAAAAAAAAATATCTAAGAAAGTGCTTCAAACACTAGGAATACGTGAATAAAGGGCCTTAATATCTGTAACACATTGTTTCCTGACAAGGAAATCGTGTTCAACGAACATAGAACCGAGTTGGATACTGGTTACATTTATTATTCTGGGACAATGAGTTGGCGATTTTGAAAGAAGCCTGGTTTGGCCATTAAACCGGATGTGATGACGTCACCAAGGTGGAGGGGCCACGTGGGCAGGCTTAATTGATCCCAGGTGATAATGATTTGGCCAGGGGACCAGCTGGGAGTGATGACGTCATCGAGATTAGTTCTGGTATTAGGGTTAGAGAATTGGGGCTCTGTTCATGGTTAGGGTTAGGATAAGGTTTTGGGCTAGGTAGCGTTCAGGCTCAGGTGTGGGCTAGGTTTAGGGTTTGGGTTAGAGGGTTAGGGACAGGCTTACGGTCACAGTGTAGTAATGTTGGCTATTCACAATGAATGAACTTCAATCACTGGACAATTTGGTGTGTAGCACTCAGAACTTACGACTCCAGACTAGGGAAATATTTAGAAATGTGCTTCACACAATACGAATACATATTCCAATAGACTGAATATCTGAACAGCACAATTTTGTCACTGGGAAATCTTGTTCAAACAGCTGAGAACCGAGTGTGACACTGTTTACATTTATTTTTCCCGTCAAAAGAAGTTGGCGTTTTCAGGAAAAGGTTTTGGTGAAACACTGAAAAACTCATTTTCCTAGAGCTATCGAACAGTATGAAAGTATTGAGAACACTATGACATAAAAATGTTGGTTAGGCTAGGGTTCCAAGTAATGTTTTACTGTGCCTTTAAAAAGCCAGTATGAAACCCGTGTTAAAATGAAAAGTCTCATTGCTCAAAACAACAGACCAGGGGAATGGCAGAGTGTCTCTAGAACTCCTGCAATACGTTTCAGAACCCGAACATCTCTACTGAATTTTGAAATACTGAGAATTTGTATCCAAAGCGCTGTGAAAGGTAGGATAGACTGTCAAGTGGTAATAATGTTGAAAGTGCTGGTATATTTGTAAAAAAGGTTGTTTTACCAAATTAGAATTCACAATGAAAAAGCTTGAGACACTGGAAGAGAGAGACTCCAACTCGGGAAATTCACAATGATAACCTAGGTTAATATCTAAGAAAGTGCTTCAAACACTAGGAATACGTGAATAAAGGGCCTTAATATCTGTAACACATTGTTTCCTGAGAAGGAAATCGTGTTCAAAGAACATAGAACCGAGTTGGATACTGGTTACATTTATTATTCCGGGACAATGAGTTGGCCATTTTGAAAGAAGCCTGATTAGGCCATTAAACCGGATGTGATGACGTCACCAAGGGGGAGGGGCCACGTGGGCAGGCTTAATTGATCCCCGGTGATAATGATTTGGCCAGGGGACCAGCTGGGAGTGATGACGTCATCGAGATTAGTTCTTGTATTAGGGTTAGAGAATTGGGGCTCTGTTCAAGGTTAGGGTTAGGATAAGGTTTTGGGCTAGGTAGTGTTCAGGCTCAGGTGTGGGCTAGGTTTAGGGTTTGGGTTAGAGTGATAGGGACAGGGTTATGGTCACAGTGTAGTAATGTTGGCTATTCACAATGAATGAGCTTCAAACACTCGACAATTTGGTGTGTAGCACTCAGAACTTACGACTCCAGACTAGGGAAATATTTAGAAGTGTGCTTCACACAATAGGAATACATATTCCAATAGACTGAATATCTGAACAGCACAATTTTGTCACTGGGTAAATTGTTCAAACAGCTGAGAAGCGAGTGTGACACTCTTTACATTTATTATTCCCGTCAAAAGGAGTTGGAGTTTTCAGGAAAAGGTTTTGAGAAACACTGAAAAACTCATTTTCCTAGAGCTATCGAACAGTATGAAAGTATTGAGAACACTATGAAATAAAAATGTTAGTTAGGCTAGGGTTCCAAGTAATGTTTTACTGTGCCTTTAAAAAGCCGGTATGACACCCGTGTTAAAATGAAAAGTCTCATTGCTCAAAACAACAGACCAGGGGAATGGCAGAGTGTCTCTAGAACTGCTGGAATACGTTTCAGAACCCGAACATCTCTACTGAATTTTAAAATACTGAGAATTTGTATCCAAAGCGCTGTGAAAGGTAGGATAGATTGTCAAGTGGTAATAATGTTGAAAGTTTCTGGTATATTTGTAAAAAAGGTTGTTTTACCAAATTAGAATTCACAATGAAAAAGCTTGAGACACTGGAAGAGAGAGACTCCAACTCGGGAAATTCACAATGATAACCTAGGTTAATATCTAAGAAAGTGCTTCAAACACTAGGAATACGTGAATAAAGGGCCTTAATATCTGTAACACATTGTTTCCTGACAAGGAAATCGTGTTCAAAGAACATAGAACCGAGTTGGATACTGGTTACATTTATTATTCTGGGACAATGAGTTGGCTATTTTGAAAGAAGCCTGGTTAGGCCATTAAACCTGATGTGGTGACGTCACCAAGGGGGAGGGGCCACGTGGGCAGGCTTAATTGATCCCAGGTGATAATGATTTGGCCAGGGGACCAGCTGGGAGTGATGACGTCATCCAGATTAGTTCTGATATTAGGGTTAGAGAATTGGGGCTCTGTTCAAGGTTAGGGTTAGGATAAGGTTTTGGGCTAGGTAGCGTTCAGGCTCAGGTGTGGGCTAGGTTTAGGGTTTGGGTTAGAGTGATAGGGACAGGGTTACGGTCACAGTGTAGTAATGTTGGCTATTCAAAATGAATGAACTTCAAACACTCGACAATTTGGTGTGTAGCACTCAGAACTTACGACTCCAGACAAGGGAAATATTTAGAAATGTGCTTCACACAATAGGAATACATATTCCAATAGACTGAATATCTGAACAGCACAATTTTATCACTGGGAAATCTTGTTCAAACAGCTGAGAAGCGAGTGTGACACTGTTTACATTTATTTTTCCCGTCAAAAGGAGTTGGCGTTTTCGGGAAAAGGTTTTGGTGAAACACTGAAAAACTCATTTTCCTAGAGCTATCGAACAGTATGAAAGTATTGAGAACACTATGAAATAAAAATGTTAGTTAGGCTAGGGTTCCAAGTAATGTTTTACTGTGCCTTTAAAAAACCGGTATGACACCCGTGTGAAAATGAAAAGTCTCATTGCTCAAAACAACAGACCAGGGGAATGGCAGAGTGTCTCTAGAACTCCTGCAATACGTTTCAGAACCCGAACATCTCTACTGAATTTTAAAATACTGAGAATTTGTATCCAAAGCGCTGTGAAAGGTAGGATAGACTGTCAAGTGGTAATAATGTTGAAAGTGCTGGTATATTTGTAAAAAAGGTTGTTTTACCAAATTAGAATACACAATGAAAAAGCTTGAGACACTGGAAGAGAGAGTCTCCAACTCGGGAAATTCACAATGATAACCTAGGTTAATATCTAAGAAAGTGCTTCAAACACTAGGAATACGTGAATAAAGGGCCTTAATATCTGTAACACATTGTTTCCTGACAAGGAAATCGTGTTCAAAGAACATAGAACCGAGTTGGATACTGGTTACATTTATTATTCCGGGACAATGAGTTGACGATTTTGAAAGAAGCCTGGTTAGGCCATTAAACCGGATGTGATGACGTCACCAAGGGGGAGGGGCCACGTGGGCAGGCTTAATTGATCCCAGGTGATAATGATTCGGCCAGGGGACCAGCTGGGAGTGATGATGTCATCGAGATTAGTTCTGGTATTAGGGTTAGAGAATTGGGGCTCTGTTCATGGTTAGGGTTAGGATAAAGTTTTGGGCTAGTAGCTTTCAGGCTCAGGTGTGGGCTAGGTTTAGGGTTTGGGTTAGAGGGTTAGGGACAGGCTTACGGTCACAGTGTAGTAATGTTGGCTATTCACAATGAATGAGCTTCAATCACTGGACAATTTGGTGTGTAGCGCTCAGAACTTACGACTCCAGACTAGGGAAATATTTAGAAATGTGCTTCACACAATAGGAATACATATTCCAATAGACTGAATATCTGAACAGCACAATTTTGTCACTGGGAAATCTTGTTCAAACAGCTGAGAAGCGAGTGTGACACTGTTTACATTTATTTTTCCCGTCAAAAGGAGTTGGCGTTTTCGGGAAAAGGTTTTGGTGAAACACTGAAAAACTCATTTTCCTAGAGCTATCGATCAGTATGAAAGTATTGAGAACACTATGAAATAAAAATGTTAGTTAGGCTAGGGTTCCAAGTAATGTTTTACTGTGCCTTTAAAAAGTCGGTATGACACCCGTGTTAAAATGAAAAGTCTCATTGCTCAAAACAACAGACCAGGGGAATGGCAGAGTGTCTCTAGAACTCCTGGAATAAGTTTCAGAACCCGAACATCTCTACTGAATTTTAAAATACTGAGAATTTGTATCCAAAGCGCTGTGAATGGTAGGATAGACTGTCAAGTGGTAATAATGTTGAAAGTGCTGGTATATTTGTAAAAAAGTTGTTTTACCAAATTAGAATTCACAATGAAAAAGCTTGAGACACTGGAAGAGAGAGTCTCCAACTCGGGATATTCACAATGTTAACCTAGGTTAATATCTAAGAAAGTGCTTCAAACACTAGGAATACGTGAATAAAGGGCCTTAATATCTGTAACACATTGTTTCCTGACAAGGAAATCGTGTTCAAAGAACATAGAACCGAGTTGGATACTGGTTACATTTATTATTCTGGGACAATGAGTTGGCGATTTTGAAAGAAGCCTGGTTATGCCATTAAACAGGATGTGATGACGTCACCAAGTGGGAGGGGCCACGTGGGCAGGCTTAATTGATCCCAGGTGATAATGATTTGGCCAGGGGACCAGCTGGGAGTGATGACGTCATCGAGATTAGTTCTGGTATTAGGGTTAGAGAATTGGGGCTCTGTTCATGGTTAGGGTTAGGATAAGGTTTTGGGCTAGGTAGCTTTCAGGCACAGGTGTGGGCTAGGTTTAGGGTTTGGGTTAGAGTGATAGGGACAGGGTTATGGTCACAGTGTAGTAATGTTGGCTATTCACAATGAATGAGCTTCAAACACTCGACAATTTGGTGTGTAGCACTCAGAACTTACGACTCCAGACTAGGGAAATATTTAGAAGTGTGCTTCACACAATAGGAATACATATTCCAATAGACTGAATATCTGAACAGCACAATTTTGTCACTGGGTAAATTGTTCAAACAGCTGAGAAGCGAGTGTGACACTGTTTACATTTATTTTTCCCGTCAAAAGGAGTTGGAGTTTTCAGGAAAAGGTTTTGAGAAACACTGAAAAACTCATTTTCCTAGAGCTATCGAACAGTATGAAAGTATTGAGAACACTATGAAATAAAAATGTTAGTTAGGCTAGGGTTCCAAGTAATGTTTTACTGTGCCTTTAAAAAGCCGGTATGACACCCGTGTTAAAATGAAAAGTCTCATTGCTCAAAACAACAGACCAGGGGAATGGCAGAGTGTCTCTAGAACTCCTGGAATACGTTTCAGAACCCGAACATCTCTACTGATTTTTAAAATACTGAGAATTTGTATCCAAAGCGCTGTGAAAGGTAGGATAGATTGTCAAGTGGTAATAATGTTGAAAGTTTCTGGTATATTTGTAAAAAAGGTTGTTTTACCAAATTAGAATTCACAATGAAAAAGCTTGAGACACTGGAAGAGAGAGACTCCAACTCGGGAAATTCACAATGATAACCTAGGTTAATATCTAAGAAACTGCTTCAAACACTCGGAATACGTGAATAAAGGGCCTTAATATCTGTAACACATTGTTTCCTGACAAGGAAATCGTGTTCAAAGAACATAGAACCGAGTTGGATACTGGTTACATTTATTATTCTGGGACAATGAGTTGGCTATTTTGAAAGAAGCCTGGTTAGGCCATTAAACCTGATGTGGTGACGTCACCAAGGGGGAGGGGCCACGTGGGCAGGCTTAATTGATCCCAGGTGATAATGATTTGGCCAGGGGACCAGCTGGGAGTGATGACGTCATCGAGATTAGTTCTGGTATTAGGGTTAGAGAATTGGGGCTCTGTTCAAGGTTAGGGTTAGGATAAGGTTTTGGGCTAGGTAGCGTTCAGGCTCAGGTGTGGGCTAGGTTTAGGGTTTGGGTTAGATTGATAGGGACAGGGTTACGGTCACAGTGTAGTAATGTTGGCTATTCACAATGAATGAACTTCAAACACTCGACAATTTGGTGTGTAGCACTCAGAACTTACGACTCCAGACTAGGGAAATATTTAGAAATGTGCTTCACACAATAGGAATACATATTCCAATAGAATGAATACCTGAACAGCACAATTTTGTCACTGGGAAATCTTGTTCAAACAGCTGAGAAGCGAGTGTGACACTGTTTACATTTATTTTTCCCGTCAAAAGGAGTTGGCGTTTTCGGGAAAAGGTTTTGGTGAAACACTGAAAACTCATTTTCCTAGAGCTATCGAACAGTATGAAAGTATTGAGAACACTATGAAATAAAAATGTTAGTTAGGCTAGGGTTCCAAGTAATGTTTTACTGTGCCTTTAAAAAGCCGGTATGACACCCGTGTTAAAATGAAAAGTCTCATTGCTCAAAACAACAGACCAGGGGAATGGCAGAGTGTCTCTAGAACTCCTGGAATACGTTTCAGAACCGGAACATCTCTACTGAATTTTAAAATACTGAGAATTTGTATCCAAAGCGCTGTGAAAGGTAGGATAGACTTTCAAGTGATAATAATGTTGAAAGTGCTGGTATATTTGTAAAAAAGGTTGTTTTACCAAATTAGAATTCACAATGAAAAAGCTTGAGACACTGGAAGAGCGAGTCTCCAACTTGGGAAATTCACAAAGATAACCTAGGTTAATATCTAAGAAAGTGCTTCAAACACTAGGAATACGTGAATAAAGGGCCTTAATATCTGTAACACATTGTTTCCTGACAAGGAAATCGTGTTCAAAGAACATAGAACCGAGTTGGATACTGGTTACATTTATTATTCTGGGACAATGAGTTGGCTATTTTGAAAGAAGCCTGGTTAGGCCATTAAACCAGATGTGATGACGTCACCAAGGGGGAGGGGCCACGTGGGCAGGCTTAATTGATCCCAGGTGATAATGATTTGGCCAGGGGACCAGCTGGGAGTGATGACGTCATCCAGATTAGTTCTGGTATTAGGGTTAGAGAATTGGGGCTCTGTTCAAGGTTAGGGTTAGGATAAGGTTTTGGGCTAGGTAGCGTTCAGGCTCAGGTGTGGGCTAGGTTTAGGGTTTGGGTTAGAGTGATAGGGACAGGGTTATGGTCACAGTGTAGTAATGTTGGCTATTCACAATGAATGAACTTCAAACACTCGACAATTTGGTGTGTAGCACTCAGAACTTACGACTCCAGACTAGGGAAATATTTAGAAATGTGCTTCACACAATAGGAATACATATTCCAATAGACTGAATATCTGAACAGCACAATTTTATCACTGGGAAATCTTGTTCAAACAGCTGAGAAGCGAGTGTGACACTGTTTACATTTATTTTTCCCGTCAAAAGGAGTTGGCGTTTTCGGGAAAAGGTTTTGGTGAAACACTGAAAAACTCATTTTCCTAGAGCTATCGAACAGTATGAAAGTATTGAGAACACTATGAAATGAAAATGTTAGTTAGGCTAGGGTTCCAAGTAATGTTTTACTGTGCCTTTAAAAAGCCGGTATGACACCCGTGTTAAAATGAAAAGTCTCATTGCTCAAAACAACAGACCAGGGGAATGGCAGAGTGTCTCTAGAACTCCTGGAATACGTTTCAGAACCCGAACATCTCTACTGAATTTTAAAATACTGATAATTTGTATCCAAAGCGCTGTGAATGGTAGGATAGACGGTCAAGTGGTAATAATGTTGAAAGTGCTGGTATATTTGTAAAAAAGTTGTTTTACCAAATTAGAATTCACAATGAAAAAGCTTGAGACACTGGAAGAGAGAGTCTCCAACTCGGGAAATTCACAATGTTAACCTAGGTTAATATCTAAGAAAGTGCTTCAAACACTAGGAATACGTGAATAAAGGGCCTTAATATCTGTAACACATTGTTTCCTGACAAGGAAATCGTGTTCAAAGAACATAGAACCGAGTTGGATACTGGTTACATTTATTATTCCGGGACAATGAGTTGGTGATTTTGAAAGAAGCCTGGTTATGCCATTAAACAGGATGTGATGACGTCACCAAGTGGGAGGGGCCACGTGGGCAGGCTTAATTGATCCCAGGTGATAATGATTTGGCCAGGGGACCAGCTGGGAGTGATGACGTCATCGAGATTAGTTCTGGTATTAGGGTTAGAGAATTGGGACTCTGTTCATGGTTAGGGTTAGGTAAAGGTTTTGGGCTAGGTAGCTTTCAGGCACAGGTGTGGGCTAGGTTTAGGGTTTGGGTTAGAGGGTTAGGGACAGGGTTACGGTCACAGTTTAGTAATGTTGGCTATTCACAATGAATGAGCTTCAATCACTGGACAATTTGGTGTGTAGCACTCAGAACTTACGACTCCAGACTAGGGAAATATTTAGAAATGTGCTTCACACAATAGGAATACATATTCCAATAGACTGAATATCTGAACAGCACAATTTTGTCACTGGGAAATCTTGTTCAAACAGCTGAGAAGCGAGTGTGACACTGTTTACATTTATTTTTCCCGTCAAAAGGAGTTGGCGTTTTCGGGAAAAGGTTTTGGTGAAAAACTCATTTTCCTAGAGCTATCGAACAGTATGAAAGTATTGAGAACACTATGAAATAAAAATGTTAGTTAGGCTAGGGTTCCAAGTAATGTTTTACTGTGCCTTTAAAAAGCCGGTATGACACCCGTGTTAAAATGAAAAGTCTCATTGCTCAAAACAACAGACCAGGGGAATGGCAGAGTGTCTCTAGAACTCCTGGAATACGTTTCAGAACCCGAACATCTCTACTGAATTTTAAAATACTGAGAATTTGTATCCAAAGCGCTGTGAAAGGTAGGATAGACTGTCAAGTGGTAATAATGTTGAAAGTGCTGGTATATTTGTAAAAAAGGTTGTTTTACCAAATTAGATTTCACAATGAAAAAGCTTGAGACACTGGAAGAGAGAGACTCCAACTCGGGAAATTCACAATGATAACCTAGGTTAATATCTAAGAAAGTGCTTCAAACACTAGGAATACGTGAATAAAGGGCCTTAATATCTGTAACACATTGTTTTCTGACAAGGAAATCGTGTTCAAAGAACATAGAACCGAGTTGGATACTGGTTACATTTATTATTCCGGGACAATGAGTTGGCGATTTTGAAAGAAGCCTGGTTAGGCCATTAAACCGGATGTGATGACGTCACCAAGGGGGAGGGGCCACGTGGGCAGGCTTAATTGATCCCAGGTGATAATGATTTGGCCAGGGGACCAGCTGGGAGTGATGACGTCATCGAGATTAGTTCTGGTATTAGGGTTAGAGAATTGGGGCTCTGTTCATGGTTAGGGTTAGGATAAGGTTTTGGGCTAGGTAGCTTTCAGGCACAGGTGTGGGCTAGGTTTAGGGTTTGGGTTAGAGGGTTAGGGACAGGGTTACGATCACAGTGTAGTAATGTTGGCTATTCACAATGAATGAGCTTCAAACACTCTACAATTTGGTGTGTAGCACTCAGAACTTACGACTCCAGACTAGGGAAATATTTAGAAATGTGCTTCACACAATAGGAATACATATTCTAATAGACTGAATATCTGAACAGCACAATTTTGTCACTGGGAAATCTTGTTCAAACAGCTGAGAAGCGAGTGTGACACTGTTTACATTTATTTTTCCCGTCAAAAGGAGTTGGCGTTTTCGGGAAAAGGTTTTGGTGAAACACTGAAAAACTCATGTTCCTAGAGCTATCGAACAGTATGAAAGTATTGAGACCACTATGAAATAAAAATGTTAGTTAGGCTAGGGTTCCAAGTAATGTTTTACTGTGCCTTTAAAAAGCCGATATGACACCCGTGTTAAAATGAAAAGTCTCATTGCTCAAAACAACAGACCAGGGGAATGGCAGATTGTCTCTAGAACTCCTGCAATACGTTTCAGATCCCGAACATCTCTACTGAATTTTAAAATACTGAGAATTTGTATCCAAAGCGCTGTGAAAGGTAGGATAGACTGTCAAGTGGTAATAATGTTGAAAGTGCTGGTATATTTGTAAAAAAGGTTGTTTTACCAAATTAGAATTCACAATGAAAAGGCTTGAGACACTGGAAGATAGAGACTCCAACTCGGGAAATTCACAATGATCACCTAGGTTAATATCTAAGAAAGTGCTTCAAACGCTAGGAATACGTGAATAAAGGGCCTTAATATCTGTAACACATTCTTTCCTGACAAGGAAATCATGTTCAAAGAACATAGAACCGAGTTGGATACTGGTTACATTTATTATTCCGGGAAAATGAGTTGGCGATTTTGAAAGAAGCCTGGTTAGGCCATTAAACCGGATGTGATGACGTCACAAAGGGGGAGGGGCCACGTGGGAAGGCTTAATTGATCCCAGGTGATAATGATTTGGCCAGGGGACCAGCTGGGAGTGATGACGTCATCGAGTGTATAAAGTTGTTTCTACATGTGGTGAAGTCCCACAGGTAGAAAAGAAGTCCCATTATAGGAAACAGCTATAAATCAGTAGTCATTCAGAGCAAATACTAATGAATATCACATAATAGAGAGAGGACAAGTGTAAAAGACATGAAAATGTATGTCTCTAGTCTAGAAAGGATGTTGTACACTGCAGAAATCCTTGAAATAGAGTTAGTTCACATGAAACCAGTGTTTCAAACCACCAGAATTCACTGAAAAGTAGTATTTAACTGTAAAACAGTTGTAAGACAAGTTTATATAGCTTCGCAAGTCCAGAGAAGAGTGTATAAAGTTGTTTCTACATGTGGTGAAGTCCCACAAGTAGAGCAGAAGGCCCATTATGGGAAACAGCTAGAAATCAGTAGTCATTCAGAGCAAATACTAATGAATATCACAGAATAGTGAGAGAACCAGTGTAAAAGACATCAAAATGTAAGTCTCTAGTCTAGAAAGGATGTTGTACACTGCAGAAATCCTTAAATAGAGTTAGTTCACATGAAACCAGTGTTTGAAACCACTAGAATTCACTGAAAAGTAGTATTTAACTGTAAAACTGTTGTAAGACAAGTTTATATAGCTTCGCAAGTCCAGAGAAGAGTGTATAAAGTTGTTTCTACATGTGGTGAAGTCCCACAAGTAGAGCAGAAGGCCCATTATAGGAAACAGCTAGAAATCAGTAGTCATTCAGAGCAAATACTAATAAATATCATAGAGTTGTGTGAGAACAAGTGTAAAAGACATCAAAATGTAAGTCTCTAGTCTAGAAAGGATGTTGTACAATGCAGAAATCCTTGAAATAGAGTTAGTTCACATGAAACCAGTGTTTCAAACCACCAGAATTCACTGAAAAGTAGTATTTAACTGTAAAACAGTTGAAAGACAAGTGTATATAGCTTCTCAAGTTCAGAGAAGAGTGTATAAAGTTGTTTCTACATGTGGTGAAGTCCCACAAGTAGAAAAGAAGGCCCATTATAGGAAACAGCTAGAAATCAGTAGTAATTCAGAGGAAATACTAATGAATATCATAGAATTGTGTGAGAACAAGTGTAAAAGACATCAAAATGTAAGTTTCCAATCTAGAAAGGATGTTATACACTGCAGAAATCCTTGAAATAGAGTTAGTTCACATGAAACCAGTGTTTGAAACCACCAGAATTCACTGAAAAGTAGTATTCAACTGTAAAACAGTTGAAAGACAAGTGTATATAGCTTCTAAAGTTCAGAGAAGAGTGTATAAAGTTGTTTCTACATTTGGTGAAGTGCCACAAGTAGAAAAGAAGGCCCATTATGGGAAACAGCTCGAAATCAGTAGTCATTCAGAGCAAATACTAATGAATATCACAGAATAATGAGAGAACCAGTGTAAAAGACATCAAAATGTAAGTCTCTAGTCTAGAAAGGATGTTGTACACTGCAGAAATCCTTGAAATAGAGTTACTTCACAAGAAAACAGTGTTTCAAACCACCATAATTCACTGAAAAGTAGTATTTAACTGTAAAACAGTTGTAAGACAAGTTTATATAGCTTCGCAAGTCCAGAGAAGAGTGTATAAAGTTGTTCCTACATGTGGTGAAGTCCCACAAGTAGAGCAGAAGGCCCATTATTGGAAACAGCTAGAAATCAGTAGTAATTCAGAGGAAATACTAATGAATATCACATAAGAGAGAGAGAACAAGTGTAAAAGACATCAAAATGTAAGTTTCTATTCTAGAAAGGATGTTTTACACTACACAAATCCTTGAAATAGAGTTATTTCACAAGAAAACAGTGTTTCAACCAACTAGAATTCACTGAAAAGTAGTATTTATCTGTAAAACTGTTGTAAGACAAGTTTATATAGCTTCGCAAGTCCAGAGAAGTGTGTATAAAGTTGTTTCTACATGTGGTAAAGTCCCACAAGTAGAGCAGAAGGCCAATTATAGGAAACAGCTAGAAATCAGTAGTAATTCAGAGGAAATACTAATGAATATCATAGAATTGTGTGAGAACAAGTGTAAAAGACATCAAAATGTAAGTGTCTAGTCTAGAAAGGATGTTGTACACTGCAGAAATCCTTGAAATAGAGTTAGTTCACAAGAAACCAGTCTTTCAAACCACCAGAATTCACTGAAAAGTAGTATTCAACTGTAAAACAGTTGAAAGACAAGTGTATATAGCTTCTCAAGTTCAGAGAAGTGTGTATGAAGTTGTTTTTACATGTGGTGAAGTCCCACAAGTATACCAGAAGGCCCATTATAGGACACAGCTAGAAATCAGTAGTCATTCAGAGCAAATACTAATGAATATCACAGAATAGTGAGAGATCAAGTGTAAAAGACATAAAAATGTAAGTCTCTAGTCTAGAAAGGATGTTCTACACTGCAGAAATCCTTGAAATAGAGTTAGTTCACATGAAACCAGTGTTTCAAACCACCAGAATACACTGAAAAGTAGTATTTAACTGTAAAACAGTTGAAAGACAAGTTTATATAGCTTCGCAAGTCCAGAGAAGAGTGTATAAAGTTGTTTCTACATGTGGTCAAGTCCCACAAGTAGAGCAGAAGGCCCATTAAAGGAAACAGCTAGAAATCAGTAGTAATTCAGAGGAAATACTAATGAATATCATAGAATTGTGTGAGAACAAGTGTAAAAGACATCAAAATGTAAGTTTCTAGTCTAGAAAGGATGTTATACACTACAGAAATCCTTGAAAAGAGTTACTTCACAAGAAAACAGTGTTTCAACCCACTAGAATTCACTGAAAAGTAGTATTCAACTGTAAAACATTTGAAAGACAAGTGTATATAGCATCTCAAGTTCAGAGAAGAGTGTATAAAGTTGTTTCTACATGTGGTGAAATCCCACAAGTAGAAAAGAAGGCCCATTATAGGAAACAGCTAGAAATCAGTAGTCATTCAGAGCAAATACTAATGAATAACAGAGAATAGTGAGGGAACAAGTGTAAAAGACATGAAAATGTAAGTCTCTAGTCTAGAAAGAATGTTGTACACTGCAGAAATCCTTGAAATAGAGTTAGTTCACATGAAATCAGTGTTTCAAACCACCAGAATTCACTGAAAAGTAGTATTCAACTGTATAACAGTTGAAAGACAAGTGTATATAGCTTCTCAAGTTCAGAGAAGAGTGTATAAAGTTGTGTCTACAAGTGGTGAAGTCCCACAAGTAGAAAAGAAGGCCCATTATAGGAAACACCTAGAAATCAGTAGTCATTCAAAGCAAATACTAATGAATATCACAGAATAGTGAGAAAACAAGTGTAAAAGACATCAAAATGAAAGTGTCTTGTCTAGAAAGGATGTTGTACACTGCAGAAATCCTTGAAATAGACTTAGTTCACATGAAACCAGTGTTTCAAACCACCAGATTTCACTGAAAAGTAGTATTCAACTGTAAAACAGTTGAAAGACAAGTGTATATAGCTTCTCAAGTCCAGAGAAGAGTGTATAAAGTTGTTTCTACATGTGGTGAAGTCCCACAAGTAGAAAAGAAGGCCCATTATAGGAAACAGCTAGAAATCAGTAGTCATTCAGAGCAAATACTAATGAATATCACATAATAGAGAGAGAACAACTGTAAAAGACATCAAAATGTAAGTCTCTAGTCTAGAAAGGATGTTGTACACTGCAGAAATCCTTGAAATAGAGTTAGTTCACATGAAATCAGTGTTTCAAACCACCAGAATTCACTGAAAAGTAGTATTCAACTGTAAAACAGTTGAAAGACAAGTGTATATAGCTTCGCAAGTCCAGACAAGAGTGTATAAAGTTGTTTCTACATGTGGTCAAGTCCCACAAGTAGAGCAGAAGGCCCATTAAAGGACAGAGCAAGAAAGCAGCAGTAATTCAGAGCAAATACAAATGAATATCAAAGACTTAAGATAGAACAAGTGGAAAAGACATCAAAATGTAAGTCTCTAGTCTAGAAAGGATGTTGTACACTGCAGAAATCCTTGAAATAGAGTTAGTTCACATGAAACCAGTGTTTCAAACCACCAGAATTCACTGAAAAATAGTATTCAACTATAAAACAGTTGAAAGACAAGTGTATATAGCTTCTCAAGTTCAGAAAGTGTGTATGAATTTGTTTCTACATGTGGTGAAGTCCCAAAAGTAGACCAGAAGGCCCATTATAAGACACTGCAAGAAAGCAGTAGTAATTCAGAGCAAATCCTAATGAATATCACAGAATAGTGAGAGAACAAGTGTAAAAGACATCAGATTGTAAGTCTCTAGTCTAGAAAGGATGTTGTACACTGCAGAAATCCTGGAAATAGAATTAGTTCACATGAAACCAGTGTTTGAAACCACCAGAATTCACTGAAAACTAATATTCAACTGTAAAACAGTTGAAAGACAAGTGTATATAGCTTCTCAAGTTCAGAGAAGAGTGTATAATGTTGTTTGTACTTGTGGCGAAGTCCCACAAGTAGAGCAGAAGGCCCATTATAGGACACAGCTAGAAATCAGTAGTAATTCAAAGCAAATACTAATGAATATCACAGAATAGTGAGAGATCAAGTGTAAAAGACATAAAAATGTAAGTCTCTAGTCTAGAAAGGATGTTCTACACTGCAGAAATCCTTGAAATAGAGTTAGTTCACATGAAACCAGTGTTTCAAACCACCAGAATACACTGAAAAGTAGTATTTAACTGTAAAACAGTTGAAAGACAAGTTTATATAGCTTCGCAAGTCCAGAGAAGAGTGTATAAAGTTGTTTCTACATGTGGTCAATTCCCACAAGTAGAGCAGAAGGCCCATTATAGGAAACAGCTAGAAATCAGTAGTAATTCAGAGGAAATACTAATGAATATCATAGAATTGTGTGAGAACAAGTGTAAAAGACATCAAAATGTAAGTTTCTAGTCTAGAAAGGATGTTATACACTACAGAAATCCTTGAAAAGAGTTACTTCACAAGACAACAGTGTTTCAACCCACTAGAATTCACTGAAAAGTAGTATTCAACTGTAAAACATTTGAAAGACAAGTGTATATAGCATCTCAAGTTCAGAGAAGAGTGTATAAAGTTGTTTCTACATGTGGTGAAGTCCCACAAGTAGAAAAGAAGGCCCATTATAGGAAACAGCTAGAAATCAGTAGTCATTCAGAGCAAATACTAATGAATAACAGAGAATAGTGAGGGAACAAGTGTAAAAGACATCAAAATGTAAGTCTCTAGTCTAGAAAGAATGTTGTACACTGCAGAAATCCTTGAAATAGAGTTAGTTCACATGAAATCAGTGTTTCAAACCACCAGAATTCACTGAAAAGTAGTATTCAACTGTATAACAGTTGAAAGACAAGTGTATATAGCTTCTCAAGTTCAGAGAAGAGTGTATAAAGTTGTGTCTACAAGTGGTGAAGTCCCACAAGTAGAAAAGAAGGCCCATTATAGGAAACAGCTAGAAATCAGTAGTCATTCAAAGCAAATACTAATGAATATCACAGAATAGTGAGAAAACAAGTGTAAAAGACATCAAAATGAAAGTGTCTTGTCTAGAAAGGATGTTGTACACTGCAGAAATCCTTGAAATAGACTTAGTTCACATGAAACCAGTGTTTCAAACCACCAGATTTCACTGAAAAGTAGTATTCAACTGTAAAACAGTTGAAAGACAAGTGTATATAGCTTCTCAAGTCCAGAGAAGAGTGTATAAAGTTGTTTCTACATGTGGTGAAGTCCCACAAGTAGAAAAGAAGGCCCATTATAGGAAACAGCTAGAAATCAGTAGTCATTCAGAGCAAATACTAATGAATATCACAGAATAGTGATAGAACAAGTGTAAAAGACAGCAAAATGTAAGTCTCTAGTCTAGAGATGATGTTGTACACTGCACAAATGCTTGAAATAGAGTTAGTTCACATGAAACCAGTGTTTGAAACCACCAGAATTCACTGAAAAGTAGCATTCAACTGTAAAACAGTTGAAAGACAAGTGTATATAGCTTCTCAAGTTCAGAGAAGAGTGTATAAAGTTGTTTCTACAAGTGGTGAAGTCCCACAAGTAGAAAAGAAGGCCCATTATAGGAAACAGCTAGAAATCAGTAGTCATTCAGAGCAAATACTAATGAATATCACAGAATAGTGAGAAGACAAGTGTAAAAGACATCAAAATGAAAGTGTCTTGTCTAGAAAGGATGTTGTACACTGCAGAAATCCTTGAAATAGAGTTAGTTCACATGAAACCAGTGTTTCAAACCACCAGAATTCACTGAAAAGTAGTACTCAACTGTAAAACAGTTGAAAGACAAGTGTATATAGCTTCTCAAGTTCAGAGAAGAGTGTATAAAGTTGTTTCTACATGTGGTGAAGTCCCACAAGTAGAAAAGAAGGCCCATTATAGGAAACAGCTAGAAATCAGTAGTCATTCAGAGCAAATACTAATGATTATCACATAATAGAGAGAGAACAACTGTAAAAGACATCAAAATGTAAGTCTCTAGTCTAGAAAGGATGTTGTACACTGCAGAAATCCTTGAAATAGAGTTAGTTCACATGAAATCAGTGTTTCAAACCACCAGAATTCACTGAAAAGTAGTATTCAACTGTAAAACAGTTGAAAGACAAGTGTATATAGCTTCGCAAGTCCAGACAAGAGTGTATAAAGTTGTTTCTACATGTGGTCAAGTCCCACAAGTAGAGCAGAAGGCCCATTAAAGGACAGAGCAAGAAAGCAGCAGTAATTCAGAGCAAATACAAATGAATATCAAAGACTTAAGATAGAACAAGTGGAAAAGACATCAAAATGTAAGTCTCTAGTCTAGAAAGGATGTTGTACACCGCAGAAATCCTTGAAATAGAGTTAGTTCACATGAAACCAGTGTTTCAAACCACCAGAATTCACTGAAAAATAGTATTCAACTATAAAACAGTTGAAAGACAAGTGTATATAGCTTCTCAAGTTCAGAAAGTGTGTATGAATTTGTTTCTACATGTGGTGAAGTCCCAAAAGTAGACCAGAAGGCCCATTATAAGACACTGCAAGAAAGCAGTAGTAATTCAGAGCAAATCCTAATGAATATCACAGAATAGTGAGAGAACAAGTGTAAAAGACATCAGATTGTAAGTCTAAAGTCTAGAAAGGATGTTGTACACTGCAGAAATCCTGGAAATAGAATTAGTTCACATGAAACCAGTGTTTGAAACCACCAGAATTCACTGAAAACTAATATTCAACTGTAAAACAGTTGAAAGACAAGTGTATATAGCTTCTCAAGTTCAGAGAAGAGTGTATAATGTTGTTTTTACTTGTGGCGAAGTCCCACAAGTAGAGCAGAAGGCCCATTATAGGACACAGCTAGAAATCAGTAGTAATTCAAAGCAAATACTAATGAATATCACAGAATAGTGAGAGAACAAGTGTAAAAGACAGCAAAATGTAAGTCTCTAGTCTAGAAAGGATGTTATACACTACAGAAATCCTTGAAATAGAGTTAGTTCACATGAACCCAGTGTTTTAAACCACCAGAATAAAATGAAAAGTAGTATTCAACTGTAAAACATTGAAAGACAAAAGTATATAGCTTCTCAAGTTCAGAGAAGAGTGTATAAAGTTGTTTCTACATGTGGTGAAGTCCCACAAGTAGAGTAGAAGGCCCATTATAGGAAACAGCTAGAAGGCAGTAGTAATTCAAGCAAATACTAATGAATATCATTGAATTGTGTGAGAAGAAGTGGAAAACCATGAAAATGTAAGTGTCTAGTCTAGAAAGGATGTTGTACACTGCAGAAATCCTTGAAATAGAGTTAGTTCACAAGAAACCAGTGTTTCAAACCACCAGAATTCACTGAAAAGTAGTATTCAACTGTAAAACAGTTGAAAGACAAGTGTATATAGCTTCTCAAGTTCAGAGAACTGTGTATGAAGTTGTTTTTACATGTGGTGAAGTCCCACAAGTATACCAGAAGGCCCATTATAGGACACAGCTAGAAATCAGTAGTCATTCAGAGCAAATACTAATGAATAACAGAGAATAGTGAGAGAACAAGTGTAAAAGACATCAAAATGTAAGTCTCTAGCCTAGAAAGGATGTTGTACACTGCAGAAATCCTTGAAATAGAGTTAGTTCACATGAAATCAGTGTTTCAAACCACCAGAATTCACTGAAAAGTAGTATTCAACTGTAAAACAGTTGAAAGACAAGTGTATATAGCTTCTCAAGTTCAGAGAAGTGTGTATGAAGTACTTTTTACATGTGGTGAAGTCCCACAAGTATACCAGAAGGCCCATTATAGGACACAGCTAGAAATCAGTAGTCATTCAGAGCAAATACTAATGAATATCACAGAATAGTGAGAGAACAAGTGTAAAATACATAAATATGTAAGTCTCTAGTCTAAAAAGGATGTTCTACACTGCAAAAATCCTTGAAATAGAGTTAGTTCACATGAAACCAGTGTTTGAAACCACCAGAATTCACTGAAAAGTAGTATTCAACTGTAAAACAGTTGAAAGACAAGTGTATATAGCTTCGCAAGTCCAGACAAGAGTGTATAAAGTTGTTTCTACATGTGGTCAAGTCCCACAAGTAGAGCAAAGGCCCATTGTAGAACAGAGCAAGAAAGCAGCAGTAATTCAGAGCAAATACTAATGAATATCAAAGACTTAAGATAGAACAAGTGGAAAAGACATCAAAATGTAAGTCTCTAGTCTATAAAGGATGTTGTACACTGCAGAAATCCTTGAAATAGAGTTAGTTCACATGAAACCAGTGTTTCAAACCACCAGAATTCACTGAAAAATAGTATTCAACTATAAAACAGTTGAAAGACAAGTGTATATAGCTTCTCAAGTTCAGAAAAGTGTGTATGAAGTTGTTTCTACATGTGGTGAAGTCCCACAAGTAGAGTAGAAGGCCCATTATAGGAAACAGCTAGAAAGCAGTAGTAATTCAGAGCAAATACTAATGAATATCATTGAATTGTGTGAGAAGAAGTGGAAAACCATGAAAATGTAAGTGTCTAGTCTAGAAAGGATGTTGTACACTGCAGAAATCCTTGAAATACAGTTAGTTCACAAGAAACCAGTGTTTCAAACCACCAGAATTCACTGAAAAGTAGTATTCAACTGTAAAACAGTTGAAAGACAAGTGTATATAGCTTCTCAAGTTCAGAGAAGTGTGTATGAAGTTGTTTTTACTTGTGGTGAAGTCCCACAAGTATACCAGAAGGCCCATTATAGGACACAGCTAGAAATCAGTAGTCATTCAGAGCAAATACTAATGAATATCACAGAATAGTGAGAGAACAAGTGTAAAAGACATCAAAATGTAAGTCTCTAGTCTAGAAAGGATGTTGTACACTGCAGAAATCCTGGAAATAGAGTTAGTTCACATGAAACCAGTGTTTCAAACCACCAGAATACACTGAAAAGTAGTTTTTAACTGTAAAACAGTTGAAAGACAAGTTTATAGAGCTTCGAAAGTCCAGAGAAGAGTGTGTAAAGTTGTTTCTACATGTGGTCAAGTCCCACAAGTAGAAAAGAAGGCCCATTATAGGAAACAGCTAGAAATCAGTAGTAATTCAGAGGAAATACTAATGAATATCATAGAATTGTGTGAGAACAAGTGTAAAAGACATCAAAATGTAAGTTTCCAATCTAGAAATGATGTTATACACTGCAGAAATCCTTGAAATAGAGTTAGTTCACATGAAACCAGTGTTTGAAACCACCAGAATTCACTGAAAAGTAGTATTCAACTGTAAAACAGTTGAAAGACAAGTGTATATAGCTTCTAAAGTTCAGAGAAGAGTGTATAAAGTTGTTTCTACATTTGGTGAAGTCCCACAAGTAGAAAAGAAGGCCCATTATGGGAAACAGCTCGAAATCAGTAGTCATTCAGAGCAAATACTAATGAATATCACAGAATAATGAGAGAACCAGTGTAAAAGACATCAAAATGTAAGTCTCTAGTCTAGAAAGGATGTTGTACACTGCAGAAATCCTTGAAATAGAGTTACTTCACAAGAAAACGGTGTTTCAAACCACCAGAATTCACTGAAAAGTAGTATTTAACTGTAAAACAGTTGTAAGACAAGTTTATATAGCTTCGCAAGTCCAGAGAAGAGTGTATAAAGTTGTTTCTACATGTGGTGAAGTCCCACAAGTAGAGCAGAAGGCCCATTATTGGAAACAGCTAGAAATCAGTAGTAATTCAGAGGAAATGCTAATGAATATCACATAAGAGAGAGAGAACAAGTGTAAAAGACATCAAAATGTAAGTTTCTATTCTAGAAAGGATGTTTTACACTACACAAATCCTTGAAATAGAGTTATTTCACAAGAAAACAGTGTTTCAACCCACTAGAATTCACTGAAAAGTAGTATTTATCTGTAAAACTGTTGTAAGACAAGTTTATATAGCTTCGCAAGTCCAGAGAAGAGTGTATAAAGTTGTTTCTACATATGGTGATGTCCCACAAGTAGAGCAGAAGGCCCATTATAGGAAACAGCTAGAAATCAGTAGTAATTCAGAGCAAATACTAATGAATATCATTGAATTGTGTGAGAAGAAGTGGAAAACCATGAAAATGTAAGTGTCTAGTCTAGAAAGGATGTTGTACACTGCAGAAATCCTTGAAATAGAGTTAGTTCACAAGAAACCAGTGTTTCAAACCACCAGAATTCACTGAAAAGTAGTATTCAACTGTAAAACAGTTGAAAGACAAGTGTATATAGCTTCTCAAGTTCAGAGAACTGTGTATGAAGTTGTTTTTACATGAGGTGAAGTCCCACAAGTATACCTGAAGGCCCATTATAGGACACAGCTAGAAATCAGTAGTCATTCAGAGCAAATACTAATGAATATCACAGAATAGTGAGAGAACAAGTGTAAAAGACATAAAAATGTAAGTCTCTAGTCTAGAAAGGATGTTCTACACTGCACAAATCCTTAAAATAGAGTTAGTTCACATGAAACCAGTGTTTCAAACCACCAGAATACACTGAAAAGTAGTATTTAACTGTAAAACAGTTGAAAGACAAGTTTATAGAGCTTCGCAAGTCCAGAGAAGAGTGTATAAAGTTGTTTCTACATGTGGTCAAGTCCCACAAGTAGAGCAGAAGGCCCATTATAGGAAACAGCTAGAAATCAGTAGTAATTCAGAGGAAATACTAATGAATATCATAGAATTGTGTGAGAACAAGTGTAAAAGACATCAAAATGTAATTTTCTAGTCTACAAAGGATGTTATACACTACAGAAATCCTTGAAAAGAGTTACTTCACAAGAAAACAGTGTTTCAACCCACTAGAATTCACTGAAAAGTAGTATTCAACTGTAAAACATTTGAAAGACATGTGTATATAGCTTCTCAAGTTCAGAGAAGAGTGTATAAAGTTGTGTCCACAAGTGGTGAAGTCCCACAAGAAGAAAAGAAGGCCCATTATAGGAAACAGCTAGAAATCAGTAGTCATTCAAAGCAAATACTAATGAATATCACATAATAGAGAGAGAACAACTGTAAAAGACATGAAAATGTAAGTCTCTAGTCTAGAAAGGATGTTGTACACTGCACAAATCCTTGAAATAGAGTTAGTTCACATGAAACCAGAGTTTGAAACCACCAGAATTCACTGAAAAGTAGCATTCAACTGTAAAACAGTTGAAAGACAAGTGTATATAGCTTCTCAAGTTCAGAGAAGAGTGTATAAAGTTATTTCTACATGTGGTGAAGTCCCACAAGTAGAAAAGAAGGCCCATTATAGGAAACAGCTAGAAATCAGTAGTCATTCAGAGCAAATACTAATGAATATCACAGAATAGTGAGAGAACAAGTGTAAAAGACAGCAAAATGTAAGTCTCTAGTCTAGAGATGATGTTGTACACTGCACAAATGCTTGAAATAGAGTTAGTTCACATGAAACCAGTGTTTGAAACCACCAGAATTCACTGAAAAGTAGTATTCAACTGTAAAACAGTTGAAAGACAAGTGTATATAGCTTCTCAAGTTCAGAGAAGAGTGTATAAAGTTGTTTCTACATGTGGTGAAGTCCCACAAGTAGAAAAGAAGGCCCATTATAGGAAACAGCAAGAAATCAGTAGTCATTCAGAGCAAATACTAATGAATATCACATAATAGAGAGAGAACAACTGTAAAAGACATCAAAATGTAAGTCTCTAGTCTAGAAAGTTTGTTGTACACTGCAGAAATCCTTGAAATAGAGTTAGTTCACATGAAATCAGTGTTTCAAACCACCAGAATTCACTGAAAAGTAGTATTCAACTGTAAAACAGTTGAAAGACAAGTGTATATAGCTTCGCAAGTCCAAACAAGAGTGTATAAAGTTGTTTCTACATGTGGTCAAGTCCCACAAGTAGAGCAGAAGGCCCATTAAAGGACAGAGCAAGAAAGCAGCAGTAATTCAGAGCAAATACAAATGAATATCAAAGACTTAAGATAGAACAAGTGGAAAAGACATCAAAATGTAAGTCTCTAGTCTAGAAAGGATGTTGTACACTGCAGAAATCCTGGAAATAGAGTTAGTTCACATGAAACCAGTGTTTCAAACCACCGGAATTCACTGAAAAATAGTATTCAACTATAAAACAGTTGAAAGACAAGTGTATATAGCTTCTCAAGTTCAGAAAGTGTGTATGAAGTTGTTTCTACATGTGGTGAAGACCCAAAAGTAGACCAGAAGGCCCATTATAAGACAATGCAAGAAAGCAGTAGTAATTCAGAGCAAATCCTAATGAATATCACAGAATAGTGAGAGAACAAGTGTAAAAGACATCAGAATGTAAGTCTCTAGTCTAGAAAGGATGTTGTACACTGCAGAAATCCTGGAAATAGAATTAGTACACATGAAAACAGTGTTTGAAACCACCAGAATTCACTGAAAACTAGTATTCAACTGTAAAACAGTTGAAAGACAAGTGTATATAGCTTCTCAAGTTCAGAGAAGAGTGTATAATGTTGTTTGTACTTGTGGAGAAGTCCCACAAGTAGAGCAGAAGGCCCATTATAGGACACAGCTAGAAATCAGTAGTAATTCAAAGCAAATACTAATGAATATCACAGAATAGTGAGAGAACAAGTGTAAAAGACATCAAAATGTAAGTCTCTAGTCTAGAAAGGATGTTATACACTACAGAAATCCTTGAAATAGAGTTAGTTCACATGAACCCAGTGTTTTAAACCACCAGAATAAACTGAAAAGTAGTATTCAACTGTAAAACATTGAAAGACAAATGTATATAGCTTCTCAAGTTCAGAGAAGAGTGTATAAAGTTGTTTCTACATGTGGTGAAGTCCCACAAGTAGATTAGAAGGCCCATTATAGGAAACAGCTAGAAAGCAGTAGTAATTCAGAGCAAATACTAATGAATATCATTGAATTGTGTGAGAAGAAGTGGAAAACCATGAAAATGTAAGTGTCTAGTCTAGAAAGGATGTTATACACTGCAGAAATCCTTGAAATAGAGTTAGTTCACAAGAAACCAGTGTTTCAAACCACCAGAATTCACTGAAAAGTAGTATTCAACTGTAAAACAGTTGAAAGACAAGTGTATATAGCTTCTCAAGTTCAGAGAACTGTGTATGAAGTTGTTTTTACATGTGGTGAAGTCCCACAAGTATACCTGAAGGCCCATTATAGGA
Organism: Cnephaeus nilssonii; assembly: GCF_951640355.1. Taxonomy (NCBI): domain Eukaryota; kingdom Metazoa; phylum Chordata; class Mammalia; order Chiroptera; family Vespertilionidae; genus Cnephaeus; species Cnephaeus nilssonii. The sequence continues at coordinate 45,068,649 of NC_137092.1, forward strand.
CACAGCTAGAAATCAGTAGTCATTCAGAGCAAATACTAATGAATATCACAGAATAGTGAGAGAACAAGTGTAAAAGACAGCAAAATGTAAGTCTCTAGTCTAGAAAGGATGTTCTACACTGCACAAATCCTTGAAATAGAGTTAGTTCACATGAAACCAGTGTTTCAAACCACCAGAATACACTGAAAAGTAGTATTTAACTGTAAAACAGTTGAAAGACAAGTTTATAGAGCTTCGCAAGTCCAGAGAAGCGTGTATAAAGTTGTTTCTACATGTGGTCAAGTCCCACAAGTAGAGCAGAAGGCCCATTATAGGAAACAGCTAGAAATCAGTAGTAATTCAGAGGAAATACTAATGAATATCATAGAATTGTGTGAGAACAAGTGTAAAAGACATCAAAATGTAATTTTCTAGTCTACAAAGGATGTTATACACTACAGAAATCCTTGAAAAGAGTTACTTCACAAGAAAACAGTGTTTCAACCCACCAGAATTCACTGAAAAGTAGTATTCAACTGTAAAACATTTGAAAGACATGTGTATATAGCTTCTCAAGTTCAGAGAAGAGTGTATAAAGTTGTGTCCACAAGTGGTGAAGTCCCACAAGAAGAAAAGAAGGCCCATTATAGGAAACAGCTAGAAATCAGTAGTCATTCAAAGCAAATACTAATGAATATCACATAATAGAGAGAGAACAACTGTAAAAGACATGAAAATGTAAGTCTCTAGTCTAGAAAGGATGTTGTACACTGCACAAATCCTTGAAATAGAGTTAGTTCACATGAAACCAGAGTTTGAAACCACCAGAATTCACTGAAAAGTAGCATTCAACTGTAAAACAGTTGAAAGACAAGTGTATATAGCTTCTCAAGTTCAGAGAAGAGTGTATAAAGTTATTTCTACATGTGGTGAAGTCCCACAAGTAGAAAAGAAGGCCCATTATAGGAAACAGCTAGAAATCAGTAGTCATTCAGAGCAAATACTAATGAATATCACAGAATAGTGAGAGAACAAGTGTAAAAGACAGCAAAATGTAAGTCTCTAGTCTAGAGATGATGTTGTACACTGCACAAATGCTTGAAATAGAGTTAGTTCACATGAAACCAGTGTTTGAAACCACCAGAATTCACTGAAAAGTAGTATTCAACTGTAAAACAGTTGAAAGACAAGTGTATATAGCTTCTCAAGTTCAGAGAAGAGTGTATAAAGTTGTTTCTACATGTGGTGAAGTCCCACAAGTAGAAAAGAAGGCCCATTATAGGAAACAGCAAGAAATCAGTAGTCATTCAGAGCAAATACTAATGAATATCACATAATAGAGAGAGAACAACTGTAAAAGACATCAAAATGTAAGTCTCTAGTCTAGAAAGTTTGTTGTACACTGCAGAAATCCTTGAAATAGAGTTAGTTCACATGAAATCAGTGTTTCAAACCACCAGAATTCACTGAAAAGTAGTATTCAACTGTAAAACAGTTGAAAGACAAGTGTATATAGCTTCGCAAGTCCAAACAAGAGTGTATAAAGTTGTTTCTACATGTGGTCAAGTCCCACAAGTAGAACAGAAGGCCCATTAAAGGACAGAGCAAGAAAGCAGCAGTAATTCAGAGCAAATACAAATGAATATCAAAGACTTAAGATAGAACAAGTGGAAAAGACATCAAAATGTAAGTCTCTAGTCTAGAAAGGATGTTGTACACTGCAGAAATCCTGGAAATAGAGTTAGTTCACATGAAACCAGTGTTTCAAACCACCGGAATTCACTGAAAAATAGTATTCAACTATAAAACAGTTGAAAGACAAGTGTATATAGCTTCTCAAGTTCAGAAAGTGTGTATGAAGTTGTTTCTACATGTGGTGAAGACCCAAAAGTAGACCAGAAGGCCCATTATAAGACAATGCAAGAAAGCAGTAGTAATTCAGAGCAAATCCTAATGAATATCACAGAATAGTGAGAGAACAAGTGTAAAAGACATCAGAATGTAAGTCTCTAGTCTAGAAAGGATGTTGTACACTGCAGAAATCCTGGAAATAGAATTAGTACACATGAAACCAGTGTTTGAAACCACCAGAATTCACTGAAAACTAGTATTCAACTGTAAAACAGTTGAAAGACAAGTGTATATAGCTTCTCAAGTTCAGAGAAGAGTGTATAATGTTGTTTGTACTTGTGGAGAAGTCCCACAAGTAGAGCAGAAGGCCCATTATAGGACACAGCTAGAAATCAGTAGTAATTCAAAGCAAATACTAATGAATATCACAGAATAGTGAGAGAACAAGTGTAAAAGACATCAAAATGTAAGTCTCTAGTCTAGAAAGGATGTTATACACTACAGAAATCCTTGAAATAGAGTTAGTTCACATGAACCCAGTGTTTTAAACCACCAGAATAAACTGAAAAGTAGTATTCAACTGTAAAACATTGAAAGACAAATGTATATAGCTTCTCAAGTTCAGAGAAGAGTGTATAAAGTTGTTTCTACATGTGGTGAAGTCCCACAAGTAGATTAGAAGGCCCATTATAGGAAACAGCTAGAAAGCAGTAGTAATTCAGAGCAAATACTAATGAATATCATTGAATTGTGTGAGAAGAAGTGGAAAACCATGAAAATGTAAGTGTCTAGTCTAGAAAGGATGTTATACACTGCAGAAATCCTTGAAATAGAGTTAGTTCACAAGAAACCAGTGTTTCAAACCACCAGAATTCACTGAAAAGTAGTATTCAACTGTAAAACAGTTGAAAGACAAGTGTATATAGCTTCTCAAGTTCAGAGAACTGTGTATGAAGTTGTTTTTACATGTGGTGAATCCCACAAGTATACCTGAAGGCCCATTATAGGACACAGCTAGAAATCAGTAGTCATTCAGAGCAAATACTAATGAATATCACAGAATAGTGAGAGAACAAGTGTAAAAGACATAAAAATGTAAGTCTCTAGTCTAGAAAGGATGTTCTACACTGCACAAATCCTTGAAATAGAGTTAGTTCACATGAAACCAGTGTTTCAAACCACCAGAATACACTGAAAAGTAGTATTTAACTGTAAAACAGTTGAAAGACAAGTTTATAGAGCTTCGCAAGTCCAGAGAAGCGTGTATAAAGTTGTTTCTACATGTGGTCAAGTCCCACAAGTAGAGCAGAAGGCCCATTATAGGAAACAGCTAGAAATCAGTAGTAATTCAGAGGAAATACTAATGAATATCATAGAATTGTGTGAGAACAAGTGTAAAAGACATCAAAATGTAATTTTCTAGTCTACAAAGGATGTTATACACTACAGAAATCCTTGAAAAGAGTTACTTCACAAGAAAACAGTGTTTCAACCCACTAGAATTCACTGAAAAGTAGTATTCAACTGTAAAACATTTGAAAGACATGTGTATATAGCTTCTCAAGTTCAGAGAAGAGTGTATAAAGTTGTGTCCACAAGTGGTGAAGTCCCACAAGAAGAAAAGAAGGCCCATTATAGGAAACAGCTAGAAATCAGTAGTCATTCAAAGCAAATACTAATGAATATCACATAATAGAGAGAGAACAACTGTAAAAGACATGAAAATGTAAGTCTCTAGTCTAGAAAGGATGTTGTACACTGCACAAATCCTTGAAATAGAGTTAGTTCAAATGAAACCAGAGTTTGAAACCACCAGAATTCACTGAAAAGTAGCATTCAACTGTAAAACAGTTGAAAGACAAGTGTATATAGCTTCTCAAGTTCAGAGAAGAGTGTATAAAGTTATTTCTACATGTGGTGAAGTCCCACAAGTGGAAAAGAAGGCCCATTATAGGAAACAGCTAGAAATCAGTAGTCATTCAGAGCAAATACTAATGAATATCACAGAATAGTGAGAGAACAAGTGTAAAAGACAGCAAAATGTAAGTCTCTAGTCTAGAGATGATGTTGTACACTGCACAAATGCTTGAAATAGAGTTAGTTCACATGAAACCAGTGTTTGAAACCACCAGAATTCACTGAAAAGTAGTATTCAACTGTAAAACAGTTGAAAGACAAGTGTATATAGCTTCTCAAGTTCAGAGAAGAGTGTATAAAGTTGTTTCTACATGTGGTGAAGTCCCACAAGTAGAAAAGAAGGCCCATTATAGGAAACAGCAAGAAATCAGTAGTCATTCAGAGCAAATACTAATGAATATCACATAATAGAGAGAGAACAACTGTAAAAGACATCAAAATGTAAGTCTCTAGTCTAGAAAGTTTGTTGTACACTGCAGAAATCCTTGAAATAGAGTTAGTTCACATGAAATCAGTGTTTCAAACCACCAGAATTCACTGAAAAGTAGTATTCAACTGTAAAACAGTTGAAAGACAAGTGTATATAGCTTCGCAAGTCCAAACAAGAGTGTATAAAGTTGTTTCTACATGTGGTCAAGTCCCACAAGTAGAACAGAAGGCCCATTAAAGGACAGAGCAAGAAAGCAGCAGTAATTCAGAGCAAATACAAATGAATATCAAAGACTTAAGATAGAACAAGTGGAAAAGACATCAAAATGTAAGTCTCTAGTCTAGAAAGGATGTTGTACACTGCAGAAATCCTGGAAATAGAGTTAGTTCACATGAAACCAGTGTTTCAAACCACCGGAATTCACTGAAAAATAGTATTCAACTATAAAACAGTTGAAAGACAAGTGTATATAGCTTCTCAAGTTCAGAAAGTGTGTATGAAGTTGTTTCTACATGTGGTGAAGACCCAAAAGTAGACCAGAAGGCCCATTATAAAACAATGCAAGAAAGCAGTAGTAATTCAGAGCAAATCCTAATGAATATCACAGAATAGTGAGAGAACAAGTGTAAAAGACATCAGAATGTAAGTCTCTAGTCTAGAAAGGATGTTGTACACTGCAGAAATCCTGGAAATAGAATTAGTACACATGAAACCAGTGTTTGAAACCACCAGAATTCACTGAAAACTAGTATTCAACTGTAAAACAGTTGAAAGACAAGTGTATATAGCTTCTCAAGTTCAGAGAAGAGTGTATAATGTTGTTTGTACTTGTGGAGAAGTCCCACAAGTAGAGCAGAAGGCCCATTATAGGACACAGCTAGAAATCAGTAGTAATTCAAAGCAAATACTAATGAATATCACAGAATAGTGAGAGAACAAGTGTAAAAGACATCAAAATGTAAGTCTCTAGTCTAGAAAGGATGTTATACACTACAGAAATCCTTGAAATAGAGTTAGTTCACATGAACCCAGTGTTTTAAACCACCAGAATAAACTGAAAAGTAGTATTCAACTGTAAAACATTGAAAGACAAATGTATATAGCTTCTCAAGTTCAGAGAAGAGTGTATAAAGTTGTTTCTACATGTGGTGAAGTCCCACAAGTAGATTAGAAGGCCCATTATAGGAAACAGCTAGAAATCAGTAGTAATTCAGAGCAAATACTAATGAATATCATTGAATTGTGTGAGAAGAAGTGGAAAACCATGAAAATGTAAGTGTCTAGTCTATAAAGGATGTTATACACTGCAGAAATCCTTGAAATAGAGTTAGTTCACAAGAAACCAGTGTTTCAAACCACCAGAATTCACTGAAAAGTAGTATTCAACTGTAAAACAGTTGAAAGACAAGTGTATATAGCTTCTCAAGTTCAGAGAAGTGTGTATGAAGTTGTTTTTACATGTGGTGAAGTCCCACAAGTATACCAGAAGGCCCATTATAGGACACAGATAGAAATCAGTAGTCATTCAGAGCAAATACTAATGAATATCACAGAATAGTGAGAGAACAAGTGTAAAAGACATAAAAATGTAAGTCTCTAGTTTAGAAAGGATGTTCTACACTGCACAAATCCTTGAAATAGAGTTAGTTCACATGAAACCAGTGTTTCAAACCACCAGAATACACTGAAAAGTAGTATTTAACTGTAAAACAGTTGAAAGACAAGTTTATATAGCTTCGCAAGTCCAGAGAAGAGTATATAAAGTTGTTTCTACATGTGGTCAAGTCCCACAAGTAGAGCAGAAGGCCCATTATAGGAAACAGCTAGAAATCAGTAGTAATTCAGAGGAAATACTAATGAATACCATAGAATTGTGTGAGAACAAGTGTAAAAGACATCAAAATGTAAGTTTGTAGTCTAGAAAGGATGTTATACATTACAGAAATCCTTGAAAAGAGTTACTTCACAAGAAAACAGTGTTTCAACCCACTAGAATTCCCTGAAAAGTAGTATTCAACTGTAAAACATTTGAAAGACAAGTGTATATAGCATCTCAAGTTCAGAGAAGAGTGTATAAAGTTGTTTCTACATGTGGTGAAGTCCCACAAGTAGAAAAGAAGGCCCATTATAGGAAACAGCTAGAAATCAGTAGTCATTCAGAGCAAATACTAATGAATAACAGAGAATAGTGAGAGAACAAGTGTAAAAGACATCAAAATGTAAGTCTCTAGCCTAGAAAGGATGTTGTACACTGCAGAAATCCTTGAAATAGAGTTAGTTCACATGAAATCAGTGTTTCAAACCACCAGAATTCACTGAAAAGTAGTATTCAACTGTATAACAGTTGAAAGACAAGTGTATATAGCTTCTCAAGTTCAGAGAAGAGTGTATAAAGTTGTTTCTACATGTGGTGAAGTCCCACAAGTAGAAAAGAAGGCCCATTATAGGAAACAGCTAGAAATCAGTAGTCATTCAAAGCAAATACTAATGAATATCACAGAATAGTGAGAAAACAAGTGTAAAAGACATCAAAATGAAAGTGTCTTGTCTAGAAAGGATGTTGTAAACTGCAGAAATCCTTGAAATAGACTTAGTTCACATGAAAACAGTGTTTCAAACCACCAGAATTCACTGAAAAGTAGTATTCAACTGTAAAACAGTTGAAAGACAAGTGTATATAGCTTCTCAAGTTCAGAGAAGTGTGTATGAAGTTGTTTTTACATGTGGTGAAGTCCCACAAGTATACCAGAAGGCCCATTATAGGACACAGCTAGAAATCAGTAGTAATTCAAAGCAAATACTAATGAATATCACAGAATAGTGAGAGAACAAGTGTAAAAGACATCAAAATGTAAGTCTCTAGTCTAGAAAGGATGTTATACACTACAGAAATCCTTGAAATAGAGTTAGTTCACATGAACCCAGTGTTTTAAACCACCAGAATAAACTGAAAAGCAGTATTCAACTGTAAAACATTGAAAGACAAATGTATATAGCTTCTCAAGTTCAGAGAAGAGTGTATAAAGTTGTTTCTACATGTGGTGAAGTCCCACAAGTAGATTAGAAGGCCCATTATAGGAAACAGCTAGAAAGCAGTAGTAATTCAGAGCAAATACTAATGAATATCACAGAATAGTGAGAGAACAAGTGTAAAAGACATAAAAATGTAAGTCTCTAGTCTAGAAAGGATGTTCTACACTGCACAAGTCCTTGAAATAGAGTTAGTTCACATGAAACCAGTGTTTCAAACCACCAGAATTCACTGAAAAGTAGTATTTAACTGTAAAACAGTTGAAAGACAAGTTTATATAGCTTCGCAAGTCCAGAGAAGAGTGTATAAAGTTGTTTCTACATGTGGTGAAGTCCCACAAGTAGAAAAGAAGGCCCATTATAGGAAACAGCTAGAAATCAGTAGTAATTCAGAGGAAATACTAATGAATATCATAGAATTGTGTGAGAACAAGTGTAAAAGACATCAAAATGTAAGTTTGTAGTCTAGAAAGGATGTTATACACTACAGAAATCCTTGAAAAGAGTTACTTCACAAGAAAACAGTGTTTCAACCCACTAGAATTCCCTGAAAAGTAGTATTCAACTGTAAAACATTTGAAAGACAAGTGTATATAGCATCTCAAGTTCAGAGAAGAGTGTATAAAGTTGTTTCTACATGTGGTGAAGTCCCACAAGTAGAAAAGAAGGCCCATTATAGGAAACAGCTAGAAATCAGTAGTAATTCAGATGAAATACTAATGAATATCACAGAATTGTGTGAGAACAAGTGTAAAAGACATCAAAATGTAAGTTTGTAGTCTAGAAAGGATGTTATACACTACAGAAATCCTTGAAAAGAGTTACTTCACAAGAAAACAGTGTTTCAACCCACTAGAATTCCCTGAAAAGTAGTATTCAACTGTAAAACATTTGAAAGACAAGTGTATATAGCATCTCAAGTTCAGAGAAGAGTGTATAAAGTTGTTTCTACATGTGGTGAAGTCCCACAAGTAGAAAAGAAGGCCCATTATAGGAAACAGCTAGAAATCAGTAGTAATTCAGATGAAATACTAATGAATATCACAGAATTGTGTGAGAACAAGTGTGTAAGACATCAAAATGTAAGTTTATAGTCTAGAAAGGATGTTATACAGTACAGAAATCCTTGAAATAGAGTTACTTCACAAGAAAACAGTGTTTCAACCCACTAGAATTCACTGAAAAGTAGTATTCAACTGTAAAACAGTTGAAAGACAAGTGTATATAGCTTCTCAAGTTCAGGAAAGAGTGTATAAAGTCATTTCTACATGTGGTGAAGTCCCACAAGTATACCAGAAGGCCCATTATAGGACACAGCTAGAAATCAGTAGTCATTCAGAGCAAATACTAATGAATATCACAGAATAGTGAGAGAACAAGTGTAAAAGACATAAAAATGTAAGTCTCTAGTCTAAAAAGGATGTTCTACACTGCACAAATCCTTGAAATAGAGTTAGTTCACATGAAACCAGTGTTTCAAACAACCAGAATACACTGAAAAGTAGTATTTAACTGTAAAACAGTTGAAAGACAAGTTTATATAGCTTCGCAAGTCCAGAGAAGAGTGTATAAAGTTGTTTCTACATGTGGTCAAGTCCCACAAGTAGAGCAGAAGGCCCATTATAGGAAACAGCTAGAAATCAGTAGTAATTCAGAGGAAATACTAATGAATATCATAGAATTGTGTGAGAACAAGTGTAAAAGACATCAAAATGTAGGTTTCTAGTCTAGAAAGGATGTTATACAGTACAGAAATCCTTGAAAAGAGTTACTTCACAAGAAAACAGTGTTTCAACCCACTAGAATTCCCTGAATAGTAGTATTCAACTGTAAAACATTTGAAAGACAAGTGTATATAGCATCTCAAGTTCAGAGAAGGGTGTATAAAGGTGTTTCTACATGTGGTGAAGTCCCACAAGTAGAAAAGAAGGCCCATTATAGGAAACAGCTAGAAATCAGTAGTCATTCAGAGCAAATACTAATGAATAACAGAGAATAGTGAGAGAACAAGTGTAAAAGACATCAAAATGTAAGTCTCTAGTCTAGAAAGGATGTTGTACACTGCAGAAGTCCTTGAAATAGAGTTAGTTCACATGAAATCAGTGTTTCAAACCACCAGAATTCACTGAAAAGTAGTATTCAACTGTATAACAGTTGAAAGACAAGTGTATATACCTTCTCAAGTTCAGAGAAGAGTGTATAAAGTTGTTTCTACAAGTGGTGAAGTCCCACAAGTAGAAAAGAAGGCCCATTATAGGAATCAGCTAGAAATCAGTATTCATTCAAAGCAAATACTAATGAATATCACAGAATAGTGAGAAAACAAGTGTAAAAGACATCAAAATGAAAGTGTCTTGTCTAGAAAGGATGTTGTACACTGCAGAAATCCTTGAAATAGACTTAGTTCACATGAAACCAGTGTTTCAAACCACCAGAATTCACTGAAAAGTAGTATTCAACTGTAAAACAGTTGAAAGACAAGTGTATATAGCTTCTCAGGTTCAGAGAAGAGTGTATAAAGTTGTTTCTACATGTGGTGAAGTCCCACAAGTAGAAAAGAAGGCCCATTATAGGAAACAGCTAGAAATCAGTAGTCATTCAGAGCAAATACTAATGAATATCACATAATAGAGAGAGAACAACTGTAAAAGACATGAAAATGTAAGTCTCTAGTCTAGAAAGGATGTTGTACACTGCACAAATCCTTGAAATAGAGTTAGTTCACATGAAATCAGTGTTTGAAACCACCAGAATTCACTGAAAAGTAGTATTCAACTGTAAAACAGTTGAAAGACAAGTGTATATAGCTTCTCAAGTTCAGAGAAGAGTGTATAAAGTTATTTCAACACGTGGTGAAGTCCCACAAGTAGAAAAGAAGGCCAATTATAGGAAACAGCTAGAAATCAGTAGTCATTCAGAGCAAATACTAATGAATATCACAGAATAGTGAGAGAACAAGTGTAAAAGACAGCAAAATGTAAGTCTCTAGTCTAGAAAGGATGTTGTACACTGCACAAATGCTTGAAATAGAGTTAGTTCACATGAAACCAGTGTTTGAAACCACCAGAATTCACTGAAAAGTAGTATTCAACTGTAAAACAGTTGAAAGACAAGTGTATATAGCTTCTCAAGTTCAGAAAAGTGTGTATGAAGTTGTTTCTACATGTGGTGAAGTCCCAGAAGGCCTATTATAAGACACTAGAAGAAAGCAGTAGTAATTCAGAGCAAATCCTAATGAATATCACAGAATAGTGAGAGAACAAGTGTAAAAGACATCAGAATGTAAGTCTCTAGTCTAGAAAGGATGTTGTACACTGCAGAAATCCTGGAAATAGAATTAGTTCACATGAAACCAGTGTTTGAAACCACCAGAATTCACTGAAAACTAGTATTCAACTGTAAAACAGTTGAAAGACAAGTGTATATAGCTTCTCAAGTTCAGAGAAGAGTGTATAATGTTGTTTGTTCTTGTGGAGAAGTCCCACAAGTAGAGCAGAAGGCCCATTATAGGAAACTGCTAGAAATCAGTAGTAATTCAGAGGAAATACTAATGAATATCATAGAATTGTGTGAGAACAAGTGTAAAAGACATCAAAATGTAAGTTTCTAGTCTAGAAAGGATGTTATACACTACAGAAATCCTTGAAAAGAGTTACTTCACAAGAAAACAGTGTTTCAACCCACTAGAATTCCCTGAAAAGTAGTATTCAACTGTAAAACATTTGAAAGACAAGTGTATATAGCATCTCAAGTTCAGAGAAGAGTGTATAAAGTTGTTTCTACATGTGGTGAAGTCCCACAAGTAGAAAAGAAGGCCCATTATAGGAAACAGCTAGAAATCAGTAGTCATTCAGAGCAAATACTAATGAATAACAGAGAATAGTGAGAGAACAAGTGTAAAAGACATCAAAATGTAAGTCTCTAGCCTAGAAAGGATGTTGTACACTGCAGAAATCCTTGAAATAGAGTTAGTTCACATGAAATCAGTGTTTCAAACCACCAGAATTCACTGAAAAGTAGTATTCAACTGTATAACAGTTGAAAGACAAGTGTATATAGCTTCTCAAGTTCAGAGAAGAGTGTATAAAGTTGTTTCTACATGTGGTGAAGTCCCACAAGTAGAAAAGAAGGCCCATTTTAGGAAACAGCTAGAAATCAGTAGTCATTCAAAGCAAATACTAATGAATATCACAGAATAGTGAGAAAACAAGTGTAAAAGACATAAAAATGTAAGTCTCTAGTCTAGAAAGGATGTAGTACACTGCAGAAATCCTGGAAATAGAGTTAGTTCACATGAAACCAGTGTTTCAAACCACCAGAATACACTAAAAAGTAGTATTTAACTGTAAAACAGTTGAAAGACATGTTTATAGAGCTTCGCAAGTCCAGAGAAGAGTGTATAAAGTTGTTTCTACATGTGGTCAAGTCCCACAAGTAGAGCAGAAGGCCCATTATAGGAAACAGCTAGAAATCAGTAGTAATTCAGAGGAAATACTAATGAATATCATAGAATTGTGTGAGAACAAGTGTAAAAGACATCAAAATGTAAGTTTCTAGTCTAGAAAGGATGTTATACACTACAGAAATCCTTGAAAAGAGTTACTTCACAAGAAAACAGTGTTTCAACCCACTAGAATTCCCTGAAAAGTAGTATTCAACTGTAAAACATTTGAAAGACAAGTGTATATAGCATCTCAAGTTCAGAGAAGAGTGTATAAAGTTGTTTCTACATGTGGTGAAGTCCCACAAGTAGAAAAGAAGGCCCATTATAGGAAACAGCTAGAAATCAGTAGTCATTCAGAGCAAATACTAATGAATAACAGAGAATAGTGAGAGAACAAGTGTAAAAGACATCAAAATGTAAGTCTCTAGCCTAGAAAGGATGTTGTACACTGCAGAAATCCTTGAAATAGAGTTAGTTCACATGAAATCAGTGTTTCAAACCACCAGAATTCACTGAAAAGTAGTATTCAACTGTATAACAGTTGAAAGACAAGTGTATATAGCTTCTCAAGTTCAGAGAAGAGTGTATAAAGTTGTTTCTACATGTGGTGAAGTCCCACAAGTAGAAAAGAAGGCCCATTTTAGGAAACAGCTAGAAATCAGTAGTCATTCAAAGCAAATACTAATGAATATCACAGAATAGTGAGAAAACAAGTGTAAAAGACATCAAAATGAAAGTGTCTTGTATAGAAAGGATGTTGTACACTGCAGAAATCCTTGAAATAGACTTAGTTCACATGAAAACAGTGTTTCAAACCACCAGAATTCACTGAAAAGTAGTATTCAACTGTAAAACAGTTGAAAGACAAGTGTATATAGCTGCTCAAGTTCAGAGAAGTGTGTATGAAGTTGTTTTTACATGTGGTGAAGTCCCACAAGTATACCAGAAGGCCCATTATAGGACACAGCTAGAAATCAGTAGTCTTTCAGAGCAAATACTAATGAATATCACAGAATAGTGAGAGAACAAGTGTAAAAGACATAAAAATGTAAGTCTCTAGTCTAAAAAGGATGTTCTACACTACACAAATCCTTGAAATAGAGTTAGTTCACATGAAACCAGTGTTTCAAACAACCAGAATACACTGAAAAGTAGTATTTAACTGTAAAACTGTTGAAAGACAAGTTTATATAGCTTCGCAAGTCCAGAGAAGAGTGTATAAAGTTGTTTCTACATGTGGTCAAGTCCCACAAGTAGAGCAGAAGGCCCATTATAGGAAACAGCTAGAAATCAGTAGTAATTCAGAGGAAATACTAATGAATATCATAGAATTGTGTGAGAACAAGTGTAAAAGACATCAAAATGTAAGTTTCTAGTCTAGAAAGGATGTTATACAGTACAGAAATCCTTGAAAAGAGTTACTTCACAAGAAAACAGTGTTTCAACCCACTAGAATTCCCTGAATAGTAGTATTCAACTGTAAAACATTTGAAAGACAAGTGTATATAGCATCTCAAGTTCAGAGAAGAGTGTATAAAGGTGTTTCTACATGTGGTGAAGTCCCACAAGTAGAAAAGAAGGCCCATTATAGGAAACAGCTAGAAATCAGTAGTCATTCAGAGCAAATACTAATGAATAACAGAGAATAGTGAGAGAACAAGTGTAAAAGACATCAAAATGTAAGTCTCTAGTCTAGAAAGGATGTTGTACACTGCAGAAATCCTTGAAATAGAGTTAGTTCACATGAAATCAGTGTTTCAAACCACCAGAATTCACTGAAAAGTAGTATTCAACTGTAAAACATTGAAAGACAAATGTATATAGCTTCTCAAGATCAGAGAAGAGTGTATAAAGTTGTTTATACATGTGGTGACGTCCCACAAGTAGAGTAGAAGGCCCATTATAGGAAACAGCTAGAAAGCAGTAGTAATTCAGAGCAAATACTAATGAATATCATTGAATTGTGTGAGAAGAAGTGGAAAACCATGAAAATGTAAGTGTCTAGTCTGGAAAGGATGTTGTACACTGCAGAAATCCTTGAAATAGAGTTAGTTCACAAGAAACCAGTGTTTCAAACCACCAGAATTCACTGAAAAGTAGTATTCAACTGTAAAACAGTTGAAAGACAAGTGTATATAGCTTCTCAAGTTCAGAGAACTGTGTATGAAGTTGTTTTTACATGTGGTGAAGTCCTACAAGTATACCAGAAGGCCCATTATAGGACACAGCTAGAAATCAGTAGTCATTCAGAGCAAATACTAATGAATATCACAGAATAGTGAGAGAACAAGTGTAAAAGACATAAAAATGTAAGTCTCTAGTCTAGAAAGGATGTTCTACACTGCACAAATCCTTGAAATAGAGTTAGTTCACATGAAACCAGTGTTTCAAACCACCAGAATACACTGAAAAGTAGTATTTAACTGTAAAACAGTTGAAAGACAAGTTTATATAGCTTCGCAAGTCCAGAGAAGAGTGTATAAAGTTGTTTCTACATGTGGTCAAGTCCCACAAGTAGAGCAGAAGGCCCATTATAGGAAACAGCTAGAAATCAGTAGTAATTCAGAGGAAATACTAATGAATATCATAGAATTGTGTGAGAACAAGTGTAAAAGACATCAAAATGTAAGTTTCTAGTCTAGAAAGGATGCTATACACTACAGAAATCCTTGAAAAGAGTTACTTCACAAGAAAACAGTGTTTCAACCCACTAAAATTCACTGAAAAGTAGTATTCAACTGTAAAACATTTGAAAGACAAGTGTATATAGCTTCTCAAGTTCAGAGAAGAGTGTATAAAGTTGTGTCCACAAGTGGTGAAGTCCCACAAGTAGAAAAGAAGGCCCATTATAGGAAACAGCTAGAAATCAGTAGTCATTCAAAGCAAATACTAATGAATATCACATAATGGAGAGAGAACAACTGTAAAAGACATGAAAATGTAAGTCTCTAGTCTAGAAAGGATGTTGTACACTGCACAAATCCTTGAAATAGAGTTAGTTCACATGAAACCAGAGTTTGAAACCACCAGAATTCACTGAAAAGTAGCATTCAACTGTAAAACAGTTGAAAGACAAGTGTATATAGCTTCTCAAGTTCAGAGAAGAGTGTATAAAGTTATTTCTACATGTGGTGAAGTCCCACAAGTAGAAAAGAAGGCCCATTATAGGAAACAGCTAGAAATCAGTAGTCATTCAGAGCAAATACTAATGAATATCATAGAATAGTGAGAGAACAAGTGTAAAAGACAGCAAAATGTAAGTCTCTAGTCTAGAGATGATGTTGTACACTGCACAAATGCTTGAAATAGAGTTAGTTCACATGAAACCAGTGTTTGAAACCACCAGAATTCACTGAAAAGTAGTATTCAACTGTAAAACAGTTGAAAGACAAGTGTATATAGCTTCTCAAGTTCAGAGAAGAGTGTATAAAGTTGTTTCTACAAGTGGTGAAGTCCCACAAGTAGAAAAGAAGGCCCATTATAGGAAACAGCTAGAAATCAGTAGTCATTCAGAGCAAATACTAATGAATATCACAGAATAGTGAGAAAACGAGTGTAAAAGACATAAAAATGAAAGTGTCTTGTCTAGAAAGGATGTTATACACTACAGAAATCCTTGAAATAGAGTTAGTTCACATGAACCCAGTGTTTGAAACCACCAGAATAAACAGAAAAGTAGTATTCAACTGTAAAACATTGAAAGACAAATGTATATAGCTTCTCAAGTTCAGAGAAGAGTGTATAAAGTTGTTTCTACATGTAGTGAAGTCCCACAAGTAGAGTAGAAGGCCCATTATAGGAAACAGCTAGAAAGCAGTAGTAATTCAGAGCAAATACTAATGAATATCATTGAATTGTGTGAGAAGAAGTGGAAAACCATGAAAATGTAAGTGTCTAGTCTAGAAAGGATGTTGTACACTGCAGAAATCCTTGAAATAGAGTTAGTTCACAAGAAACCAGTGTTTCAAACCACCAGAATTCACTGAAAAGTAGTATTCAACTGTAAAACAGTTGAAAGACAAGTGTATATAGCTTCTCAAGTTCAGAGAAGTGTGTATGAAGTTGTTTTTACATGTGGTGAAGTCCCACAAGTATACCAGAAGGCCCATTATAGGACACAGCTAGAAATCAGTAGTCATTCAGAGCAAATACTAATGAATATCACAGAATAGTGAGAGAACAAGTGTAAAAGACATCAAAATGTAAGTCTCTAGTCTAGAAAGGATGTAGTACACTGCAGAAATCCTGGAAATAGAGTTAGTTCACATGAAACCAGTGTTTCAAACCACCAGAATACACTAAAAAGTAGTATTTAACTATAAAACAGTTGAAAGACAAGTTTATAGAGCTTCGCAAGTCCAGAGAAGAGTGTATAAAGTTGTTTCTACATGTGGTCAAGTCCCACAAGTAGAGCAGAAGGCCCATTATAGGAAACAGCTAGAAATCAGTAGTAATTCAGAGGAAATACTAATGAATATCATAGAATTGTGTGAGAACAAGTGTAAAAGACATCAAAATGTAAGTTTCTAGTCTAGAAAGGATGTTATACACTACAGAAATCCTTGAAAAGAGTTACTTCACAAGAAAACAGTGTTTCAACCCACTAGAATTCACTGAAAAGTAGTATTCAACTGTAAAACATTTGAAAGACAAGTGTATATAGCATCTCAAGTTCAGAGAAGAGTGTATAAAGTTGTTTCTACATGTGGTGAAGTCCCACAAGTAGAAAAGAATGCCCATTATAGGAAACAGCTAGAAATCAGTAGTCATTCAGAGCAAATACTAATGAATAACAGAGAATAGTGAGAGAACAAGTGTAAAAGACATCAAAATGTAAGTCTCTAGCCTAGAAAGGATGTTGTACACTGCAGAAATCCTTGAAATAGAGTTAGTTCACATGAAACCAGTGTTTCAAACCACCAGAATTCACTGAAAAATAGTATTCAACTATAAAACAGTTGAAAGACAAGTGTATATAGCTTCTCAAGTTCAGAAAAGTGTGTATGAAGTTGTTTCTACATGTGGTGAAGTCCCAAAAGTAGACCAGAAGGCCAATTATAAGACACTAGAAGAAAGCAGTAGTAATTCAGAGCAAATCCTAATGAATATCACAGAATAGTGAGAGAACAAGTGTAAAAGACATCAGAATGTAAGTCTCTAGTCTAGAAAGGATGTTGTACACTGCAGAAATCCTGGAAATAGAATTAGTTCACATGAAACCAGTGTTTGAAACCACCAGAATTCACTGAAAACTAGTATTCAACTGTAAAACAGTTGAAAGACAAGTGTATATAGCTTCTCAAGTTCAGAGAAGAGTGTATAATGTTGTTTGTTCTTGTGGAGAAGTCCCACAAGTAGAGCAGAAGGCCCATTATAGGACACAGCTAGAAATCAGTAGTAATTCAAAGCAAATACTAATGAATATCACAGAATAGTGAGAGAACAAGTGTAAAAGACAGCAAAATGTAAGTCTCTAGTCTAGAAAGGATGTTATACACTACAGAAATCCTTGAAATAGAGTTAGTTCACATGAACCCAGTGTTTTAAACCACCAGAATAAACTGAAAAGTAGTATTCAACTGTAAAACATTGAAAGACAAATGTATATAGCTTCTCAAGTTCAGAGAAGAGTGTATAAAGTTGTTTCTACATGTGGTGAAGTCCCACAAGTAGAAAAGAAGGCCCATTATAGGAAACAGCTAGTAATCAGTAGTCATTCAAAGCAAATACTAATGAATATCACAGAATAGTGAGAAAACAAGTGTAAAAGACATCAAAATGAAAGTGTCTTGTCTAGAAAGGATGTTGTACACTGCAGAAATCCTTGAAATAGACTTAGTTCACATGAAAACAGTGTTTCAAACCACCAGAATTCACTGAAAAGTAGTATTCAACTGTAAAACAGTTGAAAGACAAGTGTATATAGCTTCTCAAGTTCAGAGAAGTGTGTATGAAGTTGTTTTTGCATGTGGTGAAGTCCCACAAGTATACCAGAAGGCCCATTATAGGACACAGCTAGAAATCAGTAGTCATTCAGAGCAAATACTAATGAATATCACATAATAGAGAGAGAACAAGTGTAAAAGACATGAAAATGTAAGTCTCTAGTCTAGAAAAGATGTTGTACACTGCACAAATCCTTGAAATAGAGTTAGTTCACATGAAACTAGTGTTTGAAACCACCAGAATTCACTGAAAAGTGGTATTCAACTGTAAAATAGTTGAAAGACAAGTGTATATAGCTTCTCAAGTTCAGAGAAGAGTGTATAAAGTTGTTTCTACATGTGGTGAAGTCCCACAAGTAGAAAAGAAGGCCCATTATAGGAAACAGCTAGAAATCAGTAGTCATTCAGAGCAAATACTAATGAATATCATAGAATTGTGTGAGAACAAGTGTAAAAGACATCAAAATGTAAGTTTCTCATCTAGAAATGATGTATACACTACAGAAATCCTTGAAATAGAGTTACTTCACAAGAAAACAGTGTTTGAAACCACCAGAATTCACTGAAAAGTAGTATTCAACTGTAAAACAGTTGAAAGACAAGTGTATATAACTTCTCAAGTTCAGAGAAGAGTGTATAAAGTTGCTTCTACATGTGTTGAAGTCCCACAAGTAGAGCAGAAGGCCCATTATGGGAAACAGCTAGAAATCAGTAGTTATTCAGAGAAATACTAATGAATATCACAGAATAGTGAGAGAACAAGTGTAAAAGACATCAAAATGTAAGTCTCTAGTCTAGAAAGGATGTTGTACACTGCAGAAATCCTAGAAATAGAGTTAGTTCACATGAAACCAGTGTTTGAAACCACCAGAATTCACTGAAAAGTAGTATTAAACTGTAAAACAGTTAAAAGACAAGTTTAGATAGCTTTACAAGCTCAGAGAAGAGTGTATAAAGTTATTTCTACATGTGGTGAAGTACCACAAGTATACCAGAAGGCCCATTATAGGACACTGCAAGAAAGCATTACTAATTCAGAGGAAATACTAATGAATATCACAGAATAGTGAGAGAACAATTGTAAAAGACATCAAATGTAATTCTCTAGACTAGAAAGGATGTTGTACACTGCACAAATCCTTGAAATAGAGTTAGTTCACATGAAACCAGTGTTTGAAACCACCATAATTCACTGAAAAGTAGTATTCAACTGTAAAACAGTTGAAAGACAAGTGTATATAGCTTCTCAAGTTCATAGAAGAGTGTATAAAGTTGTTTATACATGTGGTGAAGTCCCACAAGTAGAAGAGAAAGCCCATTATAGGAAACAGCTAGAAATCAGTAGTAATTCAGATGAAATACTAATGAATATCACAGAATTGTGTGAGAACAAGTGTGTAAGACATCAAAATGTAAGTTTATAGTCTAGAAAGGATGTTATACACTACAGAAATCCTTGAAATAGAGTTACTTCACAAGAAAACAGTGTTTCAACCCACGAGAATTCACTGAAAAGTAGTATTCAACTGTAAAACAGTTGAAAGACAAGTGTATATAGCTTCTCAAGTTCAGAGAAGAGTGTATCAAGTTGTTTCTACATGTGGTGAAGTCCCACAAGTAGAAAAGAAGGCCCATTATAGGAAACAGCTAGAAATCAGTAGTCATTCAGAGCAAATACTAATGAATATCACATAATAGAGAGAGAACAACTGTAAAAGAC
Organism: Cnephaeus nilssonii; assembly: GCF_951640355.1. NCBI lineage: Eukaryota > Metazoa > Chordata > Mammalia > Chiroptera > Vespertilionidae > Cnephaeus > Cnephaeus nilssonii. The sequence goes on from NC_137092.1 coordinate 45,087,965, forward strand.
ATGAAAATGTAAGTCTCTAGTCTAGAAAGGATGTTGTACACTGCACAAATCCTTGAAATAGAGTTAGTTCACATGAAACCAGTGTTTGAAACCACCAGAATTCACTGAAAAGTAGTATTCAACTGTAAAACAGTTGAAAGACAAGTGTATATAGCTTCTCAAGTTCAGAGAAGAGTGTATAAAGTTATTTCAACATGTGGTGAAGTCCCACAAGTAGAAAAGAAGGCCAATTATAGGAAACAGCTAGAAATCAGTAGTCATTCAGAGCAAATACTAATGAATATCACAGAATAGTGAGAGAACAAGTGTAAAAGACAGCAAAATGTAAGTCTCTAGTCTAGAAAGGATGTTGTACACTGCACAAATGCTTGAAATAGAGTTAGTTCACATGAAACCAGTGTTTGAAACCACCAGAATTCACTGAAAAGTAGTATTCAACTGTAAAACAGTTGAAAGACAAGTGTATATAGCTTCTCAAGTTCAGAGAAGAGTGTATAAAGTTGTTTCTACAAGTGGTGAAGTCCCACAAGTGGAAAAGAAGGCCGATTATAGGAAACAGCTAGAAATCAGTAGTCATGCAGAGCAAATACTAATGAATACCACATAATAGAGAGAGAACAACTGTAAAAGACATGAAAATGTAAGTCTCTAGTCTAGAAAGGATGTTGTACAATGCACAAATGCTTGAAATAGAGTTAGTTCACATGAAACCAGTGTTTGAAACCACCAGAATTCACTGAAAAGTAGTATTCAACTGTAAAACAGTTGAAAGACAAGTGTATATAGCTTCGCAAGTCCAGACAAGAGTGTATAAAGTTGTTTCTACATGTGGTCAAGTCCCACTAGTAGAGCAGAAGGCCCATTATAGGACAGAGCAAGAGGGCAGCAGTAATTCAGAGCAAATACTAATGAATATCAAAGACTTAAGATAGAACAAGTGCAAAAGACATCAAAATGTAAGTCTCTAGTCTAGAAAGGATGTTGTACACTGCAGAAATCCTTGAAATAGAGTTCGTTCACATGAAACCAGTGTTTCAAACCACCAGAATTCACTGAAAAATAGTATTCAACTATAAAACAGTTGAAAGACAAGTGTATATAGCTTCTCAAGTTCAGAAAAGTGTGTATGAAGTTGTTTCTACATGTGGTGAAGTCCCAAAAGTAGACCAGAAGGCCCATTATAAGACACTGGAAGAAAGCAGTAGTAATTCAGAGCAAATCCTAATGAATATCACAGAATAGTGAGAGAACAAGTGTAAAAGACATCAGAATGTAAGTCTCTAGTCTAGAAAGGATGTTGTACACTGCAGAAATCCTGGAAATAGAATTAGTTCACATGAAACCAGTGTTTGAAACCACCAGAATTCACTGAAAACTAGTATTCAACTGTAAAACAGTTGAAAGACAAGTGTATATAGCTTCTCAAGTTCAGAGAAGAGTGTATAATGTTGTTTGTTCTTGTGGAGAAGTCCCACAAGTAGAGCAGAAGGCCCATTATAGGACACAGCTAGAAATCAGTAGTAATTCAAAGCAAATACTAATGAATATCACAGAATAGTGAGAGAACAAGTGTAAAAGACAGCAAAATGTAAGTCTCTAGTCTAGAAAGGATGTTATACACTACAGAAATCCTTGAAATAGAGTTAGTTCACATGAACCCAGTGTTTTAAACCACCAGAATAAACTGAAAAGTAGTATTCAACTGTAAAACATTGAAAGACAAATGTATATAGCTTCTCAAGTTCAGAGAAGAGTGTATAAAGTTGTTTCTACATGTGGTGAAGTCCCACAAGTAGAAAAGAAGGCCCATTATAGGAAACAGCTAGTAATCAGTAGTCATTCAAAGCAAATACTAATGAATATCACAGAATAGTGAGAAAACAAGTGTAAAAGACATCAAAATGAAAGTGTCTTGTCTAGAAAGGATGTTGTACACTGCAGAAATCCTTGAAATAGACTTAGTTCACATGAAAACAGTGTTTCAAACCACCAGAATTCACTGAAAAGTAGTATTCAACTGTAAAACAGTTGAAAGACAAGTGTATATAGCTTCTCAAGTTCAGAGAAGTGTGTATGAAGTTGTTTTTGCATGTGGTGAAGTCCCACAAGTATACCAGAAGGCCCATTATAGGACACAGCTAGAAATCAGTAGTCATTCAGAGCAAATACTAATGAATATCACATAATAGAGAGAGAACAAGTGTAAAAGACATGAAAATGTAAGTCTCTAGTCTAGAAAAGATGTTGTACACTGCACAAATCCTTGAAATAGAGTTAGTTCACATGAAACTAGTGTTTGAAACCACCAGAATTCACTGAAAAGTGGTATTCAACTGTAAAATAGTTGAAAGACAAGTGTATATAGCTTCTCAAGTTCAGAGAAGAGTGTATAAAGTTGTTTCTACATGTGGTGAAGTCCCACAAGTAGAAAAGAAGGCCCATTATAGGAAACAGCTAGAAATCAGTAGTCATTCAGAGCAAATACTAATGAATATCATAGAATTGTGTGAGAACAAGTGTAAAAGACATCAAAATGTAAGTTTCTCATCTAGAAATGATGTATACACTACAGAAATCCTTGAAATAGAGTTACTTCACAAGAAAACAGTGTTTGAAACCACCAGAATTCACTGAAAAGTAGTATTCAACTGTAAAACAGTTGAAAGACAAGTGTATATAACTTCTCAAGTTCAGAGAAGAGTGTATAAAGTTGCTTCTACATGTGTTGAAGTCCCACAAGTAGAGCAGAAGGCCCATTATGGGAAACAGCTAGAAATCAGTAGTTATTCAGAGAAATACTAATGAATATCACAGAATAGTGAGAGAACAAGTGTAAAAGACATCAAAATGTAAGTCTCTAGTCTAGAAAGGATGTTGTACACTGCAGAAATCCTAGAAATAGAGTTAGTTCACATGAAACCAGTGTTTGAAACCACCAGAATTCACTGAAAAGTAGTATTAAACTGTAAAACAGTTAAAAGACAAGTTTAGATAGCTTTACAAGCTCAGAGAAGAGTGTATAAAGTTATTTCTACATGTGGTGAAGTACCACAAGTATACCAGAAGGCCCATTATAGGACACTGCAAGAAAGCATTACTAATTCAGAGGAAATACTAATGAATATCACAGAATAGTGAGAGAACAATTGTAAAAGACATCAAATGTAATTCTCTAGACTAGAAAGGATGTTGTACACTGCACAAATCCTTGAAATAGAGTTAGTTCACATGAAACCAGTGTTTGAAACCACCATAATTCACTGAAAAGTAGTATTCAACTGTAAAACAGTTGAAAGACAAGTGTATATAGCTTCTCAAGTTCATAGAAGAGTGTATAAAGTTGTTTATACATGTGGTGAAGTCCCACAAGTAGAAGAGAAAGCCCATTATAGGAAACAGCTAGAAATCAGTAGTAATTCAGATGAAATACTAATGAATATCACAGAATTGTGTGAGAACAAGTGTGTAAGACATCAAAATGTAAGTTTATAGTCTAGAAAGGATGTTATACACTACAGAAATCCTTGAAATAGAGTTACTTCACAAGAAAACAGTGTTTCAACCCACGAGAATTCACTGAAAAGTAGTATTCAACTGTAAAACAGTTGAAAGACAAGTGTATATAGCTTCTCAAGTTCAGAGAAGAGTGTATCAAGTTGTTTCTACATGTGGTGAAGTCCCACAAGTAGAAAAGAAGGCCCATTATAGGAAACAGCTAGAAATCAGTAGTCATTCAGAGCAAATACTAATGAATATCACATAATAGAGAGAGAACAACTGTAAAAGACATGAAAATGTAAGTCTCTAGTCTAGAAAGGATGTTGTACACTGCACAAATCCTTGAAATAGAGTTAGTTCACATGAAACCAGTGTTTGAAACCACCAGAATTCACTGAAAAGTAGTATTCAACTGTAAAACAGTTGAAAGACAAGTGTATATAGCTTCTCAAGTTCAGAGAAGAGTGTATAAAGTTATTTCAACATGTGGTGAAGTCCCACAAGTAGAAAAGAAGGCCAATTATAGGAAACAGCTAGAAATCAGTAGTCATTCAGAGCAAATACTAATGAATATCACAGAATAGTGAGAGAACAAGTGTAAAAGACAGCAAAATGTAAGTCTCTAGTCTAGAAAGGATGTTGTACACTGCACAAATGCTTGAAATAGAGTTAGTTCACATGAAACCAGTGTTTGAAACCACCAGAATTCACTGAAAAGTAGTATTCAACTGTAAAACAGTTGAAAGACAAGTGTATATAGCTTCTCAAGTTCAGAGAAGAGTGTATAAAGTTGTTTCTACAAGTGGTGAAGTCCCACAAGTGGAAAAGAAGGCCCATTATAGGAAACAGCTAGAAATCAGTAGTCATGCAGAGCAAATACTAATGAATACCACATAATAGAGAGAGAACAACTGTAAAAGACATGAAAATGTAAGTCTCTAGTCTAGAAAGGATGTTGTACAATGCACAAATGCTTGAAATAGAGTTAGTTCACATGAAACCAGTGTTTGAAACCACCAGAATTCACTGAAAAGTAGTATTCAACTGTAAAACAGTTGAAAGACAAGTGTATATAGCTTCGCAAGTCCAGACAAGAGTGTATAAAGTTGTTTCTACATGTGGTCAAGTCCCACAAGTAGAGCAGAAGGCCCATTATAGGACAGAGCAAGAAAGCAGCAGTAATTCAGAGCAAATACTAATGAATATCAAAGACTTAAGATAGAACAAGTGCAAAAGACATCAAAATGTAAGTCTCTAGTCTAGAAAGGATGTTGTACACTGCAGAAATCCTTGAAATAGAGTTAGTTCACATGAAACCAGTGTTTCAAACCACAAGAATTCACTGAAAAATAGTATTCAACTATAAAACAGTTGAAAGACAAGTGTATATAGCTTCTCAAGTTCAGAAAAGTGTGTATGAAGTTGTTTCTACATGTGGTGAAGTCCCAGAAGGCCCATTATAAGACACTAGAAGAAAGCAGTAGTAATTCAGAGCAAATCCTAATGAATATCACAGAATAGTGAGAGAACAAATGTAAAAGACATCAGAATGTAAGTCTCTAGTCTAGAAAGGATGTTGTACACTGCAGAAATCCTGGAAATAGAATTAGTTCACATGAAACCAGTGTTTGAAACCACCAGAATTCACTGAAAACTAGTATTCAACTGTAAAACAGTTGAAAGACAAGTGTATATAGCTTCTCAAGTTCAGAGAAGAGTGTATAATGTTGTTTGTTCTTGTGGAGAAGTCCCACAAGTAGAGCAGAAGGCCCATTATAGGACACAGCTAGAAAACAGTAGTAATTCAAAGCAAATTCTAATGAATATCACAGAATAGTGAGAGAACAAGTGTAAAAGACAGCAAAATGTAAGTCTCTAGTCTAGAAAGGATGTTATACACTACAGAAATCCTTGAAATAGAGTTAGTTCACATGAACCCAGTGTTTTAAACCACCAGAATAAACTGAAAAGTAGTATTCAACTGTAAAACATTGAAAGACAAATGTATATAGCTTCTCAAGTTCAGAGAAGGGTGTATAAAGTTGTTTCTACATGTGGTGAAGTCCCACAAGTAGAGTAGAAGGCCCATTATAGGAAACAGCTAGAAAGCAGTAGTAATTCAGAGCAAATACTAATGAATATCATTGAATTGTGTGAGAAGAAGTGGAAAACCATGAAAATGTAAGTGTCTAGTCTAGAAAGGATGTTGTACACTGCAAAAATCCTTGAAATAGAGTTAGTTCACAAGAAACCAGTGTTTCAAACCACCAGAATTCACTGAAAAGTAGTATTCAACTGTAAAACAGTTGAAAGACAAGTGTATATAGCTTCTCAAGTTCAGAGAAGTGTGTATGAAGTTTTTACATGTGGTGAAGTCCCACAAGTATACCAGAAGGCCCATTATAGGACACAGCTAGAAATCAGTAGTCATTCAGAGCAAATACTAATGAATATCACAGAATAGTGAGAGTACAAGTGTAAAAGACATCAAAATGTAAGTCTCTAGTCTAGAAAGGATGTAGTACACTGCAGAAATCCTGGAAATAGAGTTAGTTCACATGAAACCAGTGTTTCAAACCACCAGAATACACTAAAAAGTAGTATTTAACTGTAAAACAGTTGAAAGACAAGTTTATAGAGCTTCGCAAGTCCAGAGAAGAGTGTATAAAGTTGTTTCTACATGTGGTCAAGTCCCACAAGCAGAGCAGAAGGCCCATTATAGGAAACAGCTAGAAATCAGTAGTAATTCAGAGGAAATACTAATGAATATCATAGAATTGTGTGAGAACAAGTGTAAAAGACATCAAAATGTAAGTTTCTAGTCTAGAAAGGATGTTATACACTACAGAAATCCTTGAAAAGAGTTACTTCACAAGAAAACAGTGTTTCAACCCACTAGAATTCACTGAAAAGTAGTATTCAACTGTAAAACATTTGAAAGACAAGTGTATATAGCATCTCAAGTTCAGAGAAGAGTGTATAAAGTTGTTTCTACATGTGGTGAAGTCCCACAAGTAGAAAAGAAGGCCCATTATAGGAAACAGCTAGAAATCAGTAGTCATTCAGAGCAAATACTAATGAATAACAGAGAATAGTGAGAGAACAAGTGTAAAAGACATCAAAATGTAAGTCTCTAGCCTAGAAAGGATGTTGTACACTGCAGAAATCCTTGAAATAGAGTTAGTTCACATGAAATCAGTGTTTCAAACCACCAGAATTCACTGAAAAGTAGTATTCAACTGTATAACAGTTGAAAGACAAGTGTATATAGCTTCTCAAGTTCAGAGAAGAGTGTATAAAGTTGTTTCTACATGTGGTGAAGTCCCACAAGTAGAAAAGAAGGCCCATTATAGGAAACAGCTAGTAATCAGTAGTCATTCAAAGCAAATACTAATGAATATCACAGAATAGTGAGAAAACAAGTGTAAAAGACATCAAAATGAAAGTGTCTTGTCTAGAAAGGATGTTGTACACTGCAGAAATCCTTGAAATAGACTTAGTTCACATGAAAACAGTGTTTCAAACCACCAGAATTCACTGAAAAGTAGTATTCAACTGTAAAACAGTTGAAAGACAAGTGTATATAGCTTCTCAAGTTCAGAGAAGTGTGTATGAAGTTGTTTTTGCATGTGGTGAAGTCCCACAAGTATACCAGAAGGCCCATTATAGGACACAGCTAGAAATCAGTAGTCATTCAGAGCAAATACTAATGAATATCACATAATAGAGAGAGAACAAGTGTAAAAGACATGAAAATGTAAGTCTCTAGTCTAGAAAAGATGTTGTACACTGCACAAATCCTTGAAATAGAGTTAGTTCACATGAAACTAGTGTTTGAAACCACCAGAATTCACTGAAAAGTGGTATTCAACTGTAAAATAGTTGAAAGACAAGTGTATATAGCTTCTCAAGTTCAGAGAAGAGTGTATAAAGTTGTTTCTACATGTGGTGAAGTCCCACAAGTAGAAAAGAAGGCCCATTATAGGAAACAGCTAGAAATCAGTAGTCATTCAGAGCAAATACTAATGAATATCATAGAATTGTGTGAGAACAAGTGTAAAAGACATCAAAATGTAAGTTTCTCATCTAGAAATGATGTATACACTACAGAAATCCTTGAAATAGAGTTACTTCACAAGAAAACAGTGTTTGAAACCACCAGAATTCACTGAAAAGTAGTATTCAACTGTAAAACAGTTGAAAGACAAGTGTATATAACTTCTCAAGTTCAGAGAAGAGTGTATAAAGTTGCTTCTACATGTGTTGAAGTCCCACAAGTAGAGCAGAAGGCCCATTATGGGAAACAGCTAGAAATCAGTAGTTATTCAGAGAAATACTAATGAATATCACAGAATAGTGAGAGAACAAGTGTAAAAGACATCAAAATGTAAGTCTCTAGTCTAGAAAGGATGTTGTACACTGCAGAAATCCTAGAAATAGAGTTAGTTCACATGAAACCAGTGTTTGAAACCACCAGAATTCACTGAAAAGTAGTATTAAACTGTAAAACAGTTAAAAGACAAGTTTAGATAGCTTTACAAGCTCAGAGAAGAGTGTATAAAGTTATTTCTACATGTGGTGAAGTACCACAAGTATACCAGAAGGCCCATTATAGGACACTGCAAGAAAGCATTACTAATTCAGAGGAAATACTAATGAATATCACAGAATAGTGAGAGAACAATTGTAAAAGACATCAAATGTAATTCTCTAGACTAGAAAGGATGTTGTACACTGCACAAATCCTTGAAATAGAGTTAGTTCACATGAAACCAGTGTTTGAAACCACCATAATTCACTGAAAAGTAGTATTCAACTGTAAAACAGTTGAAAGACAAGTGTATATAGCTTCTCAAGTTCATAGAAGAGTGTATAAAGTTGTTTATACATGTGGTGAAGTCCCACAAGTAGAAGAGAAAGCCCATTATAGGAAACAGCTAGAAATCAGTAGTAATTCAGATGAAATACTAATGAATATCACAGAATTGTGTGAGAACAAGTGTGTAAGACATCAAAATGTAAGTTTATAGTCTAGAAAGGATGTTATACACTACAGAAATCCTTGAAATAGAGTTACTTCACAAGAAAACAGTGTTTCAACCCACGAGAATTCACTGAAAAGTAGTATTCAACTGTAAAACAGTTGAAAGACAAGTGTATATAGCTTCTCAAGTTCAGAGAAGAGTGTATCAAGTTGTTTCTACATGTGGTGAAGTCCCACAAGTAGAAAAGAAGGCCCATTATAGGAAACAGCTAGAAATCAGTAGTCATTCAGAGCAAATACTAATGAATATCACATAATAGAGAGAGAACAACTGTAAAAGACATGAAAATGTAAGTCTCTAGTCTAGAAAGGATGTTGTACACTGCACAAATCCTTGAAATAGAGTTAGTTCACATGAAACCAGTGTTTGAAACCACCAGAATTCACTGAAAAGTAGTATTCAACTGTAAAACAGTTGAAAGACAAGTGTATATAGCTTCTCAAGTTCAGAGAAGAGTGTATAAAGTTATTTCAACATGTGGTGAAGTCCCACAAGTAGAAAAGAAGGCCAATTATAGGAAACAGCTAGAAATCAGTAGTCATTCAGAGCAAATACTAATGAATATCACAGAATAGTGAGAGAACAAGTGTAAAAGACAGCAAAATGTAAGTCTCTAGTCTAGAAAGGATGTTGTACACTGCACAAATGCTTGAAATAGAGTTAGTTCACATGAAACCAGTGTTTGAAACCACCAGAATTCACTGAAAAGTAGTATTCAACTGTAAAACAGTTGAAAGACAAGTGTATATAGCTTCTCAAGTTCAGAGAAGAGTGTATAAAGTTGTTTCTACAAGTGGTGAAGTCCCACAAGTGGAAAAGAAGGCCCATTATAGGAAACAGCTAGAAATCAGTAGTCATGCAGAGCAAATACTAATGAATACCACATAATAGAGAGAGAACAACTGTAAAAGACATGAAAATGTAAGTCTCTAGTCTAGAAAGGATGTTGTACAATGCACAAATGCTTGAAATAGAGTTAGTTCACATGAAACCAGTGTTTGAAACCACCAGAATTCACTGAAAAGTAGTATTCAACTGTAAAACAGTTGAAAGACAAGTGTATATAGCTTCGCAAGTCCAGACAAGAGTGTATAAAGTTGTTTCTACATGTGGTCAAGTCCCACTAGTAGAGCAGAAGGCCCATTATAGGACAGAGCAAGAAAGCAGCAGTAATTCAGAGCAAATACTAATGAATATCAAAGACTTAAGATAGAACAAGTGCAAAAGACATCAAAATGTAAGTCTCTAGTCTAGAAAGGATGTTGTACACTGCAGAAATCCTTGAAATAGAGTTCGTTCACATGAAACCAGTGTTTCAAACCACCAGAATTCACTGAAAAATAGTATTCAACTATAAAACAGTTGAAAGACAAGTGTATATAGCTTCTCAAGTTCAGAAAAGTGTGTATGAAGTTGTTTCTACATGTGGTGAAGTCCCAAAAGTAGACCAGAAGGCCCATTATAAGACACTGGAAGAAAGCAGTAGTAATTCAGAGCAAATCCTAATGAATATCACAGAATAGTGAGAGAACAAGTGTAAAAGACATCAGAATGTAAGTCTCTAGTCTAGAAAGGATGTTGTACACTGCAGAAATCCTGGAAATAGAATTAGTTCACATGAAACCAGTGTTTGAAACCACCAGAATTCACTGAAAACTAGTATTCAACTGTAAAACAGTTGAAAGACAAGTGTATATAGCTTCTCAAGTTCAGAGAAGAGTGTATAATGTTGTTTGTTCTTGTGGAGAAGTCCCACAAGTAGAGCAGAAGGCCCATTATAGGACACAGCTAGAAATCAGTAGTAATTCAAAGCAAATACTAATGAATATCACAGAATAGTGAGAGAACAAGTGTAAAAGACAGCAAAATGTAAGTCTCTAGTCTAGAAAGGATGTTATACACTACAGAAATCCTTGAAATAGAGTTAGTTCACATGAACCCAGTGTTTTAAACCACCAGAATAAACTGAAAAGTAGTATTCAACTGTAAAACATTGAAAGACAAATGTATATAGCTTCTCAAGTTCAGAGAAGAGTGTATAAAGTTGTTTCTACATGTGGTGAAGTCCCACAAGTAGAGTAGAAGGCCCATTATAGGAAACAGCTAGAAAGCAGTAGTAATTCAGAGCAAATACTAATGAATATCATTGAATTGTGTGAGAAGAAGTGGAAAACCATGAAAATGTAAGTGTCTAGTCTAGAAAGGATGTTGTACACTGCAGAAATCCTTGAAATAGAGTTAGTTCACAAGAAACCAGTGTTTCAAACCACCAGAATTCACTGAAAAGTAGTATTCAACTGTAAAACAGTTGAAAGACAAGTGTATATAGCTTCTCAAGTTCAGAGAAGTGTGTATGAAGTTGTTTTTACATGTGGTGAAGTCCCACAAGTATACCAGAAGGCCCATTATAGGACACAGCTAGAAATCAGTAGTCATTCAGAGCAAATACTAATGAATATCACAGAATAGTGAGAGAACAAGTGTAAAAGACATCAAAATGTAAGTCTCTAGTCTAGAAAGGATGTAGTACACTGCAGAAATCCTGGAAATAGAGTTAGTTCACATGAAACCAGTGTTTCAAACCACCAGAATACACTAAAAAGTAGTATTTAACTGTAAAACAGTTGAAAGACAAGTTTATAGAGCTTCGCAAGTCCAGAGAAGAGTGTATAAAGTGGTTTCTACATGTGGTCAAGTCCCACAAGTAGAGCAGAAGGCCCATTATAGGAAACAGCTAGAAATCAGTAGTAATTCAGAGGAAATACTAATGAATATCATAGAATTGTGTGAGAACAAGTGTAAAAGACATCAAAATGTAAGTTTCTAGTCTAGAAAGGATGTTATACACTACAGAAATCCTTGAAAAGAGTTACCTCACAAGAAAACAGTGTTTCAACCCACTAGAATTCACTGAAAAGTAGTATTCAACTGTAAAACATTTGAAAGACAAGTGTATATAGCATCTCAAGTTCAGAGAAGAGTGTATAAAGTTGTTTCTACATGTGGTGAAGTCCCACAAGTAGAAAAGAAGGCCCATTATAGGAAACAGCTAGAAATCAGTAGTCATTCAGAGCAAATACTAATGAATAACAGAGAATAGTGAGAGAACAAGTGTAAAAGACATCAAAATGTAAGTCTCTAGCCTAGAAAGGATGTTGTACACTGCAGAAATCCTTGAAATAGAGTTAGTTCACATGAAACCAGTGTTTCAAACCACCAGAATTCACTGAAAAATAGTATTCAACTATAAAACAGTTGAAAGACAAGTGTATATAGCTTCTCAAGTTCAGAAAAGTGTGTATGAAGTTGTTTCTACATGTGGTGAAGTCCCAAAAGTAGACCAGAAGGCCCATTATAAGACACTAGAAGAAAGCAGTAGTAATTCAGAGCAAATCCTAATGAATATCACAGAATAGTGAGAGAACAAGTGTAAAAGACATCAGAATGTAAGTCTCTAGTCTAGAAAGGATGTTGTACACTGCAGAAATCCTGGAAATAGAATTAGTTCACATGAAACCAGTGTTTGAAACCACCAGAATTCACTGAAAACTAGTATTCAACTGTAAAACAGTTGAAAGACAAGTGTATATAGCTTCTCAAGTTCAGAGAAGAGTGTATAATGTTGTTTGTTCTTGTGGAGAAGTCCCACAAGTAGAGCAGAAGGCCCATTATAGGACACAGCTAGAAATCAGTAGTAATTCAAAGCAAATACTAATGAATATCACAGAATAGTGAGAGAACAAGTGTAAAAGACAGCAAAATGTAAGTCTCTAGTCTAGAAAGGATGTTATACACTACAGAAATCCTTGAAATAGAGTTAGTTCACATGAACCCAGTGTTTTAAACCACCAGAATAAACTGAAAAGTAGTATTCAACTGTAAAACATTGAAAGACAAATGTATATAGCTTCTCAAGTTCAGAGAAGAGTGTATAAAGTTGTTTCTACATGTGGTGAAGTCCCACAAGTAGAGTAGAAGGCCCATTATAGGAAACAGCTAGAAAGCAGTAGTAATTCAGAGCAAATACTAATGAATATCATTGAATTGTGTGAGAAGAAGTGGAAAACCATGAAAATGTAAGTGTCTAGTCTAGAAAGGATGTTGTACACTGCAGAAATCCTTGAAATAGAGTTAGTTCACAAGAAACCAGTGTTTCAAACCACCAGAATTCACTGAAAAGTAGTATTCAACTGTAAAACAGTTGAAAGACAAGTGTATATAGCTTCTCAAGTTCAGAGAAGAGTGTATAAAGTTGTTTCTACATGTGGTGAAGTCCCACAAGTAGAAAAGAAGGCCCATTATAGGAAACAGCTAGTAATCAGTAGTCATTCAAAGCAAATACTAATGAATATCACAGAATAGTGAGAAAACAAGTGTAAAAGACATCAAAATGAAAGTGTCTTGTCTAGAAAGGATGTTGTACACTGCAGAAATCCTTGAAATAGACTTAGTTCACATGAAAACAGTGTTTCAAACCACCAGAATTCACTGAAAAGTAGTATTCAACTGTAAAACAGTTGAAAGACAAGTGTATATAGCTTCTCAAGTTCAGAGAAGTGTGTATGAAGTTGTTTTTGCATGTGGTGAAGTCCCACAAGTATACCAGAAGGCCCATTATAGGACACAGCTAGAAATCAGTAGTCATTCAGAGCAAATACTAATGAATATCACATAATAGAGAGAGAACAAGTGTAAAAGACATGAAAATGTAAGTCTCTAGTCTAGAAAAGATGTTGTACACTGCACAAATCCTTGAAATAGAGTTAGTTCACATGAAACTAGTGTTTGAAACCACCAGAATTCACTGAAAAGTGGTATTCAACTGTAAAATAGTTGAAAGACAAGTGTATATAGCTTCTCAAGTTCAGAGAAGAGTGTATAAAGTTGTTTCTACATGTGGTGAAGTCCCACAAGTAGAAAAGAAGGCCCATTATATGAAACAGCTAGAAATCAGTAGTCATTCAGAGCAAATACTAATGAATATCATAGAATTGTGTGAGAACAAGTGTAAAAGACATCAAAATGTAAGTTTCTCATCTAGAAATGATGTATACACTACAGAAATCCTTGAAATAGAGTTACTTCACAAGAAAACAGTGTTTGAAACCACCAGAATTCACTGAAAAGTAGTATTCAACTGTAAAACAGTTGAAAGACAAGTGTATATAACTTCTCAAGTTCAGAGAAGAGTGTATAAAGTTGCTTCTACATGTGGTGAAGTCCCACAAGTAGAGCAGAAGGCCCATTATGGGAAACAGCTAGAAATCAGTAGTTATTCAGAGAAATACTAATGAATATCACAGAATAGTGAGAGAACAAGTGTAAAAGACATCAAAATGTAAGTCTCTAGTCTAGAAAGGATGTTGTACACTGCAGAAATCCTAGAAATAGAGTTAGTTCACATGAAACCAGTGTTTGAAACCACCAGAATTCACTGAAAAGTAGTATAAAACTGTAAAACAGTTAAAAGACAAGTTTAGATAGCTTTACAAGCTCAGAGAAGAGTGTATAAAGTTATTTCTACATGTGGTGAAGTACCACAAGTATACCAGAAGGCCCATTATAGGACACTGCAAGAAAGCATTACTAATTCAGAGGAAATACTAATGAATATCACAGAATAGTGAGAGAACAATTGTAAAAGACATCAAATGTAATTCTCTAGACTAGAAAGGATGTTGTACACTGCACAAATCCTTGAAATAGAGTTAGTTCACATGAAACCAGTGTTTGAAACCACCAGAATTCACTGAAAAGTAGTATTCAACTGTAAAACAGTTGAAAGACAAGTGTATATAGCTTCTCAAGTTCATAGAAGAGTGTATAAAGTTGTTTCTACATGTGGTCAAGTCCCACAAGTAGAAGAGAAAGCCCATTATAGGAAACAGCTAGAAATCAGTAGTAATTCAGATGAAATACTAATGAATATCACAGAATTGTGTGAGAACAAGTGTGTAAGACATCAAAATGTAAGTTTATAGTCTAGAAAGGATGTTATACACTACAGAAATCCTTCAAATAGAGTTACTTCACAAGAAAACAGTGTTTCAACCCACTAGAATTCACTGAAAAGTAGTATTCAACTGTAAAACAGTTGAAAGACAAGTGTATATAGCTTCTCAAGTTCAGGGAAGAGTGTATAAAGTCATTTCTACATGTGGTGAAGTCCCACAAGTATACCAGAAGGCCCATTATAAGACACAGCTAGAAATCAGTAGTCATTTAGAGCAAATACTAATGAATATCACAGAATAGTGAGGGAACAAGTGTAAAAGAAATCAAAATGTAAGTCTCTAGTCTAGAAAGGATGTTGTACACTGCAGAAATCCTTGAAATAGAGTTAGTTCACATGAAACCAGTGTTTGAAACCACCAGAATTCACTGAAAAGTAGTATTAAACTGTAAAACAGTTAAAAGACAAGTTTAGATAGCTTTACAAGCTCAGAGAAGAGTGTATAAAGTTATTTCTACATGTGGTGAAGTCCCACAAGTATACCAGAAGGCCCATTATAGGACACTGCAAGAAAGCATTACTCATTCAGAGGAAATACTAATGAATATCACAGAATAGTGAGAGAACAATTGTAAAAGACATCAAATGTAATTCTCTAGACTAGAAAGGATGTTGTACACTGCACAAATCCTTGAAATAGTGTTAGTTCACATGAAACCAGTGTTTGAAACCACCAGAATTCACTGAAAAGTAGTATTCAACTGTAAAACAGTTGAAAGACAAGTGTATATAGCTTCTCAAGTTCATAGAAGAGTGTATAAAGTTGTTTGTTCTTGTGGAGAAGTCCCACAAGTAGAAAAGAAGGCCCATTATAGGAAACAGCTAGTAATCAGTAGTCATTCAAAGCAAATACTAATGAATATCACAGAATAGTGAGAAAACAAGTGTAAAAGACATCAAAATGAAAGTGTCTTGTCTAGAAAGGATGTTGTACACTGCAGAAATCCTTGAAATAGACTTAGTTCACATGAAATCAGTGTTTCAAACCACCAGAATTCACTGAAAAGTAGTATTCAACTGTAAAACAGTTGAAAGACAAGTGTATATAGCTTCTCAAGTTCAGAGAAGTGTGTATGAAGTTGTTTTTGCATGTGGTGAAGTCCCACAAGTATACCAGAAGGCCCATTATAGGACACAGCTAGAAATCAGTAGTCATTCAGAGCAAATACTAATGAATATCACATAATAGAGAGAGAACAAGTGTAAAAGACATGAAAATGTAAGTCTCTAGTCTAGAAAAGATGTTGTACACTGCACAAATCCTTGAAATAGAGTTAGTTCACATGAAACTAGTGTTTGAAACCACCAGAATTCACTGAAAAGTGGTATTCAACTGTAAAATAGTTGAAAGACAAGTGTATATAGCTTCTCAAGTTCAGAGAAGAGTGTATAAAGTTGTTTCTACATGTGGTGAAGTCCCACAAGTAGAAAAGAAGGCCCATTATAGGAAACAGCTAGAAATCAGTAGTCATTCAGAGCAAATACTAATGAATATCATAGAATTGTGTGAGAACAAGTGTAAAAGACATCAAAATGTAAGTTTCTCATCTAGAAATGATGTATACACTACAGAAATCCTTGAAATAGAGTTACTTCACAAGAAAACAGTGTTTGAAACCACCAGAATTCACTGAAAAGTAGTATTCAACTGTAAAACAGTTGAAAGACAAGTGTATATAACTTCTCAAGTTCAGAGAAGAGTGTATAAAGTTGCTTCTACATGTGGTGAAGTCCCACAAGTAGAGCAGAAGGCCCATTATGGGAAACAGCTAGAAATCAGTAGTTATTCAGAGAAATACTAATGAATATCACAGAATAGTGAGAGAACAAGTGTAAAAGACATCAAAATGTAAGTCTCTAGTCTAGAAAGGATGTTGTACACTGCAGAAATCCTAGAAATAGAGTTAGTTCACATGAAACCAGTGTTTGAAACCACCAGAATTCACTGAAAAGTAGTATTAAACTGTAAAACAGTTAAAAGACAAGTTTAGATAGCTTTACAAGCTCAGAGAAGAGTGTATAAATTATTTCTACATGTGGTGAAGTCCCACAAGTATACCAGAAGGCCCATTATAGGACACTGCAAGAAAGCATTACTAATTCAGAGGAAAAACTAATGAATATCACAGAATAGTGAGAGAACAATTGTAAAAGACATCAAATGTAATTCTCTAGACTGGAAGGGATGTTGTACACTGCACAAATCCTTGAAATAGAGTTAGTTCACATGAAACCAGTGTTT